>NC_143397.1:60323851-61645558 GCF_052110815.1 Crocodylus siamensis
GTCTGAGGCAGAATCAAAGTTACGCAGTTTTCTGTAAGTGGCATAGTTTAGATCTGTAGTGACCTCACCTTTGCTGGGGGGACAAATCTTACACCAGATTCTGCCATTTTTAAACCAGTCCATGTGAGCTGAACTTTTGTTCTGTTATGGGTTGGACCAATTTTGTGGGTTGAATTTCTGTTCTGTTATGGGTATAGACCAGCTTCTGATCACTTACACCAGTAAAAGTGTAATGTTTGTACCTGGCCTAAGAAAACAGACCAGCAGAAACCACAGTTGCCCTTAATAAAGAAAGTAAAGGCTCCTTTAACAGGTGTGAGAGGTGACAAGCAATTGGCAAAGGGAGAGGACACTCAAATACATAAGCCCCTGCCCAAAATGAAAGGAGAGGGAAGAAACTCTGCCAGGAACAGGAGTGGGGTCTGCTGAACAAGGGCAGAGACGTGGCAGCTCACATGTTTCAGATGCCAGACCCCAGACACTGAGAGCAAGTGGGGGGCAGGGTGCCTGCCAGGGCAGGTCAGCCCCTTCTGTGAAGTCTGCACACTCTGAGGAAGTTTACTTCAGTTAAAATGGTAATGCTCTTATATTTGTGCGTGTGTTGTGTTGCACCCAGGGAGGGAAGATGTTTCCATTGAAAAGCAGCAGCTTATTTATGTTAAAGTTATACTGGTGGAACAAATGTGACTATCAGGGGAGAAGAAGGTCACAGAGTGCCAGAGAGACACTCTATTGGGCCCTGCCAGGAGACAGGGAAACAAGATTCAATTTTGGGCAATTTGTCATACTGTGAGAGGGCACAAAGGGAGGGCTGGCGCCTGAGAACCGGGGACCATAACAGCAGACCTTGAGCCACCAGACCAAGCCTGAGAAAAGTTTGTTGAGGCTGGAGAGGCTGAAACCCCAACAAAGCTTTCGGAGGAAGGTTTCAGAGGTTGGAGGGTGAGGCAGTGAAGAGGGCAAGAGGCCCTCACTCAAGTGTTAAACAGCAACATCTGTGAGGCATGGGCAGGGCTGTGGGGGTGGCTGGAGGTCACAGTTATTGCCAATAAGGCATAATTGGGGAATTGTCTTAAAGAAAAAGACCCACCCCACAAAGTGAGCAGCAAAGGGAGCCCGGAATATAGTGCACCTAGGAAAAGGCTACCCCATCTCTGTCACCAGCCTCCCAAATTAGAAACTCTTTATCTTTAGCTACAGAAACCCGATAGTATGAATAAGAGCCTTTAAAGTCCAAGTCATGACTGGTGAGAAGGCAAGGCAGAGACCAAGGGTTGTGGCCAGGTGCCACCAGGGGACCTCTGACACCAAGCCGATTGCCTCAGGACAGCATAGGCGATGCATAGGGAGGACATGGGGGAGCACGTGCCCCCCCGACAGTAAGCGCTCCGGCCAGTAGGGGACATGGAGAGCACTAGTGTCCCCCCCTGAAATTGGTTCTGTTGGCAGCATGTTGGCAGTGGAAGTACCACTGTGCCACATGAGGAAGTGTCGGTACTTCCTCCGCCACCATGCTTGGCAACCAGCTGCTAGGGGACCCCCTGCCATTCGTGCCCCACTGGTAACCCCACCCCAGACTCGGGAGGCACCAGTCACCCAGGCAGAACAGCTACAAATCCCACCGATCAACAGTTTAGCTGAATATCAGTGCACCTGACACATTCATAGCAGCTGCCAATCAAGAAACAGCAGCAGTAAACAGCAACAGTGTCTGACCTAACTTTGGTAGGAATGAAGCAATACAGTCATTCTACATTCGACACGCCTTCTTGATTAGTGACATACACTAAGAATTACAAGAGCCACTGTGTCCCTTTATTCAGCTGTACTTCATTACAACTGCTAATAGGGAAACTTGGTTTAGGACAGCAATCTAAACCTGCACTCTTCTATTGCTCATCCAAAGTCCACTCAGCAAAACTGAAAGCTTCAGGATAACAGGACCAGCTCGAACACAAATACAAAACTTCTGAAAGAAAACAAAGGTGAAACCCTACATTGGCAGCATTCCAATACTCCACCAGAAATATAAACCCACTTAATCTCACTGGTAGGAATTAAAGTAATGGTCAAGCTTGTTTAAACATCTTTCTAGAGCTCTTGTCAATTTGCATTCTAAATAAGCAAGAATCTGAGTTTGTGTGACCACTGATAAAACAGGCTTCAAATGAGCAGTCAGGAAAGAAATTAATAAAAAGTTGGCAACAAGAATGGTACAAAATAGAATACAAGGTTATTTCTGGCCTCAAACCTCTCCACATGCCCAGACTGGAACTTCATACCAGACCACAAGACATGCTTCTCAACTAACCTATTCATCATCAATAACACTACAGATGTACTACCCAAAATCCAGTCACAAAACAACAATCTGACTTCTTTTTCAGCAAATCCAATCTTCCAAAATAACTTGAGCTTTGTTTCCACCTTTGATTTTTTGCATTTGATTCTCTAAAGTTTTATAGTCCTGATTACATTTTAGCTTTATAAGCATATATGTATCAATTACATGCAAAAATATACAATTAAACAGAGTCATCCAGGCCACAGGCAGAAATTACACTCAAGACATGATTAATAAGTTAACTGAATCTTAGACTAGGGACAAACATTACACATAAACCGGTTTAAGTGATCAGAAACTGGTTTAAACCTGTAACAGACTAGATGTTCAGTACACATAAACCAGTTTGAAAATGGCTGAAACCAGTTTGAGATAAACCTGGTTGAATGTAGTATCAGACTTAACTGATTTGGATCAAGCCAATTTATGTAATGTCTGTCCCAGACTGCTGGGGACAGCAGTAGCAAGGACCCACCTGCTACTCCTGTCCCCAGCCAAGCACTGCACTCCACACTGCTGCTCACATAAGCCCCCAGCTAAAGTAGGGGAGAAGCAGCCTGGGGCTTGCCCCCACCCCTGAATCGTCTGGGAACAGCAGAAGCTGTTCCTTTCCTGTGCTGAGAACAAACTCTAGGCAAACCCTGCTCCAGGTGTGTGTAGGGGTTGGAAGGACAGAGAGGGGGAAGTTTTACCTACTTCAGGGACTCAAAAAAAGTCTCTGGCAGCTGTTGCTGTGATAGTGTGCCCACTGGAGGGGGGAAGAGGGGTGCTGCACTACCCTGCGGTGCCAGTCATGTATGCCCCACCCCCCTTTTTGAATTCCAAGATCTGTGCATGTGTGCAGGTGCTACTGCACCAAAGTAAATTCATTTCTTGCATTTATTCAGCAGCTGGTGTACCAGTTTTAGTGGGTTCCCCTGTAACCTCTGCCTTGTCCATACACAATGCTTTAGATCTCTGCTTGTCCAGCTCATCCTACAAGGGAGTGGAAAAAATGTTACTTGGCTACTTAGCTTATCATCAACTCCTTTCAAAACTAAATGAGGACCTCAGTATAGCTCAGCTGCTTGTTTCATTCAAAATGCACACTGTATTAGGCAACATAATTCCCTACAATCCATAAATTTTCCATTTGCTACAAAATTTCTTTTATCCAACAAGAGAAAAAGAATATTTTAGATCCATTTTTTAGTTCTTAATTCTTTACAGCCATTTTTTTCTTCATCTGTTCCTTTGGGTATAATAACCTTGAAAGCGGAGGGGACTATAGATGCTTCATTTATGGAGAATAGAGCAAGAAATGTAACTTTATGAATACATATGAGTACGTGCAGCACGAGACTGCTAGTCAGGGCCTCTGGCATCAGTCCTTAGGCCTGCCACTGAATTGATGACTGTATGGCCATGCCACAGAGCAGAACATATTCAGCTCCCCTGTCTTTCCCTTACAGAGACTGACACTGCACAGCCTGAGGCCTCTGGGTTATGCAGCACTAAAAGAGCCATGCTGTTGGGAGTTACCTTGCTAGCTGATGTTCTTTGATCTCCCTGTTTGCAGGTAGGAGTTTCCTATAACATGAGGAAAAAATACCTAAATGAATGTTGCTTTGGTCAGCTTTCGCTTAGGGACATTTCATGTGAGAAGTTTAAAGGAGAACAATTTGGTGGAGAGGAACATAAGACTGTACCAATGTCACAAAGCACTGCCAGGTTTCTATGGAGTGAAAGGAGTACTTCTTATCTAGGTACTGGAGATTTGGGAACCTTCACTGTGTTTTCATTACTTAACACTTAATTTCTCTTTATAAAAGATTCATCAACCCTTTCTTTAAGACACTCATATCACCATTGTTTCCAGGAAACCTTGATGCTCTTTACACATGGGAACATTCTTTGTCCCATCAAATTCTGTTCAGCTTTAACCGCTCTATTGCCTGTTCTGGGGCACTACACAGTAACCAAGCAACCCCAATTTCTGAGGTGTTATGAGAAAGCCAGCCCAACCACGTTTTCCCCTCTTGCTCCGGGACATATTCCATGAAGACCATCACTGTACAGGAATACTACATTAGACAGGAGCTCCCCTGGGTCCTTAAAGATGGAGAGATGATGGAAGGCCCACCTGGGCTGATCTAGGTTCCTGCCACCACCACCAGACTACTCCCTAGACTTGGTACCTGTACTTGGCTGCTCATCTCCCCACCCACTGGGACAACAGCTTAAGTCTTTGCTGCACACTGCACTTCAGATGTTAACTGCACTTAAAAAGCCAGCATCTGCCTGCAGTAAAACATATTGGCTGCCATCATGTTGTAGCAAAATGAATACTTTTCACAGAAGGAGTATCTCCATATGATATTAAGTAACACGTGTTCAGCTATCATGGAACTGCTCCACAGAGATAATCTGAGCAGTCCTCACCAACTCCACTGAGGTGCAGAGGCTGGGACTGACAAACAGCTGTTTGTCAGTCCAAGTGCCCAGTAAATATGGGAGACTTTTCAAGACTCTAGTGGGTGGTTGGACTGACAAACAGCTGTTTTTTTGACTGCACGGCTAGCTCCTGCCCTGTCCAAAATGCAGCAAGCATTACCGGACGACTGCTCAGAACAACTCACAAGGGCAGATCCAGGACTTGGCAAAGAGGGGTCACTTGCACTACAGGGATGCTGTACCCAGGCTCCCATCCTCCTCCCCTCCATCCCACTGATGCAAGAGCTCTGGAGCTTTTTAAAGTTCCCAAAGCAGGTAAACATCCCCCCTTTTCCCCTCCAGCCTCAGAGGCACATCCTCTTCACTCCCTTTCTGTCCTGTCTTCCTCTAGTCACTGCAGCTTTCCTTGCTATCCTGGGGCAGGGGAAGCTTCACAGCTGTTCCTGCCTGCTTCAGCCAGGCTGTGTGGGGGCTAGGCTTAGCTGGGAACAGTGGCAGCAGCAACTGGGAGGGGTGAGTTCCCCACACTACCCAGTCCCTCCAAGAGCAGGCACAGGAAGCCACTATCAGTATGCTACCCTCAGTGAGGCCAGCCTCTACACAGCCCAGCTGGAGCAAGCAGGAGAAGCTCTAAAGATTCCCCTACCCCAGGACAGAGGGAAAAGCAGCCACAGCAGATGGGGGATGGAGAAAGAGGACGGGAGAAGGATATGACTCTGAGTATGGAGAGGCAGGGAGATTCTCTTCCACTCTGGGGACTTTTTAAAAAATCCCCTGAGGCTCCAGCAGCATGATCCAGTCTGAAAGGGAGATGCAACTGTGCCACTTCACCCCTTCTTTATTTGCTGTTGCTTACTTCACTCAAAATATGAGTTAAGGGTGTTATACAACAAGGTCCTCATTACTCTGGCACGCCCAGCTGACATACTTAGTCCTGTAGCTGAATTAACAGTAGTCTGTGCTGTAACGTAGGGCTAAGCAAAATACAGCCTGCAGGCCAGATCTGGCTAACAAAGGGGCTTTGTCTGGCCCATGGCAGGTCCTTCAGTCCTCCCTGACCCAGGCATCATCCCACAGTGGCACGTCCTGCTGCCCCTTAGGCACGCAGAGAGGCTGGGGCAGCTCTGTGTTGGACTGCCTGCCTAGTGCTGGCCCCAGCCACGCAGTACTGGTGGGAACCCATGCACAAGTCCAACTCGCCCCACACCTGCTCAGACTCACCTGATCAAGCTGAACAGCTACAGGCAACAGCAGCAGCAATGGAACAGAAGTATGCTTGGTGCGGGTAAAAAGCAGCCCCTCCCCACTCAGCGCTGCCCAGCACTTCCTGCAGCAGCCACACAACACATGCGCTGGGCGCAAACTCCACAACCACAATCTCCCCCACACACACACACAATCACACAGCCCATAAACACTGCAACCCCCCACACTCCACAAAGGTCAAGGGGCAGGACTTCTGGTGCCACTGGGGCTCCTGTCAAGGGGTGGGGCTACCCCTGCAGCTCACCAAAACTCATGAAGGGGCTCTCCAGCTGAAATAATTGCCCACCCCTGCTGTAATGGCAAACGCTCAAATTTCTAATCCAGCTGATGATACAGGGCGAGTGAATTGTTACAAAAGCATACAACATTTTTTGTAAGAAGACTGTCATGGTTTTATCTTAAAAGAAACACCAGGCAAGGGAGATGACTGGCAGAACCTTGTTTAAAAGGGCCACCTGGAAGTGCTAAGGCACAGAGACTGAAATACCTCAACAAAAAGGTTCATTTCAAGTCTTATGAAAGCATGATCTGATTAGGTTTTCTAAAGTATTTTCATCTTTGTCTGACTGGTTTTGTTCATAATCTGTTAAGAAATAAATTCCCGTAAAACCTTATCAGATCATATATTATAATTAGATTAGAATTAGATAATTATCAAAGTTTAGAATATTCCTTTCCGACTGTAAAGAGTTAACATGAGGCTCATCCCCACACATATTTCTGCATCAGACACTGATGTGAAAGTATTTCCTATTTAATTTATTTCCCAAATAAATAAGCAGACAGATCTATATTCCCTCTAGGCATTAAACAGATACAGTTCCAAAAGTGTGAAACTATAAAAATCAAATCCAGATCTCATGCATGCCAGTGCAGAACTAAACCTTATGCTGATTTCTGTAATTATTCCTTTCACAAGCCTTTGATTAATTATATTTTTTTCATTTACAGTTTATGCAAGGTTTTGTTAATGCTATGGAGTTTTATTCTTTAATTTGCAATTCTCAAGATGCAACAAAATTTCACTACAGATCACAAACTAACAAAGAATATAATGAATACGGTAAACATAACTATATTTTGGAAGGATTGTTCATTTATATACTTTCCATGCAAGTTAGTTTCAATATTTTACTAGCTCTATGCACATATGTAACAGAAGCACACATTTTCCTAATAGTCTATTGCAATAATAGATAAATAGTACTGTGCACATTAAAGCACTGTAATTTTACAGTTTTAAAATCTCCTTCATAGGTGGTTTTCAAAAAGAGGTTAAACAGGCATGGTTTAGAAACAGGGAAGCCTGCATTTTTACAGGGTTAAACTAGATGATCCTTGAGGTCTCTTCCTACCTCATGATTTTATGACTCACTTTTTCAGAGAAAAAAGTCTTCTTACCATATAAAACACTGCACAAAGAAATGCAGGGCAAGAGGAAGCCAGCTGTGACTCTTTGATCCTAGCTTGGCTGCAAATGGAACCTAGGGTCTGCTCTATGCTTTATACTACCAAAATGTGCCCCCCTAAGAGACAGACCTGCAAAAGAAGTCATATCTGTAGGGCTCCTAGACACTAAAGGTACAGAAATAACAGTACTACATTTATCCAAATCTAAAGTGACACTGAATTTAAGGCAACACACCAATAATTAGATTTTATACATGGAAAATGTATAAATGTTACAATTTTCTAGTCATAGAATCTAATAATTGGAGGGTTGCCTTTAATTCCCCACTGCTGTGGGCAGGGGGGAAGACAGGCAGTGAGGGTGCACTGATATGGGGTGGGCAAGCAGCTTGCACCCTGTTTGTGCCTGCCTCCCTGCCACCCCTCACGCCCCCTGCAGGCTCTGGCCCCTCTTCTTCCCCAGCCTCTGTTCCCTACCCCACAAGCAGCCTCTCCCTCCCTCTTATCTCCTTCCCTCCTCCACCACAGCCTCCGCTCCCTGCTTTCCCCCTCCTTACTCTTGCTCCATGAGTGGGCAGGCTCCATCCGCATACTATCCTGGGGCACTAAGCATGGCCCTAGCCCAGCCCAGCCCAGCCCCCACAGCAGCTATGCAGGCTGCACAATGCTGCTATAGGCCTAAGCTAAGGCCATGCTCAGTGCCCCAGGCTGCAGCTTCAATGGAGCCTGCTGACATGAAAAAGAGTAAGGGGATAGAGCAGGGGTAGCAAAATACAGTCTGTGGGCTGGATCCGGTCCACAAGGTCATTCTACCTATTATATCTAAAAGTGACAGGGCATGTGCCCCCCCCAGATTTGTGCATGGGGTGGATGCAGGCTGCTTACTGTGGCCATTCTGTTGTCTTTCCGTCAGAAGCCCCACACTGGCCACAACCTCTGCCCACCCATACCAATAGAAGCAGCAAGGCAGGCACGGGGCGTGTGGCCAACACGGGGCCCCCAGGGCAAAGGCAGCAGGACAGAGAGCCCTAAGCCCACAGCAGGCTGCCCGCACTCTGCTCAGCTCCGCTCCAGCTATGAGGGGGAGGGGAGAGAAGTGGGCATGTGCCACCCCATCCCCAGCCTAGCTGGGTCCTTTCAGCCTCATCCATGGGGAATGGAAGCCTGCCCCACCCTTGGCAGCAGCAGCATCAGGAGGGCAAGGGGACCCTCTCCCCACTGGAGTCCAGATCCCGGGACCTGGGGCCCAGCTGTGCAGGAAAAGTGGCAAGATACATTCATGTTTATAACAGGGTGTGGGGGGCCTCCAATTTTCTGTTTGCCCAGGGCCCCAACAAATCTGAATCCACACCGTTTAGTGTGCCAGGTATATGACTGTGGTAACACATATATCTCAATCAGCTACAGTTTTCTGTTTTGCCTGTACATGAGCAATGTAAACCATTTTAGAAAGCAAAAGATAGCTTATTTTTTAATTCACTAAAGAATTTTCATTTTAGCTTGTGCACAAAATTTAAAAAAAAATATGCTTTCAAAAATGTTGTCTTGAATTCATAATTTAACTTTATTTTCACTTCAACAAAACAGTCACAAAGCTTGAAAACTTACCAATAAAACTCAATGCAATCTTTTAAATTTTTAGACTGTGGAATAGCCTTTAAAAAAGGGTTGAATAATACAGTACCAAGCTCTGTAATACAGTCTGTATCTGCTAGCCAATGCTGTTGTAATTGTATATTGGCATAAGTACAGTTTGGGTTATTTTCATTGGGGAGAGTGAAAATATTGATTAGGACTTAGTCAACACTATAATTTATTAAAACCTTGAAGTTGAAGAATGATATTCCTGACAAGTATAATTCTACTCCCAAAGGTAAAGTGCTTATTTAAAAATATGATCACGTCAAGACGAGTTTTTTCTGTAAACTTCAAGATGGCTAGATACTGAATTCCAAATCCATAGCCCTTAATAAGGGCATGATTTTTCTCCCATTTATACTAGTTTTACAATGATATAACCTCAATAAGCTAGCTAACTACTACTACTACTAAGTGAAGGGAAAATCATGCCCTTGGTATTCCGGAAAAGTGAGGTAGGTTTACAACTGCTCGTGTAACAGACTGCCTCTATTGCTAAACTAATTGAGAATACCTGAACTTTTAGTATTCTATCCTACAGTCAAACCAGGATAATATTACTCTTCATTATATCAAGCTCTGTCACAACTTTGGTTATCAACAGCTGGCTTCCATAAATAATAATGCGAAAAAATCCCAAAACAACAACAACAAAACCTATTTATTTCCAGTCCAGGAGTTTCATGAGCTCACACCCTCCCAGCTCTCTGGCACAGTGATACTGCCTCTCCTCACTTCAATTAATCAGCATATTTTATCATCATTTTTTTTTCCCTTACTTTCTTCTGTTAGTTATTAAATACATGTCCCAGGTGGATATTGCACAAGGTCCAAAAAATATGCAAAAGGAGTGGGTTATATATTCTTGCCCCTCCAAACTTAGACCTGTGGCACTGTCCTTCATGATCAGAACATAGGTAAGCATGTTTTGTGGCAAGCAGAGGCAAACTATACATTATAAATGAAAATGGTCCTTTAGCACTTGCCATCATCATGTGAACAACTTCACCTGGTAGATGACAAAGGATTGTTTAATGTCGGTTCCATCTACATTAGAATGTTTGTCATTATAGCTCTATTGGCACAAGGTAGACTGAAACACCTCTAGTAGATAAAAGCTGTGTGCAGACATTCATTTCTACCAGAAGAAATTTCATCCTGTGGGAGCAGCCATGGGCCAGTGCTCCCTGCTCTCAGCCCCCACTGTCTGGGTGCCGAGCAGAGCAAAAGACACAACAAAGACCCTGCAAGTTTCTCATACTGAGAACTCCTGTGACCCTAGTCTCAAGAAGACATAGGAGCTATTCCCCCAGCTACATGCCTCCTGGTCTCAAGTAGGAGTTTAGATTGGCAAAAGTATGCAGACATTCAGCTTCCCAGAAGCAATTTAACCCTGGTTGTTCCCACATTATTTTTCTTTTGGAGCTGCCATTTTTTCTCTGGAGAAAAAACTTGAATGTCTGCACACTTTTGGTTTCTACCAGGAAAATGGCAATTCTCTCGGTAGAAACTGAACATCTGTACACATCCACTGGCAAAAGAGTGATTTGCCAGTGTTTATACTGATTTAGACTGGTCCCTGGAACTAAAAGAATTATTTTGACATTGCAACCGCATATATATACTAGAACTTTTGCTGATTATATATATGCTGCTAACATACGTGATCTTTTCACATTCCTAACCAATAAGGTTATGCAAGCACAGCTTAAGAATAAATTGGGCCTTTGCAAAATAAGGACAATACAGGGCCTTTCTATTTTCTTATCTATGTATGATGATAAACTTTTTGGAGAAAGGTGTACTACATACATGACAGCCTATCAAAGGGAGCCTCTTCCACCAAACAACGGAGACTTGAGAACTACAACACCAACTCAAGTGGAGTCAAAAGGTCATTATTACACATACTTTTTCTAGGCCACCCATTTTCACAAAGCAAGCAAACATGATATAAATACATTCTGGCAGCCAAAAGCCTCCTGCCATATCGGTCATCTCACTCTAAAACTGAGAGGCAAGAAATAGTCCATGAGTGAACCATTTATGACATGCCAGGGAACATTGTGGTCACTGTCCCTCCCTAAATAAATTACTATCATCTTAATCCCAGGCAAACAAGGAATAAATTAGTACCAGCTCATTTACAACCAAAATTCCTATTCAGGGAAATATACACTCAGAAAATTCATATGAGGCAAACAGTTATCTGGTTTAAGTGAAATGAAGAATTTTACCAGCACTTTTCATGTATAACACTATACTTCTGTTAATTTCCAACATCTTTTTTTCATATTATTTTCCCTTGTCTTGTGCAGACTTAGGTGCCTGTTTCTGGTCTCATTTAAGTCAACAGCAACAATTCCAGTGTTTCCATGAAAACAAATGTAAAAAAAAAATTGCTATTGCAAATCTTATTGTTTCATGAAACACCGAAAGTTATTTCCCCACTGGGAAAGGTCATGAACGGGGTAAAGTTTAGAGCTGGAAAATTCAAATCTGCCATGTCTTTTACTCACCGTCTGATGACTTCTGTCACAGTAACGCAGTCCAAAGTAATCTATCTCCACTAGGTTTAAGTGACGGAATACGTAGCCCAGGACAACGGACCCTTTCGTTGACTTCTGTGGGAAAGAATTTACACAGGCTTTTCACAAAAATGTTCTGCCTTTGTCAGCTATGCACAGTGGCATTCATGCATTCAGCTAGCTTTGTGTGAGAGAGGCAGCAGTTTTATTGGTTAGAAGAGCTCTAGTGGATTTTAACCTCTCAGTTATAACTAGGACAATTTAAGTTCTTCCTCACTTACATTTAAGCAAATCATCTTGTAAATAATGTTGAATGTGATCATGGTAAACAACATGCTATAAAAATGTTATTGAACCACTAAGGTTTTCTATTACTATGCATTTATGGCAAAATTCTGTTTTCTCATCAAAATTCTGATCCACATGGCAGATCTCATGCCTAATATCCCATTTTTTCTGCACATGTAGCTCTCATTCAAGCTCTGCTGTTGCAGATCAGCAAGAAAATTTTGTCCTCAATGTGTAAATTATAATGCATTTAGTGCTCCCTGATTACTCTTTGTGAAGAGGGCTGGGTTTTCTTTATTCCTTTTAAAGTGTTTTTGAAAGTAGAAATGGCACCAGTCTACCATCCAAAATCCAATCTTGTTCCAGAGCTTTGTTTCATTAAAAATAATCAGGGGGAGGCCTCAAAAAGCTCCTTCACTGCTGTGACTGCATCTTTGTCATTAGAAGGCCTGCTGTTTACAAGCTGTCAGATAACTAGTATTAAACAGAGATAAATAGCCCAGGAAGACAGAATAGATACCTGGACTTTTTTTCTCTTCTTAAAATTGTTAGGTTGGCTTTTGAATAAAGAAGCTTTGATCTGGAGGTGGGAGAGGGGATATGTCTGGTATGAGGTAAGAAGCAGCTAAGCCCCTAAAAGTCTTATATATGTACTATTTCAATATTAACAGATTTAATAGAGTTATAAAAGAACTCTAGGAAATACCAAGTTAGTGAAAAGAGAGCTCCCTTAAACATTTTCCTAGATGACACTGAAGCATGGCAAGTGCACTACATTGATCCAGCATCTGCAAAGAAAATAATTGCTTGGACAAGCTTTTCAGTACACAACATCTGACTATGAGGGTGGTTAAGCACTGAAATAGGCCGTTTAGAGGAGCTGTGGAATCTCTATCCTTGGAAATTCTAAAGCACAGGTTGGACAAACACTTTACTGGAATGATTTAGTCAGAGAAGATCCTGCTTGGAGCACAGGGCTGGACTAGGTAACCTCATAAGGTCCCTTCCAGTCCTACTTTTCCTATGATCTCACAACACTACACAGAAAAACAAAGCAAGCCCTAGATCAACTCTGAAAGCTTTTGAAACCAGTGAACAACTTCTACTGACTTCACAAACTGGCCCTCATTCATGTCATCCTAGATATTTTGTTATCAAATTTACCTAAATATAAGCTGAGCTTGAATACAAGACAACTCCTCCCCCCCACAATAATTAGATTTTACTTATGGAAAATTTATAAATTTGTTATAGTTTTCTAGGTATAGAATCTAATTATGGGAGGTTTCCCTACAGCAAGGAAAATAAATCGGTGGGGGTGGGGGTCAGATAGCTCACTTTTTTCTCACTATTTCTACTCAAGCATCCAATCAGGAACATTATAGGTTGTAATATATTACTAGTCACATACAGAATCACAAATAATAAGAATAAATTATTCATCCATAATCCAAGTAAGCTACAAATTTTTCACTTGAACTATACAATGAGGTACACACAGTACACGCAGAATGCTTAAAGTAAATCAGTTCTTCAAAAATTTCAGTTGGGGAAAGGTCTAAATCCACTGGGTGAAATAATCACAATGAATAATTATTTCATCTGAACCTCAGAGCCAGGCAAGTGAAATTTCGCAAGTTGCACAGTAAAAATTTGACCATTTTAAACAGCTAGCCTATCCGGGTAACAATTTGTAAATATGAAAACATGACAAAACAGAAAGAATATGTAAGGAAAAATTGTTAAAGCAAACAAAACTATCTTATTTTGCTGCCTCAGATAATGTACATAAAATATAGTGATCCTAATGTCAGATGTTTTAGTGCAAAGTCATTTGGCTTAGACAGCTGTTAAAATGATGTCAAACAAAAATCAACCTCAGTGGCTATACTACTGTTGAAATATGGGGCACCTATAAATGTGCCTGATGCCTGCTTCAATGTATTCTAATTAGAACACGTCAGATTAATCGAGTCTGCCGGAGCATTCTAATTAGCAGGCTCCAGCAGCCTCAGGGTCCTGTCAATTCAGCATTCCCACGCTTCAAAAACGGTGGTGGGGGCGCTTTTACTAACATTCTTTAAATAAGTCTCATTTATACTAAAAAAAGGTCACATTTATGCTAAAACAAAGCAAAGTGTTAAGACTCATTTAAACAATTCATTGTTTTTTTTCTTGAAAGAATTGCTGATGGTATTTTCAAATAAATTTGTTCTACTTTGAGTTTGCCCCTAAGAATGTAAGCCTCTAAGCACGCTTTTCCTTACCTTTCTAGGCCTACAGTACCCTGGTGAGACTCCAGGCACACCTCTTGAAAATGGCCCCTGCTGCCATTTTCAAGTGCAGGATGCTGAATACACAGAATGCTGTGGGTGCTTTAATTAGAGTGGCTCTCAGGAGTTGCTGTAATTAAAACACCCCGCATCCCAGAACACGTGTAAAGACACCCATGGAGTTCAAGAGAGTCAAACCTAGAAACAGGTTTGTAGACACTGAGGAAACAAAGGAATTAGCAATTCTTCTACCTCTTTTTCCTTCCACTATTGCCAGTTCTTATTCAAAGAAGCAGAATTAGTATCCAACTGAAGGAAGAGGAAGATGTTGCTCCCTCATCATCTTTCACACCAGATACAATTAACTTTAGTGTTGGAAATTATTCTGATGGCTTGGGAACCAAGCTGTAGTTCAGAATCCACTTCACTAGGCACTATATAAACACTTAGCAAAAGAGACAGACCCTGCCCAGAGGATCTAAAAACAGAATTATTTTTACTATAGGAAAATAATAGAACAATGTATGAAAACTAAGAGCTCGCATTTTCTGAGAGGTGCCTGGATTTTAACAACGGTGCTCTGGGTCTGAGATTGAGAACAGTGTGCCACAGGCTTACATTCTTAGAGGCAAACACAAAGTACAGCAGGTTTATTTGAAAATACCATCAGCAATCATTTAAAAAAAAAAAAACCCAAAGAATTGTTCAAATTAGTCATAACATCTTGCTTTATGTTTTAGCAACATGATTTTATAAACCAGATGGGCAGGTTTCTACTAACTGAACAAAATGAAGCTAGGACATTCAGAAGAAATCTGATTTAATCCTTTTTTTTTTTTTTTACAAAAAGGAAATTGCCTCTTTACAAATGCTGTAATAACATATTTACTTGGATTAACCCGATTATAACATGACCCCCCAATGATTAGATTTTATATATGGAAAATGTATACACTTAGCATAATTTCCCAGGTATAGAATTTAATTATTGGAAGTTTGCCTTGAATTTGGTCTCTCCGCCCCCACTGTAGCAGAGAAAATAAATCTGGAAGGGCCAGGTAGCCCTTTGTTCTCTGTTTCGCCACAACTTTTTCCGCTGGCAGCTCTTCCCTATCTCCTTACTACCAGACCCTGCTCTACTTAAGCACCTGGAAGTGAGAAGCAAATTTGACAACAAAAACCCTGAAATTACACGTGGCTGTAGCAATTTGCATCTAGTACCCATAGACGCAATTAAATCCAGAATTGACGTACGTTACCTTTTTTTGAAACTCCTGCAAGTTTTACCACAAATGTTTTATAAATGCACTTTTGAGCAGCATGTTGGCACCTACTTATATCCAGTATAAACTTTTCTTTATTAACAAATTTTATTAAACATGCACTTATCGTTTTACATTTACAAAGCTTCACATAGAGCACCCTAGTTTTACCAAAACTTCATATTGCAAAAACAAGTACATATCCAGAACATACAACTATGTATATTAAACCTTTAAACAAATATACATCAACTTCCCACAAAAAAAACTCTTATAGAATTATTTTTCTTCATACAGAACCCCATGAAAACCTCTGTAAGCACCTGAAACTCTCTGCACTTCCCATCAGTCCTCTCCGTTGGTTCAGTGAATCAAGTGTGTCCAGTCCTTTTTCCTCCACTTCTCCACCTCTTCTTCTCTGATCTCTTCCTTGTCACGATCAATATAGTACAGGCAGTCCTCAACTTACAATGTTTCAAGTTACAACATTTCGCACTTATTTATAAATTGACAGTTTCAACTTAATGATGTCAGTTCCAACTTTACAACACTTAATCCAATGCGATGCTATACCAGCGAACAAGTTCGCTGCGTCACTCATCTCCCTGGAGAACATCTGTCCAAACTTCCTCGGACACTTTCTTTAAGAAAGCAGACAAGACTCCAGAAAAACCTGCAGCCAAGACTCCTGAGAAGACTCCAGCCAAAAACCCTTGAAAAAGTCCAACCAAGAGCCTTTCAAAAAGTGCAACAAAGTCACCTCCAAATCAATATGATTGCTATTTACAATATAAATACATTAATGTGGCTATATTACTCATCTATAATTGATAAAGTACAAAATTCTGGGGTATTTTTGGTGAAAATAGGGTATCAAGGCCCCCCACGTATAACATTGTTTCTTATGTGAAACGTGGTTCTGGGTTACAATGTTTCGACTTAAGATGCAGTTTTCAGCAAGCAATTGTCTCTTAAGCCTGTATTTCAGTTCATGCAGCCCCAGCTTCAGGCACTCTCTGTAAGCAAAGCTAGCCCCTTAAACACCCAGAGGTTTCTTACTTTCTATAAACTAGTTTTAACACATGCTAATAAATTGCTAGATAACATTTCCTCTGTCCTCTCTGGTATGAGTCCATATAGTACCATCTCCCATGCCAATGACAGGTCTATTTTGGTGACACTCAGAAAGCAGTGAACCCTTTTCAACACCATACGTACACTCCCAAAACACACATCCCACTGTTTGCTGTTCCCTGCACCTCTCCCTTGGGCACTTAGGTGACCCTGTCAAGCCCCATCTGTTGCACTTCTCTCACCAGCAAGATATTTCTTACAACCATCCATGCTAAGTCAGCATGCTCCCCTTTTAGTTGTTTACCTGCCACTGCTCCACACAACTTTACCTGTCCTTCTGCGAAGCTTGCCACTAGCACCATCCTGCCTCACTCCCTTACCACTTTCAAGAATTTCTTACGATATTTCAGGACCTCTACCTTCTCTATTTTATACCTCTGTTTGAAACCTTTCATCCTGATTAATGAATCAGCAGTTGCCATGTCCATAGACTCTTTAAAGAGGCCTGATATACTCCCCATTTCCTCAAAATTGCAACTTTGTGAAATCAGACTATATGCACTGCTTTCCCCTCTCCCTCCATTGCTGCTTTGTCTACCATGCTTACATATTCTGCATAGACAAACAATCCCAATCCAGCAGATCTCTTTTGCTCTGTACAGTTCAGATCTAGACAACCTTTCTCTTTTGGCATTCCAAAAGAACACACATCCCTCTGTATGTCACCACATTGCTGGGAATACAATTCCTATATATTGAATAAATTGGCAGTAGCACAGCCTTAATTGTCACCACTTTTCCAGCAAAGAACTGTGTCCTTTTGGACCATAACCGAAGTATTTGCCATATCCTTGCCATCACCTTTTCCCATGCTGTATTCCTCAGCGTCCACCGGGATCCCTAGCACTCTATTTTCTCTCTCCCTTATTTGAAGGCCAACTTCTCCAAGTCCTGCCAGGTCCCTACTCCCATTATGGTGCTTTTCAATCTATTTAGTGTAGTCCCTATCACTTCTGCATACTCTGGTGTATGCTTTAACACCCTTTCCATTGACAGTCCAGCTCTAACTACTACATTTATATATCATCCATGTATAATGCACATTTCAGTTGTCCCTCTCCTGGTATCTTTACACTACTTATTACCTTGTCTTTTCTTATTCTTTGTGCTAACAGTTCCATGATGCACACAAATAGTAGGGGCAAAAGGGAACAGCCTGGTCTCACCCCTGTATAGATTTTCATGGCCTTGCTTCGGTGTCCATTAATTTGGACTTGACTCTCTGCTTCTCTATACAATAACCTTATCCAACACAAATTTCTGTGGGAACCCCATGTTTCCTAGCACTTAGAATATGTAATCATGATCTACTCTGCTATATACTTTTTTAAGTCTAGGTTTGCTATAACTGTGTTTGTTTTCATCTCTTGGATAAGGGACAGTGCATCTCTGATCACTCCAATAACTTCAAAGATCCTTCTACCTGATACTGCACATACTTGGTCTTGCATCATCTTCTGGAGGTTTTTCCTCATCCTCAAAGCTAGCATCTTAGCCATTAATGTAGTCTATAATCCATATTAAGTAGTGAAATTGTCTCCAGTTTTTCAGGAGTTCCTTCTCCTCTTTCTTGAACAGCAAGATCACAATGCCTATTGTAAAATTGTTCCTGCCCCTCCTGTTTTCACTATTTCCTTGAAAAATTCCACTATATCCCTCCCTATCCATACCCAAAATTCCTCATAAATTTCTACAAATTATCTATCTGCTCCTGTTAAAGATTTTTAAATACACCTCCACTTCCTTTAATCTTAATTTTTTCTTCCATTTGCTTTGTTCTATTTTCTCTACTTTCTCTTCAATCTATCCATCTTCTTCCCGTTTCTTTATTTCTTCTGATATAGCTCTTCATAAAATCTTCTCGTTGTCTCTAACGTCACCTCCTGCTTTTCCACCTGGGCACCACCTGCTTCCCACACTACTTTTAGCTCTTCTTTCACGGTCTTCACTCTAGCCAAAAAGCAGAGACCGCTCTTCATTTCCTCCCACCCAGGGTGCCTGCACTAAAAACATTTTCTCTCTCATCTTTCTTTTAAACCAGACTTCTATCTCTTGCCTTGTTTCTTCTAGTTCTTCTTGTACCCATCTTCCTTCTGTGGCTTCTGTTAGCAGCTTTTGCATCTTTCGTTGATGCTCACTCAGCAATTTCATTCTTTTCCCTGTGGTTCTTCCCCCTTGTTTCCTGAAGAATTCTCCCACCCTCTTCTTCACCATCATCCACCATTCTCTGGTGCTCTTAAAACATTTCTTCATTGTACCCCACCCCATTCAGTCTTGTGTAAGCTTAACACATCTCCTAATCTTGTAGCAATTTCACATTTAATTTCCACACTCTCCTTCCTCTTACAGGACCTCTTACCAAGACTCAGTTCTACCTTCAGCACCTGGTGATCACTGAATGCCACAGTTATAGTCTCTTTCTTCCTTATCTCTATTTATTTTCATACAAACACAAAGTCAATTCTTGGTTGTAGGGTTGGGTATTTTACTGGTCAAGTAAGTTCACTCAACTGACTAGTCAAATATCAGCCAAAAATTGTAAAAGAGGCTAATAGAGCCAAATAACGCATAGAAAAAGCACAGATTTTCCATTAAATGTATCAAAAACAATCATATTTCTGTCAAGAAAACTTAAAAATGTAGAGGGTTTTTTGTGTAAAATTGGTATAATCCTTGGCCAGTCAAAAAATATGCAGTCAGTTGACTGGCTTGCCAACTCTACTTGATTGTTAGCAACTATAATAAAAGAAAAGACACTGAGAAATGTGTCGGCAAGGGTGAAAGTTTTCACTAGAACTGACCCCAATGGAAAGAAGCAAACTTTTTTTTTCCCACTCCAAACTCAAAAGGTTAATGATTTACTGCATAGTTCATTGAGCTGGGTCCTACCACAGCCAACAGCATTTGAAGTCATGGTGAGCCACGATATTGCATACAGTTCACCCAGAATCCCTCTGCTGTGCCTTCTCTCAGCCTTGTGCATATTAGTGTGGCCCTGCCCTCCACAGTAACCCCATAGCTCAGCACTGCTCAGTAAGTGGTGTACAACTGGTGGAAGGGGGGGTGCTATCTCCAAAGAAGAGTATACCTTCTGGTCGGGGGCCTGTAGGGGGGCTGTCAGGAAAGCTAAGGCAGACATAGAGCTAGGACTTGTGTCCAAAATCAAAGATAATAAAAAGTCTTTTTTCAAATATATAGGGAGGATGAAGAAAGCACCAGGAAATGTGGGGCCCCAGCAAGATCCTCTGGGCAATCTGAGGGTCATGCCAAAGGAGAAAGCAGACCTCTTTAACCAATTCTTCACCTCCATTTTCTTGGGCAGGGACCAGGACTTCCCCACTGTGATGCAAGACGGACTTGAGGGAAACGCCTCCAGACCTCAGGTTGGGGAGGACCGGGTTAGAGAGCTTCTGGAGGGGCTGGACATGTTCAAATCAGCAGGTCCAGATGCTCTCCACCCCAGGGTGTTGAGGGAGCTAGCAGGGGTTTTTGCAGGGCCCTTGGCACGGCTTTACGAGCGCTCATGGTACTCAGGCCAGGTGCCAGATGATTGAAAGATAGCCAACGTGGTCCCCATCTTTAAAAAAGGGAGGAGGGAGGACCCGGGCAACTATAGGCCTGTCAGTCTTACCTCAATTCTACGGAAACTCTTTGAGAAGATCCATCATGGAGCACATCTGCAATGGGTGAGCCTCAGAAATGATGCTTAAGGGCAACCAGCATTGTTTCATTAGGGGCAGGTCATGCCAGACCACCCTGATTGCCTTTTATGATCAGGTCAAAAAAGCATTGGATGCAGGTGTTGCCATGGACATAGTCTTTCTGGACTTCAGCAAGGCCTTTGACACCATCTCCCACCCCATCCTCGTTAAAAAATTGGGTGACTGTGGCATTGATGCCTACACAGTCAGATGGATTGCAGATTGGCTGAAGGGTCGCACTCAGAGGGTTGTGGTGGACGGGTCATATACGACCTGGGGAGAAGTGGGCAGTGGAGTCCCCCAGGGCTCGGTCCTTGGGCCCACACTGTTCAATTTCTTTATCAGCAATTTGGACAATGGGGTGAAAAGCAACCTGTTTAAATTTGCTGATGATACCAAAATTTGCGGTGAGGTGAGCACGCTAATAGGGAAGGAAAGACTGCAGCAAGACCTGGATAGGTTACAGGGGTGGGCTAACAAAAACAGGATGCGCTTCAATACTGACAGGTGCAGGGTGCTGCACTTGGGCAGTAGTAACCAGCAGCACACTTATAAGATGGGAAACTCCCATCTTGAGAGCAAGGAGGCAGAAAGGGATCTTGGAGTCATTACGGACTCCAAGATGAACATGGGCCGACAATGCGAGGTCACTGTCGGCAGGGCTAACCGGACCTTGTCGTGCATCCACAGGTGCATCTCAAGCAGGGCCAAGGAAGAGATCCTCCCCCTCTGTGCAACACTGGTCAGGCCACAGCTGGAGTACTGGGTCCAGTTCTGTGCGCCCCACTTCAGGAGGGATGTGGACAACATGGAGAGGGTCCAGAGGAGGGCCAGCTGCATGATCCGGGGACAACAGGGCAGACCCTACAATGAGAGACTGCGGAACCTGAACCTGTTCAGCCTTCACAGTTGAAGGCTGAGGGGGGACCTGGTGACCGTCTATAAACTCACTAGGGGGGACCAGAAGGGTTTGGGAGAGACTTTGTTTCCCCTAGCACCCCCTGGCATAACAAGGAATAACAGCCACAAGTTGTTGGAGAGTAGGTTTAGATTAGACATCTGTAAGAACTACTTCACAGTTAGGGTGGCTAGGATCTGAAACCAACTTCCAAGGGAAGTGGTGCTGGCTCCTACCCTGGGGGTCTTTAAGAGAAGGCTTTATGCCTACCTAGCTGGGATTATTTGAGCCCAGTTTTTTTCCTCCTGCCCAGGCAGGAGGTCAGACTTGAAGATCTACAAGGTCCCTTCCGACCCTACTTCTATGACTCTATGAAGTGTATATTCTCCAGATATCCCACCAGCTATCCCACCACCATGTGCTAATCACCCCCCATGCATAACTGGAACCAGGTGTTCTTGTCATGAGTCTTAAGATGCTCAAAAAATTATATGCAGATGAGGTGCAGGGCAAACTCTTCTGGCTTCACCACTTGGAGGGAGGGGCCATACTAACGACATACTCCAGGCTGAAAGAGGAGGTGACAGAGAGAGCAATATTGTGGCTCACAATAATCTGAAAAAGAATCGGTAGCGAGGATGACTGCACTTAATGGGCACTAGTGTATATCTTATTTAGATACACTGCATTAACCTATCCTTGTGGTAGGCAGTTAAAGTGATACCACCATCATGACAGCAGTTAACAAAAGTACAAAGGGAAATACGTGTATTATTCTGGAGATCAAGAAGAGAAAGGCTAGCCAGAATATAACTGTATAAAGCAAGATGGGGGTGTGGGGAATGCTGGACATAGGGCTGCTCATTTACACAAATTATGCAAGTACAGTACAGTGTGTAAAGCAGCAAAAGAGGAGGAAGGGAAAGCATCATGCTTTAGCCAATTTCTGGCAGGTAAAATCTTGAGAAGATCGAGACTATATGGGGGCTCTTGAAAGAAGCCATGGGCATGGCAACATTCTGTTCATTACATAAGAATGGAAAATTTTATAAACATGTACAAAATAGGAGCAGTGGGACTAGAGGTGCTGTGACAGGGTGCTGTCTCAAAGCCAGTCACAACATTAGCACACCCACCTATCTAGGGCAGTCTGCCCTGCCTTTCCTGCCATACCTTTGATGTTTCCAAAAAATAGGGGTTTATACAAGGGAGACTGCCCATTTGGTTGCCCTGATACCAAGGGCAAAATACACGACTCCAAACCTTCCCTTATACCTCATGTCCCATGCCTCACAGATGGAATCCAAAATCACTTCCAACCCCACTGCTTCTTAGCTGGGCTGCACTCAGCCTCCAGGCTACATCTGGCCTCAGGTGACCTCAGGAGTGCCTTGGCCTCTCCACCCATCATCTCACTGGGGCCATAACTCCACCCCCCCCTCACTGGACTACCGGGCCGTATGCCCCTTTGGCCTCAGGCCCCACCCAGTGGACCTTGGCTTTTCTGTCAGGGTGTGCTCCTCTAGCCTTTCCCCTCCACAGGGTACCCACAAGGCAGTGCAGGCTGAGGCTTTACAGGGCCCCATCCTCACCTTTCAGTGGGCACAGGTGTGACATTTCCTGGAGACTGCCCCACCAGCCAACCTCAGCAGGATGTAGTTTCAGGTCTTACCCAGGACCACAAGAACCTTCCTCCATCCCCATAGTTCCTACCCTATCCTCCAGGTGTTCTGGGGGCTCAGCTCATAGGATTTGGGTTTATACCCTGGCTGCCCAGCCCTCATCCAATCTGGGAACCCCCTTGGGATCATGTGACCCCCTAATTGGGCCTAACTGCACCTACCAGTTGCTCCACAGCCTGCTCAAGCCCCTTAAAATGTGTGTCCTGCCACAGGCCCTGAAAGTTTGCAAGAGATCAACAAAAATCATACAAGGAAAGAGACAGGACGGCACCAGCGAGAAACTTCACAGAAGGACAAGTACAGGTGTAGAAGACGGTGGCTGATAAATGACAGGAAGGGCAGCATACTGATCTAACTTGGATGATCATAAGAAATATCTTGTCAGTGAGGGAGGTGCAACAAAGATGGCATTTGGCGAGATCAGGAATGCATCCAAGGGAGAGATGTGGGGAAGAAGAAATGGTGGGACATGCATTCTGGAAGAATACTATGCAAAGGGTGTGTGGGAAAGGTTACGACTTAAGGGTTACAAAAATAAGCCTGTCCTTATCAAAAGAGATGGTACTATATGGACTCATACCAAAGAGGCTTGAGAAAACAATATGGAGAACATTGTTAGTAGGTGTTAAAACCAGTATATGGAAAGTAAGAAACTTGTGGCTTTTTAAGGGGTTGCCTTCACTGAAAGAGAGTGCCCAAAGTTGAGACTGTATGAATTGAAATACTACATCAACTGGGATAAGAAAGAGATCAGAGAAGCAGCAGCAGAAAAAAAAATGAAGGAAAAAGGACTGATCACATTTGGTTCACTGAACTAATACAGAGGATTGATGGGAGTTCTGAAGGAGTTACAGTTCTTTGAGTTTAACAGATTTTTTAGCAGAAAGTTAAATGATAGTTATGGTGCTCCTTACAACAAAATTAAGTTTTGTATATATTTTTAGGGGCCTTGGGGGAAGTAGAGGTATGTTGTTAAGGTTTCTAACACGTGTGATACCATTTGTTATGTAGTGGCTTTGTTACATGAAGTTTTGGTAAAACAATGATGTTTAATATGTGAAATGTTGTAAGTGTACAGGAATAAATGTGAAATGTATTTTTTAAATAAAAGTGCAAAAAAATAAAAAGGTTTCCATCAGCATGTTTGCCCAATGTGGGCTGCATGTTTTATAGTCGTGCTCAGTGTTGGCTGCATTTAATCAATTTCATAGTCGGTTTCCATTGCTAAGCACTTGCTGCTTTTGGCAGCAGTTTAATAAAATTACAAGGGGAAATGTGTGTTCTTTTGGAAAGACCATGTTTTTAATAAGGTTTCCTTGTATGTGATTATGAAAAGAGGGGCTTCCCCCCGCATGCCAATTGTGGAGGGAAATTTCATCTTGTATTCAAGTAAACACAGTATTATCCTTTAATATGCCCATGGTATATTTTCTGACCATCAGGCATTCTCCACATTTTCATCCTGTACATTGCTTATTGCCCCAATGAAGGGGAGGGGAGGGCTGGTATTTCATAGATTTCATAGACATTAGGGCTGGAAAGGACCCTTATAAGATCACTGGATTCAGCCCCCTGCCCAAGGGGCAGGAAGTCAGCTAAGGTCAAAGGATCCCAGCAAGATAAGCATCCAAATGTTTCTTTAAAAAAGTGTCCAGAGTAGGTGCTTGCACCATATCTGGGGGAGTTTGCTCCAAGTCTTGGGGGTTCACACAGTAAAGAAGTTTTTCCTTATGTCCAGTCTAAAAGTCTTGCAGGAGTTCATGACCATTGGACCTTGTCATCCCTTGCAGTGCTCTGGTGAACAGGCATTCCCCGTGATCTCCTTATCTACTTATAGGCTGCCACCAAGTCACTCCTGAGCCTGTGCTTCTCCAGGCTGCAGTATCCCATAGCTCACAGCCTCTCTTCATAAGGCCTGTTCTCTTGCCCTCTGATAATGCGCGTGGCTCTCTTCTGGACTCTTTCAAGCTTCTCCACGTCCTTCCTAAATTGTGGAATCCAGAATTGGATGCAGTACTTCAGCTGCAGCCTCACCAAGGTGGAGTACAGCAGGAGGATGACATCCTGGGTCTTGCTCAAGATGCATCAATAGATGCAAGCCAGAGTTTTGTTCACTTTTCCAGCTGCAGTATCGCATTGGTGACTCATGCTTATCTTGTGGTCTTGGGCTTATCTTGTGGATATTAGGCATGACCTCCAATTCTCGTTTGGTCATAGTCCTAGCAAAAGTAGCATTGCTGAACCTATAAGTGTGATGAGGGTTTTTCTCCTCCCCCCCACAATGTGGAGCACCTTGCATTTTTCCATATCAAATGCCATCAGGTTTTCATCTGCCCACCTTGCACACCTATCGAGGTCAGCCTGGATAACCAACCTATTCTCAAGCATGGACATTCTTTCCCAAAGTTTGGTGTCATCAGCAAACTTAGCCAGTCCACTTCTGACACCAGTGTCCAGATTGTTTATGAAGATATTAAAGAGTACAGGTCCCAGACTGGAGCCTGGGGGACATTACTAGTCACTGAATGCCATTTTGATTCAGTTCAACCAACTACCACTTTCTGGGCCTGACCTAGGATCCGCTTCCCCAGACATCAGGATGTGGAGTAGTCAAGGCCGCAATTGCCCAACTTCTCCATGAGGACATCATGGGGCACCAGGTCAAAGGCTTTTTAAAAGTCCAAATATATTGTATCAACCAAATATATGATACCAAACATATGATATCAATTGTGGGGGGGGGGTTGTTGTTTGTGTGGTTTTGTTTTGTTTTATTTTTACAAAACTGTACTAGCAAAATCAGATCCAGCCTTTAACTGGGCACAGAATATAGGGTCCAAAACAAGGGATGTAACATAATTCTCAGAGTTAATGTGATGATCTTTTAGAGAAGTCCTTAAAAGAGTCCTCTCTCCAAAACCAAGCAATCAACTGTGAATTAAAATTTTTTTTAAAGTTTAATTTTTCTGGTTTGCTTTCTAATTTTTTCCATGTCTGGCCCATCTCAAAGTCACCTTATAGTATTCTATTCACACATTGCCATGAGACAATACCTAAGAATTACAAAAAAAATACATTTTTCCTTAACACTGAATTCTATGAAAAACAGTACTGGGAAAGAGTATTTCAAACACAACCTTTCTTGCTTTCTCCTTATGCACTGTGAAGCCTCTACCTAGAAATTCCCCCTTTTTCAAGTCTTTGCAACTATGTATCCTGCACACATACCTTCAACCTGTGCAAAAGGCATGCTTTTATGGAATCAAAATCCTCAGAATTCTTTATTTTAATGAACATAAAACCTCACCCCCCAGAGGCTGACACCCAGTCAGGCCTCAATTTGCACAGTGCATGTTCAAGCAGAGAAGATCTTTAAATTAACGATGCTTAATATTTACAGATTCTCATAGACAAACAGCTCGGCCTTAATTTGCAGAAGGCATGTTCAAACAGAGAACTTTAAATTAATAATGTTTAATATGTACAAATATTCCCCAAGACAATCAATCACACAGTACAAATACATGTTCTTAGAAATTAGGGAATTTAATATAAAAGAATGTAACATTAGAATCTGCCTTATATGAGAAGCACTAATGTACAAGGTCAGGCAATTTCTTTTGTCTCTCTCACTTTTTCCCCTAACACAGTGGTTTTCAAAATGTTTAGACTCAAGGCTCCCCTCAAACAATGCCAGTTCTTCATTTTCACTTGCTTTTTATTTACAGAAAAGTAACAGCAATTCTGTTACAAAAAATTAAGAAAGATCACAACACATGAGAATTTTTTGACACTATACAACCCTATTTGAAATTTCTCTGGGTTCATTTTATGAATCGTGTGTTTGTACACCTACCAGCACTAACTTTGCACAGTACTCTATGGTACCCTTAAAAGGATTTCATGAAACCCTGGTTAAGAAGCATTGCCTGAACAGCACACACAGTTACAGAAGACTGCAGGATGAAGCGATAATGCATATGCATTCAGTAGGGTGGCTTGGCACACTGGGATGCCACAGCACTCTGAGATGCCACAAGATTGAGATTATTCTTGTGCTAACTTTATAAAGTAGACAGCTAAATTTTTATAGAAGTGACAGCTTACCTACTTACAAGGTCTCTTGCAGTACACTATACAATTTCTTCAAGATGTAACCAATCCATAATCTCCACCACTCTATTCCTAGATTTCCTATTAGAATAGTTTGGTTCAACCAGATCTTCAGATTAGTAATGTGAGATACACATGCATAATAAGACACCACTGAACCAAGATTCCCTACCAAAATGTTCAACTCCTTGTGATAACCTTCTGTTATTAACAGAAACAGACAGATAAGAAATCCCCCCAATAAGGAGCAAGTGACCAATTATAAGAATATGAGAATTACAAAAAAAGATGCAGTAGAGAAAACACCAAGCTTCTGAAATTTAACGTTCTTTAAAAAATGCTTTGAAATTGATCTCTAAGAAATATAAACATCAAACATTTTGTAAATTACGCAGCACAGTAAAATTTACTTCCTGCATAAGATTTCACATACTCTAAACTTTAATTTAAAAAAATAAAAACCTACTTTCCAAAATATTAACTAACAGCAACATTCTGTGGCTTCAGAACCAAAGTTTTACATCTATACACATAACAGATCACTTCAACTGACTTCCCCGCAAAGTCATTACAAACAATAAATGCTATGTCTAGTGGAAGAATGTCAGCTATCAGTTGCTGGGGGCATGTACTACGTACTTCAAAGGGTCATTCTACAACACCAGGCAAAATAAAAAAAAAATACTGCAGAGACAGAATTCCAAAGCTTCATAGTCTGAAAGATTACAATGATAGCCATTATCAATTATTCTGTTCCTCTTGAAGTGTCAGCTTTAAAAAATGGCAAAATAATTTCCCACCCTGTAAAATGAAGTATTTGGGATTTGAGGGATTCTTTTGCTCCTTTTTCTCTTATAAAAACTGAGTTCAACATGGAAAGTTCTAGGCTAAACTTAACAACATTAGCATTTAATGCACAGCAGAAAGTTCCATTTACTATTTTAAGACTATCAAACCTATCAGAAATAAGTAACAACCTTCCAAAGGAGACCAGTGAGCAAATCTGAAGGAACAGGTTTTATTGCTTTTCTGCCGAGATATTGAATAGGATTCTGTATGCTTTTGTCAAAAAACAAACAAACAAGAAAGCAGTCTATGGTAGTGACAGGCAAAGAGCAGCATTCTTACTGTCCCACTTTCGACAGTTGCAGCATGACAGGATGCAAAAGTACACATATGCCTATGAAGTTAAAACAGAGCTCAAAGAGTCTGAGCTCATTTGTTGCAGCACCTAAGAGCACTGAGCACAAACAAGTTGAAGTTAATCTGTGTGCTATAGAAACACAGCACTCAAGGGCACAGTAAGGCACACAGCCAAGTGCACGTGCATTTATAACGGATACATTTTTAATGTATTCCTGAAACATTTAATTCATTTTTAAATTATTCAAATGGTATGCAAAAAACAAAAGCTTATTTTATTGAGCTATCTTCTTTCACTCAAACACTAACATAACTAGGAATTTTGGCACCCTGAGCAAAAATGCCTGAGAGCCAGTTTCCAGGATGGTGAGAGGGGTGGAGGTACTACATGCCAGAGAGCTGGAGGTAGAAGGGCATGAGGGATGCCAAGTGTTAGGCTTTCATAGCAGCATGAGATTCTGAGAACAAGAAACCAAACTTTGTGTACTTTCTTTGCTCCTGTTTCCTTCTCCATTTTATCCTCCTTAAAATAATCTCTCAACCTCTGTATCATTGGCAAAATTGCTGGCTTTTTTTCTCCTATCAAGTTCAGACTCCAAAGGCACAGACAGATGTGACAATTTTCACCCGATCTGGCTCCTGAAAGCTCTCTATAGCCATGACCAAACAGAAGTGCATAGCTGCAGTGCAGTTTAAAAGTGCCAGATGCTGCAAAAATCTGAACCCTCATTGAATGAAGATTCAGATGAAGCAGCTCCAAAACACAGCACCCTCAGTAATTTGTCTCTGCACCATCTCCCAGCCCCACTGCTGTTTTCAAAATGGGAGAGAGGGAAAGGGAGCAGAGAGAGTTTGGTCTGGAGTTTTTTCAGCCCCCACTGGAGGCTAGACTGAAGCCCAGCACCCCCCTCCTCAAGATGGGGGGCTCCAACCAACCCACCCCCACCATTCAGCTGGGGAACCCTCAGAATGAGCTCCCTCTGCTCCCTTCCCACCCTCCCATTCTGAAAACATCAGGGCTGGGAGGGAGGAGGGGCGTTGCGAGGAAAGAGTGGCTGCAGGCTCACAGCCACTCTGAACAGTAAGCCTGTGTGAACAGGGAAGTATTTGATTCAGATTTGGATTTGACCGATTTGCAGGACAGTGATTCAATTCAGATCACTGCCCTGAATCGGCTTTGGAAGATTCAGCGCCGATTCAGAGAGATTTGGTGATTCAGCCATGGAGAGGCAGGCACAGCTAGGTGGTTGCAGGTTCTCCAGCAGCTCCTGCACCTGTGCCTGCCTCTCCCTGGGTAAGGGGAGCCATGGGAAAAGCCCCCATGGCTTCCTTGCCTGGCCCCATCCCCCACCTGGCTCCAGCCCAATCCCAGCACTTTAAAAATAAATAAATAAATAAATTTAAATAAAAGCCCTGCATTCACTGGCTACAGCAGCAGCAATTGGGGCCTCTGGGCACTTGTAGGCAGTGGGGGCCAGGAGGGATCACCCCCAGCACCCACATGGCAGCTGCCCCATGGTGCGGGTGCACCTGGAGCCACTGGGGCTGAGCAATGCTGGGCTCTGGCAGACAGGTGGAGCCCCCCCCAGCACCCAGACAGTGCACAGCACCCTGCCAAGCTGTGCTGCACCCACGCCATGGGGCAGCTGCCATGCAGATGCTAGGTGGGGGGGGCAATCCCCACTGCCTCCCACTGTCCAAGGGGGTAGACTCTACCACGAGCCCTCAGAGTCCCCAGTTGCCACTGCCAGAGCTGGAGAGTGTGGGGCTTTTGTTTTGTTTTTTTGTTGTTTTTTTTTAAGTGCCTGAAGGCTGGGCTGGGTGGGTAATGGGGCTGGGCAGGGCAGCCATGGGGGCTTCTCCTACAGCTCCTCCAGCCATACCTGCCTCTGCCCCAGTGGGGGAAGCCACAGGGGCTATAACCGGCTGCTGCTTGCCCAGCCAGCATGGGGGGGGGGATACACAGCATACCCCCACTCCCAGTGCTGCTGCACCCACATCAGTGCTGGGAGCAGGGGCTCTGCCCTGTCGCCACTTCCCAGCCAGTGCAGAGGGCACAGGATGCAGGTGCGGCAGAGCTGGGAGCAGGAGCTATGCACTGCTGCCACTTGCTCCCTTCTGCCTATAGCGAGCCGTGCCCACATCCTGCCTTCCCCCACCCCTGCCCCAGCTGGGCAAGTGGCAGCAGGGCAGAGCCCCCACTCCCACCACCGCCCACATCCCGCGCCCCCCAACCCCGAGTAACATGCCCCCCATCCCGGCTGGGCAACTTGTCCCAGTCCCAGCCCCAATCCCTCTCTCCCCCATGCCCAACATACTTACCAGCTGGAGGCAGCTATGTCAGCTGCTTATTTAGTTTTTGGCCAAAACTCTGAAGCAGCCAAATCTTTTCCAAATCGATGTGGATGCTTCAAATTGATTCAGAGCTTTTACTTTGTCACCTGACTCAATTTGGATTCAGAGATTGGGTCCCTGAATCAGGCCAAATCTTCAAATCAAATCAGCTACCAAACTTTGCACAGCCCTACTAAAAAGCAGCTGGATTTCCCAATCCCTGGAACCCAACAGCAAACTCCTGTTTGTTGTAACTCAAGGCACTTCCTGCAAAGCACCATGAGTTACAAGAGGTAGCTGCTCTGTCTGTGCCATAAGTTTTATTGATGCTTTTCTGTTACTTGACATGCACCTTTTCTGCTGAATCCTAATCAACACACACCTTGGAGATTCCACATGTTCACTTCTGCTCCCTTCCAGTCTCCCTGACTCTCACTTCTACCCCAACCTCTCTTTACACTTACTGCACTCTGTCCCAAGCCCAGATGATAAAATTAGCTTATTTTGCCACAGACCTAAATACAAGCATAATGCCACTCCCTGAATTCCTTTGCTATCCTTCTGCCAAACTCTACAACCTCACCTTAACTGTTTTCCTGCCTGCTTTGCTACTTCAGCTTTCTCCCACTTTCAATCCTGCCAACCCCGTCTTAATTGCTCCCTTTCTACCACTCCCACTCGTGGCTTCCTGCCTTCTTTCATGTTTGGAACTGCACCTTCATTCTTACATCATACATCCCTAAAACATATAAAGTCTCTCACTTCTTGTTCTGCAAGAGAACGCTCTTTCCGTTCTCTTCTCCTCCTGAATTTTTTCCTGGTGAAATAATTTCAGCAAATAGTTAATTTGCAGACACATTCAGTACTCAATAATAAACTGGTAGTTTATAAAGCCACAGTAAAAGGAAGAGTCAGAAGGGAAAATCCAAATGCTTTAAACCAGATGTATTCAAGTATTATAGAAAAAATACAATGATTCCTGGGAATTCCAGTGACAATCCTTGTACATGTAGTAAAGTAGAATGCATTATGTTCAAGAAACATGTAAGAGCATATTACCTTAAACAACAGAAGATGTTACAGGAATGCCAATAGGAAAAATATTCAGGAAAAACAATGTAATCTCTCTTATTGGATGTAGTACAGATTATAGAATACTTCCATTTCTACAAAGACAGAATTTATATGGTCTGAGTTGATAAAGTATCTTTTTCTTTCTAGCTCTGAGACTGGTGAGGCAAGCAAGAAAAAGGGGACTCCTATCAATAAGACAAGCTTTTCACAACACATACAGCCCCAATGCTTTTTTGCATCCCACATAATTGCAAGTCATGCACTGTAATAATGTAGGACCTACCTTTTTAATGGCAAGAACTCTGCATAGACACTTGCCAAATAAAATTGAGCTAGGTCAGGAATACAGAGGTCATGGTGGGGACACTTCAATTCAGGCACAGTTTTCCATTACACCAAGCAGGACCAGTGCCCCACAACCTGCAGATGAAGCTTTCTTTATACTCCCTTTGAAAATTGTATTCTATTTTCCACAACGATCTCTAGACGCTGTTGAATTTCACACATACTTTCAGCACATTTTGGTGTTAGGCCACTTTTAAATTAAGATCAAGAACTTCTTTATGTCTATTCATCATAACTTAACAGTGTTTCACTATAAAAAATAGTACTGTTAAGATTTTTCATTTAATTTCAGTGCCAAAAACTTCTGAAATCCTGTGAGAGGATGGCTCTTATTTCAATGGGATTTACTGTCTTCAGGACCCCAAAGGATATTTTTCATATTCATCTGAATAATTTTTAAATGACCTAAATGTTTCACAAATTCATTAAAAATATACCAGATATAAATGAACATGAACTTAGACTTGTACCTCACAATGCACTTACTTGTGTGCTATACTTCTATAGCACATAGAGAAGTCTCAGCTTTTCTGTGCTCAGTGCTCTCAGGTGCTTCAAAAAGTCACCTTGGACTCTTTTGAGCTCCACTCCAATTCCATATGCATTCTCTTTGCATGCTGCAATGCAGAAACAGTGGAATGAGGGGCAATAAAAATGCTGCTTTTTGCCTGTCACTGACATGTACCAGGGATCAGCAACCTATGGCCCATGGGCAGGATCCAACCCATGAACAGATGAGATCCAGCCTGCAGCAGGTGTCCACTGAGTCCTACTGCTTGCTGTGTTTAGTTCAGTTTTTTTGCTGCATCCAGAGGAGCAGTGGAAGTGTCTTTCAGGTCCAGCCACCTGCTCTACTCCATCTATTTCCTCCGCTGCATCTGCTGATTGCCAGGGTATATGAAGATTTGTAGCCCATGGTAGAGGTTAGGTTGCAAACCTTTTTCGGGTTGCAAAGATTTTTAAATGGCACTCAGTGGCCTATGGCAGGAAAAAGCTGCCAACCCCTGCCATAAACCATTTGCCGGTTCTTATTGTTTTCTTAAAAGCGTGTAGAATTTGTAGAGTACTTCTATCGGAATATAGGAAGCACCCATTCCTTCAAAATCGCTCCCTTATTTTGTCCATCAGAAAGTTCTTATTGTAAATGGTAGAACACAGAACTTTCTGCTTTCCAGTGAGAAGTGCTAATGCTTGACAAGTCTAGCTTAGAACTTTTCCTGTTGGACTCAGCTTACTGGACCACTTTTGGAAAAAGTATTCAAAAGGAAACTAATACAAAGAATACCTCAAATCCCAAACCTTTTGCTTTAATGGAAAAGGAAAAAAAATGTTACCATTTTTTGAAGCTGACACTTCAAGAGGAACGAAAAAAATCATGCTATTATTTTAAGTGGAGGACTGTAGTATTACTTCCCTTTTTTCTACATGTACATATTTAAATTTATATCTCACCCTATCCAAAAGGCAGAGAGTAGTTTATAATAAACAAACAATGCACAGAAAGATTTCCCAAACAACAGCTCCAAACCCAAGAACTCCAACTCCTCTCTGCACTCACTGCCTCCCTGATAAAACCCCCATACAAGCATAAGCTCCCATGAACCCCAACCATGCCTCCCAACTACCATTCGCATCCAGATACAAGCTATGTATTCCTACTCCCATCACTCCCCCCCTAGTTACCCTCACCACATCTGCCTCAGCCGCAGGGGAGATCCTCTCACCCTTACCACAATGTCTCGGCCATATATGACCACTTCTACTATTCAGTGACAGAAAAAAAAGCCCATTGTTAACACAGTTATGTTCTTAGTTGTCTCCCACAACCCACTCCCTTCCCACAAAACTCAAGTTTGGCAAATTCCAAAAATATCAGAACATTTATAGCATGAGTCCAAGTTACCTTAACTTTGATCCTTAGTCCTGACAATAATCAACTGGAATTACCTGCAAGCATTCCTGCTGAATTAACTGGGTTAAGCAGAGCTGAATTGAAAGCTGTAGGGCATAGCTGGAGATGTTTGGCAGATATAAGACAATCTAAAAAGGTCATGCCCTACTGGCAGTGAACAAGTCCTTCTGCCTGATCTCCTTGTGCATGCTCAAAAGGAAGAGATGCATGTATATCTTGGCTGATCTCTTATGTTTTAATGGCAAACTCCCATGGCAAAAGTAATAAAATTGTCATAAAGATCAATTTTAAGATAGTTTCTTTTTAGATCAAGACACATTTGTCAATGTATTTCAGTTCCTAGATAACCTTCCTTATTTGGGCTTTAAACTGCAAGGGGCTGAATATCTCATTTCCCACTGGCTCTTAGGCACCTTCTTCAATACATAGCGACATATGTGTTTAAAAAAGTTGTTCTACCAAAACACTCCACTGGACACACTTCTCTCCCTGGAGAGAATGAGAAAACAAACTAGTCATGACAGACATAACCACACTGCTTAATCCACTGCTGTAGGGTGTTCAGAGGACTATCATGATAAACAGAGTAAAACCTGAGCTAGAATAGAGTAGGGTACTCAACATATTGCAAGACTAAGTAAGCCCTTTTTTCTTTACACTTACTACAGAACAAAAGTTTGTTTTTTCTTCAACGAGGGTCTGTCCACATAAGATTGTGAATAGTTAACCATTCAGTGCACAGTATCCAGATTTCTTGATTCACGTTGCTAATGAAAAATGCATTACCCTACAGCATCCTGGGCACCAGACCCAATGAGTCCATTAGGAAAATGCTCAAGGCACAATTCCCCATACAAAGGGGTTTGGTGTTTCTTGTATTATACAAATCCACTCATTTATAATATATTTAAGACCAAAAAAAAAAAGGGAAACAAAAATGTTTGAACACTTCCTAAGTTTTATGGAACTCTTTATTCTACAAAAACATTTTAGTGTTTTTAATTTCCATCCTGAAGTCAAAAAATGGGATATCAAGTTCTTTTTTGAAAAAACAAACTTGTTCATTACCTTCATATACTTTTATATAAACCATTACTATATAGATTATCTGCCTTTGCTCTCAAACCCAGTGAACTCTACTAAAGAACCAAAAAAATTGTCTCCATTAAAGGTACCTGAAAATGAGTCATTTCCAAGAAATTGGCAACACACAATATAAGTATTTTACTGTAGGTAAAATGCAAGGCTGTTGAATTTCAAATATAAATAATCACAGGGATTTTTCTGTTTCTAGTCAAGCTGAGTGTACTTAGTGGTAGAGCTTTTTTGTAGCTCAAGTGATGATTATTCACTTATCTCTGAGTTTTATCTGTGTTGAGTGCTGTGTAACACAGTAACTGTGTCTTTAGTAGTATTGTCTTGTTTTACACTGAAGACAGCATTCTGTGCAGTTAGGGCTTGATCCTTAGGGCTAAGTACAGACAGTCAAAAAACCTAAGACTAAATTGATTCAGTCTTTGCAGGTTAATCTAATCTGCAGAGACTGAACCAATTTGCAAACAAACATACATTCACTTTTGATTCAGGAAATGCAGCCACATGCCTGCAGTGGCTCAAGCTAGAAGATTGGTGGGGGTGCTAGAGCATACCTACCAGCTACTGCCAAAGGGGAGGGGAGGGAACAGAGAAAGATGTCCAAAGACTTTTTCCCTCCTCACTGCTGGAGGGGAGGGGGCATGGCCAGGCCCCAGCCCCTGCTCTGCCTGGGGTACAGCAGGGAAGGGAAGAAGTAGTAGCACTGAATTCATAAAAGCTTGAACAAGAATAGTTCTCTCTCTGAGAAACTATAAACTGAAGAACTATAAACACAGCATAGGAGATGTGTTTGCTTCCTCTTCCTGCTGCCCCCAATGTCTCTGGGATTTGTAATCCACAATCACAGCAGCAGGAGTCTCAGGGTTGCTCATCACTTCCTCTTCCTACTTCCAGGTGCCTCTGGGATTTGTAGCCCACAGTCACAGCCAGCAGTAAGTAACCTCACAGGGCAGCTCCATACCCAGGGGAAGGGCAGTTTAACCCCAATCCCTGGCCCCAGACCCCAACAAGGGTTTGCCTGGGTGGGGGCAGTGAGCCAGCCATGCCTCACTGCTCTGGTTAGGAAGCAGGGGAGCAGGGCCATCCCTGCTCTCTGGAGCAGAAAGCACAGCCCAGCCCAGGGCTGGAAAGAATGCTGGGATGCTGGGGGACTCTGATTTAACGTGAACCAGGAAGGGGTCTGGGATAGACATTTCATGAACTGGTTTGGTTTGATCCAAACCAGTTAAGTCTGACAATACCTTCAGCCAGGTTTATCTTAAAACAGTTTCAGCTATTTTAAAACTGGTTTATGTGCACTGAACTTCTGTTCTGTTACAGGTTTAAACCAGTTTCTGATCACTTAAATCCATTTATGTGCAACTTCTGGCCCTAGCCTAGAAGAGTAATAGGGCAGCTCAATGCCCTGGGGAGTCCCTCCACATGGGACAGCACTGGCTACTGCTCTGCAGCCAGCAACAACATAGCCAGCTCCTATCAGGTATGCTACTATTGATTCTGTTCACACTGATCAATGGATAAACTTTCTTTGGATTACATAGTGAACAGGGGCTGGACCCAATGATCTCATGAAGTCCCTTCCAGCCCTGATGTCTATGAAATCTATGATTAAGTCTTTAGACTTCTGTCAAACTGTATTATAATAAAATGGCAGTTTGTAATGACTTAACAAAATGGCAGTTCATTCAGGCATTACATGATTTTTTTCTCTTAATTTAAATTCAGAAATGGTCAGTGTTATTTTAAGCCTAAAGCAAAAAGTTCTGTATGTTCCAACATGATTTGGTTTTGTAGAAAAAGATTTTTAAACACCACTCTTGAAAAGGGGTGTATCCTCAGTGCCTCTTAGGCCAGAAGAAAATCTTCTGGAAATTCCATAATTACAAAATCAATAGGACTGTATGTAGGTAAAAGTTTGAATCTTGTTGAAGGATTTGGGCCTTCATCTGTGAAAGGATTATCTTTAATGGATCTGTTTTAATGCAAACTCTTATTCACAAATATGCCATATTAACATTTAACTATATAAGAACCATCATATGAGTATGATAAATAAAGCCTTTATACATAACTTAATTATAATAATTACATAGAAAAAACAAGTATGTTATTTCTTAATTTAAAGAACGTCTGAATTTATAAGATTTCAAGTGTGGGTTAGAAATGTAATCTAATGTAGCTCATGTAATCAGGGCATATTTCCACACTGAAGTTTTATTTAAATTTAAAAAAAAAAAAAATCATGAGAAGAGAAATTTCAGTAGAATTTTCTATGAAAAACATCTAAGCAAAACATTGTTTCAGATCAGGAATGGAGCCTGGACTGCTGCTCCCATGAGAAACCAGAGTAGGTCAGACAGATGCAAAGATCAATGTCAATTTGATCTGAAAAGTAGCATTTCAGAATTGATTCAGACATGACAGCGTTTCATCACAACAAAAAAAAAATGAGGAAACAAAAATATTTGAACATTTCCAAACAAAGTTTTATGTGGTGTTTTATTCTTCAAGAAGTTTTGGCATTTTTATTTACCATACTGATTAAGGTTGAAAAATGGGACATCAATTTATTTATTTTCAACAGCACTTACTCCTTGCCACTTTAAGTTACTGCTTTTTTTTTTTACTGCTCACATATGACATCAGCAATTATTACATTTTAAACTACTAAAGTTTAAAACTAATAACTGGTGCAACTGATTAACTAAACCACAGTAAAAACCCCACTTGCTAGAGAATGATCGAAGAATTTGTACTTCACCTGCTACTTATCAACTACCAGGATATGGCAAACAAGCAGTTAGACTGGAAGTCTGTCTGGTCCTGATGTACACTGTTCCAGTAGAAGGTGTGCTGCTTCTCTTTAGAATGGAAAGATTCTGGCAATCTCCCGACTTAAAATGTATGTACTTCCTTCTTCCCTGGAAATTTTTATCCATTTTATTATTGCCCATCTATCATTACTGGAATTTTTCTGAAAACAAGCTTCAATGGCACTACTAAATGCTTTGGAGAACTATCAAAGTCTGAAATTTGTGCCATTTGTTCAAAAGAAAGAATCAAAGAATTTAGACATGTCACAGTTCTGTTGAGTTTTTGTATACCTAGAACCAGCACAGATATGAAGCGTAGGCATTGGAAAGCAGAGAAACAAAGAGGAATACCATTTCCACCCTGTCCAATTTAACCTATTGTGCATTTCACAAGCAGCAGCATCCCACCTTCACCCTGCACATCTAATATTTTACTGACTGAAGGGGCTGCAAATCTTTTTTGGCTCTTAAGTGGGTTGTGAAGGGATAGAATAGATGTTTCTTAAGTTTTCTTCCTACATCCTACTCCACTACAGAATGGACTAGGAAAAAATCTACATAAGAACATGAGAAGTACCATAATGGGTCAGGCCAGTTGTTCATCTAAGCCAATACCATGAAGAAAGCATCATCATATTCCATGTATTCATACTGTGCTCCTCAGAGGCATGTAATAAAGTTGTCTCCAAGTAGAAGATGTTTTGAAGGGAAAGTATAACATGTCTAGTGTAATCCATCCTAGACTATGTTCTTCCCAGCATCAACCATCATTGGATTAGGGATGCCAGAGGATACATCCTTGACTGCTCTATTTAATAGCTGTTAATGGACCTGTGTTGCATGAACTTGTCTGATCCTTTTCTGAACCTGCTTATACTGCCCCTACAACCTCCTGTGGTAATGAGCTCCATAAATTAACTATGTAAAAAAGTACTCTCTCATTTGTTTTAAACCTGTCTCCTGTTAATTTCAATGGGTGCCCCCTAGTTCTTGTACTCTGGGATTTGGTGAACAGCTGTTCCCTATTCACTGTCTCAACACCCTTCATATTTTTAGACCTCTATGATAATCCTCCTCAGCTTTCTCCTTTCCAAAATCTTTCTAGTCTCTCTTGGTATGGCAGCTGCTCCATACTCCTGATCATCTTTGTTCCTCTTCTCTGTACCTTTGCTAATTCCACTACATCCTTTTTAAAATATGGAGACCAAAATTGCACACAGTATTTCAGACATAGGTGTACTATGGATTTGTATAGTGGCAAGATGTTGCTTTCTGTTTTATTTTCAATTCCCTTCTTAATAGAGGTGCACCAATACATTGGTCCATATCATATCACCACCAATAAAAGGAAAATAGACATCATCAGCTATCGGTTTTTTTGCTGGTGTGGCTGATAATATCACCAATAAAGGACATATCCATGTATGCAGCAACATGCATGCAGTCATCCCAACAGCTTGGAGAGCAGCATCCATCTGGTAAGTCTGTTGGGGAGGGGGAAGGGGCAGGGGAGAAGAGGGAAGAGGCATGGGGGATGCAGATTGAGGTCCCCAAGGGAGGGAGGGAGTGGGGCTGGGGAAGGCACTCCCCAGCTGGGGCAGGGTGTGGGGCAGAGCTGCAAGAGGCTCATGTGGAAGGTACAGGGTGAGGCGCTCCCAATGCTGCATGCACCCCCAAGGGAGGCATGGGAGATGTGTGCCCCCTGGATTTGTGTGGGGCAAGGGTGGGATGCTGCTGCTTGCCAGGGCTGGGGGCAGTGCCAGATTCCTCCTGGTGGCAGGGGGGGCTGGGCGAGGGTTGCATTCGGGTCGGGTGGCAGCAACTCTGGGAGGGGATCTACAGAGTGGGCTACAGTCCCCCATTGCTTCCCTCCCAGTGCTGCCGCCACCTGCCTCAAGCGTAGCCCCAACCCAACCCCACATCAGGAAGAGCCTAGCACTGCCCCTAGCCCCAGCGGCATCCCACCCTCACCCTGTGCACAAATCCAGAGGACACACCCCCCCTGCCTTCCCCAGGGGGGCACGCAGCAAGACCCAGCCCCCACTGTCCATACTCCCCCAAACCAGGCTTATGTGGCTCCATCCTGCATCCCACGCCAGCTGGGCAGTGCCTATCCCAGCTCCAGCCCCCTCCTCCCTCATTATGGAGGACTCGATCTGCACCCCCCATGCCTCTTCCCTCCCCAACAGACTCACCAAGCTGCCAGGCTGCATATCAGCAATTGGATCGGTATCAGGTGATATGGCTCATTAATAATCAGACATCGGTATCAGCCCCAAAAATCTTGATCAATGCACCACTACTTCTTAATGACACCTGACATTTTATTGGGGGGGGGTTTCATCGCCACTGAAATCTGGCCCTCCCTGAGTAGTTCAAAGAGAATCTGGATAGTAGGCTGAGAAAGAGAAGGTTGGCTGCTAAAATATAGCTAAAGGCACAGAAAGAGTCAGGTTTTTCCTTCTGAAACAATCCAAGAGAACCCTGTCATCAGGCTGGGTTGTAGATGGCCAGGCCTGGGGTCACTCAGGGATTGAAGTTCTGATCAAGGTCTGAAGGAGTAAGCAGAATCCAGGGACAAGCCCAATCAGGAAATCAGGAGCTCAATCCAAGAACAGGGTCTAAGAACAAGCTGAGTCAGGAAGCTGGGAGATCAGGCAGAGTAGAGTCAGAGAGGAAACCAGGTCAAGAAGCCAAGAGATCAAGCCAAGGGCAGTGCTGGAAAATAAGTCAGAGAAAACAGCAAAGCAGTCTGAAATCAGGAGAAATGTAAAGTGCTCCATCTGGGAAGAAATAATCTGCAACACACTTACAGGCTCAGTGGTGCTACACTTGCTAGCACCACATCTGAAAGAGACCTGGGGGTCGCAATAGACCACAAAATGAACATGAGTCACCAATGTGATGCTGTAGCTGACAAAGCGAACAAAACACTGGCATGCATCTACAGATGCATCTCAAGCAAGACAAAGGATGTCATTCTCCCACTCTACTCAGCCTTGGTGAGACTGTAGCTGGAGTACTGCATCCAGTTCTGGGCTCTGCACTTCAGGAAGGATGTGGAGAAGCTTGAGAGAGTCCAAAAGAGGGCCATGCACATGATTAGAGATCTGGAGAGCAGGTCATACGAGAAGAGGCTAAAAGAAATGGGACTGTTCAGCCTGGAAAAAAGACGACTTAGAAGGGACTTATAGGGCAGCCTATAAGTATATAAAGGGCATACGTCAGGGCCTGGGGGAACATCTGTTCACCAAGGCATCCCAGGGGAAGACAAGAACCAATAGATACAAGCTGCTTGAAGATTGCTTCATATTGGACATAAGGAGAAACTTCTTTATGATTCAAGTGCCTAGGGTCTGGAACAGACTGCCCCAGAGGTGGTATAATCACCTACCCTGGGGATCTTTAAAAAAACAACTTGACACACACCTTGGTGGGGTCATCTGACCCCAGCAGTCTTTCGTGCCTAAGTGCAGGGGGACTGGACCCAATGATTTTCTAAGTTTCCCTTCCAGTCCCTACCATCTCTGAATCAGGTTAAGCCCTGCTGGCCAGACACCTGAAAGCATGGTGAGGGAAAGCATACAATACTCAAGAGCTAGCAGGGGCTGCACAGCTGGGAAGACTGTGGAGTTTGGGGTTTGGTCCCCTGAAGGAGGTAGCTGTCCCTCTAGCAGACAAAAGGGGGTGACAATGGCCACTGGAAGTACAGAAGCTGGTGCCAAGTGAGAACAGCCATACCATGCTACACACTTTCTGCCATCTTTCCCCTCCCTACCCCGAGTCTGTACCTGAGGGGGTGAATACAGCTCCTGCTGTCGTGGCTTCTCCTCCAGGGTCTGGAGCCACCTGCTTCCAGAAGCCCTCCCAACAGCTCCAGGAATATGAAAGGAGTGGGGCTGAAGTCCAGATTGGAAAATGTAGCCCTGTGTCCACCCACCTGCTGGCTGCAAAGCATTTTGCTCAGAGTGTGGGGGCAGTCAGTACAGGGGCCACCAGGCAGTGGAGGGCATAGGAACAAAAGCTACGAAGGAGCAGTCGGGGCACCACTTGCCTGCTAGATGCTGGAGTGGGCACAGGGGCCTGGCAGGTGGAAGAATGAGTGGCTGCCTCTTTGCAAAAGGGCCAGACTCTGCGGCACCCCTATAAGGATCTCTAATACCCTGGCTGAGCCAGTGGTTTAGCATTTTGTCATAAAACTATCCATCAAGCATAAAAATTCCCCCATGCTCACAAGAGCAACCTCCTCTGTGCCTAACTACAAAGATGAAAAGCTAGAAAGCCTGCCAGTACTCACAGAGATCTGAGCTGCTTCTACAGTTGTAATACCTTTCTTTTGATCTTGCACTGCTCCAGCAACAACAACAAAAAAAGAGTCCATCATATTCTTTATTATCTAACAAGAAAGCTGTATCTGGGATTTTCCCTTTAGATACTTTTAAAAGAATCAAAAGGTCTTCCATTCTAAGGATTTGCAAGCAAGATCACATCCCTTTATGTAGGAAGAACACACAACAATCAATACAGCAAAGCACTATATGCTTAAACTTCTGCTACCAGATTCACTGGCATTATATCAATTCCAGCTGAGGTGACTTGGGGTGAGTGAGCTAACAAGAAGCAAATCTTGCAGTGGAAAGGGGCCATTGTGTTTTCAGCCTTCACAAGAGAAGGCTGAGGGGGGACCTGGTGACAATCTATAAACTCATTAGGCGGGGACCAGAAGGCTTTGGGAGACACCTTGTTTCCCCTAGTGCCCCCTGGCATAACAAGGAATAACGGCCACAAGATGTTGGCAGAGTAGGTTTAGATCAGACATCCGTAAGAACTACTTCACAGTCAGGGCGGCTAGGATCTGGAACCAACTTCCAAGGGAAGTGGTGCTGGCTCCTACCCTGGGGGTCTTTAAGAGGAGGCTTGATGCCTACCTGACTGGAGTCATCTGAGCCAAGTTTTTCTCCTGCTCAGGAAAGGGGTCGGACTTGAAGATCTACAAGGTCCCTTCCGACCCCATTCCTATGATTCTATGATATTTAGCCCAACTACTGTAGCTAAAATTTTCCCCTGGGGTACCTCCACCAAAAGTCAATGGAGTTATGCCAAGAAAAAATTTGGCCTACAGTTCCTAAACAGAATGTCAAAACATTTCTATCATATCTGAGTACATTACTTGGTTAATCAATATACTTCATGTAAATATATTCATACGTTTCAGATCTAACCTATCTTCTGAAGACCCCATCCTGCTACTGCTCACATCAGCTATAAATGTATTTTCTTATCATAAAGCTTTAACTTCAGTTTCCTCTTCTTTGATTCCCATAGTGAGTATAATAATCACAGATTGTGGCACAATTGGGCAAAAAAGAACTACCTGAATAACCCTAACGGTACAGGAAGGCCTCAGGTGATTAGGGACCACGATCTCAGCTACTATAACTTAGCATCGTTTCAGTTAAGTTAGCTATACCAACCAACACCAGCACAGAATTTCAGATGTTCAAAAATCAGTTAAATTGGCAGTTGGCTGCACTGTTCCAAGTAAATATACAAATGACATTTAAAAGGTTTTTTTCAGTACATGGCTAGTAGGTAGTTTGATACACTGCTGGGTTGGAAATACCAGTGTTGGAAGCACAATTCTTATTTATCCTCCCAAAAACATTTTCCCACATCTCCAAGTGGGAATTAGGTGGGGAGAGAGTATATACTTCCCTTGTCATATTAATTTATCATAACGGAGTTTAAAAAAAATACATTCTGAAACAATGAACTAAGGTTTGGACACAAGACATGTTTATGCCCTAATAAACACTCCAATAAGTGAGAGTAGTAGAGTCAGCTCCGCAGACATGGTGCTTTAAACTAGCTTCACCAGGAGATGGGGCCACAGGAAGACATGAGGATACCTCCCAACAAGACAGGCGATATATACAAGGAGTACCCAGGTAAGCAGCAGGAGTCCAGATAGTCCTGAGAATTGGGGGGTGGCATATGCACCAATTCAAGGCCTTAAATGCTTCTATACCAGTGCTCATAGTATGAGGAATAAGCAGGAGGAACTCGCCCTCCAGATAGCTAGTTCAAACCCAGACATAGTAGGGCTCATAGAAACCAGGTGAGATTCATCCCATGACTGGGCAGTCAACACTAAGAGCTATAGGCTATACAGGTGGGATAGAACAGGGAGGAAAGGCGGGGGAGTGGCACACTATGTCAAAGAGCAATACACATCCTCAACCAGCAGGATGAGGTCAGAAGAGGGGCAGGCTGAAGTGTTCTGGGTCAGAATACAGGGGGGTCATGGGGAAAGGGACTTAACGGGCAGGGGGGGGTACTACAGACCTCCTAACCAAGAGGAAGAGCTGGACCAAAAATTTGTGGATCAGCTTGCGAAGGCACTTAAGGCAAGGGATTTAGTTGTCATGGGTGATCTAAATTACCTGGACATCTGCTGGGAGGAGCAGTCAGCCAGGTCTGACGGCTCACGGAGGTTCCTGGCTGAGATACAGGACCTCCACTTAACCCAGGAGGTGCACAGTCCTATGAGAGTGAATGCTCTGCTAGACCTGGTCCTGGCCACAGGCGACGACCTGGTGAGGGGACTCCAGGTCCTCAACCACCTGGGTGATAGCAATCATCACTTGCTGAAATTCACCATCCAGCACAGGGTGTCAAGGGCCTGCAGAAAGGCAGTAAGTAGCCTTAGACTTTAAGAAAGCCAACTTTAATGAGCTGAGACGATTAGTGGGGGAGGCACTAAGATCCTGAAGAGGAGGGGAACTGGGGGCCAAGATGAGTGGTTGTTCCTTAAGGAGATAATACTCAGAGTGCAAGGGGTGACAATCCCAACAAGAAGCAAAGGAGGCAAGAGTGCCCAAAAACCCCCCTGGCTCACCAAGGGCATTCGTGAATGCCTGATTGCCAAAAAGGAGGTGTACACCCAGTGGAAGGGAGGGGCTATCACCAAAGAGGAGTATACCTCCACCGCTCGGGTCTGTAGTGGGGCTGTTAGAAAAGCTAAGGTAGATACAGAACCAGGGCTAGCATCAAAGATAACAAAAAGTCCTTTTTTAAATACATAGCAAGCATGAAGAAGGCCCCAGGTAATGTGGGGCCCCTGCAGGATATGCTTGGCAATCTGGTGGTTGCACCAGAGGAGAAAGCAGACCTCTTTAACAATTTCTTTGCCTCTATTTTCTTGTGCAGGGACCGGGACTCCCCCACTGAGATTCAGGATGGACTCGGGAGAAACTCCGCCAAACCTAGGGTCAGGGAGGACCAGGTTAGAGAACTTCTGGAGGGGCTGGATGTGATCAAATCAGCAGGTCCAGATGCTCTCCACCCCAGGGTGTTGAGGGAATTGGCAGGGGTTATCACAGGGCCCTTAGCACAGCTTTACAACCTTGTGGTGCTCTGACCAGGTGCAGGATGACTGGAAGAGAGCCAATGTGGTCCCCATCTTTAAAAAAGGGAAGGAGGACCCGGGCAACTATAGGTCCGTTAGCCTTACTTCAATCCTGGGGAAGCTCTTTGAGAAGATCATCAAGGAGCACATCTGTGATAGGCCAGCAGAAGGGATGATGCTCAAGGGCAACCAGTATGGTTTCAGTAGGGGCAAGCCCTGTCAGACCAACCCGAATGCCTTCTACGATCAGGTCACAAAATCACTGGACACAGGCATCACAGTGGATGTAGTCTTTCTGGACTTCAGGAAAGCCTCTGACACCGTCTCCCACCCCATTCTTATTAAAAAGCTAGGTGACTGTGGCATTGATGGATTGCAAATCGGCTGAGGGGTCGCACTCAGAGTGGTGGTGGATGGGTCATTTTTGACCTGGAGGGAAGTGGGCAGTGGGGTCCCCCAGGGCTCAGTCCTTTGGCCCGCACTGTTCAATTTCTTTATTAGCAACTTGGACAACGGGGTGAAGAGCAGCCTGTTTAAATTCACAGATGACACCAAGATTTGGGGTGAGATGGGCACGCTAGAAGGGAAGGACAGATTACAGCAGGACCTGCACAGGTTACAGGGGTAGGCAAATGAAAATAGCATGGGATTCAATACTGACAAGTGCAGGGTGCTGTACTTTGGCAATAGGAACCAGCAGCATACCTATAGGCTAGGGAACTCCCTTCTCGAAAGCACGGTAGCAGAAAGAGATCTTGGAATCATTACCGACTCCAAGATGAACATGGGCTGACAATGCGAGAACACTGTCAGTAGGGCTAACTGTACCTTGTCCTGCATCCACAGATGCATCACGAGCAGGACCAAGGAGGCGATCCTCCCCCTCTATGCGACACTGGTCAGGCCACAGTTGGAGTACTGCATCCAGTTCTGGGTGCCGCACTTCAGGAGGGATGTGTACAGCATTGAGAGGGTCCAAAGGAGGGCCACTAGCATAATCCAGGGACAGCAGGACGGACCCTACGAAAAGAGGCTACAGGACCTTAACCTGTTCAGCCTTCACAAGAGAAGGCTGAGGGGGGACCTGGTGGCTGTCTATAAACTTATTAGGGGGGACCAGCGGGGTTTGGGAGAGACCTTGTTCCCCTGAGCACTTCCCAGAGTAACAAGGAATAATGGCCATAAGTTATTAAAGAATAGATTTAGACTAAACATGAGAAAGCACTACTTCACAGTCAAGGCAGCTAGGATCTGGAACCAACTTCTAAGGGAAGTGATGCTGGCTCCTACCCTGGGGGTCTTTAAGAGGAGGCTCGACGTTTACCTGGCTGGGGTCATTTGAGCCCAGTTTTCTCTCCTGTCCATGGCAGAGGGTCGGACTAGAAGATCTACAAGGTCCCTTCCAACCCTACATCTATGAATCAGCTTTTAAAGGAGGAGCAGACACATGCTATACAACCCTAACAATGTAACTTACAACAAACCCATTTAAAATAAACACAGGAAAAATCAGGAATAAAAGACCATTAGCATATCATACACCAGCATAAATGTCATCTGCCCACAGCTAACCTGGAACAGCTGTTTGCCCAAAAAAGATAGTGTGCGCTACCCTGCCACTATAATTGCCACCTAGTATATGCAGCTATTCGTCGATAGATACATGCTTGCTTCTCTACTCACAATCCCAGTAGAATTTATATCAGCGTAAAAAATGAATATAAAATTATACCAGTATAGATGTTTCATCTGTCCAGTATATGAAAGAAACCTAATGACAAAAATGTATTTCAATACTAAGCATTTATATTAGGCCTATGCAAAGCAGCTAGTATTCACTTCGGATTCCGCCAATTCGGAGGACAGCGAGTTGATTCGGTGATTTGAATCACTGTCCTGATTAGATTTGGCCAAATCTGATTCAGAGATTCAGCTGCTGCTGAATCAGCTGAATGGCTGAATCGAATAGGCCCCATCCCCCACCTGCTCTCCCAGCCCCATTAACGGCTGCCCCATCTGGCCCCAGCGTCCCTGCACTTTAACAAATAAGGCTGTACACTCACTGGCTCCTGCCTGGCAGGGGGCGAGCACTGCGGCCCCCCCCCACTACCCCATGCTGCATGGGGGGGGCTCTGCCAAGAGTCCCCAGAGGCCCCAAGAGCCAGCACAGCAGCCAGTGAGTGCAGGGTTTTTTTGTTTGTATGTTTAAGTTCCAGGACGCTGGAGCTGGGCGGGGCAGCCATTGGTGGGGCTGGGAGAGTGGGCAGGGGTCAGAGAGCACTCAGTGGGACTGGGCGAGAAGGTAGGGGGCTGGGGCCTGGCAGGGGTTCTCCCATGGTCCCCTCCCCCAGCCCCCCCCAACCCCCTTCTTACTGGCGCGGAGTTCAGGTCCAGCTCCCTCTGGTGGTGAGCTGGGACTGCCCAAATCTCCAAATCTCTTCAAATTGATTTGAACCTGTTGTTTTTGGTTTTTTTTTATTGGTCTCCCAATTTGACCCGGATTCAGAAATTTGGCCACTGAATTGAACCAAATCTCCTCCAAATCAAATCAGCAACCAAAGCTTCGCACAGCCCATTTATATATCAAAGAACATGTCGACAAAAGACGCTTACTGAGCATTGGCCCAATAACACTGCATAGTAGAGTTTCATGGAAAAAACTGTGCCAATAGTCTACTGTGCAGTGTTATTAGGCTAATGAGCAGTAAGTGTCACTAAATAACCATGTGCCAGTGCTACTGTACAGTAACTTCAGTTGGTGCTTTATTAAGGAAGTACTTAACTAAATGGACAGATGCTGTATTTTGGCCAATTTTGGAAAGATAAGCTTCAGTGCTGAACAAGAAGGAAAGATTTTCTGAGCCTCCCTGCCTTCCTGACATCTGACACCTCCAGGGATGAGAACAGCCTTATCTGCACATCAAGGAGCAACTCACACAAAAGACTCTCATAGACCCAGGGGAACAGACTTCCAACCTTAAAGTTCCCCTGTGCAAAATAAAGCTTATTCTCTACCTAAGAGGATTTTTACCATGTTGGATTTGTCCTCAGCCTGAAGAGTATGCACGCCAGAAAGCTTGCAAAAAAAGATTTTTTTTTTTGCAATTTCCTAGTTGGTCTAATAAAAGGTATCATCTCTGAACCAAGAGTTTTAGAGTTTTGCATTTCTTTTTGGTCTCAGACCAACATGACTACCAAATACTTCCCAGTACCTAAGGCACATTAGCGAACATGCAGACATGCCCAAAAGGACTCTATCCTAATGCAACTTTTACTCAGATGTATCTTTTGGAAAATCTGTTATTTTCATATATACTCAATCATGTAAGATTCAACAAATTAATATAAAACCTGAATATCTTAGACTGGAAAATCTAGAATTTCTGTTTCAACCTAGTAGGGAAAGACATTTTTGTTGCCAAACTCTAAAAGTCATTCCATTTGGAAAAAGATAGATCAGAAGAGTAATCAACAGACTAAATTCTCACCTAGAAATATTTGGCAGACAAAAGTTATTCCCTCCATTTGAGCATTACTCTATAAACCCTTTTTTATGTCTGTCAGCTCAGTAGTGGTAATGGAGTCCAACAGAGTCTTTGTGACTCATTTAGTTTCTGTGATCTAATATTTGCTAAGTGTTCAAAACCATGACTCTCATTTTTGTCTATGGCACCTGGAATTCCCAGTTCTTCCATCTAAGAGACCACTTATCTTCCAAGAGAAGAAAAGATTGGGTGTATACAGATCAGTAGAGGCATGGGTCTCCACAATCATATTCACACACAAACTGTTGTGTGGAAATACAGACAAATGTCACTGAGTTTCTGGAGAGTTTCTCCATTTTTAATATATTAAGAGTCCAGATATTTCTTAATATATCAAGAAATAAAAATCTAGGAGAAGAGGAAAGAATGTTTTGTGTAACATACAGAATGAGGCACCAATAAAATCTCCATTACCAACTGCTGAGCGACTTCATTATTGACTACAATCCATGTCACTATGCCAGCTTCCCCTTTTTATAAAATGGATCAGGAGGCTTAATTGATTAATGTTAACGCAATATATTAAGATGTCTAATAAAGTCAACTGTAGCAAAGCACTCAGGGATTGAATGTGAAGGAAATATGGAATTACTTTAAGCAAAAGTTACCTGAATCTTGAATATCAAAGTAAGGGGGGAAAAATATTATGAGAAAAAAGTCTAGAACTAATCAGATAAATAACCACCTCTGCTTATTAAGAATAAAGAGAAAGCATACAACAGAAGGGAAAAAAAAACCTGAGGCTGGAATAATAGAAGTGGGAAGAAATTCATTAAGAAATTGCAAGGCCACACACATACAGAAAAGTAACAAGAATTTGTTATAAATTGGAAGCTCATCAGTGAGAAAGACTGGAGAAGAAAGGACCTGGAAGTACTAACTGATCACAGAATAAATAACTAAGAGTGTGATGCAGCTATGAAAAAGGCAAATGTAATACAGCTGTGCAAAGCTTCAGTCCCTGATTCATTTGGCGGAGATTCAGCCCAATTCAGTGGCCAAATCTCCAAATCCGAATTGAATCAGGAGACCCTTTAATCTCTCTGAACTGGAACCCTCCAAACTGATTCAGAGAGATTTGGAAAGATTCAACGATTTGGACACAGACACAGCTTTACATGTTTTTTCTACATGCCTCAAGGTACCAAGTGGCTGGTGAATGCTGAGATGCTAGGGCAGATGGAGCATCCCACAGGAGCACAGGGGGGTCCCCAACACACTTCGCAGCAGACCCAGAAGTGGACCAGAAGCATTTCCGGTCCACCTCCAGGTCTGCCAGGGAACCACACATGGCCCACCCTCCACAGCTCAGTGCCTGGTGCCTCCTGGATCCTGGGGGGGCACCTGAGGTCCTCCCACAGCCAATCGCTGAGCCAGGGAGATGCAGGGCCCCCCCCACCAGTGTGGTCAGCATCAGACCTGGAAGTGGACCAAAAGTACTTCTGGGTTCTCCACCAAGCACGTGTGGGAAGCCCCCCTCACACTCCTGTGGGACACTCCACCCACCCCACCATTGCAGCATTCACAAGCCATGCCTGGTACCTCAAGGTATGTAGAAAAAACATTTAAAGCTGTGTCATTGGCCAAATTGATGATTCTCCAAATCAGCATCGAATCTTCAGCTTTGGATTCAGCCAAATCAAATCAGGAACAGTGATCCAAATCAATGAATCAAATCACTGTCCCCAATTCGGGCCAAATCCAAATCCAAATCAAATACGGCCCGTTTCATAGATCCCTAAAATGTGATCCTAGAATGCGTTAGGTAAGGTTTTTACACTACAGATAGGAAAATATTAATGCCATTGTGAAAAGTACTGGTGAGACTATCAGGAATGCTCTGTACAGGTGTGACTCCCTGTTGTTCAGAAAGTATGCATTTAACCTAGAACACATACAGAAAGAGGCTAGTACAGTAGGGCACTTCTACATGTGCTCCAGGGATGGAGGGTGCTGTAATCTGAGTGGCTCCAAGAACTGCTCTAATTAACGTGCTGTAGCATCTCATGTATCAGCGTACCTGAGCTTAAAGATGGTGGTGGGGGCACTTGAACTAAAGTTCATTCAACGTTTAGTTCAAGCACCCCACCACCAATTTTTAAGTGTGGGGATGCTGATATACAAAAACACAGGAGGTTGCTGGGGTATAGTAATTACCATGCTCAAGCAGACTCAATTAATCAAGTCTGCTCCAACGCACTGTAATTACAGCATGTCACAGTAGCCACCGCACTCATGTCCAGGCACCCATGGTGCCCAACTTTTCTGAGCTGCAGGTTAAAAGAGTGATGCAGGGTTGGTCCAGGGGTTGGACCTGGTGCACAAGATCAGTCCACAGATCCAATCCAGTACAGGGTCCGTGCACAGCCACAGTCCCACATGAGGAATCAGGCCCCAGGTGCTGGACTGAGCCCTGGCACTGCGCAATAGATCGGGCCCAGCACCTCAGCCCTGGCCCCATGCACTAGATCAGGCACACGTACTAAATCTGGCCAGTGCTGGGGCTGGAGCCCAATCCAGCACTCAGGGCTGGGGCCACACACATACCCTGAGCTGGATCAGGCCCACAAACTAATCCCATGCATTGGATCCAGCCTCTGGACTCTACCCTGCACTGCTCATTTGTATCAGATAAGTCCGTCACCTGGCCCCAGCCCTGCTTATACCAGACAATGTCCACTGCATTGGCCCCATGTGCTGGCCCAATCCTGGGCACGAGGCAAAGTCATCGGGCCATGCAACTTGGAAATCTGGTCTTGGGAGAGCAGCAGCATTAATTGCCATCATTTTCCTACCGCCAAATTTCCAGACCTATAGGGAGCCCTGGAGGCCAGATGGCACAGCTCTTCAGGCCAGTTCTGGTTGAGCACCACTGGACAAGTAGGATGATCAGGGTAGTAGAAGCCTTTCCTACCAGAGAAAACTAGAAGAGCTAGGACTATTTAGCCTACCAAACACAGGCTCAGGGGGTTTTTGACTGCTCTCTATAAATCCATCATGGAGTAAACAAGGGAGGAGAAGAATTATTCAAGCCTATTTAAGTCTGTGGTGTCAGGAAAACAGCTACGTAAAAGTGAAGGTTCCAATGGCTCCTGTACAACTGGGTATAAACTGGCCACAAATAAATTTAGGCTGGAAAACAGGAAAAGGCTTCTTAACCATGAAACCAATGAGGCTGTGGAACAGAGTTCCTATAGGAGTGATCAAGTTATGAAAGGGATTATAGGATGCAGCTGCCCATGATAGTCCAAGGGACTCTTCCAATCCTATATCCCTATCTTTATTTAGCGGATGCCATAGGAATGCAAGTTTATATTATTAGCTGCTCTGTTTTCTATCACACCATCCTACCTTCTTCCACATCATGCACCTCCAGAATTAAGACAATGAATGTAATGTCTCTATGCTATCTCCGTTCTAACCAAAGTTCTAACATACTCCAGTCATACTTACAGTATGTACATATTTCATCAAAAGAACTAATCATATCATAAACTGTTGCATAGTCATCATGTAAAATTTTCAGAAATACCTAAAGCAATGTCAACGCCACTAGCTAGTGGCAAACTTCAGAACACCCTCAAACCTATAACCAATGGCCATTCACAGTGAATTCCCCTTAAGTTCAACTACCAGCAGCAGTCCAGCCAAGCCCTGAAAGCCCTGCTGAACTTCAGAATACGAAGCCAAGTCTGCCTCTTAGCCCTCCCCTCTCCAGAATATACTGGGCATTCACATGAGCTCTGCAGATTGCCACCAAAGGAAATCTGCCAGAGGTAATCCCAAACTTGTTCCAGGCTTGCAGCCCCTCTGCATGTATGTCACTGACTGTTTCTACTGCCCATAATTAGAGTCATGCACAGAAGGAAAGGTATGCGATTTATAAATCACTGCCTAGAAGTGCTCCACCTTCAGAGAACAGGAAGATTGATACTCATGACCCTGCTACAAACCACAAAGCAGAAACAACTCATGCAGCTCTGACCAGCTAGAATTGACCCTGAATATCAGGGTTCATAACTTGAACAATTTAGGCACTGAAGTCCCAACAGACTTTGGTGCCAAGCTCTTTGGGAATTTTTTAAAAAGTAACTGTAATATCAACTGTAATGCAAACTGTACATTAAGCTCCCTCATTATCCTCTTAAAATGTAATGTAAAGGAGATTCACAGACACACAGAGATAGGAAAAATATTTTTATTAAAATGCAATGAGATGCATTCGAAGTGACTGTTACTGAAAATACTAAGAGTAGAAGTCCAGAAAATTATTCAAAGTTCTTAACAATTAACAACAAAGTTCTCAATAGTACTTATCTACTGTGAGACATTCTAGCATTAACTAGCAAACCTATTTAACTTTATAAAGCTAACACAAAATGTCAGATAATATATAAAAGTCAGTTGTAGCACTGATCTGTATCTACCTTTACCAAGGTTTCCATAGATCTTAATACCAATGTTTTTTGTTTTGTTTTTTTAAGAGAATGGTTAGAAAGGGTTGGACCAACAATGCTCTTCTAAAATTCCTTTCAATAATTATTAACCAAAATCTCTTAACTTAAACTACCTACCATTTAATGAATTACTTGGCTGTTAGTAGCTCCATTTGAAACAATAATGTATGCAATGCAATGATTCATACATAAAAGGATTAAAAATCATATTATTTTTAAGAAATAATTAATCTTACATCTTGCTTTATTTATAATATTCCAGGGGTCAGCAAACTACAGGTCCCAGCCTGAACCAGCCCATCAAGTGATTTTATTCATCTTACAAAGCTAGGACACCAGTGGCAATTTGGCAGTATGGGCAAGTGAAGACAGGGAGAGCAACAGCAGCTGCAGCTATGTTGCAAGTGGTGGCCCATAATCCAAGCTGTGTTACATTTTGCCCACACTTGCTAAAAGATTCCCAGACATGAGTGATTTATTTCACAATTCATATTACTAAAATGAAAAACATAAAATATGAAAATAGTTGAGGCAGTTAGCCATGTTAGTCTGAGGTCAGGGCAGAGTGGCACCTTAAAAATTTAACTTGTCCAGTAAAGCATAAGCTTTCCTAGGCAACAGCATTTAACAAAGTATGCTTATGCACTGAATGAGTTAGTCTTTAAAGTGCCGGCCTGACCTGTCCCCTGCCATTTTAGTAATGCAACTGTTGGTGTTACTATGAACTGTTACTGTTTAAGAAAGAAATCTTTGAACAGATTAAATTGCTCTGGCTATTACCACCTCTATTGTATTAGAATAATGCTGTGAATTTTCTCTGTGAAAAGCAAACCAAACTGACATTATTTACATTTACTATATTTGTCTGAAGGGTGAAAGGCAGACCCCACAGAAAATGCACTCAGTCCTTCACTCTTCCGTGAATAACAACAACAGCAGCAGCAGCAAATATAGGTTAAAGGATTGTCCCACTGGAGAGTCTGGCATAATACAGTACATTGGCCAGAATTCATCATGAGTGTCTAGGTGTTACAAGTGTAATAAATTACAGTTATCTGAATTACGGAGCCCAAATAAGTTTAACACATACTTCATTTATGCAGTCAAAGTGTTATCTTAAATACTTTATTTTTCTGTTAAGAAGTAAAAACAGCTTATAGATATCAGCCTACAGATCTGAGAGGCTCAATATATTGCTGACAAAAATACTAATACAGGGGCTGGTCAAGCTTCCTCGACATTCTAGATACAAACCCAAATCCTGACATGCCAAGAGCTCCAGAATACAAAACTATTGAGATGTGCATGCCCCAGAGCCAATGATCTGCTTACAGTACCCCAGCACAAATAACAGTTACTGACTTCTTTGAATAAGTAATAAGCAAAAATTGAAAAAGAAAGAAAAACAGAAAAGAAAAAAAAACAGATAAACAGAATATTTATTTAACTACTTCTCTTTCTTCAGGAGCTGCATTTAAACTGCCCAGCCGCCACAAGTAGTTTGTGACCTGTGCTGCAACCACCCTTATACAGGCAGTCCTCAGACTTACAACACAACTGGTTCCTGAAAACCATGTCTTAAGTCGAAATGTTGCAACCCGGAACCAATTTTCTCATAAGAAACAATGTTATAAATGGGGGACTGGTCCCTGAACCAAGGGCTGATACCCTGTTTTCACCAAAAATACCCCAGAATTTTGTACTCAATCAATTATAGATGAGTAATATAGCTACATTAATGTATTTGTATTGTAAATAGCAATCATATTGATTTGGAAGGACTTCTTTGAGGTGACTGCTGGACTTTTTGAAAGACTCTTGGTTGGACTTTTTCAAGGATTCTTGGCTGGAGTCTTCTCAGGAGTCTTGGCTGCAGGTTTTTCTGGAGACTTGTGTGCTTTCTTAAAGACAGCATCCGAGGCAGTTTGGACAGATGATCTCCAGGGAGATGAGTGACGCAGCGAACTTGTTCACTGGCAAGGCGTCGCATCGGATCAAGTGCTGCGAAGTCAAAACTGACGTCATAAAGTTGAAACAGGGTGTCAATTTATAAACGTTGTAAGTGCAAAACATTGTAACTTGAAACATTGCAAGTCAAGGACTGCATGTACTAATACATCACTTTTGATTTTTATCAAGGCATTATTATGTCTCTGTCATTATTCATATGTGGCAATGAAGGGACAATGTCTCACAAGAGTGATAGAGAGATACTAGATTCCCAGTATCTTTAGAAATTTGATAAAAGACTTTTACAACTGAAGCTATATTTGGGGTTTGAAAAGGTCACCAACCACCCATTAGTCAAACCAAAATAAAACATGAGCTGAGCAGTAAAATCCATGAGAAAAATCCTGAAACCTGCTTGAAAATTCCATCACTTTTTTCACTTAAACTTTGTCTAGTATATGCCTGTTAAATTTGAAACGCTAGTTTCTGGAAATACAAAGCTGTCTCTCTTCTCCTACATCCCCCATTTGGTAAGGGAAGAACATCGAAGAAGGGGGGACAGTTCTGTTTCACTCTATTTACAGTGAGGCCAAGAGGGCTTCACTATTCAAATATCAGACGAGTACTCTAGGACAGCATTTCTCAACCCATGGGTCATAACCCAAAAGTAGATCACATGAAAATATGAAAGGGTCATGAACACACTTAAAAATGGATCAACAAATTTAAAAAATGGATTCTCCTTTAAAAGAAAAAAACATTGGAAACCCTGGCTTTTCCCTTGCAGGGTAGCAGAGTTCCAGCCAGGGAAGGGCTGCTTGGGCACCTGCCCCATGCCCCATACCTCCCCTTGCCCCACACTCTGAGGGCCTGGGGGTAGGAGGCAGTGGGTTGGGAGTGAGGGACACTGGGTCAGGACTGGCCATTGATATTAATAAATGGGTCTTGGTACAAAAAAGGTTGAGAAGCACTGCTTGAGGGTGCTCTTTGAGATCTTTATTCTCTGTGAATCGTTTCAGTACCTGCTTAGTCTGCTAATCTTGCACTTCCCACTGTGCTGCTGCTTAAAACACCAATCTTCTGTTTCACTGCTCCACTTAAAGCTGTGAATAACCACCATAAAAATTGCTGTTTTTGCTACCGATGTTATTGTGTCAAAAAACAAAACACCAAACCAAGTGATAGCATTGCCCTTCCTGAAGGAACAACAACAGGATCACACTATTTTCTAGAGCAATAACTCCCATAGTCACAAACTAAAATGACTCAACTCATTTATAAATTAAGCTTAATAAAACATCTTGATCATATATTTCCCTAGAGAGCCAAGCCAAAAATAAGCACCCCTGTACATTTAAAACAATAGAATGTTTTATTTCAGTATGTCACCATGCTGTCTACAACCTTAAAAAGCTGTGTGCACCAGCAAAGAAAACAGGGTCCCTCTGCAAAGTTAAGTGAATAATATTGAATCAGATCCTCTCTCTTTTCATTTGGATTTTTTTCTCCAGAACCATGACTGCTAGCAACTTCATTGCTTCTTTTTTTCTATAAGTTTTTAAACTTAATTCAGTAAAACTTGATTGCTGAGAGCCAGTTTCGTACTTGTCATGAGCAAATCCATTTTTCCAGGCTGTTAGGTGAATTATGTGCTATACAGCCCTCACTACTATCCTCATGAGCTGAATATCTGAAATAAGCATTATTTTCTTCCAGTTCTCACCTTTGAACACACAAGTTCCACAGGAAACATTTCTCATATTTTTTATCAATGTTTTATACAGATAAAATTGAAATCTACTTGTTTCAAGTGGTTATAATAATAAAGTCTTCCTGTTTTAATAGCACATCCAGTAGTTAAGGAAACAGCACTGCCTGCCTAGGAGCAATAGGAGCTTACAACATATTTTGAAAGCTTAATCAGAATGCTCCTTTACCAGCTAGCCGAAAGGAAGATTTAGGCTGCATACAGACACTCAGTTCTATCCATAAGAATTTTTAGAAAACTAGACCTGGAACCGACATATGGTCCAGGCCCCTGGCTAGAGCGCTACACAGGCAAGCTCTGCAACCGTAAGGCACTAAAAGACTGTTCCACAGACCACCCCTGCCCTTAGAGCAGCCCATTATTTGACATCCTACACCTTTCCCTTACCTGGGAAGGGGGCATTCTCTCAAGTGGCATCCCCTGGGGTGTTAAATTGCCTTGTGCACAGTCCAGATGGATACAGGGTGATATAAAGCTGAAAACAAAAGTTCAGTGCACATAGACAGGTTTCAAAATGGCTGAAACTGATTTAAGATAAACCTGGTTGAAGACTTAACTGACTTGGGTCAAACCAGTTTATGCAACTTCTGTCCCAGACCCCTTCCTGGTTTAAGTTAAACCAGAGTCCCCCAGCATCCCAACTGGCTTTCCAGTCCTGGGCCGGGCTGGGCTGGGCTGTGCTGTGCTGTGCTGTCTGCTCCAGACAGCAGGGCTGGTCCTGCCCCTCAGCTCTCAGGCCAGGGACACGGTGTGGCTCAACACAGGCCTGGCATGACTCCCTGAGGCAAAGGGAGTAGGGAGGGTTTATTCCCCTCTCCCACAAGGGAACAGCAGCCAGGGTTTGCCTGGCCCAGGTATAGCCGCTCCCATCAGCCATTGCCCCTACCTACCTAACTTGTGCATGTCAGCCCTGAATATTTACTCATATCACTGAGGTGAAATCTAGGAGCCTTTAAGAGATAGGCAATATCCCTTTTCCATGTCTAAATCCATATGGCCTCAGTATCACACTTTTACTGCCAGCACACTTTCATGTACAAGGGAGCCATTACTGCTGAAGTTTAGACAATCTAAGGTATTAACATATTTATCACATGGTTCTACAATTTATGCCACATATATGCCCAACACCATACCACCACATGCATGGAATACATACAACATCTATCACCAAAGGAGAGAACACTTAACTAAGTACAAATCCCTACATCATCATCTCTAAAAATCCAGGAAATCACCAGTTATATTCTTTCTACTCCTAAGTGCCAAACAATGCCAAGAATAATAAAACTTTCCTTGCTGTGTGCTTACACCACCTACATCTAGCTGCAGAAGTGTTCAGTCTAAAACAAAAGCCTCGGTGTATTTTCAGTAAGTATCAAACCTAATTGTAATCAACTGAATAGCTTTCAGCATTATTGTGTTGCCCTGCCTTACAGCTTCCCACCCTTACACAAAGCCCCATTTCCTCAGTGGATCCTATGCAGAATCACAGAAGCATAGAAAATTAGAGTTGGAAGGGACCTCAGGAGGTCATCTAGTCCAACCCCTTCTCAGAGCAGGACTACCCCAGGCAAGGCTTTGTCTACTCAGTCTTAAAAACCTCCAGGGTTGGAGAGTCCACAGCCTCTTTGGGTAACCTGTTCCCGTGTTCAACTACCCTCCTAGACAGAAAGTTTTTCCTCATATCCAACCTAAATTTCCCTTGCTGCAACTTGAGACCACCGCTCCTTGTTCTGTCATCTGCCACCACTGAGAACAGTCTAGCTCCATCCTCTTTGTAACCATCCTTCAGGTAGCTGATGGCTGTTATTTAATCCCCCCCCCCAGTCTTCTCTTCTCCAGAGTAAATAAGCCGAGTTCCCTCAGCTTCTCCTAGTAAGTCATGTGCCCCAGCCCCATAACCATCTTTGTTACTCTCCACTAGAGTCTCCTTCCCCACAATTTCACATCTCTCCATCATGGTCCATAGAACATGGCCTGCCTTGCCCCCATGATCCTAATGCCCCACACCATATCCACAGCTGCACTACGCAATATAGCCACAACTCTTTCCAAACACAGTTTTTAAATATTTACATGTAGTGTTGTTTGCTTATAGTTGGGCTGGAGTGTTGTGATGGTCCAGAAATAGACAAATAAGCAAGAAGCAAGAGTGTTGGGGTTTTTTTGGTGACATCTTTTATTGGACCAGCTGCATAAATTGGGAGAGATGTTGGAAAAGCTTCTGGGCACAAAGTGACCTTGTGCCCAAAAGCTTGTCCAACATGTTCCCCAACTTATACAATTGGTCCAATAAAAAAATGTTACCAAAACCAAATAAAAACCCTTGTTCCTTGTTGACAGTTGGAGCAGACATAAGAAGTGAAAAGAATGGCATGGCTGATGCGCATAGGAAACCTGAGGTTGAAGTGACAAAAGCTAGGAGAGCAAAGAGAAGAAAGAGGTTAGGGCATCAGCATCATGAGGGCAAGGCATGCCATGTCCCACAAGGCATGAAGAAGACATGCAAAGTTGTAGGGGAGAAGCCAACTCATTCTACTAAAAAATACATTGTTTACTAAAATAGAACTCTCAGCTCTACTTTTCCCAACTGAGGCACAAGTCTGGGTTCAAGCCCCATTTCTCCCTCATTATCCCTTCACATAACTATATATTCACCTCGTCATGGCTCAGTTGCAATATCCTTTGTAGGGGTTATCCCATAACTTTAGTTCCAAAATAGTTCCTTCACAGGGTATGTAGTATGAACCCAAGAGAAATTAAGGGGAATGGAAATTTTAAAGAAAGAGTCATGTGCATAGGTGTTAGATCCTAAGGGTATCTGAGGACAGCCAACAACCTGTCCTCAATACTGCTGCGCTGGTTTCTTCAGCATACAAGACAGCAGTATCAAGGGAAACTTTTCAGGGGCTAGTCCTGAAAAACAAACTGCTTTCTATAAAAATATTCTGAACTTGAAAATATAATTACAACTAAAAGCACATTTGATTACTCGATAAATAGGTCAGGTCATATCTTTGGGTTTTTTCTCCTTTAGAAACACAGAATGAAACATCGTTTAAGAGACCTCACTTCTTCCCTATTGTGTAATAATTATTCACAAAAAAGCCATTGTATAACAAGAAAGCAATTTTGCAGTCAAATGCTGATGGATAAAGAGCTCTTTCTCCTTTCAAATGAGCAAAAACAATGTTAAGGGGCTTGGGACTTACGTTCCATTGCAATTGTAATGTCAGTAGATATCTGGAGGCCAAGTATCTCATTATGCAAAATAATCAAACCAACATGACAGCGGTGCAAGAAAACAACAATTTCATTTCAGGTATAAAAAGTTATATTCAGTCTATTTCCCTCTGAAAGTATATGACTGACAGTTTTTAAGCACTTAGCTTTTCAAGGGCTCTTTTAATAAGCAAGCTGCTTTGGCTCCCTTGGCTTATGGAAATGGTACAAACTAGCAAAAGTCAGCACAGAGATGGGCAGATTTATATAATGGTAGTAGTGGCAGTGACTCAATAGTTATATTTTTGCTGAAGTTAACACGTAAAGCAAGAGGTAAATCCTTTTGTTTCACATGCTGTGATGACTTCCTCCCTCTGACCTCACCCCCACCAAACATGGCACAATTAGGTTTCAGAGAAGACTGAAATTTTCCTTTTGGGGTGACTGATCTTCCTAAGGAAAAAATAATCATTTTGCAAGTGGACCATTTTTACACATTTTGAAATGTCACCCTCCATCTCGTGTCTCCTTGCGTTTACAAGGGTTTATTTTACTTCTATTTACCAAAATTGATTTAATCTATATAAGGAGTAGACACTGAATACTGAAAACCAGAGAGACCAAACAAAACCAAAGAAGGGTTTGTTCTAAGGTAGCTTCATGGTTGGTTTTGCAACTTGAGTGAGGAAGCAACATGAACGACTGCTTTTAGAGACATAAAGGATTGGGAGGGGAGCTACAAGGAGGGGAGGGGTTAACTGGAAAGAACTGGGTGAGGCAGGGAGGGACTGCAGCTGAGATCCGGAGTTAATGGGGAGCCCACTGTGTTTCTGCTGAGACACTGCTGCCTGAAGAGATCCCCTGCTGCCACACTCTCAGCTACCATCTGTGCCATCACAGTGACAGCTGCACTATAGGGAGTCCAGTATCTCATGGTTGAGGTGTCAATGACTGAAAAGTTAGTATCCATTTTTAAAACTGCTATCATGACAAATATCATCAAGGTGAGACTGTGGGGTGAGGGGAATTATTTATTTAGTTAAACATACGGAATTGTGCAGTGGTAAAATTTAATTGGGTTTACTTTATAAAATGGTCTTAAAAAACTTGCCCTCAGGTTTGAGCACTTTCCAACTGTTTCCAGCAAATAAAAATTCTTTTTTGCTCAGCAAAGAAACTCAGAGTGAGAAGCAGCAGCTTATACACACACTTACATGTTAGTTCTGCTGCAGCTGATCACTGTGGGGTGCAAGTTCCAGCTGACTTGGAAACAAGATACATTTGCTGTTGCCCGCTGAGCATTTTACAGTGATAGTTCCTGTTCTGAAGAAACAATTGGAGGCTGTTGTACTTCAAAACAGCATAAAATTAGGAAAAGAAAAAAATTCAAATGTCTTCTTGTTGCAATGAAGCAACATATTCCACACCTACCAGTACCAAGGCAAGAGCAGCATTCCCATTTGTGGGGTCCAGCTACTAACGTGGATGAGGAAGTCAGGCTGAAAGTTTCATCCCTCTGAGAACAAGGTGTTCTAAGCCCATTCTGCAAAGGCCCACAAGCACTCTGCTTTGGAAATAACATACTAACCATATACTAACTGATGCCTTTTTGCAGCATTATTGAGCCAGCTAGAAAAATGAGAATTTTAACTGAGCAGTCATTTTTAAAAGGTTTTATTACTCTTGCTTCAGGACAGACTGAAGTAGTAATACACTGCTTCAAAACCTAAGGCAGGGCCCTCCTGAAGGAAGAAAGGGGGAGGAGAGGACAAAGTAAGGATGAGGACAGAGGACACAGAAGTGAAGAAAGCAGAATGATTCCCCACTGAGAACACTGTGTTCTCAATAAAGCTGAAAGCAGCTTCTGAGACTCTCCCTTGTTTTGCTGGAGTACCGAAAAGGTGGGTACTGAAACCACTTGTGCCCATGGCTTGAGGAAGCAGCTCACAAAACCCAGACTTCATGTCTGCTCTTACCACTCACTTCACCCAGAAAGGTACTGGTCCTACAGAACCATAACCGAACTCCAAGAAACATATAGCCTGTACCAGGGAAAAGCAGAAGGAGAAATGGAGAGAGAAGGGCCCAGAAACATTATGTAGGGAGCTCCTGCAATAGCAACCACAGACAGAATGGCTTAGAACTATGTATTTCCCTGTAGGCTTGCACATAGCTCTGATTAAAGATATGTTCCCATTCACAATAAGCATAAGGAATGCATTCATGCTTGGCCCGATATCCAGTCAAATTTTCCCCTACTATAGAAAATTTCCTCCAATTCCTACTTTTAGTAGCAAACAGGGAGATGGGAGGATGGAAAGGATTGGTATACGATAGGCAGGACACTGGGAAAACAAATTGTAGGAACTGATCAAGGAATAGCAGTTTCTTGAGAGTCCCTGGTAAGGAGGGAATGGAAGAATAAGGAGATGAAGGGAGAATTTCAATAGCCATACTAGAAAGTAACTAGAAAATTACTGGCACATTATTAATTCCAAGCATTGCCTACAAAAATAAGCAACTCCTTGAAACGGAGCACCAGCCATTCTGTTGTTTTACTCACAAAATTAATTTTGCACTACAGTTTATTTACTTTTAAAACTGGCAAAGTATTTTATTCATTTGTGGCATCACCAGCAACCCAATTTATTTTCTTGAGTCAAGACTAAGCACCCCGCAGTCATGTCAAGACAAATTATTTCCATAATGATGTTCACCCAAGCCTGTTAAGGACCGGGAGCTATAGATAACATAATCTATTTTGCTGTTTTTTCTCACATCTATCATTACATAAAATTTAACAAGTTGGTGTACCCCCAGCCTCCACATCTTATCCTCCCCAAAACTTTGGGAAAGTTCAGATCTGTATCCAAACTGTTCAGCTCAAGCCCATCACTAATGCAACTAAATACCTCTCTCCAAAAAAATGATGAATTAACAAACCTAGAAATGAATTAATGAGATTAAACCTAAACGTTATTACACATGGCCAAAATACAATTAATTATTGTAAATCTGCTATAAATCAAAATAAATAATTTTTCAGCTATCCAACCAAGTCACTTAACAGATCAAAGGAAACAATATTAAATAGAAACACACAATTAAATGATTAAAATGCTCCAGCCAGCTTTGTATAAAAGTTGAGGTCTTGTATAAACTGAGAATATGTACTATAAATATTATTCCCCAAATATAACACAGTTATGCATATAACTTGAAAATAATACCACTTGAGTCATTTTAATTTTACTTTACCAAACACAACAGCATGATTTCTCTATTTTGACATTATACTACTTATCCAGGGCAAATTTATTCATAAAAAAAATGTAAGATTGGAAAATATTTTTGTGAGCAAATCAGTATAAGCTGGAAATAACTGAAAAGTTGGCTGAGAAGAGTTGTTGAGCAAATTCATTACAAATATCTTTTACTGAGCGTGTTTGCAATTAACAGGTATATGAACGTGTTTCCACATTTTCACTGCATCTCCCATCACAGAGAAGAGATGAAAAGGTTACAAAAGGTATAATTAGAGTAGGTTCTCTCTGCTTGGTCTCAAGGCAGGATTTTCAATGAGTCGTCAGTAATGTCAAACCAATTACAAAATTGCACCAGTAACTTGCACAGAATGTATTAGATGTTCAAAATTTAGAAAACTCATTTTGACAGGCTACGTTTAAACAGCAATCTACATCCTCAGTTATGCTGCTTAACCTCTTAAAACTGGTTGGGAAAGGTTCTGTCATTTCAAATCTTAAACGAGCTCCCACTTTCTGACCACACTTCTGAATACCATGTGGATGAGAAAGTATATACAATTTACACGTCAAATAATTTTCTGAACTGGATTATAAAACATTCTCTTGTGGACACCAGAATTCTGTTGTATGAGATTTGATGTAAAGGAAAGACTCAGGTGAAGAAAGTAAACAAAACAAACAAAACAACAAACCACACCTTCTCCCATTTGTCAATGGGAACCTAAGGCAAAATGAGAATCACCCAGATTTCCAAAAAGAAATCTTTTAGCATAAAGAGCATTCAGGAAGTTAGCAGAGGAAACTTTCCTTACTAGATAAAATATGCCTATTTTAGACCTTAAATTAGCGATTCTCAACTAGGTGGCTACAGAGTGCCAGTCAATATTAGTAGTGTCAGATGTGCAAACACCTATATATGAATCCGTAGTCAAAAACCATTCTTACCTGCTGTGGTCTTTCAGAACGCTTGACAAAAGAAGAATTGCTCTATTATTTTTTCTGCAGTCAAAAAAATAAGTGAAAAGTAAGAACTCTCATTTTCCAAAGGAAATTTTGCATCTATAAAGGTTGAAAACTACTGCCTTATACCAGTGGCACCTAACCTCCCACCCAGGTTCTGGGCAAAGCCCAGAGCCACATCAATTAATACTGCTACCACTTCCCCACTGCCAAATTTCCAGACCCACAGGGAGCCCCACGAGCAAAATGACATGGTCCTGAATGCCAAAATGCACCAGTATGCAGGGTGGGAATGGTGAGCAGGGTTGCTCTAAGTCCAGATCTAGTGTGTGGAGCTGGGCTCGTATGCTGGATCACACCCACAGATGGACCCCACACACCAACTGTGAGATGAATCCAGCCTTAGAGCAGGGCCTTAGACAATGTAAAGTAGCAATCCTATTATATGCAATATAAGGTTGCGTCTATAGCAGGAATTTTTTTTTTTTTAAACAGGTGCAGCCCTAGCAAAGACATTATCAGTGGAGTCTGAAGTATATATAGGGCTCAGGCATTCTTCCAACAAATACCTGACTGTACTGGAGTTTCATCTACAATATAGCTTGCTATGATGCTACCATCAATGGAGATGCATCTGTTACAGCTGCAGCTTGGAAAAGCACAAATCTTTACATAATCATTTAATCTAATGTCCCAACAAATGCAGAATTTTGGGAGGAATGCTTTTATTGAATTTAATGAAAGCCCTTCTGATCAGAAGAGAGGAGTAAAATAGCTAACCCAGTAAGTATGCAGCCTGATTCAAGATGACCTACTTCAACAAATAAAGGCTGAATTTAGAATATATTGCATGGACCAGAATTAAATGGGGTAGCTTTGGCATAGGGAGAGCCTCAAAATTACATTTCTGAATGAATACCAAAACTCTGGCAGAATGGCTATCACTATTCTCCAATCTGTTAAGCAACTCAATCAGGGAAAGGACATCAACTTCAAATGCAGCCAACTGATAACTTTCTCAAGTCTTGTTATATTCAGTTCTTTTTTGTTCTTTTTAGGGAAAAAGAACAGAAAGCCCCCGGTTCCATATTATGATTGCCATTACTTGCTATATACATTTTTTTAAGCATTTCCAGGACTTCTGTTTGCAGAGTAAAGCTTCCAAATATAAATTCTGAAGGTTCAAAAACCACAAGACAATTTTTTAGAAACCCTACAACCAGTATTATTATACAGGTGTTCAGTTACTGTGTGTATATGCAGAATTGAAAGAAATGTCAATCCCTACTCGACAGAAGAGCAAAGAGGTAATAATAGATCCCTTGGTTACTGGGTTATATGACTATTTTAGATTCTACTCAGTATATACTGGTCAAACATGATAGCTGGAAAATTGTTGGAGAACTTTTCAGATGCAGTTTGTGTAAATTAGATAATAAGTCTTTCTACAAATTTAAAGTTCCTCAAAGGAAATGCCTTGTAAATAATGTTATCTATGGGATAGTTGAATCCTAACCTTCTGAATCATCAACAGTCCCTCAGTAAAAGGTTGAAGGTCTTTAAGTGAACCTGTAAATGACTGAGGCGGCCAATCTGAGATCAGTATGTTCAACTGTAGGCATGACAAATAATTCCAGGAGGAAAAGGTAGATCCTGATGATGATGATGGATTAAAGAACTTTCTTTTGGTCTCTCTCATCTTTCCTCTTCCATAGTGAGGCAAGTTTGCCCCAAAGATCAATGCCTTGTCATACATCATAGCATCACTGGGGGACAATTCAGTGCTTAAAAGTTAATACTGCATTTCTTCTGATCAGCTGTTCAAGGTGTCCTTGAATCTCTTCTTTTGCCCACTCACAGAGCAGTAAATACCGGTGAATTGGTAGTATAGAACCTGTTTTGGCAGCCAGATATCAAGCATCTTGATATGTCCTGTCCAACAGAGCTGCTGCTATATATACATGGCTTCAATGCTGGTAGCGTTTGCTTCAACCAGAATATTACATTTATTCTTCTATCCTGCCAATTGATATAAAAGATCAATGATGGTATTATTCCAAAGCCTTCAGGTGTTTCAGATATATTGTCCAAGTTTCACACCCATACAACACATAGGGAAGACAGCAGCCGGGTACATAAGAAGTTTGATTTAGGTCCTGATGTCATGATCATTGCAGACACAAATTTAGGAGATGTTCAAATGCAGCAGAGATGGATTTTTTCCAGTGTGGAATATCATTATCTATATTTAATGTTTGGGGAAGGTTGCTACAGGTAGAAGAAATGCTTAAACATTCTCCAAGGATCGCCCTCTAGTTGCAATGAGTGGAGGAGCAGCTGTTTGGTTTGGGGTGCACTGTTAAAGTATCTTGGTTTTTGTGAAGTTGACAGTGAATCCAAGCATTTCATATGCTTCACAGGAACAAACAGAAGCAACTTGGAGCTCTTCAACTGAGTGGGCACAGTCAACACAATTGTCAGCATTTTGAAGATCAGCTATGGAGGTGTTACTTATCTCAAATTTGGAATGTAATTGGTTGATGTTAAAGAGATTCCCATCCATGCAATACTGGATGCCGATTCTAAATGGAAGTCTATAAGCAATGAGATGTGGAATAGCTGTGATACAGATGGAAGAGTCCTATCACACATCTCACACGTTGATGAAGGGACCCATTCCCAAGCCATTGCTTAGGAATGGCTAACTTCAGCTTGTTGCTGTCATGTTGTCATGAAAAAGTTTGATAAACAGTAACAATACTGGTGGGCATCCAGATCTCATCAGATCTTCCATAGGGCCTCTCTGTTGATTGAATCAAAGGTCTTAGTCAGGTCAATGAAGGCCATATAGGTTCTTGGTGTTGCTCACAGGACTTCTCCTGCAGCTATCTAACAACAAGGAACATATCTGCTGCACCTCTGAGAGGTTGGAAACCACACTAGTGTGATAACCCAGAGTTGAATTGTTTTAAAAGTTGCCTAAGCATTTGAAATAACCTGGGGACAGCCTGAAGTTAAAAGGTTTGTCTCAAACATTGTAAGCAAGCACATTGTCGCAAATGCTGAACAAGTGCTGGGGAAAGTGGGAAGCAATGCAGGTCAGTGCACTGTAACAGCTTCCTTAAGCTGCAGCTTGTGTAAAGTTGGTTGTTTGCTAATCTGAGCATGTGCAAAACAAAGGTCACATTTCGGTCAACTCAGCTACCACCAGAAACCCCCAATGAGCCCACTGACTCAAATGGGGAAGCTTCTAGAACTCTAAATTGCGCAAGTCCGAGTGAGTGACAGCCAGAGGCCGAGCCATCATGAGGGAAGAAGATAAAAAGCGGACAGGAAAACGCGCGCTCGTCGACCCATCACCCACGGATCAAGAAAGAAGCGCCAGCAACAGAGACACGCGCTGACAACGCAGGATCCAGAGGTGGTGATCTCTCTCTCTCTCTTTTTCTCTCTCTCTCTCCTTTTTTCTCTTTTTCTCTCAAGTTCTCCTTCCTTCTCCTTGCCTCATGTGAATGTTTCTAGTAATGAATCTTGACCAAGGGTTTTAATGTTATTATTGAGTTAACCAAAATAAAACAGTAAATTGTTTACTTTGAGAGTGTTGCCTAACCACGCCGCACAGAGGATTGCAAAAGCACCTCTCCCTTCACCCCACTGAGTGGGACGGGACAACTAGGACTAAGGTAGAACCTCCTTAGCAAGGAAAGAGTCTGCTGAGGAGAGGAGAGAGGAGAGTATACAAGAGAGGATCTTCCCAGCTATGGACAGGAGTGCAATAAAATGATAATTGCTGCAATCTGATCTATTTCCTATCTTGAATATAGTAACAATTTTGGCATCTCTAAAGCCACTGTGAATCTGTTCATGTTTCCAGATTTTTACAATAATAACATGGAATCAGCAAGAAAGCTTCCCCCCTGCCCCACCACCTCGCTTACACAGTATTCTGTTGTCTAAAATATGTACCCAACAGACTCCTGAAGAATTTTCTTTTTAAAAATTATGTAAAAGTAGATAACTACCCAGAGCCTTTTCCATTGTGCAATGTGTAAAAAGTAGTCAGATGTGACAGTTACATGACAACAAAGGCATTGGCATATGGTGAAAAACTCATCAAAGGAGAGATATTTGAAGTCGGGCCCACAGAAGACCTTTAAAAAAAAAAAAAAAAAAAAAAAATCAGTCCCAGAAAGTAACATATCTCCTCATGCCCACTTTAAGTCAAAACTCTTCATATGATCTTTGAGATTAAAACAATCCCCGAGTTCTGTCAGAACACATTTACAAACTTGAGAGTCTCGACCTCTCATCCTCCTTTCCCAGTTTCTAAACAAACAACTGTTGGAGATATCGTGTTTGGTTAGATTTAATACAGCACTGTAAACTAGGGCTGTGCATAATTTCGCCAGGTGTTTAGTTTCAAAGCTGTTTCGACATATTTCAAGCTCAAAACAGAAATGAAACAAAAATCTTTGAAACAGCTTTGAAACGAAACAAGGGCACTTGAAATGTTTCGAAGCTGGACTTACTTGGCTTCAGCGCCGGTCCCAGACAGCAGCAGCAGCCTGCTGTCATCCAGCATGCAGATGTGGGGGCCGCACCCCCGGGAGGAGTCCAGCACAGCCCTGCAGCCCTCCTGGGAGTGTAAGCCCCCAGATCTGCGTGTGGGATGACAGCATTCTGTTGTTGCCAGCTGGGGCCAGTAGCAGCAGCAGTATTCCCGGCAGTCGGCACAGGCTGCACACAGCGCCAGTCCCAGGCAGCAGCCTCTTGTCATCCAGCACGCAGATCAAGGGCCCACTCACACCTCCAGGAGGGCTGCGGGGCTGTTCCGGACTCTTCCCAGGGGTGCAGGCCCCCAATCTGCACATCAGATGACAGGAGGCTGCCGCTGCTGGCAAGTATCACAAGTTTTGCTTCAAACAGTTTGAGGTGCAGTTACCTAGAAACCTCTCCACCCATCTCCTTGAAACTTGGCAGACTTTGTACCCTCAGAAGGGGCTACCATGCCAGCAATTTTCATCTGAATCAGGCAAGAAATTACAAAGCTTTAGGCATTTTCATGATTCCGCATTATAGCCTATGGGTAAAACATCAAAACAGCGTCAAAACAGCAAAATGTTTTCAACCAAACAGAACAGTCCTTTCTAAACAAGACTCAGAATGAAACACTGTCCCATCAAAACAGCAAAATGGAAGTTGAAACAAAACGGTGCCATTTCGTACAGCCCTACTGTAAACCTATGAAGGATTTTATCCAGCAGTCAATTCTTCCCGCTCACATCACTTAGTCCCTCCAGTTTTTTCCTTCCTTAAAATTATTCTCATCATCATTTGTTTTACAGTAACATTCACCAGGTTGGACAAAATACCAGGGTATTCTATCAGGCACAACAAACTTCTACAAGCACAGTAGAAGTCAGTCCCTACCACACAAATTTGAATTTAAGGGAATGAAACAAAATGTGGGAAAAAGGATAAAAGATTATCCCCATTTTGCAAAGGGAAGCCAGGTTCACAGAAAGAAAAAACGATTTTGCTCAAGTTTACACAGGAAGACTGTAGCAGACACAAGTCTTAGCCAGACCTCCTGGTTGCCTTAACCATAAAATCATTATTACAGTCTTTCAGTTTTCCTACTCACCTCTGACATCCCCCTCATACCACACTTCCTGAGTCTCTGCTGAGTCCTAGCCTTGCTGAATTCAAAATCTGTCTTGAAATATGCAGTACTTGAAGTATTTAGCCCAGTAGCATACAGTTCAAAAGGGTTGTGTAGTTTTGACTGCACAGAGGTGAGGCCTGTGCAGTGGCATAGGAGTAGTGGTTGTCTACATAAGAGGGTTTTTTTAAAAAAGTTAAGGCAAATTAGTTAATCCTTACGGGAAAAATAATCAAGAAATAAGGCCACTTCAGTCTAAAATGACAACTTCTATATTGGAGATTAAAACAAATACATTGCCTAATACATATCTAATATATTGCCTAAAACAAGTACATTGCCAAATACATATCTTTACTTGATTGTCCTTAAAGATGAGATGAAGAATCTATGTACAAATTATTAATTCTGACTGCAATTATGAAGTTTTTATGAATAAAAATATTGTATCAGACTACCTCAATGTGTCAAATCCACCATTTTAATATGTACCCACCAAACCAGGAAAAATGGAGAATGCTCAACTATAATGATCATACTTTGACCAAACAGTAGAGATGCAAAGGAATTTGGTTGGCAACTGAAGAAATTAGCTCTTCCTCCTAATCTTCAGGCAGGAAGGAATAGAGCAGGTAGAAAATACCCAAACGGGGAAAAGGACAAAGCAGAAGTTGACAGAGAATTTACAGGAAGAATACTCATTGTGCCACATAGGAAGTATTTAGCAGATGAGAACAGACAAGGATGCTTTGTAGAGGGAAGGGATGTGTTTCTACTGCAGATGCAAAGCAAACTGACTCAGAGCAGAGGGAGAGAGGCTCCAAGATTCAGAATGCAAACCCAGCTGCAGAACTCTCCAGAGTGATGAAGAGCCCGAGGCAGGACATGAGTATGTCTACTGTATTTGTCTAGTTAGGTGTATTATTTCACACTACTAAGAAAAGAGTGATGGAATTTTAGAATCCATTTCAAATACTGTATACGCATGTATTTTGTTGTCACCTATCATGTGCCTCTCAAGAATTAATGGTTCCCAACCTTTATGGACTCAAGACATCCTTTGTTAGACTCAAGGCAACCCTTTGAAAATGCTACCTCTTAGCTCACACTTGTTTTTTTTTACTACAGAAAAAGAGAGAAATTCTTCTGTTGCAAAGTCCTCAAAGCACAATAGGTCAGAATGTTTCTGACACTATGGATTGCTATTTGAAATTGCTGGGTTCATTTTGTGAATCATGTGCAGGGATCTGGGTTTTCCATTCATGATGAAAAATACAGCATAACACAGACTTTTTCATTTTAAGGAGAAAAACCCGGATTTTCTCTTTTTAAGGTAAAAAAATGAGGGTAGGCTCCCCCTGCCCACCCAGCTCCAGCAGGGGAGAACTCCACACCACCACCCCCACTGCTGCTGCATGGCTAGGGGACACCTTGCCATGGCAGTGCAGGGCTTGCAGTAGTGGCACCGAGTTCCCCCGCCTGGCCCCACTCTTCCCTGCCATTCCAGGTCTACCCACTGGGCCACAGAGGCCCCAAGGAAGGGCAGCAGGGCAGGAAGCCTCGAGCCCACAGCCCACACCCACCTGACAGGCTCTTCTTCGGTCATGCCACCCATGAGGGAGAGGGAGCCAGCCTCTGTGCTCTGCTCCCCACTGGGGCTACAGCAGCAGCTGACACCTCCCATGGGTGGCAGCTGGGGTTCAGGAGTTGCTACGAGAAGGCAGGGGGCTGCAGACCTGGGTCCCTGGCCCCACAGCCCTGGCAGCTGGGGGGCCCCTCCAGCAGGGCTGTGGGGGTGGGGAGTGAGGAGCACTAGCACGATTGCGGGGTTTGGCTTGGGAGTGAGAGGCAATGGCAGGGGCAGGGCACTGGCATATCAGGGCTGCTCAGTGCCACAAAGCAGGGGGTGGGGGCAGCCGTAGCTGGGCCAGTGTCCTGGTGAGTGAAAGGGGCAGAGAGAGCTCTGATTTTCCATGATACAAAACCCAAAATCAAACACCAAAATGTATAGGTATTTAAATTTTATTTTACAATAATTACTGAGGCACTGGTAAACTTCTAAACTGCTTTAAAATTGTAAGTATATCAATAAAATATCGTGGTCAACTGATACATACATACATTTTATTTATTTTTTTTAATATATATATATAAACTACATATATTAGTGGTGTTTCATTTTAATCATGGATTTTGGGGGTTTTAATCAGAGAATGTCATTTTTTAAACAGAGAAACCGGGTTCCCTAATCATGTGTAGGTGCTTGCACACCTAATTCTGCTAATATTGCATATATCACCCTGAAAAGGATCTCATGGCACCCTAGTTGAGAATCACTGAGTTAATCCATAGCCCACAATACTCACATGACTAGAGTTTTGAGAAAGGATGCGTTTAAACACTGAAGAGGTCTGAGAGGTCACTAGTCTAAAGAACCATGGGATAGCTTTCGAAAGGAAAGGAGAGCACTAGACAGAGAATCTACATCACAGAAGTTTATACAGAGATCCCAAGCCAACACAGTGTAACAAGTAGCACTAACTAGAAAAAAAACAAACAAAAAAGCAAAAGGAACAGAGAACACATGTATAAGAAATACTAAAATAAATCAAGTAGGCAAAAGACACAGACCTCACACTAATATTAAATTACTGCAGAAATAGGCCCACGTAGGCTTTTCACAGAATCTTACTTACAAGAAGATGCATGTGACTGGAAACAGGAGGTTTCCAGCAATTACTCAGTCCTTAATCTTTCTCCAAGATACAACAGTACAAAAAGCACAAATTTCCTTCCTTAAATGACCTTTTGGTTCAGAAAGCCAGTGCTGACTTTCATGCATTTAGTAGCAAACTGTCTCCTACCCCGCTACCCGTTTAACCTGTAGCCAGGCCACTGACCTTCCCATTTTAGAGCCTCCCTTCCTAAAACCAAGAAAGAAGTCTTGCCAATTCTTGTGATTTGACAAAGTATTTGGGGTTTTTTCCCTTAGAGTCTCTGCTCCTGGAGTTATGTAATTATGCAATGTTCAGATTACATTTCTTTTGTTTTCTTTTTTTTTTAATTCTAGCACGTAAAAGTAAACCCCACAGATTACTGCAATAATCACCCTGACCACACAAATAAGATATTACTGTAAATTTCTTCAGGATAGGAGGCAGAATTGCTTGCAAGAAGGAATGATTTGCAGGGCTCTGAGACGGAAATTTCTAGCACTTGGGTCTCTGTGTATTTCAAACACATAAAAGGAGAAACAGTCATGTGCACATATCAGTTAACATTCAGGGTCTAAACGTGCCACATAAAGGAGATAAAGAGAAAGGGCCTGAGTTGTCTTTAATCTGCCACAAACATTGTATCTGTTCTTAATAACCCAGCAAGGGACAGAACTATAGATGGACCAGATCTGGGGAGAGAAGTGCTAACCTCAAAAAGCAGACAGGACATAACAGCAGATTGCAAAGTGCTCCCCGCACCACAGACAGCATCTGCTTGTCAGCGTAAGGTGTTTCTTATTTTTAAGAAAATCCAGGTTTCCGACACTTTATGCTGTACATGCATTCCTGAAAAATGGTATACAACTTGAATTTGCATAAAAGGAACCCACTTTACAATGAAACAAATAGGGATACGTTCCAAGACCTTGACTGCACTCACCCCCAGACCCATTTCTACCACTTTTACAAGACAATTTTGGTACTCGCCAACAGCAGACCGTACACACGGGCACAGGGTGTGGTGGTGAATGGGGATGGCAACTACAGGAACATGTCTCAGACAACGAGTGAAGAGCACTGATACACACAGCAGACTATATTTTGGTGCACATCACTCCCACAATGCACTGCACAAAGCAGGTGACTGCAGACTTCCACCATACCGACTGCATAAGAGTGAATTTACATTACATGTAACAAATTTTTGGTATAAAAAGGGTCATCGCATAAGAGCGAATTCACACATACAGAACCCACATAAAGTGAGGGAAACCTGTAGTACATGAAAAGTTGAAAGAGAAGAGAGGTAATGCCGGGAACTACGAGAATTCACATCTTTAATCACCTTGGTACCTCAGGCATTTGCCAGACCCAGCATTTCATAAGTAGAATCATAGAGAAGTAGCTCTGGAGGGTCATCCACCACTGAAAGTAATTACAGTAATTGATAGTAAGGAAAGGATTAAAGAGCTATAAATTTTTCCTTGATTTTAAGAAAGTCGGTTTGGGAGCTTGGCTCCGATGCATCAGTTTCAGTTTTGGAAGACTTACATTGGCTTAAAAGCCTGATTATAGCAGAAACCTACCCAACCTGAAACAAGGGAAATGATGGTGACAGATGTAGAGCAGGAAGGACAAGACAGACAAAAGAAGATTGTCATTTGATTCATATGTGCCCCCCAGAAACATTCTGGGTTTGGAAATTGTGTTTAGGAAACTTTGGGTTAGACAAACTTCTTTCATAAATGAGCTAGATATATTTGTTCCTGCCTAGGTAGAGAAGGGAGCAAGGGAAGGGAACTAAATGGCCTCTTGGGGTGCATCCAGATGAGTGTGAACGTGCTTCTTGCAGCACCTCAAAGCAGTATGAGATGCTGCAAGAGGCAAGCTGAAAGAAAAACAAATGTTCCCTGCATTGCATATCTGTAGCACAGGCACTAAATTTGATACCTGGAAATCCAGGCAGAAAAAAAATCTATGGATAAAAAGCAGGGCAAGGCATGGTCCAGGACAATGCCCCAAAGCAACCCAGAAGCGGGTCCTCCAGACAAACGCTGGGCCAGAGTGTCTCTATGGTGCTTCTGCTTCCCCAGCATGCAGGGCATGCTCCCTTATCATGCTGGGGTAAGTGGGCCAAGGCTGCAGCGTGACCAGGACCCAGGCACTGCCCCAGGTAAGTTAGGGATGGGTGGGGGGGCTGAGGAGTGATGGGGGGCTTGAGCAGGGGCCATCACACACCCCACCCACCCACCTTCTGCAGCTCCGGTGCCTCCTGCCGCCACCCGTGGCTCCTGTCCAAAGGCGTGCACTACCTGGACAGGCCAGGTCAGGGTGAGCCAGACCCATTTTCTATGAGGGTGAGGGGGTGATGTGCAGCCGCAGGGCTGTGCTGACAACCAGCCATGGTCCTGACAGCCTGGCAGGTTGCCGCTGCCAGCGCCAAGGGCTGTGTGTTGCAGGCTGTTGAGGGGGCAGGCATGTGGCACCCCCACTCCCAAACGCCACATCCCCACACACACCCCTTCCCACCCCCAGGACTGTATTCTCTCCAAACATTCTTTTACTAAGCCAAGATTCTGACAGAATAACATGACTCCAGAGCCCAGGTCTTTAAGAAAACATAAAGCCTAAACATTCAAATACAATAATAATCACTCATGCAACAGGAAGCCAGAGGCTCCTATTACTAAAACAGGGGAGAACGCAGCCAGCTAGTCTTCTGTGTAGATGGGTGAGCAGCTGAGACGAGGGCTGCAGGCAGCTAACCTAAACTGCAGCGAGAATACTTGGGCTGCCCATTACTCCTAATGGCAAACACCTGTGTGGGCTAGTGAGTCATCTGACTCAGGTAAGGCAATGCCCTGGGGTAGATAAGGGACATGTTGGAGGCAAGAAGGCCTGGCAGGGAGCTGAGCTCTCCAAAGAACAACTGCCTGAGAAGCCCTTGCAGGGACCGGAGTGCTCACAAGGCAGGGTGATGAGAACCTAGCAGCAAAGGCTGCTCTGATGTTTGGTTGTTTACCTAGAGTGGAGAAAGGGGTTGTGTTTGTTTGGTTTTTGTTGGTTGTTGGTTTGGGTTTTTTTGGGGGGGGAAGGGGGGTTGCAGACGAGGAGAAAATAACTTTTTTTTTCCTAACGTCATTTTGCCCAGAATGGGGATGTCTTAGTTAAACTGACAGCTTGCCTTTATGTTACAGTTAGACCAGTGGCCTGGGAATGGCTACAAGGGATGAAGCAAAGACCACAGAGGTGCCCAAGAGGCACATTACTGAGTTCTGCCAGGGGCAAGGCATAAACCACAGCTATGCCAGAGGGCATGAGAGTTTGAGCCCTACCAAGACAAGACACGAGGCAAGCAGGTAGAAGCCAATAACGCTAAAGCAGGAGTCTGGCAAGCTGCTTGAGGGTGGGAGGACCAGGACCAGAACCCGAGAGGGGTAAGGGCAAGAGACAGGAGCCCAGAAAGGGCAAGAACCAGAGACAGGAGCCTGAGAAGGGCAAGGACAAGAGACAAGGGCTAGGGGCCCAGAACAGGAGACCAAGATGGGGCCCCAAAAGCCATGGTCCAGGATAGGAGAACCCAGTTAGAAAAAGAAGAGTCCAAGGTCAGGAAGGCCAAAGCCCTAACAAAGGCTTTGAGGCCTGAGAATCAGACATTGCACTGGGAATAATTTACCCCACTTAGATGATAACTGGTAACATCTGCAAGGCATGGGTATGGCTACAGGAGTTGTTGGAGGCCACAAATATAGCCCTTAAGGCACCTGGTGTTCAAAGAGAGCTAAAAGAGTCATGGGAGACTGGCTGGAGAGTGGGCTTGGCAGTGGACTAGATTTCCTCAGGGCCTTCCAACCTTTTTCTTCTTTAAATAACATCAAGCATGGCAGAAAAGTAGGAGAGAAGGGCCTGATGGACCTGTGGAGGCAAGAATCGTGCAATTGCAAGGGGGTGCTACAGCACAATTCAACGCTGGCCCTGCCACAAGTAGCAATGTAGCATCTAGAAAGCCTGGCTTAGATAAACAGAGAGATGCCCGCTGCAGTTATCAAAACCTTGGTAAAACCCAGGAATTCAGTGGAAGCTGAGGACTGATACATCTCAGGAGAAGATTTAGTCTGGCATGGATTTTTTTAAGAAAGCTGCACCTGCTAGAAAAGATTCTGTTTAGTTTGAACACAAGCTTGATACAATTCCAGGCAGTTTCCTTAAGCTTTGAATTATCATCAAATTACACCATAATCTTTCAATTCCTTAGATCCTAAGGAACCTTAACACCCAATATACATTTCCTATATTTTAACATTGAGTCAGCATCCCTTCCCTTTCACAATCTGAGTCTACAACCCACAGTTCCTACCCATCAGCTTAGCGTTAACAATTTTAAATGCTGTACTACTGCAGAAATGCAACAAATGGTTTTGTGATTGCCAAATGCTTCATTTGGATATGGATTTTAATTAGTTCCTATGTAAAGTGTCATAACTTTGAGAAAAACATTTCTGTGCATCAGCAACAGTTTCTTAAAGCTGTAAAACCCACCTTCAATTATTCATCCCCCCCACAATCAAAAGCACTATTCAGTAACAGAAACATGCAATCCTGTTTCTAAGCACTGAGTAAGAAACAATGATAAGTTATAGTGTTAACAAGTTAACGGCCAAATCTTTATGCTCTGGCAATGTATACTTCTCTATTCACACACATTTTGTAACTAAGGCTGCCTATACACATGCTCAGAGGTGGGAAAGAGGCATTTTAGTTAGAGCAGTTCCCAGGCAGATACTTGAATTAAAATGCCTCACCATCACATGTATTAAGCCCCACACATTTAAAAATGGCCACAAGACCATTTATCTACACTTCATTCAACGAGGTTTAGATCAGCATTTCTCAACCCATGGGTTGCAAGAATACATGAAAAGGTCACAAACAATCACAGAAAAATGGGGGAAAAAACAAAAAAAACCAACCAACCAAACAAAATCAAGAAACTGCAGATTTTCCCTTGCAGACTGGCACAGTTCTATACTGCAAGGGGCTGGGGGAGCAGAAGGAGGGTGATCAGGCAGGGGGAGTCATATGCATGTGTACGTGCATGTGGCAGCCAGGCAGCCTAGTGAGTAGCTCCCACAGCTCCCCACAGGTAAGTCTATGGGATCAGGTCAGGGCATAGATGATGCGTTGGGGGGACACAATTGAAGCATTGGGGGGGAGTGCCCTCCAGATTTGTGTGCCCACAGCTGGCATGGTGTTGCAGCCTGTCTGAACAGGCACAGGCAGGAGCCACCTCTGCGGCCCTGCAGATAGGACCCAGAGTGAGGTGCTGAGGCTTGTTGCTGCTGCCACTTCCACCAGGACCCTGTGCCAGCCACACTGCCAGCAGCATAAGAAGTAGTGGGGGGGGGTGCAGTGTTGCCCTCACCTCCTCCTGCTGCCACTGCTTACCCTAAAGCCATAGGAGAAGTGGGGTGGTGGGAAGCATAGGTTGCCTGAGGAGAGTAGCAGCAGCCAGGCCAGGGAGGCAGCGGAGAGCCATGACCTGGTACACAAGCAGCTGGCAGTAGGAAGAGGCGAAGGCAGTGTGCCCCACCCCCATATATTAATCCTTGCACTGCTGGTGGTGCAGCTGGCACAGAGGTCTCAACAGCAGTGGCAGCAGCAGCAAGTCTCAACACCCCACTCCAAGTCCCATCCACTGGGCCACAGAGGCAGCTTCTGCCCATGCCAGTCTGGCCAGCCTGCAGCCCCATGCCCACTGTAGGTGCACCCCCCACACATACACTCCCACCCCCTTCCCCACTCACTGTGGGGCTGGGGGATGGGGCAACAGGTCAGCAGTGAGGGGCACCAGCCAAGCTGTGGGTTAGGCCTGAGGGGCCCTGGCAGGGCCAGGGGGCCACAAGTCAGGAGTGAGGGCCACTGGCAGAGCTGGGGGGCTGTGAGTCTGGAGTGAAGGGCACCAGCAGGGCCAGGGGACTGCAAGTTGGGAGTGAGGCCCACCAGCAATTTTCACTATGCAAACTGCACAATGATGAATGTCAATTGGAAGTAATGGAGGGCCACATGTTGATACTACTGTTAATGTTTTCCTGTAGTTGATTTTTGGCTTTAAAATTAAGACTGTTGAGATGCTTTAACTTGTAGTGTGTAATAAGTATTTTGGGGCCAAAATACTTATGTGCTACTTAAACTATTTACTGGGTCAAGATTGGTCATTGTATACAAATGAGTCCTGGTACAAAAAAGGTTGAGAACCACTGGTTTAGATAAAGCACCCCATGGCCATTTTAAAATGAACAGGGACTTAATATACATGATGCTGCAAAGGCGCTGGGACGTTCCAGTTAGAACATGGAGCAGACTTAATTAATTGACTCTGCTCCAATGCATTCCAGTTAGAACAACAATGGACTATATATATAGTTAGGCAAACAGGACAGATTTTCAAAGGTATTTAAATGTCAAAAGAGACAGATAATTGCTGAATGTTATTTTCAGAAGCACCTATGGGAAACTAGACATTTCAAAATCCCATTAAGATGCCAGTCTACATCATTAGGCATCATTAGTCTGGGCCTATGTCCTTGGGGTTTGATTTTCATCTTGCTTCTAATGCTGTTAAAATCACTGCTATTCCCAATGACATGAATGGACAGCAGAAAAAAAATCAGATCCTTTATTTACACCTTTCTCTTTTCAGGTGTGCATTTTCATCTTTATCTTGTTTCCTGAGTAGATCAGATAAGGAAACTTTGGGTCTTCGGTTAATTAAAATAAAAGGAAAAATATTATATTATGTCTTTATTGCCTTTAGAATGTAATATGTCCGTTTTGATGCCACATTCACAAAGCAATTTTTGATGATGATGCGATTCCCAACTACAGCAAAAAAGCCCAAGATCAGAACAAGTCTTTGTTCAAGCTAAACAAAATCTTTTCAAGCAAGGACAGCTCTCTTTCTAAAACAAAGTTTCTCCAATTGAATTAAATCATTCTCTCTACAGAAATCCTCTGCCCACATTTAAACTCCTGGGTGGTCAGGTCCATTTTCATCAAAATACTTACTACAGGTACACAAAATGGTTGCAATGGTATCAAGACATCTTATACTGGTAACACTTATTTGCTTTTCCAGGTGAGATATGCAGCTTTATAATAATTCCCATGTGGGAAGGGTATAAACACTTTTTCAGGAGTCTAACTATTTCCATACTTGGCACTAAACTAGTGCAACTATTTTGGTACAAATATCATAGCCATAACAAAAACAGTTCTACTGGTACAGAAAATGCCTTGTGTAGATCAGGACTAACTCGTTTTTTCATATATTCTTACATGTAACCCACACCTTTTCCCTCCAAACCAGCTGTGGAAAATCCAGGTCTTCCACACTGTACGTGAGGAAAAGGGCTTCCCACAGGTCCAGAAATTTCAGTGTGCAGGGAGGCGGGCAGGGAAAAGCAGTGGTAGCACTAATTGCCAATCCCTCCATTCCCCACCCCACCATCAAATTTCCAGATCCATGGGAGCCCACCTCCTCAACCACATGTCAGATCAGAACAGTGCATTGGTTTGGTCTATGGCCAGATCCAGTACACTGGGTCCAAACCAGCATGTGGCCTCAGAATCAACATGATGGATCAGGCCCTAGTGCACAGCCTCCAGACCTCTGATATTAACCTATACTTTATGCTAAAATTATTTTTCCCTTCTAGGGGCTTTCCAAAAATAAGGTGTGTATTATATTCAGGGGGTTATTATAAGTGAGAAAATAAAGTATCAATTGCTAATAATTCATAGAAAAAATACTGCACTCTGTAAGTTTAGTTTATAAATAATCAGGAATTCAACAATGAGGAGGTACTATTGTGCGATACTCCCTGAAGTGTTATCTTACCCCCTCTCTCTCTTTTTATGCTCCCTCCCCACCCTCACATTCACCCCCATTTGTCAGTTTATTCACTGGGGTATTGTATCCATCCTACACTGTGGACTCTCTGAGGCAGTCTCTGTCTGTTTATAGTGCTTTAATTCACAGTTGGTGTCTTTAGACACTATAACAATAGGATCTAATTATAATAATTGTAATGCATATACTGTATGTATATGAAAATATTTATTCTATTTTTAATTTTGTATAGAAGGAAACTGCTGCATTTTTTAAAAAGTAGTCTCAGTTAATCTACAAATATGCTCTATTGTTACGGGTGACTGAATACAAGCTGTTGAAATCAAAGGCATTGTTTAAAAACTGTTCAGAACCTTCTTGCTAATAAAAATGGCAGGTAGGGTACATAACTTCCTTTATTTATAATCTAATCAACAAGTACTGTTGTAATTTCCTTTAAAACAGTCCTCTTTTTTGTCTGAACCTTAGACAGAAAAACTGAGGAGAATACATGTTTTCCCTGTATTATGAATCTTTTGCAAGCCTGTTCTGAATATAAAAAGCCTGTCAGGTATATCATGTTTCCTGTTCCGGGAAAACATTCAAAATGATGGGGTAAGCTTACTCCAAATTGTAAATCTGTTTGTATGCATACTGAACTTTACATTGTGTATCTCCTTTTCAAGGCACTTTGCTAGTTCCTATTTTGCTGGTCAAATACATTTTTGCTGTATTTTCTGTGTAAATAGAAATCAACCTCCACAGAAAATGCAATTATTCTACTTTGAATTTTCTTACCCTACATTCCTTCTGCAAGCAAGAAGATTAATATGAATCAGAACAAGCTTGAGGAACTGAATAGGCTGCAGCCTGTTGCATGTCTTTCTCTCCTCCACCCAAGATAACAATACTGAGTCTACTCTGTTTATATAGTAAAAGTTAAGATAGGAGGAAATATATATTAAGACAAAGGGCCAAATCTACTTTTACTAAAAAAAGCAGAAGCAATTCTACTCATGTCAGTAGAATCTCAATTGATTTACATGCGTGTCCTATCCATTATTCCCACAGTGAATGAGATGCAAAAAGAAGTATTGTAATTTGAATAATGAAAGAGATGGAGGCAGGGTATATTTGTATGACAGCTTCCAAAGACAATAAAAGCATATAACAATAGGGCATACATATTCTGCAGCAGGTGTAACAAATTTGACTGCTCAAGGATGTTAGCAAGAATTACTAAACTAGGATGTAAACAAAATAGAATTAAAATATTCTTTTGATGTGGGAAACTTTCTCAAATGCAATTATTGCTTATGAAAGGTTCTGGATTGAGAGTCTTGGTAAGTTAAGGTTGTCTAGGCACACTACAGGTCAGTAAAAGAGCTTCAATACATTCCCCTACCAATATGATGACCTAAATATCACTCCAAAAAAATGAAAAGAGAAAATGAAAACACAAGAACAAGCTCTGACTTCATGAAAAGTACACAGTATTTTTGGTTTATCTCCAGTGAACCAAATTTTCTCATTTAAATTCTTTTTGACAAACAAAGAGGGAAGGAAAATGAAACCAAATCAAATGAATCAAATCAGTTCTTCATCCCGGAACTTTCATATGTTAGTTAAAAACAATCAGTTATAGACTAAACTGAATATTGCCTGATTTTTGTACAGGATTTTTGTGAAACACTTCTTTTGAAATACCATATGCAGGGCTCCCCCCCTTCTGCCTCTACCATGAAAAACTATTTGCATCAACACCTAGATCAGAGGCAGGCAATTACTTTGGGCAGAGGGCTGCTTACTGAGTTTCAGCAAGCCATAGAGGGCCACATGACAGACAGCCCAGGGCAGATAAATGTTAACTTTCTAAATTTTTTAGGGCCCTGCGGGCCGGATAGAATGGCTTCATGGGCCACATCTGGCCTCCAGGCCTCATTTTGCCCACCCCTGACCAAGATGCTTTCTGTGAAAAAAAATACTGTAAAAATTACCATTTTCTTATTATACATCTATAACAAAGCAGAAACTGCCATAAACACAAGCATGTTTCCTTTTCAATTTATTTTAAAAAGGAAATACCAAAAGGCCCAGCACTTAGCTGAACACTTTTCTTTCTAGCTATATCATTTTCAATAGTGTTACCTACTGAGTTGTAACAATAAGGGAAAATGAGCTTGCTTTGTCAGAGAAACAGTATCTAGAAATTGTTCTGGTATAGCCTAGGTATAGACTAATATCTAAAGAGAACAGACAGGGCAAGAAAAGATTAATATTTTCCTTAAAGTATTATTACTTGAGGCTTTCACAGGAAACCATTTCCTAAAGGTGATGTTCAAAAGATCTTCTAGGTTTTAGTGTCCTTAAGTAAGAGAAGGAAAGAGTATTCACAAAGTAGTCCTGAATAAGGGCAGAATGCTTTAGAGATGGTTGAATGCTTTTGTTTCCAAAACTGTGCCTTCAGCCACAGATGAAAAGACTTGCTGCACTCTGTGTTAAGAAAGCCTTTTTGAAAAGAAAAACTGAAGTACTCAGCCAAGCTAAAGCCTATACATAAAAAGAAAATTTACATATTCTGGAACATCCCATCTGCTATTAGACCTTTCAAGTGAAAGAAGGAATAGACCAAGGTCAAAGAGCCTGACACTACTTTAAAAACAAGTTAAATGAACCTTCTAAACTTTATGCAGTTTATTCTGCCTTGAAAATACGTAACTGTTGTCAAACAACCTCCTAAACATGCAACACCAGCTAGCTAAAGTCAGGACACTCAAATACCTACCTTCAAAGGAATCACCTAGGGCATTAAGCCCAGGTGCTTCCACCCTCTATGTGGTTCCACCCTCTATGTGGTGAAGCAAGATGTACTGCAGCTGGGAAGCTCATGTGACACTGGAAATCCCAAGACATTTAAGATCCCTTTCACAAACATCCAAACTAGGAGGAACTGAAGGACCAATAGAAAGCAAGGACTTCCTGCCCCATCCTAGCCTTTTAGGATCAAATGCCATGTGGTCTCATTCATTTTCATGAAGAAAATACGCCCTCTAGTTCTTTCTGAAATTGGGCAGGAACAGTTGACACAGCATCCCAGATGAAAGTCCATCAGTGATTTATATAAAGGTATTATAATATTCCTTTGCCACAAGTTTTGATTTCTGTGTAGACCAATACGGCTACAACCTGGATACCTTATAATATTCCTTGTATCATCTACCATCCTATTCCTTAAGCATCTTAACATCTGGTTAGCAGGGTTTTTTGGACCAGAGGTAGGTCCTAAACAGAAACCTTAATTGAACCATCTGTAGAGTCCCTCTTTTGATTTGGTTCAGTTCATTTACAACCCAATAAGATGAACAGGTAGCATAAAATTCTCTCCATTACTTTGTATTTAGCACTGAATTTCATTTGCTACCAGGCTGTGCTTTCACATAGTAGTTTAAGTTTCTCCGAAGTTCCACACAACCTTCCTTGGTCTTGGTGACTATTACAGAGATCTCTAGCCATACCCAGAACTGACTCTGGGAGTCCACAGCAGACTCCCAAACACTTTCCTGGCAAAGCCTCTTTTACCATCCTCGCCCAAAGTGATTTTGACACAAACAGATTCTGGTTTTGTCATGCTATCCTCTTTATTATCTCATCATTCGTGTCCACATTACCTTTATTTCTCTCTCTTCTGAACAGGACATAACTCATCTCTACCTCAGTTCCAGGTATGACTGCCATTTCATCACATTTCTGTTATCATTATAAATATCTGGTTTCCCAGCTTAAGTTCTTCTGTTCTGTTGCACAGATGCTTGACAGTAGTATCCAAGATTCTGGCTGTTTCTTGCTGACTGTGTATGCTTCTCTTGCCAGATGATAAATAATCCATTTACAAATTGTAAAACCTACTTGACTAGGGGTCTTATAAATATTATGACTTACATTCTCTATGTTGTCTGTCCTACCCACTGATATTCCTTTATCCATTGTGCCATCCTTTTTTACCTGATTTTTCCTCTTCCCGTGAAGGAGAATTTAGCATTAAATTATATTTTGAAATTTACTAATTGAAACATTTCACTTTGTGTCAGTTCAACAGTAACCTGTTGAGCTGCCACAATGCCTCACTCAAGTTCTAATTTGCCCCATTGTCCTCTGAGGATGAGTATATCTCCCATGATGCATCCCATAATTAAAGTCACTGAAATTATGGGAACATTATGGGACAAAGATATCTATATTTACTCAGTACAGCACCATTTTGAGACGTATCACACACCACTCACTCCCCATACACTACCTCCTGAACCAATAATCAGGTGGCTGTGTTAGTACTTTTTGGCAGAAGTTAATAGCATGCTAGCAGCGCCTTTCAAAGGCAGCTCTATTACTTTTAATTTAAAAAGTAGCATTCACAGAGAAGGCACAATCTCTAATAATACTACTACCTGGTACATTACTGGAACAAAATAAGTTCTCAATGATTAAATATTTTAAACCAGGGTGAAATTGTAGTTTTTAAAATTGCTCAGAATGCTGAGACAACTTTTTGCAAAATATGTTTAGAGCCAGAGCAATGGTCCGTCATGAAAGTCCCACAAAGCCCTGCACGAATTCAACAAGAGGAAGAAGCACAATGCAGAAAGGGATGCATAAGTCAAGCACAGAGGACAGCTGACGCAAGACTACCTTGATCTGCAACTGCCATAAGGTGCCAAGATAACTCAGGCCAATCCTATTCAATAGCTAAAGAGCCCAGCCTACATTGAAATATTTTTGGTTTCTCAAAAACAGTTTAGGCTTTCTTGACCCAACACAAAATATTTTGTTTCAGTTTTCCTGGGACAGGATCAGGGAAAAGGGAGGGGATGGAGTTCAAAATGGAAAAGCTTAACATTGTGTAGATCGAGGTGGCCAACCTCTGTAGTGTACATGCCACAAGTGGCACACGCAGCCTCTATGTGTGGCAGGTTGAACAAGAACAGGCAGCAGATAGGGCAGGAAGCCAAAAAAAAAAAAAGAGAGCAGCAATTTGGTCAGGGAACACAGGGCAAGGAGCAGAAAGTGCATGAGACTGGTCAAGGGAAGGGGATCACAGTCACACTTGGAGAGGGTACAGGGCTAATTTGTGGCACCTCTGCCCTACTGGTCTAGACTGCATTTTCCATTGAAAAACCAATAATAAAGTCTTAGTCTTTTTTTCCCCCCAATAATGTTTTTAAGTAATCTTTTACATTATAGCACTAAAAATCTAAAGTGACTAACCAAAGATGAAGGACAATTTTCCTTAATTAACCTCTGCTAGGTTTAGAGAGGTTAGACAAGCTTTTAGGCACAACATGCTTTTCTTCAGGTCTGCCAACTATACAGCTGGCCCAATAAAAAAATAGTACCAAAAAACCCTTGCTTCTTGCAGCAATGCAAAAATTAGACAGAATTGTAAAATCATTAAAAAAGGAGAGCTGAAGGGGCCTCAAGAGTCTATCAAGTTCAATCCCCTGCTCCACGTAGAATCATCCCTGAGTGTTTGTCTAACTGATTCTTGAAACTGCCTGGAAAAACCCTCTCACACTACTACAAGATACAATGCCTAAGAAAACCAAAACATCCTAATTTGCCACAGGTGGAGGTGGGGAGGGCTCCGTCAATTTCCTGCTACTGCAAGGACAAGAAATAATTTGTTAAAATACTCCCAAAAGATCCAAGGAAGAGTACCATGTCCCCATTACATAGGAAGATAATAAGTAACTCATCTTGACTAGTTTCAGGTTTAATGGTTCATAACAAAGTGATATCAATGTAGACAAAGATGCTTTTCCATGTAATATAGAATCAGATGAGATCCAAAAAGGACAAGGACAAAGTCCTGCACCTGAGACAGAATAACTATGCACAAATACAGACTGGGCGATGGCTAGATAGGCTGTAGTACTGCAGAGGACCTGGGGGCTACAGTAGACTATTATATGGATGACCCAAGTTTGCTCTTGTTGTCAAACAAGTCAACAGCATACTGGAAAGTATTCTTCTACTCTACTGAGCACTGGTGCAGCCTCAGTTTTGGGCTGCACACTTCAAGAAGTATGTGGACAAACTGGAAAGAGTCCAGTGCAGAGTAACAAAAATGGCATGGGAAGCAGGAATTATGAGAAAAGGCTAAAAGAAGTAGGGTTTACTTAGACTGGAAAAGAGAAGACTGAGAGGATTTGATAACAGTCTTCAAATACCTGAGGGGAGATTACAAAGAAGGTGGAGATGGGCTTTTCTATGTGGCTGCAGAGTACAAGATTAGGAGCAACGGACTCGAGATGAAACAGAAAAAATTTAGGTTGGAGATTGAGAAGAATTTTCAGACCACACGGGTGGTCAAAACATTGTAACAGACTACCTAGAGAAGTTGCAGAATCTCCCTCCCTAAAAATTTTCAAGAACAGGTTGGACAGACACTTGGCTGGGATGGATTAGTCAGGGACAATCTCTTGAGCAGGCAGCTGGGGTATATGACTTTGGGGGGGTCCCTTCCAGCCCTCCTTTCCTAGAGGTACCTGATACTGATCTCACTTAGACCAATTTAAAAAGGAGTAAATACACTGAAGTCAAAATAGTACTGTGAAGTGGTCTAAAGTGTGATCAGAACTAATGTTTTATCTTGACTATCTCCTTTTTGGCTTAATCCTCCAAGATGTTCAGCATTCTGCTCCAATGCAGTGAAACAAGTAAACACATGCTCAAACATATTAAGAGCTACACTGAGGTTTATTACTAATTACACACAGATGCTGCAGATTTCTGACTTCTAAACATCTGTATTACATGCCAGATGAAAAGACCTACGTTTTCAGTTCCTAAAAGACAACCCATGTCATGCAGTAAGAGTTCCTCCTACAAACCTTTTGATTTTTATTTTCCTGGTACACACTAGAAATAGTACAATACCTGGGCATTCATTATCAAGCTGGACAACACAGCTACTAAGTCAACCCTCTGCTGATTTTACCCACCTATCTGAAATTTCATAACCTAAGCCTAAAGAAAAACAGATTGCCTTCTTATCTCTGGTTTCGAAACAGAAAGCCATTTCTCACCATCTTGAGATGAGACGGTAAATACTTGCAGATAAATCATAAGCTGCTTTTTTCTGCTACCTTACATTATAAGCAAAGAACTATAAACAAAGAACCATTTTATGATGTATAAATATTCAACTAAACAAGTAGTTTAAATTCCCCAGAATGTGACGCCTATATCATTAAATATACCCATAACTTTTAAAAGCTAAAAGAATTAACTACTTGCCCCACACACACACACTTTCTCCAGTTCACAATAAGAAAAGCTATTTTCAAAAGTTTCAAGAGAAAGAACAAACAGATAAATAGAGTCATTTCAAATAATCCAAATTTTTAAAAGTAAGCCTTGGAAAAGTCTTAGGAAATCTGGGTGTGTATGTTAGGGAGCAATTAACCAAAGATTTCACTTGGCAGCATTAGCAAGACTAATCTTTGCTAAGGGTTACGCATTAGGCATAAACAATCTTTACTTAAAACAGACAGCTATGTCAAATGTTGCTGCTACTTTTCCATGACGATATGTATTGTCAATTCAATGAAACTACCATTTCACTCAGGATTTTAGACACTATTCCTAAGAGCTCTCATAATAATAAATGGTTCTCAGGTTTAACAATACAAATTTTCCATTCCACTGCCCCAGCTCCTCTTTTCTTCTCCTCCTCAATTCTCAGCTCTCTCTTACCACTCTCACAGCAATCCTGATACTTCTTCCCCTTTCATGCCCATCATCCGATTCCTGATTTTAAGTTCACTTATTCTTGGGACCATCACTATAGGTACTCTCTGTAAATGCTGACCCATACTGTGCTGTACTGACTCCTTTCTTCTAAGCTGGAAAGAAGTAGTCTGCCTCCAACAGAACCATCTGAGCAGTCAATGGAACTCTAGCTGGACTACATCTTAAATGTGTGGTATACAAGGAATACCTTCAAATAAAAATATAGGTAACTGTCCTAGTCTTAACCAGCCTCTCACCAAAAATCAATATTTATTTTGACAAACATATAACCAACCCTCCCCTGCATATAAGCGCAACTTCTAAAAAATATGCAGATTCTCTTTCAATTCTGCAACAAAAAAAAGCATTTAGTAACCAGTAGTAACAGTAGCTCTGTGTTATGAATACTGTTATTAGTTTTCCACTTCTAAGCAATAGCATGGGATGATCCACAATGTGACCCTTTGACCCCAAAGCCCAGAGGGTTGAGCAGCCAGCAATGGATGTGAACGTAGCAGTAGGAACAAAAGCAAAAGTAGAGTGTTGAATCTGCTGCCTTGTTTGAAACTATGAAATGGATACTGGATGAAGTACAGAATATGTGTGGTCAATATTAAGGTCTTGTACCTAATAACAAGGAGATATCGTTTCCCAAATATTTGAAATATGCACTGAAAATTACAATCTGCCAAATCTTCTCAGATGCAGGTGTGCAATTACTCATCTTCGAAGATCTTACTGTTGAATAAAATGTAACTAATATAACTATTACAACTCTTAAAGGGAAAAAGATTAAAATCAAATATTTGAGAACAGAACCTAGAAAAGTAAAATTGCAGGTGGCTTCTCATACTTCTAACAAAGACATGAATCTGTTAAAAGAAATACAGCATGTACCATTGATACATACCGCCTCATTTTAATTTCACATACAAGTCCAATGTTGTATCACACTGACATTTCTATTGCCAAGTTACAGTTTTCTTCATTTTAACTGAATTATTTTTACCTATATTTCCAGAATGATTTGGTTCTTCCAAGAACCATGTTTTTCTCCTAATGTTGCATGGTGGCAATTTATAATTGCTCTACTTCCACAATTAGTAGCTTTATTAGAGTAGCAATTTTGATAACCTGATATAAACAATATTTACAGTAAAATGCCATATCTTGCTATTTCAAGTATATTTAGATTTTGTTTCTCAGGCAGAGGTAAATATGCACTTTTAAATCTCAAACTAAAGAAATCCAAAAGAAAGATTTAACACAAATACCTCACACTACTTACATTTTCACTGATTGTATTAGAACATTACTGCTCATTAAAATGGCCAAAATAGGCCCATCTGACAATATTATTGCTGAAACCCCAGGTTGACTAAGAGGTAACTTCATTTAAAAGTTAATGGGTTTCTGTCTTGCTGTCATAGTGGTTTCATTAATTTAGTTAAGTGCACCTAGGGAAAATAAAGCATCTCAGTATTCATTCATTACGTGGTGATTCCTTGGAGGATTCAAAATTGCTGGTCTCATCTGTAAGGCCACTGGAGAAATTGGTAATCTATTTCAAATATGTGACAGTAATTTTGAGGAATAGTTAATTTATGGCAAGGCTTGTGAAGTCCTTTGTTCCCAAGTGGAAAACAGAAATGTGGAAAGGACTGATTCTATATCTACTTGTATTCTGTAAACTATATCTCAATCTCACTCTACATCAATGTTATAAACTTTCTATCATATTATATGACAGAGTATTTGTCAATTTAAATTGATGCTCAAATGCATTCTCTTCTATTTTACCAATACTCCTTAGGAAGACTATCAAAGGAATTATTTTTTTCCGTTAGTTATATCACAATTTTGACAGAACTTTTATGTTTAAACAACTTTCCTGTTTTTTGGATTGGTCTTTCACAGAGCAACAGTAGATGTTTTTGTTAAAAAAAGCATGCACGCGCGTGCACACACACACACACAGATTGCAAGGACAGATGTAGTCCTTGTAAGCTATTACTGCAACTTTTTAAAAGTTAACTAGATTCTTTCAAGACTAAAAGACAGTGAAATTAAAAGGACTGAGACTTTAAATTTCAAGTTTACTTTTTATTAATCATTCTTTACAAAACACCTCTGTTCCACACATCTTTCTATCCAGAACAGACTATATTAATTATGCACCAAATAGTTTTTATTTTCTTTACCTGAATATACATGTTAAGCACCAAGTCTTGATATAAAATTACAATTCTGCAGCAGAGGGAGAAGTCACATTTTCCAAAAGAGCGAAGTGGAAAAAGCTTTGCAAGCTAATGTAGACAGATTTTTTAAGTATACTTGAATACTCAGTTTTAGAAGTCTATGCCCCAACGCAATATATATGCCTCCTATATTTCCATCAGAGGCAAGACAGACCACTTTTTTTGTAAATTGCCCAAAGCCATTTATACTACTAGCTATTACAAACCCAAAGTTTCAGTATACTGTAACAATTTGAAAATATTAAACCTGTTTTTAATTAAATAAAATCCAAATTTGCTTAGAATAATAAAATAATCTTTAAAAGATGACTGAAAATACCCTAGAAATAGTGTCTGGGTCACATACACCTAAAGATCTGGTTATTATTCTAAATCATATTGTCAAAATCCAAAAGATTATTGATGCATTCCACTAGAGACACTTTCTGAGAACAGAAACATCTTATTTTTAATTGATTAGATAAAGTTAGGCACCTAAGTAAAGCAGCCTAGCCTTTCTGTTTGTTAAGAGGTGCTATTTTTCAAAAATTGAAACTTATTCTGATTCTCAGTGGGCAAATGTTATTGTGATAAAAATATGCTGTTTTATTTTTCAAAAAGGCCTCACACTTCTTAAGCACGTACATGCAAGCATAGCAGAGTTTAAGCAAAATCCAGAGTAGTGCCCTAGATGAACTCAGTTCAGGTGTTGCAACACCTGAAAATCAGGCATTAGGCTTCACCTTATAATTCAAGTTGGCACCTCTCTACAGTTAATGGGGAGAGTTAGGCATCTCCACAGGGCAATTCACAAAAATCCACATACTGTGAAAGATGCTACCTAGGGTTAGCCAATAGGAAAAAGGGGTGTATCCAAACTCCCAACCATTTCTAGGGCTTAGACAAGTGATGCACGGGTACACATTAAGCATCACTGTCCACTTAGAATTCAGAACCCAGACAGCTCTGAGGATGGGCATTTAAGAGGGAGAGGATAGTGACCACCTTGGAATAATAGCTAGTAAGTAGGGATATATTTGGTAGCCATGATGGTCCAAGACAAAAAGACATGCAAAACTCTAGAACTTGTGGCTCAGACATGATACCTTTTATTAGACTAACTAAGAAATCTCAAAAAACTCTCTTTCTCTGCAAGTTTTAGGGTGCACACACCCTTCCTCAGGCTCAGGAAAAATTACAGATGGTAAAAAAATCCCCATAGGTAATAAAACATTCAGAACCATGGCCCACCTCCTAAAGGAGTGCTCTAAGCACCAAGTTAAAGAATAGTCTGGATGGGGCATTCTCCATCCCTCTTATTGAAGAAACTGGGGCACTGTGCAGCCCAAAATGCAAGAATCATTGGCCCAAAAGGAGAACAAAAAAAGAGGGCTGCTAACTCTGTAGCTTAGTGGGAAGGAGAAGTCCTCCAGGTTCTTAAAACTTGTCTGCATTAAACAGTCACTAAATAGAAACAAACAATCCTGAGAACAGGGACTAGAACTTACGTCTACCCCCATCCCCTGGCAAACATTCACCAAGTGCCCTAACCAGGCTATGGTCAGGCTCCCTCTTCCTAGCTGTCTTTCTCGCTCCAAGACTCTTGTATTCCAATCTGCACAGCTGTCTAGGAATGGTAGAGGGTACCCACACCCAGCTTGGCATACTGCTTCATGGTTATAGCACTCTCCTTTGGGATGGGGTTTGAATCCCCTCAGGATGGAGAGGGCCCAGAATTCTCTAACCAACAGGTTATAACGCAGAAAGTGGGAACCACCATCACTACTTTTTCTCCTGGACATGTTTTCGAACAAAAATGACCTTGGCTACTGTACTTTGTGCCAAAATCAACAGTGTTGCTATACAACCAGCATACTTCTAGAGAACACCTAACTGAGGCAAAGTTCAGGTGCTACTCTTGATCAAAAAGCTTATGTACAATCTAGGCATCTAGGTACACAGAGAGGGACACTTCCATGTGTTTGAAATCTCAGGTAGGTGTTTAGAAGCCTAATGATTTTCATGGTTGCTGGACCAGGGGCGTCCTAGATTCCTTTTTTGGATTTGAGTGAAATTTAAGTGCCCAAGTCCCATTTTAAAAACCTTACATACCTCTCAGTCTTCTCCTTGGCCCACAATATAACCTTCAAATGGTAAAATTCATCCCCCACCTCAGCAATGTAGAGGGCCATGCAATAGTATGGACTTGTATGGACCACAAGTACAAACTGAGACATCAAAAATAGGGTTTAAGTAGGCATAGGCGTAAACCTTATTTTGCCACCAGTTTTGATGGCAACCACACAGTAAAAAAAACCAGTAGTATCTATTCAGTACATATAAATTACTTTAATTCTTACCAGTAATCATCCTGTACACAACTTCTCTTACTGCAATGCCATTGTTGACCTATCCTCACCTCTATGCTAATTAGCTAAAAATCCTAGTTCTGTAGAAAAAAATCCTAGTTCTGTGAATCTGATTCATTAGTTTGTGTCTTCTAAACAGATAAAAATGGAGTTGAACTTGATTTACCACTATTTCCTTTAAATAACTGGATAGACTATAATTTACATACAGTGTAATAACTCAAAATCTGGTTTTCTGCAAGCATGAGACTCTTAGACTTGTTAATGCTGCCAGTATTCTTTGTAGTTAAATTATTAAAACGTGGTATGTGTAATTAACCAGGAGATATCTACCAAAGCAACTGATCAGGACTCTCCTGCCCAACCACCACTCCTCCCATTGAGCCTGGAGACCCTGGATACTACAGTAGTAGCAACATTCTCCCTTCTCTGGTATTCACTTCCTGACCCTAACCCTGGCCCTGGCCCTGAAGGGAAGGGAAGCATGGTGGGAGGGGTACTAGGAAAAAGTCTGGGTTGTGCACACTACATGCACCATGACAAGTGGCGGGGGCAGGCTGCCTGCCCAGATGATGTGGCACACGCAAAAGGGGAAGCTGAATTAGCCACATGGTGTATGACAGAGGTGGGCAGCCTGGCTGCCCATGCTAGACACACACTGGGTGGGGGCATGCATTGAGGAGGGGATCCCCATGTATAGCTGGCACAGTGTGCTGGACAGCCTGCAGCATGTAGCCTCCTGCTGCTCAGAAGTTGGACAGTCCTGAATTAGTTTCCACTAGTTTCTAGACTCGGGCACAACCTTGTGTAGAGGAATGAGTTTCCGGGAACATTTTAGGGTTTTTTGCTTTTACATTTGATTTATTTTTCAGCCCTATTTAATGAACAAACAATTTAAGCCTAGCTCTGAGATCTTTGCGTTAGTGAATTAGCAATGTTTTCCAAAGATGGTACTACTTATTCCAACAAAAAATGGAGACACAAAATAGGGCAGTTTCAAAATAACTTGATTTTTTTGAACAAATATATCAATTTTCTTCTTAATAACTTTGACTCCATTCCTAATAAAAGTAAAAACAGAATACTTACTGAGATCCTGGATCTTGTATTATAAGACACCATTTATTTCTGAAATTTTATAGTTAATCAGCAAAACAAAATATGTATTAAGAAAGCATTTTAAAAATGACTTACAAAGTAATGGCCACTAGTTCTTAAATAGTCGGATTACAAATGGGTAACAGAACAAAACTATCTTCACTAAGTAAATCTGTATACAGGCTTAATTATACTATACAGCAGAATCATATATTAAATGTATACACATTAGACAATACCTTTACAATCATCAATGACACATTTTGCATCAGTAGCAAATAAGCTAAGCCTGTTTAAACAAAGTTACCTCTACCATAAAACCTATCTGATTACTGGTTACAGATGTGGAGGTTAGCCAAAATAACAGGATTGAAAAAAGTAGGTATTTTCATTTCCATTAACAACCAATTTCCAACCTATCTGTAGTACAGCACTAGGTTTTCCTTTTTCTTAACTGGTCACCTGAACTTCTTCCTTAGTTATTCTATTTGACAGGAGGAAATTGTGGCCCTAGCCTAAAAGTTTTACACATGAATAGAGCTATATACATAGAGAGATGGTATATCATACTCACAAAGAACAGTCTTTAACTTGGTTGAGATTATTAATAGTTTCCAAATTTTGCATATTTCTACAATAAACTAGATCTCTAGGCACTGTATGCCAGGGCAATGAAAATGCAAACGAAAGTCATAAAGTTGGTTCCATGCAATGCTTTCTCCTGAAATGTGGCCTATCTTTACACTTAACAGTACACCTTTAAGGTAGACAGACAATCTTTACATTTTCCCATGACTGAGCTCTTTTCTTAATGATGATGATCCAAGAAAAGTGAGAGCGATGAAATGCAAGAAATAAAAATCAAGTATAAAGAAAACAAAATCATAAGTCAGGGGTGTTAAATATATGGTCAACAGGCCAGATCCAGCCCAAAGAACTGCTTCATCTGACTACCGGAAGCTGAGAGAACGGCCTGCCACAGAATTTGGGGTCCTTGGACCCCAATAGACATAGCAATCAGCAGCAGCTAACCCAGCTCCACACTGTCACCCAAAAGCAGAAGCTTCTTGCTATATGACTCCAGATCTGCACAGACTCCCAAATGCAGCTCCATGCCACCACACATGCCCAGCTCTGTGCTGCCACCTAGCAAGAGCTCCACAATGCCACCCAAATGCAGACACATGCCACTGCCCCTCTCTGGACCCACACAGCTGTCTGAATGCACTGCAGTCGCTGCTAGCCCCACAGATCCAGCCCAGGAGGAGCTCATGTGGTGCAGATCCATCCCAGAGCCTGGGATGAGTTTGACACTCCCCCTTATAAAACCTCCAGACTAAATGTGGTCCAGTGGACACTAGCATGGGAGTAGGAATCAGGAGACTGAACGCTAAGTGGTCTTGGGCAAGCCATTTGTCTTCTCTACAAGTCATTCTCCCCACCTGCAAAATGGGGATAATTATACTTTCCTCTCTTTGTTAAGCACTATAAAATCTCTGGATAGAAAGTGCTAAATATTTTTAAACTGGATTCAAACCTAAAAATCTTATGTACCTCTGCTCATTTTGTTAGTCTGAAGCACAATTTAAAATCTATTCCTATACTGATAGTTCTTGTATTCATGCGTTCCTCAGCAGTCATGATTATTATCCTACATGGCCATGTGCAACTATCACATATAATAAACCTGCAACCTACACCAAGAGAAACATATTGCTTGAAGCAATATGGTGGCAATTCCTTGATAAAGTAACATTTCTCCTTTCTCAGGCATTTACATCAATATCAAATCCAAGATCCACTTGCAGTTCCTTCAGATTTATTTTAAAAAGCTATCAAACTGATTAGTATATCCAGGAGGAGTCACTTGGGGCTCAATCTTTCTCCCATTGAAGTAAATGGCAAGACTCCTTGTGACTTCAGTGGAGGCAGGAGTGAGTCTATTATTATCTAGTCCACCAACTGACAGCAACCAAGTGAACAGTTATTTAAAACAAGACACAGCTTTTGTTTCTAACAGACCCATATCCATTTGGGGGAAAGAGGTGGAAAGAAATGCTGCGTTTTCTGCACCACTGCAGGCCTAAAGACAACGTGAGAACAGAAGAAAGGACAGATCCAGGACTTGAAGCTCTAATAAAAGCTTTGATTCAAAGCAAAAAATGCAAGCTGGAAAAGTTTACTGAAAAAGTACAATTTAATAATGCTTTTGTCTTGGCCTAAAGTAAACCAAATTAAGCCCTGAATCTCTAAATACATACATGAAAATGGTTATTAATGTGATAGTGTTTAGAACTGAAATAAGCCACTTCTGACTTTCAGTCTAGAGAACAATTTTTAAGTTAATTTTTCAGTAAAATACCAAATGATAGAATGTATTCCACTTACATTTATTTGAGAAAATACAAAACTTGCTTACCTACATAATAGCATTTCCAGTCACAATTCTTTTGCCTCCTGTTCGCTTTCCAACAAACTATAGTTATCTTCATAGCTCAAGCGCTAAACCACTTTAATACATAAGAACCCTTTAGTCCCACCTCTACTTTGTAATGTAACTGCATTTAACAACATAATTTGTGAAACTAAGAGCCTTCAATTTCAAGCTGCCTTGAAAGACTATGTTTTGTCCATTTCAAGGCCACAATGAGAAGCATAAGAAGTCTGCAGGTGCAAACAGCTTAGTAGGCTGTTCCTCTAATTCAGTGGCTTTCAACCAGGGTGACATGGCACCCTGGGGTGCCTTGAGATGTTTCCAAGGGTGCAGTGGATTGCCACACAATGTCAGCACTGTTAGGCATGCAAACACGATTCACAAGATGAAGCCAGAGATTTCAAATAGGAATCCATAATGTTAAAAACATTCTGACCTTTTTTGGTCTTTCTGAGTTCTTTGCAGCAGAAGCATTGCTCTATTTTTTTATATTAAAAAAATTTAGTAAAGGACTAAAAGCTGGCATTTTCTGAGAGGTGCATCAAATTTCTCAAGGGGTGCCTCGACTCCAAAAAGGTTGAAAACCACTGCTCTTAATAATAAGCATTGAGGTGGCATAAGTGCTTAGGTCTTTTATTCACACCCGAGGCAAAGGCACATAAAATAATATGCACTGTATCACTATGTTACAGTAAGATAAGGACAAAACATATTTTAAACGGAAGTTTTAGTTTAACAGAATAAGTTAAAACTGACCATTCCTTTCATTGTATACCCTACAACTCCAATCCCAGGAGAGATTTACACATGTAAAGCCTTTCTTCTTCGGGGTCCCAATTTCAACAGGACATCAGACAGGTTTGAGGAGCCAAGCAAACCAATCCCCTCTAAGGATCTATGTCTATGATGATAACCGTATGTACAGTTTGCAGCATCTTCCCCTTACGTCCTTGAATGTCTCTCTGTCTTTATAAGCAAAGGGTAACGTACTTTAGCAAGTTTTGTTAATGTATATGCATAAGCTTTATAAACCCAAGAACTGACATTTAGTCTTTGAAATCCATGTGAACTGAAGTCAAATGCCACTGGGGTTTGCTTGCTACTCAGCTAACTGTGGACTTGAACTTAATTTCAGCTACCGGACCATGGCAGTGTGTGTGCGCAAGCAACTACCACTGCAGTTGGAAGTACTACAGGCTACAGTTAGGACTACTCAGCATCTTTAAATAATATCTTGTTTTCTGCTACCCATAATTTTAACAAGCTTTAACCATTCAGGCTAAAACTTCCCATGTCTGGTGCTTGCCTCAGGCTGACTCTGATTGTTCAAAGCTTTCAGCTAAAACAGATCAAGTGTTTCCAAGAACAAGTTTAGGGGAAAAACACTTCTTTATTGCCCGTGTTAAAAAAATAAATGTTACACCCATTTTGAAAAGAAGCCCCAGGACCTCTTTATTTTGAGGTAAGAACTTCAAATGGGGCGAAGGTGTGACCCCCTGGTCTAGTGCATGGGATGTGCCTTTTCAGCTGACCCCATGTCAATTCACCCAGATTTGACCAAGTTCAAAGCATTCTCAACTCTCAAGGGCTCAGTAGAAACTTGCTAGAATTCAGCAGCTGAATTCTTTGAAGAATTCACCTGCAACAAGGATGTTCCAGCATCACAGAGCTACACACGGACCAAACGCTGCGCACGCTGGGCTCAAAGAGCAACAGAGGCAGCAGGGCGGAATAGGACTGGTCTTCCCATCCCTGTTCCTTTCTAGGGTCCACAGTGGGGTTGCCAAAATGAAGTGAAAAACCAAGAGATAGCATTTTCCAAGGGCTGCCTCCAGCCTTGAGGGAGCCTCAAGTTCATCGGTGCCTCCAGTCTCTCAGGGGGTGCCTCAAGCCTAAAGAAAGGTTGAAAACCACTGCTCTAGGAGCAGAGAGCCGCAAGACTGGGTTCCTAATGCTCTTCCCATGAGCAGCGTGGGAGAGGAGAAAGCAAGGAGGGGTGCAATGCTGAGAGGAGAGGCAAGTTTAATTGGGGGGGGGGGGTCTTTACCCTCTCAGCCCTGTCCTCCCAGGGAGGTGGGGAGGAATTGGTATCAGATCCACATGGACAAGTTGAAATCTCTGAGTGCCCTATTCCCCGTTTGAACTGCTCCCTATTTGAAACCCCTGGGTTTCTCTCCGGGGTGCAAAGAAGCAGAATGCCCTGCCCCTGCTTCCCCTGTGCCAGGGTGGGGTCGCGGGGCTGCGCGGTGCCAGGTTGGAGGGCCGGCTGGGGCGGGATGGCGCGGGGAGGGCTGGGCGAGGGCTGCCTCCCAGCCCCGCTTCTCTAGCAGGAGCGCTTCAAGATGGCCAGCACCTGCCGGATCGATAGGGCGAGAGCAACTCGGGGCCGGGCGTCCCGCGCGCTCGCGGCCGTGGGCTGCCTCGCGCGGGCGCCGCGCACTTACCTTGATGCCCTGCTGCTGCGCGGTGAGGGCCAGCTTGGCTTCGTCCAGCAGCAGCACCTCGCAGTAGAACTCCTCCGGGGCGGCGCAGAAGCAGCCCATGCCGGCGGGGCCGGGCCGGGCGCTCACCCCGCGCCCTGCCACGCGAGCTCTCAGGGGCAAGCGCCGGCTGCCGCCTCCGCCAGCATCTGGCGAGCCCGCTCCGGGGAGCCGGCCACGTGTGCGGGGCGGGCACCACCTGCAGCCGCGCCCGCCGCCCTCTCCCGGCAGCCGCCGCTCAGCTGTGTCCGTCTCCCCGGGTGATGGTGTCAGCAGGGCGGCGGCTTTACCCCGGCCCCGGCGGCGCAGACGCCGCTGCTCCTGCCTGCCCTGCCCTCAGCTCCGCTCCCCTCCCCTGGAGGGCCGCGGGCGCGGAGCGCTGAGGCAGCAGTGACCCCTGCTGGGCCGCCGCTGCCCCGCTGCCTGCAGCCGCCAGCCAGGGGCACGGGCACGGGCAGGTGCCGCCGTCCGGCGCTGCCGGCAAACTCGCCTGCGCGGGTCCCTCAGCGCGGCCACCCTGCCCCGCCCAGCCCGCGAGCGGGGACGGGGGGACGGCAGATCCCCGTGTCGGGCTGGCTTCGCGCCTCCGCGGGGCCCGTCGTCTCTCACGGAAACTGGAAGCGGGGGGGCTTTAGGCTCAGGAATTTTTGTGCTTCAAGTGAATCTCTCTCACACGCACACACACAGGTGTTTGTGCTTCAAGTGAATCCCACACACACGTACACACATGCAAGTATTTCTGCTTCAAAAGTGAATCATGCACGTGTACACACACACAGATATTTGTGCTTCAAGTGAATCCCACACGTACATACACACACAGGTATTTGTGCTTCAAAAGTGAATCACACACGTGTACACACAGATATTTGTGCTTCAAGTGAAGCGCACACACACCACACCTCTTCTAAGAAGGCCTCATGGCAGAGTTTGGTGCTCAAGGCACTTTTATCTACTGGTCTCAGCCGATAAGCAGAAGCAGGAAGCCCCTTCCTGTCCATTTTGGCTCTGCAGCAATATATCCTAATAACGAGAGAAGTCAGGCTCCTTGAGCCTCACAGTCCTGCAAGAGCGTCCATGGTTGCAGGGGGCTTCCTTTTGCTTCAGATTCACACCCCCCTGTTCTCAGTAATGTTAGTGCACGCACACCTGTTAGTATATGCCCATTGTCCTGTATTCTTTTGCTCAAGCAGAAAGCTAAGGCCCTGACCCCATCAACACCTGTCCATTCACTCGACTTCGCTAACACCAGTGGTCCTATCAACTCTGTGTGTGTGCAAAACTGAGCAGACCCTGGGAGTGTTTGTCCCCCTCTAGTGTCTAGTTCACACAAAGGAATTTGGTCTGAAAGGAGACTTCCCACTAGACAAACTATACTAGCTTTTCTGCAACAGGCATAGAGAATGGTGGCAAATGGTCAGGGTGCTAGCCTCGGTCTTGGGAGACCTAGGTTACATTTACTGCTCTGTCACTGACTTTCCAGTGTGAGGTAGGGCATGTCCCTGGGCGTTTCTGTGCCTCCGTTCCTCACCTGCAAGAATAGTGCCCAGGTGTGTTGTGAGGCTAAGCACATTACAGATTGGAAAGGACCCAGGTACTCAAGTGTCAGAGACTATAAGCAAGACAGTAGCACATATTATTAACTTGCAATGCTATTTTCAATTACCACAATCTATTAAATGGGTTACAAAGCTTCAAGTCATTAAAAAAGGGGAAACGAACTCAGAAATAACTTCCCCAAGCATTGCTTGTAGTTGGACAAGATGTTCTCAGAGGTAGTCTGGATGAAACCTTTTCTTTCTACATGTGGGACAGGAACAATTGTTTTCAGGTCCCTATAAATAATAGTCTGTTCCTGTCACAGTTCTGGTTATGGACAATTTTCCAGGAAAGGGATACTTGGTTGCTTTCCATTCTGTTCAATCTATCATTATCTCCCTACCTCTAAGAGACAGCACCATGATATCTGATCACCTGCTGGTAGCTTCAGTCACCACATATATATTTAGTCTCATATCCACTATCAGTGATTGGTGAGCTCTCCTTCTGGGACACTAAACTAAATATTGGGTTTGGAACACCCAGGGAAATTCAGTAATGATTCCCAGTGATACATTTCCAGGTCATGACCCAACAGCTGAAATGTCCTAACTTAAATAATTACAGGTTCTGCACCAATGTATATTTTGAAAACCTTAAGGTACCCAGCCTTGTGTTTTCAAAATCAACTGGGAAACACAGCTTTTTTTCCCTGGACCCTGAAAAAGATGGTGTAGTGAGAAGATGGCCCCTACCCCCAAAAGGTTTGTGCTTTTGTCCATTCCTATAGACAAGACTAAACATTCATAGCAACCAACAGAATTAAGAGCACTTCAGCAAACCTGAGGGTCAAAGATTAATTATAACAGGAAAATCTTGATGCTGTTCATATTTCAGCATTACATATTCACTTCATGACTGATTGCTTACGTCTGTCGTTCTTACTGATTTTTTAAAAATATAATTTAAAAAATAATTATCAAAGACAGTGCTTTCTGTTGTCATACTGTGTGAAAAATGGAAAAGGCAAAAAGAACCAAAGATGCATCCAGACATCTGCTTGTTTTCCATCAGAGTTAACTTTCTTCAACTTGACATAGATATATCGGAAACATCAATCAAAAACAAAAATATTTGTGGTATATAGATGGAAGAAAGGACCACAAGGAAGAAGCATCCTACAGCCAGTTAAGATGGATTATAATGTATGGTGTTATTTTCCATACACACACACACACACACACACACACACACACACTATCGACTAAACACACACACATATTCCTATCTAAGTTTTTCATCAAACAGGGAGGAAGAAAACTTATTTGACATAGGTCTTCATCAAATGAACATTCATGAACATGCTCAAAGTTAACATGAACAAGCACGGGATTGGGACCTAAAGCCCATTTTGTCCATTGCTGAATCACTGATTCAACTCTACCAACATCCATTTCAGTCTGTAGTGATATTCCTGGATACCTGTATAATACTGAACAGTTTTAGCTGTAGGTATTTTTTTTTTCTATAGACTTTCACACTTGCATAGAACTGTATGTCAGAGGTACCTTACAAGTTCACATACAGAAATGTATCTCACATCTATCCTACTCCAATGTATTGTACATTTGACAAAAAAGCTGCAATACCTCCAAGAAAAGTTTTGGATACTTCAGTCTGTGGTAATGCAGCCATGGATTTTCTTAACTCTAGCACTGATGCTATTTTCCTTGTGACATTCAGTACTTTACTAAGAACCTCTCTCACAAATCATATTATGGTATGAAACATTTTCTCTTCGTCCTTGCTCTAATGCTAAGCCAGACTCAGTTTATCTTGGTAACTATGGGCTATGTTGTTTCATTCCGCAAAAACATTAATGGAAAGATAAATTTACTTCAGAAATAATTCTTTATTCTGAAGAGTATCCTCTAAATTGTACCAAGCAGGCAGAGAGTTTGGACCTTTAAGTCACTGAATATCTCTATATTTCCAATGAAATCCCAAGTGTTTGGGGCTTCTCACTATTCCCTAGATAGTATGATTCCTACAGTACTTTTGCTCCTGGTGGCTAAACGCATTGAGAGGAATGGTGCGGCATAGCTCTCATGCCCACCATTTCTCAATCTACAGAAAACCAGCTCCAAGGTGCACCTGCAAAGTGGGTTTTGAAGGGCTAGTGGAGGATCAGCACATATCATGCAGTTGCATCTTACTCCACCTAGAGACCTCATTATACTGCGTAGGTAGGGGACCAAACACAAGTAGCAGAGGAGAGCATAGAACCCTACATTTAGACACCATAAAGCAAAAATCGCCAAATACACAACCCAGAGAGCTTTAAGTCTTCAGGTTTGTCTTCCATTAAGCACACACCACTGAGAGAGCAGCATCCAGTGGTTATAGTGGACCCGGGAAACTATAGGCCGGTTAGTCTCACCTCGATCCTAGGCAAGCTGTTCGAGAAAATTATGCTGGCACACATCCAGGAGGGGCCAGCAGGAGACTGCATGCTTAGGGGCAACCAACACAGGTTCATCAGTGGCAGGTCCTGTCAGACTAACCTGGTGACCTTTTACGATCAGATCACCAGATCATTAGACGCAGGGGTAGCAGTGGATATAATCTTCCTGAACTTCCGGAAGGCTTTTGACACTGTCTCTCATCCTGTTCCCATTAAGAAACTGGGGGGCTGTGGTGTAGACACCCACACAAATGGGTCGCCAACTGGCTGGAGGGCCGCACCCAGAGGGTGGTAGTAGATGGGTCCTTCTCAACCTGGAAGGACGTGGGCAGTGGGGTTCTGCAGGGCTCGGTCCTCAGGCCCGCACTGTTCAACATCTTCATCAGCGATTTGGATGAGGGGGTAAAAAGCACCCTGTTCAAATTTGCTGATGACACTAAGATGTGGGGGGACGTGGGCACATTGGAAGGATGCAACAGGCTACAATCAGACCGAGACAGGTTACAAGGGTGGGCGGACGAGAATAGGATGGGTTTCAACACAGACAAGTGCAAGGTGATGCACCTTGGGAGGAACAACCGGCACCATACCTACAGGTTGGGGAACTCCCCTCTTGTCAGCACGGAGGCGGAAAGGGATCTGGGGGTCATCATTGACTCCAAGATGAACATGGGCCGGCAGTGTGGAGAGGCAGTAAGGAAGGCCAACCGCACCTTGGCATGCATCCACAGATGCATCTCGAGCAGGTCCAAAGAGGTGATCCTCCCCCTCTATGCGACACTGGTCAGGCCGCAGCTGGAGTATTGCGTCCAGTTCTGGGCACCACACTTCAAGAGGGATGTCGACAGCATGGAGAGGGTCCAGAGGAGGGCCACTCGTATGATCAGGGGACAACAGGGCAGGCCCTATGAGGACAGGCTGCGGGACCTGAACCTGTTCAGCCTCCAAAAGAGAAGGCTGAGGGGGGAACTTGTGGCCTGTTATAAACTAGTCAGGGGGGATCAGCAGGCATTGAGGAAGTCACTGTTTCCCCAAGCACCACCAGGAGTGACCAGGAATAACAGTCACAAGCTGGCAGAGGGTAGGTTTAAGTTAGATATCAAGAGGCGCTACTTCACAGTCAGGGCGGCTAGGGTCTGGAACCAGCTTCCAAGAGAAGTGGTGCAGGCTCCTACCCTGGGGGTCTTTAAGAGGAGGTTAGATGAACATCTTGCTGGGGTCATTTGACCCCAGTATTCTTTCCTGCCATGGCAGGGGGTCGGACTAGATGATCTGCTCAGGTCCCTTCTGACCCTAGAAACTATGAAACTATAGTCGACGGCCCTCACAGGGAAAATGTGGCACTATTTGTTTCTGCAGAACTGTGCTGCTCTGCTTCAGCATGCTCCCTTCCTCCTGCCCATATTTCACTGCCTCATAGTTGCTCTCAGACATTTCCACTCCTTAAAGGAGGATCTGTAGATGAAATTTAACAATCCACTGCGCTCCACCCTTCCCCAAAGAACTGAAATGAGCATGGGAACAAGAATTGCTTCAACATACTCGGTTTTATAGTATTCAGAGACTTAAATTAAATTTGCCAGAGGTATGCAACTACTTGTTCTGATTTTATTAGCACAAGTTTCTTCTTGAAAACACAATTCCCGGATCCATTTGTTACAGCTTTGTGTACTTTTAGATTTATTAAATGGTTTGGAGATGGGGGCGGGGGGAAACATTAATTTATATATATACTTTATAAGTAAGTGATAAAAGTATTTAATATAAATGAAAAACCCTGATAGGTAAACAGTTCAGCCATGTTAAGCTGTGATGGAAGATAGCTTACTAATGGCCCAAAAGAGTACTGTAATATAAATTGCTGATCAAGGAAAAACTTGACACCCTTCTATGTTGATAAGAATAATAAAACACCTTCAGGAACTATGAATTGCATTGGATCAAGATTTAGTTTCTTCAGATTTACTATCCTAAGCTTGCAATCACATACATACAACTTACTAGTAACACTTTTAAAAGCATCTCTTTTTAGATTTTACATCTTTTGTAGGTTTGAACAGTTCTCTTAAACAAGTTATCTATGCAAAAAAAAAAAAAGAGCAAAAAGAAAATATTACCAAAGGTTAAAAGATAGTGTTCTACCATATTTACCCAAATCCAAGATGACTTTGAATTTAAGACAAACCCCCAATAGTTAGAGTCAAGACATGAAAAATTATAAATTTGTAGGAAACAGGAAAATTATGAATGTTATAATTTTCCATGTCTAGAATCTAATTACTGGAAGGTTATCTTAAATTTGTTCCCACCACTGAGGCAGGAAAGCAGTGGCAAAAGAGTAAGTGATAGGGAAACAGGTGGGAGGTGTAGTTTGTGGGGAGGCAAGCAGGATAGGAGCCAGGCAGCCTGATCCCTGCCCGTTGCCCCCTTCCCCTCTACTTCCCTCCCTCCGACCATGCCTCAGGCTGGCTGAGAGCAGGCCAGGGGAGGAACATACACAACAAACACTGCCACCGCCCTGTGCATGGAGCAAACCACAAAGCTGCTCCTGTCCCAAGCTGCAAGGAGCAAACTATGCAGAAAGCCTGGCTGCCAGCAGCAAGCTGGAAGAAAGAATCTGCCAGCTACCACAGCTGTTCCTTACAGCATGGAGCAGGTGTAGAGCAGGAGCAGCTTTGGGTCTCCCCCTGCCTGAGTCAGACTGTTCAGGGAGCTGTGGGGACCAGCTGTGTAGAGAGCCCAGCTTGGCTGGGGACTGCAGCAGCTGCATGCAGGTTCCTGATTCCAGTATTGGCTCTGTGCTAGCAAAGGAGAGGGGAAGGGGGAAAGAAGCAGCTCCCAGCCAGAGCAGTCTGATACTTGGTTCTAAGACAAGGTTTGTCACCCCCCACCCCATCCCCATGTTGAATGGGGAAAAAAATGTTTTCTTGAAACCAAGTAAATAGAGTAATTAGTACCAAGAAAAGAGAAATATTACTGGTACTTTATTGAAGTTACAACCCCTATAAACGAGTTGAATTCCCTGCTTTTGAAATAAGACATACTTTCTTCAGTAAAACAGACTATGGATAATAACCTTCAAAGGAAAGCCACCTAAATAAAGGACTATCCTGTTTCCATTTGTTTGAAAAGATTGATTAGGTAGATCCAAGCTAAAAGTGCAAAAAAGGGTAAGAGTCAACTCCAAAGCATCGCCCCTTTTTCTTGTGATCCTATAGAAGACCTTACAAAGATACATCTCAGTTATCAGCCCAGGGACAGTGACATAGCAAAACTTGCATGTTCTCAGGGACCAAAAACTGAACTTTTCACAAGAAACTAGGTTCCAGGACAAAAAATGTTCTCAATCAAGTATATATGGTAATTACTCTCAGTTTTCTTCATTCTAGTGATAGATCATACCTTCCTGTGCTGGCTACAAATTATAGAAGACTTCAAGTCATCAGCTACTATAGTATTATTTTGCACTCTAGACCCGGGGTTCCCAACCCCCAGGCCACAGCCCAGTGCCAGGTCATGAAGGGTTGGCTGCCAGTCTGCAGGAGAGTCAGCTGCCAGCCCACAGTATGCCAGTCACTTCCAGTCCAGTTTGCTGGTCCGTGGTTCCTTTCAATCCGCCATTTGCCAGTCCCCAATCTAAAAAGATTGGGAACCTCTGCTTTAGACTTTCATTATCGACATCTAGAGAAGAGAAGACAGAGGGGCTTTAATAGCAGCCTTCAGCCACTGGAAGTGTGGTTACAAACAAGATGGAGCTAGACTGTTCTCAGTCATGGCAGATAACAGAACAAGCAATGGTCTCAAGTTGCAAGAGAAGTTTAGGTTAGATATCAGGAAAAACTCTTTCATGAGGAGGGTAGTAAAGATTACCCAGAGAGATTGTGGAATCTCCATCCTTGGAGGTTTTTCAGACTCAGCTAGACAGAGCCTTGTTTGGGATGATATAATTGGGGATGGTCCTGCTGTGAGCAAAGCTTCAGAAGAAGCAGGAAGACTCTTTGTCCTCATTAAGCCTTTATGGTAACAACTAAGCCCCAATCCAAAATGGTTGACTGATCCCTTCCTGTGGATGACATCACTCTTTAATAAGGAAGTTAACCCTTACCACTACATCCCCTTTTCTCAAGGGAAAACTTTATACAGTTACAAAAGGAACCGAAACAAAGCAAAAACATTGGTGAGTCTATTCATTTAGACCCTACTAATTCACAGGTCTAAAGTCCTTGGTGGAACTGAGGCATGTCCAGACCTAGTGTGGTAAGCAGGTGGAATTTGGAAATGTTCTTGATTTCTATGGAGAAGACCACTAGGTGTCTCCCCCCAGTATGAATGTTGGGTATCTGCCATAGCCTGGACAGTGCCTAGGAATGGATCCCTGCATCTGGGATCCAAACTTCCTGCTGCAGGGGAAAAAGCAGGTACATGTCTTGAAGCATGCCTGGTGTCATAGACTGTCAGAGACGGAACTTTGTCATGAAATTCCTGTGGATTGACAAGTTTTGGAACCACATTGATCATTCATTCTTGGGAGGGTTATATGGGGTCAACAACTCATAAGCAACTCAGCTGGACTCCACCCATGCTCCAATGGTGTTGAAAGGTAGATCAAGAGTGCCTTATAGAGATCTTCAGGAAATTGTGGGCCATTATCAGTTCTTAAAACTGAAGGTATGCCATAGCATGCAAATATACTCTTCAATGCCATTATAACTCTCTTTGTTGTGGTGCTCTGTAATTGCACCACCTCCAAGTAACAGAAATAATAATCAATAGCAATGAGGTAAACAGAACTCTTCCCGGTGAATAAATCGGCTCCCAACATCTGCCACAGATGATCTGGTAAATCAGTCTTGAGGCATGGCCCCACATGGATTAGTCAGCGTGGAACACAAACCTTACAACCAGCCACCCAGTTCTGTATGTCATTGTAACTATCTTATAGTTTTTAGCAAAGACTTTATATTATTTTCCCTTTTCTGTATAACTGCTGCACGGCACTCTCACATTTATGTAATCTTGAAGTCGACTGTTAATCAAAATGAACGCTTTGTACTTTTCTCCACTGGCATTAAGCTACACATGCGCATTCTGTAAATTTCATTTCTTATCTAAAAGTGTCATTTCTACAGAAATGAAACTTATGTAGAAAATCTGCCTAGATTAAAAGAAAATTATCCTATCTGTATACTATAGTTAGTGTCACAGAGGCAGTCCAACAAACATCTATAAAAGAGGCAAAAAAGCAGGAAGCAGCAGAGACGACAACTGGAAAACTCTGTGGGCCTGATCACCCCGCAGACCAGTTCTCAGCCTCCCCGTCTGGGCGTATCCCAGCGAGAACAAAGGCCTCAGAAATCCGACAACTAACGACGATTCACCGTGTTACAGTATTGCTTTGTATTTCCCATTCATGAGCCGTTGACCAGTTCTGGGACTTAAGGAGCCGGCAGCCGCACCTAGCTTTGGACTAGCTCCACTGTTGGAACGCAAGGGCTGGCTCTGGAACCTCGTGAACCAACGGACACCCTATAGAATATCCCACTCATGAGCTGTTGACCAGTTCTGGGACTACGGAGCCGGCAACTGCTGGCTCTGGAACCCCATGAACCAACAGACCCCTTTAGTATCCGGCATACTGTAACTGAAGAAACATCGGAGACTCCGCTTCTCGACTGCCTCTCATCGTAGCTTAGACAGCATATCTACGCTCGCTATACTTGTATTTACTGCAACTTCGTTCCAACCGGCCTCCCCTCTTACTTGTAAGAGGGTGAGGCCAGGTGAGTGAATAAATCTTTTCATTTTACTCTATATCTACTCTGTAATAACTTTTACTACTAACATTCCATCTCAATGAGCCGTTGACCAGTTCTGGGACTTAAGGAGTCGGCAGCCGCACCTAGCTTTGGACTAGCTCCACTGTTGGAACACAAGGGCTGGCTCTGGAACCTCGTGAACCAACGGACACCCTATAGATTAAGAGACACTAACTACTTACTCTAAGTCTTCTACTTGTGCCAACTCGGCGAACCTCGAGGGCGGCTAAAAGCTACCTCAATTCCGCCCCACAAGCCGCGTGCTCGCACAACTCCGCAAAGCCCGCAGCTCCCCTAAGCGGTGCCGGAGCCGCTAGCCCGGCATTTCACCACAGTCATCACAGATGGAGGGCCACAAAACTGTCTGGCAGGCCCTGCCTTGACATTTTGTAATGCCCTAGTGATCATCATGAATCTTTACTAGGATTTCCTGGCATAGCGCTGAAGGTATCAATTCCAAACCTTAGGGGCTTGGACAGTGAAGTTCTTTCTTATGTCCACTACTCTGTTGTGGAACGTCACTAAGTCTCTGACAACATGAGGTGGTAAAAGCACCTACTCTGAAAATCTTCAAAAAAAAAACCCAGCAGTCTTTTCTGCCCAAGTGTAGGGGGGCTGGACCTGATGATCTTGTGAGGTCCCTTCTAGTCCCTAACATCTATGAATCTATAAGCACGGAGATTGAATCTCTCTTGCTGGTACTTCGCTAGTTCACAGTCCTTGAATCTTACTTGAGGCCATCCTTCCAAGCAGTATTTCTTTATATATCGGCAAGAGGAATCAGCTTCTTGAGCTTCCTGAATTCTCGTCTGTAGTGAAGCAGATATGGGCAGCCCATCCACAATAACGTCCATGTAAACAGCAATATGTCACTCTTGGTGGTGTTTCTCTGGAGACAGTAGAGTCTATAATGGTGCCAGCATCTGACAGAAGGGGCAGGGAAGGAGCTTATTCTGCCGCTCTCTCTGCTCAGGAAGTGATTGGCAGAGGTGGCAGTCAGGGCTGGCAAACCCTGGCTGCAGTCCCCTGGGGACAGAGGGGGAATAAAACCCCTTCCTGCCCCCTTTGCCACAGGGAGCCATGCCCCCGCCCCTGCAGCAACAAGGGGGGGGTGCATCAGGTAGATCCCAGCTGGTGGGACAGGAAGCAGGGAATTAAACCCCTTCACAATTGTCAACCCGCAAAATTAAAAAAAATAAATCAGTGGCATTGGCTTCAAAGCACTATATTTTTTTTCTTTTTAAGAATATCAAAAGTTCTGACTTATTTGCTTTCTGCTGTTTAACCTGTCAGTTATTCATGTTTTCAAGTTTGTTTTTTTCCTGAAACCATAAGACCTAGAAATCCTCTTTAAATTTGAGTTGTTTCTCATGTAACACTTTATTCTAAGAGAAAAAAAAACACCAAATGTATAAGATTAGTGATAAGGTCATTTTTGTTGACAATACTAAAACTACAGATGTATGATGACATACATTATCTATACAGATGTGTAGAAGGAATGCGAGTGGTATCTTGTCAAAGTTATAAAGAAAGCTGCTTAGGTCTTTAAGTGGCTCTCTGTTTTTTTTACTTTTATTTCTGCCTAAAAACAATATGTCATCAACTGATTAATATGCCATTAAGCAATTGAAAAATGAATTAGATATATTTGAGTTTTTTAATGTAATTTATCGTTAAAAAAAATCTCTCTTGAAAAAGAGAGAGTGTGTGCATTCAACAAACAGAGTGATGTTGCTTTTAAATGAAGCCAATACTAAGCCTGTGTAAATAAGGAACTATTCGATTCAGATTTGGTCAATTCATAAGCCAGAGATTCGATTTGGAGATCCGAATCATTTTTCCAATTCAATTCAGCCAAATTGCTTCAGAAGATTCTGAGCCGATTTGGAGATTCGGCCATAGAGTATAATGGGGAACCAATGAAATATCTATACCTTCATTGTCTTTTGGCCAATTCGTTCATTCGTGTGTGTGTGTGTGTGTAAGCCACAGTGGCATGAAACTGCAGGGGTGGTAGCCCCTGGTGAGGCCACGAAGCCTGCCAGCTGTTAAGAAAATAGGTGCAGGGGGGTTCTGGGGTCCTGCACCTCTGGCTGCTGACAGGCAAAACTAGTGATATGGGTGTTTATGCAACTGACTGTCTCTGTCTTCCCCCAAACCCCTGCACCTATCTCCTTGAAACTTGTCAGGCTTTGTGGCCTCAGCAAGAGCTACCATCCCTGCAGTTTTCACCCCACTGTGGCTTAACATATACAGGAGACATGAGTTTTACTTTCAGGACACAGAGGTGCAGTTTCCCAGAAACCCCTGTGCCTATTACCTTGAAAGTTGGCATGCATCATGCTCTTAGCAGAGGCTACCATCCCTGCAAGTTTCATCTGAATCAGCCAAAAGACAACAAGATTATAGATAGTTCATTGATTCTCCATTATACCCCATGGCCGAATCTCTGAATTGATTCAGAAGCTCCGAATCAATTCAGAAAGCCTAAAGTTTCCAGCAATTCAATTCAGATTTGTAGATTCAGCCTCTGAATCATCCAAATCATCTCCAGATACAAATCATGATCCAAAATGTTGCACAGCCCCAGCCAATACTACTAAGAACTTTAGCTCTTTATGATGATTACAGGGCATGAGGCTTAAAGCTGGTTAAAACCCATTTTTTGTGCTTTCAGTGAAATATTCTGAGACCTGTTTTGTCTGCTACATTTCCCTTCTTTCTGATTTAGATATGTATGTAATTGTGGGAGTTTTGGGGAGAAGATTCAGAACTTAATTACCAGCTTCTGAACTTAGATCCCCTCTTCTTGCAACAACCAGTCTGGCCCCTTAGCAATTATATCTAGGAGATGGGTCAGGTCTGACAGTATTTCATCAAGCACCTGAAAAAGATAGATACCTGAATCTCTGCCTGTTGCTCCTTTACCGGCATTACAGCTATTCTGATGATGTGATACCATGCCTATCTGCATTTGAGATGATCTCTGTGTCAGAATTCCACAAAAGACGATTGGCCCCTGATCTGTTAACAGTTGTTTTTGGGCACATCTAGAATCTGCCAGACCTGACAGATACAGATACCCTCTTGATGTGTTCTGCAGTTGGCAAAAATCTGCCTGATACCCCATTTTGTACATCTTGTGAAATGCAAATAACTGGGTTCTAAATAGCAAAATACCATTCTAAAAGGCAAAATGCCTTCATACGTCTCAACTGCCTGAACCCAAGATGCACCATAGCCCAGATAGAATCCTTCTTCCTCCATGGCTAAGAGTAGTTTTCAGCTCTTTCTGAAGTGTCCCAAAAATCCTTATTAAGTTTTGGGTTTCTTGTTTTCTTATTCTGACAGAACTGAACTCCTAATTCACAAGAGTGGAGTCTGGGCTCTGTACTTGTGCACTGCAGGTTCTCAAATCACTCAGCCTCCACAGATAATTCCACACACTCCGTAAAGCTATCTATGTTTCCATATGCAGAGCTTACCCTATGTGAAATAAGGAATATTTACAAACTGTTTAGCTATAATGAAGTTCAGAACTGCTCACAGGCCAGGCTTCAGGTTTTAGTCACCAGGTAGCCAGACCCAGTAGCACAACTAGGGGTGGGCAAGTAGGGCAACAGCTTTGGGAGCAAATTTAGAGGGGGCACCATTCTGGGGTGCCCTTTCCCCCTCCAAGGGAAATGGCTACCATTGCTGTGGAGCATGTGCAACAATAGCAGGAGAGGTAAGGTTGTCTGGCACTTGCCAACCCCCCTCCCCCAGCTCTCTGGCATCTTTATTCAAGAGCCCAAAATTCCTAGTTATGCCTCTGGTCAGACCTGATATTTTTTTGATAACTGAACTGATTGTTTAGACAAAAGAAGCATGGTAAATCTTATCTATCTGGATTTTAGTAAAGCATTTGATACTATGCAATATGGGAGATTTTTAATTAATCTTGAGAAGATGGGTATTAGTTCACTAATTATAAAGTGAGCAATAAACTGGCAAGAGGAGATTTACAAATACCTGCACTGAAAGGAGATCTCTGTTCTGGAAAGTGTTCGCTAGTGGAGTTCTTCAGGACAGAGTTAATGTGCTGATCTTATTTAACCTTTTCATTTATGAGTACCAGACAACAGTAGGAATTTGCTAATGAGATAAAGTTGGGAAGCATCATCAATAAAGAAGAGGACCAGAACATCAGTCAGGAAATATTAGATGACTGAAGACTGGAGCAATAAGTGAAATTTTAGAGTACAAAGGGCAAGCCATGAGCTTGAGAACTAATAAGCATTTCTTCTATAAGCTTGTTAATTTAAAGCAAAGAAGACTAGTCATTTGGAGGATGATTAGTATACCCATTATCAGAGGTAGGGTTTACCTTTTCAGGGCCCAAATAAGGTCCAGTTTCAAGTTCCTACTCTTTACTAGACAATGATACTATAGCATAACCATAATATAATGGAAGCCCCAAATAGGCTGTAACCCAGGGCAATTCCATAGTTTTGCACTGCCCTAATGCCACCTTTGAATGTCATTTATAGCCTGACTAGGAACCATCAATGTGATGCAGCTATTAAAAAGGCAAATGCAATCATAGGATGGATCAGGAAAGGTATTTCCAGAGATAGGGAGTGCTAAGGCCATTGTACAAGGCACTAGAAAGATTTTATCAGGAACACTCTCTACCATTCCATTTACCCATATTCAGAAAGGATGAATTCAAACTGGAATAGGACACCGAAGAGCTACTAGGATGGCACAGGGAACAGAGACTGTAAGGAGATCTATGGCTTAGGGGCTAAAGCCCAGCTGCAGGGAAATAAAAAGAGGAGCCTGCCTGCCTGCCTAGGAGCACTGGATCAGCTGACAGGAATGACTGACTGGCCCTAGGGGAAGTTAAAGGCTCCCAAGGAGGGTAGCAAAGGGGGAGAGAAGGCTGGTATGCTGAGGAACAAGCACTGAGCCTGAGCCGCCTCTCTCCCAAGGTCCGAAGAAAGACCAGAGGTTTTGCTTGTGTTTGTTACTTGCCTTGTTTGTTGTGGGGGACAAGTGTTCCCCCTGTAAAATAAACAGACTTGAACTGAGAGCTGGCTGGACTTTGTGAGCAAACTGGCTTCTGGATCACACTAAAAGAGAAGCAACCCACTAGAGTCCCTGTCTTATAAAAGCAGGCTAGAAGAGGCTGGCCCATTTAACCTAGCAAAACAAAAGTCTAGAAAGAGCATGTATTTATAGATGGCAGTCATACCAGAAAATAACTGCTCAAGCTGAAGGACAACGTTAGCACAAGAAAAAAATTGGTATAAACTAGCCCTAAACAAGTTTAGCCTGAAAACTAGAAAATGGTTTCTAAACACTGGAGCAACAGTGTTTTATAGTGTTCCAACAAAAGTCATTGGAAGAAAAAAAGATGATTACTTTCAGGTGGCACTCGATCATAGTTGCCTGCAATGTCAGAAGGATTTGACTGAATTACTCAGAAGGGGTCTTTTTCCATCTTACATCTGTCAATTTTAGACAGGGTAAACAAGCAAGTGCTGCTAACTACAACAGTCATAGTGGGCTTACTGCTTTGAGGCACTTATTAAGAGTGGACCTTTATATTCCCCTGGCCCACCTCCTCTTGAACTGGCCACTGGTCTTTCAAAATGAAAGCAACTCAAACACAAAAAAAGTATTGATAGCAAAAAGTCTTTTCCCCTCGGTGCACTTTATGTCTCTGTCATACACCAAAGGGGAGGTTCTGACACCTTGGCTAGTGGCCAGGCCTGGTAAGAACTTGCCTGGGAAATGTCGGACCAACTAAATCTGCTGATGCATCATAGAGCTGGAAGTTCATCAGTTGGGCCCAGTCTCCTAAACCCAAGTGTCCATTCAGACCCTCTGAGGAATGAGGCTCAAGCTTAAGTGCTGGGGACAAGTCTGGAACAGCTTCTCAGGCAAATTTCTGAATCTGGACTTGGTTGGCATGCTGAACCTTGTCCTTGCTGGGACTGGTTACCATAGTGGTATAGGCAAGCCCTGGGTCACACTTTTTCCTCCACAATGGTTGCTTGCCAGCCCACTAAAAGAGTCCTCTTCACAGACAAAACAGGGAGACTATTGTGCTGCTCTTCCCCACATAGAGCACGGTCTTGATAGTTTGGGTAACCATGCAAAGCTACCAGCCTTCAATCCTTAAAGCTGTCCTTTCTCTCCAAGGCTCAATCTTTCCCTGGGAGCATTTCTCTCTCCACCAGATTGGGGCTACTTGCACTACAGATCTTCCGAATCCTCTTTCCTTGGCAGGTCAGGGTACCCAATTACACTACAATGTAAGAGAGATTAAAATCAGGCCTCTAGAACAGGAAACTCTAGCAACATATTATCAGAAAGATGCCAACAGTAACCACAAACATGCAATTCAAATAATAATAAAAAAAAAAAACAGCATGGGAAAAATAAAAGCTAGGACTTAAATATTATATCACATTAGTTTCAAAGAGCTAGCCAAACTCTGCAATAACAAATTAATCCTCACACCTAGTGAAACAGGCAAGTGTTCATACCATTATTTAATAGTTGAGGAAACAGACACAGAAAAGGTAAGTGATTTCCCCAAGGACTTATACTATATCAGTGAAAGAACAGGTATATTGCTCAAATGCCATCGAACAAGCTTTAGTAAGAGCGCCTCTGCCACCATTTTTCAGCACAAGCATGGTGATACACATGACACTGGAGTCTGCTCATTCTTTGAGTTAGTGTGACTAGATGTATTCTCAGATTAGGCTATAGCTAGGGAAAAGCCCTTCCACATGGTCCAGATGCAATGGAAAAGATGTATTAAAATAACATGATACATAAAATTAGGTCTGCATATTTTTTGCTGTTGATATTGTGATGTTGATTGATTATATATTTCTCCATATTTAAATTTGTCATTTAGATGCCATAACATATTCGGAATATGGGAGGATATGACTGATCTCATGTAGCTGATATAATTTTCTTTCTTTGGAACAGAAAAAAATTGTGGTGCAATTCATCTGTTTCATGTGGCCCTTCAGCAAAAACATTAGAGTTCTCCTATATGGGAAAATTAATAGCTAGTTTGGAGCAAGTGATTTTACTTAACTATTTAAAAAAATATTTATTCCAAAATAATTCCCCTTTAGAAGGACATTAATTATTCTGGGGAAATGTGACTTTTATTCTGGAATAAATGATCTATGCCTGGGAGATACAATGGGATAGCTATTATAATTTCTTTAAAAATCAAGTTGCTAATCCATTGTTGCATTCCTAAATCTCTAGGCAACCAGAAACAATAGGTTTGAGTAGTGTGAACTGCAATAATCATTCAATGGAAGTGTTAATTTTGGAGGTCAATTAATATAATTCAAATATCACCTTACTAAGAATCATTTGATATTTCACTGCTCATTATCAAGAAACCTGGAGATAATGTCGCTAAAATAGAGAATAACCTGTCTATTGTATACAACCCATGGCCCTGGGATTGCCCAAGTTTTAAATCTCTCTCTGCTTTGAGGAAGTAGCCAGGCAAACAGGCTGACACTTCTCTGCACCAGGGAAAGAAGTTGCACCTAATGTCATACTATAGCTTTCAGTTCTCCTCCTGGTACCTTGTATACAAACTTACAAAATGAGGTCACAAGCCTTTGAAACTGCAAGCAAGGTCTTAACAATTAGAAGGCTGGCTATGCTGCTGAAACAACTGTTGAACTATCTAGCAAAGAGAGAAATGTTCTGATCCCTTTTCTGCTCCTATTTCTCCAAAGTCAATGAAGATAAAGGCCCATTTTGTCTCATAGTTTCATAGCACTTAGGGTCAGAAGGGATCTAAACAGATCATCAGGTCCAACCCCCAACCCCAGGATCAGTAGTCATTATTTATGCCCAAAACTCAGTAAATCCCCTTCTTGGCATTAATTAATTGCAGGGTTGGTAGCTGAACTGGTGTCAACCCAGTCAATAACAACATAGAAGGCATAAGAGGAGGCGGCTGCATGGAGCCGGGCCGGGTCAAGCCCCCACCCAGGCCCCTACTTGGCCCAGCCCCCCAGGGAGAGAGAAAAGGAGTGGGGTACTCAGCAGTCCCCCTCCTGTAGGGCAGGGCCCCCCAAATCCCGGGCAGGGCCCCCCCTGGCCTGAGAAATCAGCTTTCCCTGACGGCAGGCCCACTGTGCACGTGCACAGTTTAAAAGGGCCTGCCAAACAGGGAAAAAAAGCTCAGTTAGGCTCCAGAGCAGTGAGAGACGCGCGGGTGAAGCCCGCTGCGCCCCCGCTCCCCCGAAGCCCCCCAGACAGCCCCTCAGCAGCTGCTGAGCCCCCTCCCGACCCCCAGCACAGCCGGAGGTAAGCGGGCTCATGGTGGGAAGGGGTTAACTCCTCACTCCCTGGGAGGAAGCAGCTGCGTGGAGCCGGGCCGGGTCAAGCCCCCGCCCAGGCCCCTACTTGGCCCAGCCCCACAGGGAGCCACGCGACTGGAGCAGCATGAACAGGCTGCATAAACAGGCACTCAAGTTAGCACGGAGTTTGTGCAGGAGAGGGCGTGGGAGGGCACGAGACCCTGCCTGCGAACCCCCCAGAGTAGTCAGTCCCAGCCCTAGCCAGCCTACCAGAGGCATGACACAGATGGGCATGCACCGCACCCCGAGGGTCCCCTCAGGCTCTGCGGCCCCCTCACTGGGCACCTCAGAGGCGGCCACCCAGACGGAGCCCACGGTTCCGGGCTCCACGCAGACGGAGCCCCCGGCTCTTGGCTGCGGGGGCTGCCTGTCCCTTTTTCAGGCTCTGGGACCCGGGAGCATGGCTCCCTCCCCTTGCGGGGTCTGCTCCCTACTGGGGTCTCTGGTGTGTCAGCTGGAGGAGCTCCAGGCCACAGTCCAGAGACTGCGTGCCATCAGGGACTGTGAGCAGGAGATAGACTCCTACTGCCAGGCCCTTCTCCCCCGGGAGCCGTAGGGGAGAGCTCCGTCTCCCTCCAGGACTAAGGAGGACTCTGGGACCTCCCGCTCTGCCCAGTCAGGGGCACGGACCAAGGTGGTCAAGGGCCCTAAGGCCTGCCGCACCAAGACCCCTCCCTCACCGGAGCTTAGCAACAGGTTCGCACCTCTTTCAGCCCCAGCAGAGCCTGCTCAGTTGCCGGCTCCCGCAGGCAACCCAGGCTCAACCACAGCTACTGCCCCCGCTCTCCCCAAGACAAAACGAAAGGTGTTTGTTGTGGGAGACTCCATCCTGAGGGGAACTGAGGGGGCAATCTGCCGCCCCGACCCCTTAGCCCAGGAAGTCTGCTGCTTCCTGGGGGCCCGCATCCGAGACATTGTGGAGAGGATCCCAGAGCTCCTCCGGCCCACAGACCACTATCCCATGCTCCTTATTCATGTGGGCACCAATGACACAGCTTGGAGCACCCCCAGCCAGGTCATAAGGCGCTACATGGAGTTGGGAGCGGGGCTTAGGGGTCTGGGAGCTCAGGTGGTATTTTCATCGATCCTCCCAGTCTCGGGCTATGGGCTGAGGAGGGAGAGGAGGATCCACGCAGTGAACCAAAGACTGCGGAGCTGGTGTCATCGGGAAGGCTTTGGCTCCCATAACCACAGCCTGCTCTTTGGCAAGAGAGGCAGCGAGCTGCTGGGAAGAGATGGCCTCCACCTCTCTCCCCTGGGGAGGAGGCGGCTCTTCTCAGCCAGGCTGGCTGACCTGCTCCACCGGGCTTTAAACTAAGCCCACTGGGGGATGGGGGGACTACTGCCACTGCTGGCCCGCTGAGCAACCCTTGCATAGCCAGCAGACCAAAGCACTTAAGGGAACCCACCCATGTCCCAGCCCTGGCACAATCTGTGGGCAAGGCAAGAGCCCCCAAGGGGACACTTGCCTGCCTGTACACTAATACCAGGAGCCTGGGCAACAAGCAGGAGGAGCTCATCCTCCTGCTCAGTGCAAAGAATTATGATGTCATTGGGATAATGGAGACCTGGTGGGACTCCACCCATGACTGGACCACGGGTATAGAGGGCTATACCCTGTACAGGAAGGATCGTGTTGACAAAAGGGGCGGGGGTGTAGCTCTCTATGTGAAGGAAAGCTACATGTCCCTGCAAGCTGATGTTGGCAACCAGCATGGACAGCTAGAGACCCTCTGGGTAAAAATTCGTGGGGAATACGGCACAGGGGACACAACGGTGGGAGTCTACTACAGACCTCCCACCCAAAGTCCTGAGCTTGACCAGGAGTTCGCCCGGGAAATGACTGAGGCCGCTTGCTCCAGGACCTTGGTTGTCATGGGTGACTTCAATTACCCGGACATCTCGTGGGAAGATCACTCAGCAAAATCCGAGCGGTCGCAAAGCCTTCTCTCGTGCGTGAATGACCTCTACCTGACTCAAGAAGTCTATGGGCCAACGAGAGCCAAAGCGCTGCTCGACCTGGTACTGGCTACGGGGGACGACCTAATCAGCGACCTAGTGATTGATGGGAAGCTGGGTGACAGCGACCACGAGCTGATCACCTTCACCATCCGCCGTAAAGCTGGCAAGTCAGTCAGCAACACAGAAGTCCTTGACTTCAGAAAAGCCGACTTTGACAAGCTCAAGAGGCTTGTTGGTCAGGCCCTTAGAGACCATGACCCCAGGGAGATGGGAGTTCAGGAAGAGTGGTTGCTTCTCAAGGAAGCGATCCTCAATGCACAAGCTAAATCTATTCCAACATGGAGGAAAGGCAGCAAGAAGGCACAGCAGCCCTCCTGGCTCTCCAGGGACCTAGCGGACCTCCTGCGGCTAAAAAGGAAAGCCTACAAAGGATGGAGGTGAATCCCGTCCTCCAAGAAGAATTATTCTGCACTGGTCCGGTCCTGCAGGGAGCAAACCAGGAAAGCCAAGGCTACAACTGAACTCCAACTAGCTTCAAGCATCAAGGACAACAAAAAGTCCTTTTTCAGATATGTGGGGAGCCGGAGGAAAAGCAAGGGCAATGTTGGACCCCTGCTAAACCAGATGGGGCAACTGACAACTGACGCCCAGGAAAAAGCCAACCTATTAAATAGGTACTTTGCATCAGTCTTTCATCAGTCCCATGGGACGCCCATGCCTGCTACAGGACAGGGAGATCCGGGTGATGGGGATCACCTACCCTCCATAAATGCTGACCTCGTGAAGGAACATCTTGAGAAGCTGGATACCTTCAAGTCAGCCGGCCCTGACAATCTGCACCCCAGGGTACTCAAGGAGCTGGCGAGCGTCATAGCCCAGCCCCTGGCACAGATCTTTGAAAATTCCTGGCACTCTGGTGTAGTGCCTGAAGACTGGAAGAAGGCCAATGTGGTGCCGATCTTCAAGAAAGGGAGGAGAGTGGATCCGGCTAACTACAGGCCCATTAGCCTGACTTCTATCCTGGGGAAGATCTTAGAAAAGTTTATTAAGGAGGCCATCCTTGAGGGACTGGCCCAGGCTAACATCCTAAGGGATAGCCAGCACGGGTTTGTTGCGGGTAGGTCTTGTTTGACCAATCTCATTTCCTTCTATGACCAGGTGACCTATCACCTGGACAAGGGAGAAGAGCTTGATGTCATATATCTTGACTTCAAAAAAGCTTTTGATCTGGTATCCCATGATCACCTCTTGGCCAAACTGCCCAGTTGTGGCCTTGGCTCCACCACGATCTGCTGGCTGGGAAATTGGCTCCGTGGTCGGACCCAGAGGGTTGTAATTGACGGCAGTCACTCATCGTGGTGCCCTGTGACCAGTGGGGTCCCTCAAGGCTCTGTCCTGGGACCCATACTGTTCAACATCTTGATTAATGATGTGGACATTGGAGTCAGGAGTGGACTGGCCAAGTTTGCCGATGACACCAAACTTTGGGGCAAAGCATCCACGCCAGAAGATAGGCGGGTGATCCAGGCTGACCTGGACAAGCTCAGCAAATGGGCAGATGAGAACCTGATGGTGTTTAACACTGAAAAATGCACGGTTCTCCACCTTGGGAGGAAAAACCTGCAGCATCCTTATAGGCTCGGCAGTGCTACGTTGGATAGCACTACAGAAGAAAGAGACTTGGCGGTCATCATTGACCACAAGATGAACATGAGCCTGCAATGCGATGCTGCGGCTAATAAAGCGACCAAAACACTGGCTTGCATCCATAGATGCTTCTCGAGCAAATCCCGGGACATCATTCTCCCCTTGTACTCGGCCTTGGTGAGGCAGCTGGAGTACTGCGTCCAGTTTTGGGCTCCACAATTCAAAAAGGATGTGGAGAAGCTTGAGAGAGTCCAGAGGAGAGCCACGCGCATGATCAGAGGTCAGGAAAACAGATCTTACGATGATAGGCTGAGAGACATGGGACTCTTTAGCCTGGAAAAGCGTAGGCTTAGGGGTGATCTGATGGCCACCTATAAGTTTATCAGGGGTGACCACCAGGATCTGGGGGAACGTTTGTTCACCAGAGCGCCCCAAGGGATGACTAGGTCGAACGGTCACATACTCCTGCAAGACCGTTTCAGGCTGGACATAAGGAAGAATTTCTTTACTGTCCAAGCCCCCAAGGTCTGGAACAGCCTGCCATCAGAGGTTGATCAAGCACCTACATTGAACACCTGCAAGAGTAAATTGGATGCTTATCTTGCTGGGATCCTATGATCCCAGCCAACTTCCTGCCCTTTGGGTAGGGGGCTGGACTCAATCCCCCAAGGTCCCTTCCAGCCTTGATGTCTACGAAATCTATGAAAGAGGTGTAATCAGGCAGTTCTGTTCCCACGGGTGAGTGGCACATAAGCCAGTGTCCACAGCCACAGCTGGGCTGCTGATGGTGGCAAAGAAGTTAGGAGAGCCTCCCCCTAACTTGGCGTCCAGTCCTGGTGTCCCAGTTATTGCAATCAGCGGCATAACTAAGAGGGAGCAAGGAAGCCTGGTGAAGAGGAAACAGGTAAGAGCTACAGCTCTTCAGCTCTTCTCCAACTCACAGCTTTCTGCTGTCTGGTTAGTGAGATTCATGAGGACCAGAGCTGCCAGCTGTCGACCATTTTTGTTAAAATTGTAATTATTTTTTTTCCTTCTTAGCTAAAAAAATTACATTGATATAACCACAAAAAGTATAAAACTCATATGAAGTACTATATACCCCTGAACAAAGAGAGCACCCGGTATATAAATCTCCAGTTCAGGCACTCCCAAAATGATCTTTTAAGGCAGTGGGGGACAGCTTTTTGGCAGGCATGCCACAAATTAGCCCGGCACCCTCTCCAAGTACCATTCCAATCCCCTTCTCTTGCCTAATCTGCTGGTCTGCTTTCTGTTCCCTGCCAGATCTGCTTCCTGCCCTATCTATCCCTGCCCAAATAGGCCACGTGCCACACACAAAGGCTGCCTATGCCACTCAATGGCAGGCATGCTGCAAGTTGGTCACCCTTGCTTTAAGGAAAGCATTCACTAATTTTGTTCTGAAACACTAGGAGAGATTCTTGCCTCTAATCTCTCCAAGGTGAATCACACTGTCATAATGTATTATACATCTACTCCTTTCTGCAGACAAATGACCTATTTCCCACTACATAAGATTAAAGCATACATCCAAAATGAGAGCTAAATTTACATGATCACACCTAGAACTATCAAAGCTGATCTTCTTTTACACAGCTGCTTCTATAGAACTGAACATGCAGCTGCATAACTTACAGAAATAAAAAAGGTACAAACAGTCTTACATCAATTGGATAAAATTGTGGTAGTGAGAACATAATGCAAAAACTGGTGATGTTTTAACTATATAAAATAAATAATACATTTGAAATAATACATCAAAAGTCTCCAACTGCAAAAGCTTTTCAGGCCCCAGGAGTCAGAGATATTGGAGAAGCACAATGCAGGACAAATACATGTAAACAATGTCAAATAATTCTAAAACTAGGCTTCATGCAGATAGCTATTCTGATATAATGTATTAGGTGTCAAAGGCAACCTTCTTAAATTCCACACAATATATGCAACAATTTGTACTGAGAAAAGCCATTATAATAAAGATTGCATTACTTTATTTTATACTACTATATTATAAAATGACAAGTAATAATGTGTTGTCTTAGTTCATGAAAGCTACTGTGCATCACCAAAGCAGTATGTAAATTGTACTTAAGCACATATATGGCTGATATTTAATGTCTAAGCTTCTCAGACATCTGTTTTTGCCCATTATGTTATGAGGTGACTGACTTCATTAAGGTTTCCACACACATTCAGCTCAATGAATTTTATTCCATGCTTGCCCAAGATCCTTATAGGCAAAACTAATCAGACAAGTGATGGCTCCAGCTACTGCTGCTATTTGTTTTTGGACAGACAAAGAAGCATTATTTTCAGGTTGATTAAAACTGGTAATTCGAGCCAAATATCAGGATGAAGTCATGATGATCTGTCACCGCAGAATTTATCGCCAAAAGCAACTGAAAAGGAACCAACTCAGTTCCCCTTTCTCAGCTGAAGTGATGCTGCCAAAATAAAAATCACATTAAAAAAATAAATGTTCCTGACTTGTCATATTACCATCACATTAGATCATTAAAAAGAAAATATGATTTTTTCTAATTGAATTACCATTAACCATTTATTCCATTTTCATTTTTGCACTTGACGATGCCCGATTAGCAAAACTAAACCAGTCAGTTTCACATTCTGGTTTTCTTGCAGGAGCACAGAATAACAAGGCCATTGTGTCCGGTTTCCAATGCTGCAGACAAGAATACCAATATCTAGGTATTCATCTTCTGGAAAAAAAAAATAATGGGCCGAATTCTGACAGCTGCCCCCACCTCCATGAGTAGCTCAAGAATGCACAAGTAGTTCCCCTGACTTGCGTAGTGCTACTCCCGGAAGGTACATCAATAAGGATACCCCAGAATGGGTCATGGCTAATTCTGTCACACTTCCAAATGCCTATTTTTCAATACACAGAGTCTGTTCCTTTGTACCTTACTGTCTCAGTGCAATCTGCTCCAGGCATAGGAATCCAGCTCTGCCTCTCTATTCATGTATTGTTCACAGCCAAATCAGAAATCCAAATGCCTCTTAGGTAACTTTTAGGAAGCAGGAGGGGAACTGGTTCAACACAAACCTGTAAAAGCTAAAGAACAAAAACGAGGATGTGACAGTCTGGGCAATAGCATACCTAGGTTGGAGAAAGGAGGTCTATGAGGGGACACCAGCACCCCTCCTACTGGGAGTCTTTGCCACAGCAGTGGCAGCCCTGTGCTGCCCCTGCCTGGCCATAAGGGCTGGGTAGTACGGCTTCACACCAAGCATCTATCTGGGGAGCAAGGGGCTAGAGGAGCAAGAGAAGTACTGCTCCCTGCCAGTGAGCCTTAAAGCCCTACAAACAATATGTATGTACGCAGGAGGGAGCAAATGAGGCACTGGCTTACAGGGAGCACAGCCATGGAGCTACTGCTACTCAAACGGAGTTGATGCTCCTACAACATTGACAGCTGTACCTTGGGAAGGTAAGCCTTCCCTTCCCCTCACCAACATCTGTCTATCCATTCTTTCCCACACCGCCATCCATAGTGGCTGGCATACCCTACACCCCCACCCTTGGTGGGTCTGTGTCAGGCACAGCGTGCTGTAATGCATACAGCCCATACAGCGGGGGTGGGCAAAATACGGCCATGGGCTGGATGCAGCCTGCGAGGCCATTCTATCTGGCCCATGGGGACCCTAAAAAAAATTAGAAAATTTAAAATTGATCTGCCCCTGGTTCCTGTCAAAAATGTCGGAAGCCAGAGGGGAGCGGAAGCGAGTGGAAGCCTGGGGCCTGTGCCAGTGTCCTGGGGCCAGCGCCAGTAGGGCCCAGAGTGCGGCAGTAGGAGTGCGGGGCAGGGGCTTGCAGGGGTCTCTAGAGCCAGATTGGGCTGCACCCGTAGGGAGAGGGGGAAGCTGACCCGGCTCCATAGAGCCCCTGCTGGGCAGGACCCGGTGTTCCTGCAACCCTGCTCTAGGCCTTGCTGGCACTGGCCCCAGGACACCAGTGTGCGCCCCGTGCTCATGCCTGGCTACCACTGGCTCCTGCACGCCCATTCACTCTCAGTGCCCCTGCCCCAGCCCTGCAGTACAGGTAAGGAGCAGCGTGCAGCCCCAACCCTGCATTCACCTGCAGGGAATGAGTTGGTGCTCAGCATGCAGGAAAAGTGGCCTCCCCTGTTGTGGCCAGTGCTTCCTGCTGCAGCCACTTGCAGCCCACATGGGGCTGTCCTGCCTCTCCACTGCATCACCGCCACCCCACGGGGCAGCAGTGGCAATGGAGATCAGGCACAGGTAGCTCCGCGCAGGCTCCAAGTGATTGCAGCACAGGTCCCTTTTACCACATGTGGAGCACAGCTCCTTCCCCAGACACTGCTTGGCAGAGGAAAGCAGCCTCCCTGCTTGCCGCTGCCAGACAGTGTTTGCTGCAGTTGCCCACTTGGAGCCTGCTCTGCGCTAGGCTCTGGTGTGGCTGCTTCACCACCGCCTCTGTGCTGCACAGCACAGCAGCAGTGGAGCAACTGCTGGGCAGTACAGAGGCGGCGGTGAAGTAGCCACACCACAGCCTAGCCCTATGTGGGCTTCAGGCAGGCGGCCGCAGCAAACACTGCCTGGTGGCAGAGAGCAAGGGGGCTTCTTTCCTCCGTGCCAAGCAGCAGCTTCTGCCAAACTGCTGCTGCCACACCTCAGTCACGATGGGCAAGGCTGGAGCTGGTGCAGGGCCAAGGCTAGCAGCAGCAGCAGGAAATGAGCTGGTGCTCAGTGCAAGGTAAAAGCAGCTGTTCCCCTTCCCCATGGCCGCCAATCAGAGTGTGAATAAAGCACTATAGACAGACAGACAGACTAAGGTTTTTATAATATTAGAATATTATAATGTGCGTCGATTAGTGAGGTTCTATTATGCCAGCCACCACAAAATAGATTGGTACTGCAAGTTTTACTTACTGGGATATTCACCTGGAGTGCCTTGGACAAATAAATCCCCTTCTGCCACAAATATTGCAGTGTCATTCAAACATGAACTAGTCTGTTACTGCTGCTTCTGCCACCTTATCTTTCACCTTGCATGCATTTCCTGCCTGAGGATATGCCATTACTGTTCAAAAATACTTATAACTTCCCTCATTACAGCTCTGTATCACTGCCAGTCATAGAAACTTCCTTTCTATGAGGCGCAACACCAGTCAAGTGAAAAGAATCTGAGGGAGAATTTTTCCAGCTGTGGCCAACAGAGATATATATCCGTCTATGGACTCTTAAGGATGGATTTGTTCCCATTTGCCCTTATAGATCTTCATGACAACTACTTATTTTTAAAGTCCTAAGTGATGTCAATAATGCATTGGAATACTATCACAATGTCTTGCAACTTGTAGGACAGGGCTGTCCAACTGGCAGCCTATGGCCTGCAAGGGGATAGGTTCTGTCCTCTGGGCCCCAGCCCAGCTGCTGCTCTCCCCCATCAGTCAGGCTGTAACAGCAACCAGAGTATCTGGGTACCCTCTCTCTCCTCTGGCTTCCACTTTCTGCACTAGGCCCAGAAGGCAGGGTGGTGACACACGGCACTAGGAGTTAAGCATGAAGCTAGAGCACATCTGCGAGGGACCACTAGGGGAGATTATGCTTAGGGGCAAACAACATGGGTTCATTAGAGGCAGGTCCTGTCAAACCAACCTGGTGGTCTTCTACAACCAGATCACAAAATCCTTGAATGCATGTGTCACGGTGGACGTAGTCTTTCTGAACTTTAGGAAGGCCTTTGACACCGTCTCTCACCCCATTCTCATTAAAAAATTAGGCGACTATGGTGCCGATGCCTACAGTTAGATGGGTTGCAAATTGGCTGGAGGGCTGCACTCAGAGAGTGGTGGTAGACAGGTCATTTTTGACCTGGAGGGACAGGGACAGTGGGGTTCCAGTCCTCAGGCCCACACTGTTCAACATCTTCATCAGTGACTTGGACGAAGGGGTGAAAAGTACCTTGCTCAAAGTCACAGATGACAGTAAGATATGGGGAGAAGTGGGCATGCTAGAGGAGAGGGACAGGCTGCAACTAGATCTGGACAGGTTACAGAAGTGGGCAGATGAGAACAGGATGGGTTTCAATACTGACAAGTGCAAGGTATTACAGCTGCAGAGGAAGAACCAGCAGCATACCTACAGGCTGAGGAACTCCCTTCTCATCAGCCCAGAGGCAGAAAAGGATCTTGGAGTCGTTATCGATCCAAGATGAACACGGGCCGCCAATGCGAGGAAGTAGTCAGGAAGGCCAACCACACCTTGTCATGCATCCACAAATGCATCATGAGCAGGTCCAAGGAGGTGATCCTCCCCCTCAGTGTGACACTGGTTAGGCCACAGTTGGACTACTGCATCCAGTTCAAGGCACCGCACTTCAGGAGGGATGTGGCCAGCATAAAGCAGGCCCATTCACATGATTGGTTCAGTAAGGCAGGACCTGAGGGGGGCCTATGGGACCTGAACCTGTTCAGCCTCCACAAGAGAAGGCTGAGAGGGGATCTGGTGGTCATGTATAAACTGGCCAAGAGGGACCAGCGGGCAATTGGAGAGTCCCTGTTCCCCAGAGCACTACCAGAAGTAACAAGGAATAATGACCATAAGGTGACCGAGCGTAGATTCATGCTAGATACCAGGAGGTACTACTTCACAGTCAGGGCGGCTAGTGCTCGCTTCTACCCTGGGGGTTTTCAAAAGGAGGCTAGGTAATCACCTAGCCAGGGTCGTTTGACCCCAGCATCCTTTCTTGCCCATGGCAGGGTGTTGGACTTGATGCTCTGCTCAGGTCCCTTCCGACCCTACCAACTATGAAACTAGAACGGTGCAAGCACGTGGTGCAGCAGTGTGGGGCGCACCCATGTAGGCAGCTGCATGTGCGGGGGTACCCACATTGGCACAGTACAGCAGAGGGATTGGGGACATCTGCCTGGAAGGCAGTTTGGGCCCAGGACTCCTGCTTGTGTGGTCTCCACAGTATATAGCCCCACAGTTGTGGCCAAGAGAGGTGTGCAGCCCCCAACCACTTAGAAGTTGGACAGCTCTGTCATAGGAGATGAATAAAAACAGATACAAGCCAACTTTATCCTGGTACCCCCAATTCATAAAAGTCTGCCAGAACAACATGGCATTTCATTACTATTGGGCACAAGGAGGACTATAACTAGGTAACACCACTAGATGGCATTAACAACACAATCAACAAATATCACCATTGTACAGGGAGGATTTTATTAGAGTTGTTAACTTAAGACAGCATATTACCTGCCCAGCTGCTGGCCAACTACAGTGGCACCACAACCTCAACTAAACAGCAGCCCATTTCAAGGTGAAGCCCTCTGCCCTCACCACAGACAAGGGAGAACAGACAAAGACTACTCTCCCCTTGGAAAGACCTGCAACTTCTATGGATGTATCTGGCCCATGACTATACTCCTGAGTCATCTCAAGACCCATCAAAAAGCCATGGTAGAGACTATCCTCAAATTGAGGAATGCTGATGACAATGACAATAATGACTACCTGCCCAGACAACAATGAAACTCTATTCACTGAAACCTTAACTAACAATGGTGATGTCCCAGACAAATCTTTAAAAACAAGAAAAAGGAATAAAGATATTATACAATAAACAAGAGAACCGTGACCATGTTGAAATTACAGAGCTTGAGAACTGTATTGTTTGTTCTAAAGAAAGCATGACTTTCTGTGGAAAGAGCAGAACATGTGCTATATAACATGGTTCTCCTCAGAAATGTTACACATGTGATAAAGTAGCAGTCAGCAACCATTTGAGCTTGTGGGTCAGAATGCAAACCTAGGTCAGGAGAAGCTGGGACTAGTCTGAATTGATTCCACATACTGACCCAGGCACCACATCCAACACCCAGGGCCAGGGCTGGTGTGTGCTGCATGCAGTGCACAGGGCTAGAGCCAGCACACAATGCAAACAGCACACAGGGTTGGTCAGGCACACACTGGTTCTGGCCCGTAGGGTCAGGCTGTGGGCCTGATCCAGCCCCACAAAGCCAAATGAGTTTGATACTCCTGCAATACACTCCCAGATTTCTCAGGAAGTGACACTGTCCACACACCTACCTGGAGTTTGAATAACCAAGCAGAGGCCATGCTTTCTGTCAGTAATAGATAAGCAAGATTATAAACTGGTTTATAATTGACATAAGGAAATATTCTTTTAAAAAGCAGACTTGATAATTTAAAAAGTACTATCTGCCAATTACGATGCAATGTCAAATTTCCAGGTTTCAATCACTTGGTACACATTGAAAGCTTGTCTCCCCTCCCTCCCTCCCCCCCCCCCCCCCCACAGCACCCTCCCCCCCGCAAAAAAATAAACAAAACAAAACTTTGGCAAAGATAGAGTAGGCTGAGGGGCAGCCCTACCTTGGTAATTGTCTATTGTACCAAGGGGCTACTGTAACAACCAAGAGTATCTAGAACAGCGGTAGGCAACCCCCAGCACGGGTGCCAGTGTGTGGCACACAAAGGCATTTTGCTTGGCACGTGCATCTTGATGCAGAAGGCAGGGAAGGGGCTTGGGATGCACTGCCACAACAAGGATCAGGCCTCTTGCTGCTCCCCCACCATCTGCCCTGGCGTGCCAACATCTCACAAGCCAAGTTTGTGGGAATTTTCAGCATGCTGTCCAAAAACATTGCCGACCCCTGATCTAGAACATGTGGCAGTCTCCCTACAACTTCTTTTCTAGGAAAACCATGAACGCATTCCCTTTTGAGAACAAATATGCAGGATACTCCAATGTGTTACAACAAGGTTAAACTCTCAATGGGTCTTAACAATAGGCACATAAGAAGCCATTGCTTTATTTAGGAGAAAATAACGTGTTAACTTTGGTTAAAGCAGTCTCGATTCAGCAAAGAGGGTGAAAGTCAGATTGCAGTAATGTTGGATGGAAGTGAAAGAATGGAAATGGAAGACTGTAGGAGCAGAGTACCAGCACAGACTGCGGACAACTGAGAAGAGGTGAACCAGCAGTTGGTGAAACTAGCATACAGGTACTCCTCACTTAATGTCATCCTGGTTACTGTTGTTTCATTCATACGCAGCTGATTTATTAGAGAACGTACTCGTTTGAAGTTGTGCACTGTTCGGATATAATGTTGTTTGGCCACCTCCTGCTAGCAGGTAACTACTGTAACATGATTGGATTCACTTAACATTTTGCTTAAAGTTGCATTTTTCAAGAACGTAACCACAATGTTAAGCGAAGAGTATCTTTAGTGGGCCTTTTCAAGGAGGTGGAGTTCTCTGTTGGGAACCTCTGAGGTCATGGGCAAATGAGACCCCTTCTTCTGGAAGAACGTTTTCAATGTCATTTCATTTTCAGTGTCTCTTTTATAAGTTCCACATCCGTACATCATGGGCCATGGAACTGTCTTCCACAAAAATCAGCATTTATAATTTATACTTGATGGCTTACTAAAATATTGGGAGTTAATATGGTAGTTACATTATGGTTAAACTCCCATCAGTCATACTGATACTTCATATGCAGCTATTTAGCTAAAAAAGACATTCTTGGATAATTTAGAGCATTAATAATTTTACAAATGCCAGTGGCATATTCTTGCTATATCCATTCCTTTTTTAAAATCCTCAACTCTTCTTTTTCATTACACTCTGGACACCTTCTGAAAGACATTGCTGAAAAAAAAATTCAGTATAGTAAAACAAAATACACTATTCTTTAATTTACAATTTATATAACATTTAGTAATCAGTTCTTGATAGCATCTAGTTACATTATTATGCTGAAGTTCCCTTAGTACAAGCGACTATGCTCTTTAGGTATGGGAAGAAGCCCTGGGGCATTTTCACCAAAAATTATTCAGTAAAGTTTGAAAGTATATACCTTTACCATAATGGTTTGCTAAAGCCATTAAAATATTTGGGCAAAATTATTATAAGATAAATAGAAACAAAATTATTTTTCTCCTATTCATTTAAATTAAAAAAGTGCAAATGGTTTCCTTACAGGTAGGTGGATTTCAAGGTGCATGAATAGAACAGATACTGTGAATGTCTGACTACAGTCTTATTATTGATTCACAAAGTAACTTTTTACAGCAGAGTTTTCTGTCTCTGTAATAAGAGCTGTTTTTTTTAAATATTCATGGTTAGAATAAAACATAAAGGCATTTCAAGGCAGAGGGACCAAGTGTAGTTTTCAATTGTGCTAATCTCACAAGAAACTGTTTCTAGTTCTTTCGTGTGACAATATTTTACCTTAAAACCCTCTAATTCTGATTGCCACCTACCTTTTTCAGTTCATACTTTTTAGCATCTTCTCATCTGAGACCCATAGAGCTAGTAACCAATGCCTGAGACCATTTGAAAACTTGCAACTTCCAACAATCTTTTAGAGGCAAAACTCGAACTTCGCTCATTTGTGAAATATGGATGCCAATATTAAGTAGGAAAGACTGTTGCAAATGTATTTAATGGTAATGTGCACACAGTGTTTCAAAGCCAGTGAAATTTTGTGATCTCACTTGGGGATCAGTTAACAGAAAGAATAAATGTTGATCCTTGCATATATTGACTCTAATTTGCCTTTTAATTGCATATATGACTGAGCTTTGCCTCTTGATAAAAGAGAGAAAGGAGGGAAAGGACATGAAACTGAAAATGTTGTAGGTCTCTATATTATTAAGCTGCAAAAGTTCAGCACTCAAAAGTTAGAGAATGTGAGAATTAAGCTTACTTGTACAGCCTTAATTCAGTTCCTTGTTCAAACATACATATGTTTTAGTTACAGCATCAGATATCCTCTTTACCACAATTCTGCTGCTTCATTACACACAAAGGTCAGTGTTCAACTAACAAAAAGTGATTCAATATTTTGGATATTTTTCCTCGTTGTCCAAAATGCAATGTATAGTTGCAAGCCCTACTTACAAAAGACTATTCAAATCCTGCTCCGAAGACAGTGATTAATCTCCACATAGGCTTTCTGTGACAGCTGGGAAGCTTATCACAGTAATATCCAAGTGCTTCACAAATATTAATGAGTGAATTTCATACCACCTTCCTGAGATGAGACAGTATCACCGTCATTTTATAAACTGTGAACCAAAGTGCAAAGAGACTGATGTCAAAAGTATTCATCTAATCTGGTAGTCCAATTTGAAATGCTTTGGACCGGATTTTTCAGAGGACTTTTCATTATATAGCCCTTTAGACATTCAAAGAACAGTTCCCATTGATCTCAGATGTAACTAAGCATGCTCAGCACCTCTGCAAACCCAGGTCACAGGGTTTCATGACCCATCTATAAAGTGAGGAACATGAAATTAGTGACCCCCTCTGAAAAGTCTGATTCAAGCAACTACACACTTAGCATTGAAACAGAGCTCTTTATAATAGGCAGGTAAAACGGATGGTAACTAGGCATTCAGTTGCCTTAACCATGCAATTGTCTTTTCGTTTGGGGTGCGGAGGGGAACTGCACCATCTCATTCACTCCATACCTTCCAACTTCTGCAACAGTCTCCTTCATTACACAACGCTGATTTATCCCCAAAGCAGCTTCACTTTGTGCACTGAAAAACTGTACGAGATCATGAAATTAAACCTGTTATGCATATGCACAAAAGAACTGAATTAAGCTTGCAGATTTCTTAAATTCTGAATGTGTCACTTTACAATCTTAGTGTTGCTTTAACATACTTGTTATTGTGTCATTTCTAGATTTAAAAACAATGGAGGAAAACCATCCCAGAAATTGGTGTTTGCATGATTCTTTATCATGGATTAGATGTTTTAGCCTTTGACACTTGAACTGGCTACAATTAATAGCAAGGAATAGGCTGTCATCCCTAATATGAAAAAGCCATTAGAGGAGGATGAAGCATGCGTTTTGCTAGTGGTTTTCACAGATGTTTGCTGGAAGCAGAGGAACCTGACTTCACTGCAAACTCTGAAGAGAGTGTGGTCCATTGAGCAACAACTCTTTGTTCATTTCTCCCATAGGCTTCACCTCATATCACATATTTTCTCTGAGATACCCTTGTCACAGTTCTGCCTCTACTCCACCCTTGGGTCTATATCCTGTCCAGGGGTGGGCAAAATACAGCCCACGGGCTGGATCCAGCCCACAAGGCCATTCTAATTGGCCCATGGGGCCCCTAAAAAAAATGTAGAAAATTAATATTTCTCTGCCCTTGGTTCCTGTCAAAAATGACAGGAACCAAGGGCAGTAGGACCCAGGGGAAGCCCGGCAGGTATCCACAAGGCCCGCCTGGCCCCACCCCCCAGCTGGCAGCCCCAGCCAGGGTTTCTGGGTTGGGAGCACATAGCTGCCCTGGCGTGGGAAGCTCAAGTAAGAGGGGGGGGTAGGCAAGGAAGGAGCATGGTAGGGTGGGAAGTGGCCCTTCCCTGCCCATGCCCAGTGCCCCACACTGCAGGTGCTCGCAGCCCATGTGGGGCTGCCTGTGTCTGCTCCAGACAGCCCCATGCGGGCTGTGAACACCTGTAGCATACGGCACAGGCTGTGGGGCAGGGGAGGGGCTGCTTCCCCCCTGCACTCTGCTTTTCCTTGGGCTCCTTCCCTGTGCAGAGGAAAATGGCCCCTCCCCCACCCTATGACCGGTGCCCTGCACTGCAGGCACTCGCAGCCCACACGGTGCTGTCTGGAGCAGGCACGGACAGCCCCAGGCAGGCTGCAAGCGGCTGCAGCGTGGGGCACCAGGCATGGGGCAGACAAGGGGCCGCTTTCTCCCTCCAGTCCCGCACTCAGCCCCAGCTTGCAACCCGGCTCCACTGACAGGCTGTCAGTGGGGTGGGTTACAAGCTAGTGCTGAGTGCGGGGAAAAGTGGCCCCTTGCCCACCCCATGGCCAGCACCCCGTGCTGTAGCCGCTTGCAGCCTGCCTGGGGCTGCCTGTGCCTACTCTGGACAGCCCCGCATGGGCTGCAAGCCACTGCAGCAGGGAGTGCCGACCATGGGACTGGTGAGGAGCCACTTTTCCCCACCCTCAGCAGGGGGTCGGGGCTGAGTACTACCCTCCATCTGTACCGTGGGGCTGGGGGGCACTGGGTGAGTGGATGGGGAGCCAGCGAGAGCATGGGACCTGCACCAGTGTCCCTGGGCCAATGCTGGTGGGGCCCAGAGCAGGGTGGCAGGAGCACGGGGTCCCAGCCAGCAGGGGCTCTATGGAACCAGACCAGCTCCCCCCTCCCTGCTGGTGTAGCCCAGCCCAGCCTGTGCCCCGCTTTGGGCCCCACTGGTGGTGGTCCTGGGACATTTGTCCCAACACATTGGGATGCTGGTCCCAAGATGGTGACCAGGGGGCAGGGCACCTGTCACAGGTCAGGACTACCCATGTGGCCTGACAGCCTGCCAAAACTGGGTAAGTGGCCCGTTGCCCAAAATAATTTCCCTCCCCTGTCCTAGTTCCTGTTCTCTTTCTCCAACTAGTTTGTGACTCTGTGCTTCAGGCTCCTGTACATACTCCCAGTCTCTATCTAGCCAACCCAAGTCTCACTCCTGCAGATTCCCCAACTCCTAGTTTCCCTGTCCAGCCTTTCTCCATTGCCCATGCCCTCCTTCCTCTGCTTCAGCCATCCTTCCCCACCCACATCTCTCATCCCTGCTTGTTCCAATTCCTAGTCTTCCTCTCTCAGCTTTGGATCCAATATGTGTCCTTGTTCATTCTGGCTCCTTGCCCCAGTCTCTTAGCTCAGCTTGCTCTGCTTACTCACTCATTTGTCACTCACCTTCTTTTCTCTTATCTTCATGAGCTCCTAGTCATATTCTCCCTCTTAGCTCCCAGATCTAGTCATCTTGTTCATCCAGTCCTAGTCTCTGTCCTGCTTCCCTTCCCAGTCTCTCTCACTCATGCCTCCTAATCTCAGTCTTCATCCCCTGCATGCCTTGTCCCAATCCACTCTTGGCCCTTTACCACAATGGCTTCTGTCCTCTTTGGGTGAAGTCTGATTGATACTGTCTGAGGCGGGCTGACTGAAAGCACAGGACAGAAAGCTTCCTGCTCTCAATTGCAATATCCACCTCCAAGCTCACCCTAGCCTGAAGCAGATGTTATAAAGTCTGACTTCAATCTTGTAGCCCTGGGCTGGAGTGAAGATATTGAGTTGTTCTGTGGAAGAGTGGGCATGCAGTCTAGTCACAGGTGGGAGCTGTGAGAGGCTTGAGCATGCCCGATGATATAAAAAAATCTTCAGACAGTTTGGCAATCAAGCTCCAGCACACTCAAACTGAACCTTTTAGCTCAGGTTTTCAGGGATGTGGTAAAAGGCACATCCCTAGAACACAGATCACTTCTCTTGTCAAATTTTAAATAACTGCTGCAACTATGGGGACACTAAAGCTTTCTAAAACAGCAGCCACCAAGAGACTTCCAGCGTAAAACTTCAAAACTTTTTTTGTAGCCTGAACCAGTTTGGCTAGTAATATAACTAGGAGTGGCAAACAGGGCACCAGCCTCAGGAGCCAATATAGAGATGATGCCATGCAGCCCATGCTGCTGCTAGCTGCATCACTGCAGCAGTAGCCCTTATTTGGGAAGCTTATATTTCTACAGCAGCCCCTGTGAGAAGAAGTAAGCACTCACCATCACCTTCCCCCTCCTCATACCCATTGTGCCAAAACTCCTAGTTATGCCTCTGAGTTTCCTTGTCATTTTAAAAAGAAAAAAAATCAGGATAAAGGTAGACACCAGGCATGGAAAAAGTAAATTGGACAAGTTTATAAGTAACTAAAAACAGTATCTCAAGGCAGGCAATTTAAGTAATAGGTGGTAATACTAGTTCTACCTGTAATTGGGGCATATTTATGAACAGGTATAATATGGTGTGCACTATGTCAATAGCACGTGGACGTTGCTTATCCCTGTTTAATAAAGGCTCAAACTGATTGTAGTACAGATGCTGGGTTTTTGGTTGTAGCCATGGTGATCTAAGGAAATAGGCAGTCCAGGTTCTTTGGGTAGATATGATATCTTTTATTAGACCAACTGAGTAATTGGGGAAAAGTTCTTTGAAAGTTTTTGGGTGCAATCACTCTGCTTCAGGCACAGGGAGTCTCTGACATTGGATTTATGACACATTACAACCTGCCTGACATCTGATTCACCAGGTACCTGCCAGACCTGACCTTTTACACTTCTCTTTCCCCCTCTTCCTCCCCTCCATCTTCCTAATTTCCAGCTAGTCAGGTACCCAGGTTGTAGCCATATTGGTCTAGAGGCAAAAAACAATCAGGACTCATGGTAGAGGTGATATTTGTTATTAGACCAACTAGATTTTTGCAAAAAAAAAAAAAAAAAAAAAATTTAATTGCAAGCTTTCAGGCACAAACACCCCTCTTCAGTCAAAAGAGAAAAGATTGTAAAAGTTCTCCTGGCTAGAAATGAAAGTTCATATTCCATAAGAGAGCTGAAGATGCAGTAAAATCTCCTGTTTGGAACAGTTCATTTTATATGCAGATTAGGCGACAACTTACCATATAAGAAATGCTTGCCCAGAAGAACATTCCATCTATTTACTCCAGGTTATGAAACACCATAACCAGAAGGAAATATAACTACATCCTGTTTACCAAACAACTCCAAGGTAAACAGACTATTCTAACTTTTCTCTGAGCCCAGTGGCGACCCCCATGTACCCCCTGAGAGCACTGGTACACCCCTGTCAGGCTGTGCTCCCTGCTCAGGCTACAGGCAGGGGGGCAGGCAGGAGCACTGGTGCCATCTGGGGAGTGGGGCCTCCAGCAAAAGCAGCCGTGCTGCTTCTAGAAGCGGCTATGGGACTTCCGGAAGCAGAGCAGCCACCTTTTGGAGAGTGAGATCATGCCCACCCCCCTCCCCCCTGGTCACTGACTGCTGTCAGGGGGGGCACATGCCCAGAGGCACCAGTCGCCCATGTCTGAGCCTAATCTGCATATAAAATGAACTGTTCTAAACAGGAGATTTTACCACACTGTCAACTCTCCTATGAAATATGAACTTTCATTTCTACCCAGAACTTTTACAATCTTTTCTCCTATGCCTGAAGGAGGGTGTTTGTGCCCAAAAGCTTGCAATTAAAGAATTTTTTTTTAAAAATCTAGTTGGTCTAATCATAGGCCACTGGTACAGAGGGTACGCAGGGGAGGCACATGCCCCCCCCCCCCGGAGATTGGCCACCAGTGCTGCCACCAGCTTCTGCAAGTGGTCACCGCTTGCCACTCCGCCACCAATGCCAATGCCCATACCCACAAGCTGTGCCCCCCCCAGTCTCAGGAGGCACCAGTCATCCATGAGACTAATAAAAGATAACACCTCTACCGTGAGTCCTGATTCTAATTTCCAGCTATTTACTTTTTCACAGAGAGCCTCTTTTCTACCTTAGAAAACTACTACTGTAGAGTCTCCCTTACTTACCTTTGGCTTTCCCCCCCACCCCTACTTTTATTTTCCCAATTTCTACCTATTTGCATTCTCACTGACATCCTGTCACACTTTTAGCATCTTTCATTCCCTGGAGATCTCAGAACAGCAGAGACTCCCTATGCCTGAAGGGTGATTGTGCCTGAAAGCTTGGAAAGAACCTTTTTCCAACTACTCAGTTGGTCTAATAAAAGATATCACATCTACCCACATCTGTGGTGGTACCAATGAAATTCAACACCAGATGTCACTCTTATCTTGTGATCAATTCAAGACTGCTGCAGAGCAAAAGAACTGTCTTATACTTAAGTTGAAGATTAACTGCTGTTTGTATAACATATCAAGTCACGATTATAGTAACACCCATCCAAATTTCAAGCAATAATGGGAATGAGTGAACTTCTCTCTAATGTCTCCATCGTTCACTTTAGACAAGGTAATCATACGTAGATTCACAAGGCAAAAAAATTTCCTGTACATCTCAGAAAATAACATTCTGTACAGAGTCTTAACAAGAATATGCATAGAGAGTAAGGATTAACTAAAAGAAACAAAAATAATTGAGGTAAGAGGACTAAATCAGATACCATGTAAACCAGTAGAAATAAAAAAGACAGAGCCAAATTTGAAATAATTATTGTTTTCTAATTTCCAACACTTTAAAACTTGAATTCAAGTAGATTATAAAAATACTGAGCAAGAAACTCATCTCTGAGCATTAAAAATGTAAGCTACCTGCACTTTCAAATGTCCATTCTGAGAACAAAAAGAAACAAATTATGGCCTCAAGCCTGCAAATATTAAGCATGTGTTTGATTCTGAGCACCTATGAAACCCCACTAATCTCAGAGGCAGGTCTCAAATGCCTAAAATTAAGCAAGTGCACAAGTGTTTGTAAGGGTAAAAGCATAAATCTAATCCAATAAAATACTGAGCATTCCCAGTTCCCAGGGGACTGAAAGGCTTTGTACATTTGGCAGCAGCTGCACCCCCCCCATTTCTTTTTTTTTAAATGGTGATGTGAGTAACTCAATGTGTGTTCAAATATCCTCACTCTTTTTTTCTTTGCATTTTCTCCCAAGCTAGTTTGTCTAGTACATAAGAAGTCAATTATTCCCTTTAGCACTAACCAGAACATGTAGTCTGAAGGTGAAATGTTTGCTATCCACTATGGCTGATGACCCAGAGGGAAATGAGAGACTGCTAGAAACTCACACTGCAGCTGCTACACGACAGCATTCCATGTTCAGCTTTTTCTAGACAGCAGAAGCTTTACCCATAATGAACAAACATTTTCCTAAAAATATAATAGTTAACCCATAGCAGTTTCCATAGTAACACAGAATTATCAAATGAAACAAATGTTATCCACAGCCTGACTGGCTTCATTAGGATTTTAAACACCTGAAGTGACAACCAGGAGGTGGGGGCAGAGGGGGAAATAGAAAAGAGCACCACAAAACATTTTGATGCAAGCAGGTCTCTTAGCTTAGAGAGAAATGACAATTTATTGTTGTATACATTTTTTTTTGGCAATTGAGTACTTCACAACAAAGGCTATTTATTCTATTTGACAGAATAAAGCAGGGCACGAAAGTATTAAAGTTATGCTTCCCATCAAGATCATGAAACCTATAGCAGATACCATTTAATTTTATATGACATTTCTAACGGGCAGAACCGTATCACAAATCATACTGCAGAAAGATGCAGTCTAAGGAAAAATGTAGTTTTAAAAGAGATTTTAAACAAGAAAGGTACAATTTTCAGAAGCACCTGAGCAACATTATCTTAACTCCTATTTTCATTTTAATAAGACTTTGGCTCCAGTGTGTCTAAAGGCTTGTCTATACTGCTTCTGTACAGAACCCTGCAGTACCACCAAGTACTACGTCTCACCCACTTGCTTCCAGTCCAAACCTGCCAAATCCTGGAAACAAATCAGAGTAGCTGCTTTAGAGAAGCACTGAGAGCATTCCCAGAGATTCACTCAGGCTCTGTCTGTGGTGTACCTACCAGTGCATACTTTGGGCCCACCAAAAGTGCTACAATGCCCCATGTCCCAGAAGTGGAGTACAGTTTGTATTTCTTCATGGTGCTTCATAGTTCAGTGCAGAGGCAACGCAGACATACCCTAATTTTCTTGGAAAGAGAAAACAGTTTTAGATAACAGCAGTAGGTTTGAGATCAGCTCCCCAGTTGCAGAGGGTCAGAGGAGAAAGCCATCATTAAAGCAATCAAGTTCAGAGTTTCCATCTTACTGCGTGTATTTCCACACATGGTTGTGGCACAAGGCTGGCTTGCATCTAGGGGGAGAGAACTACAAGGTGGGGAGGGAGGAAAGGAAGTGGAAGGAATACCATCATTTGAACTTGACCAGGGGTGTAAAAAAATTTTGTGCTAGGTGAACTGCTGTTGAACTCGGTGGTTTTCATGTAAATAGAGAGTAATACCCCATATTCTACAGAACAACAGTAGCATTTTTCCTCACCTTCTAAAATAGTAAAGCAGGACCTGGAAGTGTAAGAAAACTATATATAGTACAGTGATAGTTTAATGTTAGGTTTTAAAGTAAGCACTTGTGGGTGAGGCAAGGAAGCAAATCATTTCTTCCTTACAGAGTCTAGCACTAACATTTCTTTCCAGCAACATATTACTTGTTTTTCTCAATTATGTATTCTCATTTTTCTGTGTCTCGTAAAATGCTGCTCAGCTACATTATCTTGCACAGAACAGTGACTGCTAGAAAAGATTCACAATATAAATATAGAAATCATCTCTCACCTTTTCCACTGGACAGGGGAAAATGCCACATAAATTAGATATCTTAAATAGCAGGTCATTATAATTAGTTGATGGTGATCATCAGGGTTTTCCCTGATAAAAAAAAATGAAAATTCTCTGATAGAAAGATCGCAATTTCTCTGATAAAACTCCCAAAATCCATGATTAAACTGAAAGGCCCCTCACTTCCCCTCCCCCAACCCCCATGGCCTTGCTGGTGCCCTTCACTCCGCGCCACCCTGCCACAACCCCCCTGGCCTTGCTGGTGCCCCTAACTCCCTCCGGCCACAGCCTCCCCCCCACCCTGGCCTTGCTCATGCCCCTCACTCCCCCCCACAGCCCTGTTGGTGCCCCCTGCCCCCCCAAGCCCTACCAGAGGGGGACCCCAGCTGCCAGGGCAAGGGACCCACGTCTGTAGCCCCCTGCCTCTGGTTGTGTCCCTCACCGCTGCCGCACAGCCAGGGGATGCATCACCAGGGCAGCACAGAGTTCACAGTGGCAATGAGCTTCCTTGCATGGCCCCGTTCTGCCTTACCACACTGGGTCACACCTGCTGGGCTGTGGAGGCCCCAGGGTAGGACAGCAGGGAGGGAGCCCAAGCCCACAGCAGGCAGCCCATACCTATGCCTGCCCCCACCCTGCACACAGATTGGGGGGGCACAGGTCCCCCTAGCCCCCTGGACTGCATGCAGCGGTGGGAAGCCAGCCCTCTCATACCCTGGACAAGCTGCCTGCAGCCCTGTCCTACTCCCCACTGGGGCCCTGCAGCTGTGCATTGCAGCCCCAAGCCCCACGCACTGCCCAGCTGGGCAGCAGCCCCAGCCCCAGCCCTGCTCAATTCCCTTCCTCCTTCGCTCTCTCTCTCTCTCAATTTCCCACCACCACTTACCTATAGGAGCTGCTCTCCAGGCTGCCCAGCAACTATGTGGGGTGTAGGAATTGTGGGGGTGGTAGAGATGTGTTGGCGAGTTTTGCATTTCTTGTCATGGCATGGTCTGGATCCTTTTGGTGTGTTCTGGGCCAAACAGAGCCATCAGCATTCCCAGATCTTACAGCTGCACCTCCAGAAATGTAATACGTCTCATTTAATGCACCAAATGCCCTGATGGAAAATACGCAGGAGAGACCAAACAACAACTGTGTACCAGAATGAACGCGCACTAGAAAGCTATCAAAGACAGGAATACCCAATTACCTGTGGGGGCACATTTCTCACAAAAAAAAAAACAAAAAAAAAAAACACTCTCTCTCCAAGCTCTCAGTCCTGATCCTCAAAGAAAACTTACAAAACACTTCCCAGAGACAAGGCTATGAGCTCCACTTCATGATTTTTAGTATCCAGGAGTTTGATGGACTAAATATAGACATTGGATTTATAACACATTATAACCTGACTGACATCCAACTCCCCAGGTATCTCTTCATTATTCATCCCCCTTCTCTCTCTTCTCCCCCCGCCCCCCAGCCTGTCTCTCACCCATTGACTCCTCAATCTACATTTTCACTGACTGCCCGTCTTGTATGCAGACCAGCCCAGCTTCTGGTTTCTTTACTTTTCATTCCTTCCAGGACGAGCACACACCAACTACAGAAACTTCTTTAGCCTGACAAAGGGTTTTTGAACCAGAAAGCTTGCTTAATAATTGTTTTCCAACTATTTAAGTTGATCTAATAAAAAATATCATATTCACCCAAAGAAACTTGTCTGCTTATGTCCTTAGACCTACAACCTACACCCCTGTATACATGCACATGGCACCCCCTAACTGACTGCCCTCCTTCCACTCCCTCCCAACCCCCTGCAGGCTGGAATTCTGCCAACCTGTAGAGAGCTCTTTGCAAAACTGCAAAATCCATGGTTTTCTCTGTTTTTTCGTGGTAAATGGAAAACCCAGATCCTTGGCGATCATAAACACTGGGCATGAGACATTTACTGCAGAGCAAACTAATTAGCTCCTCAATAAACATTTTAACATCTACACATGCTACCCTATTAGGTCACAGGAAACTAACCAGTTCCATAGCAGAATAATCCTTGTAAATAAAAGTACTATCCTGCTGTGCAGTTTTTTACCCTGCAGCACAGCATGGGTAGTTGCTCACATGGCTGGCTGGGGCACAAGGACACTTCAGTGTGGGGGCTGCCCACCAGCTAGCCTCACACCAAACCACCCTCATGCCCCAGCCAGCCCTTCTGCAGCACACTAAGCTGAGTCAGAGCATTCCTAGGGTGGCAGGCTGACTCCCCAGACCCCTGCCAGCTAGGGCTGCTCTGACCCAGCTTAACATGCTGCAGTCCTGGGCAAATACGTAGATACGGTGCCCTGGAACAATAAACAACAGCATGTTAAGTGCCAGAGTGTATTGTTCTCCATTAATATGCATGTGTAAACACACCTACTATTTGGCATCTTAGAACAGGACAATAGAAGGGCATACATGCAACTGATTTCAAGTAGTTTATCTGTTTTTTGGTTAGCAAAGTAATACATTCATCCTACAAACCCCATCCTCCTCTCTCTAATATGAAGAGATAGCAACCAACCCATAAATAAATGTGAGATACTGTAGCAGCCTGACTGCAAGATCTTTTAGTATAAGAAAGCTTCAGGTACGCTGCCTTCTACCTCCCCAGCCCCTCCCTCCTGTTCCTTTCTTGAATGTTTTAATTTCAAATCAAAATGTAAAAAAAAAAATCTTCAAAGCAACTTTTGTCACTGCATGTATACATTTAAAAAGATATGTGGCATAAACAGGCAATATTCAAGCTCTCCTATGCAAGCAGCCCTGTTCCCAGTATCTTGCCTCTTGTGAAGTCTCACCTATTCAAAAAGGTCTCAACGATCATTAGCCAAGGGTCAGGGTGCGATTCAGCTGCTGTATCAAGGAGCCAAAAGTGACTCTTATGCAGTTCCATTGCTATCAGTAGATACCTATGAACAGCAAAGTCTGTTTTCAGTTCTTAGCTTCTGCACTCAGGCTGCCCACCACAACAGTGTCTGTTTTGATAGTGCCTTCATTAATATAAATATCCCTCTGTAGGACCTTGAATGGGACCACCCTATTCATTTCCCAGTCATTAAGTGCCAAAAATATTTGGCTACTGCCCAATCAGGATCAAATTCTAAACAGCATTCCAATGGTAAATGCCTCTGTATTCCATGCCATGACCAAGCTGCCTGAGCCAGCCAGTGCCTTAGTTTGTATGTTTTCTGCAACTGTAGGAAGAGGCAAGCAGGAAAAATTACTCTCTGGTGGTATGGAAATACTGTAGTTATTTGCATTAGAAAATATACACCACAAATTAGATAAGGAACACACAAAAAAGGGAAGAGGTATCAAGGGCAAAGAATAAGATAAGAAGGAGGTTGCCTGCTGTATCCTTAAGAGGTCAAATTAGGATAAGCCCTCCAAAGACCAATTTTTAGGAATAAAAGCATTCAAAAGGTACCTTGTGGCTGATCAAACACACTTTGACAAGCTTTAGTTAAAAGCACCCCCGCAGACATTTGGAAGCATGGGGACACTGAATACATGTGATGCCAAGACTGCTGGAGCATGCTAATTGGCATGCTCCAGCAGGCTCGGTTAATGATTAATCAAGTCTGCTCCACCACGTGCTAATTAGCACACATCAGAGCAGGCCTTGTGCACATGTATAGGTGCCCTATAGACCAACTCATTAGGGATAAAACTAATCCCTCTTCACTAATGTGTTTCTCTTTTTTCCCCCCATTCCTCCTTCTAAAGAGATTGTTGCCCTGGTTTAACCCACATATAATGTGGCTAGGCAGCCAAAGACATTGGTCAGACCAATATCTACAAATGAGCAAGTGGTTGAGGGACAGGTTCTCAGTGTCACAGTGCAGAGAAGGAAAGTACTTAAAGAAAAATGTTGAACTTACAAAGGTCTCCTCAACTACAAAGCTCAAGTGTAGCAAAATAACTATGCTCCTTGCATTAGTTAGCTATGATAAGTCAGTCACATGTCAATAAAGAAAGACAGATAATTTGCTGAAGTTTAAATCACAGGTCATCTTCCCACAGACAGGTTTTTTTGTATAATCCACACTTCCAGGCCTACCATCCCACTTCTACAGAAACTCAATTACAGCCAGCTAGTCTCAGAAAATTCACAATTCCACTTGTTGCCCTTCCCAACCCTAATTTAGGAACCAGTGGTTTAGTACCTCTCTTAAACCAACTAGAGATAATTAGATGTGAAGGCATTATCAGTGGTTAGGGGAAGGTCTCACACCTAGGCCAAGTACAGACAGTCAAAAAGCCTGAGGCTGAATTGATTTAGTTTTTGCAGATTAGTCTAAATTGTGTAGACTGAACCAATAAGCTAATGAACATACATTCACTTTTGATTTGGGATATGCAGCCACTCGCCTGCAGTGGCTCAAGCCAGAAGCCGGGAGGCACTACAACACACCTCCGAGCCACTGCCAAAGAGAAGAGAGCCCTCTAAGACCTTCCCCCAATCCCTGCTAGAGCAGAAGGCCTCAGCCTGTGCTCTGCCCTGGGTGTGGGGAGGAAGGTAGAAGAATTGAATTCATAAAAGCTTAAACAATAATAAATTTTTTTCAGAGAAAAAGCTAAACTGAAGAACTATAAAACACAGCATAGGAGGTGGGTTTGCTTCCTCTTCCTGCTGCCCCCAACATCTCTGGAATTTGTAGTACACAATCACAGCAGCAGGACTCTCAGGGTTGCACATTACTTCCTCTTCCTACTTCCAGGTGCCTCTGGGATTTGTAGTCCATAGTCACAGTCAGCAGTAAGTAACCCCACAGGGCAGCTCCATACCCAGGGGGCAGTTTAACCACCCTCCCTGGCCCAAACCCCAGCTGGGGTTTGCTGGGGGTGCAGTGAGCTAACCCAGCTAGGGAGCAGAGGTATAAGGCAGCCCTGCTCTCCGGAGCAGACAGTACAGACCAGGCCAGCCCAGGGCTGTAAAGTATGCTGGGGGACTCTGATTTAATTTAAACCAGGAAGGGGCCTGGACAGAGGTTTCATTAACCAGTTTGACCCGGGGCAATACATAGGGGGTACACGCAGGTGAACCTGTACCCCTTACAAACCTTTGGTTGGTGCTCACTGCTGACAGCACTACCAGTGTCTGCAGGAGCTCCCCCGCTTACCGCTACCATGTTCTTACCACCACCATGCCCCCCAAGCTGCCAGGGGCACATGCTGTTCCTAGTTTGACCTAAATCAGTTAAGTCTGATACTGCCTTCAACCAGGTTTATCTTAAACCAGTTTCAGTCATTTTGAAGTTGGCTTCTGTTTTGCTGCAGATTTAAACCAGTTTCTAATGGCTTAAACCAGTTTGTGTGTCAATTCTGTCCCTAGTCCTGAAGAGCATAGTTGGTAGGCAACAACAGAAATTGAAAGCCAAGGGCAAGATTTAAAGATGAAGAAAACCTAGAAACCAATGCAAGATCAAAAACACTAGGTTTTAACACAAATAGAAACCTAGCAGGAGCTGTAACCTCACAAAAGACTGAGTAGCCAAACTCCAGCTGAGAGAACTGGGCTTATATCTTGGGCTCACCTGCCTGTAATCAATAGGGCAATCAGGCACAAATGGACCCAATCAAGAGGGATGTGGATAACCTTGACAGGGTTCAGAGGAGGGCTACTGGTATGGTTGATAAGACCCTATGAAGATAGACTGAGGGATCTGGCTGGGGTTACCTAACACAAGCGCTCTTTCCTGTCTGAAGTAGGGGGTAGACCTTATAATCTACTAGGTCCCTTCCAACTCTAGAAATCTATGAAGAGTCAGGCATCTTTTAGCAGCTCTAACATTAGATATAAGCTTTCAGTTCTAACAGGATGGTACCCAAGTGAACATCCTTACAGGTGTTCTAGAGACATGGAAATTCCCATAAACCAGGGGTGGCCAACTTGTGGTATGGGTGTCACAAGTTGCATGCAGGAAATTGGGGAGGGGACAGGAATAGAAAGCAGAGCAGCAAATTGAGCAAGGAGTATAGAGAAGGGCAAAGAAAGCAGAGCAGGTAGGGAACACGGAAGCTGAAAGCAGAACAGCAGGTTGGGCAGGGGAAGGCAATTGGAGTGGTGCTTGAGGAGGGTGCAGGGCTCATTTGTGGCATGCCTGCCAAAAAGCTTGGCTCCCCCGCTGCTGCAAATAGTTACCTTAAAGGTCAATCATTTTATTATAGCATTTTCTGCATGGAAAAAGGGTTTGCTTCATCAAAATAGATTTTTTTTTTGTTGCAGGAATGTGTTTTGTTGTTGTTGTTTTTAACACAACTATGTTTGGAAAATAAATCCAACAAAGTGTTTTGATAAGATTGAAAAAATAACTTTTTTTATTTTTTTTTTTTCCTGTGGCTTTTTGTTTTGAGATTTATTTCGTAAATTGAAAAAAAAAATCAAAATTAGACACATGTTTGAGTTCTATTGCAACTGACTGGTTTAATGGACTCAAAACAGGTTTTTAAAATATTTTAAGAGATTTTTCTTTCCTTCTAACTAGGAAGGCAAACAAATTTTAAAATGTTGAGATTCCCCATAGCACAGGAATTCAGGGATGCAGTCAGTGCTAGATTAGCCAAACTCCTAAGTTTAAAAATAAAAGGCCTCTGACAGCCTGGACATCTAAACATGAGGGAACGGACATCTATTAACCCCAACACAAGAAAAGAACAGACTCTGCTTTAGCCAGAAGTTCTGTAGCAAGAAGTCGCCTTTCTGATCTTCTCAAATCTTCAGATTCTCTCAAGTACGTTCCCAGTTGTTGTTTATTTTCTGCATCTCTTAGGAAACAGCTGTTTATTGCCAACCATGTTGGTCAATGTTCTCTCCTGGATCCTACTGACCTACTAAGGCTGGCTGCCAGTTGTTTTCAACCAGAGTATCAGGAGGCTTTTGTCTGCAGTCCCAGGAGCTCTGGCTAGAGCAACCTTTTTTGACTATGACCTAGTTGTTAGATATACAGGATCCAAACAAAGCTTTATATAAAAGCTTGTCATTGATGTGCCTGCTGAGTAAGAGGGGTGGTTTCTCCGCCCACTGCATGCTGTATATAGGGCAAAACAAATACCTGCTTCTCTTTCAGATAAAGGGTTTCGGAACATATCCAAACTAAGAAAGAGACTCTAAATACATCTGTCCCCCACCCCCCTTCACCTTTGCTGAATGGAAGTCTTTGAGATGAATGCCCCCATACCAACAAAAACCAAAACCAGTGCTGGTGTGCATCACAGATAATCTTATTTCAGTTTATCCTGTTACTGAATCTCTTATCTACAACATAATCTTATTTGCAGCCCCTCTGCCCAAATATATGTCACTTGGATTCATCTTGTAATGAGCTCCCAGCTGCATGTAAACAGAAATACTAACAAATAAGCACTACATCATATATTAGGCAAACATAACCTTTTGAAAGCAAAGAGAACCAAGAAAATGTAAGAAATTCAAACCTGCTCTTGGAAAAGCTGTCATTGATAGTAAGCATGGTGACCTATTATGCCACAAAGAGTGCCTATTCGTATAAAAATGTTTTGTTCCAGCAAACAGCAGCTCCGTCTTATAGAAAAGATCCAAGGTTGAGGTATTTTATATGCAAGACGGGCAATAATTCACACATGAGCTAAACTGACAGTCTTTTATTCTCCTAAGAAGTACTGGCTTGCTCTAAAAATGCATAAAGCATACAGAAAACTACTTGACACTGACATGATATAAAACTACTTATATTTTACACTATTTAAAATTAATTTTTGTTCAGTATATTTAAGGATTCAGTAGAAACTTCCTAATCTGTACAGCACTAAAAGCTATCCCATGCATGTAGCAGGGCAGCATCTTGCCTCCATGTACTGAAGTAGATAGTAGCTTTATGCTCTTAGAGAATGCAAATTACAGACTACACTTAAAAATGGACACTATTCCTTTCCACTCAAATATGAGCCAATAATGGAAATTAACTGATTACAGAATACCAAGAATACTGTACATGTAGGTGGAATATTCCTATCTACCTACATCTGATCAGCTATTATGAGTGGTACAAATTTTCATCTGACACAGTCATAGGTTTTCCTTTTTTAATTTAATTTCTTAGCCCCATGTTCTACAAGGAGCTCCCGATTGGCTGTAATGGAGACATGTTTCCATAAATTCCTTGCAGGTCAGTGACCCTAATATGAAATATCAAGCGTTTCATACAAGCTACATGAGTAAACTAGATAGATGCAAGTAATTCTACTTTTGAGGGAGTTTAGAGAAAGTCCATCCTCACCCCGGCTTCTGCAGCAAGGTGCCAAGTTGCAAGCAATACATCATAAGAAAAACTCACTGGTTGATGACTGCTGGAGGGAACAACACTGTAACCTAGCAACTAGTAAGAGTTGTGCCTTTAAAAATTAACTGTTCATGGGTGTCATATGCAAAACAGTGCTGAAGTATTTGTAGTTACTTGCTTGCTTAGATATATTTCTGACTGTTGAAAAGAGGGGAACTGATTTTTTTCATGGTTAATTTAAGGATGGCCCAGACTTGACCTCCACAAACATATTAAATAGATGGATCACCAGATTCTTGCATCGCTAATATCCACTCATTCTATTAAAGTTGCCTCTGTCATGTTACATTTGTGTCATGATCTGAAGAGTCACAGCACAGGACAGATCTGTGAATGACAAAGGTTCCCCACACTGCACAACAATACTTACTATACTTACTATCACAACAGTACTTACCATCACATATCTGCATGTTTTAGGCATAAGCAGTCCAGTATCAGCATTTGATGTAAAAGCAATAGCTACAGGGGACCCACAAAAATGCTTTGTATATTTATGTGCCTTTGGAATTTTTCTAACATGTAAAAATACAAGCGATTTGAAATTGTAATTTGGCAGTTATCCATTTGGATAATGATACATACTTCTGATCTGATGTCCAAATACAAAACAAGTGATATTTAAACAGTATTTGGACATTCTGCATGTGCAGTCAGCCTTCATCAATGACTGGACTCATAACTGAAGGGCATTCTATATAGTTTGTCATTCAAAAGATAATGAACAACCTTGTTTTGCAGTCAACTCCAATTTAATCTATGACCTCAGTATCATAAAGTATTGAATGATCACCATGTGTAATCCATAAGTAAACATGATTTTTTTAAAGATATTTCCCATAATTGTGTTGACAATTTGTAGAAAAGCCCTGCTGATGATCAGAAACAATTATTTTCCTATCACAAGTGTAAATCTGAGCTACTGACTTCCACTGAAGTCAATTGAACAATATAAATATATGTGAAATCAGAACAAGACCCTATAATGTATATACTCTTGACATTTATAAAGCCCACCTTTGCCCAAGAACTCATTCACAGATATTTCAGTGTGTCAAAATAGAGACCACTCTCCAGAATCAAAAAGCCTTTTTCATTATTGTGTCCAACCCTGTGAGATGTGAGCATCTCTAACAGGTTGCTGCAAACCTTCCACCCATGCTGTGCCCAAAAGCAAAACTTATACTGAAATCAGATGGAGTCAGATCAGACCCATGTGTTTAGAAGGCAGTCAACACTTCAGATGATCAAGCCTACAGATAGCAGTCAGGAGCAATTTGCCTTCTCGGTTACATAAAGCTACATGGGTGCATAAGTGTTTGTAGTATGTGTGTGTGAAAGGTTTGTACTGCCCAAACAAAATTTGGAGCCTTTCAGCTAGGGTCAGACATTCAAAAAGCCTAAGCCTGAATTGTTTCAGTCTTTGCAGGTTAGTCTAACCTGGCTAGGCTGAACCAGGTCCCAACACACGGACAACCCCTCTGGACTGAGAAAATTCAGGCATGTGCCTGCCGTGGCTCAGGCTGGAAGCCAGATGGTGCTAGAGCGCCCCTCCCCTCCCTTCCCTTGCAGAGCTGAGTTGAGTGGGGTGTGGCCAGCCTCCAGCAGGGCTCTGAGTGGGGGGAGGGGGTTACCCCCAGCCTGCCTGCGGTCTCAGGCTTTTCACCTTTTGCTCCTCAAGGGGCAGGAGGGTTGCCAGCCGGCAGCCCTGCGCTAGCACTCTGAGGCAAGGGGAAGTGCGCAGTTCATGCATCTGTTGATGATACGGAGTTTTTCACTCTCCCTCCCTGCTTCTGTATATTGTCTGCAGCAAACTGACAGGCAAGCAAGCCAGGGTTGGGGGGGGGGGGTGGAGGCTGATAACTGTGTTTATCACCCTTATCTTAGTGTTTAGCGCCCCATTAAGACTATTGATTCTACCCGTTGATTCTACATGGACCCAGCATGTGGTCTGTTAACTAACACACAAGACACCACCTCAGCAAGGCAGAGAGGAGGGGGGAATTCCTGCTTAGCAGGGAGTGGTGAGCAAGGGGATGGGCTCTTAAACACTGTTTCCAAGGAAGGACATTAAGCTACCTATTAATTAGCCCCCAAAAGCCTACCTGCCTCTCTTTCTCCCACAGCATGGACTGTAGCCAGCATGTGGTCTGCTAGCTAATGCTGAGGTGTGTGAGGGAGGAAGGAATTCCTGTTTAGCCCAGAGTGGGGGAGCAGAAGCCAAGCAGATGACTATAGAGACTGCCGAGCTCCACCAAGGCAGCGGAGGGGAGGGGCCAATCCTGCTGTGGAGCAGAGAGCCACGCCCAGCCAGAGAGCAGGCTGGGATGCTGGGGGACTCTGATTTAGGTTAAACCAGCAAGGGGTCTGGGACAGGCATTGCATAAACCAGTTTGAGCCAAATCAGGTAAGTCTGATATTATTACATTCAACCAGGTTTATCTCAAACTGGTTTCAGCCATTTTCAAACTGGTTTATGTACTCTGAACATCTGTTCTGTTACAGGTTTAAACCAGTTTCTGATCACTTAAACCAGTTGATGTGTAACGTCTGTCCCTAGTTTTCCAGGGAAAATAGAGGCAGACTGGCTGCAGGCTATGAACCATAAGAAATACCTTTAGGTCTGTACCTTTCCTTACGTATATGGTATCATACAGAAATTTCTTATTCATTACATCAACTATGCTCATATTGCAATCCTATTAGATTACAGGCTTATTAATAAAATATTAAAAGAAAATTAAAAAAATAAAACCTCTCCCTCTGACTGAGAGCAAGGACTTCTTACTTATTGTTTTTGTAGCTACACAAACCAAGTGGCTTTATTTCTGCAACAAGAATGTCTGGCTACCTAAAATGGTAGAAAAAAATGTCGCCATCTAAGGGAGGAGGAGGTGCCCAGAAATAGGAAGTGAACATATCATGAAAAAGAAAAATTGCAAGGATAACAAAATATATTCAATTGAAATTAAATCTTGAGTGAGGCTTCAGAGATATCACTAAACAAAAGAAATCAGCTGAAAGAAACCTAAATTACTATAATTTTGGGTCCAATATTCTTCAGAGAAAAAGATCTGGAATTGCTTGGTGAAGGACATAAGATAGAGGTCACAGAAGTTATGGTTGTGTGAAATGAAATGGAAAACAATTAGTCTTGAGGCAATCACCTCTCTCTCTCTCTCAACTCCAGCTTTAGTATTTCTCTTTTTTCCATCTATTCTTACCTATTGATTTCTCTTACAATGTCTCTTCCAGACAATAATTGGCTCTTTAGCCTAAACAATTTCCCAGATCACACACATTTTGTCACGTCTTTGTTCCAGGGTTTGACTTTTAATACAGTCTTTTCTGACCCTATTTTGGCATTCTTTGAGAATATTTATTAACCTTATTTTAATTTACAGGAAATATGCTGACATGGCACCAATTTTGTTTCCAGCTTATTAGGTTTTAAACAGGCCTACAGTCTCAAGCCCTCTTAATGGCAGGAAGAAAATCTAATCTGCCTGGCCCTGCAGACTGGGTGCTTAAAACTCAGAATAAGACAGCAACCTGTGAGGTGTGCACACATTCCTGCAGACAGTATTCTAGAAAGATGTGTGATGTAATTAAGTGCCATGATTTATATGTCTATTGCTTCTAGATCATACTTGCTTCAAAAGTGCTGTTTGATTGATGTGTTTTCCCTTTTGATATCTCAGCTGAAAATACTAAATCCTGAATGAACAGATGGTGCATTACACTGAATGATAAGAGGAAGGGAGTTAAAGTGCTTTGAACAGGAATAAAAAGCAGGCACAAAATGAAAGCTGTGCATTTTCATCCCTTAAAGGGAAACTGTTAAATTTTTCTTCTTGTCAGAGAGAGGCCACCTCTTTAATTATTGCATCTCTGTATCTGCAGCTGTCTGTACAGGTGTTTTTAACATGACTATTTGGAATACAGCATGTAATTAAATCCTGATGGCTTAGATCACATCTTGGAGATCCAGGCTCATACCAGTATGGAATGAAAAGTAGCACTCCGCAGTATCCTTCCCTCAATCCCGACACATGCAGATACTACCTTAAGTACTGGTGCCTTAAGACGTGCAAAGTACTTACTATACAATAAAAAGCTCCAAGCAGCTATCAAGTTAGACCTTGAAAATGTCTACAAACTTTATAGCTGGTTGTACTGAGCTTTAATTTGCATGTATAGTAGGGTCTCCCCTGTGGCAGCGAGTCCCATTAAGTGACAGGGCTCCCAGCTGCAGGGGTACACCTTGTTCAGCGTGAAACACCCAAGCCCTGGCGATCATTGCTGACACATGATGCCTAGACCTCGCGGGTGCATGAAATCCCTGGGTTCTGGGGATCATGGCTGCATCAGACCTAGAGGTTTCACACACCCCTGAGCCTTAGGGATCATGGCGGCCATGATCCCCCGGGCCCCAGGGTTTCACACACTCCTGAGCCTGGGAGATCATGGCTGGGGGTGCATGGGGTAGCCCCATGGCTGGAAGCCCCTCAACTGAGGGGGCTCCCAGCTGCAGGAGCTTGCCTCTTATCCAGGGGGAGCCCAGGATTCGCTCCCCCTGCACTGGCAATAAGGAGGAATGGGATCTAATGCTTGATCCCACAGTCACACCTCTGGCCATGCGCATGTGGTATGGCAGGAGGTGTGATTATGTAGCTTGCACATTAGATTCCATTGCACCTTTACCTGCACATGTAGAGGGGGCCTTAGTTCCTAAACTCACCATAAAGCTATTGAGAGCCCTAAGGTTTCCATATCTCATATAAAGCAGAAACATCTAACATGCAGCGGGCTATATTTCCTACTGATGCATCAGTAAATTGGGCAGCAAATGTTTTTCTTGTCAGTCTCATTTGTCTGATTATTCCACTGCAAGTTGACTTTGTTTGTTATTTTCTTTTTCTGTTTAACATTAATCTTTCCCTCCTCCTTTAAAATAAAACGTTAAAAGGGACAATTGACTGGTTTTGCATGCACAAAGAAGGAAAACAGATGTGCATGCTGCCTTTTAAATCCTCTCTATTTTTCTGGAATAGTCTTAAGAGATTAAAAAAAACCTTGTTAAGAAAATTGGTGTGCTTGCTCTCTGTTTTCAGCATATGGTTTTTTGAATATGAATCTTTTCTGGACAAAGTGCTTAGGATCTATTTTATATCAAATCAGAAAAGAAAACACCGACACAGCACTAGCAGATTTGTAAACAATTATAGAGAAAACTCGCCAATTTTAAAGACTGGTTTGAAAAATAACTGTGGCTTTTCTATGAAACTTAATTCAACTACCTATGGAAATGGTGGTGGGATATTCTGAATTTTTTCCTAATCTCTGCCTCCCAGAAAGTAATATTTTGCTCTGATTAATGTAATAGCATATGTGGATTTTTACAAAATGTACATATCCTGAAGGCCAGATCGTCATCTAGTGTAGATTGGCTAATTCTATTACAAACAATAGACATATCAACATGTCCAGTTTCCTAACTCCAAACAATGTAAACTATGAGGTCAAGAAAACATGAACACTGTTAGTAAGTATGTCTTCTGAAGACTAGTCAAGTGAGGTAGTTCCTGGCTCTGTGTGGAAGAAGAATAATGCACATTTCTTCATATTAGATGTATTCTGTAATAGGCATAGCACTATAGTTTGAACTCCTTGAAAGAACATGTTTTGACAGAAGATAGAAATGAGACTGGGTGGAACAAGGAGAGGGTGGTAGTTAAACAGCCCCACATCAGAAATTAACTTTGGAGACAGACAAAAGGGAAAAAGTCAAACTAGGGCTGACTGACAGCATCATACCACAGGAAATATAAAACAAACTGAAGCATCATGTCATCGGAACTGATTTAATAGGCAGAACATACCATGAAAGTATGGTTTGGTGAGTTAGAAAGCTCACTGAGCTGATTACACTTTCATTTGAGGGGAGGGAGAAAGGACATATGCATCAGAATACTTGATGCTTCACAGAAGTTCAAAGAATGTTTGCAGATTCTAGAACTAGATTACTTCTGTTGAAAAAGTTCCTAACAAGAGGACAGTGAGAGGAAGGATGGTCTGGTAGTTAAAGAGCTGATGGGAACCCCAAGACATGTGGCATCTTTCTACGGCTCTCCCAGGGAATTTATTTCTGACCTTAGGTAAGTCAGTTAGGCTCAGAACTTCAAAGGCATTTAGGAACCTAACTCCTGTGGCCTTAATTTCTCTGTGGCTCATTCCCCTGCTGCCATGTGGGGATCATAAATATCTTTTGACTTCACAGACATGCTGTGAGGATAAATTAAGGTGGGGCACTTAGAAATTGCAGTGAGGTGTGCTTAAAACAGAACAAATAAGTGCTAGCATGCTTCAAGTGAAGACACTGGATCCAGGCCCTGGCAGCTCAGGAAATTGGCACCATGCTTCAATCATAGCAACAGAGAAGGAATCCTCAGAGGCCTATTGCCTGCTGCATGTAGTTTATTCTCTCAGCTGCAGCAGACAAGGGATCTCCAGAGCCCAAGTACCTGCCTTTTTTTTTTTTATCTATTCCCTTTGCAGCATCCGCTAATCTCTGAGGAGGTGTGGGGTGCATCCCATAGTGGCAGCCGGATCACAAATAGTGGCCGGCAGCGGCAAAAACTTGCTAACCACTGTGTCTCCATTAAGGTCTTGTCTGTGGAAGAGAAAAAAGCTAGTAAATCAAGTTAGCTGACAAGAGTTAACTACAATGATACAGAACAGCATTTAGCACTTAGCATATATCCAGTTCTGCAGGTAACCTAACCTGACACCAAGTTCTGACCCATACGAGCTAAGGGAAATTTACAGGTAATAAACTATGTCTATGCTAGATGAGAAATGGCAGAGACAGATTCAGGGAGTTGGTGACACCCCCACCCCTTTTGATTCCTGTTCCACTCAAAGTTTAAAACAAACTGCCCACTAGGGCAGTTACATTTCTATTAGCTGAGTCAGTTGACTTCATGACTTACTATTACTACTAATATAATATACTTGATTCCTGCTAATCTCTCCACTCCATAGGTGTCAGCAACCTTGGTCTTCCACTAATCAAACTATCCTAGCTTGTACAATTATCCTGTCTATTATTTACTCCTAGTTATGTTTCTCTACTCATTCTCCCAGTGTGTCCAATAAAGGTGTGCTGCTACTTCGGAACCTGTGCTTAGAAACCTGTACTTAGGAACTTTGTGGCCAGACTGTATGAGGGAGGTAACAGCTATACTCCTTGGCACCAAGTGCCTATCCCCGCTTGAAGCTGGCAGTTAGCCTTCCCCACAAACCAAGTTATATTTGTTTTTGTTTTTGCTTGGTTCTTAAACTCAATAATATAGCTGTATGCCTCTAGCATATCAGGAAACCTTCTGGTTTCTTTTTTAACTGGAGAAAAAATGTGTGTGGATTGTGTTATATGATGATGCACTTGCACCACACCATCTGTACCTTCCTTCGTAAAATCCTGGATCTGCCCAGGAGAAATGGTATTTAAAATCATGGTAGCTGGCATTTCTATAACTGTTTCCCTTATACCATCACATAATTAAAGTTTACTAACGTCTCTCCCCACCACTAGATTGCTCAAGGTAGGAATCTACAAAATGGAAAAGCAAGTTGCACTACATACTTTAACTTAAAAACATTATTTGTAATTACATTTTTTAATAATTTTATTTCTATAACAAAGATTATTTTGATTTTTAATGATCTCCTTTATAAATGTTTGTAAGGTGGTGTAGTGATCTGTTTGATTAAGAAACCCTCTAATCGTGATGCTCATGTGTTCCTAGCAAGATAATTCAGTAAGTTTAGAACCCATTCTTAAATAAATGGAGCATAGCTTTCCTGCAAACCATTTGTGACAGTCACTGCAGCCATAGATCACATGATTAAGTTACTACCTGCTAGTGATGTAGACTAAGTGAAGGTGCCAGTCAGTGAAGTGAAAATGTTTCAGTGCCATCTTTTAATAAATTAAATGCAATGCCAATGGTCTTCCACCAATCAGCAGTGAGGGGCAGAGCTGGTGGGCAATACCTGCAAAATTGGCCCTTTGTGCCACAACTAAGCCGCAAAAACTGCTTTGTCTAGCCACAAATTAAGTAGACACTTAGGCATAAGTGAAATAACTACCCTTTTAAAATCTGCAACAATAAATGATGTCACTTTACAGAAGAAAAAATAGTGAATTCCTAAACTATAAATACCAATTATTGGGACTAAGGTTATATTCCGGGCCATATTTTCTGTGGTCAAACAACACATTTAGATAAAAGTAAACATCAATACTTTTATTCTGCAGCTAAATGAACAAATTATAGTGACCTCTATTTCTTTGTCTTCTATCGGTGTAGATTTATATTTCTTTCTAGAAAAAGCCTTAATTGTTTGACTATATTCTTAACTGAAAAAAATATGCACTGATCTGTATAGTTAGAATGCAATGATCTTATTTCTTTTTTTAGGAAACTTGGGCCTCATTTTCAGTCACCAGCACCCACCTTACTTTGAGAGTAAATAGAAATGTCAAACATTTTCCATACATGCACAGTTTTGTGTCTCTGAAGAATACACAAACTCCGTTCTACTGGAAATAGAAAGCATGGAGTATACAGACATAGCATATAGGTGATAATAGAATTTACTCTTTTAAGAGAGAATATTAAACCTCTCTTACTTAGGCCTGCCTTAGTAGGGACTGAGCCAATCCTAAATTGGAGTGAGATCAGAAACAAATGTATATTGTCTGATCTGGGTAAGCTAGTATCATTTGTACCACACTGGGAGTCACTGAAGTTTAGATACACAAGAAGATTTACATGTCTTGTTGCTTAATGGACTTCCCAATCCTGATTTATGTGCCTAAGCTTCCTGTACAGTGCATGGGGAGAGTTGGGCACCTAACAGTGGGATCTGCAACAGACTGCATGCTGAGCAGGGAGCCACCTACCCTACCCATGAAGAAATGCTGAGGCTTAATCTTAAAGAGTATAAGTGGGACTTGACTCAAAGAGATGTCAGAAGTGTAACATGGCAGCTCTGAGCTTGGGCCAGCATGATAAACAGGGCACCACCATGGTGCTAATGATGGTGGCACAATCACCTGTTGCTCCTGCAGTGGCCATTTTTGTAACTCCCCAACAAAAGGGGGAGCCAGAGCTCCTGCCCTAGGCATCCTTCCCCACTTCAGTTACACTACTGAGAGATATACATGTTTTACTTAGATACAAGAAGACTTCTCCCTGTACTTGGGATTCACAGCCATGAACTCTCTCCTAGAGTTAAGTGCCTAATCTAGTCACCTCTCATTAGGAACTTACCAAATTTACAATTTTGTGTATTCTGCAAAATCTGGACAATGCCCACAAAATCTGAAGGAGAAAACCTCCTAAAAAAACTTACCAAGAACCGTCACAGCTCTCCAGGGCAGGGAAGGGGAGGAAGACAACAGCCATCTTGCCAGTGTTCACCATTGATTGGCTGTGAGGGCTGCCTATCATGTGGTGAGAGGCAGAGCCACACAACAGACAGCCCCCAAAATGGTGAGGGACAGGGCCACTGGGGGCCTTTGGCCAATCAGAGGCATGGGGGGGCATGCCATGCTCTGCTTGCAAAATGGCTGCCCAAGTCCATGTTCTGCCTGCAAAATTGGGGGCGTAGTCTCTGCGAATTAGGTAGGTCCCTACTTCTCACAAAACATGAACTGTAGGGTATAGCACAAACCTTCCTTTTTAAGCTGTTGTAATTTATATAGAATAATTATATATTTACGCACTTGAGGAAAAAGTGACTTTTTATACTAGTGGTTAAGATATTCAGCTTCTGGTGTGGGAGAAGTGAATTTAAATCCTATCAGGTAGATGGAATTTGAAGTTGAATCTCCCATGTCCTGTTGCAGTGTTTCTCAGTCTTTTAAGTAGCAAGTACCCCCTGACTTCTGCAAATGTTAATAAGTACTCCAACACTCAATTTTCCAGGAGATTTCATAGTTACAGACTAATGTGTACCATATGTTGGAAGAAGGGCTGTGTATATAAGGCTGCGTATACTGGGAAGGCAGTAGGTACCAACACTGTGCCCGCCGGGGCCGGGGCCAGGAGGCAGCAGCTTTTCTCAGCCTCCTGGCTGCAGCTGACTGAGGCTCTGGGGTTGCTGGTGCCAGCCATGGTGGCTGTGCTGCTTGCAGCAGGGCTTATAGCCTCCCACCCACTTGCTGGGAGCAGCCCAGGCTCCATGGTTGGCAGAGCCGAGGCTGGTGGTGGCATGCTAAGCAATATGGCCTTGTGTACCATGCTCGGCACGTATACTGGGGGTTGCCAACCCCTAGTCTAGAAGGTGCATCTTTACCCTGCCTTTTGCTCCAAAAAGCCATTCTGAGAATTGTTTCATGGAGTTCCATCTTCATGGTGACTACTTCCATTTCAACTTGACCATATATTAAAAAAAGGATATAAGAATTCTTTAGGGCTAGGGACAGAAAGCACAAATAAACTGGTATATGGGATTGGAAACTGGTTCAGATCTGCAATACAACAGAAGTTCAGTACTAATAAAACACTTTCAAAATACTAGAAAGTAGTTTTAAGATATACCTGGATGGATATAGTATAAGACTTAACTGATTTTGATTAAATTGATTTATTGAACTTCTATCCAAGATCCCCTCCAGATTCAAGTTAACTCACAATCTTCCAGGTTCTCTGAACCTCCTCCACAAACCCCCTCCCCTACTCCCGCAGGGCTGGCAGGCTAGGCTGGGTCCAATTTGTCTGCTCCAGCTGAGCAGGGAGGCATACTCTTGCACCTCCCAGCTTCTGGCCTGAGTCACTGCAGGTATGTAGCTGCATTTCCACAATCAAAAGTGAATGTCTGTTCACTTCGTTATCAGTTCAATCTATGCAACTTAGACTAACATGCAAAGATTAAATTGATTCAGGCTTGGGGTTTTGGACTGTCTGTACTTAGCCTAGATCTTGGTTTTGCACAGGAATCTGTGCATGTAAATCTCTACTTCTGTGTAGATTTCTCTTATAGAATTGGGGTCTACAATTACATAATCCTTTTATTTATAGCCTGTTTCCGCTTTGGTTTATGTAGGTCCAAGCACACACTGTTGGCGTTAAATAAATAAAAATCAATTAGTGGCGCACAGCCCTATTATTTGCAAAGCTGTGGAAGAAACAAGAGGAGCACAAGAAAGCAGCAGTCAGGTAGTGTCTTATCTTTTGAAGATTTAATTGGCTACACAGGAAGCAACAAACAAATTTCTTACATCATTTTTAAAAAGTCAGTATGTTTAGAACTAGAACCACAAAATGACTTTGGTTTCCAACTGGCATATTATGTGCTTAAGTCCAAAATGTAAATCTTCAAAACCTTCCATCAGTTTTTAGATAACTCTGGAGCTGCATAAATTCTTCAGGCACCTAAGTTTCCACCAATAACATTCCTTGGACACCTAGATGTCTGCACTGGAAAATGCCCAGGATCACCTGAATTGTAACTTAAACGTGATCTAATAGGCCCATTCAAAGCATAGTTAATAGGCCTTCTATGAAACACAGCTGAAGGAGTTCATGTTCTTTTTTATGTAATAGGACATAGTTTCTCAACCTGTGGTACATGTACCCCTGGGGGTACATGAGACACAGGCAGGGGGTAAGTGGGTACCCCAATATTCTCTCTCTCTCTCGCCCTCTTTTTCTCTCCCTCTTGCCCCTTCCTCTGCTCAAAACTATGACAAAAAAATTGGTGGGCCGCACATTCCGCAGTGCTTTAAATTCCCCAGTAATAATTTGGTGTGCCACGTTTTGCATAGCACTGGGTTCAGTCCTTCTATCTTTGGCCAACATCACCTCTAGCTCAGGTACATACTTGAGTTGTGCAACCCTGGTATAAAAGGTGGCAACCCTACCCACACTAGATTAGACATCTGTCATATCACAGCCTTATATACACAGCCCTTCTTCCAACATATGGCACACGTTAGTCTGTAACTATGAAATCCCCTGGAAAAATGAGTGTTGGAGTACTTATTAACATTTTCGGAAGTTAGGGGGGCACTTGCTACTTAAAAGGTTGAGAAACACTGCTTCACACTATAGCAGCTGTATCTGGATGTATCTGGATGGGGGGTCTTTCAATGATAAACTGATTGACAGGAACATGATTATCACTTTACATGCCTCACCAAAAGCATCCGGGAATGTCTCCTAGCTAAAAGGGAGGTGTACACCCAGTGGAAAAGAGGGGATATCACCAGGGATGACTATACTGCAGTTGCTCAGGGATGTAGGGGGGCAGTCAGGAAGGCCAAGGCAGAGAATGAACTGGGACTAGGTTCCCGGATTAACGACAATAAGAAGTCCTTCTTTAAATACACAGGGGTAAAAAGACAGTTCTGGGTAATGTGGGGCCCCTACAGGACACGTTAGGAAATTTGGTTGTCACACCAGATGATAAAGCCAACATATTTAACGATTTCTTTGCCTCCATCTTCCTAAGCAGGGACTGAAACAGCCACTTCCCCCACTGGGCTCCCCTCAGGCCCCAGGGGAGACACACCTGGGCCAAGGGTTAGTGAGGAACAAGTTAGGGAACTTCCGGAGGGACTGGATGTATTCAAGTCAGCCAGTCCAGACGATCTCCATCCTAGAGTATTAAAGGAACTGGCTGAGATCATTTCAGGACCCCTGGCACGGCTTTACAAGCACTCGTGGTGCTCTGGTGTGGTGCCAGAGGACTGGAAGAGGGCCAACGTGGTTCCCATCTTCAAAAAGGGGAAGAAGGAGGACCCGGGAAACTATAGGCCAGTTAGTCTTACTTCGATCCTAGGCAAGCTGTTCGAGAAAATTATGCTGGCACACATCCATGGGGGCCAGCAGGGGATTTCATGCTTAGGGGCAACCAACATGGGTTCAGCAGTGGCAGGTCCTGTCAGACCAACCTCGTTGCCTTCTATGATCAGATAACCAAATCATTAGATGCAGGGGTAGCAGTGGACATAGTCTTCCTGGACTTTCGGAAGGCCTTTGACACTGTCTCTCACCCTGTTCTCATTAAGAAACCAGGGGAATGTGGTGTTGACACCCACACAGTCAATTGGGTTGCCAACTGGCTGGAGGGCCGCACCCAGAGAGTGGTGGTGGATGGGCCATTTTCAGCCTGGAGGGATGTGGGCAGTGGGGTTCCGCAGAACTCGGTCCTCGGGCCCGCACTGTTCAACATCTTCATCAGCGACTTGGATGAGGGTTTAAAAAGCACCCTGTTCAAATTTGCTGATGACACTAAGATGTGGGGGGATGTGGGCATTCTAGAAGGGAGCAATAGGCTACAGTCGGACCAAGACAGGTTACAGAGGTGGGCAGATGAGAACAGGATGGGATTCAACACTGACAAGTGCAAAGTGATGCACCTGGGGAGGAAGAACCAGCACCATACCTACAGGTTGGGGAACTCCCTTCTTGTCAGTACAGAGGCAGAAAAGGATCTTGGAATCATCATTGACACCAAGATGAACATGGGTCGGCAGTGTGGGGAAGCTGTCAGGAAGGCCAACTGTACCTTGTCATGCATCCACAGATGCATCTCAAGCAGGTCCAAGGAGGTGATACTCCCCCTCTATGCAGCACTGGTCAGGCTGCAGCTGGAGTACTGCGTCCAGTTCTGGGCACTGCACTTCAAGAGAGATGTGGACAACATGGAGAGGGTCCAGAGGCGGGCCACTCGTATGATCAGGGGGCAGCAGGGCAGGCCCTACGAGGAGAGGCTACAGGACCTGAACCTGAACAAGAGAAGGCTGAGGGGGGATCTCGTGGCCTGTTACAAACTTGTCGGGGGGATCAGCAGGCACTGGGGAAGTCCCTGTTCCCCCGAGCACTGCCAGGAGTGACCAGGAATAATGGTCACAAGCTGGTAGAGGGTAGATTTAGGCTAGATATCAGGAGGTGCTACTTCACGGTCAGGGCAGCTAGGGTCCGGAACCAACTTCCAAGAGAAGTGGTGCTGGCCCCTACCCTGGGGGTCTTTAAGAGGTTAGATGAACACCTTGCTGGGGTCGTTTGACCCCAGTAATCTTTCCTGCCATGGCAGGAGGTTGGACTAGATGATCTACTCAGGTCCCTTCCGACTCTAGAAACTATGAAATTATGAAACTATAAGAGTAACAAGTAGGAGAGCACAGTGACATGACACTAATGCAGAATCATTTGAAGGTAAGATTAAGAGGTCTAATGAAAGAAAACAAAACAAAAAATGTAAAGTCCTAACAGTAAAATGGAGTAAAATAAATGGGTTTAGTTTGGAGACTCTGCTGCTGCTGCTTACTACATGTTCTCATGGTTCGCTGCTGGGAACCCTGAGAATTTTAAAGTTTCTTTAAAATTGTTCTCTTTCAAACTCTCAAAATGCTGTAATTTTGCTTCTCTGGCTGGTTGAATATCTATTCCTTCAATGTCTTTAAGGATAACAGAGATGTGACACAATGACATTGACACTTGAATGCCATTTATGGCAGTGCAGCTGAAAACCCTGAAGCCTCTTTTTTTACAATTGTCATTGTCTTCTACAAGAGAGGCACAAATAAGAAGAAAGCTGATTTTCTACTAGGCTGCCAAGGAGCGTTTTCCCTGGGAATCTGTTCATTTAGCTTTAATTTGGGGTACATAGTTGAATATCTCCTTTCCAGAAAATAGTCACTATCATTTGCTAGCTTAAAATACAAAATGAGAGATCCTTTGTGAACATGGAGGATGCTGTATCTGACCATTCCAAAATTTGATCAAGTTAATATTTCCTAATAAATGCTTCCTGTGCATAGAATAGCTTTACAATTACAGTTAAAGAATATACTAATGTTCTGTTGCATTGATTTTTGGACCATTCCCACAGCAAACATGTTTAACTAGTCTATCATTGCATTATTTAATTAAGGGAGGAAGTGAAGTATATTCAGAATCTATTTTAAGATCTCATTCTCCCTGGATGATAAGTTAGATTTCCCTATTCTTTCTTCCAACACCTATTTTACTGTTAAGATTGAAAATAAATTATGTGAACTGATTTCTGTTTGCCATCTGAAACTGGACAATCATAACAGTACATTGCCATATCATGCTAAATTGTAAAGTCTAAATTAGACATAAATCCAAAGCAATGTAATGACCATCTAGCTTCAACTGTGAATTTCAAGGGATATATTTATGAGCTTATTTAAATACTAACGATTTTGCAATCAGACAGCAGCAGGCTATAAGAAAGTTTACAGAATAGAATCTCAGCTATTATGATATTCCTTTTACCTACATTCAGCAGAATAGTCACCACCTGATACAATGTTTATTGGTTTTATTTTCTACCAATGTCCTATGAAGATTAATTAAGAAGTTCATTTGAAAACCTTCTAAGATACAGTCAACCATAATTTACCCAATCCTTATCTGGACATAAAAAGCTATGAAAGGTGTGATTAATTTTTCTTCGTACACAGGAATAGCTAAAAGACTATTTTACTCTTTCTTCCCATCATTCGTAGCATCAACCTATCAAAGCTTTTAAAAGCAGCCTTTCTATAAGGTGTTGCTGACCTACCTACTCAAAGAATACTCATCAATGACTTGATATCTAACTGGCAGATAGTACCAACTGCCAGATAGTAGGATTCCCCAGGTGTCTGTCCTAGGTCCAGTGTCATGCAATATCTTCTTTAATTACTTTGACAATAGAATTGAGTATACGCTTAAAGTTGCAAACAACACTAAGCGGGCCATTCAGCAAGCAGTTTGGAGGATAGGCTTAGGATTCAAAATGATCGTGATAAATTGGAGAAATGGTCTGAAATAAATAATATGAAATTCAGTAAGGGCAAGCGTACTGCACATATGCTAGAACAACCAAACACAAATACAAATGCAAAGGCTCATAGGTCACATTGCTTTTGGAATGTCTCTTACTCATGGATTTCCAGGAAGCAGTGGTGATTTGCATTACTTTCTTTGTCATCTCAATTCATCCAGGGAACTGTGACTACCTCATATCAATCATTCACTTCTTTGTGGGCCTCTTGTTATAATCAGGCTGATCTGTATAGTGAATCACATTGGCATAAGCATATAGATATCTATCCATTTATTTTCTTAATTGCTTTGTATGTAGTTACTTTTATATAGTAATATCTAAGTAGCTACTCAAGGCCCTGATTTTCTTTGTGGGCATGAAAAGGCTGGCTAGGATAAACTGAGCCACCTCGCCAACTGCAACCCTTAAAAGTTAAAGGCTGGGCAGTCTCAGAAGAGAATGCAGCTACCTCCTTTTGGAAGTAGTTCACAGCCTTGTTTGTTGTTGCCAGTGTGGTGTAAGGCTCACATTATCAGGTAAACTTATGTTTGATATCAGCTAATTCTTTGGCTCCCTCTGAGTTGTGGCATTGTATAAACTGCATTGATTTAATCGATTTCATAGACATTAGGGCTGGAAGGGACCTAGTAATATCATCGGATCCAGCCCCCTGCCCCAAGGGCAGGAAGTCATCTAGGGTCAAAAGATCCCAGCAAGATAAGCATCCAAATGTTTCTTAAAAGTGTCCAGAGTAGATGCTTGCACCACCTCTGGAGGAGACTATTCCAGGCCTTGGGGGTTCAGACAATAAAGACATTTTTCCTTATGTGCAGCCTAAAGCAGTCTTGCAGGAGTTTGTGACCTTTGGACCTTGTCATCCCTTGGGGTACTCTGGTAAACAGGCATTCCCCGTGATCCTGATGCACACCTCTGATGTACTTACAGGCTGCCACCAAGTCACCCCTGAGCCTGGGCTTCTCCAGGCTGAAGAGTCCCATAGCTCGCAGCCTCTCTTTATAAGGCCTGTTCTCTTGCCCTCTGATAATGCATGTGACTTTCTTATGGACTCTTTCAAGCTTCTCCACGTTCTTCCTGAATTGTGGAGCCCAGAATTGGATGCAGTACTCCAGCTGCAGCCTCACCAAAGCTGAGTACAGTGGGAGGCTGACATCCTGGGTCTTACTTGAGATGCATCAGTAGATGCAACCCAGAGTTTTGTTCGCTTTGCCGGCTGCAGTATTGCATTGGTGGCTCATATTCATCTTGTGGTCAGTCATGATCCCCAAGTCTCTTTCAGTCATAGTGCTAGTGAGTGTAGCACTGTTGAGCCTATAAGTGTGATGTGGGTTTTTTTTCCCCTGAGATGGAGCACCTTATATTTCTCCATATGCATAGATTCATAGATGTTAGGGTTAGAAGGGACCTCAATAGATCATCAAGTCCGACCCCCTGCATAGGCAGGAAAGAGTGCCCCCAGCCAAATGACTATCTAACTTCCTCTGGAAGACCCCCAGGGTAGGGGAGAGCACCACCTCCCTTGGGAGCTCATTCCAGATTTTGGGCACTCTAACTGTAAAGAAGTTCTTCCTAATGTCCAGTCTGAATCTGCTCTCTGCTAGCTTATGGGCATTATTTCTTGTAATCCTCAGGGGTGCCTTGGTGAGAAGAGCCTCACCAATTCTCTTCTGTGCCCCCATGATGAATTTATAGGCAGCCACAAGGTCACCTCTCAACCTCCTCTTGTGGAAGCTGAAGAGGTCCAGGTGCCCTAGTCTTTCCTCGTAGGGCTTGGTCTGCAAGCCCTTAACCATACAAGTGGCCCTTCTCTGGACCCTCTCCAAGTTATCCACATCCCTCTTGAAGTGTGGCACCCAGAACTGGATGCAGTACTCCAGCTGCGTCCTGACCAGTGCCTGAGGGGAAGTATCACCTCCTTGTTTCTGTTTGTCATGAATCTGCTGATGCATGATAAAGTGCAGTTAGCTTTGCTGATGACTTCGTCACATAGACAACTCGTGTTCATCTTGGAGTCCACTAGGACTCCAAGATCCCTTTCTGCTTCTGTGCTGCCAAGCAGGTAATTTCCTAGGCAGTAGGTGTGCTGGACATTTTTCCTCCCTAGGTATAGCACTTTGCATTTCTCCTTGTTAAATCACATTCTACTGTTTTATGCCCATTTGTCCAACCTGTCCAGGTCTGCTTGTAGTTGTTCCCTGCCCTCCGGTGCATCCATTTTTCCCCACAGTTTTGTATCATCCACAAACTTGGACAGAGTACACTTCACTCCCTCATCCAAGTCACTGATGAAGACATTGAAGAGTATTGGTCCAAGGACTGAGTCCTGCGAGACTCCACTACTCACGTCCTTCCAGGTCAATACCGACCCATCCACCACCACTTGCTGGGTACGACCCCCAAGCCAATTTGCCACCCACCGCACTGTGCAATCATTCAAGTCACAGCCTCTTAATTTGTTCACCAGTATGGGGTGGGGTACCGTATCGAAGGCCTTCCTGAAGTCTAAGTAAACAATATCTACCCCTACTCCTGAGTCCAGGTGTTTTGTAACCTGGTTTTCATCTACCCACCTTGCAAGCCTGTTGAGGCAGGCGGATCACTAACCTATTCTCAAGTGTGGATACCCTTCCCCAAAGTTTGGTGTCATCAGCAAACTTGGCCAGCCTGCTTCTGACACCAGAGTCCAGATCATTTGTAAAGAGTACAGGTCCAAGAACAGAGCCTTGGGGGACACCAGTAGTCACTGAGTGCCATGACGATTCGGTTCTGTCAGCTACCACTCTCTGGGTCCGACCTTGGAGCCAGTTCCCCAGCCATCAGACTGTAGTGTAGTCAAGGCTGCAGTTGCCCAATTTTTCCATGAGGACATCATGGGACATCATGATACATTTTAAAGTAAAGAAATATCTGAGTGGACTGAGGATATATGATGAAAAAAATAAAAATACAGAAATATCCAGCAGACCACTGGCAGGGTAAAAAACTTCAATTTAAGTGCAACAAAAATAGAAGTTTCACCTCATGTTGCTAGGATTTGGAAGCATCTGCTGAATTCACTTGATTAGTCACTTGACACAATCAGCCAGCCAGCCAGTTTCCTTACTTAAAGACCTATCACATATGGAAACACAATAGAAAACCGACTACAGAATCACAATAGAAGATCTAATTTAGGCCAGATCCCCACTACAAATTTCACTGAACTAGTTAGGTCAGTCAGGAGTATAAAGAGGTGAGACTCTTGACCAGCATAGTACTGCCAGGAAAAGATGCTAGTGCAGTTTGTAACCTCCCATGTTTGTCCTTTGATGGCCAGCAGAACTGGTATTTGTTTTCTGGCATATAGATAGTTTGCTGGTTTGGACATCTGTGCTATAAGTTCTTGCCTGCCGTGTCTTTATACTGAAAATAGAGAGGCTGATCTTCAATGCCCTCACCCAGCCACTACTGGACCCACGTCTCAGGGCTTCATCTCTTCTACACCCCGCCTAGTGCCTCCCAGATGACAATGTGGGTAAAGAGTGTCCAGACCAAATTTCAGTTGTCACTGGCTGGCATTGCGGCAAAAGGTTTACGTAAAATCCTCTGCACTGGTATATCTCCTCCACTCAGGAGGTAAAAGTCCACATCAAAACTCTGTCTGTGTACTGAGGCTAGGGAAAGTTAGCTCCCCTTCCCCTCTTCTCAGCTCCCATACTCACAGCAATGCTGTTCTGCCTGCAAGTTGTCCTGGCCCACCTCTGGCCATTGCCACTGCCAAGGCCCAGTCCCTGTTTCCTGGTGAGTGCACCAGCTCCTCCGAGCTGGCTCTGGTGGGAGTTGCTTGCTGCCACAGTTCTCATCATTTGCCCCTGCTGAGGCAGCCCCTCTGGCATGCACCTGTCCTGGTGCTGCCGCAGCCACTTCTGGTCCCCCAGCACTTTGGGTCTGGGCCACTTTTAGGTTCCACTGCCGTGTTCCACTCCTCCTGACAGGCCCAGCGGATCCTTATCATTTGGGGGCTGGAGCCCCCCAGATATGCCTGATGTGCTTCCAGGTCGCTGTCAAGGAGGCTCAGTTTGGCTGATTGAGCTCCACTGCCACACACATGCTGTTACATTGGTCAAAAACTGTCCTTTTGCCAAAATAGCTTATTTTGTTCTTAGGTTGCTAATATAACTATGTTAGCAATAAGGGCAGTTTTGCAAGTATAGGTACTTCCACACTAACAGAGCTCTCCTGATATAGCCTTCTGCTACAACTATATTGGGAAAGAGCTCCTAATATAGACCTGGGTTTAATTTGGTTCCCCCAAGCTTCACCACTGTTTGCCAGCAGCTAAACAATTCTCTTCCCACTGACTCTGCCAGTCATATGACTCCTCAGTCACAGGCTGCAGATGACTAGATCCAGCCCCAAATGCCCTTTTAGTGGGTGCTTGGGTTCTGTGTGATGGAGTATGACTTAGCCCATTTAACTGGTAAACAAGGAGAACTCTGTCTTTTATTTTCTGTCTGATTCATTGCCTGAGATGTGGCATCTCTCTACAATGAAAAAAGGGAAAAGAAAAAAATAGAAAATGTTAGGGAAAAAACTAGACAGATCCATGATTTTAAAGCATGCTAATGTGCTACTATCATTGAACAGAAGGAAGCTAAATAACTAAAACCAGAAATGCAAATATCAAGAAAAAAGTTTCATTTTCAGATACTTTTTCAGATGATCTATGATAAGATTCCAAAATACACTCAAAACAGGAGCAAAACCAGCTTAGTAACATTTGGGACTAAGTCTATAAAGATTTTACTCTGAAAGGCAATGTTTAATATACTAGATATTTAGCAGCTGTATGTAAAATTGCTCCGCTTCTGATTCAGATGATATCAGATTTGACTATTGTTATCTTCTTCTTAGTGTCCTTCCTCAGTCTTCTTTCTGTTATCTTCAGATAAGAACAAAATGCAATTGCTTGTTTATTGGGTTATTTAAAACATCAATTTCCATCTGTTTCTTTTGAACTCTGTTTGGCTCACTGTTATAAAATTGATTTTAAAATTGTATTGATTATCTTTGAATTTTTGGCTGAAGCTGTTCCAGCCAAATACTTTCTTAATTATGGCTTTTTTAAGCAAATGTAGCATGGTGTGATAGGAAAATTAGATGTGCTGAGCAGGCAAGCCTGGCCTGAAGGCTTGTTTATCCTTTCTGTTTCAAGGCTTTTTGTCTATTTCTATTTCTGTTTGATTTTACTGGCTCTTCTGATATTCCAGAAAGCAAATTACTGTACTGAACTAATGCACGGTCTCTTCTCTGCTTAATTCCTGGATGGTAGGTATATGATGATAAGAATAGAATTAGTTGGTGGGGGGCGTCTCCTAGCTTGGGTTTGAGGAAAAACTAACTGGGCCAGTGACAAATAGATACATAAACATCAAGATACTTGGTTTCTTACTGAAACAGGTTGTACAACTGTATGTGTATGTTTCTGGGTATGTTCAAACTTGCATTTTTTTCTTAAATTGCCCACTTTGGCATATCATCTTCATTGGTAAAAGCAATACTAATGTATATCAGGTGACTGCAGCCACCAACTTATTAACTTTGATCTTCATTTAGACCTGCTGTGAGAAAAATCAGGGCCCATGCTAACTAAAAAGCAATACCTTTTCTATACTACCATTCCTACCATTTCAAATTCTGAAAGAGAAAGGTAGTATAGGAGTAACATTGTAGCTGTGTTGGCCCATAAATTATGTGCAGGGCAAGGATTTCTTAGAGGTGGTATCTTTTATTCGGCCAACTATGTAGTTAGGATAAAGTTAGACAAGCTTTTGAATGCAAGCCATTTTTCCTCATGTCTGATTACAAGGAGCCAGGCTAATGTAGGCACAGCCCAAAGGTGACAAGGCAATTAATCTTCCCTGCCTGTAAGATAATACTGACAATTCATGCAAATGACAATAACCCTTGTTAATGCATTTACTCTAACTTTTTTGAACAACTCCTTTCATAGTTTCATAGTTAGTAGGGTCGGAAGGGACCTGAGCAGATCATCAAGTCCAACCCCCTGCCATGGCAGGAAAGAGTACTGGGGTCAAACAACCCCAGCAAGGTGATTGTCTAGCCTTGTCTTAAAGACCCCCAGGGTAGGAGCCAGCACCACTTCACTTGGAAGTTGGTTCCAGATCCTAGCCGCCCTGACAGTGAAGTAGCGCCTCCTGATGTCTAATCTGAATTTACCCTCTGCCAGCTTGTGACCATTATTTCTAGTCACTCCTGGTAGTGCTCGGGGAAACAGGGACTCCCCCAATGCCTGCTGGTCCCCTCTGACTAGTTTGTAACAGGCCACTAGATCCCCCCTCAGCCTTCTCTTGTGGAGGCTGAACAGGTTCAGGTCCCATAGCCTGTCCTCATAGGGCCTGCCCTGCTGCCCCCTGATCATGTGAGTGGCCCTCCTCTGGACCCTCTCCATGTTGTCCACATCCCTCTTGAAGTGCGGCACCCAGAACTGGACGCAGTACTCCAGCTGCAGCCTGACCAGTGCCGCATAGAGGGGGAGGATCACCTCCTTGGACCTGCTTGAGATGCATCTGTGGATGCATGACAAGGTGCAGTTGGCCTTCCTGACTGCATCCCCACACTGCCGGCCCATGTTCATCTTGGCATCAATGATGACTCCAAGATCCTTTTCTGCCTCTGCACTGACAAGAAGGGAGTTCCCCAGCCTGTAGGTATGCTGCTGGTTCTTCCTCCCCAGGTGCATCACCTTGCACTTGTCAGTGTTGAATCCCATCCTATTCTCATCCGCCCACCCCTGTAACCTGTCTAGGTCCGATTGTAGCCTATTCCTTCCTTCTAACGTGCCCACATCCCCCCACATCTTAGTGTCATCAGCAAATTTGAACAGGGTGCTTTTTACCCCCTCATCCAAGTCACTGATGAAGATGTTGAACAGTGCGGGCCCGAGGACTGAGCCCTGCGGAACCCCACTGCCCACATCCCTCCAGGTCGAAAATGACCCATCCACCACCACTCTCTGGGTGCGGCCCTCCAGCCAGTTGGTGACCCATTTGACTGTGTAGGTGTCGACACCACAGTCCCCCAGTTTCTTAATGAGAACGGGGTGAGAGACAGTGTCGAAGGCCTTCCGAAAGTCCAGAAAGACTATGTCCACTGCTACCCCTGCATCTAAGGATTTGGTGACCTGGTCATAGAAGGCCACCAGGTTGGTCTGACAGGACCTGCCTCTAATGAACCCATGTTGGTTGCCCCTAAGCATAATCTCCCCTGCTGGCCCCTCATGGACATGTGCCAGAATAATTCTCTCAAAAAGCTTACCCAGGATCGAGGTAAGACTAACTGGCCTATAGTTCCCCAGGTCCTCCTTCCTCCCTTTTTTGAAGATGGGAACCACATTGGCCCTCTTCCAGTCCTCTGGCACCACACCAGAGCACCATGAGTGCTTGTACAGCTGTGCCAGGGGTCCCGCAATGACCTCAGCTAATTCCCTCAGCACTCTGGGGTGGAGATCGTCCAGACCAGCTGATTTAAATACATCCAGTCCCTCCAGAAGTTCCCTGACTAGATCCTCCCTGACCCATGGCCTAGGTGCACCTCCCCTGGGGCCTGAGGGGGCCTGGTGGGGGGGCTGATCTGGTCCCTGCTCAGGAAAATGGAGGCAAAGAAGTCATTAAATAGGTTAGCTTTGTCATCTGGTGTGATGACCAAATTTCCTAGCGTGTCTTGCAGGGGCCCCACGTTACCCAGTACCTTCTTTTTGCCCCCTATGTATTTAAAAAAGGACTTCTTGTTGTCCTTGATCCAGGAAGCTAGTCCCAGTTCCATCTCTGCCTTGGCCTTCCTGACTGCCCCCCTGCATCCCCGAGCAACCGCAGTATAATCCTCCCTGGTGATGGCCCCTCCCTTCCATTGGGTGTACGCCTCCCTTTTAGCTAGAAGACATTCCTGGATGCTTTTGGTGAGCCATGGGGGCTTTTGTGCCCTCCTGCTCCCTTTGATCCATGTGGGATTACCTCCCTTTGGGCTTGGAGGATCATCTCCTTAAGGAGCAACCACTCTTCTTGGACACCTGGCTCCCCTCCCCTCCAGGACCTCAGTGCTTCCCTGACTATTCTCCTTAGCTCATTGAAGTCCGCCCTCCTGAAATCTAGGGCTGCTGCCTTGCTGCAGGCCTTTGCCACCTTGCACTGGATGGTGAATTCCAGCAGGTGATGATCACTGTCGCCCAGGTGGTCAAGCACCCGCAGCCCCCTCACCAGGTCGTCACCCGTGGCCAGCACCAGGTCCAACAAGGTGTCTCCCCTGGTGGGGCTGTGCACCTCCTGGGTTAGATGGAGGTCCTGCATTTGGGCTAGGAACCTACGTGAGCGGTCAGACCTGGCTGACTGCTCTTCCCAGCAGATGTCTGGAAAGTTCAGGTCACCCATGATGACCACGTCCTTTGACCTAACTACCTCTGTGAGCTGACTTAAGAATTCCTGGTCTAGCTCTTCCCCTTGGTTGGGTGGTCTGTAGTAGACCCCCACCATTAAGTCTCTTTCCCCTCAACTGCCTTGTATTCTAACCCAGAGCACTTCCATGTGCCCCTCCTCTGACTCTGTGCTACCTGATGAGGATGTGTATTCCTCCTTAATGTAGAGCACCACACCCCACCTTTCCTCCCTGTCCTGTCTCTCCTGTACAGCCTATAGCCCTTGATATTCACCGCCCAGTCATGAGTTGGGTCCCACATTTCAGTGAGCCCCACTATGTCTGGGTTGGTGTCAGCTAGCAGGAGGGTAAGTTCCTCCTGCTTGTTTTCCCATACTACGAGTGTTTGTGTAGAGGCATTTGAGGCCTCCTGTGGATGTGTGCACTGGCCCCCTAATCACAGCATTGCCCTGGCCCCTGTTGCTTACCTGTGTATATGTTCCACTTGTCTCTAGGCTGGGCTGTACTTGTGAGTGCTGCTTGGTTTAGCAGGTCCAAGGCTTCCTCCTCCCTCATCTTCCCCTTCCCCCAACGAGCCTAGTTTAAAGCCCGCCAGAGGAGATCTGCCAACCTAGAAGAGAACACACACTTACCTTTAGGGGAAAGGTGGAGCCCATCCCACCCAAGCATGTCTCTCATCGTGATGTGCGGGTCATTGTCAAGGAAGCCAAAGCCCACCTCAAGACACCATTCCTGAAGCCACCAGTTGGTCTCTGCAATGCACATCTCATGCCATCTTCCACATCCACTCACTGGTAGAACAGAAGAGAATACCACCTGTGCACCTATCTCCTTCAGCACGCCCCCAGAGCGTGGTAGTCCACCATCAGGTGATCAGGACTTCTCCTGGCCGCATCATTAGTACCCACATGGATTAGGACCATAGAGTAGTAATCGGTGGGCTGGATCACAGCCTGGATCATCCCCGTCATGTCATGAAGCTTTGCACTGGGTAGGCAGTAGACCTTGCGTGTCAAGGGGTCCTGGTGACAGATGGGGCCCTCTGTACCTCTCAGGATGGAGTTGTCTATGCTGATCACTCGATGCTTTCTCCTCCGGTACTGCTTAGCTCCTTCGGCCTGTTCGGAGCATGGAGAGTGTAGAGTTGCCTCCTCTCCCTCCTTCTCCTCCAGTGTTGCCAGGGCCTTGTACCTGTTCTCCAGCAGGACTGGAGGAACTGGTACTGCTGTGTTATGAGCACCCCTGGTTCTGGAGGTGACCGTCTGCCACTTTGCAGTGGAAGGCACCTCCTGAGGTGCTTCTTGCTTGGGTGTGTGGCCCTGCAGGGAAAGGAAATAGCCGTCAATTTCTTCCTCCACCTCCCTGATTCCCCTCAGCCTGCTAACCCCCTCCTGGAGCTCCCTCACCTGCGCCTCCAGGGGCCTAAAGTGGGCACCTGCAGGATAGGTGTGACAGTCCCCAGTCCCTGCCCCCCCGGGCCTTGCTGGGCAACCTCCACAGGCCAGGAGGTGGGGGGATGCCAGCTTCCCCACGGGCTCTGTCTGGGTGGAGGCCTCAGACAAGCCCCAGGTAGGCTGTTCCCCCTGGGCAGGGGCCCTGGCAGCACTCCGCGTCAACACCATCATAGTAGTTGCTGCTCGTTTTTAGCTTAGTGCAGTGCTTTCGCCCTGCCCTAGTAGGAGTCTCCCTCCTGGCCCTTCCTGCTCGCCCACCAGAGCAAAGGCCGATGCAAACGCCAGCATGCTCTGTTAGCACGGCGCAGCTCCCTACTGGCACAGCTAAAAGGGATCCGGGGGGCTTCCCCTCCAGATCTGGCTCAGCTGCATCCGGTCCCTCTGTCCACTTACCTTAGGGGGATCAGCTGCTGCTGCCCCCACTGCTGACTCTGCTGCTGCTGCGTCCGCCTCTGCCTTGGGTCTGGTAAGGGGGCACACACATGTGCCTGGATCCCTCCTCTCCCCACTGCTCCTGGCTCCCAAGTAATGCTAGCAAGAGGGTTTTAAAAGTACCAGTTATGATAGTTTTTGTGAGATGGAAATGTTCTTTGTAGAGTTGGATTGATACATGCACCTAATTTAACATATGTTACTGCACCACTAGCCTATATTAGCTGTGAGAAATCTCTGTCACTGTTGCCCTTGGCTGAATTTAAAATGATGGTGGAAGATTCAAAGGCACATTAGTATTTTCCCAAGCCATTCGGCTCTCAAGGCCCTCGGCTAACTTTTTAACCACATAGGAATAGGTTTCCAGAACCTACTTTTCTTAAAACATAACATGAAAAAGCAAAATAATGCCCCCCTTCATAAGTAGAAGTAACAATTGTCATTGCTTTCTGAGCACAACATTATATCCTGGATCTCAAAGCATTTCAAATGCTTGTTAACTGAGATTCTTGAAACATCTCTGCATAGTAGGCAATGCACTGTTAGTTAGTATTACTATTTGTCATGAGCTGACATTATGCTCGGTGCTGTGCAGTATACAAGCATAAAAAAGGCTGTATTTCCAGGCCTTACAATCCAGTTGTAACAAGAATATTCACATTTCCTTTACCTTATTTATTTATCTGTATGTCAGATGTTTGCCTGAAGATCTGGATATGCGGAGGTCATACAGTCTACAAAACACCAGCTCTGTGAAACATAGGACAGCTGCAGCACTGTAACATCCTGCTGAGCAGCTGCATACTGCAAAACAAGTGCCAGGGAGGCTTGCAAGACAATCTCTTGTGCAGCTCTGCAGATTTCCTAAACTCTGTATGAGCAGAGCCAGCAGGCTTTGATGAAGCCAGTCATCCTCCTGTAGTTGAGAGAAATGGCCCAGCCGACTTTATAATCTTCAAAACAGATATGACTCAGACTACACTTTGGGTGGGGACAGAATTTACACATAGAATGGTATAAGTGATCAGAAATCAGTTCAAATCTGTAACACAACAAAAGTTCAGTGCACATAAACTGCTTTCAAAATAGCTGAAATGGGTTTAAGATAAGTCTTCATTGATGTAGTATCAGACTTAACTGATTTAGGTTAAATCAGGGGTTCCCAATGCCCAGGCCACAGCCTGGTGCTAGGCCTCAAAGGGTTGGCTGCTAGACTGGAAATCTGGAAGTGACCAGCATACTGAGGACCGGCAGCCAACCTTTTTTATATTGAGTATAAAAAGGGTTCACTGCCTTCCTGCAGTATTCCAGTCACTGCTGGTCCATAGTTTGCTGGTCTGTGGTTTGCCTGTCTGCAGTCACTTCTGGTCTGTGGTTTGCTGGTCCACAGAATAAAAAGGTTGGGAACCCCTGGGTTAAATCAGTTGATTAAACTTCTGTCCCATATCCCTTCCAGATTCAAATTAACTCAGTCTCCCAGCATCCCAAGATGCTCTACACCTTCCTGCAAACCACCCCCTGCACAGGGTGGGCAGGCAAGGCTTGGCCCAAGCTGTCTTCTTCATCTAGCAGGGAATCATGCTCTAGCACCCCCTGAGCCACTGTAGGAATATGACTGCATTTCCAAAATCAGAAGTGAAGTTCTGTTCATCTGCTTATCAGTTCAACCTACGCAATTTAAACTAACCTGCGAAGATTGAATCGATTCAGCCTCAGGGTTTTTGACAGTCTGTACTTAACTATGCAGAGCAGATCAGACAGTTCTTAGAGAAAATAGTGCCCAGGGTAAACTTGTATTTTAGTGACCCTCTGGGACCCCCGAATCACTGGCGCTCCTGCCCTGCTGCAGAGGGGCTCTGTTTGACGGGCCAGGGAGCCGGGTAGGGTGTCTGCCTGTGGCAGAGACCACTGGATACAGCCTTGTGGAGCTGAAGCAGAGGAAGCAGGAGCCAGTGATGAGCAGCCATGGGAAGTCTGGGATGAGTGCTGAGATGGGAAGACTGGTGCCCTGAGGCTACCACGGGGCTCCTCTAGGGGCCAACATATAACAGGCTGCATGCAGGCAAAATTTGGCCATAGCCCTGCTCCTTTCCACAGGCTGCCAGCTCCAGGCCAGGGATCTGTGCATTATTATCCTGCCCTACCCTGGTGGGAACAGGTGCCACTGTGACTGGCACCCTGGGCAACCTGCCCCATCCCATCCCACCAAGGCCTCATCCCCACCCCACCCCAGCCTCACACAGGGCTCTGAGCAGCCCCACAGGCCAGCACTGGTACCTGCTGTTCACAGTGTGTGTGTGTGTGTGTGTGTGTGTGTGTGTGTGGTGCCCCCCTGACCACAGTGCACTGGGTGGTTGCCCAAGTTGTCCCCCGCTAAGCCTGGCTCTGGAACAGATCTATTAAGAAGAAACCTTTTTAGTTTAATATACAAACATTTCTGATCAGAAATGTACAAAGCTGTTTTCAGAGATACCACCTCCTTATGGAGCTAAAACCATTCCCTTTTAAAACCAACTTTTCTGCCATGTGAGTATTTCTAGATCAGACAGTTGACAGAAATAAACTGGCAGCAATTTATAATTGAATAGAGGAAAAACAGAAAGGTTAGTAAGAATGCAGGGAAAATCTGAGAAACACAGTTTATGCCAAAAAAAGTCATTAACAGGTGGGGTGGGAGGAGAATCTCTTGCAATTCTGGTCAAAATATCGGTGGAAAAAAGACTACCAAGCCTTCTTATATCAGTTTAACATGTGTATACCTCCTCTGTGCCAGGGCTTCCTGGGAGTCCCTTTGCAGAATTTTCCAGCTATTTGAAGACTGCAAAAATACTGCTAAGACACTCAATACAGTGCAGTAATTACTGTTTCATAACTTTATTGCTTATACCTTTCACTGCTAACAGTACTTTTATGGCATCCGTACTTTACCCTATAGTTTTTCCTTCCATTAATATTGATCCAGTTACTATTTACAGGACATTATGATGCATGATTTGTCTCCCAGTAGATGCATACACTCCCTCCATGACTTTTGGCAGGTCATTTAACTTCTCTGCCATATTTTCCCAGTTTTACAAAGGGGAAAAGTATTTATCTGCCTCAGAATTGTTTTGCGAATTGATGCAATGATGAAAATAATGATGCATATCCTTAACAGTATTAAACCATAAAATATTTTAGGAGGTCTCTGGAAATGAAGCTTATTCAATAGTTTATTTTGTCTTTAGGAGGCTGTGTAGCCCTTTTGGTAAGGCAACTGGGTATGGACTAAAAAGACTTGGGGTGGATCCCCCATGAGACTGGTGGGTTTCCACTCATCGTTTCGACTTTCAGTGAAGCCCCGAAGTCCACCCAGCCTCCCACCAAATGAGTACCAGGAGCTAGCTGGGATAAGGCAGCCAGAGCTTGGTGCTGACCATGTCACGTCCTTATGCTAAGGTTAAAGAAACAGTGGAGCCCTGCCTCCACTGTCCTAAGGGGGCTCAATAGTATGTAAACAAGATACCTTTTACCTTTACTACCAGCAGCTTACTTCTGTAGAAGCAAAACAAAAATGTTGATGAAATTACATTTTCTAGAGAAGTGCCACATCAAAAGCCTCAAATTACATAATAGTCTAAACAGTATTGCCAATTCTGATCATTCAAAAATCCAAGTCCCAATCATTATGAAACAGTTTTTAAACTATTGCCCTTTTTAAGCCAAATAATTTGGGTTCTTTCTTTCATGCTGCAGCTGGGTGTTCCACGCACTGGAAGGTCGTACTGCCTATCCATGTGCTGCTGAAAAGCAGAGCCAGGCCACCTGGAGCTATGCTGCAGCTGTTGGCCATGCTCCACCCAGGGCCCGAGGTAGGGCTGCTGGGGCCAGCACAGTGCTGGCCCCAGCCTCCCCTACCACACCCAGGGTAACTTGCTGTGTGCCAAGGCATGTATGGCATAGGTGTTCCGGAGGGACAAGTAGCTGCGTTGCAAGGTGCACTGCTGCTACTAGTCCCCAGGGAACCAAATGTCCACACTCATTTGGATGTGGCCTTGAAGCACATCCATACAAGCAGGCATGTGCACTTGCAGCGGCTCAAATAGCAGAAGCACAAATTTGTGCTGGAGATTTGTGCCTCAGCACACATGCCTGAACGTGCACTTCGGTGTGAGGCAAATTATGTCACTTGGGGCAAATTGACCCCGCCCAGCTCCTCCTGGATTCTCGGTCGGGGGAGCTAGAGGATAGGGCCAGCACCTGTGCTGGCCCCAGCAGTATAAAAAGCTGCCCTGGCAAGCAGCTCAGGGCCACTTGCCTTCAGGAGCTTCTGAGGCCCAACCAGTTGGTATCTGGGGACACAAGCCCCTTATGCCAGCTGGACTGCTGAAGTAGCCCTAACCTAGAGTGGCCCCTGCACCCTCTACCCACTGCAGCAGTTTGGAAGGGGTGTGAAGTTTGTGGGTGGGTGTAGGGATCGGCAGTTGTGTACTGTGGGTGTCCAGTGCCTGGGGGTCAATACTTGCATTTGTGCCGCCCCCAATCTGTGGCTGATCATTGAGTGGGGGGGGTCCCCTAGTGGCCAATCATTGAGCAGTGGGGTCCCCCAGCAGCTGATTGCCAAGCCTGGAAACACTGGCAGCAGAACTGAAAGTGCTGCTGGGGGACCATGTACCTGCTGGAGGGCCCAGCTGGCACCCCTCCCAAGCTGACACCTGGGGGCATAGCCCCCATCACCCCTATTGGTATACCACTGGGGGTGGGTGTAGGGTTTGTGGGGGGGGTTGTGGGTAGGGGGGATAGCTTGTGTGAGTATGGGGGTACTGTGGGTGGGAGGGTTTGCTTGGGAGGTGTGTATCCCCTGCCCACCCCGCCACCTAGTGCACAGCCCCTCCTCCCTGCAGCAGCAGCAGCAGCAGCAGCAGCAGCAACAGCAACCTTCTGTTATCAGATTTGCCTGCTACTTTGGGGTGTGCTCATTTATTAGGGCTAGGGTCTTGGTAATTCTATTAATGTGCTGCTTGTGTTACTTGTTTTTCTGTACAGAGCTGTATCTCTCCCTTCTGCAAGCCCTCACCCCCAGTGGAGCTATCTTGCAAGACTCAGTTCAGTGGGGCTGGGTTCCTCCAGTTCCCAAATCAGTCATACACACAAACACACACAGATTAACGTGACACGCCTGACCTGGCTGGGTTGATCCCTCATATGCCAAGAATCAGTTCATCAGAGGAACAATAACTACAGTCAGACACAAGCACACAGTTAAACAGAATACCTCTGAATCTGGCTGGGTGTCCAGATGACACCCTCATGGGCCAGTATTCAGTTCATTAGGGTACGTCTGAGCCAAACTGGGTCAATCAGCCTGTACAAGCTGATCCCCTTATGTGTTTCAAACTCAGCATGTCCCAATCTTTTAGCCTCTTGATGAGCAGACCCCACAGTATTTCTGGGCTTCACAGGGATCTTTAGCTTAGGTAAGAAGGGCATTGCTGCAGAGCAAGTGGGGAAAAGAGAAGTAAAGAAGGCAAAATATACCCAATTACCACCAGTTTGACTATAAAAGTTATTTATTGCTAAGTAGATGAAAAAGATATTGACACTAGTAGTGATAGACATGCAAAGGAAAAACAAACACAAACAGTCACAGTACACCCTGGTTTCACTAAGTATTTGGGGAAACTTAGCTCAAGCTTAACTAATACAGTTAAAGTTCAGAAATCTATGCTCAGAGAGAGCGAAAAGAGTGAGAGAGCAGACAGGTTAAAGTTCTCAGTACGATCCTTGAAGGGAGATGATCATCCTCCTGCAGCCTCTCCAGAAGAAAGCGAGTGGTGTCAGCACACACACTGCTGCTTCTTTTACAGATTTTTATACCTCCAGTTCAGTTTCTTTCAAGCATTCTCAATATTGTAAATCAAATTGTCTTTTCTATTGACAAGAGGTTATCTGATTGGAACATCTTAGGAACTTGATTGATACTCAGGAAACACCTACTTGGGAGCCAGCTTGACATTCCTATGGATAGCAGATATACTTGATGGGATATCTCCTGGTGTCTTCAGAAACAATAGATTGCAGCATCAGGGTTTTGGATTTTTACTTGCTGTGAACAAGCCTCAGCTTAGCATGACTTTTCCAGATCTTACTATAGTCTTTTAACAGACTTAAGGCACTTATTGGAGTGTTCATAACCTGTTGTGGAGAGGACTTCCACCAGTCGTCTCGGGAAAAGTATGACAACACTTGTGGACAGGGCTCCAACGGGCTGGACGCTGTGATGAACCCTGTACCATTGTTCAAATGTTGCCCATACCCCCTCTGACTCGGTCTATTGCCTCAGCATTCCCTAACCCGGCAACCGAGTTGTAGCCAACTAAGTTTACATAGGCCTCCTATAGCGGGACCGGGGAATGTACGGCCCGAGATGCCTAATAAACTTACTTTTGCTTAGAGGTGTGTGTGGGAGGGGGAGCAAAAGTCCTTTGTAAAGCCAGGTTAGAACTGGTCTGATAAATGCTGAGCTGGGTGTGAGGGTTGATTAGCATTTGGAACACAGCTTCCCCATCATGCAGTGCTTCCCTGCTTCACTGATCCCAGAATTCACTGCAGTCTCTGCTTCAGGCTTTCTGTTCTCCATCTCTCATGTAAATGAATGGTCATCTGTTCCCATCTCAGATGCAAATGAGACCTAGGGCAGTTGTTTCACTTTTGTCACCCTTATCTGGAGGGTTTTAGGTGCGTCTCTCACTGCATCTTAATCAATTTCTGTTTAGGTAGAGGAAGGGGGGGTGCGATTCTTTGTGATTCAGACAGTCTGTGTCCTGTGTCAGGGTTCCCCAAGAACATGGAGCTGACAGGTAACACATCCTGATGCTCATAGCCACTACTGACTGGCAGAGCCCCCTGGCAGCATGGCCTCAGCTGCCTGGGACCCAGCACTGCCTGTGCCACATGGTGTCAGCTTGGGCCAGCCCGCTGACATGCGACCTTGGGCAGGAATGGGCCACTCTTGCTGTTATCCAGAGTCCCAGCATTGGACTGCACTCAGGGGATGTGCACCCTTGGGCCCAGTCAGGTCCTGCATCCATGTGCTCCATGCAGCCCCAGGCTGGGCCGGCTCCATGAAGATAGGACCCAGCCTGACCCAAGGGTGTGTGGCCCCTGTGTGCAGTTCTGGGACCCTGGGTGACAGCAGGAGCTGACCTGTCTTGCTTGAGGGCTTGTGCTAATGGGCTGGGCCAGCATGGTGCCATATAGCACAGGCTCTGCCAGGTCCCAGGCAGCCAGGGCCATGCCATGCTGCCGGGGAGCTCTGCCAGTAAGTAGTGGTCTATGAGCACTGGGACTGCTGCTGCTGTTGCTGCTGCTGGGGGGCAGGGGACCCACCCCTCCCAAGCAGCCACTGCTGCTGCTGTGCGCTGTACAGGGTGGGGGGCTGCCCTCCCAAGCAGTCCCTCCACCTCCACACCCCCCACACCCACAGTCTTCCCTCCACCCACAGTCCTTCCACCCCTACACTCCTGCTTACCTGGGACAGTACCTGGGTCTGGGTCACCACTGCAGCCTTGCCTCACTCCTATTTTCCCCAGCACACTGAGGCAGTGAGATGCACTAAACAGGTGCCAGAGTGTCTCTCTGGAGGACTCAGCCTCTGGTTGCCTCGGGGCACGCTCCAGGAGCATACCCTGTGTCAATTTTTTTCAGCAGGGCTTTTTTTTATACTGGGATTTCCCAGTACCAAAATTAGAGTCCGTGCTGCAAACATGGAGCATGAGAAACACTTTTTCATTCCCAGCATGCCTCTTGCAGTGTCTCAGACTGCTTTGAGATGCCACAACAGGCATGTGCTTGCTTGTCTGGACGTGCCCTTAGAGCACATTTAAAAAATAAAATAAAATCAACCTCTACCAACTGAGGGAATTGGTAGGTAAGGTTCAATGGAAGGAATTTTGAGAGAAAAAGGAGTCAAAGAAATTTTGAAGTTTCTAAGAGACGGTATCAGAGCCACAATGGCAAACTCTCCTAATGTGGAGTAAGGATAGGAAGAAACTGGTATAGTTGTATCAGGAACTGTTTACTTATTTGTATTAGCAGCTTGAATGATGGAAAAGCGATTACACTAACAACATTTTCAATTGACACCAAGCTGGAGGGGAGGGTTGGAAGCACTCCAAAAGAAAACACGAGAAGTCAAAATGATCTTGATAAATTGGAAAAATATTCTGAGATCACTGAAGTGAAATTAAGTAAAGATGAGTGCAAAGTACTTACAAAGGAGAAAATAAACATATAGATACAAACTGGAGATGAGCCAGTTAAGCAACAATGTGGCAAAAAAGGATTGGGGGGGTTTAAGGGAAATAGAGATTGAATACAAGTCAACAATGCCATGCTATTACAGCCCCCCCTCAAAAACAAAAACAACCCACAGTAATTCTACTCTACTCCACATTAATGAGGCCTCAGCTGAAATATTACGGCCAGTTTTTAGCACCATACTTTAAGAAAGATTTACTCAAATTGTAGAGAATCCATAAAAGAGGAACTAAAATAATGTTTAAAAAAACATCATTTCTGAAGACTGCTTGAAAGACCTGAACTTTCTATGCTCCAGGATAGAGAAGAGTGAGGAAAGAATGTGATAATAGCCTTCAGATATGTAAGAAGTTGTTTTTAAAACAACTGCAATTGATTGTTCTTTGTGTCATATGGGGAAGGATAAGAAGGAATCTTAATTTGCAGCAAAGAAAGTTTTGGTTAAATATTAGGGGGAAAATGTTTTTTAAGGATACTTAAAGTTCTGGAACAGATTAGCTGGGGAGGAAGGAGGATTTTAAGAAGAGCACCACAATCATCCTGGGCAGGGGGAGGTTATCTCTATCTCAATATCATTTCTGTTGCCTCAGAGTGAGAAGAATACTCTGCCCCCCCCCCACCACTCCCATATTCCAATTACACGTGAATCACATGTTCAAACTTTTATTTGCAACATAAGGGCTAGAAACTTAGATTGTATATAACACTCTTACCTCATTTCGTAATGGAAGTTGCTGGGGATTCAGGAAAAGACACCAAATATTTTGATAATTACAATAATAATTATAAGAATTGGCAAACCAGTGGTGCTCAATCCCTGATCTTCAGGCCAGATCCAGCCTGTAGAGCGGTATTATCCCGCCTGTGGGACATCCCAAAGTCTGTAAAATGCGATGGTTGGGGGCAGGGCCAGGACTACAGGCCTGAGCTGGCGCATGAAGGGCCACCAGGCCTGATCCAGTGGGTATGAGGCTGAGGTAGTGGTCCCAAGCTAATGCACACAGGTTAGGGCTGGGGCAGGAGGCCCTGGCCCTATGCACTCTTGGTTGCACCCATGGACCAGATCCAGCCCATGAACCAATCCCACATTTGGCCTTGGGGGCCAAAAGGTTGGGGCACCACTGTTCTAAACTATAGCAAGCACAAATGAATAAAAGCCAGTAGCTTCCTTCAGAAAAATAATTAGCACCCACAATATGCAGAAAACAGGTTAAGTGACCACCAAATGTTTCTCTCAGGCACAAGTGTTGAAGACTTACATTTCAGTGCATTCAAAATACTTTTGCTTTAATATATGCATAGCAGCCTCAAGTCTACTAACCCAGAGGTTCACAAGCTTTTCAACAGTGTGAACTATGTTTTAATAGAAGTGGTCTCATGAACACTTCCCTTTATGTTAATAACTGTGCAAAATACCTGCCAAATAATTGTTACTATAGTGATAATTCACATGAAGTCATGCTATTGGAAAAGCATTTAATGTGCTTTATATAGCTTCTATTTAACCTTGAAAGTGGAATCAAGGAGGAAAGCAAACATCCAGATTTCACAGCTCACACATATCTATATAATGGGGTACTTGAAACACGAATACAAGGCCAACTGTTGTGCTTCAGGTAGATCTTAAATTCTGACCAATCCATTTAAAGGAAAAGCATTCTCTTCCAAACTAGCAAATGCAAGTGCGTAGATTTGAAACATGATCCATCCCCTGTGAATCTGACTTCAAACTGATCTAGGACTTTCTTCTTGCATGAGTAGACAGGTCTCTTTTTTAAAGCCAGTAAATATTTAAAAATGCGTTACAAAGAAAATCATATGAAATTATGGTTTAACATGATGAATTGTTCAGTGTCACTTAGGAATAAGATAAAAGTATTTGGCAAAGCCTATTTAGGATACATTAGCTCTATAAATATGTTTACATTTAGAGAGTGGAGTTTGACTCTACAAAGTGAATATGGCTGTGGAATTTGGAACAAAGGTTAGAGAATTATCAGTACGGCAGTCATATCCATGCCAGGAACTCCTAAATAGTCCCCATGTAAGCTACTGCTGCCACTGCCACATGCTCTGCCCACTCTGGCTACTGATGGTAACAGCAGCAGCAGCTGTTTTGGAGTTCCCAGCATGAGTAAACCATGGGGCTGCTTTTGCTGCCAGGGTGCAAAGTCTACAAGAATTGGGAGGCAATTCGGGCACCCCTCTTAACCAGGTTAACCCTCTTAACCCTCTTGCCCACCCCATTATGCTACTGTTGGCAGTAATTTCATCATGCAACTTCTGATCAGACAACTTGGATCATCTAGGTATGTTTCTGGGTGACATTTTGGGATCTCTGTCTTAGGGTCATGTGTGGATGTGACATCAAGATGGTCAGCATCTCTGAGTCAGTGCTTAGTACATCTATATTAGATTATGTAAACTGAAAACCTTAAAAGCAAATGAAAGGCAAATATGTAGGAAAGGGAGAAAGCATTTTCCATCTTCTGTCCATTAAAGGCACTTTTATTTAGGTATAAATTAGGTAAAGACCCAGTTAGAAACTGAAACAACAAACTAGGAGCTAGATTAACACAAAAACCAATGAAGCTGATGAAAAAGGCACCAACTGAAGAGCTGTGAATTTATAAGGCTGTTGATAAATTGGAGAAAATTCAGAGAAGAGCCACAAGAATAATTAAAATATTAGAAAATGTGCTTCATAGTGAAAGTTGCAATGAGTACAAAAAGTTTAGCCCACTGGAGATAATCTTACATGCTTCCACAGGAACCAAATCTAGCCTATATCAAATCTGGAGAGAATGGTGTCACAGAATTCAGCACCTGAACTTGTGAATAAAGATAAATTCAGGCTAGAAATATGGCACAAATTCTAAGTCAGAGTAGTCAACCATTGCATCAGTTTAGCAAGGGTTCCAATAAATTCTCCACCACTAGAAATATTTAAATCAAAATGGGCTATTTTTTAAATGATATGCTGTAGACAAAAATGAATACAGGCAAAGCTTATGGCATATATTGTACAGGTGACTAGATTAGCTGAACACAGTGCACTTTCCCAGCCTTTTAATCTATAGATTCTGGAACAACGTGATAAAAAGGTACATTACAATATATGTGCTTGTAAATTCAGAGACTACAAACTGTGACTTCTGCCAGGGCTACCAACAAACTGCCTCAGCATTATGCATTTCATTTGCTTTAATCACTCAAGATGTATGTGAAAGGTGAATAATGTATAGACAAGAGTCAATAACAGACCTTTTATTGCAAAGAGGGGCTCAATAAATGCCATTTTAATTTAACACCTTCTTACCAAAATGTCTCAAGCTATCCTTGTAGTACAATAAGCCAGTATAATGCCTATGACTTTGCTGTCCTTCCTGTTGACAGCTATCTTAACAATGAAGTGGCCCAGGTTAGAATGGCTAAGAGTGTATTTGTGCAGCAGTTCAGATGATGCTCAGCAAAAAATGTATAAGGTTTCAACATTAATGAAGAACAAACTGCTCTACCCCAAGTACCTCAGTAACAATTAAACAGATTTAGTTCAAATTATCTTTCAAACTCAACTTTGAATCAAGCCTATAAGGTCACTTGAGAAAGTTGTAAGCAAATAAACAGGGAACATAATACTACAAATCTGTATGAAAAAAACTTTGCTGTAATATTTGTGGAATATATGTAAAAGATAATAATCCTATGACAATTTTTAAGAATGGGTCTCAGCATCCCATTAAATAAAACATCTATCAATTTTAAAATATTTAAGGCAAAAATACTCCTCCTCTTGCTACCATGTTGAAGCTGCTTCTGTTGAAGATAAAATTCCCAGGGAGATCTAATTCACAAGGCATGAATTAGAAATCATGAAGCTTCTGTTGCCATCTCCCTTCCTTCACTTCCTGAATAATATAGTTCTTACACAATGCAAATCTAGTTGTCTCACATTTTTACTGTTCCTTTCTCATGTAAAACAGCCAACTTCACTATTATTTCTGTGGATGCTGCAGTGTGTCAATGACACCGAAGGGCACTACCATGACTGTGCCATTATACGGAGGCTGACATAAGACGCAAGATAATGAAATACTGCTCTGAATTTTTTTCAAAATGCAGATTGCTTTACTCCACGCCCTTTGTCCTTTTTCCTATTCCCTCCCTCCCCGCCACCCCTTCCCACAGACCTCCTTTCTATTATTTTTTTCTGAAAATAGCATTTAAATCTGAACTTTTCCTTATATCAACCCCCATCTCCCAGCCGCACCAGTAAGAGGATGTCTCAAAAAAGACTAGTACTTCCTGAAGGATGTGACTAATGCTGAAATGATGATTTTTTACTAGCTCCAACAAGTCTGTTTCAGGGGAGTAAAGCTCTCCTCCGTCCAAGCAGTTGTATTAGGGCCGCTCACATCCCAGTTCTAGAATTATACAGAATTCAAGCCCAGGGCTGTCATTACTCAGCCTGCAAGTACATGGGTAGAGGAGGGAGAGCTGCACAGTCAAGAACCCTGGTTTACTTTTACCAGCAGCATTTCACAGTAAATCTGGCTAAATGCCAAGGAGGAAGTAAGCAGTTCCCTTTAAGTGGCTGCAGTGAATATATTTTTCTCCCACCTCTAGAACAAGAAGGAACAGAGGAAGAATTGAGGCTGAGACACAGTTTCTTCCCAGTGCTCTTCCAAAGTTGGTTAAATAAAGTTTTTAATTTCTGCAAGAGCCTAAAGGCGCTGTCTAGGCTAGGGTGCTCAACCTCTGGCCCACCGGCCAGATGTGACCCTTGGAGCCATTGCATCTGGCCAATTGGGCTCCCCATGTAGTTGGATATCTGGTGGTGAGGAAGTGGTGGCCATTAATATGATCACCCTCCCCCTACCAAATTTCCAAACCTCAAGCACTACAGCTAGGCCATGGCTTCTCCCCTGAATCTGGATTGGGCCAGGCCATTCCACCTCTCCCTGCCTGTGGGACTGGGCCACACCACCTTTCCCCCTTTTGATTGGGCTGCGCCCACATGGTGCCCACATGGTGCCTACCATGCTGGCCACGGTGCTGGATCACGACCACCAGTGAGAATCAGCCTGTGGATGGACAGGGCACTGACCATCCAGCCTGTGGGGGGAAAAGGTTGGGCACTACTGGTTTAGGCCCAGCTTATGTACTTATGTGGTCCAAGTTTCACTCCACCTTTTTTTTTTTGTTCATTCTTTCTCCTTTACAGTTATCGTACTCTATTCACTTCATTGTGAGGAGGACAAAGCAGCCTCCTTACAGTGAAGTAACTCCAAAAGCTGTTAGATATGATGCATCCATTTTACCTCTCTAGAATCTACAGGAAGAGCTTTCATATTCCTTCTTCATCTAACTCATGCAGTGAGGGACTAGTGACCATTTATTTCTGTGTGGTTGCCCATAATATAACAATTCAGTTATGTCAGCCCTAACTCTCTTCCCCTATTCCCGGAGTTTCAAAGCTGTGCAGAGTGACTTAAGTGTTCAAAATTAATTGAAGTCAGCAGTAAGTGCCCAGCAATTTGAATTTTTAAAGATCAAGGTTTAAGGGCATATTGTTTCCTTCTATATGAAATGTGTGTGTAAGATGAAAGAACTTGCTTGAAAACCTCATCAGCTTTTAGAGGCAGCTGCTGTTTCTCCCTGGAAACACTTGTTAAAGAGGCAGTGTAGTGTGAGCAGGAGATGTGGCTTAAAATCTACACATAGGATAGGAGTCCACCAAAACAGTTACTGGATGTCTGATATCATGCTATATACTTTTATCCATACAGCCTTGACACAGCAATCAAAAGTCCCCCCAAAAAAGCAGCACAGCTGCATTGCTGTGCTATCACTGCTTCACAGAAAAAGCAATGGGAGTTAATAATAATGCAGTCGACATTCATTTCCACAGCACATTTAAACGTAAGTTCCCTGGGTTGAAAAAAGGAAACAGGCTATTTAGAGGAGATGTGGTATGCCTCACTCCTCCGTAAGTTTTCCTAAGACCACAACCCTATTATTCCCATATTGTGTTGCACCAACTCGGTGCATGGCAGCAAGTGGGAGTACCATGCTGCTACAGAAAAACAGCAGAAAGATGAGAGGCCCTTTCAAATGTATCTTAGGTCCAGTTCTCTCTCTCCTTCTCTGTATAGGTAAATGACCTTAAGAGTCTGAGCCCCGACTCTGGAAATCTTTCTACAATGGAACATTTAACATAAGAAGCATTGGAGGAGAGAGGGAAATTGGCCAGCAGACCACTTGCTAAGTATTTAGTTGCATGTCGGAAAGCTTATAATGATTGAATACTTGTGAAAATGAAAACTGCAATTTTATTATGCTTGATGTTCTGCAGAGGCCTTAGTTAGTTTTCGTATGTTCTTGTGGAAAGTTTTTTTCTTCCAGAACAGAAAAGAAAATATGGGGGAACAAGGCTGTAGTTTTTACATTTCCAAGGGGCATAATCAAAGAAACAAGATAGAATGCTATACTTATTAGCCTCATACACTGGTGCTATGGGATATCACCAGAGGGATTATAGCCAGGGAAGTCAGGACAGAAGCTACAGAGAATGTCCAAAAATGACCCAGACTGAATAGACTGTCCAATCTCAGACACATGCTCTAAGGGTTCTCTGAGAGCAGTGGCAGAGAGAGAGATGGCTCTGTTAGTCTGAAGTCAGGCAGAAGGCAGGATAGGGGTGCACCTTACAGAGTAACTGAATCAAAGATGCTTAAATTATAGTTAGCAACAGTTCACTTCATCAGATGCTGTGAAAGGACACACAGAGAACAGGCTATCAAGTAGAAGGAATGATTTAAATACAAAAAGCTTGGAAGGAAGGAAAGAGGACAGTTCTAAGAAGTAGATGGGGCTGAAGAGAATAACAAAACAATAAACCCATTAGGACATAAGAGCTAATCCAGGTAACAGGATAAGAATCTGTAGTCCCTGTTTAGACCATACTTAACAGAATCCAGTCTGTGGAAGACTTCTTGTTCCACAATTTCATGTTAAAGTTGTTTTTTAAAAATGTAAGAACAGCTATTCTGTGGCCATTGGTGGAATGTCCAGGGATTTTTGGCAAATGACAATGGTGGCAGTAAATGTGGAAAATAATTTTTGAGGCTAGGGGCAGACATTACACATAAACTGGTTTAAGTGATCAGAAACTGGTTTAAACCTGTAACAGAGCAGATGTTCAATTTACATAAACCAGTTTGAAAACAGATTAAACTGGTTTGAGATAAACCTGGTTGAATACAGTATCAGACTTAACTGATTTGGGTCAAACTAGTTATTGCAATGTCTGTCCCAGACCCCTTGCTGATTTAAATTAAATCAGACTCTCCCAGCATCCCAGCATGCTCTCTGGGCTGGGCTCTCTGCTCCACAGCAGGGCTGGCCCCTCCCCTCTGCTCCCTGGCTGCAGCTTTTGCAGAGATGTGCAGGCACAGCAGGATCTGTCTGGCTTCCCCTTGCCCAAGCTCCCTGCTGATACCCCTCACTCCCAACCTGCATCCCCCTGCTCCCCCAGCCCTGCTGCCCACGCAGCTCCCTACTGCCCCTGAAGAACCTCCCATCCCCTTCCCCCACTTCCCTGCCCTGCTGTAGCCCCAGCACTTGCAGGCATGCATGAGCACACACACACTGCTCCCATCCCCAAGCAGCTCTTTGCTGGGTCAAGCTGGGAAGTGCCAGGAAAGTGGAGGCAGAGCAAAATCCCAGACATTTGCTGATATTTAAAAAAACCCGCCAGATGGAGGTGGGGAGACCCAAAAAGTGGACATGTCCGGAAAAACCTGGATGTATGGTAACCCTAGCAGGGGAGGACCTGGAGTACCATATAAGCTGACTCCAGGAAAGAAGATATCAAGAAAGAAGCTCTTTTGCAGAGTGGGTAGGTGCTGGCTCAGGAGAAGGAGAGCCCCAGAAACAGGAGGGGCTGTAATTGGGAAGGGTGGGGAATAGAAAGGTCTCCCTCTTGGTAGGAGAGTATTCCTGGTTTTTAAAGGTTTTGCTAAGATATTCTGGTTTACACAGCAGGGTATATTTTTTTTTCTCCTTATTGACCCAAGAGGGTTCAAGTTCTTAGTCAGGAGTGTATTGAATAACAATCAGTGGCTTGGGGGTGGCTATAAAGGGTGGTTTGGAGGCTGCAAATATGGGGGTTAGCCACTTGGTAACTGGAACCCCTGCATAGGGCAGGGATGTGAAGAGATTTGAGGAAATGAAGTCAGAGCTAATAGACTATGGCTGAAGGGTAAAGTCAGAGAAAGAGGGCTAAGGCTGAAGCCTGGACAAAAAGGCTGGAGCCTGGGTAGACAGAAAGTATTATCTGAGCCAGGAGGCTTAATAAATGGAGACTGAGTAACACCTGCATAGTATAGGTGTTACTATGATAATCGATGCCCCTAAGGCATGACTGGGGCCAGCAGGCTATAACTGGTAGAACTGAGGCATGGGCTTGCTAACTAAGTAGGGTGAGGGCCTATAGAACAATAAGCTAATTGCCTCTCAGGGCACTCATGGACGTAAAGACAAAGAACACATGCTCTGGGAGGTGGGTGGAGGGGAAATTGTAATTAAAGCAGCTCTGAAAGCCACTCTAATTAAAGCACCCAGAACATCACATGCATCAGTGTCCCTGCACTGAAAAATGGTGGTGGGTACACTTTAACTAAAGCTCTTTGAACAAGCTTTAGTTAAAGTGCTCTCACTACCATTTTTCAGCATGGGGACATTGATATATGCCACACTTCAGCACATCAGAGCAGCCTCCCTACATGTGTATAGATGCCCAAAAAGCAACAGCATCAGAAGGAATGGAGGCACTTAAGAATTCATCCTGACCCAGCGGACAGCCTCCCAGCTCTACATAATGACTCTCCATCAAGGCTTGGCAGATGAAGTTTGGTGCTAGCTCAGCCATGAAACCTGAGGAGCCTTGGTGAGGTGGAGGATGAGGGGGTAGCTCAGCCATAAAGGGGTGCCACAGTCATTCCAAAGGGATACCGTTTTATAATACAGGCAGTTCTCAGACTTACGACACAACTGGTTCCTGAAAATTATGTCTTAAGTCAAAACATTGCAACTCAGAACCAATTTTCTCATAAGAAACAACATTATAAATGGAGGATCAGTTCCTGAACCAAGGCCCGATACCCTATTTTCACCAAAAATACCCCAGAACTTTATACTTGTCAATTATAGACGAGTAATATAGCTACATTAATGTATTTATATTGGAAATAGAAATCATATTGATTTGGAAGGACTTCTATGAGGTGACTTCACTGGACTTTTTGAAGGGCTCTTGGTTGGAATTTTTCAAGGGTTCTTGGCTGGAGTCTTCACTGCAAGTTTTTCTGGAGTCTTGTCTGCTTTCTTAAAGAAAGTGTCCAAGGAAGTTTGGACAGACGTTCTCCAGGGAGATGGGTGACACAGTAAACTCGTTCACTGGCGTGGCATTGCATTGGATCAAGCATTGTAAAGTCAAAACTGATGTGTCCTGGGGACAGAGAAGGAAGAAATAATGATAGGTACTTACCGGCAACAGGAGACGCAGCACAGCAGGGGCGGAAAGAAGAGCCTGCGCGACTCATCAGCCACCTCTTTATTCAATTAAGGCTGGCCGGTGACGTCAGCCCCGAGTGCCAGCCGGCGGCAATAAAAATGGCGACCAACACCATGGAAAGGGAGGAGAGCAGGGAAGAAAGGGGGCTGCAGCTGGCTTTGGAAGGGAGGAGGATCTTCCCTATCGGACCCACAGAGCCTGACGAGCTGGGGGCAGACACAAACAGCGTGGGGCAGAGTGACTCGTCAGGAGTGTCAACAGAAAGGCGGGTGAGCACCTGGTACTCCGGACCCAAAGACAAAGCCAGAGGGGCAGCTGACACTCGGACGGAGTCCAGGTGGGAGTATTGGGATGGCCAGGGCGAGAAGGGAGACACGCCAAAGGGGAAGACCCCGAGGAAGGCCCCAAGCGGGGTTTACAATCGAGGTGGGCATCACCGCCAGTCCTGGCTGGGTCAGTGAGGGAATAGGAGGGAACCCCGGAGGCGACGGGAAGTAGGAACTATGCCCCGAGCCTGAGTGAGGGGGACGGGGCGGCCACGTCAGGAGGCGGCCCATTACTTTAGTGTTTTTGTTGATGTTTTCCTGTTTTGTTGCCCCACGCGAAGGGGAAGAGTAGTGGGTATAGCAAGTATCTCCAAGGAACGGGGCCGAGGGAGAGCCTCAGAGATTTTCTTTGCGTTTCCCTGAGAGAAAGGGTGGAGCCTAGGAAGGCAGAGGGAGTGGGCCCGCACGAGCGAACCTGACCTCTGGCAACAAACGTGCAGACATCAAGCCGTGGGACATGATTCCACAAGAAGGGACAAGGCTGACAGAAGGACAACATACACAAGGGGGCGAGAGGCCGGGGTGTACGGGTGGTGGAGCCCCGTGAACGACTGCCGGGCGAACCACAGGCTGCCGAGGAAACCTGATGACCGATTCTGTCCTCTGAAGAACAACAAGTCGTGGCAGGTGAGAATGGGGGAGGCAACTCGAGGAGGAGACACCTGCTAGGTCAACGACACGGGCCCGTAGGACGCCCTACATTTGCCACCAGGGTGAAACTCCCTTGAGAATGGATATTCGAAGCCCGGCGGCCACAGATTGGTGCATTCACTGAGAATGCCCTGGAGGGCGCAGGGAGGGACCACCCGACAGAGATGCAACTTGCCGAGATGGCCTCAGCTGATCTGTTGGGCCAGAACCTGCAGGCCTTGACCCAAATCGTGGATTCACAAGAGGAAATACTGGAGTGACAAGACTGGATGCAGCATGGATTATTGGCCTTCAAAATGCCAAAAATGATATCTGAAGATGACCCGAAGGCATATACTGAGGCCTTCAAGCACCATGCAGTCATCATCGGCCTAGGCAAAGGATACTGGGCTAGCCAGCTGGGGGCTTTGGTGGTAGGTAAGGCCCAAGCACCCTATAGAGCCCTGGCCCGAGAGGAAGCCCGAGACTATGAGGCGGGTCAAAGCCGCTATTCTTTCCCAGCTAGAGATCATCCCAGAACACTATTGCCGGCTGTTTCGGTCCAAGAAGGGGACGGAGGAGAGGCGACCATGGTTGTTACTTCAGCAGTTACGGGATCTCTTCGGGAAGTGGATCAACCTGGCAACGTGTACACTAGCAATCCTCGTAGATAAAATCATGTTGGAACAGTTCTTGAATGATTTGGAGGAAAGGACACAACGTTGGGTATGCCAGCACTCCCTGGAGACATGTGATGAGGCACTGAAGTTGGCTGAAGCCTTTGCAGCCTCAGAATCATACTACCCATGTGAAAAACATGGGACGACACCACTGGTGCTGGTGTCAAGAGAGTTGGAGTGACAGAAGCCCAGTTATAGGCCTCCAGGAGGAGACACGGTGTGTTACCACTGTGGCAGGATGGGACACTTTGGCGGGAATGCCCAGGGCGTGCTTCTGAGAGGTGGAGATTGCGTAGCTCCTCACAAGGGGTGGTTGAGACACCTAAGGAATCTGTTCAGGGGGAACCAATGGATTGTAGCTTCGGAACAGGGGGTGAGAGCCCAGTATGGGGACGCCCCGTAGTGAGGGCCTAAATCGAGGGTCGCCTGGTGTGGGCTGTGTTAGATTCAGGCTGTGCCTACTTGCTGGTTAAAGCCAACCTGTTGAAGGATTTCCCTGACTGTTGGGTGGAGCCTGTGAGGGTGTCTTGCCTTTATGGGGAAACACAGAAGATACAGTGAGTATGGGTGAATCTCTGAGTCATGGAGTATCAAGGGGAGTTATTGGTGGGTCTTGCGCCCCGCTTAGCATGTGACATGTTTCTGGGCCGAGACTAGGCCCCATTATATGACATCCTAGATTGGGTGCAAGATGTTGAGGTAGCTTGCAGAACCCTAAGGATGCGGGAGGGATGGCTCAGTGACTTAATGGAAGGAGAGGGACCCGATGAGGGAGAAGGGGACACCGTGGCAGATTTGCAAGATATCACCAGCAGTTCCAACAAGCTCAGGAAGAGGATCCTAAACTACAGGAACTTTGGACACAAGCAGAAAATGATCCTCAGCAACCTGCATCAGTCTCAAACCCCGCGATTCACTTTGAGGTAAGACACAACCTCTTGTAGCTGGGTCCAACCTGGTGGGGCAGGTGAGGAAGACAAGGTACAACTAGTAGTGCCCTCTTGTTTCTGGAAAGCAGTGTGGCAACTGGCGCATGCCAGTCCAGTTGGGGGACATATGGGGTGGGATTGAACCACGGACAAGATATCCCAGTGGTTCTTCTGGCCAAGGATGGGAGCGGACATGGCACGCCGATGTGCAGGATGTCCCGTGTGTCAAAAGGCAAGGGAAGACCAGCCACCCCAGGCTCCTGCTGAGGCCAATGCCCATAATCGATCTTCCCTTTTCACGAATCACCAGGGATGTTGCTGGGCCGCTACCCCGCAGTACCGGGATACCAGTATATCCTGGTATTTGTGATTATGCAACTCAGTACCCTGACGCAGTGTCCTTGAGGTCCATAACGGCTCCTTGAATTGCGGAGGAGCTGGTGAAATGGATAGTGTGTATAGGTATCCCGCACAAGATTCTAATGGATCAGGGGTGGGCAGAACTTCATGTCTGCAGTACTGCAGGCATGTGTCAAACCCTACAGATCAAACAGCTCTGTACATCTGTTTACCGTCCCCAGACCAATGGATTAATAGAATGATTAAATGGGTCCCTGAAGGAGGTGTTACGTTGATGCATACAAGGTGACCCGTGACATTGGGATCTGATGCTCCCGCTGGCCTTGTTTGCTTTCCGGGACACCCCATTGCAGTCTTCGGGGTACTCCCCTTTTGAACTAGTATTAGGCCATCGACCTCGGGGGCTGTTGCAGATCCTCCGAGAAGACTGGAACATAGTCCCACGGTTGTCCCGAATCCATCTATGTATCAGCAAGCATTCCAACGCCGCACCGAGAATGCGAGAGAGCTGACTTTGGGCAACTTGCAACAGGTCCAGCAACGGCAGAAGGAGAGATATGACTCACACACTAAGGAACAGGAGTTCCAGCTGGGGCAAAAGGTACTGGTCCTATTGCCAACCTCACCTAGTAAGCTGTTAACCCAATGGCAGGGGCCATTCAAAATTCTATGGAGAGTAGGCCCGGTCGACCACGAGGTCTACCGCCCAGGTCACCAGCGGACGAGGCAGATTTACCATGTTAATCTATTACAGGAATGGCAACAACCTGAGGGGTGGGCCGCATTCACCGAAGAAACAGCAGATGACCTCGGACCCCAAGAAATCAATGCAGGCCCTAGAGTTTTGGAACCCTTTGAAAGAAGTCCGTATAAGCAGTGAGCTAACTGCAAACCCAAAAAGTCGAAATATGGAACCTCCTCAAGGAGTTTAAAGATGTATTTTCAGATAACCCTGGATGGGTATGGGATACGTACCACTCTATCTACATGCCTGCAGGTATGATCGCACAGGATCAGTGGTGGCCAATACCACATCTTCTAACAGAAGAGGTATGTAAAGAGGTGGAAAAAATGCTGGCCCTTGGTGTCATCAAACCCTCCCGAAGTCCTTGGCGAAGTTCCCTAGTGCCAGTATGGAAGCCAGACGGAACCTTAAGACTCTGTGTGGATTACCGAAGGTTAAATGAAATAGCTACATTCAATGCCTTCCCCATGCCACGTGTAACAGAACTAGTGGAACAGATTGGGGCAGTTCAGTTCATAACTACCTTAGATTTGGCCAATGGACATAGGCAGATCCACGTGTGGCTGCGCAACCACCCCAAAACGGCCTTTGGAACACCGTGGGGACTGTACAAGTTTGCGAAGATGCCATTCGGTCTACACGGGGCTGCCGCCACCTTCCAATGGCTAATGGAGCGCATTCTGGCAACACGTGCGGAATATATGGCAGCATATATCGACAACATTGTCGTATTCGCACGATCATGGAGCCAACACCAACGGGCCCTCAGAGCCGTATTGACAGAGTTGAGAAAAGTGGGCTTGACTGCAACCCCCCGCAAGCGCGCAGTCACACAGAGACACACGAAGTATCTAGGGTTCCTTGTGGGGCAAGGAACCATCCAGCCCTTGGAGGAAAAAGTCTTGGCTGGGTCAATGAGGAAATAGGAGGGAACCCCACAGGCGACGGGCAGTAGGAACTACACCCCAAGCCTGAGTGAGGGGGACAGGGGTGGCCACGTCAGGAGGTGCCTCATCACCTTAGTGTTTTTGTTGATGATTTCCTGTTTTGTTGCCCCACGCGAAGGGGAGGAGTAGCGGGTATAGCAAGTATCCCTGAGGAACGGGGCCAAGGGAGAGCTTTGGAGATTTTCTTTGTGTTTCCCCGAGAGAAGGGGTGGAGCTTAGGAAGGCAGAGGGAGCGGGCCTGCACAGGTGAACTTGACCTCTGGCAACAAATGTGCAGATGTCAAGCCGTGGGACGTGATTCCACAAGAGGGGACGAGGCTGACAGAAGGACAACATACACAAGGGGGTGAGAGGCCAGGGTGTAGGGGTGGTGGAGCCCCATGAATGACCTCTGGGCGAACCACAGGCCACTAAGCAAACCTGATGACCGATCCTGTCCACTGAAGAACAACAAGTTGTGGCCAGAAAGAATGGGGGAGGTGACTCGAGGAAGAGACACCTGCTAGGTCAACGACACAAGCCCGTAGGACACCCTACATTTGCCACCAGGGTGAAACTCACTTGAGAATGGATATTTGAAGCCTGGCAGCCACATGACATTATAAAGTTGAAACAGGGTGTTAATTTATAAACATTGTAAGTGCAAAATATTGTAACTTGAAACATTGTAATTTGAGGACTGCCTGTAGTGTCTGACAAAATAATGGAAAGAAATCGTTGAGGGGCTGCTTTTCATTAGTTAAAGTAGCTTTTTTCCCCTGTAACTTTGTGGTTTCATGGTTCTTTACACTGCCCATACATTTCACATTGTATAAGTGAAGCAACATCAACATTGCATAGCAGCAGTTGGCAACCTTTTTGGCCTGAGTGCCCCGATTAGGATCAGGGGTGGGTAGGAGGGCACTAGGCTACAGCCACTGCTGCTGCTTTTCCCTGTAGTACAACAGAGACAGCACCTGCAGCTGGTGCTTTTCTGTGCAGTGGCAGGGGAAAGCAACTGCTGCCAAAACCCCATGGCTACAGGCTAGATTAAATGGCTCCACAGGCTGGATCTTGATAAGTTGCTCCTCTCTGTTGTATAGGATTGAAGTCATTTTTGAGCTTATTTTAATTACTCTTTAAAAATAAGGGGCACTTAAGGTATGGCCAATAACCTTCTCCAGAATGGAGATAAATGCAGCACTTTTTTTATACTCTCAGTTATACAAACATTCTTATGACTCTATCACTGAAACCTCTCTCATGGAAATAGATGCTATAATCTTATAAATCCATATCACCAATTTGACGTGACTCAGTTTTCTTAATTGACAATCATTAATGAAACATTACTAGAGTTTTTTGTTCAAGTTGATAAAATGCAACCAAAAAATAAAAGAGCAAGAAGTAATCATTGCAGATCAAACTCGTAAGTCCATACAAATCCATAATTTCAGAAATTTTACATTGTCACAACTGTAAACAAGCCCTACATCCAGAGGGTTCCCATCAAAATCAAATAGGAACACCAGGATGAAACCGGACTCAAGCCAGTAGATACCGGACCTGAGTCCCCAGTACATTTTTCCACCTTTACCAATATAACCTGCATAACTCCACAGAAATTAACTGAAGCTAGATGGTATTGGATAAGGGCTGTTATAATTCCTATACTATTCCATTTATTCCAATAAAATGCTGGACTCAATAAAACTAATATGTGTTATAATTGAAGAGCTATAATTTCCATAAAATATAACTCCCAAATAAAACATAAGCATTGCCATTAAGATACAGTGTTAATGTATAAATGATGTAGAGAGGGTACTTCTGTAGAGGGAGTGGTCCACCACAACTTGTATCCCATATTTTGAAATGCAGATGTACATAGTACTTTTAGACTATAGTTGTTAATGATTACCTAGAACATTCAAGACTGACTCACAAGTAAAACTGCATACTTAAGACAGAGGGTTCGGTCACCATATCACCAAAGAACATAACTTCTACAGAATTAATGCAGCTGACCTATGAGAAAGGGAGCGAGATTACAGTATATTGTATGGAGACAAAGTAATTCCTGAACAAAAAATGGATATGAATCAAAGGAAAAGGTAAGATGATGTTCAATTATGTCCAAAACTTTAATAAGCCAATGTCCTGGGCGAGAGAGTCAGGTGAAGCAACGGAAAGACCAAGTTTGTATGTTTTGATCATCTCCACCATAAATGGAGGATATGAAAATGAAATCTTTGTCTTTGAATCTGCAGTGGAAAGTAATGCATTACAATATAGAACAATATGATGTCTATGAGCATGTGAAATAGCACAAGAAATTTAATTTTACCTTCATTTAAAAAGAATGCAACATGTCATTTTCCTGAGACCATTAAGAGTTGGTATGGCTGATGGGTAACTGCATCTCTCTGGAAAGTGTGAGCTGCAGTACATCTTCCAAATAGTGGTTATTTGGGAAATATAAAACATCTTTGTTAAAACAGAATACTTGACTATATCTGTAGTGCGTGATTTGGTAGTTAAACTACTTTAAGCAACAGGTCAGCTATGGATCATAGTCATCAAGTGGTAGAAAAGATAGAATTCCTCTTTTGAAGCTTTATTATTTCACTCAATCTAATGTATCCTTGCTCTTTTTCCCAACCAGTTTTAGACATGTGAGGTAACAACTCTTCAGTAAAAGCATGATTAACAGCAAATATATTTTTATAACCTTATGAAGGAGGTGAGGGTTTGTTGCAATATTTACTGCAGGCCTAATCACCTTTGGCAATCTGCCATTGTGCTTGCTGTGCAAAGTAGGCAATTAAGATAGGCGGGAACACCCAGCTCTTTATTTCTTGAATGCAATAACTCCCTTTATTTAATTCGCCAATGAATAGGATAACTGCATAGAATCCTCACTTGTGGTCTCAAACATTGTTTTTTATTATTTTCAGCTGAGTGCCATATATTTGATTCACAAGATGAATTAACTGCTGGTTCTCCCACAACCGACCTGAGCTATTTATAAATTAGTGAGATTAACCCTTGACAGAGCTTCATGGGGGGTGACAGTTGCTTCTCTGAAGCAGGAATCCAGCATGAACACAGGCAGTGATTGTTGCTACACTAGCTAGAATCATGGGACCCCAGGACCACACACTGCATGTCCTGGTGGCCCTTCTACACCAGAGGCAGGCAATCATTTTGGGTGGAGGGCCGCTTAATGAGGTTTGGTGAGCTGTTGAGGGGCGCATGGGTAGCCCCACCCCTTGCCAGGTGCTCGTCCCCTGGTTGCCATCTTGGGACTGGAAGTCCTACTCCTAACCCTTGACCTTTACCACCAGAGGTCCCTCCCCCTGCCCCTGGAAATACTCTTTTTTGGGAAGGGGAGTTGCCATCTTAGAACCAGAAAAAAACAAAGCATACACTAAAAGTCAAACATCTACTATAGCATATTTTAATTTTATCACAAAAAATATTTGTCATGATTTCTGTTTGTGTACTGTATACAGAGGGGACTGCATAATAACTCAAAAATAAATTCTTAGTCTTTTATTTTGTGGGTGTGTGTATGGTGGGGAGGTGCATATGGTAGGGGTATACGGTGGGGGGGTATATATGGTGGATGTAGGTGTGTGTATGTGTATGTATGGTGGGATGTGGGGGTGTTTGGTGGGGGGTGTGGGAGAGTATGTGGGGAGTTTGTGAGGGGATGTGGCTATGTGGGGGGGTATAGGGTATGCTGGAGGGTTGTGTGGTGTTTGTGGGGTGTGGCTGTGTGGCTCTGGAACACACTGTCCTCTCCTGCAGACAACGCAGGCAACACTGGGGGTAGGGTGGGTTGTGTGTGTGGTTTGTGGGGTGTAAGGCAGGGTGGGAGGGGTGTGGAGACCCCTCCTACACTCCCCCAGTGATGCAGCAACAGGTGGGGATGCTGGTGCCGGACTCTGGCCAGTGCTACACATGGCAGCAAGGAGCGCAGCTCCTGCCAGGCTGTTTGTTTCCCCAGCACTGCCCACACTTGCAGGGCACAGGTGCTGGCTGCTTTCCCCACCCCAGCCCACTTCATTGCCTGGGGCTTCTCACCTGCTCCTCGTGAGCACGGGGAGTGCTGGGGAAGCAAACGGCCCAGCGGGGGGCTGTGCTCCTCAGGGTGCTGGCTGGAGCCAGGCACCAGCACTGAGCAGAGTGCCCCCCTGCTGCCTGCCAGGGGTATGTGCCATGGAGGGAAGTGAAGAAGGGGTCCCCAAACCCCTCCCCCCTCACACCCGCACCCTGCCCACCCAAGCTTTGTGCTGTTGCCACCTCCCCAGGTGAGGGCGCTGCACTGCAGCCAGCCCCACACTCCCACCCAGCTGCATTCCCACCTCCATCCCCCACTTCCCTACCTGCTGCCCAAAGGGAGCCAGACGCCAGGGAAGACCACAGCAACAGCCCCACCCCATGCTAGCAGGGCCTGCCCTTCCACTCACAAGGTTGGGAGTGAGGCATAACAGGGTATGTTGGGGGTGTAGGTGTTACACTCCCACCCTCACAGGCAGAAGGGCTGGTCACGGCAGAATTCATTGTGGGGTGCTGCGGGCCAGATGAAAGTACCTGGTGAGCCAGATTTGGGCCACAGGTTGTATTTTGCCCACCCCTGCTCTATGCTATGCCACAAGCTCAGAGAAGGAACCTAGAGACCCTGGCTACTTTTGCAGTCAAAGCAATGGGGTGAGCAGTGGCCAAGTAAGCACTCAAGATCTTCAGTTTAACCCCTTGTGAGCTGCATAAGGCCTGCAGGCCACCAATGGGATAGAGCAGCCATTTTATCTGACCCATGGAGCTGGGAGATTCTGCAGCATTTTGGCAGTGGGGGCTTTGGTGGTGCTTTAGCAATAGGAGGCTTTGCCATGTGGCAGCAGGGTGACAGGGAGAAGCCACCACAGAAGCACTGTGCAAGGAGTTCTGACTGAGGCTGCAGTGATGGTAGCACAAGTTGAGTTGGTAGTAGCCCGAGCTCAGAGCTAAGCTCCATTCAAATAGTCCCCCCTCTCTAAAATGTTGCTGGACCCTGCCTTAGGTAGTGGTGAGAATAGGTCATGGTGAGACTAAATTGGTAATCTGAGCACCTAAGTGGGGGGAAAAAGTGATCTAGAATACCCTCCCTCCAAGCAGCTACAAACTCCCTTGAACGCCCTCATTCCTCCTGGGTTCTGGTCCTTGCACCTGGACTGTTTGTGCACTGTGAGAACAGGGACCAGAGCCAAGGAATCCCTCAACCAAGTTAAGTGCTCTAAACATTATGCTCCAGCAGCAGGCTTCCCTTTGCTAGTTTTCCTATCAGCCCAGTGATTCCTGTACTTTTGACTGACTAGTGGCCCAGCTTCAATAAGAACGGTGGACAGTGCCTGCATTCACTTAAACTGACAGCTTGGCAGTTAGGGCAATCTCATGAGACTTTTAATTCCCACAGGTATATAACCCAAGTCTCTTACTCCTGAGTGAATACCCTCTGGGTGGCCATACAAAAGACTGGGGGAATCCTATGTAGACAGAGGTGTCCAAGCTGTAGCAAGGAATGGTGGTTAAGACACATCCTTCCCTTAGCAAACTACTGTATTTTATTGCATATAACCCACGCCTGAATATAACACTGTGCCACTGGCACTTCCAGGAACACCCCTCCCCCTGGTTGGTGAGCGATTGGCCACAGGGGGACTTGTCCCCCTGATCGCTGACTGGCCACTGGGGAGGCACGTGTCCATCCGTCCCCTCCCCCCTCGCCCGACTTAGGAGGCACCAGTCGCCCATGAGTACTGTCGCACCTAAGGGCAAACTTTTTGCCCTATAGGCCTGTTTAGTTAACCTAATTTCTAATCAAATCCCAATGTAGCCTAATAGCAGGGAGTCTAATTTATACCACCTCACTGATTGTTTTTCAATTTGGGCTGACTACTCTTCATATAAATATACTCCTCTGGAAAGTTTTCCTTAAAAGGTTTCTCTTTCTATAAAACAGAATAGCTAAAGTCTTAAAACTATTTGCATTTTAGCTATGTATACATAGCTTCCCAGGGCTTGGTCCTGCACTTGCTCTAAACCCAACATTTTCATGGTCTTAGTTAGGTATGTGGGATTTTTTGTTGTAAAAGTAATGCAGGATTGCTAAATATCAAGAACTTGCATAACTTTAATACCATTTTCTAATCAAAGTCTATGTTAAATATTAGTCAACTTGGCTTTAAGATAACTTTATAATTAGTGACTACTATGTACACAGCTGTCTGTTCAGGATTAGATTATAATGCTCATTTATCTAAATACCTACCAAAGACACATACAGCAAAATTGTCATATGTACCCATTAAATTTGGATGCATTTTTTGTGTACCTAAGTTAAGGTCCAAGCATCTGTCCCTCCTCCTCATTTAAACCAAAATGTTACATGCTTACTATTTTTGTGAGATGAAGTCTTTACTGTCTGAGCTGCATACCCAAAACTTGAGAACTCAGAAGCAGAAGATGTTTATGACAGTTTGGGCTTTATGGGCACCTGGAAACAATGCACTATTTTTAAAATTATTATCAAGTAACTGATCAGTGTCAATGGTAATAGCTATTTATAACTAAGTTTTTAATTTTGTCATGACAAAAATATTTTGAAGTTAATCTTCCACTGATGTATAAATCTTTGGTGTCATACATTCATGTTATACCTCTAAGGTTTAGCTGAACAGGGAACTCACTTATTTAAAATATTAAAAATATTAGCTTGATCTTTCTAGATTACATTTATGATGCATAGTTCTGAAGAAATGGGATATTGAAATCCACTGAAGACATACTACTATTGTTTTGTACGATTCTTATACAATAGTATGTCCACTAACACCAACATCTCTAATATCTCGCTAGTAAAATTTTTCATTAAGCAAGTTTTGCTTGAAGCTTCCTACCCATGTTATAAACTGGTATTAACTGTGATATGGAACATTGTTTTGTAAATTGGCTTGCCTTACACTAAATAAAGAAATTATGTTGTCACCTTTTGAGCAAGAGGTGGGTTTAAAGAATAGTTCACTACAGAGAAGATAAAAGGATTTATCTGGGAAAGCCTAATTTACAACTATAATTTACGATATGATATTCTTCCCAAGTTTGACACCTATGAAAAGGATTAAAGCTACTGTGCAAATTTGATGCTGTTAGTTTTGGGATGCACAGCTTTATGGAGGGCCCCTTCCAATACATACTTTCCATAGACGGCCAATATTAGTAGGGCCTGCTTTGATTGGATATAAGCTTTCAGTACTTTTGTAAACAGGAAACTGGACTTCCCAGGCAGACATATGCATAGTTTAATGAATTACTGTTCAGTGATTACACAAAACTTGTTGTTTTGTTTTTCAAATCCTATTCTGTTTAATAAAGTGATTTAATAAAGTTATAGCAGGCTACTGGAACTGCCCTTGTGGGTCATGGGTTTTGAACTCCTGTATTAGTGGCTTTCTCAGACAAGTGCCAGGCATGTGATGCAAGAAGAATAATATTTTGTTCAATTTCCTACCTTTTTTATAGACATTCAGACAATATTTCATTAATGTAAGGTACTGTAAAGCTAAATAGTTTCAATCTATTCCCACCTGTGGAATTATGAAGGGATCAGGTACAGCCATTGATATTCTCTGGTGATCTTATTTCACCTGAATAGACATTATGATTGGAGAAACAATAAAAGGTCCTCCCTCCTTCTAGCATATTTGCAGGAACGCTGGCCACAGAAATGTGACCCACGTTCTAGACACTCCCTCCCCCGCCGTTACTGTCCTATTTCACAATAGAGTGGCCTCAGCACCAGGTCATGTATTAGGCAGACCTGAGTAACCTCTATACTTCATGCTGAAGCTCTGCATTGGGCAGCCAAGAGGGAAAGAATGTGGGGCCAGGATAAGAGCAAGCCATGTGACTAGCAAGCTCCATACAGGTTGATGACATTATGTAAATATCCTGCAAATCTCATTCTTGGACCTTCTCTTTAGTAGAGAATTTCCTGTCGTTGCTACTATCAGTGCAGCCGGCTGCTTATTTGCACTTCAGTTTTGGATAGACTGTTAGTGGTTTATCTGTAGTACTACTACAAGCGTGTAGAAAGAGTAGGAAACAGCAGGGGCTCCTCCCTTCCAGAGCAGCAGCCAGCTCTCTCAGCCATACAGGCTGCTTCTGTGGCTTACTGTCATCCTGGCCCCACATGTAAACTGTGTTCAGGGAGCAGACTATTGATTCTCCCCATTCTTTTCCAAAATATTATTTTTGAATTAATATTTTTCCTACTAAGATACTAAAATCATAGAAACTAGCAATGCTTGTTTAGTTAGCATTTCAGGTGAAAAATACCTACTAGAACACTGAGTGCATACCACTGTAAGTCCCAGTTTAACTTCTCTGATAAATAACATGTCAGCTATTGCATCTGATCACAAGCAAAAAGTTAAGAACCTTATAGGGGCATGTTCTCATTTGGAAAAATTCATAACAAACCTTTATTTTTTAAATAAGGTGTGTCCATTGTGTTTCAGGCTAAAACCCACGTTATTTCTGCTACTTACAATCATTTACTGCTGTTGCACTTGGATCACTGGAGGGCAAAGGCCTCTCTAGATTGACTGTACTCTTCTCATCTCGACTAAGTCAGCAAACTCCTGATCTTCTATTTTATGAGTTTTGAGCTTCATCAGATCTACTGTGCAAACTGTTTATCAAACTGCTTCCGCACTGAGGTGTTGTTATGCTGCTCTGGTGCTATTATGTTGACAGTTTGGTTGGGATCATAAAAGTTTCCAGTGGAATGTTAAGCAAAATTGCCAGCTAACCAAATTACAGTAAGAAGAAAAAGAGCTGGTTTGAGATATAATGCAAAGTAGTCACTGAAAGGAACTTGAAGTAGTTAATGCAAAGTGTTTTACAATAATTTAAAATGTAATACTGATGGTTTGTACACCTCTTAAAGTATTGTAGGGCTATTTTAAACACTTTTGCTTTAATTAAGCTAGTCCAGTGGTTCTCAAACTTCCTAGACTCAAAGTACCCCCAGAAAATCCCATCTCTTAGTTTTCACTTGTTTTTGAGTACAGAAAAATAATAAAGTAATGTATCTGTTGCAAACAACACAGAAAGACCACAATGGATCAAAATGTATTTCACATAATAGATTCCTATTTGAAATCTGTGTTTACTAACATTGCCTCAGGACCCTGGTTGAGAATCACTGAGCTAGTTCTTTCAGGAACAAATAAATCCCAATTTTGTTTGTTTGTTTGTTTTGTTTTCAGGGTTTTGTTTTTATTTTTCTAGTCAGAAAAGAACCAAAACAAGAAACACAAAATACTATGTGTTCACCAATCTATATGTTTTCCATACTGTGAACTTATAGCTTTTTTCCAACTTATTTAATGTCCCTATAAAATTACATGTATATTAGAAAATTATGGCTGACCAGTTTAAACTAAATTAATCTGAATGAATCATACAACAGGCTGAATGCCCATTAATTTCAATGGGAGCTGAATGTGTTTACCACATCCCATGGTTACACCATCAAATATACAAAACTGAACACTTAATTATCTGCCACTGGCCATCCTCCAGGACTAAACAATCCTGGAATCACACTAAGGAATGTCTAATCCTTTGCTGTCTGACAAGTGTATACAGTAACAAATAGATCCAACAAAAAGTGTACAACATGACTTCTCATCTGTAATACAGATGACACTAGAACTCATCTTTCCCAATGTAAACCAATACTATGGTTTGACTGATAAATTCCTCCCCCCAGCATTAATGGCTCGATGTTTTTCCTAAATGCATTGTTGTACACGTTGTCATTAGCTAGCCACTTGTCATAAATGTGGAAGCACAGCAATTCATTCATTATTAAGAATGACAGTATATAGAAGTGGTCTAAAAGGGCTTAAAACAGTTTCTATATTTTGCTAGTATTTTCCTAGTTTTATTATAAACAGGATTTTTATTCTAAATAAAGCAATGCATGCTTATGTATCTAATATCAAGATTAAGCTCTAAATTAGAGTAAAGCAGGCTCTGAGAATAATTATAAAAATGTTACAATTTAGCTGTAGGAACATGGCAATGGCCTCTTTGTAAACAATTTTTCAAACTGATATAAAATATAATAAAACAGACTGCTTTGACCATATGCATCCATATTTCTTCCACTATCATTATTTGTTGAACACTGAAAATTTGCTTAGCTTTACATAGCATCCTCAGCAGCCATAAACATTATTTTTCAATTAGTATATTTAAGATATCATTTTCAAAACAGCTTTATTCTTCACAGCCCAGCTTCTCCATCTGCTTAATGCTATAAAGAAACTGTAATCCTGTGTTTGTGCATCAGCCTCTTGTCATAGAAATTATTTTGTAATGTGTATGGAATAGTAAGAATTCATATGAATAAGCTATTTGGAAGAGAGTGGGGTTTGAGGATATTCTTTGTTTTGCAGGAAGTAACTTTGATGTCTAGACAAATTAAAAGAAAAATAGACTGGGGAAGTTAGAAGCCCTGGACAATAACACAGAAGACTTACAGAAGGGCTGTGCTGGGTCTTATTGGGCACAGGTGGCCTTTGAACAAAGGACTCCTTTGAACAATGTTTCCCATTAACAGAACTAGCTTGACAAGCATTTGGTCACCCTCTGAGTTTCTTCCCAGCAATACCAGGGATTCTCTTCTTTGTTAGGTTTATGTTTTTGTTCCCCAAAATGGCTGGCATTGTATAGCTTTTATTTCTACCCTTTCTGATGGGTTCCAACCAATCCAAGGACCTGCTGCTATCAGGTGAACTTTTGCAATATAGTCTTGGACCCTAAGGCATGTAACTCAAACTTCAGTGGTTATGAGGACAATGTAGATTTGAATTCCATCTCAGAACTAGTTTACTTACAACTCAGGGTTGATTTTGATATTTCATATTGTGTATCTAATGTTGCCCAGCTGTCTCTTTTTAATCACAATGCAGTTTTTGCAGTATGTATTTAGTGGCTAGGGGCACGATGAATATTTCTTCTGTGAATCATAGGCATTTGTGGTATAACAACTGGACTCTGATTCTACTGCAAACTCCCTCATTGGTGTCCTGGCCTTTAAGAGCTTTTTACAGCTGTGGCAGACTTTTAACAAAACTACTGCTAAACAGAGAGATCTAAATTTTGGCAGTGTTCCTTTCCATTGAGGGGTAGGTCCTTTACTTCTTCCATGTTTTTGAGTACTCAAATAAATCAATTTTGAGACTGAAACTCTCTCGCTGATGCAATGCTCTCCTTACACATGGCATCAAAGGCCATTAAGAATGTCTTTTTGGTCCACAGACTTGAGTGCTGCCTCTCGCTCTCATAGGGCCAACAGCTCTACTGAAAAACACTAGGGTCAAAGTCTTTAACTTGAATAGCAGCACTCTTGCAGGTGGATTTCACAGATGCCTGGACTTGCATAGTATCAGTCACTCTGGACTGAAAAAATGAAGCATATTAAGTTGTTCCTTTATCCCTTTGTTCTCGTCCTTCCTGAATTATATGTATCCTGAGAATAAAAAAGGTAGCTTTAACATTAATGATCAATAGCTCTCATAAATATAATTTTCCATCACACTTACTAAATGGCTTTATTTGAAAGCAGATTCTTCAGACTGAAGGCAGTTTTGAAATGTTGTCCTTTTTATAAGGAAGGATTTTTACCACATTTTTTACATAGACATCTAAAATCTTGTTCACTGACTGCTGCACAGCTTGATATTCTCTGATTTTATTCTAAACTCCTTGGAACGGTAGCTTCCTAAGCCTCTCATCATCTAGCTTTTGGGCTAGAGAACCTAGAGGGGATTGAATCTACCAGGAGATTCACCAGGAGTGACTGCTTTTGAAACAGCAGTGATTAGTGTGGCGCATAGCTTGGCAACACAGAATCTATTAAACAAAAACTTGGCATTGTTCGGTGCAGTTGGAGTAGTTTCCAAACTTCATCTCTGCAATCTTGAGCAGCCTTTGGTCAGTCGTGCGTGGTCAGCATTGGGGGCAACTTGGGTCTAGAACATAGGTGCTGACTTATTTTTGCCGGAGGGGAGCAAGGGAGGCTAAGATGATGGACCTGTGGAAAGTTTTATGCATTTCAGATGACAGCCCTCTTCCCAAGGGGGGCCAGCACTCTCAGGCGCCCACTGACTCAGCACCTCTGGTCAAGATCTACTATAATGGCCATAGCAGAAATGCTCAAGCATCATGGCCCGGTCCAATCCTAATGAATTTGTGAATTCAGCTAAATATCATAGAATCATAGAAAATTAGGCTTAGAAGAGACCTCAGGAGGTCATCTAGTCCAATCCTTTATTCTAGCTGGGCATGGTCCTGCTTTGATCGCTCTGGCCATGGCTTTGTCAAGCCTGGCCTTAAAAACATCCGAGGGTGGAGATTCTACAACATCTCTAGGTAATTTGTTCCAGTGCTTCACCACCCTCCTAGTGAGAAACTTTTTCCTAATATCCAACTTTAATCTCCCTTGCTGCAACTTGAGACCATTGCTCCTTGTTCTGTTATCTGCCACCACTAAGAACAGTCTAGTTCTATCCTCTTTGGAATCCCCCTTCAGGTAGTTAAAGGCTGCTATAGATGCCCTGTCTTCTCTTCTGCAGACTAAATAAACCCAGTTCCCTCAGCCTCTCCTCAGAAATCATGTGCCTTAGCTCCTGAACCATTTTTGTTGCTCTCCGTTGGACTCTCTCCAACTTGTCCACATCCTTTTTATAGTGGGGTGCCCAAAACTGGACACAGTACTCCAGAGTGGCCTTACCAGTGCAGAATATAGCAGAATAATCACTTTCCTCAATCTAATGGCAACACTCCTACCAATGCAGCCCAATATGCTGTTAGCCTTCTTGGCAAAAGGGCACAATGCTGGCTCATATCCATCTTATTGGGCACATCTATACATGATTTTATGCATGACTAAACTTAATTTGTGTTTGCCTAACACACATTAAGGTGGCTTAGGCACATGTCTACACATGCACACATTAAGGTGCATTCGCACAGTGTGTGGACCTATTTGGGACTAAATTTAGTCTCAGTTTAGTCAACAGCGTTAACGTGCCTTAACATGTCTACATGTGTGTTGAGGTGCTCTAGCTACTCACTCCTAAATTTAATACCTGCTTTTGTAGGTATCAAATTTAGGTGTGAATAGCCTAAAATCACTATTTTAAAGGTGCATTAAGGGCACACACCTGTAGATAGCTAGGGCTGGATTAAGCCATTAGTGGGCCTCAGGCAAACAAACTTGTGGGCCCCAACTTAATACCATATACTTATATGACTTCTTTTTTCACTCAATAATTATAATATGTAAAATAAATACAACTCAGCCCCTTTTTATCTTAGGGCCCTAGGCACATACCTAGTTTGCCTGTGTGTTAATCCAGCCCTATAGACATGTGCCCTTAATGTGCCTTAAATTGGGCTAAAGCAACTTAAGTTACACATGTAGATGCTCCCACTGCCCACTGTGACCCCCAGGCCCTTTTCTGCAGAGCTGCTGCTGCTAAGTATCTGTCATTCAGTCGCCGCCAGGACAGGAACAGAACGGTCGAGGGCAAGTGGAAGCGGTGGGAACAAGCGGCTAAGCCGTGCTCCTCAACTTCAGGGGCCTGGAGGCGGTCCTTTGGTGAACTGAGCGGACCTCGCTGCAGAAACAACTACAGCCGCACCCTCTGGCACAGGGCTGGGCTGGGCTTGTCCTGACCTTCTCCTACCTCCTCACATCTCAGGCGGCCCTTCACACCAGGCAGCTCCCTAGAACACGAGCACCTGCTTGGCAGCCCCCACCTGTCCTCGGGAGCCCCGCGCGTTTCCCAGCCCGTCCTGCCAGCACTGCGAAGCTCTGCGCGCATGCGTCACAACCGCCCTAAGCCGCTTCCCGGCTCGCGGCAGGTGTGCAGAGGAGCGCCGGCCGGGAGCGGGTCCAGCCCCCGCGCATGCGCGCGGGCTCCACTACAGCCGATTCCGGTAGTGTCTGTGCGGGTGGCGGAGCTGGGATTCCCCCAGCGCATGCGCCCTGCTCTCCCCCCTCCTGGGGGCAAGATGGCGGCGGGGAGGCCGGTGCAGGAGAGGGAGTGACTGGGGCGGGAGGAGGCGCGGGCGTGGGCGCAGCTGGGTCTGGCGGGGTGAGGGCCCGCGGCTGCTGAGCGAGGCCGGGCGGGGGCTGGGCGACCCGTGCCGCGGGGATGCGGGGCCGGGGCTGCGCCAAGAGGGCTGAGCCCCGCCCGTGAGGAGGGGGCGAGTCGGCGGCCCCGCATGTGCGCCCGGCCCGGCCCGCCGCGCCCGCCTCTCCCCGCCCACCGGCCGCGGCTCCGGTCCGGGGTACGGGGCGGCGCGGGCAACGCAGCAGGCAGGTGAGTGCGGGTCACCGGGGCGGGGGGCGCCACCGCCTTTGTTGTGTGGGGGGCCGGGGCCGCCTGGGCTTTGTTTGCTCGGGTGCCGCGAGCGCTGGATTTGAATGAGAAGATCCCATCGCCAGGTCTTAAGTGCCAAATGACTGTATTGGAAACTCAACAGGGTCCACTTTGCTGGGACTCCCCCCCGCAATAAGTAGGCAAAGAAGTCTTCTTTCCTGTGCATTGCTTGCTGTCAGTTCCAGGGAGGGAGTGAGAACTGGCGCATCAAAGTTGAAACATTTCTTTATTTCAGGGCAAGCAGTGCTAGGAAAGTGCTGACAGCCAGCCCAGAAGTTCGTTAAAACTCTCTGATAGTGACTTCTGAGAGTGATTTGGGTTTTGCATTTGCTGCATCAGTTTCCTGCCTTCAGAATGATCGTATGTTTTGCAGGCAGGGTTCTTTGGGTAGATTTCTAATCTCTTATTAGGCTGACTAAATAGTTGGAAAAATTGTTCTTTGCAAGCTTTAAAGATCTTGCATTTCCCCAAAGGACCTTGTCTGCTTATGTCCTTAGACCAGCGTGGCTACAACAAACAACCTCCTACATCTTGAATACTTTTATTAATATTGATTGTTGAAATTATTGGACAAATATGGTAATTCTTGTACGCCTGGGAGGACTGGGAAAGATTCCCTGTCTCCCACACAGCCTTGCTGTGGTTGCCAGAGAATCCCCACCATGTTCCAAGGCTGCAGAGGCCTTGTGAAGTAGTGAATAGCTGCAGCTCTGTCTTGAGAGCTAGGCCTGAGGCTTGCCCCACAAGGGCCATTGTGGCCCCAGTCTGTGCCTGTGGGCTAAGCCATAGCAGCTTGTTGGGCCAGGGGTGTCTGATTCTTGTCTGGGGGGGACAGAGTAGGCGCCAAACGGCTACACTCGTGTTTCCCAGCGGGCCTGCCCATAGCTCTCTTGTTGGTGTTGGCGGGATCCCAGAGCACTGGTAAGAAGTTGGGAGCTACCTTTAGGCCCAGTGAGGTAGTACTGCCTGTGCTGGAAAGCTGAAGAGCATAACTTTTTGTTAAAAAAAGAAGAACTCTGAGGAAAGTGGTGGCTTCAGCTGACTTCCGCCAACTCCCCATCACCAGTGAACGGTTCTTATATGCCAAGAGCTGAGGTGGCATTTTCAAACTCGGCTTTACAAAGTTATGTTTGAATGAATAGTGATATTAGAAATAGTAGTTGCTCATATTGGGAGTGCTGCAAGAACTCTGGGAATGGGGGAAAACTTTTTTTTTTTACTGGCTTTGAGATGACAGCTTTCCTTTCGTTGCTGTGAACTTGATGAAAAAGTTATGCCTTGTGCAGCCAGGCCAGCGGACCCAGAACATGTTAGTCTTTTGAAGACTGTAATGTCTTGCACTGAGCCACTAAGTCTTTGCTCCTATTTTCCTTGATACAACTCTTTCCCTCCTATTGTGTAAAAGGCTTCATCACTACAGAGAACATGCTCGGACCAAGGGGGAGGATTTTGTGACTGCAGTCACTTTCTCTACCTCAATGGTTCTCAACCTTTTTTGTACCAGGACCCATTTGTAAACATCAGTGGCTAGTCCCAACCCAGTGTTCTTCACTTCTGATCTGTTGCCTTCCACCTTCAGGCCCAAGCTGCCCAGTATGTGGGGCAAGGGGTGGGTGGGGAGTGTGGAGGGCCCCAAGCAGACCTTCGCAGGCTGGAACTCTGCTAGCCTGTAAGAGAAAAGCCCAGGTTTCCCACATTTTTCTCCTTTTAAAGGAAAATCCATTTGAAAAGTTTGATCAATTTTTGAAATTTGCTTGTGACCCTTTCATGTATTCTTGTGACCCACTTTTGGGTCATGACGCAGCATTTCTAGCTGGAAGGATAATAGTGATGGTGTGGAGCCTCAAGGAAAATGGTGATATTCTGAGTTTCACAAGGAGTACAAAAGCCTTAGATGGCAAAAGAAGAGCCTGGTAATTATAGTACACAAGAACATTTATATACACATATATACATGCATTATATACATACTATATATTAATTCTACATTGATTTGTGCTGAAATGGTGCACAAGTGTTGGCTTGTCCTTTCTTTCTGTTAAACATAGTCTAATTGTTAATGTATTGCAAAAGTAAATTAAACTGCATATTTAACCAGAAAAGGGTAGAAGCAAAGGGAAAGTGCCATATATTCAAATTTGAAAGATATGAGTTAGATATGTAAAATAAACCATGCAGATGTATCATTTTAACATTGCAGCTGCCATCACTTTATAATATCAAATACATTGCAGAAGCCACAGTGACATGTGCCACTTTTCATTTTGTCTTTTAAAATGCAAACTTATCAGGCTTTAATGGGAAAATAACTCCGTTTTGAGAATAAGTTACTTAAGTTGTTAAAAGTGATGTTGAGTTTAGCTTGTATGCATCTTCGGAAAACTAACTTTTATAAACGATCCCATAAACTGGTTTTAGTCGCTAGTTCTTATCAGAAACTGGGGAACTTAAAACTAAAATCATACACGTGAAGTTTCAGATGCACTTGTTTCCTTTGGTCAGTGTGCCATTGTTGTGCTAATACCTGCATGTCCAAGTGGGCAACTGCATTTTACATTTGTGTAACTTCATGGATGCTTTTACAGAAGTAAACTTGTTAAATGTTTTCTCTCTGTCCTTTGGTTGAAGACTCTTTAACAACTTCCAGGATTTGCTGTGCACATGTATAGGCTGTGCAAAGCTTTGGTCCCTGATTTGATTCAGCCCAATTTTGTGGCCGAATCAAATCAGAACACTCTGAATCAATTTGGAGAGATTTGGAAATATTTGGCAATTCATATGTAGACACAGCTTTAAATGTTTTTTCTGCATGCCTCAAGGTACAAGGCAGCTTGTGAATGCTGGGATGAAGGGGCGGCTGGAGCATCCCACAGGAGTGCGGAGGGCTCCCCAGCGTGCTCGGCAGCAGACCTGGAAGTGGATGGGAAGCACATCAGGTCCACCAGGGAGTTAGCTGGGGCTGCCCCCCCCCATCTCAGAAACTGGTGCCTCCTGGGTCTGGGGGGGGCACCTGGGTTCCCCCTGCAGCCAATTGCTGAGCTAGGTGGGTGCAAGGGTGGGGACCCCTGTGTGCTCAGTGGTGGATCCAGAAGTGGACTGGAAGTACTTCCGGCCCACTTCTGGGTTCGCCCCTGAACACACTGGCCCCGCTCCCAGCACTCCTATGGAATGCTTCATCTGTCCCACGATCACAGCATTCGCGCCTGGTACCTTGAGGTATGTAGAAAAAACATTTTAAAGCTGTGTCTATGGCTGAACTGCTGATTCTCCGAACCATCATCAAATCTTCAGATTTGGATTTTAGCCAAATTGAATCAGGGACAGTGATCTGAATCAACTAATCGAATCACTGCCCCTGATTCGGGCCAAATCCAAATTGAATGTGGCCCATTTGCACATCACTTATATATAAATCCATCTTCAGGTGTTTGGCCTTCAATTACTGAAAGCAAATGGTAATTTAGTATCGTGATTCAGATTCTCTTTCGCAGTAGGATCATCGTAAAACTTTCTTAATGTGAAAGCATGTGAAAATGATCAAATTGGCCTTATTTTGCTTGTTAGCTAGATTCTGAAAGTAGCTTTTTACGTTAGAAAAAACAAGGTAGCTTGAATTGGCTTCACGGTATTTGACTTGATTTTGTTTGTATTTCCTCTATTACATTTGTATTGTAAGCATAAAAATGTTTTGTGCATGGAATTGTTAGCTTTGCCGTCATAGCATTGGCATATATAAAACTGCTTCAAAAGTATGGTAAGTTTGGTTTAGCACAGAGCACATTTTAATCATCCCAATTATGAAGCAGCATCCAATAGGAATAAATAGTTTGATTGTCCATTAGCCAGTGCTACTGATGCCAAGATTTTTGTGTCCACTTGTTTAACGCTTTACAAAGAAGGGTTTCTAAATTTCAGTGTAAACAGTTATTTCCTATAAACTATGCCTGCTGGACAATGAGACTAGCTTGGTGTTTTAATTTGTACCCTGAGTCTTCATGTTTTAAGAAAATTAGTTTCTGTTGTCTGTTAGTATGAGCAATGAATGAATGGGCCAAGGTACTTAATTGATAGATTGATTAACAAAATAAATATCTCATCAGCTAGTAAGTTTTTCCCACCATAATAGTGACACTAATACCATTTCTTTTAAACGAGGAGATTCTATCCATATTTTCAAGATTTAGTGACTTTTATTGAATGCTTTCTATGGGAGGCATAAAAAGGCAAACTGACTTTGGCTTAAATGAATTTACATGAGTTCAGCCTAGAAATGGCAAACCAGTGATTTAAATTTGACCTTTCAGTGGCTGAAATAACTATGTCTGTATGTTTTATGTGCACATTACAGTCATAAGAAAAGATTTTATTTGTTTCACTAACATTGGCAACAGATGTGCAGTTTATCTACAAGTTAAACTTTGACCCCTTCTGATTGTATGTTAGCGAATTGGGTTCTCATATTGGCAAAGCACTGAAAATTCTTTGGGGAATCTTTTATTTTGTTTGACTAAGTAACTGTGAGTGTTTCTTTGATTAAAAACTAGGTGTTTGTGTTAAAATAACTTAAATACATGGTGATACAAATACCTACTTATATTGGTGTAGAAATTTGAGTGTAGGTTGATGTCCAACAATAATTGTAGATTCACATGTTATAGTAGTTCTAAATAAACAAATCTCTAAAAGGCAAGTGTCTTAGAATTACAGGAACCTGTATTTAGTGGACGTGGTATTCTGAGGAGAAGCTTGTAATGGGAGAAGGGACAGTTTGGAAAGAAGAACAGAAGTAACAACATGTTTGAGAAATCTAATTATGCACTTTCTCCAGTACCAAGACTTCTGATATTGAGTATTTGGACACTTATCAGATAATTGTAAGTTAGCTTAACTTGATAGAAGATGATGAATGTTTGTTTGGATAACTGCTTTAATAGTGTATGTCATAGATGGAAACCACAGGACACTGAAGTCCTGGTTGGATTTTAGGATTTAGGGGGAAATGTTCTCTGTTTTTACTTGGCCTTTAAAAAAATTTACACTAACTATATCCTGCTGGAAAACACTGAATTTTAAAATTTGACCATTTAACTTCTTTGGTTTCTGAACAAAAGAATTTGAAATGGGTTGGATGGGTATGCAGTTTTTCTGCCTAAGAAGTAGTATTGCTCCTTAGAAGATGCCATGAGTGACTGGATCCTGAATTGGGGGAGGGAGCACCTGCAGAAGTCCTGATGGTGGCAGCCCCGTCAGGGGGGCACCAGCCCTACGGACAGCATCACTGTCAGCTGTCAAGGGGGGCACCGACCCCCTTTGGGTAAATCCAGTATCTTTTATTAGACCAACTAAAATTGTGGGAAAGGTTGTTCTTTGCAAGCTTTCAGGTACAAACACCCTTCGTCAGGCTGAGAAAACGTCTGTAGTTGGTCTTTATTGGACTTTAGTTTATAACAAAGATGGAGTCACATTGACATTTTGAATAGTATGATATTGCTCTACATACTGTGGATTGTCTAAGATGTAGATTACTCTAATCCTTACACAGTGTATGAGAAATTTTAAGTGAGACTGATTGATGACACTGTGGTCTAGTTATACAGGAATTAGGCTATTTATACAAATCCATAGAGTAGTGATTTAGTTACTTTGATAACTAAATATCAGTGTAAGGTGTATATAAATGCTATTTGTAACTATTTGTGGTGTTAGTGGTGCTTTCTTTGAAAATTGGAAATATGCAAGATTCTCAAAGTCCAACTTTTTGTTCTTACTGGTTTATACTGTATGTTGGTTTTCTATTTTTCTGTTTCCTGACTAGTTGAGCTATATATACATATGATTCTTTTATTTTCAGGCTTAATTTCTTTTATTAGATCTGTACCTTTGTTAGGCTCAGCTCCTTCCCTTGGAGCAAGTTATAGGTGCTCTAAATGTGACTCCATTTTCTAGTTACTGTATTTACCTAAATTCAAGATGACTTGGCATTTAGAATGCCTCCTCCATAATTAGATTCTAGACATGGAGGGTCCTCTTAAATTCATACTTGCCTATCACCTCTATGGCAGGGAAAGCAGCAGATGGGTGACAGGCAGCCTGCCCCATGCCCCTTGTCCACACACCCCCTTGCCACTTGCCCCTGCCATGCCTGTTCCCCTGTAGCTATCAGGCCAGTTCTGTAATGGGGCAGCTACTCTTGTTGCCCCGAATAAGGTTGAGCCTAAAAGCTCAGTATGGCCAAAAGCAAATACAGTCTCTGAGATACTGAGATTTTGCTGTTTACTCCGAAGGCTTAAATAGGGTTTGAAATGGCTTGGAAATTGAGACACTTGTAGAAAGATCCGCCTCAGCAGCAGCCTGTATACCCCCACCCCAATGCCTTTCTTCCTGACACTTGTCCCCCCACTTTGCAGCTGCTTAGGCTTGGGCGTGGGACACCCAGCCTAACCAGGTGGTAGCAGTGGTTTTAACTCCAGCTTCCAGTCTAGGCTGGGGCTGGAGCTGCAGCAGCATCGTCTGCTGGTCTGTGACCCTCTTCCCTGTGCTCCCAAGAGCTTCCCTTGTCCTGCATGCTCCTTGTCATGCTGCATGAATCACCCTGGCCCCATTCAGCGCTGCAGCAGCTGCTTGATCCACCTGTACTCAAATCTAAGATGATTCATCTGAATGAAGAAAAACACCTTATCTTAGATTTGAGTGAATATGGTAAATGCCACAATCATTGGGGATTCCCTGCTCCCCCGCCCCATTTCCCCATGGGGAGTGGGTGCAAGACATCCTGAAAACCTGCATCTCTGCTGAAGTTTTGACAAGTTTATGTAGCTTATTCTGTCTAGGTGGCAAGCAGTCTCTTAGTATTGTTCAGCATTCAAATTGTGCTGATTAGTTGTAGCTGGTTACGGAAGACTCAATGTATTGCCCTCATTTAAACATAATCTGGAATGGATATAAACATGACCAAAGCAAATCCATTTCTAAATTTGGGTGAATAGGTGTCTCAGGCTTTGTGGCATGTCTGTAGCTCTTGAGCATTAAGTATACTACTAAGGGAAGCTTTGTATTTAATGGAAGAGTTTACAGTGATAAAAGCCTCAGAAATTCAGTTCATGATTGCGGAAATCTGATAAAAATCTCCTAATAGTTGTGGTTGTGTATAACACTATATGAGGTAACACGAAAAGAAACGTGAGATCTGAACCTGATTCATAGACCAGTTTGCTAAGGCAGTATAAGCTTGCCATTGGCTATGCCTAAAGACGGTAGAAGTAAGATTCCCCAATGAGTTATGAAGGCGGTTAGCTGTGTTAGTCTGAAGTCATGCAAAAGGTAGGGCATCTGAGACTAATTGGTTCATAGAGGCAAAAGCTTTCATGGGCAGCAAGCTATTCTGTCAGATGTTAACCAATTAGATATGGAATGTGACATAACTCTGCATTTCAGTGGCATACCTAGACATACCTTTGCTTGAAAGGTTAATGCTTTAAAGTAGTTCCAGTTGACTTCACTGTATTTTCCATAATTGTCAAAGCTGAATTTTAGTTTACTTCCATCCCTTCTTTCCTCAAGACCTGGGTGGATGGATTTATCTTCTAGACAGCCATTTTTATGCATGTGTAGGAAGGAGACATGCAGAGATTTGTTGATAGTCTCTTTTCCCCTTTTGTATTATCAGTCTGGAAGGACTATCCATTGGAAGTCTGGTTAAAGAGGTCTACATCTGACTCCTGTGATGTCTAGCCATGTTACTTTCATCATTCTTGGAAGGGAAGGAGGAACGATCTCTAGAGAGGGCCAAAACCAAAGACCTACATAAATGCAGTCTCTTATTGGATGAACAGGGAGAAAAGTGACACTCGCATGCCACAGTTAACTTCCAGCTGCTGTGTAGGATTATGATACTAGTGGATTGCTCTTAATAACAGTTTAGCTGATCTGCTGGTTCATTTGGATTGTGTGTTAACACAACAACTAGCACAGGCTTCCTTTTTAAGAGAAATTTTAGAAACATGGCGATTGTCTGTTAGGTCACTTCCTTTGCTCATGGAGTGATTTGAGACACCTCTTGTACAGCACCATGCTGTAGTTGTGTTTATTATTATCTAGTGTTCCCAGCTGCTAGAGAAGTTAATTAAGTTAGGTGTGTTACCAAATTGGAAAATTTGATCTGTGTGTGAATTGAAGCTGGATTTTCATCTTTTTTCTCCCCTTTTCTTTCTTTTGTGAAAAGAAGGGATTAATAACACTGTAAACAGTGAAACTGATTCTAGCCCTCTTATACTGGTTTGCCTAATGCAGTGGTTCTCAACCTTTTGCACCTTACGTCCCACCTATGCCAGGTAAAAAAATCCAGGTCCCACTGGTCAATGAGTGGGAGTGGGGGGGCCCCCGGAGGCCAGTCAGAGAGGGGTTGGGGGCCACCAACAGCCAACTGAAGTGCACAGAAGTGAAACTGGAAGTCCCACTGTGGCACTTCCAGTTTTGCTGCCACAACCCGAGTCCCACCTAGAGGATTTTTACATTCCACTGGTTGAGAAACCCTGGCGAATGGACAGTGATGTCACTGTGCAAGTTTGTCTTAGACAGATTTGAAACCATGAAAAAGGAAGGCATGTAGTAGGAAGAGGAGGGATAGGTTGAGGTGGTATACTTGGTTTTTTTGCACCCTCATTAATTCCACATGTTAAATATTAAAAGAAAAAAGTAAAGTTTTAAATATTAACTAACAAATGAAAACAGTTCATTGTGAAATTTTGTTTTTTTCGATTGGTCAAGCAAAAACTCGGGGGATCTTATTTTCCCCTAGATTTCTTGTAAAATTCTTTTCTGAAGCATGTGTTTCCAGCATTACTTTTTGTACCATAGTGGTATCTTTCAAGATGCCATCACAAAAAAAAATTCAAATTAGCACCTTTGTTTTGAGTGTCTAAAGTTACTGTTTATTCTTTAACTAGTAGGCATGCTGAAGAATGGTTAATTAGACAATAATTATTTAATTTTAAGGTTTCAGTTCTTGCTGTATGTTGCATGTGTTTAAGCTGTTACTTACCAAATTGTATCATATTAGTTGATGGCCACACAGATATTTTCCCCTTCCCACCCTCAGTGGATGCTATTGGCTTCTGGAATTTCTGTTCCCTCCCTCCCCCCTTTGCTTTCCTTTGAGACATTGGCTTTTATCAAATAAATTACAATGAAGAAGTAAGATGTAGAATAGGTCATACTACAAAGTCAGTTGAGTGTGGGAGGCACTGAGTGAAAATCAAGCTCATATTTTTTCTACCTTGATTTCAAATTTATCTAATTTATGAACGATGCCATTGCTGAAGGCTTGGGCTACATTTATGTCCTTTAAGAACCCACATTATGTAGTAGTGAGTAGACAGTCTCTGAGTTACTTTAATTGTTTCAGGCTGACGAATACAATTCTGAATAAAAGTGCTGCCCACCTAAATCCATAGTCCTCCAAATGGATGTTGTAAGGTAGTGGGAAAATGAGTTCCATCTAGAATGAAGAACTTCCAGTACCACACCTGCAGTAGCATACTTCACAGCCATCCATGCTCATTGCTTCTGCAAGCCCTGAAACCAAATTTACATGTACAATCCGGTTAAGAGCCATTAACTAAAAAGGCTATCAGATTAACATTGTTCTCTGTATCTATCTATGCAGACAGTGCTAGAAAATGAAATAATCTGTGATCATTTGCATTTGTATTATCTTTTATATGCAGGGTATATCTAAAATGTATTAAATGTAAGTTGGAGGGAGGGACTTGTGTTTTTCATTGCACTGTATTTACAATATTGAGGAATGTACCTCCGTTGTTTTTTTTTTAATCTTTGTATGTAGAAAAGGATGTTTTGAGATTTAAATGACAATAGATATAAATATTTTGGTTACATTTGAATAGGCACAATATAGTAGGGGCCAGATTTATAGTTTCTGTTATTTTTATATATAAAACAGTTTGAGCAGAAAGTTATAAATACATGGCCATTCTAGTGTCTGTGATTGTAGCAACAGTGCCACTTCTTTCTATATATTATCCAGTTTCAAATTGGAGGTGATTATGATGCAAGAACCTGAGTAGATTAGCAGAGGAGGTTTGAGACTTGTACCTATCATCTGACTGATTTCATACATTATCTGTAGGGAAATAGTGATTAAGAGATTTCTTTAAACGTATCCTCTAATTCAAGGATGCTGAATCTCAGGCTGGCCGATGAAGCCATGCTTTCCAGCCTGCAGAGGTCTCTGCTGGTCTGAAAATTTGGCAGCAGGGGTACCAGTGACTGCAGTTGCTGTTCCCTTGCTGTCAAATTTCTGGAGCCATGAGGAGCCCTGTGCTACAGAGACCATGATGGATCGGTGCATGGACGTGGCCTGGATCCTGATATGGGCACCATATGGGCTGGCTGGAGGATGTATGGGGCTGGTTCTGCAGCGTGGGGCCCAGATCTGATGGAGTGGGACTCCAAGGAAACAGTGTGGGCAGGATAGAGCCAAGGGAGGGTGCTTGGAGCCCTAGATGGGTAGAAGAAGGGGGCCTGAAACCTCAGGGAGGCAGCATAGGGCCTGATCCTGTGGAAAAGGGCTGATGGGCATGGGGTGCTATCTGGTAGTGCAGGGTCTGATCCTAGCATGTGGGGTCCTATCTGGCCCTCAGGTGGGCTCTGTACCAGTCATCTGGCCCATCGCACCAAAAAGGTCAAAAACTCTGCTCTAACTTTCATATTTTAGAAGAAATCCTAATTTTAGGGTATTTAATGAAAAACTTCAAATACCTGGATTTCTGTGAAAAAATTGCTAGAACTTTTGTCTTTAAATTTTGTGATACAGTCCTTTCATTGCTAATGTTATACTGAGATGTCTGAAAAGGGGATACTAAGAAATCTAACAAATGTTTAACTACAGCAGTGTTAATTAGCACCTCTGTCAGACAGGTTTGTAATTTACTTATTTTTGCTTGTGCATTCATAATGTGTGTTTAAAAAGTGAGAATAGATTTTTGAAAAAGTAAAATTGCACTCATGATTTTCAAGATATGAACAAAAATATTGAGCAAGTTCACCTATAGTTCCTTTTTGGAGATGATGTTTATGGTTCTTCTGTCCAAATAGTAATAAAATTAGATGTGATTAAAGTTTAGATCTAGGTTTTGCACAGAATTCCCACTGCATGAAGACGCAGGCATCAGTCTTGTACTGCCTCTGTCCATCTGGTTCTTGTTAAAGGCTTTTTGTCCTGATCAGGATAAGCATCTTTGGTTGCTCATCTTCAAAATGCCACTTCAGTGTCATTTGCAGTATAAACATGCAGTTCAGTTGAAATGAATGTTTTACGTTTTTGTTCTTGTTTAAATCTCCACCAGTCTTCATTCTGTGGTATTCTTAACTGTAGAAGTTAAGCCAGACATCACAGTTGTCATCAGTCACTGGTACCGACCTATTCACTAAAAATAAAATGTAGCTTAGTTAATAGATTTCTTTTATACCAACAGTACTATAATTTTTCTGCTTCATACTTAGCCAGATAAGGCACTAGCTCAATGCTTCAGAATATTTCATAAGACATTGCTTGATGGCTAGAAAGGGCATATAAAAATGCTTCTTGATAGCATTTCTGCCTGTTCCATAGAGTAAATGGTGATGTTCTTGTAACCAACTTGAAAAAGAAATTTCAGTATCTAGCTCTGGCCCTATTGTTCCATGTTTCTATCTCCTATTGAAATGGAAGTCCTGATTGCCTTGTCACTCTGTCATGCCAGCAAGAACTTTTGAGTAGACAAGCATTTACTTGAGAGATGAATCATTCTTCATTCTCCAAGACTGCCCTGTGCTTCATCAGTGCTACCCCAGTGCCCTTTTACCTCTGTTTGCCCTAAAAAGTAAGTGTCTGCTTAGCATTTGGGACCATCTAGTGGAGGTAATTTCTGTGTGGTGACATGCAAAGCATACAGCATTCCCAGTAATCCATTGTTTTTCCTTCTTTCTGTCCTTAGGCAAAGTTGTCTCATCTGACACTGGAACAAAATAGGAGAATGGATTCTAAAACACAGTGAATGTGTTGTACTGCTCCCAAATTGCGGCTGTGAGAGCGCTAAATCTGAGCTGCAAATAATATACCAAGAGGCTTAGATTCTGTGGCTTCTGTGGGGGGAGGGAATGCACTGAAGATAATGCCATTATTTTTTGAATTTGAGGCATAAGGGGTTCTTTCTTACCTGCCAAAACTCCAAAGAATAATGGAGGAAAGTCTACAAAAATATGTATATAGAGAGGTTTTTTCTATTTCATCAGAATTTGCTTACTGCTATTCTACCCCCTAATGTTCAAGTTTTAGTACAACTCTTCTGTTGTCAAGAACTCTAATTTTAACCCAGCTAAAAGTCTGGTAACAAAAAAAAAAAAAAGGTTCTATAGCATTCCTCTATCTCCAAGAGGAAGTAGGACTAAAACACAAACAAAAGAGCGCTTGCCTTCCACTAAGAACCTCAGTGCTGGGAGTTGTCTGTATTAGCAATGCTTGTGGCTACAACTGGGTAAACTAGCAGCACAGGTTTAAAGCAAGAGTTGAGCTGGATTGACTTTGCTTGTTTAGTTTTGTCAGTCTGTTTAACACAGAGAATCATTATATGCTTTTATTTTCATTCCTCTGGGAATTTTAGTGTTCTGCCATAAGAGTACAGTTTACAAGGAGAAGGGACTTTAGCTGTAATGTACAACTTCTAAGATGTAGAATTGTTTTGGACCTACCGAAATGAAGATGTACAAATATTTTAAGGATAAAACAATACCTAGCAAGGTTGGAAACTTGGGATTAGGAAAAAGGACTAGTTAATTTACAGAAGAAAAAACCTGCAAATATACTATCTGTGTAAATCTACGTTTCAGGGATAGCGATAATAAGAAAAACTGTTCTTCTCTATCTTGAAAATAGCCCAGAGAAAAGAATTACATCTGGTCTGCCAGTCTTAGAAGTACAGCTCTTTTCAAGCCTTACATTCAGTACTAGGTTGCCTTTAATTATGAAGTTAAGTTTTATTTTAGCTGTGTGGAGACACAGAATACTGTTACAAGTTTTTTTAAAAAAAATGTTCTTATATCTATGTGTTCATATTGATTTTAGGCTTCCTGCAGCGTTGCATTAGTGCATACAGTGCAGTCTGTGAACTGACATGTCATATGGTTTCCTATTAGTTAATATAAGACTAATAGGATGTTTGAATTGGTATGGAATTAGGTCTCTGGCAAAAGGTTTAGATGTCAGCTGAAGTGATGGCCTACTAATTAAATGTCTAAATGTCATTGTTAAGACCTTGAGAACTGGACTTGATTCATAAGGCTTTTTCCAAAAAAATGTTTCAAGTACAAGATGTTGAAAAGAATAAATTGAATGGGGAAAAGGAGTCCTTGTCCTCCTGATTAACCAGTGCATTTGTGTACTGCTTTATTTGCATGAAAAAGTAGATTTTTGTACATGACTGTCTTTATACTGTTCCAAGTCCATCTCTCAATTTTCCTAGGGAACAAACTGTCTAGATCTTTTCTTTTGCTCTGAAATGGTGCCTGGAATGATATAAAGGTACTAAAGACCCCATGTGATACAATCTAATATAAAGGCAGTAATGAAGATTAGGACAAGTGAAAAATTCAGCAGGATTTTCTGGTTTAATTTGCTGTAATAGCTTCATATTTCTATAACCTTTCAGTGCATCTGAATAGTCCAACCATTTTAGGAATGGGCTTTTTTGTTATTTTTCTTTAACAAAGCAGTGGCACTGAAGTCTAGTGTTGCATTTAAAGAAATAAAATAATTGTTGCAGGGGATGATTTTAAAATATAACTATTAGTATTTGGAATACAACATTAATAGAGTCTTGGGGGAAAGGAATGTGAAATCAACTGAGGGGGCTTCCAGCTGCAGCAGCTTGCTTCTTGCCAGTGCAGGGGGAGCCCAGGATATGGTTCAATAGGATCTAATGTGCGATCTGACAGTCGCACCTCCTGCCATGCATGTGTGGCGTGGCAAGAAGTATGATTGTATGGATTGTACATTATATCCCATCATGCCTTTACCTGCATGTATAGTGAGAATCTGTGAATCCTTGGGAGCCTGTTGGACTCCTTGCTCAGCTTTAAGGATGTGGTGTAGTTCTTTTCCAAAAAAATTCTCCTTTTCCACCATTAGCTAACTAAGAGACTTTGTCCGATCTTCCAGGATGAGGATCTGGTCGCGGTGCTCCATCTGTTTGCTCCCTGTAGGCTAGGTTACCATAATTCATTGCATCTGAATACAGCTACTGGCCTTATTCAATCCTGTGCTCTAGCCCCCCCTGTAGGTTCTCAGCCAATTTCTAATATAGATCCCATTTCTAGTTGATTGCCATCTCTGGGATAATGTAAGTGAAAGCTCAATTCCCTGTGTGTGCACTAGGGACAAAGAATTTTCAGATGAATGGATCCAGCTGCATATACAGAAGGACAAACAGTAGCTGACTATAAACAAAAAACCATGTCTCTGAATATGGTTACACAGTTAATTCTCGTAGCTAATTTAGACAATTTGTACTCTATCTATGCCTGACAAAAATTATATAGGTATGGAAGCACCTATAATCAAGAGAGACTGGTTCCCAATCCATTTTTATTTGAAGCCTCTTTCCCTCCCCCGCCTTCCCCCTTTCAACAGATTGATGTCATAGATAGGTATATGTCATAGACATCTCAATTTTCTTTCCTCTTTCCTTGTTTTTAAAAACAAATTTCATACTTGTATTTCTCCTGTTTCTTTTCCTTTCCCTATCCCTAGAAGGTTATATGTTGCTTGGTTAAAAGGGAATGGTTGTGAGTGTGGAGCTATACAGTTTTCTTTCCTTTAATTATTCTCTTATGCCTGACACCATGCCATTGGAAGTTGCTGTTAGAGTTTGTGGGGAGTGCTGATTTTTGCATTAAAATACGTGGAACCTCCCAGATAACTCATTATCCCTGCATAGTTTGAGAGTTTAAGCTGCACAGCATGGTGATCAGGGTAACAGATGATGAGAAGAATATTATTCTCTGTGGCCCTAAGATATTAGAGAAAAGAGCTGACAGGATTCTTCATGTACTAAGTGTGAGTGCCTTTTGTGCTATAAAGCGTCAGACTTAAAAAGGCTCTAAGATGAGTAGAGGAGGATACATATGAAATGCTCCAACTGGAGGCTTAGGAGACACAGAAAATGAGACAAATATGTTGCTGGGTTACTAGATGTGAAAGAGAAGGACTGGTGAATTTTTTGACTCCTGTTAGTACTTTCATAAATGGACCAGTAAACTGAAATTAATACAGTACACTTTGCATAATGGTGATAGATCAGAGGAGGAATGATGCATGTTCAGTTAATTAAAGAGAGACTGTACAGGGACATACTTGATAGTTCCATAATAGCTTTCATCTGAGGACCTGAAGGTACCTGACAAACATTTGTCATGCCTCCCAACCACCTGTGTGTGTGTTAGCAACACTTCTAAAAGGGCTATGAGGCCTTCTGCTTACCCTGGACCTTGGAGGGAGTTGGATGTCAGAACTGGAATTGGAACAAAGGAGCCCTGACTTTAAACTTCAGTCCATTCAGCAGAAATGACCAGGGTCCCACAGTACCATGCTTTTCCCACTAAGTTAATAGAAAGGTAGGAGAATGCAAATAAATGAAAGGCGACAGATACAGAAATGCAGCTGACTACAAGGACAGTGGAATAAAACAAGGCATAATTGGGACAAGAAATGGTAATTAAAATGCATATGGTAAGCTACTTACTTGCATGAAGAGAGGCATGGCAGAGAAAAGCAGTAAGGCAAAAGGATACTGTGACTCAATTAGTAGAGAACATGGAAACTACAGTTAGTATTATGCTTACAAAAGTTCCTGTTGGGGTGTGGGGGGGGGGAGGGTTAAACTACATAGCACAGATGGAAGAGTGAATGGCTGATTACATCATTTTATACAAATCTCTTGTTTTTTGCTGTTTATGGCATGTATATGGCTAAATGTACAACATAAGCTTGGAGAATGTTAAAGGATCTAATTGATAGCAGGAAAAACTGGCTTTCCTCATGCATAAGACAGGGCAGGGTGCCTCTTGGAGACTTACTGGTTTAGAAAGGCTTGAGCATTTGTAGGGGACAACCTCCTTTGTCCAATGCTAGGAATGGGTGAAGTAAGTTGTTGAATACAAAGGCTCATGCCTCTATGAACCAGTTAGTCTTTATTGATTCTTAACCAGGGTGTTGAAAGATCCTTTGAAGGGTATTGGAAGGTGTGAGGAGATACGCCAGGTGTAAAGAGGTAAGTGCATAAGCACAGGCTCAAGCTTCTCTGTGCTTGGCCACTCTCGGATCCCCACTGCCCAGTGCCTTTGCAGGGAGGCAGGCATTATAATAAATTGAAATAGGGTGCTATTCAGTTTGCAAAAGTTATAGAGGGGTGCCATGAACCTAAAAAGATTGAGAACCACTGTTCTAAAGTGCCGCCTTGCCCTGCCTTCTGCTTCAGACTAACTCATCTAACCACCTTCTTCCAAATGTGTACTCATTCACTTCATCTTGCAATAGGGCACCCTTATGGAGCAAAAAGAAATATAAGGAAGGAAGAAAGTGAGTGAAAGCCATTCCATAGCCTAGTCATTGTCAAACGGGGGTACTTAAATAGGTCATAGGGGGTATGCAGAACCAATGTGGCTGATAAATGCTGCATGCATGCTCACAGCCGCAGCACAGCACGCAGGTGGCCCGGAGATCAGCTTGGTCCGTCTGGTAACTGTTGTGAAGGAAGGGGTCTGGGGGGAGGCAGATCGAGGCCCCAGCGGTGGGGGAGAGAGTGGGGCTGGGGCTGCCCTGTCAGGTCAGGACACAGGACTGAGCTGTGCAAGGGGTGGCTCCTGCTGCTGCACACACCCCTGGGAGGAATGGGAGGTGTGTGCCCCCAGATCCACGCTTGGGGCAGGGTGGGCTGCTGTTGCAGGCTGGGGCCAGGGCTGCATGAGGCTCTTCCCTGCGACAGTACTGGGAGCGGGGCTACAGGAGGGGCTGTAGCCACTCCAGAATTCACTGTAGCCCTCTCCCAGCACTGCTACTGCCCACGCTGGTCCCAGCCCACAGTGGCAGTCTGCCCTGTCCCATGCACAGATCTGGAGGCACACTTCCCTTCCCCCCCCCCCCCCCCCCCCCCCCCCATGCCCTCCTGGGTTGCATGCAGTGGCACTCCTCCCTCCCCAAGCCCCTGGGATGAGCCGCTCATGACGCTGCCCCATGCTGTGCCCTGGCTTTGCAGCCCCACCTCCACTCCCTCCCTCACTGAGGAGACCTCACTCTGCCCCCTGCCACTGAACCTTAAAAACAAGAAAAAAATATAAAGGGCTATATGAGCTGAAAATTTGAGAGAGATGGCGTACACTTGTTAAAAAAGGTTGGAAACCCCTGCCATAGCCAGTACGTTGTTTTCAAACAGAAGTTTATCAAACTCTCTAGTACTGAAATTTCTAAACTACTGGGTCAGAAAGATAGATGGGTTATCTTGGTAAACCTAAACTATTTTGTGAGCCTTTTTTAAACATTTTTATGGAGCATATTTTTTAAAAACAGCTGCTGAACTCATTTGAGTAGGAACTGGATAATTATGGGGAAGAATTCAAGATAAAGAAACTGGCTTTTGCCATGTCAGAGAATGTTATATATAACTTCAGACTGCTAGATGCTGCTAAATAAAATACTATTCCATAATTAAAATACAACATCACACATACTTTGCCAAATATTGAAAATATCAAATCATCAAAACCAAACTTTTGCTTTTCTGTAAATAAGCAAAGGAATATTCCTTTGTGTGCATTCCTTAATTTCTATACTCAGCTGTGTTAAGAGTACATGCACTACTTTCATTTAACTTATGTTTTTATGATGGACAGGTTCACCATATATGGACAAATATCTAAGGATGGGAAGGTTATCATATGCCGGTTGACAATAAATTGGAATGTCTGTATCTACTCAATAGGATGTTACAGGAAAATATTTTTTATTGCTTGCAGGGACAAAATGTATATAATAGAAAAAATATTTTAACTTTAATGGGACTAGTATCTGAAATATTAACTGACAAGTTGTATAGACATTTTAGATCATGTACCACAAACTGGAGGATATGTGAGGGATCTACTTATGAGAGACCACATAGCATGTAGGAAGATTTTTTTTTTTGGTGGGGGGTGGGGGAATTCATGCTATTTCTGATTTTAATTTTTTACCTTTGGGCCAAGGCAAAAAGTATATTTTAAACAAATAAGTGTATTAAATTATTCAGTCTTTCTTGAGATACATATCTAATGCTTTAATTGTTTTCAAACACTTATGAAAGCATATTTCTGTAACCTAATAATCCTGCAAAGCAGGATGTTCTTTATTTATCAATTATACTGTGAATAAATAAAGCTTTTATAAGATTCATGTAAATGCACATAACAAGGACTCAGTGTGTGGCATGGACAAAGATCCCCTGAAAAGGTTGTAATTATGTTGTACAATGTATAGAATTAGAAAACAGTCACCAGCCACGTTAGAGTTGACTACAACTATCTAGGAAGTTTGGGGTGGTAGTGAAAAAGCCACATGTAATTCTCACTTTTAACTTTCCCAAGAATGGGGGAAGCAGGGAGTGCATGCAACTTGAATAAGAAACCCCAGAGGTGTGTGGGTGGAATCAAGGAAACATTTTCGCTTGTCTTTGGGAAGATACTGGGATATGTTATCAATACTAACCTTTGTATCAAATTGAAACTTGTAAAATGGGATCATTAAAAGGTATTTACTGTTATGGTGTTTTTGTTAGTAATAAATGTCTAAAAAATTCTTTTCTACCTTCTTCAAGCTTCAACATAATACAGAGCTGTGTGTTAAATGGAAGTTGTGCACTAGAGTGTTCACAAACATATATACCACTTTAGAAAGTTTTGAGAATGTGATCTTAGAGGTCTCCAGCAATACTTGTCAAACTTGTGAACAATACCAAATGTAGTACTTGGCAACAGGGAGTGCATTTAACTAGTTATCCAACCCACTGAGTTATACTTGAAGTGTCTGGGATAGCTAGTACCGTAAAAGCACAAAACCTAGTACTGAGACGCCACCAATTTTTAAATTGGCAGAGTAGTGAAAGAGTCTTGGGAGAAAGGCACCATTGCACTGGATATGTTTTTATGAGTGCACATGGAAAATTGCTTTGTTTATGGTCAAATTATTTCATAAGCATAAAACCTTTTGCATTTTTTCTGATGTATTTCCTAATATCTTTAAAAAATTCTGCAGTGCCTATTTACTTTCAGATGCAGAAAGCTAGAGCTCAGATAAGTATTCCTGTTCATATGGTGCCTTAGGTGAGAGAATGTTTAAATACAGGATTTTGACTGCTAAATTTTACTTAGTTCACAAATTGGAGTTTTTAAAAACACAGAATAACAGTGGGGAAAGATCTAGTACTTTAGTTAATTTAAATTATTGTCAAAAAGGCCCTCTAATCTTACTTTTTTAGTAGGGTATATCCAATAATGTGGAAGTTCTGCCTAGCAAACTGAAGGAAGTGGCTGAAAATAACCAAGCAAGCAACAAGGAGGAAAGAAATAAAGATGCTGAGTGAGATGATGGACTCATATCTCCTCTTATATGTTTAAACAGTCTGTCTTAGAAATCAGTGCAAAATATATTTTTGAGGAGCATGGAGTGATGTATACTATGTTAAAATATATTGTTGGCATCTACCTTATGAGTGAGGTGCTATTACCAGAAATAAAATTTGAAGTTGGAAATAAAGCCTTTTTGTAGAGCAATAAATAATACAGCTAACCAAAACTCAAATTAAACCAAACCATGCCCTCTCTGCTTGACAAATATTAGTTCTTTTGTACACTTTTCTACTGACAGCTAGATTTGAAAAAAGGATGGCTTTGCACTAAGGCAAGGATTTTTGTGGATGATATCTTTTATTGGACTGACACCATGGTTGGGATAGATGGAGATACACAACATTTTGAGCGCAAAACTTGTCTGCCTGAATCTGTCCCAACCATGCAGTTGGTGTAATAAAAGATAGCAACTTACAAAAATTCTTACCTCTTGCATATTTCCTGGCTACATGATCACATCATTACTACCATGGCTTTGTACTGTTATCTAGAAAGCAGATTTTGGGGACTCTATACTTTAGGAGATTTGGTAATGCATTCTGCTCAATATGGGTCAGTGGTTTGAGTGCCACTGGCTAGCGTAAAGTGACCAAAAATTACTATTGTGTCATGCTGTTAAGTAACACGGTATAACTTGGTCCATGAGCTGTTTTTTTGACAGATGTGTTTAACAGAATGCTTGAGACTTTGAGTGAGCTTGGAAATGATTATTTTTTTCTGTTTCCCTACCCTGAAGTATCCCTGTGTGTTGTGGTTGCAGCATGGTGGCAGAACATTATGGAGGACTTCTGCTGCTGCCAATGCTCAACTTGTTCTTTGAATACAGAACTTCAGGCTGTAGAGTAGTGAATCTGGCATCTTTTCGTGTGCACTGAATTCATTTAAACAAAATTATTCAGCCTTGAGAGCACCAAGGTTTTCTGGCAAATGCATAGGTCAAGCTTTACAGGAGTCCTATCACGCTCTGTTTGTTACAGCTTTTCAGTATTAGAAAATACAGTACTGTTGTGTATAAAGGAGCAATGCATTACGAAAATCCTCACTCTTGGCATTCCCATTTTGGATTCCAGAGGCAAGTCTATGAGGCTGTTTTTAAATATTAGCTTTCACTTAAAAACATACTGAGCTTTAAATCTAAAACAGCAAGATTTCACATATCCTCTGACACACAGGATTTATCTTCACTGAACACTTAATTAACTCTGTGTGTGCATAGGCTGTAGTTATAACTAGAGGCAATGACTTGATGGCTTTTAACTTGATGGCTTAACTTGATGGCTAGTTTATGGTAGAAAGCTTTCGATGACAACTTTTCATTAACTGAATAAAGGGAAGTGCAAAATCAAATTTGCAAGTTCAAGCTGGAGAGTGGCTGATTAGGCTACTGTACTGCAGAATAGGCCCAGAGGTTGCAGTGGACCTCAAGCTGAATAAGTCAACAGTCTCATGGTTTTTCATATATAAATAACAAATATGTATATATTTAAAAAAAATCTATCTACATAGATATCTATATCTAGATATCTATATTCTAGAAAAACTATGTATGTATAAAATATTCTGAAAATTTGATTGCAGATATAAAATTGTACTTGCCAGTTTGTACTTGCCAAATATAAAATGTATATTAAAAATGCAATAATACTCTAGGTTATATTAGCAAGGATGTTGCCTTCAGGTTGCAAGATATGATTGTTTTATTCTGGTCAGCCCTAGTGGGGTCTCACTTGAATCATTATGTCCAGTTTTGGGTAGCTCACTTAAAGGAAGATGTAGATAAATTGAAGAGTCTATCACAGAATAACAGCAATGGTTAGTGGGTCTTGGAAACATGATTTACAAGGAAAGATTGGAAGAATTGGTATTATTTAATCTGGACAAGAGAAGGCTGAGTGGGGATTTGATAAGTCTCCAAATACAAAATAAGTGGTAATGAACAGGGATCTGGGTTTTCTGTTTCCTGCAGAAAAATGCAGATTTTCTCTTTGTAGGCTTGTAGAGTTCCAGCTTGCAGTGAGTTGCTTGGGGCTGGGAGGAGTGGAAAACAGGGCAGTTGAAACAGGGTTGGGGAGGTAAAGGTGGGAGAAAAAATCCAGGGATGTGGAGCAGGGGATCCCATGCGCATGTCCATATATGCTCGCACACATGGCCGGCAATATGACTAGATGGTGGTGGGAGCAGCCCTGACAGCTACATGCAGATAAGCCTGTGGGACAGGAACTAGGGGTGGGATTGGAGAGCCAGGGCTTGGGGACTGTCCCTTCACCATCATGGCAGGAGGCCAAGCTCTGATGAGCCTGAAAGAACCCAGCACCATTGGGTGCAGGGGCTCTGATGGCACAGGGGCAGTCCGGTCATACCATAGCTTGGTGCATGGCCATAATGGCGTGCAGCTGGTCCAGGCCATCAGGGGCCAAACTCTGGTGAGTCCAGACCAGCCCTGTTGTATCAGGGCAGGGGCCAAGCTCTGGAAAGCCCCACACACGTTGGTGACATGCCATTGGGGGATGGGGAGGCATGTGCTACTCCAGATTTCTGTGCCAACAGCACGGCATAGGGCTGCAGCCCAGCTGGACCAGCACTGGGCAGGAACTGCCTCTGTAGCCCAGCAGGTGGGACCCATCGCAGAAGGGTGGAGTGGGGTGGGGAGACTCAGTGCTGCTGCCTCTGGGAGCCTCATGCCAGCCACAGCGTCATGGATACCACAGTGAGGCACTGCTTGGCAGCAGCTGTGACATAAAGTTGTGCATCCTGCCGCCCCACAGCCCCACCACCCCCCAGCAGCACCGGCAGGGCACTGGCATGTCAGCTGCTGTGCTCCACAACGCAGTGAGGGGCAGGCAGTTGCATTTGGACCTACTGCCTGGTGCAGGGGGGGAGCTGCTGCTGGGAGGGAGCGAGTAGAAGGTAGGCAGAGGCTGTGGAGAGGCACTGGGAGGGCTGTGGCTTGGGAGTGAGGGGCACCAGCATAGGACTACTCAGCACTACAAAGCAGCGGCGGGGACAGCCACAGCTGACTGATGTCTTGGTGAGCAAAGGGAGCAGGAGGACCTTTTCTATGATTTAAAAAAACCCCCCCAAAATCAAACACCAAAATTTACAGGTATTTAGAATTTATTCTACTATAATGGTAGAGGCACTGGTAGGCTTCCAAATTGCCTTAAAATTGCAAATATATCAATAAAACATTGTGTTCAACTGATAGCTAGATATATAGCAGTGTTTCATTTTAATTGTAGAAAAACACAGATCCTGGGGGTTGTTATTGGAGAATTTTGGATTTTTTTAAACAGAAAACCAGGACCCCTATTATGAAACAAGTGGTGCTTCTCTGGTCCAGGACAAGAGTTAAGGGTTTTAAATAGCAGTGAAGAAAATTTTAGAATGACTGTTAGGAAGAGTATTCCAACTATGAGGAGCGTGTAAGGACTAGAACATTACTGGGAGATGTTGTAGGGTCTTTATTATTGGAAGTTTTTAAGAACAGGTTAGATGCACTTTTAGATGAGATGATTGAGACAATGTTGTTTCTGCCTTGGGCCTGGGATTAGACTAGATGACCTCCTGCAGTCCCTTCCAGTCCTATTTTTCTGTGATTCTGTGACCTTCTGGGCATGCGTTGATACTGCATATTTTGAGTTTTCTTTTGCACCATGGCTGCTCTCACTTGGCCTAGGGTAACTTAAGAGGATCTAACGAATATAGCTAGCTAGAGTTAATTTGGAATAAAAGCAACTTTGGTTTTTATCACTGAGGAGCTGCAACTTTTAACTGAGATCATGTTACGGTCTGTAAAAGAACTCGAATATAAAACTGCTTACTTTGACTCATTACATATTAGTAGCAAAACTAGAAACAGCTTCAAGCTCTGTAAAGTAACTGGGATCATTTGCAATTTCTGGAAGATATCAAGTAATGTAAGTGCTTTTCCTATACTATATCAGTCTCTAAAACCAAGCTCAAAAGCTTGGAGTAATTTAAATAATTGCTGTAGTTATTTAACCACCTAATTCTCCCCAAAAAGATTGGTTGGGGTGGGGAATAGAAGCAAGTAGTAAGAGAGAAAAAACATAGAAAACTTAAATTCTAATGAAATCTTTATTTTATAGCGAGAAGGCAAACCAGGGTTCTTAATGCACCATAACACAACAGTCACGTGATTCTGTTGTGGTACCATCCTTCTTTGGAGTGACTGATGGTAGCAGACTTGCTTCCCTTCACAGGGGCAGGATCCTTCTATAATAATGGGCCATGGGTAGGCAGGCATAACACTTAAACCATTCCAAGAATGTCACCGTTTGGAAACGATACAGAATTGTCCCAGGTGTCTGCATGTGCACTGCTGAGGGTTCTAAGTAGAACCATAACTTTTTAGGCATTACGGTGCTGGACTGCCACCAGGGGCTGCCTAATTTCAACTTTTTGTACCCAGCTTAATTGCAACTTTTTGTCCCCCCCTCACTAACATTGAGTTCAAGAAAGCACTTTACTGAAATCTGTGTGCTGGTACCTGACTCTGCATCGCCTGGGAGGGGTGTAGGGCCGCTGCCTGGAGCCCTGCATCTGGGTTCGTAGGATCTGGGTGGTCTAGAGCTGCCAGAGCTTTCACAGCTTTTAAGGAGCACTTCCCCCTCACCATTCATTAGTTCATTTCAATTCCTGGAAACTGTGCAGGGTTTGGTGTATCCCAGGCTGAAACAGTTCAGGAAATTTAAACCATAGTAAACTAGCTTGTATGTCTAGACACTTGTGGTTTAAACTGTATTTAAACCAGTCTTAAATGTTAGATCTGTCTGCACCCTTGGGGTGCGTCCAGATGTGCATAGATGTTTGGTTCCCCAGGGACAACCAGTGACAGTGCACCTTTAGCGCATAGCAAGTTACTCCAGGGGTGGAGGGGAGGCTTGCCTGGGGGGCTCCCAGGGCTGCAGCCATGGTGATTCTGTGGCGTGGAGCCTGGCTCACAGCAGACTGTGGCCCTGGGTGGCTCGGTTCCATTTTATAGCAGCGTTCACTGCCTGAGCAAATGCTGTGCCATTTTATTTCCCACAGGTTTTTTGACCCCTGTATATCCAGGGGTCAAAAAAACTCACAGGAAAAAAACCCGGCACAGTGCATGGCTGCTCCCGGGCCAGATGTAGGGACGATTGGCTCATCCAGGGCCACATGGGGGGAATCCTGCTGCTGGGTGAGCCTTGTTCCCTGCCTGCCCAGTGGGGACAATCAATCTGTCCAGGGCCATGTGGGGTGGGGCAGGCAGTGGCAGGAGCTCCCCCCACCCACATGGCCCTGGACCAGCCAATTGTCCCATCTCGCCCGGGAGCAGCCGAGCCCCATCCCCTGCTCTCTCAGTGGCTGGATGCCTGCTGTGCTAGGGCACAGCTGGGCCCAGAGCTGGGACAACTGGCCTGTCCAGGGTCATGTGGGGGGGCCTCAGCAGCTGAAGCCCTCCCCCCAAGTGGCCCCGGACAAGCCGCCTTCTCTGTGTACAGATCGGGGCACAGGTTGCCACTGCAGGCTGGGGCCAGCAGCAGTGCTGGGAGGGGGGCTGTAGCCACCTGACTCTCCCCTACCAGCACTACCACCCACCCCGAGCACAGCCCCGGCCCTGGCCCCAAACTGCCCTGCCCTGTGTGCAGATCTGGGGGCACATGCCCCCTGTGCCCTCCTAGGGTATGCCCCCCACACCACCCGGGATTGGTCCTCCCACCTACCTGAACCCTTGCTCCTGCCTCTGCCCTTCCTCCCTCACTGTGGGGGCCTCAGTCTGGCCCCCAACCCTCCCTCCCCACCTGCTAGGCTGGGGGTGTGTGGCTGGGCCCCCCCAGCCTCAGATCATGTCTGGTTCTCCAGGATTGACCAGTTGATCGTGATCAAGTGGTTGGTGACCACTGCCCTAGACACCTGATGTATTAATGTTGGCTACATACTTTATGCTTTGTCAAGCTACTGTAATTGTTGGAAGTGAGTAATAGCTTGGGATTTTCTTGGCATGTAATAAATAAAATAATAATATACATATATACAATAATGTCCCTTGGCATGTAATAAATAAATAAAATTAAATTTGTATTTTTATTTGATAGGTGTCCCATTTCCATTTCTATCTTTCTATATATCTTCTACTTATTCTCTCTCTAGTGACATCCAGTTCCCACTCCATTTTCTCCTTACTTCCTGTTTTATTATTCTTGCTTAAAGGATCCCTTCCCCGTCTGTCCCCAAGACTGACCAGATTCTAGGGGAAGCAGATGTTTAATCCTCTGGATGTGGACCAGGATGCATCACATCTTCTAATTCGAGTTAGGCCATTGGCTGCACTGGGCTAGGCTGGGTACCCACGTGACTGGAATGTGGCTGTATTGGTTCCGGCTCTAGCGCAGCCAGTGGGTGCGGGAGGGGACTGGGCGCTGGAGACAGAATGGGGGCACAACTAGCTCCAGACATGGGGTAAGTGAATTTGAGGAGGGCATGGCAGTCTGCGCTGTGCTGTGTTGTAACATTCACTGCTTGTCTCGGTCTATTGCTTTTGGCAGAGTGTTTGTCTTTCCAGACTGCTGCATGACAAGCCGCAAGGAAAGGAGGCTGGGTTTTTCTCTCCTCCTCCTGCTGCTGCTGCAGAGAGGAGCCAGGGCTGGATTTCTTGTGGTTCTGATCCATGTTTTTGACAGGAGAGGAGGAGGGGGCGGTGCCGGGAAGGCAGAAGAAAGCGGCTTTTGTGGCTAGAAAATAGATTTTTTTTTTTTAAAGATTTGTTGACATAGAAAAGAGTTAAAAACAGTATCTAAGGAAACGGGCAAAGGATAACAAAGAATGGAGCAGATTCATTGCAAGGAGGAATGAGAGCTTGAGCCCATTGAGATCCTTGTCCTGCTCCTCCCTTCCGCCACAGCAGCAGCAGCCTGGGAAGGGACACAAAGCAGCAAAGGAGATGCCTTGTTGAGAATCTAACACTCACCATGCAGGGGTTTTGGGGGGAGGATGAAGCAGGTATTCCAGAGCATGAAATTCTTTCTTGTGGTTTTTAAATGTTAACATTTCACTCGGGTACTGTGCATGCTATTGGGGAAAAAGCAAGCTATACTTCTTTGCGACTAGTGTTACGTGTCTTTGTTAGTGACAGGATGTATAGTGGCTTCTCTGCAGTTCACTGCAGCAGCTTTTGCTCCTCTGCTTAAAAAGGAGAAAGCTGCAGAGGGATGAGAGGCTGTGCAGCACTGCTATGCCTAGAAATGTATTTAAAGGATATGGTTCAGTGGCCAGTTGCAACCTATGTAACAGCTGAAATCCTGAGGATTTTTCTGCAAACAGAAAGAAATGTGCATATTCAATGAACACTAAAACCCTCTGACATTTAAAAAAATATTTAACATCACAAAGAGATGCTTGGACCTGTGATTTAACTTGAATACTGTTGGAAATCTTAATACATTATTTATGAAGCAGTGGGTCTTTTCTCTCTCTTTGTCAGATATGCAGCTTTTATTCTAGTAATTAGGTCATCTGAAAGCAAATCACTTTTTAGTTTTGCTAAAAATGTAAAATAATTTTCAGAAGGCAAATAAAATGCCAAGTAATTTCATTAGTATTTATTTTTTGGAATTTAGTTGAATTTTAAATTTTCTGTCTGTCATCCTCAAGGAAGGGCTTTGGATGGAAGCTACGCTGAGCATCTCTCATTTAACAGAAGCTCGCTGTTCCTGAAGGGATCAGCAAACCAACATTTGAATATTATTTAATATGGGTATACATACCATGAGAGGTTTTTTTTTTTTTTTTTAAAGCAACATGCATATTTCATACTTCTGGTTTGTATGGAAAATTTTCAATAAATTCTGTTACGCATACGTGAATAGCATGGCTTATGTTCTGACTTTATATTTGAATAGTATTTTCTTCTCTCTTCCTTTACTCCCGGTCTGGGGAGAAAGGATGTCTGTTCTGTTCTTTCTGTGGTTGAATGTGTCCCTTAATGTTACTGCTTTTTAATATATTAAACATTTATTCAAGTTTTCAATCAATTCCAGTAATACCTAGTAAATTTCTGATTATTTTATCAAAGAAATGGAAGTCTTGTGAAACAATTAACCATCCTTTTAAAATATCTGTAATATAAAGTTGAAGTATTTACCCAGAACAGGATCTTCAGTATTTTTATTGGGACTCCTAAGAAACTCCTAGAATGTCTGCACTTAAATTCACTACTTTCCATAATCTGATCAAGTATAAGGCTTCTATTGCCAGTATTAAATGACAAGGCAAACAGAAGACTAACAGAGATGACATAAAGTGTTTTTTACACTATAACTTAATGAAGCTGAGAAACCGTATTCAATATTGTATCCTTGTCTGTAACGTACTATAAATTAGATTGATTATGTTTCTCTGAGTTCCTGTGTGATGAAAGGATTCATTTTTGTTGAGTTAAGTCCTCATGTCCTGTTATAAATTTATATTAAGAATGATTATTATAATTGAGGCTAAGAGGTAAAAACTACTGAAGGTATGAATGTTAATTTTAGTTAGTTGAATACTGGAAAATACTAATGCTTCTGATGATTTAAAAAGCATTTTCACTTTTTCTGAAAGAAAGCAAGGAGAAACAATAAAACATGGCAACATTTATAATGGGGATGCTACTTATTTGACTTTATTTTTGAAATCATAGAAAGAGGCAGTCTTCTACCTGTTCTCCATACCTGACCTAAGCAGTTGCTACTAGAAACCAAGAAAATCTTCCTGTTAAAACTGGCATTATGAGTAAAATATGCTACTAAACTAGGTAGTTGTGTTTGCCAAAACTTTGCAAGCGACCTTGAATTTAAATATAACACACACAAAGATGGATATGGTCCTGAAACTGTTTTTCATGGAATTAGTATAATACAGTATATAGACTCCTTTGGTACATAGCGCTTATATGGAACTTATACTCTTAAAACAGTTGAGTTGATGAAATATTTAATGTTTTGATCAAGTTGATTTACTTTTTCATGAATTTAGTGAAAAAACAAATAATTAGGCTTAGGTGTTTACTTTGTTTAAGTCTTGCTCTTATAAACTAGCTTTGGTTAAAGTTGAGAATTTTAGGTGGTTGGTAGTATACATTTCATACAGTTTTCTGTATGAACAGATGCTGATGTATTTCCTGCAAGATGAATGGTTTCCTGTTCTCTTCAGGTGTTAGTTGAAGATGACATTGATGGATTATACATAATGTGAAAAAATTAAGGGTAATATAGGAATAACCTTTTTTCCAAAGTATTTTTTTATATTTTAAAATAATTTTTTATTAAGTCTGGTCTTTTTTAAGTTCTTGACTGAAATTGATGTTTTCAGTCGTGAAGTATTCTTGAGGTATTCTTCACATAGCATTCACTTACCAAAAACAAGGCAAATACAAAATTACAGGACATAATAGCATGGCATACATGGTGAAGAATAGTCAGTCATGAGTAATGGCTAAACTGATGATTGCTAAGGATGAGTGTTCATGTTTGTGAATCACCCTTGGTCCAATATAAAAAGTTATGATTCACATAATTTCTTAGCTATTTTGTGTTAAATATAGACAAGTACAAATCATGTTTCTTATTTCAAGGACTTATTCTGAATGACCTGTGACTAACAAGCTAAGGAACTTCCTAACCCTGAATTCTAAAGCAAGGAATAAATTTTTCCTTGGCTAAGTAATGAAAGATGAAATTAACATGTCTGTTCATAATTTGAGATGCATGGTTTAGCTTTCATACTTTATTTTTTCTAGTACTAAGACTGGTTTTTTAGGATTTGTAATTAATACTTTATAGCCAAATTACACTTGTGCTTTCTTCTTCTGAGACTAGAACAGACTTGAAAATAATAAACCTGGGACACAATACAAAAGACAGAATCAGCCTCCACGTTTATTGTCCTTAGTGAGCTACTCTACTCTTCTGTGTATAGAATACAGTAGCCATAAGTCATCTGTTATTTTGAGACTCTGCTGAAGAAACTTGCTTTGGTTAAGACAGTGGTTCTAAACCTTTTCAGACTCATTGGACAATGACAGCTATTAGCTTTCACTCTTTTTTCTTTTGTATGATAAAGCAGTTCTTCTCTTACAAAAAACTCAAAAAAAATACCACAACAGGTCAGAAGATTTTTTTGAAACTATAGGTTCATGTTTGAAATGTCCAGGTTTATCTTGTGATCTTGTAGGTCTTTGACTCTTAACAATGCTAATATTGTATGGCACCCCACAGCATCATTGGAAGAATCTCATGACACCCCAGGGTGTCATGACATCCAGGATGAGAATCGTTGGGTTGAGACGCAGGCGTTATGGTATGGGTGAGGGTAGACCAAGAGCAGCTGCTCCAAAGACTGCTGCTAATGGAGCACAGGGTGGAGTTCTGGGCTACAATCAGGTGGCTTCAGAGACCTTACATGCTGACTTTGGGAACTAGAATAAATAATGGTCATGTTTGAAAGCTGGCACTTGGTAAATTTGTGTAATTTTTTTCTGATAACAGAATATTTATAGTTGGGCAGAGGTAGGCATACCTGAACTGAATGAATCCTTAGATTAGATATAAACATAAGTGTTTAGAAGCACCATCTATAGACATTGGACCAGTTTTTCCTTCAAACGAAAATCACTTTCTCTGTCACAAGGCAAAAAAAAATCTGTAGCAGTGGACTGTTCCAAAAATTCTTAACTGTTGCCAAATTCCAACATAAATATACCTTGAGTTTAATTCATATCCAAAGTCTTGGCATCCCTTTGATCTCATTTTCAATGGACCCAGAGGTTCTTTGTTGTTTCCTATTGTAGGTACAAGTAGAGCTGCCTCTAGGAATGGAGAATTCGAATATATTAAGAACAAAAGAAACCTTCGCTATGGTACAGGCCAACCACTAGATGGAGGTGGTTAACATTGTTAATAATGACACTGAAAAAGAAGATGTGTTCAATAAATATTTATTTTCAATTTAACAAATCAGGATAAAATGTTTGAATCCAGGGCTGGATACAGAGGAGCTGCTGTGGCATGGCCTTACCCTGTCAGACCACACCATGTGAGCAGCAATTAGGGGCTTTAAGTCTCTCAATCAGGTAGGATTTCTCCATTTCCCCCCCCCCCCCATTACGCTCCATGTTCAGTAGCATGTCCCCTCTTCCCTATTCACTGCTGCCACTGTCCTTGATTGCCCTGGGAACAGGGGAGCTCCAGAACTGCTCCTATCTCACTCCAGCCAGGATGTGTGAGGAGGTAAGCTCAGCTGGAGACAGTAGTCATGGGCAGGTTTCTCTTCTCTGCTAGTTTCCCTCTGGGTGTTTCCTGCCATCCTGGGAAGTAGAAGAAGGGAAAAGGAGAACGAAGAACCTGCTTACTGCTGTTGCTGCTGAGCCCTGTTCCTCATGTAGCTCTGGAGTTCCTCCTCCCAGAGCAACCAGAGACACCAAAGGCAGTGATGGGTGTGGGAGGGGGTAAATATGGGGGGGGACAGGACATGTGGCTGAGCATGGAGTGGAAAGGGGTGCTAAGGATTGGGTGTAGGGAGATGCATACCTGATTCTGAGACTTTAATTCCCATGCCTGCAGGTCCTATGGTGTGGTCTCCCCACCCTGGTGGGAGGAGGGAGCTAGGAGCAGGTGTGCAGCTACCCTTATAGCACTGATTGGTGTTCTTGTACCTACCTTTACGAAATTCTGTATCTACCCATGCTTATATTATCTGAAGGTGGTGAAGTAATGGGTTATAGCAGTGTTGAGGTGATGTTGCTGTGATGGTCTAGGAGATATGTGAAATGCAATAATTCTTGTGGGTAATATCTTTTACTGGATCAACTGTATGCTTGGTATAGACACAAGCAAACTTCTGGGTGTCACAGTACCTTTCTTCAAACCTCTGAAGTACTCCAGCTACTGTGATACCCAAAAGCTTACTTATGTCTATACCATATACTTGGTCCAATAAAAGATAGCACTCACAAGAATTCTTGGCTGATAAATTAGTAAACAAGCAAACTGTTAAACAACATTGGAAAACTTGCAGCCAGGAGTTTTAAAGGCTTAGGAGGGTTTCAGTGGTGTCATTGGTAAATCATGAAATACACGGGGAAACTGGAAGTGTTAATGTTCAAAATGAGTAGGCTTGCAGTAAGGTACTTAACTTAATCAAATTTTCTGTGTGGAAGAAAATATAAAATTCTGAATGACACATGATATTGGCAGGATAGTAAATGGTATTGAGGACAGATGGTTGTACAGATATATTGAATTGCTTGGTAAACTGGGCCATACAAACCAATTGTTTTTTAATACAGTCAAATACAAAGTCATAAGTCTAAGAATGCAAGCAGTGAAGTTCTCCTCTCTTTCAGTGTCCTGGAAAGCAATGACTAAAAAGGATTTAGGCATCATAGTGGGCAAGCAGGTAAACATGAGTTACCAGTATGATGCTGTGACAAAAAAGGCTAATGCGATGATATCATAATGCAATTATATCAATCAACACACACATGCACAAGCAACCAAAAAACTAACACAATCAGAGTGTTTCTTTTGTCCTGCTTTTATTTTCATTTTCAAATTCTTAGAAGGCATTGAATGTGATATGGTGACGAGGAAAAAGAAAAGTTCCTAGAAAAAAATGTGGGTGACTCGAGGAGAGAAGTGAAGTGAATATTTGCCTTCCACTGAAAAATTTAAATGCTGAAATCAGATTTATAGAGTAAAATTACTGTATTTACTCGAACATAAGGCAACCCCCCCTATAGTTTAATTCTATATGTGGGAAATGTATACATTAGCTATAATTTCCCAGGTATAGAATCAAATTATTGGAGTCTTGCCTTGAATTCGTACCCCTGCCACTGCTCTAGCAAAGAGAATAAGTGTGGGGGGTTAGGTAGCCCCCTTGCCCCCTACACCCTCAGCTTTCCTCCTCTAGCCTCTTCCATTCTTCCTTAGTGTTAGACCATGCTTTCCTTGAGGACATGGAAATTAGAAGCAAACTTGAAAATACTGACCTAGAAATAAACACACCTGTAGTAACTTGCATAAAGGGAAGTTGCTACAGGTAACCGTGGATTTGGTTCATCCAGCATTGGTGCAGTTTACCCTCTTGAAACAACTGCAAGTTTTAGCACGTGTACTCCATAAACACACTTTTAAGTAGCACTTCTCTACCTATTTGTATCTGTATATAGTACAGACTATCCATAACATTAGTCCAAATCCAAAAAGGCTCATTATTTACCATATAGTTCATTGGGCTGAACCCCAGCAGAGACTACAGCGTTTCAAGCTGTGGTGACTCCACAGCTCAGCACTGCTTAGAATGTGTGTGTATTTCAGATATCCCCCACAAAGTATTAATGTGTTGAAGTAGTTTCCTACTTATAACTTGAACTCGGTGTTCTTGTAGGGAGTCCTGGGATCCTCCAAAAATTTATATGTAGATGAGGTGCAGAGCAGCTTGGTTTGGTTCCACCTCAGGGAGGGCAGGGCCACGCTAATCGTATGTGCCAGGCTGAGCGAGGGGGTGACAGGGATTCTGGCTAAGTTGTTTGAGGCCCCAGTCAGTGATGTTTGCCAGGCATTTAAAACTGGTTAAAAAACAGGACTTGCTGGAAACAGGAAAGAAAGTTGCAGCTGAGCTGCAGGAGTGAAGAGAAAGTAAAAATGTATGCAGTGTAGTGGTTCACCATGACTTGAAAGATTCAGCACTGAGGGGGACCAAGGGCAATGGGCAATACTATATATCTTATTCAGATGGTTTACATTAGCATTGATCAGGACAAGAACTTACCTGATGGGACCACGTGAAATGTATGGGTACTAGAGGAGGATGAGACGGGTAGAGGGGGGTCTGGCATAGACTTGTTCAGGGGCAGGCCTTCTAAGGAGGGCAGTGGGTACAGGTATGGAGATGGGTGTGTGGGTGTACAGACATGCAGTGCAAACTGTGTAACAGGGTTTAAGTGTGTTTTGATCTGCCAAGTGAACCACAGGGGTCACTTGGCAGAGCGTTGGAGGTCTGTGTGCATGTATCTCTCTCTCTCTCTCTCTCTCTCTCTGTCATATATTCCTGTGTCGTTCCCCCCCCATCCAGGACCATTCCCTCCTTCTCTTCTGCTGCTTGGGGTCCGGGCCTGCTCCCCCCTCCTTGCCATAGCAGTGGGGGGAGGGAGGGAGTGAGACCAGGCCCAATGCAGGGGAGGACTGGGCCTGAGGGTGGGGAGAAGCCAGGCTGGCATGGTGGGGGGGGGGGGGGAAGCAGCAGGCCTAGGCCAACCCGCCGGCAGTGGGGAGTTTTGGGGAGCAGGCTTGGGGCCAGTGTGGAGGAGGGAGGGGGTGGGGGAGGGAGAGGTGGGGTTGGGGAGGAGTCGGCCTGGACCCGGGGAAGAAGGCTCACACCTCCCCTCCCCCAGGTGCTGCTGCACTGGGACAGGATGGGCCTACTGCTACCCCCTCAACACCACAGCAGGCTGCTTTACCCCCTGTGCCACTGCCACCTCCAAGGAGCAAGGCGGGGGGTGTGGTGCAAGGCCAGCTCCATCATCACCACCCACGGGGGGGCAAGGCCTTGCCACCCCCATTTCGTCTGCTCTGTTGCTGCTGACTGACCCCCCCCCACACACATGCACTGCAGCCCATGTCTTCTCACCATCATGGGAGTGTGCTGCCACCTGTCCAAATGCTTTTTTATAATATTAGAATTGCATATAAATATTTACATATAAATATTTTTGAAAAAAAAGAAGACAAGGTCTTACTTGGGAAGGGAAAATTCCTGCTGGCTAGGGAAAACCACGAATGTGGCAGGGGGTAGGACCTTGAGTAAAGTAATGCATTGTTAGCCTCCCACTTTCACTTCTAGTGGGAAGATCTCAGCTATATGCCAACTTTATGGGAATGGAAGTCTCCTCCCTTGCTTGCTCCTGCGGTCAGATGTATGAGGGCAAGCAAAACTCGGGGACATCTGAACCCGAGGAAGTCTCTGGGCCTGCATATAAGATGTCTGCCAAGGGATTTGGAAGTATCTGAAGCCCCAGGTGGGGGGTGGAGGATACTTGCCAGCAGCAGGGTCACATGGGTTCTTGAATGACTCTTATGGATTTGAAATTGATTTGGCTGATTTAACTTGAGACAAAAAATTTCCTTTAAAAAGAAATTCAGAACAAGGACGAGATTGGAGAAGTAAAGGAAAAAGGAATGGATGTACTTATTTCATTGAACTGACCGAGAAGACTGATGGGAAGGGCGCAAGAGTTTTAGGTGGTTACTGAGGTAATAGGTTTTTTGTTTTAGAGGGAGGTTAACTGATATTCTTGGCTCTGTATGAAGAAATAGAGTTTTCTAAGGGTTTTTTTTGGGAAGTTGATGTATGTTGTATAAGGGTTTAATACATGTAGTTGTATGTTTTTAGAGAGAGAGCTGTTTTGTGATATAAAATCATGATAAAACAAGGATGCTTAATATGTGAAGCTTTGTAAGTGCAAAGTGATAAGTATGTTTTTAATAAAATTTGTAATGGGAAAAAAAAGATTCCCATCAGTGCGTTTACCCAATATGGGCCATGTGTTTTACAGGCATGCTTATTGTTGGCTGCATTTAATCAACTTAATAGGTGTTTTCCATTACTGAGCATAGTGGACATAGTTTTCCTGGACTTCCGGAAGGCTTTTGACACTGTCTCTCACCCCGTTCTCATTAAGAAACTGGGGGGCTGTGGTGTAGACACCCACACAGTCAAATGGGTCGCCAACTGACTGGAGGACCTCACCCAGAAGGTGGTAGTGGATGGGTCCTTCTCAACCTGGAAGGACGTGGCCAGTGGGGTTCTGCAGGGCTCGGTCCTCAGGCCCGCAGTGTTCAACATCTTTATCAGTGATTTGGACGAGGGGGTAAAAAGCACCCTGTTCAAATTTGCTGATGACACTAAGATGTGGGGGGACGTGGGCACGCTAGAAGGAAGCAACAGGCTACAATCAGACCTGGACAGGTTACAAGGGTGGGCGGATGAGAATAAGATGGGATTCAACACAGACAAGTGCAAGGTGATGCACCTCGGGAGGAACAACCGGCACCATACCTACAGGTTGGGGAACTCCCCTCTTGTCAGCACGGAGGCGGAAAAGGATCTTGGAGTCATCATTGACTCCAAGATGAACATGGGCCGGTAGTGTGGAGAGGCAGTCAGGAAGGCCAGCCGCACTTTGGCATGCATCCACAGATGCATCTCGAGCAGGTCCAAAGAGGTGATCCTCCCCCTCTATGCGACACTGGTCAGGCCGCAGTTGGAGTACTGAGTCCAGTTCTGGGTGCCACACTTCAAGAGGGATGTGGGCAGCATGGAGAGGGTCCAGAGGAGGGCCACTCGTATGATCAGGGGACAGCAGGACAAGCCCTATGAGGAGAGGCTACGGGACCTGAACCTGTTCAGCTTCCAAAAGAGAAGGCTGAGGGGGGATCTCGTGGCCTGTTATAAACTAGTCAGGGGGGATCAGCAGGCATTGGGGGAGTCACTGCCGAGCACTGCCAGGAGTGACCAGGGATAATGGTCACAAGCTGGCAGAGGGTAAATTCAGATCAGACATCAGAAGGCGCTACTTCACTGCAGAGGGCTAGGATCTGGAACCAGCTTCCAAGAGAAGTGGTGCAGGCTCTTACCCTGGGGGTGTTTAAGAGGAGGTTAGATGAACACCTTGCTAGGGTCGTTTGACCCCAGTACTCTTTCCTGCCATGGCAGGGGGTCGGACTAGATGATCTGCTCAGGTCCCTTCCGACCCTAGAAACTATGAAACTGAGTACATGCAACTTTTGGCAGCACTTTAATGATAGTGTATTTAGTGAGACTTCCTTTTATGCGAATGTAAGATGTGGGGGGTAAGATGTTGATTGCAAGGAAATATTGTCTTATATTTGAATAAATGTGGTAAGTAGATATGTAGCAATTTCTTTTCTTCCTTTTGTACGTCTGTCAGTTGATACATTTCTTTATATTGCATGATTCATGCATAAGCAAATTGTATTTTTAACATAGATCATAAAATGTTCTAAATGTTTACTTTCTTTTCAAGGTTTTGGAAGTACTTTTGAAGAGGAAATCCCTAACTATTCAATAACTTTACCTCAACTTGTTGTCATTACCCTTCTTATTGATTTAATATAAAAGCTGTACTCAATTTAATATTATTGTATAAGTACTTAATATAAGTGTCTTTATTTAACAGTTAAAATGTAGTCCTCAAGTTGTAACCAGTACTCAAAATGCAGGGAAGAACAATAGTGGTATGGTACTCTTTTAATGAGCAGGTGTTTAAATATTTACATGCCCATAAGTAAATCTGGCATAAGTAATTCAGTATTCAGATATCACATCTTTAACCTCTCTGCCATATATAATGACTTTCAATAAAAATTAAAAGCTGGGAAAATGTTAACCTATCTTAGGCCAGTATAAAATGGATGATGTTATGCTTCATCCTATTTTCTGTATTTTTAAATTTTGTTTTCTCTTCATTTTTTCCTGCTACTGCACTTCACTTTCCCTCATCTGTCATTGCCTGCTGTTTGCTACTTTCTCCACCTGTCGATGACCCCAACCCTTCCCAGCTGCTGTCCCTCTTACCCTCATTCTTACTTTTTTTTTTTATTCTTGCTTTTGTGCCCTATCTGTCACTGTGTTGCCTGTTCCAGGCCCTGTCTTACTGTGTTCCATACAGGCTGCCTGTGTCACTTGTAGCAGATATGCTGCAGGTTGGTCACCTCTGCTCTGTTGTATCAGATTCAAAATACATACCTTTGCTTTTCAGGCTTTCCTACTTCTACCCATCCCTAATTATCTGCTAATGAATCTTACCAAATTTTCCCCGTTCACTTTTGCCAACTGTACAGCCCTTATCCACTTGCTTATTCACTTCTTTCAAAAGCACCAAAATGTTGTGGTGTTCTACTGCTTTCCTATGGAACACCTCTCCAAACTAGTTCCTACAGTCACAATGTCCCTTTTCTTGTGGGCCTTCGTAAAATCCCTATTCTTCTGTAATGCCACTATTACATTACATATATTTAATAGTATTTCTTTCCTTTCATATGTATTCATTCTGAATTGTTTTATTTTTGGTAGATGCAAAACTACTCATCTTGTGTCCATACCCAGTTGTCATCTTAGCCCACCTTTTGCTTATCCCATGGATTAAATTATTTACAACCAGGTAACTAGGCAATATAATGCATATAGCATCTAAAGAAGTGTTTCAGTGTCATACATTTTAATAAAAGGAAAGAGAAAGTAATTTCTGTCATGAAAAATGTCAGTACTAAATTGCTGTGCTAGACATATAGTACTGTTCATACAGATTTTGCACGTTCACTTTGAGAAATGTTATGGTGAAGGCAATCAGGATGGGATTCTAGAGTGTCTTGAGCAGCAGCAATGCATGGGCAGGAGGGCATTACTGGATGTGTTACTGGTTGTATGAGGTGGTTGGTCCAGCAATGCAGTCACTATTTTTTTCAAAATTTCCTCCCCCATAGTCAGTGCCTAGAATCATAGAATCAATGAATCGGAAGGATCCTAGACAGATCATCTAATTCGACCCCCTGCCATGGGCAGGAATGAGCACTGGGCGGTGGGAGGGGTCATAAGACCTCAGACAGGTGCCTATCCAGTCTCCTCTTGAAGATCTCCAGGGAAGATGAGAGCACCACCGGTCTGGGAAGCCTATTCCAGGCTCTGGCCACCCTTACAGTGAAGTAGTTCTTCCTAATACCTAACCTAAACCTATCTTCCCTCAGCTTGTGGCCGTTGTTCCTAGTGACTCCAAGGGGGGCCCTGGTGAACAGACTTTCCCCGAGTCCCTGCTGCTGGCCCCTGATAAGGTTGTAGGCAGCCACAAGATCCTCCCCCTTAGTCTCCTCTTGCAGAGACTGAAGAGATTCAGGTCTCTCAGCCTCTTCTCAAAGGGCTGGCTATGGAGGCCCCCAACCATATGAGTGGCCCTCCTCTGGACCCTCTCCAGGTTCCCCACGTCCTTCTTGAAGTGCAGTGCCCAGCACTGGACATGGTACTCCAGCTGCGGCCTGACCAGTGCTGTATAGGGGGGGAGCAAGACCTCTCTGGACCTGTTAGTGATGCCCGTGTTGATGCATGACAGGGTGCGGTTGGCTCTGCCTATTGCTTTGTCGCATTGGCGACTCATATTCATCCTGGAGTCAATCCTGACTCCAAGATCCCTCTCTGCCTCTGTGCTGCCAAGAGGGTCAGCCCCTAACCTATAACCATAATGCTGGTTCCTTCTCCCCAGGTGCAGCACCCTGCACTTGTCCTTGTTGAACTGCATCCAGTTCAGATCCGTCCACTTCTCTAACCTCTCCAGGTCTTCCTGGATGTGGTCCCTGCCTGCTGGTGTATTCACTTTACCCCACAGCTTGGTGTCTTCAGCGAACTTGAACAGGGTTGTCCCGGGGGCTGAGGTAACAAGGGACACTTACCTGAAGCCCAGGACAGGAGAGATGCAGAGCCGGAGGGAGAACCAGCGTGGCTCGTTAGCCGCCTCTTCATACAGCTGTGGCCAGCAGCTGACAGCAGCATCAGATGCTGGCCAGGGGATTTAAAATTGGTGGCTGCTGCTCTGGAGGCAGCGGATAGCCCAGGGATCAAACAGCTGTTAGGGCCAGTGACAGCGCAGGATCCACGGGACGGGCAACGCAGAGCCGGCATGCCAGAGGGAGCAGTGACCCAGAAGGGAATCCCGACGCCAGCGGGTCGACCCAGAAGTGACGGATTGGGTGAGTGACTGAAGATCAGGACAACCCGGGAGGATTCAGAGGACCCTGAAGTAAGTGCTGAGATGATGGGTGCGGGCTATGCTGAAGAGGGGCAAAAGTCCGAGGACCACCTGGCTGGAGGGAGATTGGGGCGGGATCGCTGCCAAGACCAGCGGATGTCGGTTAAGGAACACGAGCAGGGCAGCACGAGCAGGCAGGAACCGTTTCAGGGTGGACATAAGGAAGAATTTCTTTACTGTCCGAGCCCCCAAGGTCTGGAACAGTCTGCCAGCGGAGGTGGTTCAAGCACCTACATTGAACACCTTCAAGAGTAAATTGGATGCTTATCTTGCTGGGATCCTATGACCCCAGCTGACTTCCTGCCCTTTGGGCAGGGGGCTGGACTCGATGATCTCCCGAGGTCCCTTCCAGCCCTGATGTCTATGAAATCTATGAATCTATGAAATCTATGAAAGCTAGAGAGCAACTAAGGGGAGTTCCTTCTCCCCCCCCCCCCCGCCGTTCATGCTAATAGGGATCTGGCGGAGGGTCAGTGAGGTAGTTAGGATGTCGGAACCTCCAAGTGGGGAGTGTCACACAGGGTGAAGGGCTTGTGGTTTGGGGTCTGTAGAGGGTGCGGCTGAGGCACCAGTGCAGGTTGGTGTGAAGTGGTCGACATTGGGGTAGGAGTATCCCACGTATTGTGGGGATTGAGGACGAAAGCCGTGTTAGAAGCCTGCAGAAGCAACACAGAGCAGGCACGGGGAAGAGGAGCCCATAGGTGGCGTGAGGCCAGGGTGTAGGGGTGGCGGAGCCCCATGTGCAACCGGCAGGCCAAGTGTGGGCCACCGAGGAACCCGTGAACTAGCCCCGCCCCACTGGGGGAACAACAAGTCATGGCAGGAGAGAGCGGGGTTGGCGACGCGGGACGATGAACACCCACGGTAACAAACAGGCGGGGAGTAGCCACCAACCAGGAGGGCAGAGCTCCCAGGAGCGACACGAGAAGGCCCGTTGGGGACACGGGTGCTCTCCACACCCTCGTCCAGGTCGCTAATGAAGATGTTGAACAGCACCGGCTCAAGGACTGAGCCCTGGGGGACTCTGCTGCCTACACCCTCCCAGGTTGACATTGACATTGACCTGTCCACCACCACCCTCTGGGTGTGCCCCTGGAGCCAGTTTGCCACCCATATGACTGCATTCATCAATGCTGCAGTCCCTCAGCTTGCCCACCAGAATTGGGTGGGACACCTGTGTCAAAGGCCTGGAAGTCCAAGAAGATGACATCAACTTCCTCCTTCCCATCTAAGTTCTTTGTTACTTGGTCATAGAAAGAGACCAGGTTAGTCAGGCAGGACCAGGACCAGGTTAGTCAGGCCTGGCACAAACCTGTGTTGGTTACCCCTCAACATCACTTTCCCTGCAGGGCTCTTACAAATGTGGCCCTTGATAATCCTTTCAAAGACCTTCCCCAGGGAAGTGAGGCTGACTGGCCTGTAGTTGCCAGGCTCTTCCTTCCTCCCCTTCATGAAAATAGGGACCATGTTGGCCCTTTTCCAGTCCTCAGGGACTTGGCCCGAGCACCAGGAGTCCTCAAACAGCCATGCCAATGGCTCCACAGTGACACCAGCCAACTCTCTCAGCACCCACGGATGAAGGTCATCTGGGCCCGCCAACTTGGATACGTCTAAGCCCTCCAGGTAATCGTTAACTAGGTCTGAACTAACAGTCGGGGGATTCGCATCCTTCCTGGGCCTCTCTACACTATCACCCGAGAGCACCCCATTGTCAGCAGACGGGAACATGGAGGCAAAGAACTTGTTAAAGAGTTCTGCCTTCTCTCGTCCGTCACCAACTACCCTGCCCTGCCCTGCCATGCCCCGCCCTGTAGGGATCCAATGTTACCCTGAGACCTACTTCTTGCTACCTATATACTTGAAGAAGGACTTTTTGTTATCCTTAATCCCAGAAGCTAATCTAAGCTCCAGTGCTGCTTTAGCCTCCCTTACCAAATCCCTACAAGCTCGGGTCAGGGAAGTGTACTCCTCCTTTGTCCCTGCCCCCTACTTCCACCATCAGTACGCTTTTTTCTTTGCCCTCAGGCCAGCCTGGATATCCGTGCTCAGCCATGAAGGTTTCTTGGACCCTTTTTCCCACCTTCCTGCGCGGTGAAATCGCATCCTGCTGCACCCCAAGGATAGCCTCCTTGAGGAAGGACCACCTTTTCTTTGTCCCCATACTAGCTACACCCTGGGCTCCGAGTGCCTCCCTGACTACTGCTCTGAGCACATCAAAGTTGGCTTTCCTAAAGTCAGGCATTTGCGCTGTGCTAGTAACCCTCCCCATCTTCCTCTGAATAGCAAACTGGATCATTTCATGATCACTGTCCCCTTCCCCTAGCCTCCATTGTACTAACACATCCCCCACCACGTTGTCCCCAGAGGCTAACATCAGATCCAGTATGGCATTTTCCCTAGTGGGGGCGAGTACCTCCTGCACGAGGTGTAGGTCTTGAACGCACGTCAAGAACCTTCGTGAGTGGCTAGACCTGTCCGACTGCTCCTCCCAGTTGATGTCCGGGTAATTCATATCACCCATGACCACAACATCCTTTTCATGCACAGCCTCTCCAAGCTGCCTGGAAAATTCCAGATCCAGCTCTTCCTCTTGATGTGATGGCCTGTAGTAAACCCCTACCACCAGATCCCTCTCCCCATGCCCTTCTTGAAGTTTGACCCACAGGGTCTCAGTTAAGCCTTCCTCTGGTCCCATTTGGAAGGTAGAACTGGTATACTGTTCCCTAACATAGAGCGCAACACACCCCCACACACCTTTTTCCCCCTTCCTATCTCTTCTAAATAACCTATAGCCCTCTGTCTAATGCCCAGTCAAATGTTTCATCCCGCCATGTCTCCACTAGGCCAACCAGGTTGATTTTACTACTTGCAAGAAGGAGAGCAAGCTCCTCCTGCTTGTTCCCCATGCTTCTTGCATTAGTGAAGAGACACCTTAATCCCCTCGTAAGAGCCCTGGGCATGCCCCCCCACCTGAGATACAACTGGTCCCTTGGTATATACCTGAGCTCTTACCTGGGCAGGTCCTACACCTGGTTGAGTTTTTTTTTCTTGCTCCTATGGATCCCCATCCCCCGACGAACATAGTTTAAAGCCCGCCGGAGGAGGTCAACTAGCCTGTAAGAAAACAAACTCTTACCTTTGGGGGAAGAGATGGAGACCATCACGCCCCAGGATGCCTCTGATCTGAAGTGCGGGTCATGGTCCAGGAAGCCAAATCCAGTGTGATGAAGCCAACTCTGGAGGCGCCGATTCACCTCACGGATGCAGGCGCTCTGCCACTGACGGTGTCCAGTAACCGAGAGGAGGGACGAAAAGACCACCAGGGCCCCCGACTCTCTAACCTTGGCCCCCAGAGCCTTGCAGTCATCCATGATCCGGTCTGGACTACTACGGGCCGCATCATTGGTTCCCACATAGATGAGGACCATAGGATAGTAGTCAGAAGGCCAGATGAAGTCAGTGATCTTCCCTGTGATGTCCCCAGTCTTGGATCCTGGGAGACGGTACACTTATCTCACGTTGGGGTCTGCGCGGTGGATGGGTCCCTCCATTACACTGAGGAGGCAGTCCCATATGACGATGACCCAACGTCTCTTCCTCTGGGTCGCTGGATGATGGCCAGTTGGTACGGATGATGGCTTGCTGGATGAGGGCATGGCTTCCTCCATTCCTTCTTTCTCATACCCAGTATCTTCCAGTGCTGCCAGGGCCGCATACCTGTTCCCCAGTTGTACTGGGGTGACAGTTGATGCAACTACATGCTGCCTGTGATGCTGCCTGGCCCTGGAGGTGACTGTCTTCCATTTGCCTCGTGCAGACTCCTGGGTGGTGACAGCTTGAGGGGACAGGCCCTGCAGAGAGAGAAAGTACCTGTCAATCTCGTCCTCCATGGCCCTGATCCCCCGCAGTCTGCTCACTTCCACCTGGAGCTTTCTCACCTGCCCCTCCAGCGCCGCAATCCTGGCACAGGTGGGATAGGTGAGAGAAGCCCCCGCCTCTGCGTCGTCCCCCCCCCCCCCCCCCCCCCCCGGCCCCAGGGACCAAGCCAGGCAGCCCGCACAGGCAGGTGGCCCCACCTGTGTGGAAGCCTCACCGGTCCCTGGGCTAGGAGGCAGCCATAGAGCAGGAGCCCTGGCTGCACTCCGTGTGACAACTCCCATGCTGTCACCTCACACACTTACCCGGAGATGACTGCTGCTGCCGTCGTTGGCTTTTCCACTGCCTGCAGCCTCTTGCGCGCCTCCCTGCATGAACCCTGGCATAAACTCCAGCGCACCCCTAAAGAGTGCGCCTGTTTGCATTCCCTGTTCACGCGGCTCAGAAGCGTGGCTCCCAAGTATTGTGGCTAAATAGGGTTAGGTGGGGAAAGGGTCCCCTGCTCGATCGCTAACACCTGGCCCCACTCACTCCCTTCCCTCGGCTTACCTTCTCATTGCTGCAGCTGTCTCTTAGCTGCCAATCGCTGCTGCTGCTGCCGCCACTGCCTCGAGGGTTGGGGGAAACCGGGGGCACTGGGGTCTAGTGCTGGTCTGTGCCTAGTACTGGTTCATTATACTTTTGGGCCAAGGCTTGAGTCTACCTAAAGACTTTGGTTCAACTCCCTGTTCTGCTAGACCTTTGCACAACAGCTTATATTGTCTGTTATTTCATCTTTGGAATTAAGGAATATGTGCCTGTGGCCTTGATAAGGGCTGTGTAGTGTGTGAAATGATTAATGCTAGTTGTTGTAATAGGTAAGACTCCAAGTTAATGGGTTTTACCTTGACTCCCAGCCCAACAATTCTTTTCTTGGACTAATTTGAAATCTGGCAGGAGAAAGGAGGTGGATTTGTTAGACCTATGTTCCTTTTGGTGTCTAGTTCTCAAGTTTTACATATAATGGAAACTGAAGATGTATTAGAACCTAGGAGCCTGGACAGTGCATTTGGAATGGTAATAATATTAAATACAGGTCTGTACCAAATTATGTGCCTGCTTTTCTGGAGTCAAAAGTGGATGTCTGTTCACTTGCAAATTGGTTCAGTCTGTGCAAGGTTAGACTAACCTGCAAAGATTAAATCAATTCAGGCTCTGGCTTTTTGAATATCTGTCCTTAGCCTGCATGTTACTGATAATGACCAGGTTGAAAACTGTGCGTGTTGCTCTCAGAGTGGAGTTGGCAATGCTTCTGATGGTCCTTAGTTCTTTTGGGCATTGATTCCAAAGCCTTGGACCACTTGCCAGAGAGAGTGTCTCTTATATAGACAATTTTTTTACCCTATTATGGACAGTTCTCTTATGACTAAGTAGTGGAGTTGTTAATGTCACTCTTCACCTCTGAGTTTTTTGGGAGAAAGTGGTGAAATCAGGTTTGATGCGACTGGAGTAGTCCATATTGCTGCAGGGGAAAATTTGCAGAGTTCTGAACTAGTGTAATTTCCAAGGGACGGTGATTTTATTTTTAGATATATTTTATCACTGTAGTTCAACCAGGAGGGGATCCAGTGTTTATTACTGAGGTCAGGTCATCCTGCAGGATGGCATTAGCATCCTTGCCAGGTGGAGATAGAAGAAAGTATTACTTATGGATGTACCTCTGTGTATCTATGTGAAATCCAGGAGTACTTCTAAATACACAAGAATTGGTGGGGAGGAAGTTACATCATGTCTAGATTTCTTTCATTGTCAGAATTTCAGTATTAGAAAGACAAGAGAATTGCCTTGGACAATTCTGGCTATTAAATTTGGATTGCAGTGGATTAAATTTAAAATGGTCTGCAATCTTGTTGACTGTCTCTGTTTTAATAATGGATATTTTTGGTTTGATTTCCCCCCCCCCTTTTTGCAGATTGTTACACATATGAGTATTTTTTCTCCTTTTATATTCAGTTGAGAAATCTGTTCCATTTCTCACAGTTGGTACAATTATATTGCTTCACTTCATGAAAAGAAGCTCTCAATTTTGAAACACTTCAATAATTTCTGATAGTCCTTTGCATAGCTATTTAGTAGTAGGGAGCTTTGAATTTTTAAATGCATGTATTTTGAACTGATTTGGGCTTGGAATATATGTAACACTGAAAATTTTAGAATGTTACAAATTTTGTTCTGAGGGTTTTTATAGAAACACAGACTGTTATGTATATTTATTTTTTCTCATAAGAAACTAGGTGGGACTATAAATAGTCTAAATCTTCACTTCCAAATGGAAAATGACTCGAAATAAGTGGTATGCAATATGAAAAGAAACTCATCAATTGAAATCCATGTATTTTTCAACATTTAAAAAAGGTGTTAATGAATATTAACATTAATGTTACTGATAGCATGTTAAATGCTTTCCAGGAAATGCAAAGACAAACGTCTGCCCTAAGAATTTACATTCTAAGGCCTGATTCCTGCAAGCAGTTATAAAGATGTTTAACATATCATTGACCCAATTCATGTGTAAAATTAATAATTGTGCTTATATTCAATATTTGCAGGTTTGGAGGGATACAGTTCTGGTTCTAAAAATCTGTTTTCTTGAGCAGATTGTTATTTTTGTGTAGATTCTTTTGCAGAATTGGACAAATCTATAAACAAGAGGGTTGAAGAAGGGCACATATTACAAATAAGCGGTTGCCTTGGTTTAAAAATAAGTATTTTTTTAGTGGCACAAGTTTTTCTTATATTAAATTGTGAAATATGGATATTTACTTCTATCGAATGCAAAAAAGTAAGATTATCCTTTTTCTAAAAATCAAAATGTAATAATTAGTCAGCCCAGAGTTATTTAATTTAGTGTACATTAAATAATTATAAAATTCTAGCAATGGAATCCCCATTTTTCTAGCTGTTTTGTTTCATCACAGTTTGAATAGGTTTTACTTCCTGTGTAGCCAATTTAAATTGCATAGAAATTTCAAAATTATATTAAACAGAGGATGCATCTCTCTTCATCTTATTTCACTCCCCTCTTTCACCCGGTCTTGTTCCAGTGAAAACTGAAGAACATAAGGACAATGCAACTTTTTATAGTGTATTTTTACAGTTGGGCTTTCTTAAGCTTGGAGGGGAAGGAGTGAAAAATAATTTAATAAATGAATATTTGTTATATTGAAGGTCTTTGATGCTGTAAAAGCTAATGTTAGCTGACATTTACATATTGGTGTAAATAATATGTAGAGAGTATGCATCTTTGTTTAATCATATGCTGTAACATGAACTTTATTTAATGTTCAACTGGAAAGCGGAGGGGTAGCATGGAAAGAATGCACCTAGGTAGCTGTCACCCTTTCCCCCATCCTCCTCCCACCCACCTACAGGCATTGGAATAGCAGATGTTACATTGATGCATGTTGGGGGAGAGGAGGTCCTGAAGTAGTCAAGGAAATGGAAATCAAATCTCTTACTTTATTAATGGAATAAATGTTGCCACAGATGTCAGGTGTTGTCATCAAATAAGACCCCGTTGTGCTGTTGAATACATGAAACCTTGTCTGTAAAAGGTGAGGAGGTTTCAGAAAAGATTAATCTAGAAAGATCGCTGTGAGGAAAGTTGGACTAGTGGTACTAGCCTGGGGCCTAGTAGATTCATATTAGCTTTTCTGCTTGGCCGCAGCCTACCTGTTGGGCCTTGGGAAAGTCTGTCAATTTTCCTGTGCCTCTTTCCTCATCTAGAAAATGGGATAATCGTATTGATCTCCTTTACTGAGGGGCTTCATGATTTTGTCTGAAAAAATTATTACAACAGATATTGAAAAACTGAGTGAAAAAGAAAGCAATTAACAAATGTAAGGCAAATAGTCTATTCCAGTGGAGTACAGTAGCCAGGCAGGAAAAATACTCTTGAAACTAGATGTCTGGGCCAGGTACATTTCTCTGCTATGATGGCAGCAGTACAATTCCTTCCATGAATTTATTAAACTGTATCGTGAGCAAGTTTCCACCCCTCGCATGAGTCTTATTGGAAGGCTGTTCCAGAATATCCCTCTGCTAATGGTCCACGCTCTTTATTTTGATTTCGAGACTGAATTTATTATTGACCAGTTTTTATGCATCTGTTCTTTTGCTGTCATTGCATTTTTAGCTTAAATAGCTTTTCTCCCTCTAGTGTTTAGCTCCCATGATGCATTTCTAGAGTACAGTTATATCCACTCTTTTTGTTTTGCTAAGTTAAACAAACTGAAGTTCCTTGTCATCTTTTGCAAGATAGGCAGTCTGTTCCCTAGTTATTCTGGTAGCCTTCCTCTGTACCAATTCCAGTTTGAATTAATCTTTCTTGAACATAGAATCATAGAAAAATAGGGCTGGGAAAGACCTGAGGGAGGGTCTAGATCAGATAAACCTCTTGAAGATAAAAGCATCTCTAGCCAGTGGTTCTGAACCTTTTTAGAGTCAAGGCAACCCTTGGAAAATGCCAGCTCTTAGTTTTCACTCATTTTTTGACTACAGAAAAATAATAGAGCAATTCTGTTGCAGAGACCTCAGAGACTGCAGCGTGTCAAAATACTTGTTACACTATGGTTTCCTGTTTGAAATCCCTGAGTTTATCTTGTGAACTGTGTTTACACACTAACAGTGCTAACACTTCCTGGCCCTTCAGCACCCCTAAAAAGAAGCACCCTGGGTCTCTTTTGGCACCCTAGTTTAGAATTGCCGATTTAAACAGTCTCATCCAAGAGGCTGAATAACTGGCTAGTAAGAACTTCTGAGGATGGAGACTCTACAACCTCTCTCAATGTGTTGCAGTTCTTAATCACTCTCACTTTTATACTTTGAAAAAAATTCTTCCTGATATTCGCTCTAAATTTCCTTTGTTGCAATTTAAGACCCTTATTCCTTGTTTTATCCCAAGAGGCCACAGAGTATCTCACTATCCTCTTCATAGTCCCCCTTTTTTTGTACTGGAATCCCCATTCAGTCTTCTCTTCTCTTCTCCTGATTCAGTAATCCTACTCTTCCAAACTTTCCTTGTAAATCATGTTTCCCCTAATCATTACTGTTGCCTTCTGCAGGATTGTTTCTAGTTTATCTACATCTTTCTTGAAGTGTGGTGCCCAAAATTGAGCACAGTAGCTCAGGGTCATTTTTGTTGTTTTTTTTTCCCAATCAGTGCTTTTTTCCAGCTTGGAGGCTGTCTGTGTGTTATGAATAGCCTGAAGCAGTAATTAAGTTAGATGGGTCTGGAGCCCTCTCCTACTAGACTTCCTCTTTCTTAAGGTGCTGCATCTTGGCAACTGTTGAACCTTAGATTTAACAGAATTTCAAGTGTCTGCCATATTAGAAATTCTAAGTGCTTGAGTCCAATGGACTTTAAAAATGTGTTTTCTTAGTTTATTCATTTGCTTAGTAACAGATGTATTTTCTTTATCTCTTTATTAATTTAAACTGTTAATGCAAATTATGTAGTATGACCAGTTGTTGTATAAAGCCTTTGCTACATTGTTGGTTATTTGGTGAAGAGATCTGTTAGCTGTTATATTTAGCAACATCTGAGCTCTACCTTTATTAGCAGTACTGGTTTCTCAATGTATATCTGGGACATTATTTTTTCAAAATAATGCAGTTCATTAGAGGAAAGTGAATAATACATCCCTTAAGTAAAATTTTGTAGGTGTGACAATGTGGCTATTTCTCACCCTTAGTTAGGAGGCCTAGACCTTGTGGGCAAATGTTTCAAGCCATATAGCAATCTTTTGACAGATGCACAGTAATCTGTAGCCCCTCCATAATGGACATGAAGAGAATTAATCCTTAATTGGGAAGCAAGTTTTCTTTTTATGATGTGTATAGTACCTAAGCCTGTGGAGACTCGCCAGTTCTGGGAAGTGGAAACTACTAGATTTATAGTAGTGGTGAGTTGAAACATTTATAATATCAGTGAGTTGATACTTGAACACTTTCTTTTCTGTGAACTTTTGAGGTCTGTTAATCAAAAGAACATGGAGTGCGTGGGATTGTAATGTTTTATATTAGAGCCCTGTTTTTTTTATCTTTTTCTCTAGTTGTGGACTTCATAGATATGGTGGACTGGTGTTGCCAGTGCTGAATGTTCAAAAACCAGACTTAGAATCATTAGAAGGGATATCATGGGAAATCATGAGATTAATTTTAAAAACACATAGGATTTTTATCTTCTGGTTTTTTAACCCTTAGGCAATACTGTGTTCCTATTTTTAGGCTTTTATTTCTGTCATTCTGAGGGATAAAAGCTTACTTTTAAACAAAGAGAAGTTTTTAAAAAACAATGCTCAGGTTCTCATGTAATTACTTGACAGCAATAGCTGGAGCTTTAAGCAAAATACTAAATATTGCCATCTTCACAGTAAAAATAACAAAAGGTAGCTGTGACTAGGCTATGCCAGTTGCTTCCAAATACGGGCATGAATGCATCAACACCTTATCACAAATTTTAAGAAGGGTAGAGTTTTGGAGTACATGTTTATGGAGAAGTAAGCTACCATGTAAGGATGGAAAATGCTGGAATGCTCCTTGAATCTGATTTCTGAATATTTGGTGCCCTAGCCTAGTATTAGCAGATTTTTGGTAGAGATGTACAGACTGTCTTTAAACAGTATTCCGTGCTTATAAAGCATTCTCTCTAGGAAAGGGGTCAGGGTGATTGACAAAAAAAATGTTGGGACTAACTTTGTAAAAGCATAATGATCTACTCTTCTCTGTCTCTGGTACTTATAATGGGAGCAGAACATAGTTATAGTTTAAAAAGTAGATATTCATTTTGATGGTATTTCTGGTTTGAATTTTTAATACCCATATGAGAAAATTGATTTAGCTATATTTTCAAATTTTAGTCCTTTACAAAATATCCACTGCTTAGTTTTTGTGAAATAAAGGATACTTGTACTGTGTATAATAAGTGGTTCAGCAAATATACATTGGCATTGTCTCATGGCTGCTTTTGTGATGACAAAGTGAAAGAAAATTGGATTATGATAGTAAATTTTAATGGCATTTTGAATAAAAGTGGTATCCCTGAGCCAGGCTCATATGTAGAATACATTTGAAGAATGGGTTGCCACTTCTTTCCATTCTAATGGGCTAAATAGGTTGACATTTTTTTAAGCAGAAATTGAAGACGTTTTGCACTACTGTTTCCTTGTAGTCGGGCAATTCACTTAGTGTCCTATCTGAAAATGTGCAGATCAATATTTGATTTCTATATGAACTAACTGCAAGGAGCAATTAAATGAATGTGGACACCTGTAGTTGATTTTTAATTCATTCTGAGGCTTCACAGATCAGTTGAGGGTATGTAGAGACATTTGGGGAGGTTAGATTGAATTAAAGATGGCCACCCAATCTATGGTAAATTGAGATGGGGAGGCTACTGAGGGAAAGCAGGGGGATGATGGGGTCTGGGAGAGTTTGGCAGGATCAGGAGGGCTAGTGGGATCTGTTGCGGGGGGAGGGGAATGAATGGGGGACTCTCCCATATTGAACCCCCCAGCTAACTCCCCCATGGTGAACCATTCCTCCCCCACCCCATCTTACTTCCTTAGCTCTTAGCACTGGCATATGCCAGTAAAACCAGCACCAGGAGCAGCTTCCATGGTTAGGAAGTTTGGCAGGCTCTAGGAGGGCTAGCTGGTCCATGGGAGAGTGGTGACGGCTGTATGTCTGGGGAAGGGGTGAGAGGCTGAGAAACTAAAAATAGCCCAATGCCAGGAGAGGCGTGTAGGAAAAGCACAGCCCTGGGCTGGGGCCAGTGGCAGGGCTTTCCCATCCCTGGGATTATGCTGGGAACTGTATATAAATCCAGTTAGATTGGTTTTGCCTTACCAGGTCTAAGTTAGACTACCTCAGAGGTACAGTTAATGTAGATCAGGTTGGCCATTTTTAAACTGATCTAAACTTCCTGAGCTTCTGTACAGTTCACACTTAACTAGGGATCTAAGTGTAAGGTCTGCAATTGAGCAAACTAATTTAGTCTGGGTGGCCATTTTTAACTTGATTGGACCTCCCCAAATGTCTGCATGTACCCTGAGAGAATCTGTGAGAGGGGGTTGGGAAAAAGCAAGCATCAGATTAGCAAAGTGTTGAATACCCTTCCTAACTTAGTTATTAGAGATCATTCAATAACTAGAGTCATAGTTGAGAGGATTTTAAACTACTGTACAACTCACATTTAAAAGGTAAAATAAACAAGTCTTTATTACTGGATTTTGAGGGAATGGAACTCTTTCCCCCATTTTCATATCATTTAGGTGATGCCAGAAGTCAAGTAGCTTTGCCAGTGCCACCTGAATATCTTTTTTTTTTTCCTCACAATAATGGCTAATTTTATAGAATGGTTTCTGGGGTTGATCATATGGAAAAAGTATGAAACCAATTTAATTAAAATTTGATCTGATTTCACTGATGTTTCTTGTATATGGATCAGTCATCTTTTTATTTTATTGTTTCCTTTGTGGTACAAATGATGGAAAGTTCATTGCCATTTAGACAAATCTTCCAAGGACATAACTTTGCTCATTTTTGAGCAAATCTTTTTATTAAATTTAAAAAAATTTTTGTTCTGGATTTCCAGTTACTGCTCTTCTGCTCTGTTTAGTTCTTACCATCACCCATTTTTCTCTGTTAATCTGGGGTTTTTATAGCCCTTACCATGTGACTGTTCCTGTTGACTTCAATGAGCATAAATGCATGAATAAATACTACTTTGCATGAGAGAGGTTGGCAAATTTGACATTTGATTTTTATCTTTAGTACTTCCTCTCAGACCAACCACTGACTGACCTCATTTATGAGAGGGAAATTATTGTGGCCTAAATTGACTTAGATGCTAAATATTCATACAGCGGCTTAGAAGTATCTGTCAGTCAGAATTAAAAGGCAATTTCTTTATAAACAACAGCATGCTATGAGGTCTTCCAGGCATTTCAGCGGGCAACAGATGAGTGCAGGGTAATTCTGTAACCTGAAATGAACACTGAAATAATATTGATATTGCAAGTCTTTGAAGTTTATCAGAATATATCTGTATACAAAGATTAGAGCTGGAAACCTCTTTCCAGCCCTGCTTTGGAGGAGTGCAGGATTGTTCTGTGTAATGTGTAGGAGATATAAAACTGGCCGCTACTGTTTCTTATCTTGGATAAATAAGCAAAGAGTTCCAAAATAAATATGTGTGTGAAACGGAGCTCATAGGCAGGAGCATGTGTGTACAGCTTTATATAAATGTTATTCATGATCAGCCCCTTTGACAGCTGTCCATCTTAAGGCTGGAATTGACTATAAATATAAAACCAAAATCTGTTAAAAAGAATTAGTGATTCATACTGTATTAATTTATCTCTGAAAGGGAGCTTCAGGCTTCATAATGTTACCATATTATGAACAAAAAAATAATATTTGAGACTTTTATTATTCCTGGTCTCATTTGCATTCATTCACTTAATTCAAATCACTAATGGTATGCCATCTTGTTAACCCATTTTACATGAGATAAGAAAATTGGGACTTAAAATTGACTTCTCAAAAAATGAAGCAAGGAGGTAAAGAAGTCTTATCAAATGGCAGTTTTGTAGTTTTATTCCTATTCCTCTCTAATTGTCAGTATTGGTTTTATATTTTTATTTAGTTTAAACTGTGATAGATAAAGCCGAATTTCAAGAGGTTAAATTTAACAGCTATAATTTATCTTTTTAGGTAATGTTTTATAATCTGATATAATTTGTTTTAATTTACCCATAAAAACAGACCAAATACAAGGAAGTAGTTTACTTTGTCACAAAAAAGATCAAAAGTTCAGTGAAAGGGTATACAAAAATTGCAGACATATGATATATAATATTTCAGAAAGTACTGAAAAACTGGCAGTGTATTGCAGAAAAATATTGGAACACAGCTCCAAACATGAAATGTTATATCTGTGGTAATTCCCAAAATAATTGCTTCATAACTAGAAGCACGTGATATAATCTTGCAAACTTTTGATATTCTTTTCTCTTAAGTTGTAGGTAAAATATCTAATGCCATTCTTTGATAGCTAAGTTGCTATAAGGGCAAGGTGGCATGTGCGCGTATGAAGGGCTTGAGTCGGTAGTCTCCGTACTGAATGACAGATGAATGAGAAGTTAATAACTCCCACCATGCAGTATTTCAAAGTTGCTTAACCTACTTAAAATATTTAATACTGCTGAATCTTAGGGACACAGCTCTTCCATGTAGTAATTTTGACTATTGCATGCATGCATGCATGCCTGCATGCAATTTTAGATGAATAAAAATGCACTTTTCTGCTGTTTCATAATGGATTAAAAGCTGTGCTGAGCTGGAACCACTTTTTTTTATTGGTCTGTGTCAGATATCATTACTTTCCCAAAAATAAAGATTACTAAAAATTGTATTTTTAATTGGTAATACTTAATCAAAAGTACTTTATCAACAAAAGTGAGAGTAATGCAATTGATCCATCATTTGTTAAATTCTTTTCTTGCAGAAAAATGAGAGAAGTAGAGTAAATAATATTTTGATTTTAAGAAGTTAGTTAAAAGTAGTAACTCCTGCCATGTAGTCTTGTCACATGTCTTTTTGTAAATATATCACAGATCTTTATTTTTATCTTCATTAAATTTGTTACAATTGTAAGACCTTTGCATGGGTTTACTGTTTTTTTGATACTGTTGGTATATTTAGGTGCCTAAATGCTAGATGTATTGCTGTTCTCCTTTGACCCGTTCATATCTAAGTCTGACACTGAGGGATGCTGAACATCTGCATCATCCATTGGCTTTGTAGGATTTGTAGGTAGTCTAGTTAGCATCTGTCAGGTACAGCTGACAAGTGGTTGTTGGGTTTTTTGGGGTTTTTTTAAGACTAGAGATTGAAATACAAACTTTTTTTCTTTTCTTGTACTTAAAGACTATTATCCAGAGTGTCTTTCCTACCACCTTGGGTGACATCTTTCCTCTTGTGTGTAGTATAGGTGCCTAAATACCATAGTGATGAGCATAGTGTAAATACTAAGTAACTACATCTTTTAAACTCTCCAGTTGTATAAAGCAAGACTGTCCTGCTTGGGCATGAGTAGAATCACATATGGTACTGGAAACCCCTCCCCCTAGTGTGGACTGCAGCAGTGTGTGTAGCCCCCCCTGTCCCCCGAGCAGCACCAGTGGCATGTGGCCCCTCCACCACTGTATGGCAAAGGGAGAGACAGCTGCAAGGGCTTGCAGGCTGCATGCATCTCAAGAGCCACCAGTTGGACAGCCCTGGTATAAGATATGGTTTTCCCTGGTAATGTTCTTAATTTTCCAAAGACCTAGAGTGTTTTTACTTCTGTTTCCATTACTTTTTAACATTGTCCTCACAAAACCAGTATTTTAAGTTCTTCCTTTTTGTCTGTCTCCTGTTTGTGTTTTCTTACCTTTCTTCCACATCTCCTGTGTCAGTGAATGCTTCATTATTTATCTGAATAAAAATAGTGTCATCTTACACTTCCTAGCTATATCAGAAGCCAAAATCAGTTTGTTTCTTTGATATGTGTTTAATTTTACTGAGTAAAAAAATTGCTAACAGTCTTTAGGTGTGTCTTGAGCTTGCCTTACTGACTATAGTACTTTAAAACACTTTTATTAAAATGATGAAAATTAAGTGTTGAACAGGTCTCAAACTTTAGGGTTGTTTCCCATAAAATGGTTGAACTAAAAAAGTTCTACATTTCTAGGTCCAAGGCTAGCCCAGGATGGCTGCAGCTTCATATGATCAGTTGTTAAAGCAAGTTGAGGCGCTAAAGATGGAAAACTCAAACCTTCGACAGGAATTAGAGGACAATTCAAATCATCTTACAAAACTGGAAACTGAGGCATCTAATATGAAGGTATTGCAAGTATCTTAAGTACATGTTATTGCTTTCAATGTTACCTTTTTTTACCCCGAATATTTCTCTATGTATACTTTACCAAACTCTATATACTTCAGGACTTTTTTGTGGTTTTAGCTTCTTACAGAAGTCCTTGTGTAATACCTTTGAAGGAAAGCCTTACTGATCATGGCTATTAACATTCATAAATGTTATTAAACACAAAATAACAATGATATCTTTCAGCTGTATCTAGAAATATCTTTCTGTTTAGGTATCATCTACTGTTCCTGTATGTAATAAAGAGCTGTACCATTTTACCATCACTGTACTTCTTAATGGGGAGTCCAGGCAGCTGACAGTTTATGACAAAACAAGATTGCTTAGTTTTTAAATTCATGAAACACTGGACTATTATACAGCATTTCAAGATATTTTTCACTGCAAAAAGTGAGATTGGTGCTTATTAAATATCATACTAATTGATTTAATAAAAAATTCCAAGACAAATTGAACTTAAAATACTGGTGCAAACTTTTAGGCTTGCTGAACAACAGTTGTCTCCCTGTTGCATTGCTTCTTCACATAACGAAGTGGCAAATAAGTTTTCATTTTAATTTAATTTTGTAAAATGTTTCTTTGCTATTAGATGCAGTGATTCTTTTTTTTTTTTAAGATATTCTTTGAATTTTCTACCTTTCAGCACACCGATTGTATGGTGTAGTTTCACTGTATCATAGCCACTCTTATTACTCTTTTCTGAATAATTGCCACCACCCATGTCAGCACTTTGAAGAATTGAATTGCTTTTAATGCAGTTATATTTCTACTCCTTGCATTGCCTTTTAAGAGTCCATGAAATTGGTGCTCTGTCCTGAGATTGGAATTAAATTATAGCCCTGTAGACCATTATGTATGTTATACATTTACTGATACATCTTAAAATCTGATTAAAACTAATGTGTATATAAGCTTTAGAAACTATGGTTGTTGTTTTTGAGGACAACATTACAATTTGCTAATACATTCCTTTCTTTACCCCTTCCACTGCTGTCCAAAGTAAGACAGGGTCACAGCCCCCACTGGATTTGGTTCATGGAGCTGGGAGGCTTTGGTGGAGTTGAGCAGGGTAGGGCTTCATTCTCCTGTGCTGCACCATACTGTGCTGCTGCAACAGTGGGGAGAAGTCCTGAGTCCTTCCATTCAACCCCCTCTGATTTGAACTCAGTCATTCTAGTTCACTGTCAGAAAACAGTGCTGATCACTGCCCTAAGGGTCTGTAATGAGAGAGGGGAAAAGAGTGAATTCCTACATTGCCTGTTCTAGAGCAAGGAATTGAATTTGTGTCGAACTTGGGTCTTTTACCAAGGGGAGTGCCTTAACCACCGGGAACTTGGGTCTTGTACCAGGAGAGTGCCTTAATCACTGGGATTTTTCTCTCTCCTGGCCTGGTGGAATTATTCTACTTGGTATACATCAGTGGTTTTCAACTTGTTTAAACTCGAAGCACCCGTTGGAAAATATCTGCTCTTAGTTTTCGCTTGTTTTTTGACTACAGAGAAATACTAGAGTAATTCTTCTGTTGCAAGGGACTCAAAGATCACAGTAGGTCAGACTGTGGATTCTTAATTGGAATCTCTGGGTTTATCCTGTGATTCATGTTTGCACACCAAAAAATGTGAATATTTTGTAGCACCCCATGGCACGCCTTAAAAGAACCACAAGGCATAACCTGGTTAATTACCATTAATATACATAATTAAGTTTTCCTTAAACCTTTGAGAGTGAACCTGGCTCCATAGTTGGGCACTGTGGCACTAACCTGGTATGGGGAAAATGCAGGTTTACTCTCTGTCTGATTTGAAAACAGTAAAAACACCCTAAAAACCTTTTGACCAATTTAAGATATGTAAACATTGCTGTTTACTTTCCTGTCGGGTGAGAACAGCACTTCAGGGTAATAAAATATAATTTACAAATAAGTACTATATTTACTGAAATACAAGATTAGATTTTCCCCCAGTCAGCATAGAGGGGAAACGCCCCTCGTCTTACATTCAGGTACAAGGAAACCACATTAAATACATTGTCTATCTTTGAACTGCTGCTAAAAGCAGCATGTGATCAGTAATGGAAACAAACTGTGAAGTTGATTAAATACAACCAGCACTGAACGTGAGTATGTAGTACATACTTATACTGGGCAAACATTCTTACGGGAACCTATCACAAGGATAGTACAGCCCATTTGAGTAAGCTAGAGTAGTGAGCACTGAATGTAGTCCCCTTTACTGCTGACTCTTTTTCAAGTTATTGTGAACCACTACACTGCATAGAGTCCAATTTCTTCCTCTTCACTCCCACAGCTGAGCTGCATGTATCTTTCCCATTTCCAATGTTTCCTGTTTCTTTGCCACCCTTAAATGCTTGGCAAACATCACCAGGGGTCAGAGGTGGGGAAGGCTGCAGTGCTCTGGGTCAGAATACAAGGGGGTCACGGGGAAAGGGACTTAACAGTGGGGGGTCCGCTACAGACCACCCAACCAGGGGGAAGAGCTGGATTGGGAATTCTCCGGTCAGCTTGTGCAGGCATTTATGTCAAGGGATGTGGTCGTCATGGGTGATCTAAACTACCCAGACATTTGCTGGGCAGAGCAGTCACCCAGGTCTGACCGCTCATGTATGTTCCTTGCTGAGTGCAAAACCTCCACCTAACCTAGGAGATGAACAGTCCCACTAGGAGGAATGCCCTGCTGGACCTGGCCCTGGCCACATGCGATGACTGGTGAGGGGACTCCAGGTTCTCGACCACCTGAGTAATAGCAATCATCACCTAATGGAATTCACCATCCAGCTCAGGGTGTCAGGGGCCTGCAGCAAGGCAGTAGTCCTTGACTTCAGGAGGGCCGACTTCAACAAGTTGAGGAGATTGATAGGAAAGGCATTGCAGTCCCAAAGAGTAAGGGAACTAGATGACAGTCCCAATGCGAGTCAAAGGGGTCAAGAGTGCTCAAAAGCCCCCTTGGCTCACCAAAGGCACTCAGGGACATCTGAAAGCCAAAAAGGAGGTGTACATCCAGTGGAAGTGGGGAGTTATCATCAAAGAGGATTATACCTCCATAGTGCGAGTCTGTAGGGAGGCTGTTAGGAAGGCTAAGGCGGAGATGGAACTAGGCTAGCAGCAAGGATCAAGGACAACAAAAAAAGTCCTTTTTTAAATACATAGGTAGTAGAAAGAATGCACCAGGCAATGTGGGGCCCCTGCAGAACACGCTTGGCGATCTGGTGGTTGGACCAGATGAAAAAGCAGACCTTTTTAACAAATTCTTTGCCTCCATTTTTCTCCATCTCCCCCACTGGGATTCAGGATGGACTCAGGAGCGACTCTGCTAGGCCTAGGGTCAGGAAAGACTGAGTTAGGGATCTTTTGGAGGGGCTGGACATGTTCAAATCCCTTGGGTGCTGAGGGGATTGGTGGGGGTCATTGCGGGGCCCTGGCACAGCTTTACGAGCACTTGTGGTGCTCTGGCCAGGTGCCAGAAGACTGGAAGAAGGCCAGCGTAGTTCCCATTTTCAAAAAAGGGAGGCGGGAGGGCCCAGGCAACTATAGGCCCATTAGTCTTACTTTGGTCCTGGGGAAGCTTTTTGACAGAATTATCCAGGCGCACATCTGTGCAGGACCAGCAGAAGGGAGGATGCTCAAGGGCAACCAGCATGGGTTCATTAAAGGCAGGTCCTGTCAGAGCAACTTAATAGCCTTCTGCGATCAGGTTACAAAATCCTTAGATGCAGGTATTGCAGTGAATGTAGTCTTTCTGGACCTCAGGAAGGCCTTTGATACTCTCAGCCCATTCTAATTAAAAAGCTAGCTGACTGTGGCATTGCTGCCTACACGGTCAGATGGGTCGCAAATTGGCTAGGGGGCCACACCCAGAGAGCTCTGCAGGTGGTAGATGGGTCATATTTGACCTGGAGGGAGGTGGACAGTGGAGTTCCCCAGGGCTCAGTCCTTGGGCCCATACCATTCAATTTTTTTATTAGCAACTTGGACGAGGGGGTGAAAAGCACCCTGTTCAAATACGCTGACGACACCAAGATTTGGGGCGAGGTGGGCATGCTAGAAGGGAGGGACAGGATACAAATGGACCTGGACAAGGTTACAGGGGTGGGCAAATGTGAATAGGATGGGATTCAACACTGACAAGTGCAGGGTGCTGCACTAGGGCGGAAAGAACCAGCAGCATACCTATAGGCTGGGAAACTCCCTTTTCAAAAGCACTGTGGCAGAAAGAGATCTTGGAGTCATTATTGATTCTAAAATGAACATGGGCTGCCAATGTGAGGATATGGTCAGCAAGGCTAACCACACCTTGTCATGCATCGACAGATGGATCATGAGCAGGTCCAAGGAGGTGATCCTCCCCCTCTATGCAACACTGGTCAGGCCACAGTTGGAGTACTGCATCCAGTTCTGGGTGCTGCACTTCAGGAGGGATGTGGACAGCATCGAGTGGGTGCAGAGGAGGGCCACTCACATGATGGGGGGCAGCAGGGCAGGCCCTATGAGGAGAGGCTACGGGACCTGAACCTGTTCAGCCTCCACAAGAGAAGGCTGAGAGAGGATCTAGCAGCCGTCTATAAACTTACTGGGAGGACCAGAGAGGAATGGGTGAGACCCTGTTGCCTCAAGCGCCTCCCGGAGTAATGAGAAATAACAGCCACAGGTTGATTGAGGGCGGGTTCAGGCTGGGCATCAGGAGGCACCACTTGACAGTCAGAGTGGCCAGGATCTGGAACCAGCCTCCAAGGGAAGTGGTGCTGGAGTCCTACCTTAGGGGTTTTTAAAAGGAGGTTTGATAACTACCTAGCTGGGGTCATATGAGCTTAAACTTACCTGGGGTCATATGAGCCTAGTATTCATTCCTGCCCAGGCGTCGGACTTGATGATCTGCTCAGGTCCCCTCTGACCCTACATCTGTGAACCAAAGGAGGTCCCAAACAGTTCATCCCAAACTCCTCTGTTGCCTGCTTTCTCAGTCCGTAACATATGACTAGTGTGGCCCTATCCTTCATGGGGTGAAGATGGCTCTGGTTGCTCTGTGCCTCATCTGCATATAAATTTTTAGAGGATCCCGGGACTCATGACAAGAACACCCAGTTGTGCTTTGGGGGCTAATCAGCACATGGATCCTTTGTGGGGAGTATCTGGATATATACTGAGCAGTGCTGCACACAACATTGCACACACACTGAACAGTGTTGCATGCACTGAGCTGTGACGTGACCATGGCTTGAAATGCTGTTGACTCTGGTGGGGCCCAGGCCAATGAAGTATGTGGTTAATCGTGAGCTTTTTGGCTTTGAACTGATATCAAGTGTAGTTTTGTACTACATACAAGTAAGTTCAAAAGTGCTGCTTAAAAATGTGTTTATGGGAGTACCTGTGCTAAAACTTGCAGGAGTTGCAAAATAGTTCAAATGCATTCAATCTGGATGACCTAAGCCTATGGGTACTATATGCAAATTGCTATAACCATGTTTATTTCAAGGTCATTTTTTTTCAAATTAGCTCCTCACTTCCATGTGCTTGGGGAGACGAGAGGAAGATAAGGGGCTTCAGGGGGAAGCAATTGGGTGGAGGGAGGCAGAGGGGCTATCTGACCCCCCCATATTTATTTTCCCTGCTGTAGCAATGGAAGGGGGACAATTTCAAACCACCAAGAATTAGGTTCTACATCCGGGAAACCATAACAAGTTTATAAATTTCCCATATATAGTGTCCAATTATTGGGGGGTCGACTTATAATCAGGGTCATCATATATTCAAGTAAATACAGTAGATATTATATTTTAAAGTAATGATCAGCATAATGCTTATATCATTCAGTAAAACAGAAACAAGTTTGTAGAACTAGGTAACTGAACTTCCTACATAAAACTTTAGACTATGGAATAAGTCAGAATGAAACTGAAGTTTACAACTTTTTCACTCTTGAAAACCCTGTAAAATCATAAAGAAACAGAGCTGTCCATACTTTTTCCTAAGTATATTCTTCTTTTTCATCGGAAATAAACCTATGTTTTTTATTTCATGTGTTTAGAAGTGTATTTGAACACTTGATTTATCTTACTACAGATAAAAAATTGTGTTGAATACTGTTAGCTTTAGTTTTCCCTGCCAGAAAAGGATGAATTTTTACAATGACGTAAAATAAATTGCTTTAGATATCTATTCCTGTAAAATGACCTGAAGAAGGACACTTTAATTTTGTCTAACATCTTTCCCAGCTATACAGTTAGTTCAATAAAAGATACCGGTTAAACTCTTCCTCCTTGTAAAATTCTGCTGCAAACAAGGTGGTGCGTTTTTGCAGCAAGGTAAATGGAAAATGCCAACACTCTATGTGATAGACTTCTACAAACTATCTCATACTAAAGTTACAGATACTTTCTCACATAAGATTTTATAGCAGGATAACTAATGTAGACTTGTTTTCCTGCTATAACAGAACACTTTCATTGTAGTGCAGTCATAGCTATAGTGGTCTATGTAAGAATTGATTTCATACCACCTTTCAGCTTTTACGTATCCTGTATAACTCTTCTTCAAATCAGACATTTTACTTTTCTCTCTGTTTTCTGACCATTTTTAGCTATGTATCCTCTCAAGTGAATGAAACACATAAGTTTGTGAACTCAATTTTACTTTCAACACAGAAAACTTTTTAACTTTTCCCATCTGTTTGTTCCCATGGAGTAATTCCTCCATAGAAGTAAATGTACAGTACTAGATTTTGCACTCAGTGCAGAGAATCTGGACTTCTTGCATATTTGGCTATTTCGCACTGTACAGTCTAAGCTGTTGGTAATTTTTTTTTTTGCTATCCATGTAGCATTGTGAGTACATTTTAAGTGCACTTTATTGTGATTCTTGTTTAGATTCTTAAAACCTTGCCTTGGAGTAATATTCTGGAAGTGAGTTATGTTTTAGTATGTTGCAAGATTTCCTTTTAAGTTTTCTTAAAAATGTAAATTGTTCCCAAGTTAAATGAAGAAACAGTAAAAATTTTAGATGAAACAATGAAATTTAATGAATGCAAAATTTTTGAAAAAGTATACAGTTTATATTTTATGGAGATTATAAATAGCTGCTTTGGCTCAGTATAATCAAACTCTGCCTGAAAAATGTTGGTCACTTTAATACCATAACTCACAGAAATAGTTTCTTAAAACCAGAAAAAGCACAGAAAGATTATAACCCCTTGGTTTAATTGAAAGGAACCATAAAGCTTTAATAGGATAAGTGGCAGCAATAAAGAATAAAAAGAATTGGATACCTTTAACTGTGATTCTGCTCTGTAAACCACATTGACTGTTTCAATTAAGAATAGTTAAAATATGAAACAGAAATACTATCATCCTATTCTAATGTTAAGTATTAACATTAAGAATTAAATACCAGGAATAAGGAAGAGCTGTAACTTACCATATGTTGTGATAATTGGCACCCCTGTTCAATTCCTCCTCCATTCTTTCCATCCGTGAGAGGTAAGGGCCTGATCCTAGACCTGGGTTTTCGACCCTTCTTTCTGAGCCAGGCTGTTAGGAGGGACATATGCAGAGATGAGTGTGCAGGCTCAAGGTATGCGAGAGGGCTGAGTGCTGTGCACAGTGGTAGAGCCAAGGCTAAGGGGGTTGCATAGGGTGGGTGGGGTTATGCTCGGCAGGAAGGAGTTGTCTGTGTGGAGCAGACCTGTACTGGTACCTAACATCACCAGCTGTGCTGGTTGTATCCTGTGCCTTGCATTCCCTGAAGCTTCAGCAGCTTTGGTTCTGTTTGCTCATTCAGCATCGTTTTGCAGCCTATGAACTGTGGCAGCTGGAGACTCCCTCTCTGCTTCTGTTTAGCAACAGGCAGCTCACATGAGAGGCATGTGTCTTCTGCCTTCTCCACCTGTTCCCCTTGGGATTGCCTGCCTGATACTTCCTTCTGTTTCTCTCCAGAGCTTTTCTCTAGTGTAAAGAGCCTGCAGCTGCATGGGAAAGGGAACTTACAGAGTTCAAATTTCAGGAAGCACCTGCCTCTGCTCCGGGCAGTGTTCTGCACATAGCTGAGATACCCAGACAACTGCTGTCTCCACCTTGAGCGATAAGAAATACTTATTGGGGAAATCCAGGCACAACTTCTTTCTCTGCTGCTTAGTAATTTGGGAAGGGAATATGCCAGTATGCACAGAGGCATCACTTTCTACATCTTAAGATCACTGGGCAAGCAGCCAGCTATACCTGCTGAGTCAGCTGAGAACCTGATCCTGCTGGAGCTGGGCTGCTTCTTGAGTCAGGTGGGCAGCTGCTGGATCCTGCCTGCACTGGAAGCCAAAAGCTAAGGGCCCAATCCTAATCCTTCCCCTCCTCTTCCTTTCCTTCCAGAATCCTAGATGCCTCAGCACAGGGGCAGATCCATGATTTCCCAAAGTGGGGTTTGAGAGCAACAAGCCACACTGTAGGGATGGCTTTATCTTCTGCTCCCAGGCTCTTCTGCCCGCACTAGTGCAGGCAGACTTTTAAAGTCCCGAAAGCAAGTGAATATCCCCCCCTCCCTTGCCTTTCCTGCTTACAGGCAGCTTCTGCCCCCGCCCCCCAAACTCCCCTGCCTGCTGCTTTTTTCACTGTTCAGGTGGGGAATCTCCAGAGCCTGTCAGGCTGAGCGGGGGCTGGTCTCAGCTGGGGAGGGGAAAGTGGCAATGGAGTGGTAGGAGAGTAGTTCCCCCCTCCTTGCTTGGAGCAGGCCTGGGAAGGGGAACCATTGTCCATCCTTGCTGCCATTGTTCCTGTCCCTGTATGAGCCCAGCCTCTGCTCAGTGGGCTCTGGTGCTTCCCCCCTCCCCCCGGGTTAGCTGGGAAAGTTAGGCAGGGAAGGGGTAGGGAGGGGCCTGTCTTTGAGCAGGAAGGGGAAGAGAAGGACTATTTTTACATGTTTTATGGAGTTCAAAAAGTCCCTGGAGGCCCCTGTGGTGCAGGTCCAAAAGGAGGATGCAGTCGTGCCACTGCACCCCCTCTGGATCTGCCCCTGCCTGAGCATTGTTAAATGCATTTATTTTTTATGACAGCTACTTTTAAGTAAAGCTACTAATGTGGTTTAGAAAGCGACTTGTGTTTTACAGTACACTCCTTTAAACAAATGGAATTTGACATACAGTCCTCGGCTTACAATGTTTCAAGTTACAACCTTTCCCGCTTACGATGTTTATAAATTGACACCCTGTTTCAACTTTTATGACGTCAGTTTCGACTTTACAACGCTTGATCCAATGCAATGCCACTCCAGTGAAAAAGTTCGCTGTGTCGCTCATCTCTCTGGAGAACATCTGTCCAATGTCCTTGGACATTTTCTTTAAGAAAGCAGGCAAGACTCCAGGAAAACCTGCAGCCAAGACTCCTGAGAAGACTCCAGCCAAGAACCCTTGAAAAAGTCCAACAAAGAGCTTTTCAAAAAAGTCCAGCAAAGTCACCTCAAAGAAGTGCTTCCAAATCAGTATGGTTGCTATTTACAATATGAATATGTTAATGTAGCTATACAAAAAACCAGAACTCTTGGTTCCAAAATGATACCTTTTATTAGACCAACTGGAAAATGGCAAGAAAATTGTCCTTTTCTGCAAGCTGTCAGGATCAAAGTCCCTTCATCAGGGTCTGGGAAAAGTGTAGATGGCACAAGATGGTAAAATGTCCCCATAGGTAGAAAATAAACTTCATTTTTGCACAGAGGGAGCTGAAGATGGAAGTCTGTCCCTCTGGGTCCATGAGAGTGTCTTTGTGAGCTGTGTTGAGTAGCTCTTTGATGTGTTGATCAGGTAGAATTCCTTCTGTGGAGGTGTCAGATGGCAGGCAGGGAGGCAAAAAAACCTTCCTCGTTCTGTTTAAAATACCAAAATTAGCTAAAATTTGGCATCTTCCATGTTTCAGGGGTGTACTTGGTAGCTGTGTTGGTCTGAGACAAAAAGACATATTAATGTAGCTATATTACTCATCTATAATTGATCTAGTACACAATTCTGGGGTGTTTTTGGTGACCATAGGATATCGGGCCTTGGTTCAGGAACCAATCCCTCATTTTATAACGTTGTTTCTTCTGAGAAAATTGGTTCTGAGTTACAATGTTTCAACTTAAGGCACGGTTTTCAGGAACCAATTGTGTTGCAAGTCCAAGGGCTGCCTGTATATTACCTAAAAGTTACTTAGCTCATTTCTTCCCATTCTCCTGGATTCATTGAATTCCAGCTTCTTAACTCATAATATTTATAAGACAATTTGTCTGGGAACCTGTTGTTTGTAAATGAAAGAAATAAAAACATTAGATTTATGAAGTGCTTTCAATCCTGTTTCCTCTGGCTAAGGTGAAAATATTTGTTTTCTCATATCTGATATAAAATGGACAGAAGATCAGCAGGTAAGGTGCAATCAAAGCAGATTTACCAAGTTGCATATTAAAAATAAAGATAGCAGTAGCTAGCTCTTCATAAATAGTTCCTGATTATTAGTCTTGTATGGAAAATATTTAAGGCTCTGTAAAAGACTGGAAAAATACAAAGTAACAATAAACTTTTTAAATTTAACGTATGTGGCTTTTTCAGACTTGCTTATCTTGATTTATTTATGAAAAATTGAGTATATTAGATACCTTTTTCCTATTGCATGAACAATGAATAATAAAATTGTGTAGTCTAAGTAAATCTGACTTTATTATTCTGCTTTCATCATAATAATTCTATTTACTTCTTATGAGCAAAACATTAAGCAAAAGGATAGGTTCTAAAAGCCCACATTGCTTCTTGTTTCTTATTCTGATTTCTTATTCTGTTATTCTAACATGTCTCCCTTCTTAGTGGACTTCTGGCCGGAAGAAACCTCAGCACTGATTATTATTCAGTCCTGATGCCATAACCAGACTGTTGTCTTTGTTCCTACCCCACTGGGCTATTGTGCTTTCAAGAGCTGCAACACTAGCTCTTTCCTGGGCCTGTCTGGCACAGTTCCTGGGTATGGGCTTCTCATCTGACCTCTTCGTGGAAATCTGACCTCACAATCCAGCTGCTTCAAATCCCCAAAACCAGTGATGATACCTTAGCCCTTTTTTCTCCTACCCATAGTTGCTTATGCATACATTTTGGAAGAACTTTGTAGACACTCTAAGGGACACATCATAACAGAAGGAAATACATACGTCTATGTAACGTGTTCTAAAAAGCTCTATTTGTATGTCTGTTAGCTTTCCAGTTGCTTCCCTTCAGTTCCCCTGCCCAATCTTCCTCTAAAATAGCTGCAGAGATTCTTCATTTTATAATCTCTATTCCCATAAGTCCAGTGACATCCTGGTCAGTCCTGTCAGATAATTAGAGTTCATTCCCCTCATCAGGTGATCCATTGCATTTCCTCCTAGACTCATGCCAGAATTCAGACTTGAAAAAAGCAGCTCACCTTAGGCAATAGCCATCTTGTCCAGTCGTGTTCTTTTGGAGTGGTCAGTCCTCAATTTAACAAACCTGATTTTTTTAACCCTGGGCTAGTTGCAAGAGATCCTGTCACTTAATGCTTTTAGCCCAATATAGAGGCAAAAGGCAGCAGAGACATTTAAGAAAACCTGTATTGAGAATGGAATTTGTAGTCTGATAAAGATGTTGATTGAGAGTCTTTAATAGCAAACAGAATTCAACAGTTGTACGTAGATTCCATGTTGTCACACAGGGATATAAGTTGTAGCCATGATGGTCTAAAGGCAAAAATAGTCACAAATCTTGTGGTAGAGGCAATATCTTTTATTAGATCAACTAGATAGTTGCAAAAACATTTTTTATTTGCAAGCTTTCAGGTTCATGTACCCTTTCTCAGGCAAAGGAAAATGCAAAGACTGGAAAATTTCTCCCAGGTAAAAATGAAACTTCATATTGCACAGGAGAACTGGAGGCTGGTACAAGTTCTCCTGGGTGGAAAAGTTCATTTTATGCAAATTAGACTTGGATAAAAGTTGCCACAGATCCTCTCAAGCCATTCCATGAAGATCTCATACCATGCTGATGAATCCTCTGTCTTCTAATATGATGGAAATCAGGGTGGAATCTAAACTCATTTTTCTCCAAAGCCACTAGAAAGTTTCCTGACAAATCTCCACATACTTTCTATACAAAAATATGTTTGGTGAAACTCTCCCAGCCTCACACAGAGCACCCTTTTTAAAACGGCAAAGACATGAAGAGCAAAACTACAGCAACTGGCACCTTTAAGAGTACATAGTGTTCAGGTTGCCCCCTTTTTTTCTTCTACAATTCTTCAAAGTATTTTTTAGTTTTAGTTTAGCAGTAGTTCAGTAGGACATAGGAAAAGAGAAATTACTTCTAAAAAATTGACTTTGACAGTGTTTTCATATAACCAGAATCTAATAGACTGGATGTGTGGGTGGGAGAATTCTGTTTTTGATCTGGACATGCTACTATCATGAGCTAGTAGGCACTAGCATGAGTATATTTTTGCTTTGTGACTAAATATAGAAATCACTAGTTCAGCAGTTTTCAACTTCTGGTCCTTGGACCCCTGAGGGTCCACAGACTGTTTAAGGTATCCACGAAAGATAACTATGGTCAATCAAAAGTATGTGAATACCCACACTTGCAATTCAGAGGGGTTCACATCTCCATTCATAATTTTTAGGGGTCTGCAAATGAAAGTTGAAAACCTACTGATCTAGGCAATTAGAGACTGCTAAACATAGTTGTGTAACAGATGCTTTGTACTTCCTTTACCCACAGATAGCTTCTTTTGTTTTTAATCAGCCTGTTGTTCATTCTCATGTTACTGAATTATGACATTCTGGGGACAGAGACTATATTTTTATTATATGTATGAACAGAGTTTAGCTCTGTAGGGAATCTGGTTGTAGTGTTTAGGCCCTACAGTGACTTACAGTAATGTTACCACTTGTTATTCGTGAGGCTTGGACACATTAAGTAGTATTATCACATGTGCCAATAAGCAATGGCTGCAGCTGAAGAAGGATATGTTCAAGAAGGAAGCTTATTGAACATTGAACCATTTTATGCTGTTCTGGCCCCTAAAGAAATAAATTACAAGTTGCTGCTAGTAGCTATCTGGGTAATTTGTGACTGATGGTGATACTTTGGAGTTAAGAAGTACCATATTTACTTTAATAGAAGATGATCCTGATTATAAGATGACCCTACCAGCTGCAGCAGGGAAGAGAAATTTGGGGGATCAGGTAGCCCCTTTGTGTCACCCCAACTTTTTCCTCTGGCAGCCCCTTCCCACTCCCATTAATATCAGAACTTGTTCTTCATGCGCACATGGAAATGAGGAGCAGATTTGAAAACGATGACCATGAAATTAAACATGGCTGTAGCAATTTACATGTAGTGCCCATGCACTTGACTCATCCAGAATTGATTCTTGTTATATTTCATTGAACCTACTGTATGTTTTAGCACAGGTACTTCATAAACATAATTTTGAGCAGCACTTTGGCACCTACTTATTATATATAATGCAAACCATGCATGATATTAGTCCAAAGCCAAAGGCTTGTGATGTACCACATTGTTCATTGGGCTCATCCCTACCAGTCAACACCATTTCAAGCCATGGTGAACCCATAGCTCAGTACTGCTCAGTGTGTGTGTGTGAGTATGTGTGATGAAGGAGCCATGTGCTAATTACCCTCTCCTTGTGACTGGAACTGGGTGTTCTTGTCACGAATCCTGGGATACTCCAAAATTTATATATAGATGAGGTGCAGGTCAACCTGAATCAGCTTCACCTCATGGAAGGCGCAGCCACACTAATCTTGTGTGCCAGGCTGAGACAGGGGGCGACAGTGGTATTCTGGGTTAACTATTTGGTGCCCTTTGGTGGTGTTTGTGAAGCATTTAAAGTTGGTGAAGAAACAGGAATCATTCAAAATAGGAAAGAGAGGCACAGCTCAGCTGTGGGAATGAAGAGGAAGCCCAAATGTATACAATGTAATGGCTCACTTTGACTTGAAAAAGAGGTAGTGGTGAGTGAGACTGTTTTTTCAATGGGTACAATCATGTGCCTTATTCAGATCGGCTGCACTAGCCTGTCCTAATGGTGGGTTCCCATCAGCATCTTGGCCTTTTTGGCTAAGATCAAATGTAGCGCAAGCACTTCATGCCCAGCAGCAGTTTCACGTGGTTTACGGACTGGTGCTTTATTCACCACATCTGCTTCAACTGCCTGCTGCTTAATACTGCTGTCCAGTATGGGAACCATGACAAGAGGTGCCTATGGCAACAAGGCAGAGATTCTCACCTACATGTTGTGCAAGAATGTGGCAGCTGCACCACAGTGCTGTTCAGGACTGGCTGGCCACAGCTATCCTAGCCTCAGTGGGGACTGTTTCTGTCAATCGCACCATCCCAGGCTGTGAAGGCAGCTGCGCTTGGATATCATTGTGACCAATGAGAACAGCAAGTGGTGATGGTAGATGTCACCATCTCCTTTGAGAACCGGCAGCAAGCCTTCACTGAAGTCTGTGAAGGGAAGCAAGACAAGTACCAGCTGCTGGCAGACATCCTGAGGTGCTGAGCATATGACATGACAGTCAAGGCACTGATCATCAGGGTGCTCGGAGCATGGGACCCCAGCAACAAGAGTGTCCTGCACACCTGCCGCATATCTTGCCGCTATGCTAAGCTGATGCAGTGCCTCATGGTGTCTCACATCATCAACTGGTCCAGGGACTGGTCTACGTGGAGCAGATCACAGGACAGCACCAATAAGTGAACCCCACCAGACTGCCATCTGGTAGTGATGCAGAGGGGACTGCCTGACTGCCCCTCGCTGCTATACCTAAAGGACTCTTAAGGACTATTTAAATCCTTCCTTTCCCCCACAGTAGTATCCCACATAACACTATTTGTAACTCTGTGTACCTACAAACCATCTCTCTACTTGAATACTGTATTGTTGTGCGGGGTCTCGTATATGTTCTTTGCTGTATAAGCATTACGTCTCCTCCCCTCCTTTCTTCCTTCCCACCCCTTCACCCCAGGCTTAGTTGGCTGCATGTTTCATATGCAACTTAGTTACATTCACACCCCTAAGTCCACTAGGGCTGTGCCAGCACTGTTTCATTTCAAATTCTGTTTCGCCATTTCAAAGAGACAGTGTTTCATTTTGTTTCATCAAAATTATTTAAGTGTTTCAACTTATTTTGACGTTTCACCCCTAGGCTATAATGGGGAATCATGAAAATGCCTATAACTGTCATTTCTTGCCTGATTCAGATGAAAATTCCAGGAATGATAGCCCCTTTTGAGGGCATTAACCCTGCCAAGTTTTAAGGAGAGAGGTGCAGGGGTTTCAGGGAAGCTGCACCTCAAACTTCTAAAAGCAAAACTTTTGTGTCACTTGCTGGCTGAGGCAGCCTCCTGTCATTCTGTGTGCAGATCTGGGGGCCTGAGCCCCCAGGAGGGCTATGGGGTTGTGCCAGACTCCTGCTGGGTGTGTGGGCCCCTGGATCTGCATTCAGGATGACAGGAGGCTGCTGCCTGGGACCAGCGCTGAGTGCAACTGCACCCAGCATCGGGAAGACTGCTGCTGTTGCTGGCCCCAGGCAGCAGTGCCAACCTCCTGTCGTCCTGAGCGCAGATCTGGGGTCCCGCACCCTGTGAAGGAGTCCAACAGTGCTGGGAGTGCAGGTTGAGTTCCGTGGGGCTGGCGGAGCTGCTGAGAGTGCAGCCCAGGCTCTCCTTCCCCTCCCACCCCTGGACTGCACTCTGAGCGGTTCTGCCTTCCCCGTGGAGCTCAGCCCAGTGGCAGGAAAGCCAGTAGTGGAGCTGCTCGGAGTGCAGCCCTGGTGAGCACAGCCCAGTGGCGGGAGGCTCCGCAGCCTTGCAGAGCTGAGCCTGGCAGCGGGAGACGGGGGAGAGCCACTGGCCAGGGCTACACTCTGAGTGGCTTCACCACTGGCTCTCCCACCACTGGGCTGAGCTCCGTGGGGCTGGTGGAGCTGCTTGGAGCGCAGCCCTGGCTCTCCCTTGCCTCCCATCACTGGGCTGCTTCGAAACTCAAAACTTTCGAAAAGTTTTGAGTGCCCTCATTTTGTTTCAAAGCCTTTTGTTTCGTTTTGATTTTACTGTTTTGAGCTTGAAACATGTCAAAACATCTGCGAAACAAAACACTCATAAAAATTTTGCACAGCCCTAATGCCCACCCTCTGCTGCAGAGTCCCTTACATGGGTCTTCTATATTTTCTTGTGCCTCAAACTTGATCATCGCGATCTTTAACATTTTTGGCACCCAGTGGAGGGTATCAGGGCTCACTGTGGCCATCCCATTGCAGTACCTTCAAACCTGGTGTTGGTTCCCTATGAAGGGAACACCCACCTAATTTTTTTTAAGGGCCAAAAAAACCGATTCCCATGAGCATGTTTACCCAAAATGAGCCGTGTGTTTTATTGTCATGTTCAGTGTTGGCTGCATTGAATCAGCTTCATAGTTGGCTTCCATTGCTGAGCACATGCTGTTTTTGGCAGCAGCTTAGTGGTAGTGTATTTAGTGAGATTTCTTTGTTTGCAATTATAAGATGAAGGGCTTTTTTTCCCCTATGCCAATGGGGTGGGGGGGAGGACCTTGTCTTGTAGTTGAGTAAATATAAGAGTCCAAACAATAATACTAGGAGACCTGGCCCTTTCTCTTGGGGAAGATCAGCAGAAATTGGCATTATGTGGCTGTGCTAGCTTTCTACTGCTCAGTAAGTTCTTCTTAAACTAGCAGAATTACCTGGTGCCAAATCCACTAGATTTGGAAAAGGGTTATAGAGTGGAAGATAATATAACCCATAATCTTCAATGCAGTATCACTGAGTATAACTGAACAACATTTCTATCACTTTGGCTTTTTTGCTTGCTCTGGGTAGCGCTGGCTTGACATTCATGCCTTGTTTCCATACTTTCCGAACTTGGGTACCATTAGTTTTCACTCATGTATGAGAGCCTTCCAGCAAACTGCTGTAAGTTAATTGCCATGCAAAGGGTGTTGGAAGCAGTGACTGGATTGGATCTGCCATCACGCTGGCATTGCTTTCATTTATGTTCTAGTCAGCTCCAGTGAATAACTTTCTGTCTGACTGGCTTTCCAACATTCTGGCTGGCGTAGTCAATGCTGAGCTGTCTTTGTGCTCCTGGCTTTGTTGAGGTTATTTATATGGTACAGTGTGCCCCACCAGCTCTACTGAGCTATTTTTTTCCTGCCTTTCCAAGTGCCTATTTTGCAGCATTCTGCATTTGGCACTGTTTAACAGTTAAGACACTGTCTCAACCTCTTTGGCACTTCATTGGATTTTTTCTCTGCGCTGATTTCAGAGAAGCATAAAATTACAGCAAGCAATAAGGAGGAAACTTTTAAAAAGGTATAAATGGGTGTTTTTTTAAAAATAGCTAAAAGTATAATAGCAAGTCAGATTAAATGCATCAGAAGCAGGAAACCTATGAAAGAATCAGTGTCTTAAAGGGGGCAATTAAGGAAAGCAAAAGACATGGCTGAGAATCTTAATGTTTTCTTTGCATCAGTTTTCACTGATGGGGTGTTCTTTTTGGTAATAAAGCTGAAATTGAGGAGATGTAAGTAGAGGCACTGAAACAAATGGATAATTTTAAAAGGCAGTAAGTCACCAGTCCAAGATGATTTGCTGGTTCAGCAGTTCTGAAGGAGCAGAAGTACACAGTAGCTGAACTGGTAATAAAAATACAGTTTCTGAATAAAAACGGCCACTATTCCTGATAACTGAAGGGTATCAAACATTATACTTCTGTTTAAAAAAGGATTTAGGGCTTATCCAAAGAATTTTAGAAGAGTAAGGCTTACATTTGTATTTGGCAAACTTGTTAAACAATATTTTTTCTATCTTTGTCTGTTTCTGTTATCCTTATTTGGCCATCAGCACTTTAGTATCTGATCATCTCACAATTTTTCATGTGTTTATTTTAATGTAGCATTCCTGTGAGGTTGGGATGTACCCAGTTTTACAGAAAATAAAATTTATGCCTGTATACTGATCTGAGTCAGGTTTGCATCAATTCCTAAATTTCATCATATCCATTTTTGCTACTTCCTTTGCCAACTCCTCTTTCAGCTCCAGGGAATGCCATGGTAAGTCACGGATCTCAAAACACATAAATAAAACTTAAGGTATTGTTTTTGGTATTATTTCTTGGGGGTTTTGCTGTTCTTAAGCATACGGAAAAAGGTATCTGAGAGACTTGACTGTTGTAGAGGGAGGTCTGGTGGCAAACTATGCTTATGGTGTCCAATAGAAAGGAATTCTTCTGTTCTTTTTTGAAAAGGTATTGCACTACTGTTATTTGCTATAGTCTTTGGTATTGAGTAGAGAGAATTTCATCTGGTTACCCCAAAGTGCCATTTTTTCCATGAAATTCTCATTAGAAAAGCATGAGAAGGTGCTTTTAAACGATACTGTATTCCTCCTTCTCCTTGCATATCTTAAAGTCTTGGTGGCTTGGTAGAATCACTGAACATTCTTGTTTGTGCAGTTTGAAGCAACCAAACCACATGCTGTGAATGTCAGGAAGCTTTCTGGTATCTCTGCGGTATCTGCAGGCTAGAATCCAGTTTGCCTAGCCTCCTTTGTCACAGAGCCAAACTAGTTTGCTTCTCTATAATAAACTTCTGGGCTTGATATTTAGTCACTGTGGCATGTTAAACCATTGCATCCTACTCTGAAGGGGGCACCACATACCACAGGAGCTCCCCCAGCTCCTAAGTGGCAAACAAAAGAATGACTTTTTTTTGTAAATGTTTAGGATTGGGAATCCAGAAAAAAGATGACAAAGCTGGTAGGGAAATACAGATTGCCCAAGCAAGGGACTAACAATAGAGGGATGGAGGTGAGGGGGGAACACAATTAGGTTACAGGAGATACAATGTTAGCCAACTAAGCCTGGGGATGGGGGGGGAGGGGAAAGGGGAGGGGGGGGTTCACAATCCTGAGAGAGAAAGGAGATGGATGCACACAAACCTGTTACAATGGTCTGCAATGGTGGAGGAAGTGATTCGAAGGAAGTGTCTCAGTCCATATAGAGTCTCATTGCAGGGGTCCTCTTTGGGTGGAGCACTTGGGCACTACCCAGAGCCAGGGCATAATGCCAGAGACGGTAATGTAAGAGGCAGAAAGTCCCTGTGCTCTGGGGGGAGGGAGACATTCAGACTGGACTGGTCTTTCCCTTTAGCTAACTACCCAACCCCCCCCAGGAAGATAGTTCTGAAATTCTGTCAGTAGCAGTCTGTTCTGTAAAATGGAGGTTCATTGTTTAAAAGCCACCAATTCATAATTGAAATAAGGTTGTTATAGTTATGTGAACCAGAATTTTTTTTTACTCCTTTCCCGTGTACACACCTGTGTACAAGCAGAAAATGTAGTTGAAAGCAAGTTGTTTGGGTTGCGCAGTCAAACATTCAGAAGTCAGGCTATGCCACTTGCATTGTTGCCAAGATAACCGTAGCTGTTCCCTTTTGTATGTGCATTGTGATAGGGCCTTTATCATACTACTACTTCCACATGATTCATAAGTCAATCCCTGCATGTGATGGACACATGAGGGAACCAGTCGGATAGCTAGCATTTCCTTATCTATGAGTGTTTAAATTTGCAAGCTAATTAATTGTCTTTTTAACATAGGTTTTTATAATATAGCTTTTGTAGTAAGTCAGAAATTTTCTGTTAATGATTTTTCATGAGAGATGCAATTTCAGAAAAATAATAGAAGCTTTCTGCCAGAAATTTTTTAATTTTACAGCATTTTTTGGTTTCTGTCTAGACAATTGCAACTAAGCATTTTATTTCAGGTTAGTTCAGTATTCAGTTATCCTCCACCTTAAAGTATTAATGGCAGTTGGAACTCAGATCCACTCTCTGGTATTTTGGTTAAGGAGCCATGACCCTGCATTTCCAGTGATGCATGGTAGTTTCTCACCAGCTGCAGGAGTGGTACTGTGCACTGTCTGGGAGCTTGGTAGGCTGCAGAAGTCACCCAGAGCCCAGCAGCACTTGGCCCCAGCAGCCCCAGCTCCCAGACAGTGTGTGGCACCCTGCTGCGTCGCACTGCACCTGCATCATGGAGCAGCTTCCATGCGGAAGCCAGGCAGTGGGGGGGGGAGGGTGATACCTGCTGCCCCGCACTGCCTAGTGCTGCACATGGGGCTCTGCCATGAGTGCCCAGAGGCTCCAATTGCCACACCTGCAGCCGGTGAGCGTGGGACTTTTTTTTAAGTGCCAGGACTAGGCTGGGGCCAGGTGGGGGATGGGGCTGAGCAGGGCACCTATGGGGGCTTCTCCCATGGCTCCCCCCACCTAGAGAGAGACAGGCACAGCCAGAGGAGCTGTGGGAGAGCCTGCAGCCGCCTAGCTTTTCCTGCCTTTCCCTAGCTGAGCCAAATCTCCAAAATAGCATCGAAATACCACAGCAGATGCAGCTGAATCGAAACGGAGCCGTGATCCGAAACACTGAAATGAATCACTGTCCTCTGAAACGGCCAAATTCGAAATTGAAATGAGACATAGACGTTTTTCACAGCCCTACTGGGAATCATACAGCAGCTGTAGCGCATGGAGGCAAGTCAGGAAGAATGAAGGAAAGAGGCAGTTAAGTTCATCTGCTCTCATAAGGTTGTGTGGCATCTTACATACATGCAGTTCAATGCCGAGGTATTTAGGGTCAGTTCAACACACCCAAGGATTTTGATTCAGGAATGTAGAAATGTTTTCTCTTGGTGGAAAATTTTGAAACAAGAAAATTGATTTTTCTGAATAAAAAGGTGTGGGAACTGTTCTTTCCATTAAAAACAAATTTGATCTTTGATTTTTCTTTTTGATTTGGGACAGGTATTGAAATATTTGAAATTCCCATGGCATAGAAATTCCAGTTTTCATTTAGCTATAGTCTACAGAGCAAATTACATTTGTATGTTAAAGTTCATTTGAATACAGAATATAAAGAAACTATAGTGAAGTTACTTTTATATATATTGTGGGAGTTCATGCAAAAGTAATGGATGTATGTGTTGGATAAATCTACCTTTTTAGTTATGAATTTTTAACATTTCTTTGCTGTCTTGAAATAAACAAAATTGTTTATTAATTTTGACAGTAAAGTGTTCACAAGCAAACAACAAATCTGATTTCTATGGTAGACTAATCCAGACTCTAACCTTAATACTGGATACAGACTGTTGATTTACTGAAGCTGTACTTAATGTCATTGACATGACATTGATTTTTTTTTCCCTGTGTCTTTACAAGTCAGCGTTCAAATTAATGAAGCACAGTTACAGTATAAGGCTGTCTCTTGTGCAATTCATTTGGATAAAATTGAGTGAACAGAGGCAACAGTGATTAATATCACTTGAATCTAAACACTAAGGCCATGTGTAGATGAAACGAGAGGTGTATGTGCACAACACTTTAAAATGGGCTAAATGCTTTTGCACTGCTGTAATGGTATCAGTGTTTGCACGCCTCAATGACGTTCTGTGCATTAATACCAGTCGCTGTAGGAAATTCAGCGGCGTAATACCCCTTAAATGACTTGGGGTGCAGCAAACTAAAGCTCCTTTGAGGAGTTTTAGTTTGCTGCCCCTACAGCTGTGGAGCAAAGCACCAGGCTCTGCGCAGCTTTGCGGCTCTGTGGGAAGCCTGGCAGCAGCCTGGGAAAGCAGGCTTCACCCAAGAAAAGCAGCGAGCATGATCTCCCTCCCCCCCACCCTCCTGTCTTAGCTGCATGGGGGCCTGCTGATTCCCTCTGTGGCTGCAGTGCCCCCCAGGACCACCCGAGCCAGGTGCCTGGGGGGGGCACTGCTGCCACAGAGGAAGCACTGCATCCCACGGACCACTCCACCTACTGGCAGCTTGCCCTCCCCTCCGCACCAGAGAGGCAGGTAAGTTGGGGGGGGTGTCGGGGGTGCACGACAGGGGGGTTTAATCAGCCGTAAATTGAAGTGGTGTTTTTTAAAACCCACCGCTTCAATTTGGGGCCCCTGTTTCGTCTACACAAGCCCTAAAGCAATAAAAGTTGTACACTTGTAAAACATTCTGAACTGCCTTTCCTTTTTGTGCAATTGGGATAAGTTCAAGATAAAAGTATGATTTGTTGTTAATTAGAGACAATTTTGAAAACTCACGCTAACAAGTGTTAGTACATTAAAGTGTCTTTGTAGCAATTGTTTCCTAATATTGTTTGAAAGCCTGAATGAATCTTCTATTAAAAATAAGCTAGTTATGTGAAACTAAAAATCTTGGTTCACTATACTCATTTAAAAATATTACCATAGATCAAAATGCATGCGTCCGTTGCCTTTCCTCCCCCTCACACTGTGGGCTAATTGTAGTAATACCCCTACATTTTCCTGCAAAGAAAGGGTGTCTGAGAGTGTGGACAGATGTAACACTTAGACCATTGAAAATTAGATTTAAACCACACGCATCCAAGCATGCTATCTAAGTTAGAATGGTTTAAATCTCCTGGAATGTTTGAAGAACATATCTTGATAATCAGGTAGTATTTTGAAATGGTCCTCTGTGAACTGCTTCACTGTTATATGCAGACACCAAGTTTTCTGTTACTAGTTTCTGGTTGATCCTCCAGGCAAGCCACACTATACTGCTTCCTTCATGCCCCCCTTCACTCCCAAAGCTCCACCTGGCAACTGGCTGTTCTTAGATGCTGTCAAAGCTATACTGATTCAACATATATTGCCTCCACTTGACTTCAGTCCCTGGTGTCCCAGGCTGATTTGAAGGAAGGGAATAGGAATGGTGAGTTGGGAGAGATCCCTGGACCTGTGCTTCTGGATTCCTGAGGGACTGCCTGGACCCCTTCTTCTGCACCCTCAGGAGCACTGGGTTCTGTGTGGGGTGCCCAAGGACTCCACCACTTTTAAACAGTAGTTTCCACAAGCCACTTATCATTTCCATTCAGTTTGCGGCAATTATCCAGGCATCCCAAGCTGATTTGGGCTGGGGAGGTGGGTGGAGGGGGTACCCCTGCTTCCAGATTCCTGAGGGGCTCGGTTAGGTGGTTTTGGGACTATTCAAGGTCTCTTTGATTTCTAAACTGTTTTTTTTTTCCCCCCTCCGAAGCCTGGTGTTTTGCCAGAAATGGAATTAAAATGAGAAGCAGTTTGGGGAAAGTGCTGTTTAAAAGCAGTGGAGACCTTGGACACACCTTATAATACCCAGCTTCTCAGGAACCCAGAAGCATGAGTCCAGACATCCCTTATACCATCTGGCTACCCTTAGGGAAAATCTTAAGGCAGTTGTCTGAGCCAGAGACACTAGGAAGTCAGATTGTCTTCCGTCTGCATCTTCCACCTCCCACCCTTAACCAACTGACTGTCTTCCTGCCATCAAATCAACCTGGGATGCACCAAACCCTGGTACAGTGCCAGGAATTGAAATAAATAGATGAGTGACTTGGAAAGTGCTCTTTAAATGCCACAGAAGCTTTTGGAGCCTTTGTCCCCCAGGAACCCAAAAGCAGGGGTTATGGCAACTGTTCTCCCTACATGTACGCATGTATGCCCTTCTTTACCCTCCCCCCACATTCGGGTAGCATCACATAGATTTTGGAAGGTGACTGTTTTACTCAACCCTTGGCAGTATACATGCAGACACCTCTAAACTGGGAAAATTATGAACTGGTTCCCAGTCTGTGGCATTCTGTCTGCAGCCAGAGGCTCATCAAGGTAATATGCATGATTAAGAATCATTGGAGGGATTGAGCTGAGGTAGCATATGATGACTTCCACACTGGTTATGAGGAGATTACTTAAGAAAAGTAAAGCAAGCAGGGACTGTATTCATGAATCTTCCTTGATGGTGGAGATCAAGGGGAGAGGAAAATGTTATAAATCTAGTGCCTAGTGGAAGGAAGGTGATTTTTAATCCACTGTACAGCACTTTATGTAAGGGATGGAATCTGATTGTTACCATTCCAGCATTTTGACTGATGACAAACTTAAAGGAAAATAACATCAGCTCAATTTATTATTATTAAGTTCTACTGTGTTAGTCAATGGGAGGAAATTTTCTTCAAAATAAACACGTTCTCAGAATCCATGATTTGATTTTTGGGTTTTTTTTAATTATATTTCTTATATGATCTTACAGTTGATGTAACTTGACATGTTTGCAAACCAGTTTTTCTTTTTTGGAATTGTGTAAATAGGATAATGTTCAAACTGTAGGGATCCTCAAAATATCTCTTCATACTAGGAAGGCAAAGCATATAGGATTAGATTATGAAATCCTATGTAGCATTGTTAACTGGAGGGGGAAAAAGTGGGAAGTAGTAGTGTTGTCTGAATTTTTGGTCTTTCTTGTGACAAAAATACCAGACAAGATGGAGCAGCTGATGTTTATAGTTACTGACCTGATTTTAGATATTTAAACTGATCTGACAGTGGAGATGTACTAAAACGGAATAGAATTTGGTATTTTGCTGCAGAGTATGACAGAATGGTTACCTCAAAAAAAATATTGTTAACACTAAATGTTGCTCTCTAAAGAACTTCCTGAAGCCTTACTAATTTTCAGATAATAAACATTATTTTAATCTAATTAAAAGTTGAACTACCATTGTTTCATTGCAGACAATATAATAGTATATTGTATTAACGTGATATCATATTACTAGTGACTTGCCCATCAAGAATGATGGGGGTGGGGGCAGGGACAGAAAGTGGGGGAAGTTTGCCTGCACCCACCACCACACGCTCTGTATCTGGCCATGTGCCACCCCTTCCCCTGCTCCACATTCACCGCCATGCCACCCCCCCCACCACTCCAAGTCTGGTCCTGCCTCCCTTTCACCCCAGCCCCATGGCAGCTCCCCCCACTCCACATCTGGCCCTGCTCTGCATCCTCCCCTCTCATCATTCTTGATGTAGCACAGACTGGAGCCATGCCCCCTGGGAGCCATGCCCCCTAAAAGTGTTGGACAGACAGACAAATGCACAGACGCACAGATTAAGCCCTTATATGTGTATGTATATGTGTGTAAAAATAAAATTTTGAGACTAATATACAATCTCAACAAATACATACCAAGATGGTCTGAAGTTTAAAAAAATGTTTTCGTATCTGTTAGTGTTCAGTAAACATGACGGATGACTATACTTTTGTTTTTATATTTATATTTTGCAGCCCTTCTGTTTTAAATATTATTTGGAAGGAGAAGTAAGTGGGCTGTACATCAAATATCACTTCCTTCTTTGTATGCAGATGTTAAATGTTTTATGATATTGTCTACTTTTGTTTTTAAAAAATAGACAAATGCAAATAAATATGATTTTTTTTTTTTATTGACAGGAGTGCTACATATGAAAATACTATGTTTTGGTTAGGTAGTAGTTCTGAAACATGCAAATTATTACTAGTTGTAATAATCTTGCATTTTACAGTTACTTAGATAAATGTCTCTTTTCATTCACTTTATTTGAAATGAAATGTTTCCATGTTTTAAAGGTTTAAATGCCTAAATGTTTTTATGTTCAAGTGGTAAAAGCAAAAATGTCTCTAGAATAAACTCAGCAGAAATTCTCTGACATACCCAAACCTAAATTTCCATAAATCTAAAATTAGTAGTAGTTTAATCCTAGGTACCAATTACAAGCATGGAATAAAGCCAATAATGAAATGTGATACAGTATAAAATGGATGTCATATCAGTCAAAGTCAGGTACAGTGATAAATATTAGGAAGATCAGATATGAAAACTATGTCAGTGCAGAATTAGACTCTTAATTTTTTATGACTAGATGGTCAGAGCTGGCAGTCAGAATGGTTAACCTTCCCCTTGATTAGGCATCTCTTAAAGCCATGCCATATCTGAATATCTTTCTGGGATTGATAGCTGTGCTTACACCTCTCTTGTATCTTCAAAGAAAAACTATTTGAATTTAATTTATCCACTTAAAACCAGGGCTGTGGCTTGAGCTATGCTCAATTTTTCACCTAACAGAAAAATATCCCAGTATAGATAGAGTTTGTGGTTTATTCAGTTCAGATAATGGTTGTATGCTATATTGGTAAAATAACTGATAAAATCTTCATTTCTGCTAGGAAGTTTGCTGGTGCAGATATACCTGTAAAAGTCTTTATGTAGAAGAAACTCTTCACTTAAATGGTCCAAAAGTTCTACACAACTTTTTTGCCAGTTCAGTAATTTAACTAGGAATATCTGTGCCAGTTATTAATGCCTGTCTCAGCAGTGCTTTCAATTAAAACATTGTTCATATTTTACCACTTTCTAACGCTGAATAAATTTAAAGTTTCAGATATGTGAAAATATTCAGGAAAGAACATCTCACCAGTTAAAAGAAACAAAAATGTAAATTCCATAGACAGTTATGCTATAATAGACCTAGGTTCAATAGATAGCGCTGTTACTGAGAATAGGACAAAGAAAGGAGTCCTGTCCTTGCAATGATTTGACTTTCATAATTTAAAAACAATTTACTTAAACTGATGTAAAGTGTTTAGGCAGACTTCTGTTTTGGTGAGAGGCTTATTTTGATTTACCTTAATTCCTTAGTGATTTAAGGGTGAATCAGTATAAGTAACACTGGGACCAAAATAAGTGCATTTGTACTCAAACCTGCACAGACTGAACTAAAAGGTTTTAAAAATACGGTTACTTTAAGGCAGTGCATATTTGTATTTAGAACAGCCTGTATATTACGTAACAAAGATACCACTATTTAGTTTGAAGAATAGTGGTTTTAAATAAAAGTATCATTTCAAAACATTTAACCAAGTGCACATAAGTCAATGAGAATACTGTATAATTTTTTTTTTGTTGAATTGGCTCCTAGAGTTGTGAAAAATTCATTTACACCAACATGAGATGGAGGAGTGGAGAAAAACCAGAAAGGAAAGAAATAATATAAATGGAGTAAAAGAAAAAAATGAAGCAAATTTCTCTGAGGTTGCTGAGAAAGTTTATTGTATGGTTATGCTGATTTCTTGTAATAGAATTGTGGAGGCACATAGAAGTATAATAAATAGGGGTGCATCGCTAAAGATTTTTTTTTTTTTTTTTTTTTTTTTACCAGTACCAATGGCTACTTCTTAGCCAGCCATATCAGCTGATAAAATCCGATTGCTGATATGTAGTCCTTCAGCTTGGAGAGCAGCATCTGGCTGTTAAGTCTTTTGGGGGGAAGGGGCCTGGTGGGGGGCAGATGGAGGCCCCCGCGGTGAGTGAGGGAGGGAATGGGGCTGGGGTGGGACACAGGATGGAGCTACAGGCAACTTGTCCAGGAGGTGTGGGGGGGGAGGGGATGGGAAAGAAGGGTCGGCTCCCTGCTGCAGTGCACACGCTGAGGGACGCATGAGCATATGCCCCCCAGATTTGTGCATAGGGTGAGGGCAGGCTGCCCACTTCAGGGCTGGGGGCTGTACTTGCCTCTTCCTGGGGGGATACTGGGTTGGGGCTGTACTCAGAGTGATGTGGCTGGGGGGGCAGCCACAGCCACCCCAAAATTCACTGTAGCTCCTCCTCCCAGTGCCACTACATGCTCTGCCCTGCCCTGCCCTAAGCACAGCCCCGGTCCAGTCCCCCACCAGAAAGAGGTCAGTGTAGACCTTGACCCCGAGCCCACAGTGGGCAGTCTGCCTGTGCCCTGCACACAGGTGAGGGGGGAACATGCTCCGCCATGCCTCCCTGGGGGTACACACAGCTCTACCCCCTGCCAGCCCCATCCCCTGCACCTGCAGGACAAGCTGCCCATGGCTCCATCCTGTGCCCCACCCCAGCCCAGCTGGACAGTACCTGTCCCCTGCCTTACTCCCTCCCTCACTGTGGGGGTCTTGATCTGCCTCTTTCCTCCCCCCAACTCCCCCTCCCCCCCAGACTTACTGGCAGGACCCTGCTCTCCAGTCTGCCAAACTGCATTCCTAACCACGTCCATGCTGCAGTTGCGCATGTGCACCGAGCATTTATTGGTGACATGATTGGCTACACCAGGCAAAAGAAAGTCAGTTGCCAATACTGTCACTTTTCCTTTTATCGGTGCTGATACAATATGGACTGATATATCTGTGCACCTCTAATGATGAATATAAAATGAACTATGCAACCCCCCCAAAATTGAGAATTACTAGAACAAACTTAAAAATAACTACCAACAAGAAATAAACAATTTCATAACTCTCATTCCCTGTTCTAGTTAGCCTTTTCATATTCTTAGATTGTTAGGGGCTGGAAGGGACCTTGTAGATCATCGGGTCCAGTCCCCTTGCACTAGGCAGGAAAAGACAACTGGGGTCAAGTGGCCCCAGTGAGGTGACTGTCCAGTCTTCTTTTGAAGATTTCCAGGGTAGATGACTGCACCACCACTGGAGGGAGTTTATTCCACAGTCTGAACACCCTGACTGTGATGGAGTTTTTCCTGGCATTCCAGGAGTTCATATCCATTGTTCCTGGTCTTCCTCAGGGGTGCCCTGGTAAACAGCTGTTCACCAAGTTCTTGATGTACTCCCCTGATGTAGCAGTAAGCCGCTACCAAGTCCCCTCTCAGCCTTCCCTTCTGTAAGCTGAAGAGGCCCAAGTCCCTCAGCCTCTCCTCATATGGCTTGTCTTGCAAGTCCTTGACCACATGGGTGGCTCTTCTCTGAACCCTCTCAAGTTTTCCCACATCTTTGTTGAAGTGTGGTGCCCAGAACTGGATGCAGTTAGTCCAGCTGCGGTCTCACCAGTGTGGAGTACAGTGGGAGTATCACTTCCTTAGTTTTGCTTAAGATGCAACGGTTAATGCATGCCAACGTGTTGTTTGCCTTGCCGGCCACAGCATTGCACTGCCAGCTCATGTTCATGCAATGGTCGATCACTATCCCTAGGTCCCTTTCGGCTGTTGTGCAAGTCAAATTGTCACCATTGAGCCTGTAGGTATGTTGGGGATAGTATGCCCCCGGATGGAGCACCTTACACTTCTTAGTGTTGAACTTTACCTGGTTCTGGTCCACCCAACTCTCCAGTCTATATCTGCAAACTGTCTTCTGGCATGACCACACTCTCCCATACCTTGGTGTCATATGATTTCTATATTGTTCTCTAAGAGCTTTAAAATATTTTAAAATTAGTTTCAAAGACTTTTCATGGATCGCTATCCTTTCTACATTAGAGTACTTAGTTTATCAGTATTATCCATTTATAAGTGTGGATCAGACTTTAAAGAAGGAACTCAGTCAAATGTCAGACCCTAGTTTGGGTCTGAAATTTATCATTTCACTCCCTTGTGCTCATGAATTGCTAGCATTTTTTCCTTTTTAAGTTGCTTTTTTATGGTCTCTGCTTTTCTTTTGGGTAGCTTTTTCTTTAATCATTATGTTAGCGTCAGATTTAATATGGAAGTTTTGAAGTTATAGTCAATTCTGTCCTCCTTTCCCACCATCCCCTTAATGAGCCAGTAATACAGGGGGGTAAAATATGGCCCGCGGGCTGGATTCAGCCTGCAAGGCCATTCTATCTAGCCTGCAGGGCCCCTAAAAAATTTTGAAAATTAATATTGATCTGTTCTTGGTTCCTGTTAAAAATGACAGAAGCCAGGGGCAGTAGGACCCAGGGGAAGCCTGGCGGGCTCCCGCAACAGCAGGCCCCCCCCCCCAGCTCCACCTCTCCCGAGCTGCAAGCCCCAGTTTTCCAACTTTAGTTGGTCTGATAAAAGAGATCACATTTACCCAAAAAATTTTGTTCAACTTACAAATTTGTACCCTTCCTAGGCTCTTTTTATTTGTTGCATTGTCAGTGTTTAGTTTTCATTTGTATTATGACATTTCAGCTGCCTAATCTCACTTTTCTTACTTATTTTCTTCTTCTTCCTCTTGCCATCTCCTCCCCACATGTTTATCCTGCCTTTTTTCCCCTCTTTGCCTACTTTTTGCCTTACCATCGCAGTCCTGTCTTATCATTCCTAACTTACTAAGTTGTAATATATGTAATCAAATACCAACAAGATGGCATAAACTTATTACCCTAACTTCTATCCTTGCTTTTTGTCTTCTTTTAATCTTCTGTCATTTTCTGTCTTAAGTGCTTCAAGTGTGAGAATGCTATTGCAGCATAAATGATGGGTATGTTACCTACATAGTGGCTAAGTACTAAGGAAATAACTGGTAGTTTGACACCTTAACAAGAAAAAAAAATTTGTAATTTCTATCCCTGAAAGATTAAGATGCACAAGAAAATGTGGTAAATTATGTTTCATGGCATAGCAGGAGTTCAGGAATTTCCATACTGTAACCAGACCTAACTGGTTTGATACGCTGCTTTTTAGCAGTAGCTCTTATCTTGGTACTTGAAAAAGAGGTAGCATTGTGAGTACCACTCAACTGCATGCAGCTTCAATATACAGGAAGGGGATATTACTTCTGTTCAGTTTTAAGTTGTATTTCTTTTAAATGTGAGTACTGAGATGCATGTAATGTAGATAAGGACTGAGGGACTTCAACCCCCTTTCTTCAGATTAGCAGTATGGATACACAGTGTCTAACATAGCAGAATTACCGTGCAGACAAGCTATGAAGAGGCTGCAGTAAGACTGAATCAGCACCACTAGCACAAAAATGCTGTCTTGAGCAGCCTGGGAAATGTGTGTGTGTGTGGGTGGGGTGTGGTCCCTGTATATGGACAATATGGTCTCATATAATTGAAGTGGACTACTACTCCATCAGTGGGGTGGCAGGTTATTGGTGTGGCTCTGGAACCTGAGGAATGAAGGCCATTACTGCTTCCCCACCCCCCTCCACTCCCTTTTCCTCTGCTCCAAATTTCAGTTCCTGGCAGCAAAAAGACCCTGAATTTGGCAATGTGCAAAGGGGTGAAGGGGGTGGTGGTGTTCACCTCCTTGGTTCTGGATCCAGATTGGTAAGGCCTGCAGGCTGTAATTTAACCATTTGGAGGCCATATGCAGCCTACAGCCATGGACTACAAGTAACTGTGCAACTGTTCTGTGACCCAGTTCCAAGATGAAATCAGAATGATTACCTCCCCAGTCCCTTGTGGAGGTTTCTCCATAGACTCCTTAAACTTTTGCTTTGCATTGGAAATAATTGTTTGGGCATAAGTAGGACTTCAGTATTGTTCCTTTAATGATAAGGAACACTTCTGTTGCTGGAAAACTGTTTTTGTTCATCATCCCTTACTAGAGCAAAATGCATCTATTGCATCATCTGACCAGGTTCCAAGAATTGTTGACAAATGTCTTCTTAAAACGGCAAAACAAAAAAGTGGAGATGATAGTTGTAATTATGGACTAGAACTCTAGGTTTCTACCTACAAATAAAAAGGATATGTGGTTCTTGGGATGGGAGTAGTCATTCATATATAGTACAAGGGCAGCTCTTCATCTATCCTGATGTGACTATTGCATTTTCTAAAGCCCATTTCTAAACCATAAAACAGGACAAATAATTTGCAATTCTTCTGGATTTCTGCCTTGTGGCCATGCTTTTGAATTTGAATTAGTTATAGATGGACCCTCCATTATGATTGAGATGTTTTTAGATTTAACCTGCTTCTGATTCTCTACCTGAATTTAGGCCATTGAGCATTGGAGGCCTGAAGGCTTAGAGGACTCTTTTAATCCAATGATAAATGTTTATTGTGACTCTTATGGATCATATTTTCTCTTCACTTGCATAATTGATCAAGCATTGCTTTCATGGAGGAGAGGAGGATAGAGAGAAAAAAGAGGTTTGGTTTAAATCTTAGACTTCATGAAGGACTCTTAAATACTTTTCTTATAAGCCAGATAGTAGTACACTATGACCTTTAATATGAAGACGCTCTATACAAAAAGTTTTGGAGACTGAGAACCAAGACTTCTGTTGAAATCATGACTTCGGTAGGTTTTAGCATCTCTGAAAATTAGGATACTTTTCATTACACACCTAAGTGCTTGTTTTTACAAGACTGTATGTATGCAGATTAGAAAACTTGGCAGATTTCTCTCTGTGTATATTTCTCCAGCTGTAAAATAAAGGTAATATAGGTTCATCGTGTGAAGCACCCAGATACTTGAGACTTGGACAGGTGAACTGCACTTTAAAATTTTAGAGTGTTACCGTAGATCCACTGTAGCCATTTTGTGGATCACTTCTAAGTGGAAGCTAAACTGCTATTATGTTATATCTCTTTGATTCAGGTTTAAAGTTATAGCAGCTTAGTTGTACAAAACTGATGTAGGAGCAGCCAGATAATTATATTAGATGAACTGGTACACATGAGAAAGGTAAATCATTTTCCCTCCCTTTTTAAAAACAGTCTCGTGTTAATTGTATTTTAAGAGGTAATGCATTATTTTCAGAGAATAAATTCTTGTCTGGAATCATGTTAGAAGACTTGAATAGAGCATTGATCAGATAAAATATTGCAGTGGACCTGTGCCAATATCGCAACAACTTTTATAATAATACAGTCATTTATTTGGAGACTGGAAGGGATGTTTGCCTGTAGTTTGTTATGGTATGGATTTCTTAAATGTACTGCACTCCTTCCTACAGGAGGTGCTGAAACAGCTACAGGGAAGCATTGAAGATGAGGCAATGGCTTCTTCTGGACAAATTGATTTACTGGAACGACTTAAAGGTAAATTTAGGAAAAAGATACTCTTATCAGACTTATTTGCTTGCTAATTTTAGTTGCTTAGGGATGACATCTTCAAAAGTGCTAAATCCCATTAACTTTGGCATCTAAGAAATTCTAGCTGACTTTCAATGACACTGGATTCCTACCTACCTGAGGACAGAGACTGTGTAACAATTGTATTGCCATCAGAGGATGCCAGTATAAGCTGTTAGGGTGCAACTTCCCTGTTTCATTCAGGGTCAAAATTAGGGCAGTTAGCTCATTTGTATTGCTAAAGAATTATGCAAAACTAACAAGTAGACCACCATAGCTCATGAATAGGGACCTACCCACATTGAAATTGTACAGATTTCATGGAAATCGTGAAATTGGGCAATCTCTGCAAAATTTATAGGGGAAAAAATACTGAAAATAAAATAAAGGCTCCCCAGTGGGAGCCAGCAGTCCTCAAGGCCTGCAACCCTCCAAGGGGGAGGAGGGCTGCCTGCAATGAAGGCAAGTAGGCAAGATAGCTGCCACCCCTGCCCCTAGCCTATCATACAGTGCCATCCTTCTCCAGTCATTGGTGAGGTGCAGGGCTTCATGATGGACAGCCTCTCTGCCAGTCAGCAGCAGGGGAGCCCATGAGGGCTCCTTGGCAAATCAGAGACATGGGAGAGCCCCAGCCATGATAAGCCCTCAAAAATGGCAGCCAGGCCCACAATCTGTCTGTGAAATTGGCCAGCTGCCTCTTTGAGTTGGGTAGACCCTACCAATAAGTATTGCCAAGCAGCAACTCCTCCTCCTCTTTTAAAACAGTTGAAAGGTGTTTGTCCATACCCTTATGGTCATTGTTTAAAATGGGACTTCATTTCCTGATTCACTGAAATGATTTTGAAAATTTTATTTCAGATCTTTATGCAAAAGTCTTCTGATATGAAACCTATATTTTGTTAAATGTTTAGAAAACATATTCTAATACGCTTAGATTAATAACATTATTCCCAACAGTACTATTGAAGCTATAAAACGTAAAATTGAAGTATAAATAATCTTTTGATATGCTGCTGTTGAATCTCTGCTCTATAAATCTTTGCTTTGTGTTTTTTCTTCAGAACTGAACTTGGACAGTAGTAACTTCCCTGGAGTAAAGCTAAGGCCAAAGATGTCCATGCGTTCTTTTGGAAGCCGGGAAGGGTCTGTTTCAAGCCGTTCAGGAGAGTGCAGTCCTGTTCCCATGGGGTCATTTCCAAGAAGAGGCTTTATGAATGGAAGCAGAGAGAGCACTGGTTATTTAGAAGAGCTAGAGAAAGAGAGGTAAACTTTCTTTTCTATGTATGTATTAAGCATCAACTTTTAAATTTGAAAATGCTATTTTTCTGACATATGCCATGACTTGTATTTGTTTTGGATAGTAATATGCTCTATGTTTAGGGGTCTACTCAATTTGTGATTTCACAGATTTTGCAGAAACCGTAAAATCTGGGATTATGAAATCCATAAAATCCATGAAATCAATTAAAAAAAAATAAGGAAGACAAAATGTTAACTTCCCAGTGGGAGCTAGCAGTCCTCACTGCTGTGGCCTGGCCTTGCAGCCCCCCTCAAGAGAGAAGGTGCTGGCTGGCACGGCCCACATAGGCCAACAGACAAGATGGTGGCTGCCCCCTCATTCCTCCTTCCCCCTCTCATTTAGGGAAACCAGGAATCTATAATAAATTTAAATTCAGAAAGAAGTTTCATGTTCTGTTATTTCAAATCCTTTTCCATATATGTTCTACTGTTAATGAGCACTTGCCCCAAGCACTTGAGCTTAGATTCTTCTGCCCAGGAGTGTCTATGAAGGTGGTCTGTGTATGCACTATAATTACCTTTGCACCTTCTATCCCAGAGTCTAAAGGGTGTGGAAACCCTAACCTTCTGACTACCACTACTTTTTAGGTGGAACTTTGGGATGGTGTGAGATGTACAATATGTTTTCAGTGTTTTTGAATGCATGCAGTTATAACTTTGTTATGATCTTTCTAGTTTAACTGCATTAAATGTTAAAATAATATTGTATGCCTCAGTTTTCCTGACTGGCTTGTACACTGGGAAAGGAGGGGTTATTTGTGTTGAGAACCAGAACAGTGGAGACTGGAAGTGCTATATTAGTGGGTACAGGGGTATGGGTTCTATCTGTGTTGGCCTTAGGCAGGGGTGATCAACCTGCAGCTCCACATGTGGCTCTTCAGAAGTTAATATCTCCTTGAATCTTTGCACAAAGTCTCCTTGAATCTTTGCACAAACACACGGTGACCAGCTTCGTGGTCACCATGTGCTTGTGCAAAGATTCAAGGAGATGCATATTAACTTCTGAAGAGCCACAGGTTGGCCATCCCTGGTCTGAGAACATAGGCAAACAAGGTTCTTTGGGTAAATCTGATATATTTTATTAGACCAACACATAGTTGGAAAAATTCATCTTTGCAAGCTTTTGGGTATATGAAGGGTATTTATACCCGAAAGCTTGCAAAGAAGAATGTTTCCAACTATTTGAGTTGGTCTAATAAAAGATACTAGCGAGTGGTAATTTTCTTGGGATATTCAAGACAAGCAAGGGGTTTGGGGCTTTCTGTTTGGTTGTTAGTTTGGGTTTTTTGGTTTGGGGTTTTTTTGGTGCTAATAGCATCAATCAACAAAGGTCGAATTCACCCTGTTTCTGGTGCTGGGGAGGCATTGAGAGATGGTCCTAAAAAGGGAAAACCCCAAAGTTAAGGGAGAGAAGAGAGAGGCAGAAGGAGAGCAGACTGGCTTCAATGAGAACAACAGGGGCTGTTTTTCGTGACATAAACTGCTTGGGCATCAGGGCAGAAGGACTGTTGTTGTATTGCCGTGGACCAATAAAGGTTGTTTTGTTTTAAGAGCTGACTTTTTGCTCCATGTGACTCTGTGTGTACTCTGTCCCTTTGAAGAGGTAATTTCTCTCCAGGAGCTGAACCAGAAAGCAGCTCTCAGAGGGAAAGCTGTGAATAACCAGGGGGGTTAGGGACTGGAAGGCTGCGTCTTGGAGTCCCAGAAGCTCATCCTCTCTAAAAGCTGTCTGGGCTGACGTCAGAGACTAATCCAAAAGACTGTATAAGGCTGAGAATCCCAAGTAAATTGGAGATTTTATGACAGTAATTACCTCAGAAAGTGGGAGTTAGAATTAGGTGTTTAGTGATTCATTTCTCTTTAAAAAGAAAAAAAACATGTTATATTTCTTGGAGACGCATCACCTGGTTACAGGTCTAGGTCTTAGAATGAAAGTGAAGTCTTCTGAATTTAATAATCATTTTATGAGGCAGCAGTACCCCCTCAAGTATGGTCACACCAACTAATTATACTTCAGCAAAGGGTATATGCCAGAGATGAGCCAGTGGAAGTCACTTTTTAAGAGAACTGTGGAAGTTTAGCATGAAATTGCTTTTATGGGTGTGGTCTGTATGCCCTTCTTCAGATCCTGAAGGAATGGCTGGAACTGAAATACCTGACCAGGTATCTCTGAAGAATGCTGCAGTCAGCTCTTTAGTTCACACCCCTGAAACTGCTTGTCTCCAAGTGATCTTCCTTAGCATTGGTGACATGTAGTGGGTGCACGTGCACCCCCTGAGAAAAGCACCACCATTTCCAGCAGTGCCTGTAACCGGTCACTGCGGCAGCATCTGCGGGTGATCTCCACTGGCTGTTGCCAACTCTGCCAGCGACTGCCTGCAGGAGCACCCTGCTGCCACACTTCTGCTGCCACCACCCACCAGAGCTCGCCGTGTCCCTCCAGTGTCCAGGCGCATGTGTTGTTCATGCTTCTTAGCGTGCAGTAAAATTTCTTAGGATGAGAGAAAAGAACTCCACTACTCTAAGGAGCAGATTTCAAGGTCCCTTTCATTGGATCCTGGCACTGGAGAAAAGAAATTAAACTCAGGAAAGGCCCTGCTGCCATCTGCTTCAGCACCAGTCACAGTGCCCTAACGTTGACTCCTTTGGGAGTGAGGTAGCTAGCCATATTGGTCTGAAGTTAGTCAGAAGGCTGGGAAGGCCAGGTAGATATGCAGTTCTATAGACAAACTAAAAAAGAGATATAAAGAGAGGGAGGGTACACAAGCTTTTTTGAACCCAAGTGACTTCACTGACCCAAGATTTCTGGTCTCAGGGAAAAACAAACAAATGAAAAAGTAAAAACTATTTTGAATGGGGAAGTGCAGAGCAAGAAATTATCCACAAACTGTGTTAGGTGTGGTTTAAACCAGTGGTGCTCAAGGTTTTCAGTCAGTGGGCTGGATGGGGAGTGCCTAGTCCCTCTCTGGCCAGATCCAATTGGGCATCCAGGGTATGTGCTGCAAGACCGAATCCAGGTACATGGGGGAGGGGGTGCAGCCTGGCCCAATCCAGGCAGGCAGAGGGGGATTGATAGGGTGGCCAGGTAGGGGGAAAAGGGATGGCCCAGTCCCTAGCGGGGAAGAGGGGGTGTGATCCAGCTTCATGGCCCTATGGTTCAGCCCCACAGGGGGAAGGGGGTGTAGCCTGGCCCCAACCTGGCCATGCCAAGGGAGGAGGGTATAGCTCTGCCTTGATCTTGTCATGTGGGGGAAGGATAATGACCCAGCTCTGACCTGCTGCTTGGGGCTTGGGATTGTGACAATGGAGAATGGTATCAGTATTAACTGCCACTGCTCCTGGCCCCATCCACTATATTTCCTGACTATTGGGGAGCTCTGCAGGCCAGATGCTAAGGTTCTGAGGGACTGCATTTGGCCTGCAGGCCAGAGACTGAGCACCCTATATTTAAACAGGCTTAAAATAAAATAAATGAATCTTATTTAGTTTATAAAGGTGCATATCTGGATATAATAGCACATATTTTAATAAACCTAAGTTCATTTCATCAGGTGCTGTGAAAGAACAGGATAAAGCACAGTAAAAAATGTAGTGAGTGATTAGAATACAACAGGGCTGAAAGGAGAAGAGGGGAAATGCTGTGAGGCATACAAGCAAAGAACCAGTAAGAACAAAGGGATCACAAAAGACAATCCAAATAATGAGATTAAGAATCTGTAGTACCTGTTTAAACCATGTTTAACACATCCACATTTTGTAGATAATTTCTTGTTCTGCAGTTTTCCATTCAAACTGGTTTTTATTGGGGTTTTTTTTGTTTTTTTGCCTGAAAACAGTTGTGGATCTGTGAATCCTGAGGTCAGTGAGATCACTTGGGTTCATTTTACAAAAACGTGCTCTCACTCTCTCTATAAATAGATAGATAGATATCTTATTTGGTCTATAACGGTGCATATCTATCCTATCTTCTCCTTTGGAAACATCATTTATTACATGGTAATAATTCTTCAGCACTGAGATGACCGTTGATGATGGCTTCAGCACTGACTATTCTAGCACTGATCCTTTTCTAGTCGTGTGGTACCAGTATTCAGTAGGAGGAGCCTTTACAACTTTGACATACCCACAGTCTCAGTGATACTGGCATCACCGCTGTTTCTGTTGCTTAGACTTCCTTCTAAGATAATGATCATCATTTCATTTTCACTATCAAAGGCTGTTGTTAAACTAAATAGATGGCATATTAAGAGATGGTTTTGTACCCTAACCAGCACTGTAGTAAAAGTGATGTTCTTTCTCCTACTCCACTTCAGACACAAGGAAGGTGGTATTACTTCTCTACCTGGAATTTCTTTTGTTCTTGTGCATCAGAAAAGGATTCTAGGGACAGTTACTAATGTCAAAGGCCCTAGGACCCGAAGACATGATTTTTGCCTGGAGTCTGAGCTTTCTGTCTTCCTGCACCACTACTGCATCAGTACTGGTTTAAGCACCATGAGAGTGACACTGTGGCAAAACACCAGCTTCTGCTGTCCAGTGTAAGGCTGCTGACCTCTGCTCTTAGCAATGGGAGAGATATGCAGGCACCACACGTCAGGTCCACAAGCAGGAGTAGGTCTGATATAGTGGGGTTGCAGACTGACCACTACATACCAGTGTATATATTACAACCATTTTTGTTTGAGGCTGAATGAAGGTACCCCAGTATATAGTATAAAATAGTCACTGCGGTGTAAGTTTTATTTCCTTCCTTTTAACCGGAAGCATAATATTTATTGACACATTTGTCCAGATAGGATGTTTAAAAATAAGATACTCACTGATCTCTGAAACTGATTTGGGAAAGCTTTCAGTAGAGTCTAGGTCAGGAGTGGGCAATTATTTGGGCCTATGGGTCACACAGGAAGTTTTGGTGAGCTACTGTGGGACAGCTCAGGCCAGAGCTGTGATCCACTGCCTGCACGCCCCTACTGTGGGTGCTGGTTCTGTGGGCAGGGGCATGTGAAAAGCAGATTACAGCTGTGCCCTGGGCCCCAGCCCCGCACTGTCACTGCCCAGTTAACCTGGGGTCTCCATGGAGATTAGCCAGGGCCCAGATGAGTAGGGTGCACAGCCAGGTGGATGGAATGGTGCCATGTGCAGGCAGGGAGCTGGGTCTAGGATCCTCGGGTGGTGACAGCATGGTGCTAGGGCCCAGGGCAGAGCTGCAGTTCACTCCCTGCATGCCTCTGCCCATGGAACCTGTGACTGTTGCAGGGCTATGTGGGCAGTGGATAATGGCTCTACACCAGCCCCGTGCTGTCACCACCCTGCAGTCTTGCCTCATGATTCCAGCCTTGCCCACCTGTCCTGCTTTCAAATACCATTCCCAACCTGCCCATGGCCCCATCCCATCTGCCCAGCCACGTGCCCTACCTGCACAGGTCCTGCCATCGGGACTTCAGGGAAATGAAGAGCCACCATCAAGACTGTAGGGAAGCGAGTCTGGCTGCCATGCCGCCCCAGCCCCACTGCGTGCCTGGGGGCAGCAGGACCAGCCTTGTGTGCCAGGGCCTGGGCTGCCCCCTGCACCACGGCTGGGTGGGACCGAGGGACCTGCTGAAGACCAGACAAAATCCTTCAGTAAGTCAAATCTGGCATGTGAGCCATATTTTGCTTACCCATGGTCTAGGTACTGCAAGAATGAACTCACTGAGATGCTGTAAGGAATGTTAACTCAAAAACCGCTCCTGTAACTATTGGCTGTTCTTTTGTAGCTAGCTAGCATGAAAGGGAGAAATTTGGCAACACTTTTTGCTGATAAAAATATAGAAAAGTAGTGGACCAAAATCTGCTTTCACTTACACTTGCAACCTCACTGAAATTGCTTATGTGACACCAAGAACAGAATATGGTCTGGTATCTTATATGTGCAAATATAACAAATCTTGTGTTACAAAAATAGAATGATAATGTATTATTAAGACATTCTTTGATCAGTAACTCTTCCACCTCACCTTAAATTCTTTTAACTTTACCAATTTCTACATGGTTGCAAAAAAGGAGATTTACTTCTGACTGAGTGAGCAGGTGTTCTTTTTAATGTCTGATAAAAATGTCACTAATCAGATGCATTTGTGCAATCAACTGCTACAACTCTTTCTCAAAGTATATAATACTGCCTAGCTACTTTAGCCTGAGGAATGAGACACTTAAGGCCACTCTTAAACTCAGGTCTCTTGTTCTGAAGCAATGATGCCAAACTACTAAGCCAAAAATAAAGCACTTTTCAGGAACAGAAATGACACTACTAAATTAGAGTTCCCCCCAGGGAAAATCCATTATGCAGCTTGTGGAACCCCAGTGCTTCTTCCATTCTCTTCTTTGCTTTCAGAGTCCCTCTGCCCTTCACCTGTCAAAGTAGATTGCACCACACAATGTCTTACTCCCTAAACTAACTAGTCTGCATTTTCCAGGAAAAAAGAAAAATAGCTTGTTCCTTTCTATATCCTGTGAATGAATTTTGATTGCTTGGTGGGTTTTTTAGGTCAATTTTGAAAATCTTTTGGAGGTTTCTACAAAAAAAAATCATGAATAAGTCTAGCGTTGTTTTCTTTTATGTTTAACCTTTTTGGGTTGAAAATGGAAATTTAGCATGAAATAATTTGTTAAATTATATATGAGGATTATCTGATGCCTCACTTTTCCATCATTTAAAATTTGGTAGTTCTGCTGCTGCTACCGCTATCTCTGTGTTCTCAGGTCAGGGCTTATTTAAGAGAAAATGTTATCAAAGTTCTATCAGGAACATGTGGATTTTCCTTAGCTAATTTTTTGTACAACGATCAGAAGTAGCTTGACAGAGCCCTGTGCATGGTATACTGATTTTAGCTGGCTTAAACATTTACCCCTCTTGCAAAATTGACTTGGAAAGGTGTAAGTGCAGAATGTTTAAGAAAAGGAAGGGTGTGGGGTTTTTTCTTTTTTGGTTTTGTTTTGGTTTTTTGCTAATAGCTTTTTGGGCCAACTGAATGGTTGGCAAAATTAGCCCAATAATTTTTTTTTTACTAGGAAAAAAAATGTGTGCATATTACCTGGACCATTATGGTCACAACAATACTCCAGCCTTAAATGATTTGGCAGTCTGCAACTTGGAGGATCTGTCACAACTTGGAGGAGCTGTCACATAGATCAACCTTGTCCCAGCTCATGCCACTGCACATCTACAGTTCTAGTAATCTAACTCACCTGCTTACCTGGGCTGATTCAATGCATTGCTTCTCAGGGACATTAAGACCTGGGTTAGCATTTTTCTCTCCTTTGAATTTTAAGTAAAAACTGTGTCTGCTTCAAAAGTAACCTGACTCTTAAAGGAATAGACAGTTACTTGTCCACTGTTATCAAAGTCCAAATTCAGGTCCAGAGCAAGGAGACCTTTCCAGCCAGATCCAAGAGTTGTAGGCTGGAAATATGAGGCTCTATCAGTGCTAACAAAGTATTTTAGACATTAGAGATGAGGATGATCTCTCAGTTTTTCTACACTTTTTTGGAACTGTAGAAATACTCCTGTAAGTTGCTGTATTTTATCATTTCATCGTATCTTCAGGGAACCACATAGAATTAAACTCTGACAAAAGCTGACTTCGTTTATTCCCCTTGGATCCCAGGAAATGCAGGAGAACTGACTGTAACTCTTAACAAGCTACTAGTTCAATGCTTCCAATTCGCTAGAAATTTCAGGACTCGTTTCTCCACGTTTTCTGGACACCAGTTCTGGCCTTTGATCCTATTTATCTAAATCTCTCTGGACAAGAAATTAAAGATGGAAACCAGCTAGAACTTAATTGCAACAGTGTAGCCTGGAGAGTTTCTAGCATTTCCCAGTTTTAGAGCTGCATATTTCTGTATTCCAACATGATAAATTATTGCATTTAGCAATAGAAAACATGTTAAACAGCTAGTTGTATCTTTACATCTCCAGGGTACTTAAAACAGCAGTTTTCCTCTTCAACTCTAGTTATAAAACTAGGCACTCCTCAGGTTTTGGAACAGTAGTAGTCTTTCCTTGAGAACTATATAAAACAAAACAGAAAAAAACGTCCTGGCCCCATCTCAGCTGTGGTACATTTGAGAACTTTTTACTACAGGTAAGGTCTCTGTGATCCTATGATAGGATCACATATCAAAAATCTAGAGATAATACAATAAGTATTATCTTAGCAGTTTCTATATTCAGAGAGAGAAAAACACTTAGTACAATGATTTCACCCAATCCCAGATGTTACTTTGCTTCACAGAAAAGCAAAGCACTCACTGTCTGAAGCAAAGGGTGCGTCGTTGGCTGGGATGATCCAGACAGGTGTTGAAAGCTGGATTCATGATAAAAATGATGACGACGACGATGACACCCTTAACTTTCTTGCTTCCTCCTTTTATGTTTTTCTTTAACTTGACTCCTTTGATGACTCTTTGCTTTTGGATTGGTCTCTCTGCAGTCAGCATATTGTCCATATTTTAGCCTGTCAGCATATTCCTTTGTTCAACAGACCCATTACGAGCGCACCTCTTAATTTGGTCTTTTTCCGGTGTCTGTCTTCAAGCATTGTTCATTGGTCTCCTTTATCATCCTTCATTAACATATCCAATCATTTCATCCCTCTGATTCAGCTGATTAGTGCCAAGTTCAGTTAATTTGAGCTAGTAATAAAACTATTGCTATGTTGTGTTAGAAAAACTTCTCCCAGCGATAGAGAAAGGGAAGAAATACCATGCAAGCAAACTCAAGGCCATAAGCCTTGAGCTTGCAGGAAACAAGGCCAGCTGATTTTGCAAACACCAGCAAAATAAAAAGTTCAGATCACACTGAGGCTATACAGAACTTTAGGCTGAATATAAAAGAAAACTTTAAACAATACTATAATTCACCACTCTATAAACAGGTGCAACCTTAAAGCATAAAATATGACAAGGTACCCTAATATCACCACTACTTGGTGTTCACCAGATATTGGTAGAAAAGTGTGGGGAGAAACGTGTCTCAGTAGCCATGAACCAGAGTGGAAAACAAATCACAACAATCACCTAGAGCTTAAGGCGACTTACAGACTTTATAGTTATTTTAAAATAGAGATTTTTTTTCTTCGTCCTCTTCTACAGGCTGAGAGCCTTGAAGTTGTAGTCTGTATCCTTTGAGAGGAAAGTGGGAAGAAGCAGATTCTTAGCCAAGAAATTGGAAGAGTTGGTTCACATAATGTAACTTGCATATTTTAAATATGTGTGTATGGATATAATGTTAAATATGCATTAAAATAAGAAAGTAAGAGACAGAATATCTCAGGAGATATATGGGGATACATAGCCTTTCCCCTCTAGTTCATTGGTTCCAGTCCAGCTAAGATTACTCATGACTGAAAGTTATTTCTGCCTGATGGCTGCTCTGACATACATGAAATGAACTAGTGTTCTCAGTCCAGTTTCTGACAGACGCATCATACCAGTTACAATCACAGTTGGAACTAAATGACACCCTGTTGACAGTTTCAGTAGACAGTGCAAGGATTGAATGAGCATGCATTCTTGGAGGTGGTCTTTCCAGAACAGTGTTGAGGCAAACTACCATGGTGGTGTGTGGCTTAATGCTGTACCAGTTTTATGAATAAATAGACACCCCGTCTCCAGGGCTGTTTAATCTGGCATGTTTCACAAGCATCAAATTATTAATAACACAAGAGATGGAGGCTTGAAAGTGAATAGCACATTCTGAAGACTCAAAATGGCTGGATAAATTATAGATGAAAAAGAGGGGTTTTTTCTTTTGTTTTCTACTCTCATATCTTTGTACCTCCTCTGTTTAAATCAGTCTGGCACATTTTTTATGTTTCACAAGACTATTTTCTTCCAATTCCTTTGAGTTTAAGATCAATGCAGTTTTTATAGTAGTATACTACTAGTGCAGTAATATTTCTTCAGACATATTTCTGTTATTTTTATATCACTGAGGTCAATAAAATATTTGTAAGAATTTTACTTCAGAGGCTCAAAGTTAATTTAATTTAATTCAGTAGAAGCATTTCTAGGGATTAGTATTTTGTGATTTCCAGTATATCAAAGTTGGGATGATGGAGAGCAGAGCAGATAGGATAGGGAGAAACTATAAAATCAGCTGTGTAGATTATATTCTTTCAGATATGATGTCCACATAGCAAGAATTCTGGTTTTGTCACATTAATTATTAAAAATTTCAACTGTATCACTTAATTCAATACAAAGTATAATAATAAATTTTAGAATCCTTTTTGGTAATAAAGAGGGCATCCGTGCTATGATAGAACATTTGTTAAAATTTGAAACTAATGTAATGGTAGCACATTGACTTGCAGATTAAGTCTCTGGATTTGGCTGTAATTGGACTCTTTAGGCAGAGGCTGTGCATGTCGGGCACCTATACACAAGGAGCGAGACTGCTCTGACGCACTGTAATTGCAGCACATCTGAGCAGACTCAATGAATCGAGTCTGTTGGAGTGTGGTAATTACTCGTGTAATTATTCATGACTCAATCAAGTCTGGTGGAGCGTGGTAATTACTGTGCTCCAACAGACTCCTGTGTCTTGTGTATCAGCGTCCCTGTGCTTAAAGATGGCGGCAGAGGCACTTTAACTAAAGCTCATATGACAAACTTTAGTTAAAGCATGCCCGTAGCCATTTTTAAGCACAGGGGCGCTGATGCACAAGATGCCTCATCTCTCAGAGCCACTATAATTGATGTGCCTCCCCCACCCCCACTCCCGGAGCACACGTGTAAGTGCCCATAGAGACTTGATTTGAGCTTGCAGTTCTTCTAGATCTTTCATGGCATTACATATTTGTATCCTCACAGACTGCTATTTCATTTCCAAATTGGAGAGAGGGTAATGCAGTCATTTTATCATTTTAGAGAGAGGACAGAGAATGAGTGAGCAGAAGTGTTATAAATGTCTGAAATACCGTTACCTCTATTTTATAATTTTCCATATTTTTCCATATTATTTTGTATTTCCATATTTTATAGTTTTCCTTTCTGTGTAATACTGTAGTGCCTAAGAGCTGTAGTCATAGAACAAGATTCCATTTTATTTAGGCACCACTCAGACGAAACAAAACCAATGTCCCTACTCTTAAAGACTTTACAATTGAAACATATAGTACATGGAAAGAAATGGAAGAAAAACAGAGAGACAGCATTGACTATACCAGTCAAGCTGTAACCTCAGCATACAGACATCCTAACCATTGTAAGTATCATAGCAAAGAATAGTTTTAAGGAGGGATTATGAGGAAATCAACAATATGACTTTATAGATGTTAAGGGGGACTTCCTTTTAAAGGTCAGGGCATCATAACTGGGGTTTTAAGATTTTTTGGGCAAGACTTTCAGTAATTTTTTTGTACACCAAAATGCTTTAAAATGTTGGGTAGATGCTATAAGTCATTTAAGTTGATTGTTTTTTAATGATCAGTATGTAATATTTTTTATGTCTGCATTCTAGCATGACAGTGATCCATTCTGTAGGATTTAACAGGATCCAACCATTATGTACATATGTGTGTGGGGGGGGTTTCTTTTTTAACTCTCACTTATTTTTGTGGTGCAATAGCAGTCCTTTTTTTCCCTCCAACATTAGTTTTATTAATTTCTTTTCCTTGGAGAAGAAATATCTTCAAGAATTTGCAGAACTCTTCAGTTTTTCATCATGTGCATTTTTGCCACACATTCTTTGATGTCTACAGGCAGAACCAGCTAATTCTTTTGTTTGCAGGGCCTGATATGTCTACAGTTAGTAGATAACAATGCTGTGCATCCTGCATCTGGGAAAACGTTTACAAATTATATGTATTAGAATTAATTATACCTCTGTAAATTTCAGTTCACAACTGTTAACTCTGTTTCTTACCACAGCACTAAATAGTCACTGTCTGATGCCTTTTCCTTATAATATAAATAACCATAAACTCATTCAGTGTAAATCCTTACTAAACATGTCTTACTTCTCTTTATGCTATACTAACAGTTCTGTTTCAACAAAACTGTAACTACACCAATATGAAATGAACAGAGACCTCATCAGGTCCATGATTAAATATATTCACCAACCTCAGATTAATTTAGTGTTTTAGTCTCTTGGGTCTAAATTGAAAGTGAACCACCAGGCAAATGAGTTTAGTACAGTAGTGTTATTCTCATTAATTTGTTTTAAGAATAATGTAACTGCCACTAAGATTATAGTTTGTTCTTGGGATAACTTTTCATAGATTTCATAGATATTAGGGCTGGAAGGGACCTCGGAAGATCATTGAGTCCAGCCCTCCGCCCGAAGGGCAGGAAGTCAGCTGGGGTCATAGGATCCAGCAAGATAAGCATCCAATTTGCTCTTGAAGGCATTCAATGTAGGTGCTTGAACCACCTCCGATGGTAGGCTGTTCCAGACCTTGGGGACTCGGACAGTAAAGAAATTCTTCCTTATGTCCAGCCTGAAACGGTCTTGTAGTAGTTTATGACCGTTCGACCTCATCATCCCTTGGGGCGCTCTGGTGAACAAATGTTCCCCCAGATCCTGGTGGTCACCCCTGGTAAACTTATAGGTGGCCATCAGATCACCCCTGAGCCTGCACTTTTCCAGGCTAAAGAGCCCCATCGCTCTCAGCCTGTCATCGTAAGGTCTGTTTTCCTGACCTCTGATCATGTGCATGGCTCTTCTCTGGACTTTCTCAAGCTTCTCCACATCCTTTTTTGAATTGTGGAGCCCAAAACTGGATGCAGTACTCCAGCTGTGGCCTCACCAAGACTGAATACAAGGGGAGAATGATGTCCCGGGATTTGCTTGAAAAGCATCTATGGATGCAAGCCAGCGTTTTGGTCGCTTTAGTAGCCGCAGCATCACATTGCAGGCTCATGTTCATCTTGTGGTCAGCGATGACCCCCAAGTCTCTTTCTTCCGTAATGCTAGCCAGAGTAGCACTGCTGAACCTATAAGGATGCTGCAGGTTTTTCCTCCCAAGGTGGAGAACCTTGTATTTTTCGGTGTTAAACAACATCAGGTTCTTGTCTGCCCATTTGCTGAGCCTGTCCAGGTCAGCCTGGATCACCCGTCTGTCTTCTGGCATGGATGCTTTGCCCCAAAGTTTGGTGTCATCGGCAAACTTGGCCAGTCCACTCCTGACTCCAGTGTCCACATCATTAATGAAGATGTTGAACAATATGGGTTCAAGGACAGAGCCTTGGGAGACCCCACTGGTCACAGGACACCATGATGAGTCACTGCCATCAGTTACAACTCTCTGGGTCAGACCATGGAGCCAATTTCCCATCCAGTGGAATATGGTAGATCCAAGGCCACAGTTGGCTAGTTTCGCCTGGGATACCAGATGGAAGGCTTTTTTGAAGTCAAGATATATAACATCAATCTCTTCTCCTTTGTCCAGGTGATAGGTCACCTGGTCATAGAAGGAAATGAGATTGGTCAAGCAAGACCTACCCGCAACAAACCCGTGCTGGCTATCCCTTAGGATGTTGGCATCGGCCAGTCCATTAAGGATGGACTCATTAATAAACTTTGCTAAGATCTTTCCTGGGATAGAAGTCAGGCTGATGGGCCTATAGTTAGCCGGATCCACTTTCCTCCCTTTCTTGAAGATCGGCACCACATTGGACTTCTTCCAGTCTTCGGGCACTACACCAGAGCGCCAGGAGTTTTCAAAGATCCATGCCTGGGGCTAGGCTATGACGCTCGCCAGCTCCTTGAGTACCCTGGGGTGTAGATTGTCAGGGCTGGCTGACTTGAAGGTATCCAGCTTCTCAAGGTGTTCCTTCACGAGGTCAGCATTTATGGAGGGCATGGGATCTCCCCCACCCGGACCTCCCTGTCCTGCAGCAGGCATGGGTGTCCCATGGGACTGATGAAAGACCGACACAAAGTACCCATTTAATAGGTTGGCTTTTTCCTGGGCATCAGTTGTCAGTTGACCCATCTGGTTCAGCAGGGGTCCAGTGTTGCCTTTGCTTTTTCTCTGGCTCCCCACATATCTGAAAAAGGACTTTTTATTGTCCTTGATGCTCAAAGCTAGTTGGAGTTCAGTTGCAGTTTTGGCTTTCCTGGTATGCTCCCTGCAGGACCGGACCAGTGTAGAATAATCCTCCTTGGAGATGAATTCCGTCCTCCATCCTTTGTAGGCCTTTATTTTTAGCCTTAGGAGGTCTGCTAGGTCCCTGGAGAGCCGGGGGGGGCTGCTGTGCCCTCTTGCTGCCTTTCCTTCGAGATGGAATAGACTTAGCTTGTGCATTGAGGATCGCTCCCTTGAGGAGCAGCCACTCTTCTTGAACTCCCCTCTCCCTGGGGTCATGGGGTCATGGTCCCTTCGGGCCTGACTGACAAGCCTCCTGAGCTTGTCAAAGTCAGCTTTTCTGAAGTCAAGGACTTCCGTGTTGCTGACTGACTTGCCAGCTTTACGGCAGATGGTGAAGGTGATCAGCTCGTATTCGCTGTCACCCAGCTTCCCATCAATCACTAGGTCGCCGATTAGGTCATCCCCTGTAGCCAGTACCAGGTCGAGCAGCGCTTTGGCTCTCGTTGGCCCATAGACTTCTTGAGTCAGATAGAGGTCATCCACGCATGAGAGGAAGCTTTGCGACCGCTTGGATTTTGCCGAGTGATCCTCCCACAAGATGTCTGGGTAATTGAAATCACCCATGACAACCATGGTCCTGGAACATGTGGCCTCAGCCAGCTCCAGGGCAAACTCCTGGTCAAGCTCAGGACTTTGGGTGGGAGGTCTGTAGTAGACTCCCATTGTTGTGTCCCCTGTGCTGTGTTCCCCAGGGATTTTAACCCAGAGGTTCTCTAGCCATCTACCCTCGTCACCAATATCAGCTTGCAGGGACATGTAGCTTTCCTTAACACAGAGAGCTATACCCCTGCCCCTTTTATCTACACGATCCCTCCTGTACAGGGTATAGCCATCTATACCCATGGTCCAGTCATGGGTGGAGTCCCACCAGGTCTCCGTTATCCCAGTGACATCATAATTATTTGCTTTGAGCAGGAGGACGAGCTCCTCCTGCTTGTTCTCCAAGTTCCTGGCATTTGTGTACAGGCAGGCAAGTGTCCCCTTGGGGGCTCTTGCCTTGCCCACAGATTGTACCAGGGCTGGGGCCAGGGCTCCCTTAAGTGCCCCAGGTTTGTCAATTCCAGATACCCTATACTTAAATAAGATTATCAGACAGGATCTAAAATAACTAGAATCTTACTGGTTTCCTTACTGTATTAGTTACTTTAAAATGTGCTATTTTCCGTAGTAGATGTTGTTTTCACTTCCATGTAAGTATCTGTGTGATACAAAGCAATGTCAGAGCACTTGCATTTATGGTTAAATAATATGATCTAGATCCCATCACCCTTGATTTGCTATCTGAGGCTTGTATCCCTGCTTCGGAAGGATCTTCCACAGTGCTTCTCAGTTCACAGAGTCAAAGGCTTTCATGAGGTCCAAGAAGGCCATGTAGAGAGGTTTATGTTCCTGTTCTTTTTCCTGCAGCTAGCAAGCTATGAAGATCATGTCAGTTGTGCCTCTTGATGCCCTCAAACCACACTGAAATTCCAGGAGGACCCCCTCAACAAGGAGATGGTTCAGGAGGATTCCTGCAATGATCTTTCCTGTGGTAGAAAGAAAGGTGATCTCTTTGTAATTTCGAGTCAAACTTGTCTCTTTTCTTGAAGATTTTCAGTCATGGCATGCCTGAGGTCATCTGGGCTTTCCTCATCTTTCTAAACCCTTAAGATGAGGGCATGGAGCTTTCTAAATCCTTAAGATGAGGGCATGGAGCTTTGATGTGAGCTCCTCTCCCTCTTGCTTGAAGATTTTGGTTGGGATTCCATCAGTTCCAGATGCCTTGTCATTCTTAATCTGTTTGATGGCTTTCCTCACCTTATCAGGGTTTGGAAGAATTGTGAGATTGTTTCTGACTGGGTGTTGCAGGATGGAGTTGAGAACATGCTCGTCAACAACAGAGCCTCAATTGAGACGGTCTTCAAACTCCTCCTTCTAATGGTGATGGGTTCCCCCTTCCTTAATCAGGTCTTGTCCATCCTTACGTCTCAAAGGGGTTGGTCCCTGAGTGCTTGGACAATGGATGGTTTTGGTGGCATTGAAAAAAAAACTCATGCATATTGTGAATGTCTACTGGTGGTGGATCTGTACTATAATATTTAAATGTTTCTGAAATGGGGTGCTACTCAGTTCACAAAAGTCATGGAGTAGTGTCTCAAGTCCAAAAAGGTTGAGAATCACCTGTATAGTCTTACCCTTTTCTGTTTTCTGTGCTACTGGCATACTACTGGTTTAAACACAGTTTGGCAGTGTAACGTAGACCGAACAATTATTCTTAACCATGTATTTTAAAATACTTGTGTGTTCTAGGTTGTGTTCTTAGGCTTGGAAACTCATTTAGCTTCTCTCTGGGTTAGGATGAGAAATGGGCAGCAGTGAATGGGAGTCTGTAGTGCAACTAGTGTCTACATTTTTACTTTTACTATTATCCACTATTTATGTCCTTTGCAGAGATTCAATAAGGGGCTCCAAGGTTGTTCTCTCCTTGGAGCAGGAACTGATGATAGACAGGGAGATAGAGGTCACAAGAAGGGAAGCAACAATAAGCAATTTCTATGCAAGTTCTATCTTCTGCCTGAAGTGCTGACTTCAGTCTGCAGCACTGTCAGTTCAGCAGATAATATATCCGTTTCACACTTTAAACTTCGTCATGTAAAGTTTTGGGTTTAATATTTTACTGGCAGCTTTACAAAAATAGGAAGATGTAACAAAAGATAGAATAAACTCAAACTTCTGTTCTGAAAGTTTATAACAAAAAACTGGTATATTATCCTGTATGTAATATTTTTATTAAATGCATTAAACTATTTTCTTTCTTTGATGCTATGAGGCTGTGTGGCAGTTTTAAAAGGGTAGAGTTTGGGGAGTGCTCATAGAAGAGACTTAAGAGGAACAAATAGATGCTTAGGATTAGCTCATGACAGTGGAGTCTGTTTGCATTGCCCCAGTTGCAGAGCTGAGGACTTAAAATTTAAAAGTAGCAGCATATATATATATATATATATATATATATATATACACATCTATAGATAGACCAGAAATTGCAGTAAAAAATATGATCGTGCATTATCATTAAGAATGTGACTATTTAAAGGTTTATGTAAAAAAGGATGATAAATTGTTTTCTGTGTCTAGTGGGGATAGAGCGAGAAGTATTTCAGTTTAAATTGCAAAAAGGGAGATTTAGGTTGGACTTTAGGGAAATCTTTCAAAATCCAAGGGTAGATAAGCACTGGAATAGGTTACTTATGGAGATTGTAGAATCTCTATCAAGAGAGGTTTTTAAGAGCAGGTTAAGCAATTGTCAAGAAGGATTTATTTATAGTTGATCCTGGCATGGGGTAGGATGGACTTGTTGACTTTTCAAGGTTCTTTCCATCTCTCTCTTCTATTTTTCAGCAAATTATAGTTGTAAAGAGTTAGTAAATTCATTGATGCTTTAATGAACTTTCTATAAAAACTGTTTATGGGTCACTTATACCCATTTTAATGTCTTATGTTGATGTGCTTATAACCAGTTATAACACAAACTACTCACAGCTGTAGCAGATTTCAGTATCTGTTAATCTAAGGATACATTTATAATGGATTATAAAAAGTTTGGCAGAATTTAAAGTAGAGTGTAATTGCTTTTTATTTAATTTATTTGTGTTTGTGAATCATTTGGGATGGGGAAGCAAGGAGGCATTACAAAGACAGCTGTGACTTGGATTTAATTGAAATGGAGGTTTGACTTACATAGACATTGTACCAATACATATTTTTTTAAGTCTTTGTAGTTATAGACTGGAAAAAAATATCATCACAAAGAAAAAAATGAAAATTGATTTACAGGGTAGTTCAGGCTGATGTTAGCACAGAACTAATAACAATACTAAGCTTTCACAAAGGCTGTAAACAGACATTGTGTTTCACCATTGTGTTTCCCTTTTTGTCCATGGATCCTACAGACTGCCATTGTCCTGCTTCAAGTACCTGTGAATTATGCAGGATAATGTGCTAACTGTTTTCTTGGGACAATGACGTAAGTAGCAGCTGGAAGCTAATTGTGGCTCATTTAACTTAACTGCGATTAATTCCAGGGACAAGCCTGCCAGGCTTTGTGATTTTAACATCTGATGAAGTAAGCTGCTGCTTACCAAAGTTTATGCATCTCTGACTTAGTTAGTCTATAAGGTTAAAAACAGGTGACCAAATTGCCCAGGACCGAGCCTTTGATTTTGGGATCCTACAGATATATATGCCTATTGTTCTCCCCCCCATCCTCCAAGTACCCATAAAATATCCAAATTAACACATTGTCCAGGGACAATTGAGACTAATTTGAGTTAATTGCTATTCATGATGCTTGTGTAAAAAATTGTTCCAGCTAGTTTTATGCAAGTCAAAATCCTGCCTGGATTAAACTGGCCAGTATGTTTTTAGTCTATGACAGCAGTGCCTAAACTTTTTGGTCCACAAGCTGGGTGACTAGTGTAGCGTCGATCCGCAGGCTGGATCCATGCCATGGGGCCAAAGCCTGATCTGGTGCATGCTGAATTATGACCTAGTCCTCCAAATCCATATGGTGGCTGCACCTGTGGTCCCAGCCCTACATGGGATCGTGCCTTGTCATTCCATCCCCATGAATTCTGGGTTGGGCCAACCTTGTGTGGGTGTTCCAAGTCAGGTCAGGCTGCTGTACATCCTCTAGATCAGGCCCCACCATTTCCCTCCAGCCCCATGCTCTCTTGATTGGGCCAGGCTGTCCCACATGCACAGAATTGAGCCCTGTTGTTTGCCCCTACCCAGGCATGCTCTGGATCAGACCAAGCTGCTTGTATATATGCAGGATTGGGTATAGCATTGGGCCCTGCCACCCCATCGCCACATGTGCCTGATGGGGCTCCATCTCCCTCCCCTGTGTGGGCAGATGGGATCCCATGATCTGAGCCATGTCATTTGGCCCATGGGGCTTAGAAATTTAGCAGTGGAGGAGCAGTGGCAGCATTAATTGTCACTGCTTTCCACTTTTCCCTCCCCATCAAATTTCCAGACCCCTAAGCACCCCTGGCTTAATTTGCAAATTTACCCTGCCTTTTATCTGATTTCAGAATTACTGTGAGTAGTTTCTTCTCTCTCTGCTCTCCCTAGCCAACCGCTGGCAGGAGAACTGCAGTGCAGCTTCGATGGGGGCTACATGTATAAACAGCTGTCAAAACCTGGCACAGTCAGTCCTAGGTCAAATGAGAGGTCTATGTCCAGCCATAGTGATTCTTATCTATATATTCTAAAGTGTTTTTATGAAGACAAATAGGTATCAATAACTCCATTTTACAGATGTGGATCTAAGACAAATTGGGATTACAGTGGTTTGCCTGAGATGACAGAGAAAAGACTGTAGGTTTCTAAACTAGTTGTTTAGTGCCCTCTTCAGTAAAGCACATTGTTTATTTGACTGGCTATGTATACAGCCATGTTTACTGTGTATTTGCTGCTATATTTATAACTAGTAATGGTGTAAGTACTGATGAGACATTTCCTGGTTTTGTTTTTTCAGATCTCTCTTGCTTGCTGAGCTTGAAAAAGAAGAGAAAGAAAAGGACTGGTATTATGCTCAACTTCAGAATCTGACCAAGAGGATTGATAGTCTCCCTCTTACTGAAAATGTAAGCAGCTACAATAATAACATATTCTGTTATGTACCCAGTGCTGTGATGAGTATGTAAATCTTTTGTATTATAAAAGCTAAAATTCTTTCCAGCAGAAAATTTAATATAATCTTTCTTGTGTTCCAAAATGTATACACACATTTTGTTAAAATAATAAAATGGCACTAGTACCGATAACTCCCTGCTTTCAGACACTACAAGAAAAAATCCAGGGATTCAGTCCCTCTTGCTGTGAAGGGATTTGGCAACATCACATATAGAGTTACCCAAATGAAGTATTTTTATTCTTTTGAAAATTGCCTTTAACTTTGAAAATCTGTGCTGTGTTAGCCAAAGTTTTAGTTTAAGTAGGAGTCTTTAACCCAGAGTAGTGTTAGAGACTCGGAACTTGAATAACATGCAGGTATAGTCTGAGCAAGTGCCAGAGACCCTCTTGTTTGGTTGGGGGTTTTGGGGAGGGGCTTTTACCACCTGCAGTGCCTTCTAGTGGGGTGTGGGGTGGAAACTTCACCAACATTTAACTTTTCTTATGTATAATTGAGTTTAAGGCCTGTATCAGGAAGTATATTTTCACTTTTTTATAATGGTGCTAAAAGTAAATATATAATGGATTGCCAAAAAACACACTCCAACCAACTGCATGCCCAGTCCACTGCATATTTTTGCACATTGTTTCTGAGTAGAGGGTTTTTTTCCTTTCTCTAGATTTTCATCTTTTCTGATGAAAAAATCTCAGGCTGTTTATGAGAGCTGAAAAAATACCTTTTTATATACGCCCAAAGCAGGGGGTGTCAAAGATCTAGTCCATAGAGCGCTATCGTTGGCCCATAGAACTCCTAGAGGGGGCAGGATGAGCTGGGGAGGGTCCTATCCCCAAAATCCAGTCCAAAGTATCCATGCGTATAGTTGTGTTGACAATATAGTGCGCATATACACAGGTTTATGGGAGGAGACATCCTGTGCAGATACTTGCACAGCCAGCACAGGGCTCCCAAAAGAAAGGCAGCAGAATGGAGCGCCCTAAGCAGGACTGGCACTAGGGGAGGCTTGGGGGACTATAGCCACCCTAAAATTCCCTGTAGCCACCCCTCCTTGTGCTGTCACCTCCTGGCTCGCTCAGCTGAGCCCACCATGCCACTGCCCCCCACCCCCTAGAAAGACCCTGACTCTGGCCCTGAGCCCACAGAGGACAGCCTGCCGTTGCTTTGTACACAAATGTGGGAGGACACATGCCTTCCCTGGAGGTGCATGTAGTGGATGGAAGCTGCACCCCACACCCCCTTCCCAACCCCTCTCTGCCCCATTCTTAGCCCCGGGGTCGCATTCACCGCTCTGGCTGGGCAGCACCTGCCCCAGCTCCACTCCCTCCCTCACTGTGGGGGCCTCAATCTGTGCCCCCATGCCCCTTCCTCCCCACAGACTTACATAGCTGAAGTGATCAGAGCTAAACATCCTTTACTGTTGATACAACCAATAAACTTTATTGCTATATTTGTTTTTTACTGTGTCAGTTGTGGACCTATGCACAACATTTTTATAGATTCATGATCTGATTTATCACCATATTTGTACTTGATTATGCTAATTCTAGGAGTAGGAATAATGTTTTATAATATTTGGCTCTATTATTATATTTGCATTTCTGTTATTTTTTGCTTAAATTTATACTGTGGTTGTATGTCTGTTATGTTGTTCCAGGAGCATGGCTTTCAGCCAGAATCCTTAATAAATTGAATCTGAAAAATTAAAGGCTTAAATAAAATATAAAATGAATCTTCATACAATATGTTTCTTAAATGAGATTTTTCCTGTATAAAGAAGTTTATTCTAGCAAATTGTTTTTGTTATCAATACTGAAATTGACTCTTCCCCCTCATTTTCCAGGCTTCTAATACTTAGTTTTATGGGCCCATAAAAAGCCTTGAAAATAAGAAGAGCTAGTTAGTGTCAGAGCTGTTTACACCCGTGTTTTAAGTAGTGCTCCTTAAGGACACAGCAATCTCAGTACTGTGCTATTAGCATTTCTCTTATTTTCAAGACTTATAATAGTTGCCCTGTGACAGCTGCTTCCTCTTCATTCTACCTGGTACAGTCAAAGAGACTACAGCTAGTTACAAGATAAATACAGTTACAGCTAACACACATTTCTAGCATTCTTTGTTTCCCCTCTCTCCTTTACTGCTACTCTTTTTCCTTTAAACCATAAGTTACAAAATAGACACTGAAGCTGAAAAATGCCATGCATTTAGCAGCATGTGCCCTTAACTGGTTTACATTTACATAATGTAAGTAATAGACAACAAATTGGGACTGACATTATTGTGCAGTTAGGCAAAATTAGCATTTATCTAATGTATGTTGAATATACTGTAGTAATGTTTTAGTACTTCCATAAACCTTCTTGATGCACTGTATAGTCCTTCCATAATGCTTAAAATGGCTTTTGGAAACATTTAGCCTTGGTACAGACATTCAAAAAGCCTGAGGCAGAATCAATCTGAGTTATGTGGTTTTCTGTAAACAGTGTAGTTTAGTGGTGAATAGAACACACATTTGCCCAGGGGTGGGGGGGATTCAAATCTTAGGGAGAGTTCTGCCATTTTAGGTACCTGGTCTTAGAATCTAATCTCCTTTGTGTAAATATGTAAAGTCATCACTAAATCTGAGAGGGAACATTCTTTTTCATGCTGGGTTCATATTTTGGTGACTGTCTCCTCAGGTGCCTGTCTTTTGGCGCTTTCATGCTTTTTCCCCTAAGAGATATAACTTTTGATGTTCTTTATGCAGTAGATCTTTTAAAACTCACATGGCATTTATCTTGTATAACTTCTGCTTCTGAAGTGTCATGTACTAGGAAGCACTGACTTCACTCAAAACTAAATATTTTGTGCATTTCAGCTGATGTGCATAGCTAGCAATCAAGGTAATCAGCTGCATCAAAGGATGTTGGTAACTAAACAAATCTGTGAACAAACATGGTTTGCTAGACTTGTTAATTTTCCAAATGATTGAATAATTATTACCTGTGCATTTCTGAATATAAGATAAATTTTTTAGCAGAAATAATTGCTCTTACAATAAGGCATGAGGAGGTTACGGCTAAGAACTGATTTTATTGCTGGCTTTTACTTTTTCAATTAATCTTCAAACGAGAGAGTTTTAAATATACATTAGGATGTTTAAAATTAGATCTGCTGATATCTTGGAGAACATACTTTGTAGAATGTTTCTTCTTTTAAAGTCTGGTGTGGATTGTATGATCAAATATGTCTAACAGTAAGTAGTAAAAGTGCTAGTATTTTAGAGGTAGATTAATATCTTTGGAGTCTTTTTTCAATATTGAATTAATGGCGCACAGAACAAATTTTCTGATGGTATGCTGTTTTAGATATGGATGAGTAAGTGTTCTGTGCATGTGGCAATGTGATTTGTTTTTATGTTGGTATATTATGCATAGACAGGTGAAAAGCCTTCCCTACAAATCTCATATTGGCTGATATTATATGTTCTTGTTTATAACTTTTGTATATTTTAAAAGGTCCTATATTCAGACTTTGTTCAATTTTACTAAGTTTTAGCATGGAATACATCGCTCTGCTTTTGTTCAAAAAGCGTAGAGCTCATCTTCCTCCTTGTTTGTTGAAATGTCTTTTTTGTTTTGGATTTCAGTTCTCCTTGCAAACAGACATGACCAGAAGGCAATTAGAATATGAAGCAAGACAAATCAGAGCTGCCATGGAAGAGCAACTAGGTACTTGTCAGGATATGGAGAAACGAGCACAGGTAATGTTTTGCCAACTGGCTTTACTGTTTAAAGTTAAAATGAATGAAAGGAATCTGATTTTTATTAAATTACTTGTGGTTGTATCTTTGAACTGCTCATGGTTGAGTATTTTTTTCCTATTTAGTATACTTTCTTAAAAACAAAAATGGGAATCAACACAGGTTTTATTAAAAAAAAAAAAGACAAAGAAAAAGGATGGAGACAAGGAAGGTAGGAAATGTTACTCTCACAGTTTATTCAGTCTCATGAGCAGTTTTGGGAACTCCTGAGATTTAGAAAAAAATAGTTCACAAAGAGAGAATTTTTTTAATATTGGCCTGTGAATATTTTAAACTAAAATTTTTGCAATTTTAATTTAAATAAGATGTAAATGAAATTTTCTTATCTGCTCTGTACTGTTTCTTATTTACTTAGTACTGTTAAATATAAAATAAAGTTAGTTACTTTTTTTTTAACTCCATTACTAAAATATATGTTTAAAGGACTCATCTTTAAACCCAGTTATATCAAAAATATATCCACATTTATCATACAATAAATCTGTTTGCTCTGATGGAGAGTAATGAGTGTATATATAATTATGTAATCACATCCTGTCACCCATGTTTGAAAATATAAATTGAAAGTAGCTGTGTGGTACCAGAAATGAAGTAATTGATTACTGACAACGCAAACTGTTATGTGTCTGTTGTTGGTTAGCATACGGAATTCATTACTACTATTTCAGCTGCTTCAGAGTAATCAGCTAAGCAGACTAGCTTTGCTTTCTTTTGACTGAGTTCAATCCAGGTGAATTCTTTTTAGCAAAATGTGTTCTTTTATCTTTGTTTTCTTCACTGACTTGCTTTAATTACAGCATGTGGTTACATAGGAAATAATTCTAATTAATTAGCTGCTTAATTGAAATTTAAGGTAGCTTTTCATAATGAACCACATAAACAATTAGTAGGATTTTTCTGAAACCTCTTGTGATGTCTTTGAAAGAGAGATTCATAACCTTTTGGTCCCTGAGGTGTGCAGGTTAAGGCTGTAAGGGAAAGCAGTGCAAAACCAGCTTCTGGACTGCTGAGCATGCTTGCCTGTTGCTCACAGTACAGTAAGCTGAAGTAAGTTGAGATAGTAATGGTGTCTGGTGGCTGGACTTTTAGAAACACTGAAATGTTTTACTCCTACTAAACAGGAGTAACCAAAATCCTTAGGGCAGGGGAGGGAGCAGCGATAAGGAGATCCCTGCGTGGCCCTGCTGTCCCCAGCCATGCTGGCTCATGTCTGGAGGCCACGGGGGGCGGAAGCAGGGTGGAAGCCTCAGGAGTGCATGCGGCAGCAGGAAGCTGGCCCTCCCCCTCCCCCTCTCCCAGACAAGCCACCCATGGCCCCGTCCTGCTCTAGACATGCATATTGCGAACCCAGGCCCCAAGCCCCACCTGGATGGGCAACAGCCTCAGCCCTGCCCAGCTCCCTCTCCCCTCAGCTTATCTGCTGTAGCTGCTTTGCAGGGTGCCTGGGGCCATGTGCATGTCCATGCACATAGCGCCCCTTGTCTTACTGCCTTCCTCCTGCTCCCTCTCAACTCCCTGCAGACTGGAACTGCCAGCCTGTAGGGAGCTCGTTGCAAAGTGGCAAAATCTGAGGGTTTCTTTTGTAAACAAGAAATCTGTTGTTTGCCTCTGGTAACAGGTAAAATCCATGGTTTACTATTTTTTCCGTGGGAGATGGAAAACCTGGATCCCTGCTCATAAGGATTAAATTATCTCTTTAGTAGCTACTCCCTTTCCTGCTCTTTGTTTTTCTGCAGGGAATTAACAAGGGAGATCTTAGTTCATGAAGCCACTTAAAATATTCAGTGTCATTTTGATTGCCATCACAGCGCCATTTTTACAAGATTAGGAAGAAGGAGGAAGATATGTGCATGTGCACTAGAACTTATATAACTTTTCTCTGCATTCTTTATGAATTTTTTTAGAGATGCTGACATTGAAAATGATTAAATGTTATAGATGATTGGAAGTAAACCTGTGGAAAATATTCTGAATCCCAGCCCCAAATAATTGGGTAGGTGAGCTTCATGAGCAGGGATCACTTTTTCTTCTGCAGTTGGCTACACATGCATATAGCAGTAAGGCTCAGCTTCTTCATGAATGCATTGCTAAGCAAGTAGTTTGGAATTTGGTCCAGGAAGGCCTATACCGGGGCCTGTCTGTACCTTAAATTGACTAGGCACATTGCTTATGTCCATCTACTTCAACAGGAATGCTCAGCTTTGCCAGAGTTGGCTTGGGGGGCCTGACTTTTCACTATACATGTCCATAACCACTGTATGGTTATAATCACCATAGGGACAGTCTTTTATTAATGTATAATGTCTAGCACAATGTACACTCCAATTCCAGTAAAGAAGTCTAGAATGTTAATTTATTCAACACTAGATCAAGTCTGAAATGCCTTATGCTAAAATGCAAGGAATCTCTGAACAAAAATTAGAGAAGCAATATTTTTATGTATATACACAAAAAATATACTCAAGGCAACTGGCAATAAGGCTTGCAAAGAGGGGCCCAGATGATCCAAAGGCTTTCTTCACCACAGCTGATTGAAAAGGCATAGCATCCCAGTAGCCATCTAAACAATGGGACATCTGTTGGCCTTTATGGAACAGAGCTGTACAAGCTATGTACTGAGACCTGGGTGGAGTGGTAGCACATGACTGCACCCAGTTAAAAGTGAGTACCAACACTACTTCAGTATAAGAGAGGACATTTCAGACATCAGTTGACAGAATAGAAATAGCCCCAGAGAACCCCAAAACAAACTTGGTTTCTGGCTTCTGAGCATCTGTGGTTGAACCAGTTGGTCCACATATTCCCAATTAGGAGGTAGGGGCTGAAATATCAGGCTGACACTTTAGCCAACCTAATCCAACCAAATGGAGAACTATAGTCATCATCTGCAGTCCCTTGATGTGAGGGTGACTGTCTTCCAGTAAAAAAGGAAGTAATTGTAGAGTCCATACATGGCCAAGGAGGCTGATCTGAGATCCCTATGTTTGACTGCAGACATGGCAAACAGTTTGGGGAAGTAGTAGCAGATCCTGGTGGTGTCAGATCACAGATCTTTCCCTTTGTCTCTCTTGCCTATCCACCTCAGTAGGGGGACAAGTTTGCTTAAAATGATTAAGACCTTGTTGTACATCACAGCACACCATTCAGTGCTTGAGTCTCCTGGGTACTGATGTTTCTACTGCATTTCTTCAGATTGGCCTTTAAAGTGTCCTTGAATCTCTTCTTTTGTCCACTTCTGAAGCAGTGACTATCAATGAGTTGGGAGTATAGAACCTGGTTTGGGAGCCAGTTTTCAGGCAGGGTTCTAATCTTATGATGGTGGAAAGCACAATTTAAGAAATGTTCAAAGACGGCTGGCAGATTTTGTCCAATTTGAAATATTGTCATTATGTTTACTTTATGGCAAAGGTGGATACCCAAGTAGGAGAAATGCTGAACATTCTCCAAGGATTGCCCTCTGGTTGTAATGTGTGGAAGATGAGCTGGTTAGTTTGGGGTGCACATAGTTTTCATTTTCACAAAGTTGATATTGAATATGAACATTTCATATGCTTCACAGAAGCAATCAAGAGGGACCTGGAACTGTGGGGGCACATTCAACACAATCGTCAGCATACTGAAGATTGGAAATGGAGGTGAGTGTTGGTGCAATCATCAACACTCCAGTTCTAATAATGAAAGGACCCATTTCCAAGCCATTGCTTAGGACGGGTGCTGTAATGTTATCATGAAGAAGTCTGATAATGGTTACAACTTGGCAAGCATCCAGATCTCATCAGATGTTCTATATGGCCTCTCTGCTAACTGAATCAAAGACTTTAGGTCAGGCAGCCATGTAAAGGTTTTAATGCATCTCACAGCACTTCTCCTGCAGCTGTCTAGCAACAAAGATCATATCCATTGTACCACTGAATGGTCTGAAACCACACTGGAACTCAGGTAGAATCTTCTCAATGAGGAAAGTGGGTTTATTGAGGAGAAAGCAGGCAAGAATCTTCCAAGCTATGGACAACTACACCACAATAATCACTGCAATTTGATCCATCTCCTTTCTTGAACATGATGCATCCAAGTCACTGGAAATCTGTTCATGTTTCCATAGTGTAGTTGATGACAGCATGTTTCCACCTTGCTTATAGATTTCAGCTGGTATTCTATCAGGACCACATGCTTTGCTGTTCTTCACCTACTTAATGACTTTCAAAATCTCTTGATAAGTTGGTTGATCTGTAAGAGAGGTCTTAATGGGATGTCATGGAGTGGCTTTGATTGTATTGTCTCTGACATTAGAAGTGAAAGACAAAGGGTCATGAGATGTTTGTTGATGCCAACTGGGCATTCTGGCATCTGAGTAATAATTTTTGTCTTTTCAAGACCAAAAACCAACACCGTAATAGCAAAACCAACGCCATGGATGTGTCCCTTTTTCATATTTTCTTTTAACCCCCCGCCCGACAAAAACAAACAAACAAAAAAACCGGAGAGGGGAGAAGTAGCCACCACCGTGCTCCTCTTCATGACTTGTCCCTCTTCTGCATGTCTGGTTTCATTAACCTCAGTTCTCTAACCACAAGTACTTTCCTACGCTCCAGACAGTCCCTGTCAGTGTTGTCCATCAGGATGCTGACGTTCCAGGCTGCAAATTTCATTACTTCATTTGGACTGCAGATAGCGTGATCCCACTGGATGCTGTTGGCCAGTCAGGTGAAGTGAGACAGACTATGTTTAGGGCACCTTTTCCAAGTTCCTCCCCATATCGAGTGAGAAGGAGTGGATCCTAAATAAGCCTTGTCAGTCATGATTGCAGCTGCTGAATTTCACCTCTATCTTAGTTCCAAGTACAAAATGACCATCATACAATCATTGCCTCCATGGAGATCCATGACTGGGGGCTTTGGGTAATCTCAAGCACCTGCCCCATTGCCACTTGGCCATTGCTATAGGACTTGCTATTGATAGGAAGACTCCTGCACATGTCTTCTTTTAACGTGGGGATAGCATTATGCATCACCAGTCACATGAAACCTTGTGGGAAGGAAACCTTAATCTAATGGCAGGGAATGCTAGACAATCAGAGGTTTCACCCACCTTTGCAGCCACTGTGAAGTATTTCTCTTCATCCACCTGCTCTGGCATTGAAGACTTATTTTCATTTTTGGAGAACTCTATGGCAGCTGCCAGAATGCCATGGAAAAGGGAGACAAATTGGAGCTGAGGGAAGAACTAACCAAGAAATCCAGTGATGAAGGTCCAACTCCTCAGCTGAGTGTATCCTCCTCCATGGCCCCTGGTGGGCAATGAGGAACCTAGCTAGATGTAATAGGGAAACCAGAATGTCTGAGGCCTGAGCCTGAACAAGAATTCCCTAGGTCATCTCCAATCCCTTTACAAGGAAAATCAAACTGTGGAAAGAGGACTAACATTTGGGACATGGCTGGATCCTACTCATTATGTGCTCAGAGTTTTCTTTTCATGTGAGCATGTAAGTTACATCCCTTCTGCTCCTGGTAAGAGATACCTCACCTGATAAAAATGCTTGCTTTTTTTACAATGTATTCTTACGGACCCACTTTTTTCACTGTATATTTTGCAGTAAATTCCTGGTAGCACTTAAGAAAACTCAGTTTTGGGGCAATTTCAGTCATATATAGAATCTAAATGTTAGAGCTGGAAATAACCTTCTGGACCATCTATTTGTCATTCTTCCAGTGCAAGATTGTTTTTGAATAAAACATTTTTCTAGTGTTTAAGATAAGTTTTCTATTCTTTTGATCCAGTGAGTGATGAGACTTGGGGGTCATCATTGACCACAAGATGAACATTAGCCTTCAATGCGATGCTGCGGCTAGTAAAGCAAGCAAAACACTGGCTTGCATCCATAGATGCTTCTCAAGCAAATTCCAGGACATCATTCTCCCCTTGTACTCGGCCTTGGTGAGGCCGCAGCTGGAGTACTGTCCAGTTTTGGGCCCCACAATTCAAAAAGGATGTGGAGAAGATTGAGAGAGTGCAGAGGAGAGCCATGCACATGATCAGAGGTCAGGAAACCATACCTTATGATGACAGGCTGAGAGCCATGGGGCTCTTTAGCCTGGAAAAGCACAGGCTCAGGGGTGATCTGATGGCCACCTATAAGTTTATCAGGACCACCAGTATCTGGGGGAACGTTTGTTCACCAGAGCACCCCAAGGGATGACAAGGTTGAACAGTTATAAATTACTGCAAGACTGTTTCAGGCTGGACATAAGGAAGAATTTCTTTACTGTCCAAGACCCCAAGGTCTGGAACAGCCTGCCATCGGAGGTAGTTCAAGCCCCTACATTGAACACCTTCAAGAGCAAATTGGATGCTTATCTTGCTGGGATCCTATGACCCCAGCTGACTTCCTGCTCCTCAGGCAGGGGACTGGACTTGACGATCTTCCGAGGTCCAATCCAGCCCTAATATCTATGAAATCTTATGTTGTAATGATGCCTCTGTGAGTGCCACCTAAAATTGCACTGATCTTTTCCTCTGGCATGTAGCATTACAAATTCAAGGCTAGTTTACAGTCCAGTAGTTTGTAGCTTTGTTTCTCCGACTAAATATTAATATGTAAATACTCAGATGCTTGTTAGATGTTCAAATATTAGCCGCCTTGTTTCTAAGATGACTTTCATTCTGTATTTTCTTTTTTCTATATTTCTAAAGCTTTGTTCCTTTGTTATCTTACTGTTTCTTTGACATTTACAATTCTCAATTTATGGTTCTATTCACTTTCAGATCATTAATTAAGATAAGTAAGACTAGATGCAATGCTGATCCCCTGCAGTAACCACTACACAAACAAAGCACTTTTTTAGTACAGCACTATTAACTGTCATTCAGATATTATGATCTGGGTTTTTTAGTCATGTAACTATTTAATGTTGGAAAATCCTATAAGTTTCAGCTTTTTATTTCTGTCCCATTATTATTGACTTACATCAATCTTATGGTATAACATAATAGCTGTAGTATAACTTTAAAATAGTTTTGCAGTATGTTACATATTTTTTCATGCATTGATTTTTCCCTGCCCCTATCCAAGAAGCATAGCACATGATCTGAGCCTGCACGTATTATATTCTGCAACATAACTGTTTGCAAAATTCTAGGTTTCTAAAATATACTACTTAATTTTCATGATTGCAACAAGGTGGTGGGAAAACATAAATTGACTAAATTGTATTAAAAGGTTTCAGTAAAATCACAAAAAGTAGCAGCAGAAAATCACCTTTTTATTTATCCTGCAAACTCTTTTGGGAAAAGTCCTTTATTATGTATTTAAAAAGTGCCTAACATAATGAAGTCCTAGTCAATGGGTCCTCATTATTATGAGGACCTTTTTGTCACTGCTCCATATTAATAATACTAGTACATATAAAAATGTCCACAACTCAGCTGTTGTAGCTAAAGGTGGGAGTGAATTTCATAGTCAAAGGTTCATTCCTTGAAAATATCCTTATTTCAGGTCTCAGATCTTTAAGTATTGGGGTCTTACCTTGTGTGTCTAACCAATAAACATATTCAATTGAGAACATAAGGCCGTTTCTAACCAAAACTCCAGTCAGTCTCTTAGGAATTTATTCATCAAAAATAACACATTGAAATGCATCTGGAAATGAATCAGTAGGCAGTGCAGATTCCAAGCCACAGGTATCATGGTCTTCCTGTAAGAAATCCTTCTAACTAGGTCACTATATTCTATAGTAAATGTCTTCAGAGGATCCTGGTGCTAGCTTCATAGAATATAAATGCATCAATTGAACAGAAGGCAATAAAAGCATCTAAGAGACTATTTTAAATCCTTTGATTTATATAGCAAAAGGCAAGAAAAATTCCTTAATTGAGTTAACAGATATTAACTCAGCCATTTGTCCTAGATGTTTACTCCAACATCATATCCGTTTTACCTGTCTTCATATGAGCCTTAGTATCAACTAGACACTGGGACTGATGGTCTGTTTTGTTAATATGGAAAATTTTGATCAGCAGTGTTGGTCCTGTGTGTGAAATTACAGTTCAAACTTCTTCATTAATCTGTTCATTACTATTATTGCTGCAATAGCATGAAGGACTAGGTCTCAGTTGGGCTAGGTAGTGTGCAAAACAAGAACAAAACAACAGTCTCTTCTGTAATAGCTTAAAATATAAGTATTCAACAGGAGGCAGACCAAGAGAGGAGGAATGCAAGGAAGTAAGACAGTATTGACAAGTATAGCAAGCAGTGGCCTCAGCGTGCCAAATTTCTCTCTTTTTTTGTAGATATTGCCTTCTAAGAAATAATTCAAGATAGGATAATCAAGTAGTTTTGTAGATGTTTATGGACAACAGGCAGAAAAGGCACAGTGCTGTATACTTGACAAGTGGAAGTTGGAGGCCAGCTTGGAGGTATGACTCGATATTTTGATGCAGAGTGAGAGTCAGTATAGAGTGGGGATAGGTTAAGACAAGCATATATTATGTTTAATGCAATAGAAGTGGGGAAACCACTTGAAGGCTTCAAAGGGACGTGATATTGTCAAAGTGAAGGATTAGGAAAAAGATCTTTACACAGCAGTCTGAATGAGTAAAAGTGTGGAAAGACTGCATTTGTCAAGGCGAGGGAAATGATTGCTTCAGTAATTGGGACATGAAATGATGAGTGTTTTAGTTGAGTGGATGGATAGGAAAGGCTATATTTTAGAAGGATTAATGCGGAAATTTACGAATAAACTTAATATTATGCCCAGGTTACAGAAACAAGACATTGTGCTTCCCAGTGATCAAGAAAGGATGAATCATTTGGGGGAGTTGATTATGAGGTTTGTTTTAGCTATACTGATTTTGGAGAAGGGAAGCTAATATTTTAGTTTAGACAGAAAGAGTCAGGTCTGGGATAGAGAGATCTGAGTCATCGACACAGAGATGATCATGTGTTTGAGGTACCAAGGACAAAGCCATAGAGAACTTTTCTCAGAAAGCTGGAAAAGGAATGATGAAGATCCTCCAAAGGATGCTCTGATCGAGTTTTTAGAAAGGTAGAAAAGAACTAGAAAGAATGGTCACAAAGGCCAAGAGAAGTCTTTGGCAGTTGCTATGAATACTGATTAAGCTGGGGGGTGGGGAAGAGAGCAAAATAGAACTCTCTTCCATGTGAATGTGGATTACTGTACTTCACCTGAGGGCAAGGTAGGGTGGCACCTTAGGGCCTTTATGTACATACATTTTTGATTAATCGAGTGTGCTCTGCACTGCGTTGCATGCAGTTGTATAAGTGACATAATGTACATCAGCATGCAGAGAATGGCGGTGGTGCTGCCACCATTTTCTCAGCGCTGACTTGCATTTTGCCATTTATACAAATGCATGCACCCAGCGCTGCGGCACAAACATATGTACAAATGCTCTTTAAAGACCAGTTCTTTCAGCAAGGCATAAGCTTTTGTAGATGACAGCCTACTGTGTCAGATGCTATGACTAAACTACCTGAGCTTTGAAGGAAGACTAGAACAATACTGATCCAACATCCACCGATGCAACTAATCCTATCCTTGCTCTTCTGGTCATATTTTAGTGCCGGTTTGGATTTTAATTTTTTCCTATCTTAAAAGAAAGTTAAAAAAAAAAACATTAAACATAACTTATTAATAAATGTAAATAAAATACTAGGTATTTTGGAACAAAATGTAACCAAAAAATCCTTGGTATAATGTCTGTTATTCTCAAAATGTGGGTTTTTGTTTGGGGGGATGTACATCTGAGAAATTCAGACATTTAAAAGCATATTTTTGTCATGGCTCCTTCATGCCTAGTTTGAATCTGTGGAATTACTTGTTTGTAAATTTAGTTCAGATAAAAACATTTTTCTCAAAAAAAGGACAGTTTCTGAATGTGTCATGTGAGATCTTGTATCTACTTATTGGTGTAACAACTAAAACAATTAAGGAAAATGGTTGTGCTTTACATAGTTTTGTATGCCATCTTTCTTTCTTTGATTGTTCTTAGCATTATTTTTTCTTTTTTGTTTTAAGTTTTTTCCTTTTAGTTTTCCTACATCGTAAACAGTCACAAGGACTATGACTTTATGTACTACTTGCTTAATTTTTCCTATTTAACTGAAATGTTATTCCCCTTATGTGTAAAAATTTATTTTAAATATTAGGAAAAAGAAGACACTAGTGTTTTCAAAGTTTTGTTAGAATTAGTGAGTTTGAAAAAGGAAATGTCAAACGCCAAACAAAACAGCAGCTGTTTTAAAACATGAACATATTATATCACAAGCACAGAGGTATATGTCATGTTTAGGAAAATTTACTGGCTACAGTATTTTAGCCAGAATTTTATTTTAAGGACAGTGTCAAAGCTAAGAAGAATCAAAGAGTATCTGCTCTGGTATCTAATATTAAGAATCAACATGTGACAGCTGTTCCATTCTTGAAACAAAATATGTAGTATCTATGTTAAGCGTAGAAAAAAATTGTGTCAGATGCATCTCTGTTGTGACAGATAAAGGCTGTATAACAGCAACTCTGGTAAGTTGGCCCTGAAAAAGCTACAGCCTTAGTAAAGCTCCCTCTGCTGGACATCCAACAGGCCTGCTAGTGTAGGTCTACCGTAGATTTTAATCTTCTAGAACTCAAATGATTCACTCTGTTTTGCATCCCTGGGTGCCATCTTGGGACAGAGATCCTCCATTTAGCACCCCTGACAACGTTTGAGACCCCACAGTCTGACTTTAATACCCCTGTGGCTAGTAATGTCAGTTGCTTAAACACATCCTTCCCAGAACACCATACTATGGGCGCTCTACATTCACCGCTTACCTCTCAATAGTTGCGTAATTAAATTGTGTAACACAAACTGACTTTTTAAAAGGTTCCTGCCACAGATCCATGCACAAGAATAAAATACCTATATTAATTTTCCCTCTTTCAGTTCCTCATCGCTAGTGAGAATGGCCTCTGGACTTTGGCCAGAAACATTTTAGCAGTCCATTCTCCTCCTCCCCCCCCGCACATGATTTCTCTGGTGGAAGATTATGTCCCCCTCTCTTTAAATTTCATTTCAAGGGCCAAATCAGTTCTAAATTCTATTGGGCAAAGCCCAGTTGTCAGATTCCAAATTTCAGCTAAATTGAGCTTAATCATTGAAGTCTGTGTGTGGCTCTACCACCAGGCAAGTATCCTCCCTCCCAGACCCATCATTTCTGGGCTTTGAATATTCCCCAAATCCACGGCAGGCATTCTGTATGCAAGCTTCAAACCCAGAGGCTGTAGGATTCAGATGCCTCCTAGTCTCGTTTGCTTCTACCCAAAAGACTGAGGAGCAAGCCGTGGGGGAAGCATGAATGTCGTCCCCTGTTGCCACAAAATTGTGCAGTTGAGTTCCTGCATTCAGGGAAGCTCTCAGGGATCAGTCTGCTTGGAGTGCAATAGACAAGTCTCAGCCTGGAGAACTGCCTTAGGGAAATCTGCCTTAGGGGTTAGCCTGTTAGGAGTGCAAGGGATAAGACTCACCCTGGGAAAACCACCCCCTGGATTATGGCCAGCTATCTGCTTGTATGCTTGTAGTTTCTTCTCTCTCTCTCTCTCTCAGATGTCTATAAGCAAGCCCATTCTTTTACAACCTCCCATCCATCTCCTTTGTCATGTGACATCCAGTCAGCTTTGTTACAAAATTAAAATCCCCACACCAGGCAATCCATCACATAATTACCATTTTGCCTGGATAGACTGTTTCTGAGAAGTAGCAAACTCTTGTCTTGTTATGCCTTCACTGCATAGAAGGCTTCTAAGGTTTTATAATCCTTCTTTATTAGTCCTATGTCACCATCTTTTTAGTTTTCAGTCCAACTTGGGTGTGGACACAGGGAAAGTTTGGAGCCCTTTCAAAAGAGAAATTTTTAAAAGAGCAGCAGCTGTTACCTTATGCATGAAGGGAGAAGGATTCAAGTGCAGGAAACCCCTCCAACTTTTAATACTCCTTCCAGGGTTAAAGCTGGAGTGCATTTGAATTGTTCTCTGTTTGTTTGCACATAACAGTTAGAACATACCAGCCACTGCCCTTTCTCCAAGCAGTTTGTAGGTCTGCACCTCTTGTAGTACAGTGAAAAGGCAAATTAGGCCTCGTATTCAAAATGAAGTGTGCAGACTGCTGCAGATATACACAGAATTTCCAGCATTAAAACAATTCATCAGCCATACACAAGAGTTCCCAAATTGTTACAGCAGCTGAAAATAATTATTGGAAGTTATTCAGCACATTTTATGCTCAAACCACTCTGCAAAAATAAGTCCTCACAAAAGCCTTATTAGGCATTGAAAGTATCTAGTTTTATCCCTATTTTATGAATACAGCAACTGAAACAGATAAGTAAAGTAATTCACTCAAAGAGGCACAAAATAACAGTTAATATGCATCTTGTCAGACTAGCTTTGTGTTAGTTTATTACTAGATCCAAATTAGTGTTGCTTATAATAATAATAATAAAGCAGATGCATGCCATATTCAATGAACCTTTTTCATACATGTGTGTTTTTCATGGTTCTGAACTTTAATGAACTTCTCATACAAATGAAATCTGTTTTCCAGTCAGCAGTTATTCATGAACTTTTTTCATAGTGTCACTTTTTAGAAGAAATATTTCTTCTTTACAAACTACTTATCCATTGAAAAATTGTTCCTTTTCAGGTGAGAGTGGCAAGAATTCAGCAAATAGAGAAGGATATACTTCGTATACGACAGCTATTGCAGTCACAAGCAGCTGAAGCAGAGGTGAGCAAGCGATTTTTGGATTAGAATTTGCTTTTTCCATTATTATTACATTTGACTAATGTTATCATTTGCCTTCTTTTGATTAGAGGTTCATTTATATTTTTTAATTAAAAAAACTAAAGAAAAAAGCCCACAGCATCTTAAGTGAGTGCACTGTATGTGCACTATTGTATTTATATTATATCATATTGACTTAATAAATTATATTGACTTCTGACTATTGACTTAATAAACAACAAGCTGTTATGTTGCTTTAATCTACCCCAGAGACCAGCAACCTTTTACAAGCTGTAGGCCAGAACAACCTGGCTCCAATCCAGTGCATGCCAGGTAGCTGTGGGGGGAGCTTTCCCCACACCCATGCCAGGACCAGGCAGCTGGAAGCTGCACCCCACTGCTGCCACTGCTGCTCCCAGCCTTCCTGCTCCCTGCCTGTGGCGCAGGTGCAGCTTCCAGCCACTGGGGAGCTACACTAGGGTTGGAAAGCTGTAAACTGTGTCTGCTTCTGCTACTTTTTCCTGTTCCGCAGGCACTTCTCCCTCCCTCTCCCCTCAGCTGTGGTGCAGGCACAGTTGGAAACCATCTAGCCCCACCACAAGTCCTGACTGGCTGGAAGCTGCATGCACCACACTGTAGCTGGGGTGTGCGAGAAGATGTGATAGTGTGGATACAGTTTACAAATACCTGGTGCCAGTTCAGCTCCCCAGTGGCTGTAAGCTGCACCTGCAGGGAAGCAGAGGGCTTGGGAGAACCAGCAGTAGTTCAAGTTGAGATCTCACCTTTCTGGCCCTAGTGTGGACATAAGCACACACCACCCTCCCTGCCCTCCCTCCCACACTTGCTGCTGATGCACCACCGCAGACACCTGGTGCACATTGGATCAAAGCTGGGAGGGTTGAGAGAAGCGGCAGCAGTCACAACACAGATCCTTTCCGATCCTTGCTGCCCAGCTCCAGCATGGGCACAGGCAGAGCCCTCAAAGTTCATAGCCAGATTCAGCCCAAAGGTTTAATGTTGCTAATTGCTGATGTACAGAATGGATACTTCTTGCTTTAAAAACCATTGTGGCTTTGTGAATTAGTTGTTGGAAGATGCAACTATAGCCTCTGACTTCCTAGGATGTATAGTTCAGGTACATGTTTTCTTTCTAGTGAGCTGAGGCTAAACTGTTGTCTATGCCTCTACTTTGTTATTGAGCCAGGGAACAACCTGAGAATAATGTGTTGCTTGAAAACCTAACTTCTAGGATGTTTGAAGAGACAAAACAGTACCTTTCAAAGGGGGTGAATTATACTTAACAAATAATTGTAATAGCTAATAGCAAAGTCTTTCTAAATTAAAGGATCTGGCGAGGAGTTGCATGGTTGGTTGATCTTTTGAAAAGAACACGTGAACAAAGAGTGAAAACTTAGCCTTTTGTGTCAGATTTTATGTTAGAAACCTAGAAAGAGATTAGTTTAATGTCATTTCTATGGTGTCATGTGCCAAAGTCTGCTGTTGCAGTCACCAGTAACAACCACTACAGTTAAGGTTGCTAATTAGAGTTCATTATGATCCCATTTTGCAAAATTTCACAAAAGCTGGAGCTTTTCATGGCTGGTGTATATCCAAGGATGATATTTTTAAAATATAGTTATTTTTTTATTTACTAGAAGATGAAAGCTGTGTTTTTTACATTGTGATTCTTTCAGGGGATAACTAATTTAACAGAACTTTAAATCTGACATTATAGATGGATCTGGTAGCAATTATTATAATTTTGTTTGACCCTTGTCATATGTTAGCTATTCCAACTGAAATTTTCCATTTTTTTTGTATGCCTTAGAATAAATTAAAAAAAAAAAGTTTCAATAAAAGAAAATTTCTTTTAAGTTTGGAGGAAAAAATAGCTGTTTTTGCAAATATGTGGTATACTCTGTCATCCCAACAATTTTATTAAATGCTAAGAAACCAGGAACTTGAAATTTGGCAGACTTATGATCCAAGATCCTTTTTGCTGTCCCAGATAAAATTTTCCCAGATTTGGATTTTAATAAGCTTCAGAAAATCATGATAGGCTTACATATGCATAATAAAATTTGTTATAGGCTTGTTGATAAAAACTTCCAAATATGTTGACTCCACTGTGTACTTCAGCTCTGTGGAGCCGTATTTTCAGCAGCAATTGTGTATTTGCATTTAACCTCCCACTAAATCTCTTGTATCTTAAAGGCAGAGCCAGGAATTGACAAAGAAGAGTTAGAGCATCCATAGAGAAAGGTGCACTGCAACAGAAGTCAGTAGGAGATAACCTTGGGTTTTAGTTTTGTAATCTCTCACAAAACTGGGAGGGATTGCAAACACTTTGGAGGACAGAATTATGATACAGGAGGATCTTGATAAATTGAAGAACTGAACTGTAGACAAAATGAGATTCAGCAGAGACAAATGGAAAATGCTACGTCATCGCTGGCAGTCAGTCAGTTTGAGCATGGTCTCTGACACGGCTCACTGATGGGTCTTGAAATGACTTGAGAGAGGCTGTAGACTGGGATTCCTCTCCCTTTCCTTCGTTCACTTCATCTTCTCTGCTTCAAGGGAAAGAAAGATGCCTTACCTTGAAATGGCTGCCCCTCGGTTGAGGTTCTAGTGCCACTGAAGTTGGTTAGCAGCCAGCTTCTCCCAGCTCTTGATGTTGGTTGGCATCTATTTTCTTAAGGTAAAAAGTAAGGTGCTAAACCTGAGGAACTAAAAACAAATGCAAAATAAAAGTTACTGGTTATGGAGTAGCACTGCCATTAAGGATTGGGGGTAAGGTGGATCAGGGGCTCAGCATGAGTCAGCAATGTTATGCTGTTAGGAAAAAAAAGGAAATGGAATTTTGTGTTCTATGAACAGAAATATGATATGGGAGACGTACATAGCTATGCAAGGCACTGATATGTGCACTTGTCCCTCTGCTTTACCTGTGCCAAGTTAAGATGTTCTTGGTGTTTTGGAGCGTTGTGCCCCTGTGTGACAGAGTTGTTTGTTCAGTTTTAAGAATAGGTTAGACAAGCACTTTTCTAGGATTCCTTACATAGGGATGATCCTTGCCTTAAGCAGGGGATTGGACTAGGTAGCCTCATGAGGGCTCCTCTAGCCCTGCTTCAGTGATTCTGTGATGATGCTAGTTGTTCAGTAGACCTCACTACCACTCTACTAGTTGTTCAGTAGACCTCATCTGGGTTGTTATATGAATTTTGGTGCACTACATTTTAAGAAGGATGTAGAGCAGGGGTGCTCAAACTCTAGCCTGTGGGCCAAATGCATGCACCAGGCCTGTGGGTCTTCTATGGGTTGGGAAATTTGGTGGCAGGGAGCAGTAGCTTTTAATACTGTCCCATCCCCACTACAAAGTCCTACACCCTCGTCTCCCCATGTGGCTGAGTCAGGGCTGGGCCACACCCCCTTCTCCCTGCATGGCTTGAATTGGGACTGGACTGCTCCCCCTTCTCCCTGTGCTGCTGAATCGAGGCCAGGCTACTTTTCACCCCCCTCTGCATGACCAAATGGGATTCTGCTGTGCCTGCATCAGGTGCTGAATTGGGCCAACTGGCTGGATCAGGCTCAGGGACAGACTGGACACTGCCCATCCAGCCTGCTGGAGAAAAAGTTTGAGCACTACTGATGTAGAGGAACTGAAGTTTGTCCACTGCTCAACCCAGCCCTAACTGCAACAGAGCAGAGTGGCATGTGGTGCAGCCCTCTCTCTTCAGGCTTTCAGCAGCAGCTGGCAGGCCAGCAGGTTGGATATTGCCTACCCCTGCTGTAGAGGATAATAACCTTTTGCTGCCACCACTTTTATTTATTTGATTTATATGACACCCTTTCCAACAAAGCTCTTTACTTAAATGTATACTTAGGATTTAAAGGTATGGACACACAAGTTCCTTTGAGTAAGCCAGGGTATGAACTTAGAATCATTGTCAGCAATTCCACGGTTCTAGGGTGATCTCTACCATGGCTCATTGATAGGTGCTTAGAATCATAAGTTTGAAAGGGACTTTGAGGGCATCCGGTCCAACCTCTGCAGCACAAATGCAGGGATGCTCTTCCTAAGAAATCCCCATCAAGTGTTTATCCAGCCTACTCTTGAAAGCCTCCAGTGAAGAAGATTCCACAACTTCCCTGAGCAGTCGTCACTGCCTCACTGTTTTAATAGTAAGAAAGTTTTTACTGAGATCTTTAAATCTTCTTTACTGACATTTAAAACCACTGTTTTGTGCCCTGCCCTCTGTAACACAGGAGGCTTCTTCTTTATGACAGTCTTTTGGATATTTGAAAACTGCTATCAAGTCCCCTCCCCCCAGTCACCTTTTCTCTAAATTAAACATTCCTAGTGCTCTCAGCCTCTCCTCATATGTGCTTTCCACCCCCTTTATCATTTTTGGCTTTTGCCTCTGAACCTTCTCAGCATCTCCATGTTCTCTTTATAATATGGAGCCCAGAACTGCACAAAGGACTTTAGCTGAGGCTCAGCTGTGTCAAGTAGTGGTAGTGTCACTTCTCATGTCTTACACCCAATGCTGCTTCATTTTATTTTGCCAGTGCTTCACATAGCTGACTCGTATTGAGTCTGTGACCTAATAAAACCCCCAAATCCTTCTCAGCAATGCTACTCCTCTGTCTGTTATCTCCTATGCTACATTTGTGCATTTGCTTATTTCTCCCTAAGTGTGCAGTACTTCCTATTTGTGCACATTGAACTTTATTCTTTTGTCTCTAGCACAGCTCTATAATCTATCAAGATCCTTTTGAATTCTACTCCTATCCTCCAGAGTGTTTCAAGTCCTTCCAGATTTCATGTTGTCTGCAGACTGAATTGGGAGGTTCTCTATTCTAGCATTTAAAACATTAATAAACATGTTAAACAGCACCAGACCCAGGACAGATCCCCTGTGGAACCCTTCTGACATTGATCCATTTATAATTAGCCTGTTCTTGCAGTTACTGTGTTAATTATGTAACCACCTAATAGTATATCTCACCCACATTTCTCCAGTTTACTTATGAGAATGTCATGTGGGACCATATCAAAAACCTTACCAAAGTCTATGTATACTATGTCCACTGCATTCTCTTCATCTACCTAATTACCGTATTTATTTAAATATAAGATGACTACCAAATATTAGGCTACCTCCCAATAATTAGACTGTAATTTTCCATATATATATATATGGAAAAATTATAAATTTATTATATTTTCCCAGGTATAGAATCTAAGTATTGGAGGGTGGTCTTGAATCCCCCCACCATTGTTGCAGTTGGGAAAGCAGTGGCTGGGAGGGGTGGGGTCACGTGACCCCTTTTTCTTCTGCCCTTCCCACTTCTTCCCTCTGCACCCTTCCCACCCACCTGCATCCTCCCATCCCCAGTTACCCCCAGCCTCTGCCTCTTCCCCTGCCCTCCACCTTATTGTCAGATGCTGCTGCTTCAGCCTGGAGCACAACAGGTGGAACTCAGCCCTTGCCTGGCCTTGTACAAGTGTCAGTACTGCTGATTGGCTAGGCAGGCAATGCAGCAATATGAACACTGCTGATTAGGCAGGCAGGGGAAGGATTTTTTATGTGCTTCCTGCCCAGGAGAGATGCCAGTCTGAACCAGAGCTGGGCTGCACCTGACAGTAAGGTGAAGGGAAAGGGGTGGACAGGGCATCAGAAGCTGCAGAGATGAAGTAGAGGGGGAGCCAGGAGGCTGCTCTGGGTCACTGGCTTTGACCTACCTTGTACGCAAGTAAACATGGTAGTTACTTTCTCAAAGGTGATTAACTTAATTTGACAGGATTTGTTCTTGCAGTGCATCAGCTGTTGCACAGTAACTGCCAGTGTGCTGCCACTACCCACACTAGAACATGCAAGAACATGTACACTGGCAGCAGCTGGGGCATTATAAACTGACATGCTAGCTTACCTTCTGGTTGTTTTTTTGTGCACTTCAACCTTGGATTCTAACCTTTTCTTGAAAGCTATGAAGTTGTAGTCAAAAAAATGTTAGAAAAAATTTTAAGGTTGCCTTATGAGCATTAAAAAGTTAGGACATGCTAGCACAAACTTGATTTGGTTTTTTGATGCACAGATATGATAGTTTGCAAATTCAATTCTTTACTATTTGTTCTTTAGGACCTTTCCTTATTTTGGTGTGTGGATACATGGTGAATTAGGCTGAATTGCTAGGCAAGGGAGGGTATTCTCTTGCTTGTAAGGCAGAAAAGTAGAATACTGGAGAGCTGGTTCCAGTCCATATTCTGCTGATACTGTGCTGGGCAAGATTACCATACTGCATATGCATGGAAGTATTTCCTTTTCTACTATTCCTGTGCTATTTTGAAACTGACTTGCCCACAGTTCAATACTGTATTAATGCAGTATTTTGTGTTGTATTAATATGCACATATAAATAAAATTTGTGAAATGCAATATGTATTATTACTGTTATACTTCCTTCCTGTTTGAGGTAGAACAAACAGTACAACTCTTGGTTCAGTTTGGCACAATGGCCAGCAAAACATGGTTAAACTGCCAGCAAGCTTTGTTTGGTTGTCTAAAAAATAACAACATAAATTCTTACCTTGTTTGAAAAGTATTGCTTTTCTAATAGACTTTTTCAGAACTTTTTTAAAATCATTTTTGTAGCTTGTTTTTAGCTCAGTGATAGTGTTGTGACTTTATAAAGATTTTTCCCTCTCTGGCTTGGGGAAAAAGAAATCTTTGTGGTTCATCTTTATCTTCAGACAGTGATAAGTTTGCAATGCCTTAAATTCCCCCATTCCATAACACAAATGATCTCACTTTTCATAAAAGTCCATGTTACTAAGAACAAGGAAACACAGAAATTGCCTTGCTAATATAAAAAGTCTTTTTTTTTATATACAATACTGAACTTTATTGAGCAGATATAATTCTCTCCATATCATTACTAAGCAGCTTTATTTTAAAGATCTGACTTCTTGGTAAATGTGGAGAAAAAAATCAACCTGTCATTAACTCTAACATAGAAGAAAATCAACCAACCATACAGTCCCTCAGATAACAAAATAATACCTACATCCACTTCGGTCAAGTTATAAGAAAGTCATAATGCATTGACAGCATACTGATGACTGGAAGGAATAAAGTTGCAGTATGAGTCTCCTGTGGTGGTGGAAGGAGTGGGGCTGGGGCAGGCACTGCACAGCTGGGGCATGTCACAGGACGGAGCTGCGAGCAGCTTGTCTGGGGGGCGCCCAGCGCAGGGAGGGGGTGGCAGCTCCCACCATTGCATACACCCCAGGAGGGCACAGGGGGCCATGTCGCCAGATCTGTGGGCGGGACAAGGCCAGGTTGCTGTGGGCTGGGGCCATGGCAACACCAAGCTGTTCCTGGTGGGGGTGTTGGGCCAGGCTGTACTGGGAGCATGGGGCTGGGGAGGGGAGGAGGGCTACTGTGGATTCTGGAGTGACTACAGCCCCTCCTGTAGCCCCGTTCCCAGCATTACTGCCACCTGCCCCAAGCGCAGCCCAGCCTAGCACAGTGCCAGGAAGAAGCTGATGCTACTCCAGCCTGCCCTGCTCTGTCCCGTGCACAGATCCACAAGTACGTGCCTCCATGCCCTCCCAGGGTATGTGCAGCAGTGGGAGCCTTCCACACCCCCTGGATAAGCTGCTTGCAGCTCTGTACCACACTCTGCCCAGCTGTGCAGCGCCTGTTCCAGCCCCACTCCCTCCTTCACTGTGGGGGCCTATGGGAGCAGGGGGGGGCGGAGCTGCAGCACTCCAGAATTCGCCATAGCCTCCCCAAACCCACTCTCCCAGTGACATCGCAACCCACCCTGAGTGTAGCCCAGCCCAGCCCTCACCGGAGCCCTTGTCAAGAAGGAAGATCACTAAAGTACTAGTGCTGAGGCAATGAATTCTAGTCCCTGCTCCTCCACAAAGCAATACTAATGTTTATGCAATTCACACAGCCCATGAGCCAAGGTCTCATTCTGTTAAGACACAAGATGACTTTCACCCTGATAAATTCATTGAAAAAGCAACAAGCAAGTCTGTGAAAATATAAATGTGTGGAAGTTTGGAAGACAATGGGTAGAGATAGGAGGGGAGTGGGGATAAGGGAGGGAAATGTGGGAAGGAATGTAAGTGGTCAGCTGGAGGCAAGTTACCTGGGGTATCAGATGTCAGGCAGGCTGTAATGTCATAAATCTAATATCTGTATTAAGTCCATGACCTTTTTATGGCCCACCTGAAAGAAGAATTACTCAAGAACTGCACCATCAAACCCAGGCTACAGCTGAGATAGATAGATGATATCTTCATAATTTGAACTGAAAACCTGCAGTGTCTGATTGATTTCCATCACACATTCAACAATTATTACCCCTCCATCAGACTATCTCTTGAATACTCCAGCACCAACATTTCCTTTTTGGACACCATGATCAGTAGCCAGAATGGTAAAATACAAGCCACCATATACAAGAAACCCAGGGACCAACATACGTATCTATGCAGAACCAGCAATTGCCCTAAACACACCAAAAAAGCTGTAATTTACAGCCAAGCTCTGCGATACCACCAGATTTATACTGAGGAGAATACCTGTGATCTTCACCTCACAAATCTCAAAAGGGCTTTCACCCAACAAGGACAGTCCTCCAGAAAAAGAGATTGCACTTTTGAAAGAGCCATTTGGATACCATACGAAGAAATCCTGGAGTACAAAAAGAAAATCCCCATTAAATGCACACCATTAGTTATGACATAAACTTTCGTGGAACCTATTTGGAAAATCCTCAGAAAACTGCAACCCATACTAGAAGAAGACCCAGTTCTGCCTGACATCTGATACCCCAAGTAACTTGCCTCCAGCTGACCACTTGCATTCCTTCCTGCATTTCTCTCTCTTCTCCCCCATCTCCTCCGATCTCTACTCGTTGTCTTTCAAACTTCCATGGATTTGCACATTCACATTCCTTTGTGGGTGGTTTGTGCCCAAAAACTTACAAAGAACTTTTTTCCAACTATTTAGTTGGTCTAATAAAAGATATCACATGTATCCAAAGAACCTTGCCTGCCTATGTCTTTAGATAAACACAGCTACATCCAACAACCCTTGAAAAAATAAATGAATGGCATAATGTCACAGATAAATTAATTGAGAGTTTAGACATGGTTACTTCAAACACAACACAGGCAAGAATGAAAGGCCTCTATTATATCAGAGTCTAGGCTCATCTACTTTGATCACATTGTTTCTCAAAAAAGTATTCCAAAGGTGTTTCTATGACTCACAATAATACAGTGTGTGGCTATGTGCTCTCCTCTAGTAACTACATGACATACAGAGGTTTGAGATTCTACAGCAGGTTTCATGCTAAGATACCTGATTATGTGGGTCAAGTGGGTAGAGACTCATGCTTTTATATCCAGAGATCCTGCATACAACTGCCAGAGGTGATGCAAAGAATATGTATTGTTAATTTGGTTATGCTGTTTGTAACTAATAAATCACAGGCACTCAAAATAGAAGCGATCTTTGCTGAGAGGTCTAGCCTAGAGTACTATATGATGTTGGGCCTGTTCTACAGGAAAGCTGTAAATGAAGAATTAAAATATGTGTAGAGAGGGCAGCAAATATGTGAAAATGTCTCCTAACATTTTGCATAAGATCAGATAGACTGTGTTATAGTCTTGGTAGGGAAACGGTAGGATCCAGTGGACTGGAGGATAGTTTAGCTGCAGGAGGGAGGGGAAATGGTTTGGGTCATATAATAGAATATTGATAGGTGTGATAGCATCAAAACATATTGAAGCTTGGTATCAAGAATAAGACTGTAGGAACAATCCCACATTTACACTTCATACGGCTTTCTGATAACTTTGTTAATAGCTGTATTTAGGAGCTCTGATTTTGATGAGGATCATCTTATGATCACTCTAAGTGGTCATGACAAAAATGTCATTTTCATTGAGTTATGTGGAGAATTTTACTTCCATTAGGAGCTGAAACATCTGTTTCTACCCGGCTTGCAATATCATTTGCATTCATTCTGATCGACTGATTAATTTTGGGATGAACATATTGTTTGTTTAATTTATGGTATGATTGATACCCTCTTCATATTACTGTTTAAATGTGGGGAGATTCCTTTAGTATAGTGTAGATATGCTCTGGGTATATCCATTCTGTCCACCCAGAAAGAGCTTGTATTTGATTGGAAAGCTTAATAATTTAACTGTTCTAGCATTTGCCTCCAGTAAATGTGTAGATCATGTGACATTGCAGAGGAGACAGTTGTTTGCTCCAATTCTGTTATATGTCAGATAGTGATGTGAGCATAGCCGGTTGAGGATGGTGTTACTGTGTCTCACAGCAAATCCTTTGTCTTGCAACACGATAATCCTCAGAGGACATGCTTCACTTTCATCTTGCAATTTTGCTAAGACAGTCAGTCTCAGCTGTTAATTATTAAGGCTAGAGGTTATGAAATACAAAGTACAGCTCAACGGTTTTGTGAAGCTACAACACTGATGCATTCACAGCTCCAGAAGCTTTAAATGATAAAGTATACTCCATTTCTACGTATAATGCTTTAAACTCCTACATTAACAGAGAGCACCTCAAGGGAAGCATGATACAGGCTCTCATGAAACAGAGAGGCAGAATGAAGGTCAAGGAGCAGCAGAAATCAGCATGGCAACTACTGGTAATGGTCAGGTAAAGCAAGTGTTTTATCAATAACATGTTTTAAAAACAAAAATGTCTGGTGCTGCTTTGAGTATGATTGGGAATTTCTGCTGCAGGTATTGAATTGTGCTTGAACAGGTTTTTTCAGATGTATGAATTCTGAAAAGGCTGGCATTTTTCTCCCCCTCCTCTTCCCCCATTGGAAGGGAATAAAGATCAGAAAGGATATTTTAATTAAATGGAATTTAAATTTTCCATTATACAAGGTACTTTTTTCCTTTCTTTAAACTTAACAGGGTTAATATTTAAGGGAGGATGAGTGAATATTTTCGTTAAAAAAATGTATCTTGTGTTGTTCATGTTCAAGGTTATGATTACTGATGGACATTTTTCTCAAAGATTTCAGCTCAGAAATGGTCACTGAAATGCTGTAACTTATAAACTTGTCATTCAATCTTTGTTTTTACATCAGATAATTTCTGTTTCTTAGTGAAATGCTATTTTACATAAATGTTTGAAACCAAAAATCTCATCATTCCGAGATAATTTTCCTCCCTGTATGCTAAAGAGTGATATAGATGTTTTTTTCCATGTTTGTCTAATGCTATTACTGAAATGTGTTAGCTAGGTAAAATATGAAACTACAGTAATTTCTTCCTTACCTGCCCTTTTTAACTTATTAAAATTATGGATTTTTTTAACTAAATAATTTATATCTTGGCTTACTTTGCCCTACTGTGATAGTCACTTGTTTCATAATCTCAAAGTGTGGCTCATATTTTCATAGTATTCATTCAGGTTCTCATAATGTTACTAATTTGAAATCACAATTCATATATAAGCTTATTTCTTTTTCTCACTTTGTGCCTGAATTGAAGGAAATATTTGAGTCCTTTTTAAAGTCTCTTAAGTACACAAGTATCTTTTGTTATGTCTCAAATACTTAATTTGAAACATAGTCCTTAATTTGCTATTAAACATTTAATCACTGTTTGGAATCCATTTTTTTTGCTGTATCTGAGCAGTTGCCTGGGGCCTCTGCTGTAACCCTGATAACAGCATTAGTCTGAAGAGAAAAAAATAGTTCAGTGATGCTTTTGGACTAAAAGCATAATGTGTTTAAATAATAGATGCATTCTGGCCACATGTTCATCTTTCTTGTATGAAAGGGGTTATTTTGGACAAGGGAGATTTGGGGGAGGGGAGAAGTATTTTTCTCCTGTTGTTTGATAGCTGGGTGCCTCAGCTTGTGTTCTATGAGACATCTGGGGATTATATACTTTTAGTGCAAGGCCAGGGACAGGAGGCTTAATGGATTGGACACTAATATTTATTTCTGGGAACCCAGCTCCATCCACCTTGTATCATTGAGCAATGAGCATTAAATAGAGTGAAAAAAAATGACCTAATAATTTTGGGCTAGCCAATTTTGCAGTCAGATGAGCATTGTTAATTGAAGATTTGCCTACAGGGGACAATATTTTTCAGGACCAAGTTATGTTCTCTTCTGCATCATGTCACATATTCTACTCTGCTCAATTATATTCACTGTATTGGTAGTGAAATGAAATGTACTAAAGTCTTTTTTTGCAAGTTGTCTAGAATATTACAATGAACGTCACTGCTTCTTTTATGCACTATGTTGCAAAACTAGGGGTAAAAACCCAAAACAGGCAAAGGAAATAAATCTAGCAACAGATCAGGCAAGCACAAGAGGGTGAAGGACAATATAAGAGTGGACAAAAAAGGAGAAATGTGTAAAAGTAGGATTGAATACTGCTGGGGTTCAAGTACGGCAGTGCTGTCCAACTTCTAAGTGCCTGGAGGCTGCACACAGCACAGATGCTTCCCTCTGCTGCTCTGTGCAGCCGCTTGGGCACCTCTCCCCACCCACTGCTGCACCATGTCAGCGTGATTTCCCTCCCCTTCCTCTCCTGCTGCAACACGTATCCTGCTGTTCCCCCCATGTCCTTGCACAGCCTGGACTCACTCTCAGCTCCCTACATTGTACTACACTGCCCCAACCCCTGGGACAAGGGCTGGAAGTGGCAACCAGAGGAGGGAAGGGAAGCAGCAGAGACTCTGGCTGCTATTGTAGCTGGAGCAATTAGGGTAGCAGCAGCTGGGTGAGTGGAACAGTCCTGAAATAGGCTTGTGGGTTGGGGGCATTTGGACTTGCGAAAGGAAAAGCATGAGAGTTGAAAGTCTGGCCACTTACTAGTTTTTCAGATGAATTCCTACATATTTTGAGTATTAGTTATTTCAGCCTAGTCTTCAGCAGACTGGTAATAAAAGATAATTACATTTGATTTGGACCTCTTGATTATGTTAGAGTCAAAATGCCAGACAATTCAGTATGTTAACTAACCTTAAACTCTAAAGCAAAGAGACTCTTTAGATGAAGTTGATTTAATTGTTGGAGCAGTTGGAACTATATTTGTCTCCACCCTACTGCACTTTGATATCCAGTATCTCCAACATTTTGGTTAACATATATACTATAGCTAATTAGCAGTGTAAAATTTTGGGCACTTTTTAAGTTAAAAAAACAAAAATCATATTAAGTGTGTAGCCCTAGCTGGCAGCATGTTCCCTATGTATTTACCACCTTAGGTCATTAAAATCAAAGAATTTATAAAGCCCAATATACTTTTCATTATTTATGAACTTTAACTTTCTGAATTTCTCTCAGCTTGGACAATGAAAATAAGGGCTACATGGGAAAGTTAAACTGCTCTAAGGTAATGTGTGAGTTTAAATTGTTGCAACTACACCCACATAACTCTCTATGTGAGCACTTATTCTGGAAAACAGGGGTCTGCCTAGAGAGTTATAGAGGTAAAACTGTGGTGGTTTAACTATACCTGTATAATTACATTAGTAAATGGACTTTTTCTGTCCAGCCTAGCCCTCAGTAAAACCATTTCATCTTTTATTTATAAGTCTATTCCACATTCACAGTGATGAAGTGTTGATATAATGCCCAATATATAAGCATGCAGAAGTATATTTGATCTGTGCCTTGTTGTACTAAGTATCTTAGATACATTCACTTGTTCATTAAGAAGCATAGACAATACAAAAATAATGTGTGTGTTCTATCCTAGTGTTAAGTACCACTTTTAATTATATAGTAATACTTTCCAATAAAAATTGTTACATTAATAGTCACTATAGATCAGGGGTCAGAAATGTTGCGAGGATCGGAGGCAGTGTATGACACAAAATGAACTCAATATCCAGAGTCACAGTGCAAACCATAGCAGCACACACAACACACCACAGTTTTGGAGCCTGTGAATCACCTGATGGGATAAACTCATGATTTATGTTTGAGGAGTCATACTTGTGATTGAAAGTTGCTTTTTTTCCCCCCATTTTTTGGCACTTTCTTGGCATTGTACTTCCTCTGCACAGTTCTCCTTTCTGTGAGGGCGGGGTTTGCAGCCAGCCAGCTGGCAGCGAGGCCAGGGGCGTTTGCAGCCAGCCAGGAGCAGAAGGGTTTGCAGCCTCCCTGCTACCAGCTGGAATGCAAACTGGCTGCAAACTCCTCCCCCCTCCCCTCTATCCCTCCCCTGTCTGGCTACAAACTCTTCCACCCCCCCCTTCCCACTCCTTTGGCTCACTCCACTGCCCCACCAGTCTGAGTTCACAAGCCGCACCTGGTTTGATATAGAAGTGGCTAGCCACAGTTACCATGGTCCAATTTCAAAAGCAAAAGACACAGTCATTGGCCAAATGAAGATATTCTTGCCCAGCCAGTCAGCAGGCATGAGTGTAGCCTGGGCACAGAACTCTTGCTAGCAGTGGTTAAAGCTTGTGCCATGACCCAGCAGCCAATCATTTGCAGCCTGGTACTGGGCCGCGGCCCGGTGGTTGGGAACCTCTGTTCCAGTCAGTCCTTCTGTTCTAAAGTAGAAGCAACCCAGACAGATGTTTGCTTAATCTGCTCTTAAAACCTTTAATGACAAAGGTTCCAGAGCCTCCCTACGTTCCCTGCTCCAGTGCTTAACTATCCTTGTAGTTAGATTATCATTAAGGAAAACTTTCTAAATCTCCCTTGCTGTATATTAAGCTGATTACTTCTTATTCTATCCTCTTTATAGCACTCTTCTATATATTTGAAGGCTATTACTATGTAAACCTCAGATGACTCTAGACTAGTCTAAATAAACCCAGTTTTTTTAACCTTGCTTTGTAGGTCATCTTTTCTAAAACTTTTGCCATTTTTTGATGCTATATGTTGCTGTGATGGATTCCAAGACAAGTTAGAAGGATGGGGAAGAAAGAAGTGAAGGAAGGTGTAATAATGGTACTAGAGAAGCATCTTGGAAGCTTTTCTTAGAAAGCCTGGACAAGCAGTAGACAATTTAATCTTCTAACTGCTGGAGCAGGGTTTGTCAACTGGGGGCACTTGAGAAGGCCCTAGGGAGTACATGCGGGCAGGCAGGGATGGAGCGCTGCCACACACCCCCTGCCCAGCCAGATGTGGGGGGTGGGGCTGCTGCTGCTCCGCATTTGGGTGTGCGCCACCCCTGCTCCATGATCGGCCACCAGGGGTACACTGCTCTACGTATGGCTGCCAGGGGCACACTGATCCAAAAAGGTTGAAAACCCCTGTATTGGAGGCTTATTTTTTTTGGCTGCTTGACTGAAGGTTGAGAGGACAAAGTGCATGATTCTAGCTGCATCATCCCATCTTCAACTTCACTATTAATGGTCCGTCCCCCACAAGCTTATAACTGATGAAAGGGTTAGCTTTGAAAGTTCTTTAGAAATCTCTTGTCTTCCCTTTTTTTTCTGCTACTGTGGGAGAAACTCATTTAGTACTGGGGCTCAAGCTGTAGCTCATCAGTCAGACTTGTCTGCTTCTGGCACTCGGCTCAATTGCAAGGCAGAAGGTAGCATATTTCAGCATTGCTGCTTTCAAATAATCCAAAAAAAATGGAACTTTCTGTTAAGTGAAGAAATAAGAAAGACAGCTATCAGAGGTAGGCAGCTGAAAACAAAAAAAGAACAAGAAAGCCAGTATTTTATAACTGGCCAAGAAGGAAAAAAACAGAAGGAAAAAGGACTGGAAAGAAACAAATAAATTTGACAACAACACCAGACAAAAAGTAAAATAATGACAGCTTTGTCAGCTTGTAAATCCAAAAGAGTATCTGTCCATGTAACTGTTTCTAGTGAGACTCCAAAAAAAAAAAAAAAGTTTGAAAGCACTGTTTAATGTCTTTGTTCTTTCACTGGAAAAAACAGAACTTTAGCCCCTGGAGACTTCCCTTGCTGAAAATCACAAGTTTCTTGATGCATAGAATCTCCCTCCTTGTTAACTGATGCAGAACCAGTTGTATTCTGAAGCAGTTGAGTTTTTTGCCCTTGGGGTTGTGAGAAGCAGACTCTGAGAAGTAGGTCTCCTGGAATTTTGAAAAATTCTTCTGGACACAAGGAGCTTTCTGCGTTATTGATGCAAGACTCCTACTTATTCTATGGAAGGTAGCCTGAAGTCTGTGTTGGTTTATTTTCCTTGACCCTTGCTTCTGTATGCTGTCCAGTTCATAGTTCAGTTTTCTTTGAGTGAACGTAGTTATTATAAAGTTCAGTAACAGAATGAATTGCATAGGGATATAGAGCTATTTGGAGAGGCAGATTGGGGATAAATGGATAATAAAAGCCAGTTTTATGAGGGGTTTTTTAATCATACTTTCCAAAGTATGTTGTGGTTGATGCATTTTAACTAAAATATGTGGTAACAATATATGGTTGTAAATTAATTAAATGGTCAAATTCTGAAACTTAAAGAATTAATGGTTGGTTCTTTAGTGAAAATTTTGTGGATCCTTCCTAATTGTTGTTTAAACTTGTAGGGTTCAGCGGCTCGAATGGACCATGAGACAGCCAGTGTGATGAGCTCTGGTAGTAACTATTCTGTTCCTCGAAGACTGACAAGTCATCTGGGTACCAAGGTAACCGAAGATTACAAACCACAGGTCGCTAACACTACATTTTTACTAATACAATAACCTCATTGTTTCTACTAGTAGTACTAATATTAGTTAAATTATCTTTCATGCATACTAATTCCATGGAATTTTTATCCTTTAAAATATATTTTTCAGGTTTTAAATTGTCCACAAAAAATCCTTCAAATTTGTGGGGAAATTTTTGAATTATCACTGGTAGAGTTACTATAATTTGGAAAATTTGATTGATTGCAGTAAGTTGTTTGAGCATCTAAAATTCTTGAAGTTGGATGATCCAATATATAAATTAACTTGTGTTAAAGGTTTGTTCTTTGTACAGAATTGAATTCTTCAAATAGATGTTATTACTGAGAAAATTCTAAAGTTATCTGAACCACTGATGCTGCTAAATCAACATTCAAGATTACCAATAAAACTGTAAAAGAAACAGTCTTCTTAAGGAGACATGAAAGGAAACTGAGATTCTAGCATATAAAATGGCCTGATGATACTTGTGATAATTTTTAACGAGAAAGATGGGTTAAAGCAAACCTCGTTCTGTGTCTGAAGTAGATATCCAATACACATTTTGTTTTGGTAGCAATTATTTAGAATTCATCAATGCAGAGTGGGTTTTTATGCACTAGAAGCCTGTTTTCTTTATTAAATAATAATGTTTTAAAAGTGCAAAAAATATTATCTATGATTAATCACATAATTTGTGGACAAAAGGAGTGGTAAAGATATTGATTACAACAGCCACTTCACTAACAAAAAGAGAGAGAGAGAGGGCAGTGTCTGTAGAAGAGTTAGAGATCCTTTGAAACCTTTCCTTGTCCTTTATAGGCAAAAACTGCTTCCATGTCAGCAGGACTAAAATTAGTAGTTTAGCAATGTGGAAGCCTGAAGTTTAGTAGTCACCACAAAATAACTCAAACAAACAACATTTTAGCTATATAGTAGAGGACAATGGATGCTAACTTCTGATTCCTGCTACCTTTTGGAGAGTATTCATCGTAACTCAAACATGTATATCCTGGGACTTGCTATTTACCTTGATGGCCACCCCACTCTGTCCCACAAATGCTTAATTTTGAGTTGAAATTTTTCAACAGTCTCTGCTTGTTTCACAATTTACTTAGCATATTAAGACCGTGACTATCAAGTAAAATATTATTGTTGAAATCCTTTAAGCCCAGTGACCCCACCTCTATTTGTAACCTGTACCTAGAGTCTCTTGTTCATATTATAATTTATCAGGGACCTCTACTCAGATAATAATAGAAGAGAGAGACTCTTGATTGTGATCCAGTATTTTCAAAGGAAATAGTTTCAAAAATAGGATTTTTAGCTATCAAAAACCCTTTCCCTCCAATGTCACAATACACAGTTGACTTCTGATAAAGTGCAAAACAGTTTGTAAAAGTACAGGAATTCAGTCAAGTAATATACATCTTTGCAGGCTTGTGTTCTATGTGGTTGATTCTTGCAAAAAAAATTAAAATCTCCCATTTTGGGGTGATTTTTCTCAAAATCTGTCCGTAATATGTGCAGCTGAATATGGGGGACCTTATATCAAGAGAGCTGTACAATGCACAGATGCTAGTGAATTTTATGCAAGTAACTTGTACTGTGCTATTTACTAATTAGACTAGAGCAGGTGAAGGAGAAGGTAGTGTACAACAGTGAATGTGGTTAAGTATGGGTAATGAAAAGCAAAGATGATGGTGCCAGGTTGTACTGAGCTATAAAATCAAGGGAAATGTTAAGGCATGAGAAGAAGATAAAGTGGAGAATAAAAGAGAGAAAATATACATACTTATCAAGGCTTTCTTGGGGTGGGGAGGGGTTAATGTTTTGTTTTGCTTTGAAATTATGTTGCTGTAGTCCAGGAAGTAAAAATTACCACTCACTGTTGTACCTCTCACTAGCTTGGAGACTCATTAAGCTGATGCCTAAGATCATCTTCACAACTGCTCTCCATTCCAGGACAAGTAGCTACACCCACACATCTAAATAATTGTTTTATTATAGACTCCTGTCACTGCTGGATTTAATCTCTATGATGTACATTAAAGATGCTATTTGAAGTGTCTGGCAAGAGGTATACATTAAGCTGATTGAATTCACTTTAGGGAGGCTACATGTTTTGCCTCACTGGTATATTTGGTTGTTCCCAGTCCAGGAATTGAAAATTCCTAATCTGGGGTTGCCTTACATCTACCCTTGAACTGTCTCAAAGTTGTGTCAAAGGATGTTTCAGTTTTGGTTCTACCATTTTTACATTTTAATATTAAATAGATTGTACATTAAAAAGATACAGTTTTAAGATGTTTAAGGCTTCCACTTCTCAGTTGTGTTACATTAGTATTATAGCTTTAGTGAAACGCATGATTTCCTGAATACCTGGTCTAGTTTAAAGTATTCTGACTCACCCAAATTTTATAGAACTCAGGGGCTGGATTTCGTCTTCAGTAGTGTTAGAAATTCTAATGTACCTCCTGGGATCCATCAGTGATTGGCTAATTATTTAAAAAAATGTAGTTGCTATTGGTGGACCTGAACAAATTTAGTATTTAGCAAATCTCATTCTTTTCTTTGTTGGTATATAAAGGATATGTCATTCTACAGCAGGGGTGGGCATAGTCCGGCCCACAGTGAATGCCATTTCTCAGCAGCCCCTGCCCACATGGCTGGGGCCAGTTTCCATAGAGACTCCAGCCCACTCTGTGACAGCACGGGGTGTGATTTTCATGGAGACTGGCCCCAGCATTACTGCCAAGGCATGCAGCTGGGTGAAGAACTGCTCAGGGGCTGGGATCTTATGGAGGTGACAGCGTGGTCCAGAGCTGGGGCAGAGCCGCAATCTGCAGTCTGCATGCCACGGGCAGGGGTGTACAGGCAGCATAACATGGCTCTGCCCCAGCTCTGGGCCATGCTGTTACCACTGCAGGTTCCCAGCCCTGGCTCCAGAGCAGCTCCCTGCCCTGCCACATGCCCTGCCATTGGTGCTGGGGCTGGTCTCCACAGAAACCCCAGCCTCACACTGTCATGGTGCAGTCACTGCTGGGGTCTCCGTGGAAACTAGCCCCAGCATGCAGGCAGAAGCTGCTGGGAAATAGAGTTCGGCTGCTGTCCAGGTCCACAATTTTGCTCACCCCTGTTCTATAGAAAGGTGTTCACTGTTGTTTCTCTGTTCAACTGGGGTAGCCCACTCAGAGAAAGCTGTGGGTCTTGGTGGTTTTGGGGAGGCACCAGTGTTTGGGCACTTTCTAATAGGATTGTGATGATATGTTGCATGTCAGATCTTTCTAGTGATTCTCAACATTTTTAAACTCCTCAGAAAATATTGGCTTGTTAGCCTTGATGCACTCCTCAGAAAATATTGGCTCTTAGCTTTTGCTCATTTTTTTTTTTTACCTCAGAAAGATAATAAAGCAATTTTTCTGTAGCAAAGAACTTGGAATGTTTTTATCCCCATGGATTCTTTATTTGAAATATCTGTGTTGATATTGTGAATCATATATAGGTGTTTGCACAGCTAACAGTGCTATTATTGTGCAGCAATCCATGACATCCTTCAAAGGGTCTCATGGCACCTCAGGGTGCTGCAGCATCCTGGTTGAAAATCACTGGATGATTCTGTCAAAAGTGAAATTGAACAATTTAAGTTACATACCAAAGCCAAAACAAATGGACAGGTCAGAGCTGCTACCAATTAACTGCTATATTATGCAACCCTCAAGAGATTCCCTCCAAAATTTAACATTTAGATGTGAAATCTGTTTTTGCTGTTCTGAATTCATTGTGTGTATGGAACATTTTCCAATGTCTTAATCATAAAACATCAGTATTTTATATTGCCTATATTAAATAGTTGTTTTTCACTGCTTTTATTCATAATAATGTACAGCCATTTTATCTGTTAAATTTGTTATCTGTAAATAATCTGCCCCATTCAGAAAATGTGTAAAACATTTATTATAGCAAAGTTGATCTGTGATTTTGAAATCTTTAGAGAGAATAAATTAAAATATATCTGTATTAAGGATTTTACTACAACATTAATAACACAGTTGTTCTCGGCCTTACAAATCTTTGTCTAGGGTAGCTATATTTAACTCACTCTGTAGCATGGTATTTGGTACTGGAAATAATGTCTTTCCATGAAAATATGATTTGTGAAAATATATATCTGTTTCAGAGATAAAATTCTTAGTAAATGTATCTTGGCACTCTCAAACAAAAATATTACTGGATAGCACATTTTCATTAGTGTGCTGTTCCAATCTTTTAGTACAATGAATATCTAAAACTACTCATCAGGGGTAAAGATGAATAAAAACAGGTCAAATAATTACTCACTTATTCTATCTACATTACTACTAAGTGCAGTTATGATTAATGTTGTAAACAACAAAGAACTAATAGTAGTTATGCAATCATTTCTAAGTGGTACACATTTTTGCACAGTTTTTAAAGTAATTTTCTCTTCTTTGCTCATATAAACCACCCATCACTTCATTTTAAGTTTGATTTATTATGTGTTCTGTTTTTTTGTTTTAAATAAAAGTGTAACTGAGTTTTTTAATTATTTGGTTTACAGGTGGAAATGGTGTATTCATTGTTGTCAATGCTTGGTACTCATGATAAGGATGACATGTCACGAACTTTACTAGCTATGTCTAGCTCCCAAGATAGCTGCATAGCCATGCGTCAGTCTGGATGTCTTCCTCTCCTCATCCAGCTTTTACATGGCAACGATAAAGACTCTGTGTTGTTAGGAAACTCCCGGGGCAGTAAGGAAGCCCGTGCCAGAGCCAGTGCAGCACTGCATAACATCATTCACTCTCAGCCTGATGATAAGCGAGGCAGACGGGAAATCCGTGTGCTCCATCTTTTGGAACAGATACGGGCTTACTGTGAAACATGTTGGGAATGGCAGGAGGCACATGAGCAAGGCATGGACCAAGACAAAAATCCAAGTACGTCATCATAATGCCCCAAAAATATTAGCAGTATATTATAGAAGCATTTAACTTTTAACCTGAATTTTCAGTTGCGTGTATATTGTGTCTGCACATGTAGATAGATTGTAACGTATAGATTATATACAGTCTTTTTCATGGTAATTTTTAAAAAACTTACATAATACCTGAAAACAGGATGCCATATGCGAAATGCATACTATCTATACACTCTTTCTGAAATACTGTTCTTTAAATAGTAGAATTTAGTACTTTTTCTAAGTGGACTCTTAAGATTTTTTTTGTACTCTATACGAACTTGTTTTTAAAATTCATGGTAATTGTATTTGTCTTTTTTTATTATTATTGTTGTTGTATGTTCTAAATGTTGAATATGTAATGCTTTTTAAAATCCCAATCTTTTACTCAGAGGGAAGGATATTCTAAGGAGATCTCCTTTTTTTTTTTCTTTTTGGCAAAATTGGTCTTAGAAGGGTACAAATAGAGCAGTCTAGTTCCAGCCTATTCAATGTAATACAAGCAACTATTAAGGATACCCTGTGTATGATAGATCAGGGAATTTTAAGCTATTACAGTATTGTCACTGTAAAGTAAATGCACTTCTTAAGAGAAAAAATGTTAAAGTATCAATTTAACTTCTAACAGTGTTTCTGATTTAAGGGGAAACATTTCCATTCTTTCCACCAGTGCCCACTGTCAAGTTAATTAGCCAAATAACTGTATCAGCCTTCAAAATCTACTTGTTTGATAAGGTGGAAATTCCTATTTACAAGGAATATTTGCAGCACCAGAAATTAAATATCTAGAAGTTTGGTTATATGTATGCATAAGTCTGTCCACAAATCATTTTCATTAGATTGCAAAATTAATTTAGTCTTTTCTTGCATTTTTTCAGTAATCCAACTAAAATTTACTTTGAAATTGTATTCCCTTGAAGGTATATTATCTTGACCACACCCTTTTAATAGACCAAGTAAATATTAATTGTTTCCTTTTCGGGTGGGGTGGAACAGTGCCAGCTCCAGTTGACCATCAGATCTGTCCTGCAGTGTGTGTTCTGATGAAACTTTCATTTGATGAAGAACATAGGCATGCAATGAATGAGCTTGGTAAGAGCAAATATTTTTCTATATACATCTGTTAGAAGTTTTTAACTTTCATGTGTGTTATATAGAAATCCAATAAATTGTTCAATATTGCCACAAGTGTAGATAAATCCCCAGTTAATTTAGGTCAACGACCCTGTCCCCAGGTGATTCTTTTGAGCCTGTTGGAATGATATGGTGATCTCAACCCAGTTCTTATTTGGTGAATTATTAACTGATTTGCCATCACAATTGCTGGCAGCTGATACAGTTGGCGATTTTGGAAGACCATGGAAAACACATGTTGGGAATTTTGGAAGGGCTGGACTGCTCCATGGAGACAACCCTATTTCCAAGTTGAAATTAAGGCACATTGGCACACTTTCTGAAGAGCAAACTTGCCCTTTTGTCTGTTCCATGCCTATTAATGTACACAGGTCTCCAGCCACCTTTAATGAGCATTAAGAAGCACATATTATTTCTCTTGGGAAGAGAATTCATCAATAAGAATAAGAATTATGCAGTAGTAATCATCAGGTGTTCTACATAGCCTTTATTCTAATTGTTCTGATCTTGTCAGATGAAAAGAGAACTGTGCTTTGACATGTGCACTTGCTAGGTAAAGTAAAAGGATGTGCCCATTTTACACTTCATAAATACTCATCATGCACACATTACACTGAGACTTTCTTTGAAGTCATCCATAGTTATCTTTTGCAGTGTCTGTACACACACATGCATATATTGCATTCAACTGTGCCTTTAGGTTCCTCATTCTCTTTCCCTGGAAAGTGGCTTGGCATCCATAGTGCTCCAGTTTGCAGCAAGTACAAACTGTGCAAAGAAGATAGGCCATTATTTAATGATGTATTTTAGGACAAACAGGGTGCATCCACACATGCAATTAGCATGTAGCAATAAACTCTGGTGCAGTTTGTGCTGGAGTTATTGCTCCTAGGTGCAACATTTACATGTGCTTTCAAGACCATAGCATGTTGCCCACCCCTGGGTTGTTGGGGCGGTGTGGGGGGGGAGAGCAGCAGCCTGCCAGCCCAGGGCTGCTGTACCCTGGTTCAGCATGCTGGGGCACAAAGGTGCTACAGTGTGCAGCTGGCTGGCAGGCAGCCCCCACACTGTAGCACTCTCATGTCCCAGTTAGCCACAGTCACTGTCTGTACATGCATTTCAGCACACATAACTACTCCACTGTAGGATAGTACTATCCTACAGCGGAGTTAGTTGGTTTAATGTGCCCTAATGCAGGCGCATGTGTAGACAGTGATGTTTTACTGTGGAGCTAATTAATCAGTTCTGTGGTAAAACTCATATTTAGATGTACCCGCATTTATTTACTTTGTTCTCTAACAGCTCTACTTAGAGATAACTGGTACATGTACATATTCCAGTCAAATGCATGAGTGCCTGGAGCAGGGGTCAGAGTGCCAGAAACACCCACAGCCTTGACTTGTAAGATGTCAGCATGCCATTGACGGACAGTTGGGGAGCCATGAGGAGCCCGATCCTTGTTGTGGCAGCACAGCCCCAGCCCCTTCCCCACCATCTGCCTCAAGACATGAGTGCACCCACCACCACCACCAAGCCAGCCTGGGGCTCTGCGGATTTCAGTGCAGCTGCTTGCAGCCTCCCTGCTCCCCCACAGCCGGTTCAGGTTCTGGACAGGCTCCTGCCTCCCACCATGGAGCCCAGGCTGTTCACAGCAGGTGGCAGGGAGGGTGCTAGCAACTGCACCAGGGTCTGTGGAGCCCTGGCCCGGCTCATTGCTGGTTACAGGTGCACGTGCACCTTGGTGGACAGTGAGGAAGAGGCAGGGGCCACACTGCCACAAGGATCAGGCCCCTTGTGGTTCTCCCGCTGCCTGCCCTGAGGCCTGTGGGCCAAGCAAAAAGTCTTCTCATGCCATGCTCTGGCCTAGAGCATCCAAGTCAGATCTGTCATTGAGAGCCCACATGAGGACAGTGCTGTCCCCAGCCAGAGGCATAAGGACAGGCAAGGGCACATATGCTGCCTTTGTAGGGACCATAACTAGAAGTCTCTGATTAGATATGAGGTGCACGTGTACCTGTATGTGGTATACTTATGTGCAAAGTACATCCCAAAGAACAACCGTTACAGTAAGTGTAAATGACTTCCTTAAAATGAACTGATGGCCCAAATTCTCTGAACTGTATGCTTGATGTACACAGGGGGTGGAAGCAAGGATGACCAGTGAATATCAGGTCAATAACCAGTGCAAGATAGATAAAGAAGTGAAGAGGGAGGTCTCTCTTATACTGGCTGTCACTGGTCTGGGGGCACTGTGTAGTAGCAGAGGATCAGCATGATATGGCATCCGGACTAGTTTCCCATTTGTTCAGCCAAAACCCTTTATGTGTTGGATCTTGGGAGAGGAAGTGTTACAGGAACTGGCTGGCAGCCCTAGACCCTTGAAGGACTTTCGCGGGCTTGGAGAATTCTCCATTGCTCAGATCCTCTAGGTAGATGGATACAAAGCAGCTGCATTTTGGCTGTGAGTCTAACCCAATATGCTTTTAGCAGGCAACTTTACCATGTACGTGATTTAAAACTGAAAAATTGTATTTAAAATTACTTAGGCACGTGTTTTGTAGAGAAAGTGTGCATGGGATAGCTTGTTTCAGTAGATTGAGAAAAAAACAGTACAGAATATAGGATGTGCTTCCTGGATGGAAAATTATTTTCTGTATTTCATTTTTTTTTTCAACCAGTGGTCCAAAGCTTACTTTAATGTGCATACTCCAAAGCCTGTATTTATTGCAAAAATCTTGAATATCCTCCTTGGTATTTCCACAATGTTTGCATTATAGTATATGATGGGCAGGAACTGGGATACATTCCTGTGCCGGGAATTCTTATTGGCTAGTTCCTAGGTGCTTTGGATTGCTTTTTGGAGGCAGCTATCTGTCCATTGCCAAATAAAAGCAATTTGGATCACCTTTCTGGGGCAAGGAGCCTAAATTCAGACTTTTCAGTGCTTAAATAGAGGCACTTCTGAGAATGATTTGGATCTGGCTTTTAATGCCTTACCTATAAAACAAACAAACAAAAACAAAAAAACTCAACTTTTTGTGTATATGACTTTCCCAGCATCACATTAGGAACTCTGTGACAGAGATGGCACTCTGTTCCAGGGTGACAGTCCTATGTCTAAGCCATCAGACTGTTCTTCCTGTTCTTGCTGTCCCCTGCCTTGTTCACTGTACATCTTCCAGCTTCTGCAACAAATGAGGCAATGGGCCTCAGCAGACAACCTTAATTCATTCCTAGGATGTGGTTCATCTAGTGAACTGACTATGGCAGGGGAGATCCTAAGGAAGAGATCCTAAGGAAGAAATACATGCCCATATAATTTTAAAAAATCATAATTTACACAAACAAGAGAATTAGAATTGCAAAGATGACCTTGTCTCTGCCATTTTGTAATTTGTGAGTGCTTGACTTTGCAAACAAAATAATTTTAAAGTAGTTGCTTTGGGCTTAAGGCTTTAAAAAACAAGCTGAAAAAAGTATAAGATCCATCAGGTGGAAGTATGTTGGCCATCCACGTAGATCATTGCACTGTTAGAATCCTTAGATCCACAGCACATACCTCTAACACTTTAGTTAAAGCTGGTGGCAAACTCACTTGGGGCCCCAGGCTGGATCCAGACTGCAAGATTCTTTGCGGGTCGTATCCAGCCTGGGGCATGCTCCTCTGCATTTGAGTCCAGGTTCTTCTCTTTACTTTTTACTGCTTGGGAATAAATAGAGAAGCACTGACAGCCAAGAAGAGGTGTCCCCTGGCAAAAGGGAGGATAAGTAGTGTTACTAGTCCTGCTAAGCTGCTGCACACCTAGGAAGCTAGTCATCACTGTCCCCATAAGGTAGTCTGGTTGCTATGTAAGAGCTTTTTGGGAACAGGGAATACTCAGTACAGATTAAATCTTTAGATATCTATAAAAGGCTCTACTGAGTATATGCTAACTGGATTTTTAGTAACTTAGCTAGATTTTGGAAGATTTTCACGGAAACAACACATCACGGCTGTGCCAGCAGAGTGTGAGCCTTTTCACCCCTGCTTCAATCAATTTCAAATTCCAAAACATGGAGGTATGCTTGCCAGTGAAATGGTTATTAAAAAATGTATTTAGTTCAGATCTTGTTCTCAGAAGTAGCCAAGCCATTTATGAAAGTACCGTGCTCTCCCAAAAAGCATCAACCAGAGACAGACGCATGGAATGGAAAAAATCCTATTGAATTTGATATTTTTTTGATTAGCTAAAAACTGAGTCTTAAAGCAGAAATTTTTAGGTAGTTTCAGCTATAGATGAAACTACTTACTACAGTTCTGCTTAAAATATGGATATACTTTATTGACATTATTTTGCACCATTTTTGGTACGTTATTTTGTACAGCTATTTTTGTGTTGTCTCTGCTTTGGAGAAGGAAGACCAAAAATGCCACACGTCTAATATTGCCTTTAATTATAATTTTTATTGTCTAGGAGGTTTACAAGCCATCGCAGAACTGTTGCAAGTGGATTGTGAAATGTATGGGCTAACAAATGACCACTACAGTGTTACATTAAGACGGTATGCGGGAATGGCTTTGACAAATTTGACTTTTGGAGATGTGGCAAACAAGGTATATTTTGAAATTAGTTTTGTACATAATTTTACATTTTATAACATAATTTTGTTTCTGAGTTAAATTTTATTTCTCAGAAAAGTGAGAGGGTGATGTTTAATCCCCAAGGCAAGTTTATGAAAGGGGCATGGGACAGCTGTGACATTTCATTGGTAGGCTGTAACACCAATTGACTAAACATTGCATTAAAAAATATAATAGCACCCTTGTTCCAGAAATAGTTGGGTTCAGGTTGGCCTTTAAATTAGGGATCAGAATCTTTGGTTTGTTTGGATTTTTTGTCTTGTTTTTTGGTATGAATTAATATAGTCCATATTCCCAAACAGAGACTTAATTGATACTAAATTACATACTTCTCTTGGAAAATTATGCAAAGTTTTTCTAGCCCCATAGATTTGAGCTTACTACACAGCTCCAAATACAGAGAGTATTGTAATGCTAGTTGTCCAGCCAAAGAATAGTGCAGCTGTTATGAAAATTGTATTTTTAACAAATTTGCCTGTTTTTCTGCAGTATATCTTATCAAATTAATTCCTTGTGCAAGTGATATAATTTTTAGGTTGATAGTTATTAAGAATAATCTCATTTTTCCCCTGATGTAAGGAATGATTTTTTAATTCAGGTCAAGATTAAAATGATTGAAAGTGTTTTTGGATGCAGAATGAAATAAGCTTTTATTTAAAAAAATATGATCAGGAGTAAACAACATACTCATTGGAGTAAAATTTAAGTAGATAATAAGTAAATATCTTGTCAGATTTAGCAAAAAATGACATATAAAGTATGTTATTGGGACCTGATGTAAATAAGCTCAAGACTAGTCCATGTCTGGTCCTGGACCCATTATTAGAAAGATAAAATTTGAATAGATTAGTAGATCTATGCTGCTCCTGCCTCCCTAGAATTGAGCCTGAAAATCATGCTCAGCTTTTAAGTGGTTGTAGAATTTGAATTAAATGTCTGTAACTGAAAAACCAATAACATTGAGCTATTTTTTAACCCAAATCAGCAGGGGTGACTAGTTTATTACTTGAGAACTGTGTGCATCTGTCATTTTGTATATTTTAATAGCCTCTTCCCTTTTTTTCCCTGAAAGGCTACATTGTGTTCTATGAAGGGCTGCATGAGAGCTCTCGTTGCGCAGTTAAAATCTGAGAGTGAAGACTTGCAGCAGGTAACTTTTTTTTCCTTTGAGAAGGAAACATTCCCCTCCAAGAATCATTTCACTGATTTGCTCTGTCTTCCATCACATCATACTGAAACTTTTAATTTGCGCTTGCATTATGTTCTTCTCTAATTTCTTACATTCCTCCCACTCAGTGCTTTCTTCTCTTCCTCCACTCATAGCTGACTTCATGCCTTTTCTTATGCTTTATGGTCCCAAGGGACTGAGATTGCAGTTGGGGGTATCTTAAGCATATTTCTTCTCTGACATTTCCCATATGGTGAAAGAAAGTATATAGTGGCTGAAGAATCTCTGCTTCAAAGGATATTCTACCTTACGCTGGATTAGGTTGTTCTACAAACAGTATGTTATAAAGTGTCCATGCTGCACCAAGGCATCTAGTCCAGTGTCTTGACCCTCCATAAAGATTTTTTTTAAAGATTTGCAAATAGACATTTCTTTAAAAGAGCATTTGGAATGATCCTGAGTGTTTGACCAAGAAATCTTATGTCAGTACCAGGAAGACTACTTGACATTGCAAGTGAAAATAGAATTGAAAACCACCTTGAAACCACTACATATAAAAGAACAAATCATCACAGTTTTTAGAAAGGAAAAACAGCAAAACAGTGGATGAAGGAGCACTGCTAAAGATAAATTGATTTAAACTTTAAAGAACTCTTTGACAAAATACCTCACACCTCCTAGAGAAGCTAAATAATCATAAATGAGAGAGTAGATAAGAGACAATGAAAGATAACAGTGGGGAGCCTCTGATTTAATAATTAGGACAAATGTTAAATGTATGGATTAATAATCTGGAAAGGAAGGTGAATAACATGGTGCCAACATCTTTAGAATTAGTTAAATGAATTAATCGAGTAGAGAAGATTATGAGGAAATGGAAGTATATATCAAATCAAAGAATGTGTGCCTTTGAAAAATTCAGGGTAAGGCTTGTTGGAAGAAACAAATTAAAATATCTTTACACGTTCTTGAGTTAACCAGCTAAAAGCAGTCAGGCCTTGATGCTTGTTGCAGGAATAGCTCAATGGAAAATTCTCATTATGAAGCAATAGTTTAAAAGGCAAACAGCAGTAGTTAAAAGCAAACTATGAAGCAGTAGTTTAAAAATAATAGTTTAAAAACTATTAAAATGGTTAGAAAATAATGTTGAAACTATTTAATGCCTACACCTGGAATACTAGATGTAGTTTTGTATAGAATATATTCTCAGTGGGAAGAACAACAGCAGAAATGTAAGGAGCATAGAAATAGATAAGAGAGGTATTTAAAGAGAAATTGAAAAGGGGACTGTTCATTATAGGAAAGACAGAAATGAGGACATGATAGTTGTATAAGCACATTAGAATGGTAAAAGGCACAAATTGTGTACTCCTGTTTGCCCTTACACAAGAATAGGGAGATGAAAAATAAATTTTAAATTGCAAATACTTAACCTTAGAAATTGTTCCTGCAAAATAGCACTGATGCTCAGGACCCAGTGAAGTTCAAATAAGGATTATGCACTTCTATGGATAATTAGACCACGAAATGGTAACCTGTCTATTTTATAAGGGATATAGGTTCTCGTGGTTCAGGGCATAATTAGCTGGGTTAGGTTATTCTGCAGCTGTCTACTGTAGGGGTTCTTCCATTCCTAAGTACTAGCTGCTGTCAGAGAAAGCATACTGTGGAGTAGAACTCTTAGCTACCATTCAGTTTCTCAACTAGTGGTTCATTCCAGTTCTACAAAGTTTTTTTTTTTTCCTTTTACCCAAAAGATGAAAGAAAATATTTGTTGACGCATATATTTTTGTTGAGCTATAAACCCACTTTAGAGGGACACTAAATAGGAGCAAATTTTTAATGTACAAGCTAGCCCAGTGGTGTGAGAGAGAACTCCAAACTTGTCGCTTCCATTCAGAAGCTGTAAAGGGAAAGGGTCATCATATCATCTGGTGAAAAACTCAGTATGTTGAGATGTATTTTCCTTTTATGTTTGCAGGTCATTGCAAGTGTTTTGAGGAATTTGTCCTGGCGAGCAGATGTCAACAGTAAAAAGACTTTGCGTGAAGTTGGAAGCGTGAAAGCTTTGATGGAATGTGCTTTGGAAGTTAAAAAGGTATAATTTGTAAAAGATGTAGTACATTTTTAAAGGCCTGTATGAATTTTTCTTCTTAGACACAGAAAAAAATATTGTTACCCTTTTGTCCTCAGCCATTAGCCAAATATTCAGGTTCTTCTAGTTTGTTTCCATTAGGAAAAAAAATGCTGATGGAGTCCAGTATTTTATGTTGCAGTCCTGTTCAGTTGCAAACCATTGATCCAAAGTACTGTTTCCCACACGCACAATAGGAATCAAGCACAAGGCAGTTCCTTTGCTGAAAATTCCAAAGCTTTCTCCAGCCAGCAAATCTCCAGTCCCCAAATCTCCCTTTTTTCTCTCTTCCAGGATCACACTTTCAGTGCTTAACTTGCCATCAGCTGCCTAGCTTCTTCGGCTGCTTTTTGGTATTTCATCTGACAAGAGTACATACCTCCATCAAACAGGGTTCTAAAATTTCTTTGCTCATGTGGCTCAGTGTCTGACTGGCCGTGCATGCAACTTGTGTTTTGGTGGTGAATTGTAGTGTTTCATGTACTCTCCACCTAGAAGGAGCGTGACTGTTTATTATATATATCCACAGTTGGAGGGTGCTTTTATACCAGGGGTGGGCAAAATACTACCCACGGGCTGGATCCAGCTTGTCAAGGGATTTTCTGGCCTGCAGCAGATCCCTTGGTCCTGCCCAACCCACGCACAGGGGGCAACCCAGGCTCTGGCACTGCCAGTCCGGCTGCTTCCAGGTGCCCAGGGAGTTGGAGTAGTGTGACACCTGGATTTGCTTCCCAGCTCTCAGTTGCTGCCTCCACTGGATCCAGCCCTGCTGCCTGGGCACCCCAGTGAGTCTCCCTCATTGCTGCCACCAGGGTGGGACCTGTGAGGGCAGGGTGGATGAGATGGGGCTGGAGGTAGGCATGAAGTGGTGTTCCAGAGCAAGATGGGCAGACAAGGTTGGGATCACAGGGCAGTGACAGTGTGGGGCCTTGGCCATAATCCACTACCTGCATGCCCCTGTGATGCATGCGGGTTCCATGGGCAGAGGTGTGCAGAGAATGGATTGTGACCTGGCCCTAGCCCCACCCTGCACTGTTACCATACCAGGATCCCAGACCAAGGCCTGGATGCAGTTCCCTGCCTATCCATGGCCTTATCCCATCCGCCTAGCTATGTGCCCTGCCTGTGCTGGTCCCAGTTGGTTTCCATGGAAACCCCAGAATCATGAAGCGGTTACAGTGTGGAGCTGGGACCCAAGACAGAGGCATGATCTACTCCCTGTACAACCCTGCCCACAGAACTGGTGCCCATCACAGGGGTGTGCAGGCAGTGGCCAGAATGGGGCTAGAGCTAGGGCTGGGATTTGGGGGAGTGGCATCTGGGAGTAGGACAGGCAGACAGAGCTGGGGCTGAGACCACAGGTTGGCGACAACACAGGGCCAGAGTCCCATGATCCCAGCCTTGGCCCTGCCCACCTACCCATCCCACTCCTGGATGCCACTCCCTGCCCACCCACAGCCCCATTCTGGCCAATCGTGAAGCAGAGTTCCAATCTGCTCCTTGCATGCTCCTGCCTGCAGAGCAAGCACCCATCACAGGTATGCTGTGTGCTCAGCTGGGATGGAGCCAGGGCTGGGATCTGGGGGAGTGGCATCCAGGAGAGGGATACATGGGTGGAGCTGAGGCTGGAATCACGGGGCACCTGCCCACCCAGCCATCCTGTTCCTGGATGCCGCTCCCTGCTCACCTGCAGCCCCATTCCAGGCAAGAGCAGAGCTGAGCTGTTATCTACCGCCTACACACCCTTGCAGCAGGCACCAATTTTGCAGGCAAGGAGCAGATTGCAGCTCTGCCGTAGGTCCGGGCTCCATGATGTCACCCCACTGCAGGCAGGGTCTATGGCCAGGCAGACAGGATGGGGCTACTTAGGGATTTTGGTGAGCTGTTGTGTGGGGGAGAGGTGTGCTGACCCAGGTACAGTAGCTTACCAAAAATCCCTACGTGGCCAGTGGGCCCAAATAATTCCCCACCCCTGTTTTAGATTCACTGTTTTCAGTGATGGTTTCATTCAGTCTCTGTCGTAACAGTATATTTCTTACTGCTAAGTTAGGAAAGTGCAAGTAAAATAAAAACATTCCCAGCTTGTGTTTAGTGCTAATAAAATAGTGTATAGATCATTTCCGGGGTTTGGTTATAGCCACATTGGTCTAAGGACATAGGCAGACAAGGTATATAAATTGTTTATAAGTTAATTGTAATTTAGATTTTGTAATTGTAGCTTTGAAGGATCAGAGTGTCACCAAATATGTACAAACAATTATTCTAATTTTCTGTTAGGCATACTGCAAAGGGAATTGTAGATTCCTTTGTTTACTGAATTGCAAAATCATCTCTGTACACTTCAAAATAAGAAAGTAAAAAGCAAATATTATGTAAAATATATAGTCTAATGGTTCTTAACCTTTTCCATAACCAGACTTCCTAAGGTGCTTTCTTATTTACTATATAGGAAGAACAGGGTGCTCACAAGCTCCTGTACCTGTTCAGGACCACCCTGGAGTTGTGATCTCTAGTGGAAAATTCAGCTCCTCCCTTGAAGAAGAGCTTTCAGAGCAGGCTAGTGTTGATCAGTGACTAATTCAGCAAGGGAAATTATGGTCCCTTCCATAGGTGCTGACTTGGTGGGTGACTGACACTCAAGCACCCACTGAAAAAAATTAGCGGGTGCTCAGCACCCATGAGCCACAGCTGTTTTGGTTTTAAATATTAGATCTCCATGGCTGCTTGCAGATGTTAAAACAAAACTGCACTTTGCTGGAAGAAGCAGCGTGTTACTTCAACCCAGCTCTGCAGCATCTGTAAAGATTGGGCCCTTCAGCGGGGCTTTTTGGCACTTAGCTAAAGCTTTTTGGCACTTATCAATCAGCTATTAGATAAAAGAGCCAAAAAAACACCCGAACTAAAGTCCTGGATCTTTACAGACATTGGGTGAGAAGGGTTGAAGTGACGGGGTGTCGCTTCTGGGCATGTGCAGGGCTCAGCACACAAATGCAGGAAAAATAAAAGCACCCATCGGCAAAAACCAAAGTTGGCACCTATGGTCCCTTCTCTGAGCTCAAATTAATTATCTGAAACTTTGGTACCTGAAGGCTATTACACTTTATTTTTGAAGTGGAAACTGTTGCTCTTGGGTGCCCATTTCCTCACTTAAAACAGTGATTTGTATGTGGTGTTGGACTAGTATTTAATAAAGTGTACAGCATTAACAGCCTCATCAGGTACATTTCCTACTTCCCCTGGCATCTCTTCTGCTCTCAAAGCTCCATGGTGAATGAAAACATCTATCAAAATGTTTTGTGATGCAGTAGTTAGGGATTTAGTCGCTAGGGATGTAAACAGTCATTGCATTTCTCCCAGAAGAACCTTTTTGTCTCAGGATCCTACAGAGGTACATCAGTTGCTCCACTTTAAGTAAGTACCTGTGAAGTACACAAGATAAACTGTTCTAACACTGCTTCACAGGACAACATCTGTAAATTAATAGGGGCTCATTCAGTGTAATTGCTAGTCATTCCAGGGACAATTCTGTGAGGCCAGGTTCTGTCCCTGGCCACCTAGTGGCAGAGGTGTACAAATGCAGTTTGAAATGGCTAGTGTGTAACAGACTGTGCCACTCCTTTTGTCCTGCATTTTGACTGCGATCAATCAGGGCCACCTCAAATTAGATGTCTTTTTTACAGACCAGTTAATTGAGATGATTTTTCCCTCATCCCTCAAATATCTTTAGGGCAACTAACAAAACAGCAATGACAATCCAACCCCATTGCAAGAACTGATGAATGGAGGCCTTCAAAATCACAGATTGAGTTGGATATCAAAACAGGAAGTCCTCATTCATGAGAATCTTTACAAATGCTAGGTAGACGTTAAAACTGGGTAGGGTAAAACACCTGTAGCTTTTTCCAGTAGCATTAAGAAAAAACAATTGTAATTAATATTTCTAAACAGCTGAACCCACATCTGTAGCTACATTATGGATTGGTCAGCTGGACACATCAATGAAGATGGGATTTGTTTTAAGTGGCAACAGCTGATTCTTATATAATGGCATCAGAGGCAGAGTTCAATCAGTGTTGCCCTAAGTGTGTTATATGAGGCCTAGCAGCTTCCACTATTCTGTGTCATAAAGTATGATGTTTAGAGGACTTTTTTGTTGATTTTGTCATTTAATAAAGTTGTCTTCCAGTTTTGTAAATTGAGAAGCTTCTGCTTGAAGAAGTCATTGGTATGTAAAGGTATGTGCTTAGTCTTAAAATAGCTCAACATTCCCATTTTAATGGGTTATGTTCCTACCCAGAATTCTTTGTCAGCTACTGTGACAGCTCTTTGAAGTAACATGATAGCTGACAAGCACATGATGTACATATTTTGGAATTTGCCAGACCTAGTAGGTCTGATCCAAACATGAGAGACGGAAAGGTAAGGAAGTAATAAGGGTGGTAACCATAGACCTGCTGTATGTAAATCAGATTTTGTGGGGAAAATCTGGAGAAATAGTGCCAGCTGCAGGAAGATAGAGAACAAAATATTAGATATCCAAATGCAGCAAAATGGTAAATTCTGTTACAAAATTTTCAAATTTTGCAGCAGATTAAAAGAAAATGCTAAACTTTTATGGTTCCTGAGCTATGCTTTGTCTAGGATTTGTTGAATTTGATGAGGTAGTTCATTCCTCTTAAAGCTGTGGCTTCAGGCTGTCTGCAGATTCCAGCAGGCATTAATGCTCAGTTTATATTTTGTTCACAGTTTTCTCTGAGCACTCTGGACCCTAGGCTGAAAACCCGTGGTCTAATTCCATATAATTTTTTTCCTCTCTTCATAGGAATCCACCCTAAAAAGTGTACTGAGTGCCTTATGGAATTTGTCAGCACATTGCACTGAGAATAAAGCTGATATATGTGCTGTGGATGGTGCTCTTGCCTTTTTAGTTGGCACACTAACATACCGGAGCCAAACAAATACATTAGCCATCATTGAAAGCGGAGGAGGAATACTACGGAATGTTTCTAGCTTGATTGCTACGAATGAGGACCACAGGTAAATCTGCCATCTATTCTTATCTAAATTCTGTAGCAGAAATCTGTTTTAACAGAGCTCATAAAAAGTTCCAACATAAATCTACATTCCAGATAAGTAGCACAGTCAAGGTTAATTTTATTTTTGATGGTTTTGGTAAGGTAAGCAGTTCCCTTGGGTAACAGTTGTCTGTAAAAAAAAAAAAAAAAAAAAAGAAAAGACTGGGGGGGGGCGGGGGGAAGCATCTGCTATGTTTGTTAAACACTAAGTAGTAACACTGGCTTCTTCTGGAAGCTTCCATCAGTCATTCCAGCCAGAGAAAACCACCTGGAAAAAATGGCAGTCTACACAGAAGAGGGAGGTGTCAGAGGAAAAGAAACAAAGAGCTGAGAACTGCAGTAGAATATAATTAGCATTTAGGTTATGATTTTAGCAAATTAAAATACTTTTGTGCTGTAGAAATTAAAACTAATTATCTTGATTAAGCACTAAATTTAGCTGCAACTAGATTTGATATGCTTTTGTTTGGTCTTCATCTTTTGGAAATGGCATGTGTTGATTTTAGTTTTCCACTTAATTCCAGGCAGATCTTGAGAGAGAACAGCTGCTTGCAAACCTTACTACAGCACTTGAAGTCACACAGTTTGACAATAGTTAGCAACGCATGTGGGACCCTGTGGAACCTCTCTGCACGGAACGCAAAGGATCAAGAAGCTCTGTGGGACATGGGAGCAGTTAGCATGCTCAAAAACCTCATTCATTCAAAGCACAAAATGATAGCTATGGGCAGTGCTGCAGCTTTAAGAAACCTGATGGCAAACAGACCTGCAAAATATAAGGATGCCAATATTATGTCTCCAGGTTCAAGCTTGCCATCTCTTCATGTTCGAAAGCAAAAGGCACTAGAAGCAGAGTTAGATGCTCAGCATTTATCAGAGACTTTTGACAACATTGATAATTTAAGCCCCAAAACATCTCACCGAAACAAGCAGAGACATAAGCAAAATCTGTATAGTGAATATGTTCTGGACTCTAATCGACATGACGATGGAATTTGCAGGTCAGAGAGTTTTAATACTGGTAACATGACTGTACTTTCACCGTATTTAAATACTACAGTATTGCCTGGCTCCTCCTCTTCCAACAGAGGAAATATAGAAAACTCTCGGTCGGAAAAGGACAGAAGTTTAGACAGAGAGCGAGCAATGGGATTAAACAGCTATCACTCAGCTACAGAAAGCACTGGGAATTCCTCCAAGCGAATAGGAATGCCAATCTCAACTGCTGCAGCTCAAATCACCAAAGTAATGGAAGAAGTAACAAATATGCATATTCCACAAGAAGACAGAAGTTCTGGATCCACATCTGAAATGCACTGCTTGATAGAAGATAGAAATGCACTAAGAAGAACATCCACTGCCCATGCACATTCAACTACTTATAATTTTCCTAAATCTGAGAATTCAAACAGGACATGTCCTGTGCCTTATGCAAAAATGGAATATAAAAGAGCTTCAAATGATAGCTTAAATAGTGTCAGTAGCAGTGATGGATATGGCAAAAGAGGTCAAATGAAACCTTCCATTGAATCTTACTCTGAAGATGATGAAAGTAAATTTTGCAGTTATGGACAATATCCAGCTGATTTAGCCCATAAGATACACAGTGCAAATCATATGGATGACAATGACGGAGAACTAGACACCCCTATCAATTATAGTCTTAAATATTCAGATGAACAGTTGAACTCTGGAAGGCAGAGCCCCTCACAGAATGAAAGATGGGCAAGGCCTAAACATATAATAGAAGATGAAATAAAACAAAATGAACAAAGGCAGTCAAGAAGTCAAAATACATCCTATCCTGTATACACTGAAAGTGGTGATGATAAGCATATGAAATACCAGTCACCTTTTGGACAGCAAGAATGTGTTTCTCCTTTCAGATCAAGAAGTTCCAACAGTTCTGAACAAAACAAAGTAGGTTCTACTCTTGGAATGAACCAAAAAGTAAACCAGTCCTTGTGCCAGGTTGATGATTATGATGATGATAAGCCAACCAACTATAGTGAGCGTTACTCTGAGGAGGAGCAGCATGAAGGTGAAGAAGACAGACCAACTAATTACAGTATAAAGTATAATGAAGAGGAACATCATGTAGATCAGCCTATTGATTATAGTCTGAAATACTCAACAGAAGTCCCTCCATCGTCTCAGAAGCCACCTTTCTCTTTTTCAAAAAGTTCATCTGTACAGAGCACTAAAACTGATCATATCTCGTCAGGTAGTGGAAACACATCAGCTGCTTCAGCCAACTCAAAGAGACAGAACCAGCTTCATCCAAGTTCTGCACAGGGTAGAGGGGGTCATGCTCAGAAGTCTGCTTCCTGTAAAACTCCTTCCATCAATCAGGAAACCATACAGACTTATTGTGTGGAAGACACACCAATATGCTTTTCACGATGTAGCTCTTTGTCATCTTTGTCATCAGCAGAAGATGAAATAGGACGTGATCAAGCCACCCGTGTAACAGATGCAAATAACACTCTGCAGATAGCAGAACTAAAAGAAAGTAGTGGTCCTCTATCTACTGAAGGTGCAGTAAGTGAAGTCACATCAACAACACAACATATTAGAACAAAATCCAATAGAATTCAGACTTCTAGTTTATCTCCGTCTGATTCATCTAGACATAAAGCTGTTGAATTTTCTTCAGGTGCCAAATCTCCCTCAAAAAGTGGTGCTCAGACTCCAAAAAGCCCACCAGAACATTATGTGCAGGAGACTCCACTTATGTTTAGCAGATGTACCTCTGTAAGTTCCCTGGATAGTTTTGAAAGTCGTTCAATTGCTAGTTCTGTTCAAAGTGATCCTTGCAGTGGAATGGTAAGTGGTATTATAAGCCCCAGTGACCTTCCAGATAGCCCTGGACAAACAATGCCACCAAGCAGGAGTAAAACACCACCACCTGCTCAAGCAGTTCAGGTAAAGAGGGAAACAGCTAAAGGCAAAGTATCTAATGCTGAGAAGAGAGAATCAGGACCCAGACAGGCAGCTGTAAATGCAGCAGTTCAAAGAGTTCAGGTATTGCCAGATGCTGATACCTTGTTACATTTTGCTACAGAAAGTACACCGGATGGGTTTTCGTGTTCGTCCAGCCTAAGTGCTCTGAGTCTTGATGAGCCATTTATACAGAAAGATGTAGAATTAAGAATAATGCCTCCTGTACATGAAAATGAGCATGGAAATGAAACAGAACCTGAACAGCCAGATGATACAAAGGATAACCAAGAGAAGAAAACTGAGAAACCCACTGAAACAGAAAAAGATATACTAGATGATTCTGATGATGATGACATTGAAATATTGGAAGAGTGTATTATTTCTGCAATGCCAACAAAATCTTCACGCAAAGCCAAAAAGCCTTCTCAAAGTACTGCTTCAAAAATACCTCCTCCTGTAGCCAGGAAGCCAAGCCAGCTGCCAGTGTATAAACTTCTCCCTTCACAAAACAGATTGCAGTCTCAAAAACATGTTAGTTTTACACCTGGAGATGATATGCCCCGAGTGTACTGTGTTGAGGGTACACCAATAAATTTTTCAACTGCTACATCTTTGAGTGATCTCACAATAGAATCACCACCAAATGAGTTGGCCAATTTGGAAAATGTGGGTACAGGGACCAAGTCAGGTGAATTTGAAAAGAGAGATACTATTCCTACAGAAGGCAGAAGTACAGATGATGCTCAAAGAGGGAAAAATTCAACTGCAACTACCTCAGGATTGGATGATGACAAGACAGAAGAAGGTGATATTCTTGCAGAGTGCATTAACTCTGCTATGCCAAAAGGAAAAAGCCACAAGCCTTTTAGGGTGAAAAAGATAATGGATCAAATTCAGCAAGCATCTTCATCTCTAGCTAGTAAAAACCAACCAGATGGTGAGAAAAAGAAGCCGACATCACCAGTAAAACCTATGCCTCAAACTAATGAGTACAGAGCACGCATAAGAAAAAACACAGAGCCAAAAAGTAATGTTAGTAGTGAACGAAGTTATTCAGACAACAAAGATGCAAAGAAACAGAACCTCAAAAATAACTCGAGAGACTTCAGCGATAAGCTCCCAAATAATGAAGAACGTGTAAGAGGAAGCTTTGCATTTGATTCACCTCATCATTACACACCTATTGAGGGGACTCCCTATTGTTTTTCACGGAACGATTCCCTAAGTTCACTAGACTTTGATGATGATGATGTTGACCTTTCTAGGGAAAAGGCAGAATTAAGAAAAGGAAAAGAAACTAAGGAAACAGAAACAAAAGAGTGTACCAATATAGAACAGATTTCAAATCGGCAGTCAACTAATAGGTCACAAGCTTGTCAAAAACACCCACCAGGCAGAAATCAGCCAAAAACTTTCCCACAGTCATCCAAAGAGATCCCAGACAGAGGAGCAGCTACAGATGAGAAAATGCAGAATTTTGCTATTGAAAATACCCCTGTTTGTTTTTCTCGCAATTCATCTCTGAGTTCTCTTAGCGATATTGATCAAGAAAACAACAACAAGGAAAGTGAAACTACAAACCGGACTGAAGCTCCTGATTCACAGATGGAACCGAGCAGACCGCAAGCTTCTGGTTATGCACCCAAATCATTTCACGTTGAAGATACACCTGTGTGTTTTTCTAGAAACAGCTCCCTAAGTTCCCTTAGTATTGACTCAGAAGATGACCTTCTGCAGGAATGCATTAGTTCTGCCATGCCTAAAAAGAAAAAACCCTCAAGAATGAAAAATGAAGGTGAAAAGAATAGTTCTAGAAATATGGGAGGCATATTAGCAGAAGATCTGACCCTTGATTTGAGAGATATTCAAAGGCCTGATTCAGAGCATGGTTTTTCACCTGATTCAGAGAATTTTGATTGGAAAGCTATTCAGGAAGGTGCAAACTCTATAGTTAGCAGCTTACACCAAGCTGCTGCTGCTGCTTCACTGTCTAGACAAGCTTCATCAGACTCTGATTCCATTCTCTCACTAAAATCGGGCATTTCTTTAGGCTCACCCTTTCATCTTACACCAGACCAAGAAGAAAAGCCCTTTACTAGTAATAAAGGTCCAAGAATTCTTAAGCCAGGTGAGAAAAGTACACTGGAAACTAAGAAAACTGAAACTGAAAATAAAGGAATTAAAGGAGGAAAGAAAGTTTATAAAAGTATGATTACAGGGAAGGTTCGCTCTAATTCAGAAGTTTCAAGCCAGTTGAAGCAGCCCCAGCAAACAAATATGCCTTCAATTTCACGAGGTAGAACAATGATTCATATTCCAGGAGTTCGAAATAGCTCTTCAAGTACAAGTCCAGTTGCCAAGAAAGGGCCTCCACTCAAAAACAACAGCTCCAAAAGTCCCAATGAAAACCAGAGTTCCACTAGTTCCCCAAGAGGAGCTAAATCAGCAGTGAAGACTGAGCCAAGTCTTATAACCAGGCAGCCATCTCAACAGGGTGGATCAAGTAAAGGACCTTCAAGGTCAGGATCTAGAGATTCCACTCCTTCCAGACCTCAACAGCAGCCCTTAAGCAGACCTCTGCAATCTCCAGGTCGAAACTCAATTTCCCCAGGAAGAAATGGTATAAGTCCTCCTAACAAACTGTCCCAGCTGCCAAGGACATCGTCCCCCAGTACAGCTTCAACTAAGTCCTCAGGTTCAGGAAGAATGTCATACACATCACCGGGCAGACAGATGAGCCAGCAAAACCTTGCTAAGCAGACAGGATTACCTAAAAGTGCCAGTGGCATTCCCAGAAGTGAATCTGCTTCTAAAGGATTAAATCAAATTCTTAGTAGCAGCGGATCAACCAAGAAAACTGAAATATCTAGAATGTCATCCACAAAGTCCAGCGGAAGTGAATCTGATAGATCGGAGAGACCTGTATTAGTGCGCCAGTCAACTTTTATTAAAGAAGCTCCAAGTCCAACACTTAGAAGGAAATTAGAAGAGTCTGCTTCATTTGAATCTCTCTCTCCTCCTAGACCAGATTCTCCTACCAGATCCCAAATACAGACTCCAGTTTTAAGTCCATCGCTTCCTGATATGTCTTTATCCACTCATTCAACTGTTCAGACTAGTGGTTGGCGAAAACTACCCCCTAACCTGAGTCCTTCTATAGAGTATAATGATGGGAGGCCAGCAAAACGTCATGATATCTCTCGTTCTCATTCTGAGAGTCCATCTAGACTACCAATCAATAGATCAGGGACATGGAAGCGTGAGCACAGTAAGCATTCTTCATCACTTCCTCGTGTAAGCACTTGGCGAAGAACTGGTAGTTCTTCCTCAATTCTGTCTGCTTCTTCTGAATCCAGTGAAAAGGCAAAAAGTGAAGATGAAAAGCAACAGGGAGGTACTTTTTCTGGACACAAGCAAACTAAAGAAAGTCAAGCGCCAGCAAAAGGGACTTGGAGGAAAATCAAGGAAAATGAAATTCCTCAGATAATGAATAATCCTGCTCAGAATTCCTCCTCAGGTGCTACAAATGGTGCTGATACAAAAACTTTAATTTATCAGATGGCACCTGCTGTGTCTAAGACAGAGGATGTCTGGGTGAGGATTGAAGACTGCCCTATTAATAATCCTAGATCTGGAAGATCACCCACAGGAAATACCCCCCCAGTTATTGACAGTGTTTCAGAGAAGGGGAATGCTAATGGTAAAGATTCTAAAGAGGTTCAGGAAAAACAAAATGCAGGAAATGTTCCTGTCCGCACCATTGGGTTAGAAAACCGCCTGAATTCATTCATTCAAATAGACAGTCCAGACAAGAAGGGAACTGAAACCAAACCTGTGCTGAATAACCCCCCTCCTGCACCAGAGACCAACGAAAGCACTGTTAGTGAACGTACACCATTCAGTTCCAGTGGTTCAAGCAAACACAGCTCTCCTAGTGGAGCTGTTGCAGCAAGAGTGACTCCTTTCAACTACAATCCAAGTCCTAGAAAGAGCAGTGCAGATAATGGTTCTGCTCGACCATCCCAGATACCAACCCCAGTAAATAACAGCACAAAGAAGCGAGATTCAAAGACTGAAAATACAGACTCTAGTGGAACTCAGAGTCCAAAACGTCATTCTGGGTCTTACCTGGTGACTTCTGTTTAAATACATTTTGGAATAAAAGAAAACCTGATGTATTATTTACAACAGTTATGTAGAAATTTTGTTTCAAATGAAACTTTAAAAGACTTGGGGGAAGTTGGGGTTTTTGTTTCACTTTGTTTTTATTTTTATTTTTTTGTATATAGGTTTGATTCTTGTAGAGGGTCCTTGTTCTGGAAGCCATATTTGATAGTATACTTTGTCTTCACTGGTAATATTTTGGAGGGATACCTGATTGATAGTTTGGAATAAAATCACTAAAGCAAGTATATTTGTATAGTATGTTTTACATGTATTTAATTAGCATCCCATCCCATGATCCTTTAAATATTGCTTGTCTGGAAATAATGAACACAACAGATAGAAGTAATACAAATATATTGCTGTATCAATCATTTCTAGATTACAGACTGACTAAACTACATCAGGGAAAAATTGGTATTATTTATGCAAAAAATATACTCAGTTTTAGTATTTGTGAATCCATCTAACCCTATAATTAATCATGTGGCTGTGAAATTCACAGTAATATGGTTTCTGCTGAACAAGCTTTCCCAGCCTGCTTTTCTGCATGAGTGAAACTGATGGTTCATTTTCTGAAGTAATGATTAACAATTCTGTGGTCACATAATGTGCATAGATAGCTATGGTGTAACAATTTACACTTTCTTTGTGCTCTGCAAAAAAGGAAATCTGTGTAACTGTAAAACCTTGAACAAAATTATTTTATCTGAATTAGATTTTATCTGAAAGTAGGTAGAATTTTTTGCTATGCTGTAACTTGTTGTATATTCTGGTATTTGAGGTAAGATGGCTGCTCTTTTATTAATGAGACATGGGTGATGTCTCAACAGAAACTAAAATGAACATTTCAGAAATAAATTATTACTGTATGTAAATCTTGCGTGTTACTTCTGCATTCTTGAAAAAAATCAATAATTTCATTATGAGATTTTTTGATATGTCACCTTAAAATGTTGTATAATGCACTTAAACTTAAGGCCTGATCCAGCAGAATCTAACCAATGCACAGATTCGCGTGAGCTGTCTCCCCTGTCCCCTATAAATGGCTGTACCAGATGCACATGAGGATTGCGGGATCAAGCCCTAAGTCTTCTGTAAATATTTGCAAGTGAAAGATTTTCACACTTCTCGTGTGTAGGAAGGCTAAAGGCAGGCTATTTCCACCAGACAAGTGTAGCTTTCTTTTCACATCTACACAATCTGAAAAGAGCATTTTGTGTTTTTAAATTGTGATTTTTTTTTTTTAATTGGGGAAAATGTCATATGACAATGGGAATCTAAGATGAAATTTTAATCCTATTTTAAGTCTATTTTAAAATGAGGGGAAAAAAATTAAAGGGTCGGAAAAAAACCCACAAGCAGCCCATAGATATTAAGTCTTTATTGTCATGGTAGAAAATTAGCTTTATACCTGAATCATGGTATTTACTGCCTGAAGCCTTTTTTGAATATGGTTTGTGCTAAATAAATCTGGAAAGAAACTGATGTGTTTTAAAAATATATATTTATTTTGACTGTAGATACATTTTTGGTTTAAGGTAGAGACACATGTTAAACTGTTTCAGATGGAAATCCTCTGATAACATGGCAGTTAAGTGCCTCTACGTAAATATGTTAACATGTTGTGCATGATTAATCAAACCAAGAGTAGCAATTCAGTTCTTCTGTAAAACCTCAACCAGTTTGGTTATTACATAGTCCTTAGTTTAGCTATTTGGTACCATAATTTGGGATCTCCTGACTTCAGCTGCTTGGGGATTATTACAAAATGCTGATTTAACAGTTGTTTTAGGACCGTTGTACTGAGTATGTGAGATCCACAGGCACAATCTAGCATAGAAATTAATCTATTTTATCTCACATTCCGCATATTTATGACCTGTATTGTTTCCAAACAACAAGCCACTTACAGAGAAAATAAGGCATTCCCATCACAGTCATGGTTATACTGAGTGAAGACTCCAAAGCCCTCTGAGAAGAAGGGAACATCACTTTAAGAAGAAGGGAGCGGGGTTTTTTGGGCTGTGTTTTAAACTTTCTCCCACATCCTATTTGTTTACTAAACTATTTCTGGAGGTACAGTTTTGGTACATATATTGGCATATCTAATAATAAATAATACTTGAAATTTCTATAGCTCCTGATATAATCTTAAACTCTTTCAGAAACTCACAACACCTCTGAGATAAATACTATGGCTATCCTTTTATAGATAAAGTGAGGTGCAAGAAGAGCTTGTGACTTGCTCAAGGGCACTGTGGAAGGCTACAGAATGGAACATGCATCAGTGGTATAGTATCTCTTTTTATGCCTGGCCTTTTAATGTTTATGTCAAGGCATACTATAATAGTACAAGATGCTCAACTGACATTAGTTCTGTACCTGCTTTCTATTAAATCTCACCCATATAATGAAGCTCAGTTTTTCAACTGTATAATTAATCTACATTATGAAAGATGAAGTGAAGATTAGAGTTAAACTTTGAGTACCACAGATAAGGGATTGTTCCTGGAACATTGTCATGGGTTTCGTATCAGATTTAACATACGTAACGCTTCCCCACCCTTGTAGTTAGAAAGGTTTTCCAAATATCTTACCTAAATTTGCAGCAAGAAGAATTTAAGTCAGATACTAAAAATACTTCCTAATCTATTCTAACACTGAAACAGGCTACTTAAGGAGGTCATAGGATCTCCTTCATTAGACCCTCCTTAGTTGGAGATTAGTGATAGATTGTGGAATTTCCTTAACTGGAGGCTAGTTGGACATATCAGGGATTCTCAACCAGGGTTTCACTGCACCTTAGAGTGCCCTGAGGTCCTCTTAGGAGTGCTGCAGAGTGCCACATAGTATTAGCACTGTTAGATGAGAAACATGATTCACAAAATAAACTCTGAGATTTCAAGTAGGAATCCATAATGTTTAAAGCATTCTGGCCTTTTGTGGTCTTTCTGAATTTTTCAGAACCAAAGAATTGCTCTAATTTTTGTTTGTAGTCAAAAATCAAGTAAAAACTAAGAGCTAGGTAGCATTTTCCAAAGGGGATGCCTTGATTCTAGTGATGGGTGCCTTGAGTCTAACAAAGTTGAGAACCACTCATCTAGGCATATCTGATCATACTTCAAAGTGAGGGAATGGACTAGATGATTTCAAGATCACTTTCAGTCCTACATTTCTATGATGCTTTATCCAAGTGCACTATCCAATGTGGACGCATGCCAATGTTCAAGGACATTCCCTTGTCCTTGTATACATTAACTCTAGCTTTCCTACCACAGTTCAGCTATAAAAATGGCTGCTGACTATATAAAATCAGGAGACTGGTGGTAGGAAAAACATTCAGGTACTAGATCAGTGGTTCTCATCTTTCTTATACTGAAGAAGGCACCTATTAAACTCACAGCACCCCTCAGAAAATACCATCTTTTAGTTTTCACTTGATTTTTTGATTGCAGAAAATAATAGATCAATTCTTCTGTTGCCAAGATCTCAGAAAGACCACAACTGGAAAGAATGGTTTTAACACTATGAATTCCTATTTGAAACGGTTCATCTTGTAAATCGTGTTGGCAAACCTAACAGTGCTAACATTGTGTGGTACCTCATGGCACCCTTGAAAGTCTCGCAAACACCCTGGCTGACAATCAATCAGTGTGTTAGATGTTGGGCGATGTTTTAGGTTTTGTTTTTGTTTGTTTGCTTTTTCCATAATGGTAATTTGATTTATGCTACTTTATATTTATTCTTGCTTCCTTAGTTTCTGCTGAGCCATCAAACCAGTTTAAAGAAGCTTATTTGCTTCAAGCCATGGACAAAAAGAAGGCAAGAAGCTGAGGAGAACAAGTTTCACTTTTCTGTTCTTCTTGATATAACTGCACTTTCCCCCTCCCCCACTGCCAATTTTGGTAGAACTGTAATGATTTTTCTCCACAGCTTACAGATTGGCTTATTTTGAACTTGCATAAGAATATCAACTTTGAAATATGCTCATATAACTCAACTTGAATTTACAGTTTTGTCATCTTGATGTAAAAAATGGCAAAGTTATAACAAAAAACCTGCAAAATAATCAGTTCACCTTTTAGGATGTACATGTGTTCTAATTTAACTTTAAATGCTATTTAAATAGTCCATAGCTAGGTTATACAGTAGCTAGCTTTTCCATTTTAATGCTGATATTCACCATGGCACTCCAGTTTATAGAAACTAAACTAATCTAACTTAAATTTCTTATGTACAGTCTTTTGCTAAAAAATAATTTTCTCTGAGAAAACTTTAGGGTTAATCCTTCAATCTGTTTGTCAGATATACATATTTTTGGAACACTGTTAAACATAAATGGCTTGGTTTCTCAACTGAAAAATAACTTATGCTATTTTCTTCCATGTGGGCTAGTATCCGAAATTATTTTTGGAAAACTTTGCAGGAAAAAAAATTATTCTCCACCAAACTGTGAAATGAATTGATATTCTCCAAGTCATTGTGATTTTTCCTAATGTAGGTAACATATATAAATCTCCAGATTACTTTCTTTGTTTAAAACCTAGCTTGTGTGTCCTGGGATGGATTTTTTTTTTTTTAAATCGATTGTTCAGGGGGAAAAATTCTACCCACAGGAAATTCTGAAAGAGTGGTCTGATGGTGTATTGAAAAGTCTTAAGTTTAGTCTGCTTCTGATCTATTGTTTTTATTCACCTAGTGCTCATATTGAATTTATATATTCCCTGGCAGGAGAGCACTTCTTTAAAGTCCTAAGGTGGTTCTTCCGTCTAAATAGAGCCTTGTATTACCTACACTGATGCCTTGCAGGGTTTCTGTCCACTTGCATGCCAACCGTCCCTGTTCATGGTGAACCATGTATTATAGATAAAGCCATGAACAAGAAGAGAAACATCAGCCAAGTACAAACTATTTTCTTCTGTATACTGGACAACCATCTTCATACCTACCAGATTAACCAAATGTACTCATTCCTCATTTCTACCACCAACTCATTGGTACTTCTAAGGTATAACCAATCACGATGCCCACATCAAATATGCCCACATCAAATATCTGGGTCATGCTCTAACATGCTTCATACTTTCTCATGTAAAAATAACAGATTTCATTTATAAATATATGCCTCTACATGTTTACAGATACATAGTTGCAGTTGGAATTAAGGTAGAGGTCTAAGCCAGAAAAAAAGGACTTTGGGTGTATTGTGGTTGGTTATATGTTGGAAATGGAGGGAATTTCTTGTGGTGAAGCATCTGGGAGTGCATATAAGTTATGTGCTGTTTATAGCTTAGGTATTTAAATTAAGATGGCCTTAACTGGTGATGTTTACTTAAATATAAAGTAGATGGACTTGATGCCCATGTTTCCTAAGGTCAACCCTGACCTTTCAGGATCAGTCAATACATGCTTAATACAGAAAGGCCTTTCCTTCAGTTTTGTTCTTTGCTTCTGTTTGAGACTTTGTTGCTAATACCTTAACTCTGTAATGAATCCTTCCTTGAACAGTATTTTGGTGTATTTTCTATAATATTATTATAATTCTGGATTTGGGCTTGCTATGCATAATTTATTACTTGCAGTGTTATATAAAATTTCCTCTTGATTGCACCTTTTTAGAGTGGAACTCTTTTCTTTACTAACATGTAAGTCCAGGCGTCTGTCTTCGTAAGCATTCTGATTAAATTAAAAAGGAAGTTGTCATAGGGCACTTAAGTCCTAGAGGCTATGAGAAATAATGCCTTAAAAGAGCAGTAAATTTCATTTGGGGTAACAAGCAAATAAGTAGTAAAATTACTTGATCAAGAAATACTTACTATTAAAGAGATATAATCTGCAGAGAAACTGACAGCTTTGTTTAATAAGCTCGATGGGAGGGAAACTTGGTCCAGCAGTGCATAAACTGCACAAATTGTACAAACTCTTTTCGTCATTTATAAGTTGTTCAGAAAGTAGCCTTATTTCAGCATGTTTCTTAAGCACACTACAACTTTAACTAAAACTCTTTTGCCAAATTAATATGTTCCCTGGCCTGATCAGAGGGATCTGGGAAACTGTGTCAAGTGAACAAAAGTTATAGTGTAAACTATAAAAAGAAATTCCCAGACAAATCATTTTTAAAAATTGTAGCAAATTTTCATAAGTAATGTTTGGAAGAATCTTTATCAAAACTAAAATTTGCAGTTGAAAGTAGCTAGATTAGAAAATTTTAAAAATCTAAATTACCTTTAAGTTAAAATAATGTGAAAGAATAGGAATGTGGAGCTAAGGTAACCAGAGCAAACTAATTCTGTCCCTTACTCTGATAACTGGTACATCTTCTCTTTAAGACAGGGTACTATATATATGGGTCTGCAGAGCATGTCAGGGGGAACCCAGCTAGCACTGTACACAAGTCTAAATTTCACATTTACTTGTGCATTTTTCAAGACTGTTACAGGTCCTACAAAGCCACTTTTTAAGAGTTTGGTCATACTTCACATGCTGCCAGTTGTACAAAAGATGCAAAGCTAGGAGCTACAGCTAGAAAAATTCAGATTAAAAACGAGGCTTTTTATTACAATGAAAGCAGTTACCTAAAGAAGTAATGGATTCTGACACTTTAAATACAGTTTTGGATGCCTTTCATATATATCATAGAAGTATGGTCAGAAGGGACCTTGTAGATCTTCAAGTCTGACCCCCCTGCCTAGTCAGGAGGAAAACTGGGCTCAGATGACTCCAGCCAGGTAGGCATCAAGCCTCTTCTTAAAGACCCCCAGGGTAGGAGCTGGCACCACTCCCCTTGGAAGTTGGTTCCAGATCCTAGTTGCCCTGACTGTGAAGTAGTTCTTACGGATGTCTAATCTAAACCCACTCTCCATCAACTTGTAGCCGTTATTCCTTGTTATGCCAGGGGGCGCTAGGAGAAACAAGGTCTCTCTCAAACCCTTCTGGCCACCCCTAGTGAGTTTATAGACAGTCACCAGGTCCCCCCTCAGCCTTCGACTGTGAAGGCTGAAAAGGTTCAGGTTCCGCAGTCTCTCATTGTAGGGTCTGCCCTGTTGTCTCCAGATCGTGCGGCTGGCCCTCCTCTGGACCTTCTCAATGTTGTCCACATCCCTTCTGAAGTGGGGCACACAGAACTGGACTCAGTACTCCAGCTGTGACCTGACCAGCGTCACATAGAGGGGGAGGATCACCTCCTTGGCCCTTCTTGAGATGCACCTGTGGATGCACGACAAGGTCCAGTTAGACCTGCCAACCGTGACCTCGCACTGTCGGCCCATGTTCATCTTGGAGTCAGTAATGACTCCAAGATCCCTTTCTGCCTCCATGCTCTCAAGAAGGGAGTTTCCCATCTTATAAGTGTGCTGCTGGTTACTACTGCCCAAGTGCAGCACCTTGTACTTGTCAGTATTGAAACCTATCCTGTTTTTGTTAGCCCACCCCTGTAACCTATCCAGGTCTTGCTGCAGTCTTTCCCTCCCTACTAGCGTGCTCACCTCACCCCAAATTGTGGTATCATCAGCAAATTTAAACAGGTTTCTTTTCACCCCATCATCCAAATCACTGATAAAGAAATTGAACAGTGTGGGCCCAAGGACTGAGCCCTGGGGGACTCCACTGCCCACTTCCCCCCAGGTCGAATATGACCCATCCACCACCACCCTCTGAGTATGACCCTTCAGCCAATCTGCAATCAATCTGACTGTGTAGGCATCAATCCACAGTCACCTAGTTTTTTAACGAGGATGTGTTGGGAGACCGTGTCAAAGGCCTTGTTGAAGTCGAGAAAGACTATGTCCACGGCGACACCTGCATCCAATGCTTTTGTGACCTGATCATAAAAGGCAGTCAGGTTGGTCTGACATGACCTGCCCCTAATGAAACCGTGCTGGTTGCCCTTGAGCATCATCCCTGAAGCCGGCCCATTGCAGATGTGCTCCTTGATCTTTTCAAAGAATTTCCCTAGGATTGAGGTAAGACTGACGGGCCTATAGCTGCCCAGGTCCTCCCTCCTCCCTTTTTTAAAGATGGGGACCACGTTGGCTATCTTCCAATTATCTGGCACCTGGCCTGAACACCACGAGTGCTCGTAAAGCCATGCCAAGGGCCCTGCAATAACCCCTGCTAGCTCCCTCAACGTCCTGGGGTGGAGAGCATCTGGACCTGCTGATCTGAACATGCCCAGCCCCTCCAGAAGCTCTCTAACCCGGTCCTCCCCAACCTGAGGTCTGGAGGTGTTCCCCTCAAGTCCGTCTTGCATCACGGTGGGGAAGTCCCAGTCCCTACACAAGAAAACAGAGGTGAAGAATTGGTTAGAGAGGTCTGCTTTCTCCTCTGGCGCAACCACCAGATTGCCCAGCATATCTTCCAGGGGCCCCATGCTTCCTGGTGCCTTCTTCATCCTCCCTATATATTTGAAAAAGGACTTTTTATTATCTTTGATCTTGGATGCTAGTCCTAGCTCTATGTCTGCCTTAGCTTTCCTGACAGCCCCCCTACAGGCCCGAGCAGAGGAGGTATACTCCTCTTTGGAGATAGCACCCCCCTTCCACCGGGTGTACACTGCCTTTTTGGCAATCAGGCATTCCCGGATGCCCTTGGTGAGCCAGGGGGGCTTTTGGGCATTCTTGCCCCCCTTGCTTCTTGTTGGGATGGTCACCCCTTGGGCCCTGAGTATCGTCTCCTTAAGGAACGACCACTCACCTTGGGCACTGAGTTCCCCTGCTCTCGAGAACCCCAGCGCCTGTCCCACTAATCTCAACTCACTGAAGCTGGCCCTCTTGAAGTCTAGGGCTACCACCTTGCCGCAGGCCTTGCTGCTGCGGGTGTCAAGGGATGCCCTGTGCTGGATGGTGAATTCCAGGAAGCGATGATTGCTATCACCTAGGTGGTCAAGAGCCTGGAGGCCCCTTACTAGGTCTTTGCCTGTGGCCAGGACCAGGTCCAACAGGGGATTTCCTCCGGTGGGACTGTGCACCTCCTGAATTAAGTGGAGGTCCTGTATCTCGGCCTGGAACGGTCCGACCTGGCTGGCTGTTCCTCCCAGCAGATGTCCGGGTAATTTAAATCACCCATGACAACTACATCCCTTGCCTTAAGTGCCTCTGCAAGCTGGCCCCAAAATTCCCAGTCCAGCTTCTCCCCTTGGTTGGGGGCTCTGTAGTAGACCCCCACCATTAAATCCCTCTCCCCAGGTCCCCCTTGTATCTTGACCCAGAGCACTTCAGCTTGCCCCTCCTCTGACCCCATTCTGCTAGCAGAGGATGTGTATTGCTCCTTGACATAGAGTGCCACACCCCCACCTTTCCTTCCTTCTCTATCCTGCCTGTAAAGCCTATAGCTCCTAATGCTAACTGCCCAGTCATGGGATGAATCCGACTACGTTTCTGTAAGCCCTATTATGTCTGGGTTTGAATTGGCTAAACTGAGGGTGAGTTCCTCCTGCTTATTCCCCATACTACAAGAATTGGTATATAGGCATTTAAAGCCTTGCATAGATGCGTGTGCCACCCGCCCAATTTGGGAGACTGTCTGCACCCCTGTTTCTTACTGGGTACTCCTTGCATTTGTCATATCTGTTTTAGCTCAGCCAGAAGTAATGGTCTTATAATGCCCATATTTGGTTGTGACTGAAATATGCAGGAGGTTAGGCTGGTCATAATTACTGGTTCCTCCTAGCCTTGAAATCTATTAATTTATAGCAGCTGTCAGTGACCCCAAATGGCCAAAATGACAGCCACTGAGTGACAGCACATAAGGGAGCCTGTGTCATATAGTCTTCTTCCAGTGACATACTCTAAAATAACAAGGGAAAAGAGTGATTAGAACTAGAAGCATGTTTTTTAATTATCCAACATTTGGTCAGTTGTGCTGTAGCCAGTTATTTGTTTTTTAATGTGTAATTCATTGGTAATGTGTTGTAAACTGGTAAAAAGGAGGACAGGAACGATATCTGCCTGAATATGCCCTGATGAAATGCTGTTTCTTTAGCATCTACTCTTTGCTACTGTGAGGTACAGGATAGTGGGCTAGACTACAGGGTACTGTGGTCTGATCCAGTATGGCACATCTTATGTTTACCACATACCTGTAACCCACTATATGAGAGTGTCTATTTAAAAAGTGCTCTACATAAAAATTAAGGTGCAAACCTATTTCAATATATTTTGAGACTACATTAATATGAGTAGGGTGGACTTATTTAAGGTAAATATCTTGTGGTCTGTCACTGTTCTTGTGTGGTAGTTACCCAGAGCAAAACAAACTAAGCATAATATGGTATTGGAAATTCTAGGGATGTTTTTGGTATGGAGGGAAGGCATGTGATTGAGTTAGTGGTTGATTTTAGGGCTTTTTAATGGTGGACTGAGAAGAGGCTTCTGCTGAATGAAAGAAATATGAATAAGTATTGCTTTTGAACTATAGAAATGGGCTGGATGTTGGGCTGGGTTGATGCAGGTACATGTACGGTATGAGCAAGGCTTTAGTGTAGCTGGCTTGTCAATTTGAGAGGAATTGGAGAAGAGGCTGGGTATGAAGCTCTACCAGGGGCCAGAGTCAGAGAAGCTGCCTGCTTCTCTGCTTCTTGGCCTGGCCAATTTGTGCAGTAGGGGAGGAGGCATGTAGTGCAGGGGAAAAGGTGCACTGAGCCATAGCAATTCTCCTGCCACTGTGTCCTCCCCCTTACAATACACACCCCTTGCCCAGCGCTCTCCCATGTACCCCCTCGCCCACAGCCCCCTTGCACCACACATCCCTTCCCCTGCACTCTTCATTCTGCTTCATGTCCCCCATCTCCCTTCCCTGAACCAAACACTCATCCCCTGTGCTTTTCTCATGATCCAGTATTGTTTGTCCTGGGCTGGTACCTGATCTGCTGCTACTGCCAAGCCAAGTGCTCTGTGCCTTGTGGGGGAGACAGAGCAACAGCACAGGCTAAGCGGGGGGGTGGGGAGATGCATGAAAGCGAGGAGGTAAGTGGCAACAGAAAAACACCAGAAGGGGGCAAAAGGTGAGGGGGGCAGACAGCACTGGGGAAGGACAGACAGCAGGGGAAAACCCTGGGAGGGAGGCATGGGGAGGGGGCAAGAACTGGGAGAGACAGGCAAAAGAGAAGCAAGCAGTACAGGTGGCAGGGGGCACAGGCTTTCCCCACTGCAGTGGTAGAAGGGAGACATATTTAAGATTACCCCCAATAATTAAATTTTGGCTTGAAAAATGATAGCAAATGTTTCATTTTCAGTGTCTGAAGGCTAATAATTAGGGGGGTCATCTTAAATTCTAAGTCCTGGATTTGGATAAATATGGTTATTTGTTTGATAGCTCAGCAGAATCTTGACTCTAGGTTGGTTGTTTGGATTGTATTCCCTGAGTGACTCTTAAATGGTGACAAAATATTATCTGACTGGTTGAGCATGTGCCTAACTTTGGTTACTGTGCTATGAGAATCTGGCAGTATCCTTAACTGAAATGCATGAAGTGCAGTGTTAAGTACCCTGCCACTTCTATTTCTAGCACTGCATAGTAATGATACAGAACAATTTCATTAGGTTATAAAAGTCTCTGTAGGCTGTGCATCCTTAGCGCACAGGCAAGGCAGTAATTAGGAACTGTGGACATTTTGCTTAGTTTATAGAATATTCACACATGCAGAAATAGACTTCACGAGAACAACTGTACTTTATCTTCTTATTTCTTTAAAAATGTCCAGGAACTGTCAAGTTTTGAACTGAACCAAACTGCCTAATTGTTAAGTTTTTGATGCTACGGACTCTAGACATTTGGCAAGTGCATACTGCTCCAGCATGCCTGAGCTGATGTCTGTTGTGACCTAGTTCTGTCACTGAATTCTGCAGGCCATGAAAACGTAGAGCTAGAGATATTACTTCTGACACTGGAACAACTACAGCGACTGTGGATTTTATATGCTCTGTGCAGTCATTCCATAATGATGGAGATTAAATTGACATGTTTATGAATTCTTTATTTCAGGCATTTCAGTTTCAAGAAATCATAAATCCTGGCACCAGGAAGTTAGATTGGTGTGTAATAATGGGAGCCAGCTAATGTGCAGGAGAGTTGACACGTTACTCCTGCAACAGTTAATCTCTTTGCCATTAATACACACTGATAGCTAGGGTCAGAACTTATACATAAACTGATTTAAGTGATCAGAAACAAGTTTAAACTTGTAACAGAACAGAAGTTCAGTACACATAAACCTTTTGGGTTTCAAAATAGCCAAAACTGGTTTAAGATAAACCTGGTCGGAGGTAGTATTAGACTGAAGAGTAGCATTAAAATGTCTTTCTTTGCAAGCCTTTGGGTACACACAGTTCTTCAGGCTGAAGAGAATTCAGAGAGTTGTCAAAGTTATCCTAGGTAGGAAGGAAACTTCATTTTGCAAAGGGAGATAGAGGGTGGAAGTTTATTCCCCTGGGTACCTCAGAGTCCCGTTGTGTAAGGGTTGCTCTGTGATGTGCAGATTAAAGTACCCATTTAATACGTGCCCACACTCTGCCCCCCTGCCCCAGGTTTAATATGAAGCCTTTCCTGAAGGTGTCACTGTTTTGATATTAGCCGTCCTCTCGGCTGAAAGGCAACTGCAGCTCTTCAGCTCCTCGCTCTTCTCTCCCATTCAGCCCAGACCCAGCAGTGCCTCCTGCAGGCAGCAGGCTTTCTTTTCCCCCTGGCAGGGGAGACACCATGATCAATCAGGTGGACCTGGCAGGGGAGATACCATGATGTGGAAGATGGTTTTCGGTTTACCTGGCAGGGGAGACACCATGATCTATCAGGTGGTTTTCCCAGGGCAGGTGATTGTGTCTGATATGTCCTCCATTGGAGGTCTATATTGAGCAGATTCTTTTTGGTGTTGGGTGGTGGAACCAGAGCTTGCTCCATCCACTCCATGCATTGACCTGGTATATAGTGCTTCCAGGACCGGTCCAAAAAAACAGGGGAAAAAAAGGGGTTTTTTTTCCCTTTTTCCCCTTTCCCTGCACAACGTGGAACAGCCTTTGCTGCCCTGGTTTCTTTCCTCGGGGCAGCCGCCCAGGCAGAACTACAGGCTCAGCTCAAGTTTGTAGCATCGCTTCTCTTTTCCTCCTGCCCTCCTCCCCCGGTGGAAAGGTGGTACGGTCCGCGCAGGGCGCCTCCCTCCATAGCAGCCCCACCCACCACGCAACCCGACGTTCGCAGTCCCGCGTGTCGAGGCACTGACGCGCACGGCCCGGAAGCGATTGTTCCAGCCTCTCGCGATAGCTGCGGCGGGGCGGGGTCTTCCCCGACGGATTGCGCCGCGACCCAATAGAATGGCGACGGGGGCGCTGCCAGCGTGGGGTCGAGGGCGGGACTTCCGACTGAGGGGAGCTGGTCCGGGTTTAGAGCGAGTCAGCGCCGGTGGAGGTGCTGCTGTTGACCCGCCATGGCCTGCGCCGAAGCCTCGCCGGCCGATAAGGAGCGGTACGGACCTGGTGGGGACGGGTGCGTGCGCGCCAAAGTACGAGAAAGAGAGAGAGAGAGAGTGTGTGTGTGTGTGTGTGTGTGTGTGTGTGTGTGTGTGTGTGTGTGTGTGTGTGTGTACGTACGTACGTGTGTACACGCCCCACCGTTCTGGGCACGTGAGGGAAGACGTGGTGCTGGGCGGTAGGGGTTTGAGGAAGCTTAGGGAGGATTCGGTTGTCTGATATGGCTCTATTATCTGGCCCGATCTGGGGGGATTTGCCCCAGGACAGCAGGAGCACTGCCCTAAAACAAAAGCAAACCCCTGGTTAAGTTTCAAGTCCTTGCACCAAAACGTAGGGATGCTGCAGGTGGCTAGTCTCTGCCACATCTGAGCGTGCTTTAAGGGTGTCCTTACTTCATTTGCAGGAGTAGGAACAAAGCTGGGGCATGCTAGAGAGCAGAAGGAGACAACCTTGTAGGTGCACTCCCTGGGTACCTCTCCCATTCCTTTCCTCTGATCTCCCTGCCTCTTCTGTTTCTCTTTCTGCTTCCTGCCCTCTGCTCCCTTCCTGCCTGATTTGATGTTCTTCTTTCTGCTTCCTGTACTATCAGCTCCTATTTCCTGTCCTCTCCTTGATGCTGGTGCCATTCAGGTGGCTTATACCACTTGTGGTAATAATGCTACAGGTTGGCCACCCTTGGTTTAGAGCAGTGCTCCTGGGCTTGGCAGGGGACAGTGGAGAAATGTTCTACAGCAGGGACGGACAATTACTTCAGGCAGAGGGCTGCGTACTGGGAGTTGGCAAGTTATCGAGGACCACGTGATAGGTAGCCAGGGGCACCTAATAGTTTCATAGTTTCATAGTAGCTAGAGTCGGAAGGGACCTAGGTAGATCATCTAGTCCGACCCCCTGCCTTAGCAGGAAAGAGCACCGGGGTCAGATGACCCCGGCAAGGTGCTCATCTAACTTCCTTTTAAAAATCCCCAGGCTAGGAGCCTGCACCACTTCCCCTGGAAGCTGGTTCCAGGCCCTAGCCACCCTGACTGTGAAGTAGCGCCTCCTAATATCTAATCTAAACTTACCCTCCGCCAGTTTGTGACCGTTATTCCTGGTCACTCCTGGCAGAATATTAATTTTCTAAATTTTTTAGGGGCCCCGCAGGCTGGATAGAATGGCCTGGTGGGCCGCATTTTGCCCATCCCCGTCCTACAGGTTGTCGGAGAGACTTTGTCGGGGTTGCTAAAGCACTTTTCCTCAGATCTTACTCTAAGAGAAAGCTGAGCTATATTGGCTGAAATCATCTTGAAGCAAGATTCCTGACATGGAGAAATTAGTTTAGCAGTTAAGTCATTAGAGAGAGGTAGTTTGCCCGGTTAGTCTAAAGTCAAAGTCAAGCATTAGTCTTTAGGGGAACACCTTAAAGACCAACTCCTTCAGAAAGGCATAAGCTTTCATAAATTGCAGCCTACATCATGAGATGCTACGAATGGACTTGCAGGGAGCAGAAAAGAAAAAAAATAATTGAAATACAAAGGGGTGCACCAATAAAGATTTTCTTGGGCTGATACTGATGGCTGCTTATTAATGAGCCATATCCACCAATACTGGTCTGTTTGCTGATATGCAGCCTGGCAGCTTGGAGAGAAACGTCCAGCTGGTAAGTCTGTTGCGGGGGCAGACCAAAGCCCCTGTGGTGAGGAAGCGAGAGGGGCAGGCACTGCCTGAGCGGGGTGAGGCAGGGCATGGGACAGATCTGTGGCTTGTCCGGGTCGGAGGGCACAAGGAGGTGGGCCAGCTCCTGCTGCTGTGCGCACCCCCAGGGCAGGCATGGGAGGGCATGTGCCCCCCAAATCTGTGTGTGTGGTAAGGGCAAGCTGCTTGCTCAGGGCCAGGGCTGCACCAGATTCTTCCCAGTGGTGGGGGCTGGGCCTAGGCTCCACTCAGGGTAGGTGGGACGGGTGGTGGCAGCACTAGGAGGGGTTGCTGCAGAGTGGGCTACAGCTACTCCAGAGTTCCCTATAGCCAGCACCACTGTCGCCTGCCCCATCCCTGTCCATCCCACATGCAGGCTGGGCCCAAGCTGTTCCCTCCAGGAAGAGCCTGGCGCAGCCCTGGCCCTGAGCATGTAATGGGTACCTCTCCTCACCCCACACAAATCCGGGGGGCACACTCCCCCATGCCTCCCGCAGGGTGTACATAGTAGTGTGAGATGCCCCCCACTCCCTGGACAAGTGTTCCACCCTGTGCCCTGCCCTGGCTGTGCAGTTCCTGGCTCAGTCCTGCTCACTCCCTTACCGCAGGGGCCTCAATTTCCCCACCCCCTACCCCTGACAGAGTTACTGGCCAAATGCTGTTCTCCAAGCTGTTAGGATGCACTCTTGGCTGCATGCATGCTGCAGCTGCGCACATGCACGCAGCATTTATCAGTAACATGATCACCCACATCAGCCAAAAAAAAGTGATGGCCTATAATGTCGATTTTTCTTTTTATTGGTATAGATACGATATGAACCGATGTATCTGTGCATCTCTAATGCAAAGGAAAAGAAAAGGAGGGGGAAAGAATAGGGGAGGGGGCACAGCAGAGTTAAATAACTGAAAATGTTGTCTTAAAATGGGAAGTGTTGGATATCCTTAATAATCAGCGTACAGAATGCTGGTTGCTAAGAAGCTGGGTTTTTTTCTTCAGTAACTTAAGAATTTGGGGTAATAAATGGAAGATCACAAATTATTAAAACGTCCAAGAGAATGTTTTTCATTATTAACTTTTGGAATAGTACATAATGATGCTATTAAAGCAGTAGCATTGGGCAACAGGATCTAATGATATATGTGGAACAGCTGTTAAATTGAAGGAAAATTTTATAGGGTATAAAACCCCATGATTCAGAATTTTTGTTAACTCTGTGGTGTTTTATAATTGTGTGTAGCTCGGTTTCTCTCAGGTTGCTCAGAGTGTCTACTAAATTAGATAAGCCATTGACCTGACTTAATACTGCAAGTTCCTATGCTGTCAAAGAGCATCATCCTTTTGATAGTCCATTAATCAGTATTTTCCAGTTGAAGGATTTATGTAAAACTTAAGATGTTTTCTCTTTTAGATTCATCTGCATTTACCCAGCATATTTAAACAACAAGAAGACAATAGCTGAAGGAAGAAGGATACCCATAGACAAAGTATTTAGCGGATGTCACGAGAAAACTAAGTTTTGTATCACTTGGTGGGGGTAGGGGGGTAGAAAACTGCAGAAACTAACAGTCTACTTTATTGTTCCTCAAAAAAAGACTAAGATGCAAGATGACTTCAGACTAATTTATTTGAATTTGGTTGCAGAATGACACCTCTTATTCTCATGTGAGCTAAGCTCATACCTCTACAAGGAGAAACTGATTACAGCCTGGGAAAGTTAAAAAAATAGACTAATGTGGCACAGAATTATTTGCCTGCCCTTACAGTAATGTTAATCTGGGCTGTTTTAATAACTTGCTTGTAATTTAATGAGTTTATTAATCTGGATAGGAAGTCCTTTGGCCTCTTGGTTTGTCTTTACATTCCCTCCATGGTGTTACCAAGAGTAACTGAAAATAGAACATGTTGAGTAAAGTTTTGTAACATACTCATTCTTGTCACCTTGCTGACACATGTCCTGAAATATTTTAGGGTTAGATGATGACCCAATCATCTAGGCTCCTGATATTGTACATTACATAGCATATTAAGAAATGCAGTGGATTAAACATTTAGCAAATTATAAAACTTGTAGGTTCTTGCTACCAACTTTTAGATAATTTTTTTTCAGTGATGATAAGACCCAGTAGGAAAGTCATGGATTTTACTATTGGAAAGGAGCATCTCAGGCCTGCTCTAGGTGTCTTTTTGTAGCACTACAGAAAATATAGTGCTGTGGTCAGCCATACTGGCTGGAGTGTGACAAAGGCATGATTTCCCGCCAGGGGTAATTGGAGTTGCTCCTTGGCTCCCTGTGCCTCCAGGACTGTAAAGAGCATGCTGGCAGCACTGAACTGGGGAGCTGCTCCCCAGTCCCATGCTCCTGACTGGTCCAAAACTTGAAAGGCCATGTAGCTGTTCCCTGGTTCCAGGCTGCTTACACAGGCAAGCAAGCAGTCTGGGCCTGGGACTTCTTTCAAGATGTTTAGGGGTGGCAAGAGTTGACAGGAGTGGATTTGCAGCTATGGGACAGAGCTGTGTGCAGGCTTTCCCCGGTAGCAAGGGCTGAGTTGGCGGTTTCTGCTGCCACTGTGGCTGCCCCATCTGTGGTAGCTGGTGACAATCAGGACAGGGCTGTCAGGCAGCCAGCTGCTCTCCTTCTCCTTTGGGGGCTGGGAGTGGTGTGCAGAGCACTGTGGGATGGGGAGGGTTGCTGTATGTCACACCTTAAAAATTCCTTGTAGTACAAGTTCTGCACACTTTCCTTATATTTTTCTGTTAAGTCTGTCTCAGTTGGGATCTGAACCTACATTTTCCAGTTCTCTGTTGCTTTCTGATGCATATGTTTCCTGGAATATGTTTGGGTTCCTAAATGACTCTTGCATAAATAGAGAAGGAGCCAACAGATTTTTTTTGTGAAGCATCCTTCTTTCCTTCCTTTTCCCCCTATAGAATATCTAGACCTGTTTCTCTGCTGTAGATGAACTTTAAAAAGGTAGCAATTTAAAATTTTCTTTAATAGGCTGTTGAAAATCCCACACCTACAGAAATCCAAGATGTGTGTGCAGCAGTGGGACTCAATGTACTTGTAGAGGTAATGTAAAAGTTTTGGTTTTTTTAGTTGGTCTCCATAAAGACTATTTCCATGATAGCTGTATTTAAAAACTGAAGAAAACCTCCTTAGGAAAGTCACATAAACAAACATAATTCTGTGCAAGTGAATTTCAGGGTTGTTGGTTATCACATTTACCCAAAGAACCTTGTCTGCTTAAGTGAACTTAACACTTATATAGATGTTACAGTATTGGAGAGACTGCAGGAAGGAACCATAAAAATAACTTTAGAGGATAGAAAAACATATAGTGAGAGTCTTTAATGAACTGTAGTTTAGTTTAGCTCTTTAGTTTATCAGAAAAGCAATGACTTGATTAGGGTTTGTAATTACTTTCACAGGGAGACTATACAGAGTATTCCAGGCTTTTCAGTGTCAGAAGGCCATAGTAAGAACCAGTGGCTAGAAGTGAATTCAGACAGTTTCAGGTTAGGAATAAGGGACAGTCTTTTGTTCTGATTTGTCTTTATAAACAGTGAGGGGGATCAACCACTAGAACAAGCTGTGAATAGTAGTGGTAACTTCTATCTCTACCATCAGAGCATATCCAGATCCTAGAAAATACAGGAAACCCTTGCTATCCACGGGTTCGGCATTCACAGTTTCAGATATTCATGAATGCCGAACCAGCATCTTAAATGCGCTTAAAGGAGCTCCTCAGGAGCCCTATGTTTGCCACCATATTGGTTGCTATAATAATTTTAAGATGGAGCTCTATGAATAATTGATTCTTTGGTTTGTTGGCAGTTCCAAAATAGTTTGATTTTCAGATCAATAAAATGTCTTTTGTCTTTACTTTCAATTCATTACAAAATTATTAATGCCTTAAACTTCAGAACCAAAAAAAATTTAAAATGAAAAATCAAAATATGTTGTAATGATAATAGTGCAGTATTTTTGTTTTTCCCCAGAATGTTTTTGTTTTTTATGAAGACTCATCAAACTTTACAATGGTTTGTTGTCTTGTTCTGAAGTATTTCTGATGAGCTGAATATGAAGTTTTGGTGGGAAAAAGACTGGGCAATTTCTTACTTTCAAGTACCTCTATTTTATAGTATCTACTTTCCTGACTTGGTCTCCATAACCTGCTGGCAGTTACTAATGGGTTATGAAAACCCATACGTCGGCATCAAGGGTTGGCCCACAGGCTGGATAGGGCCCACAGATGGGATTGGATCCAGCCCAAAAAGATTTGGTCTGATCTTCATTTTACTAAAGGAAGACTGATCCATTTGATCCTGTTCATACCTCTGCTGCTCTGCCAGATGCTCCAGGAGAGCTGCTTTTCTTCACTGCAGCTTCTACTCCCCATTTATGGAGCTGGAGTTGCCCAAGGGGATTAGTGACCCCTAACACTACCCAGTCATAAGCAGCAGTTTGTATTAGTAAAATGTTATCAGCCCCTGCTCTACGTTGCTGTGACCCCTAGTAGGTGTAGATATTCTGCAATGGCCACTCATTTAGGACATTAATGTTTCCATAACTTAAGCTTGTACTCTTTTACTGCCCTTCCTGATGAATTACTTTATCTTGTCTTCAAATCTATATTTGAAACCATTTGTTTTTATATGCCAGAAAAATAAGATGTACCCCAGAGAATGGAACCGTGATGCCCAGTTTAGAGGCCGAGTAAGAGTTCAGCTCAAACAGGAGGATGGCAACCCATGTTTACCTCAGTTTCCATCACGTGAGTAGACTTCTCGGGGCTAGGTGTTGTGGAGACTTTCAGGTAACTAGTCACTGTTGAACAACTACCTATTTAAAGTAGGCTGGATCAATTTTCCCTACACTTATGACCAATTTATTAAAATACATATGGAGTAGTTTGTCATTACTTACTTTCAATCTAGCCATTAACATGCTTAGCTAGTATAAGCCAAAATAGATTTGTAGCCAGACTGAGCAAATTAGCATATATGAAGTGGTTGCAGAGTGCTGTATTATCATTATTTCTCTTTTTTTTCAGTTCTCAGTTTCATAATTGTGAAGTAAAGTTTGGGTCTTTGGGGTGACCACTATTCCCAAAACACTGTTTTAGGAGGTACTCCTTAAGCCAGAAGAACTGCTTTTCTTCAGAACTGATTTCCCCTTTTGGCTTGTGTTGCCACACTTCAGTTACATTTTGATCAGTTTATCAGTTGCTATGTCATTCATTAGCATACAGACCAATTTTGTACTCAATGCTCATTGAAAATACTAACCCCTCATCACAAAACTGTGAATGGCATTTGCTAAAGAAGCCTTGCTAATTAAAGTAATATAGCACCAGCCTTACATTGTTTTATCTGCTTGGAAAGGGTTGGGGGTAAAACTTAACTTAAAGTGGGAGAGTCAGTATTGAAAACTAGAATTTTGTTGGTGGATTCATTGTAGCCCTGGGTTGAGAGGAAGAAAACCATGGAATCTGCTGCTGGGTGCAAGTAATTGGGACACAGTGTTGGCCCCCAGGAATGTGTCTACAGCAAGTTCTGGTTCTCTGTTCAGCTCCAGCCAACTATATTTATAAGGATAGAGAATGCTTATATTGAGTGAAGAATGAAACAGTCTCTTGGAGTCTTTAGCCTCTCCTGTGTGCTGGTAACTGGTGCGGGAAAATGTCAGAGCATCTCACCTTCCAGTGGCTGTGCAAGCTAGATCTTCATGTTGGATTATAGTACAACTGCTTAAGTAGATTCCAGATGGTTATGACTAGGTTTCTTCTGAATTTCTTAGTGCCAATGATTTTCTAGTAATGTTCCAATCCAAAAAATGCCGCATACCAAACACAGGATACCCATTTACCAGTCTCCCCAGCACAGAGAAAAGAAGCAGAGTCTTGGACTTCATATGCATTTTGACACAGCCCTGACATTAGTTATGCTGATTTTTAAAGTGATAGTTATTACTAATGTAGAGAGCATATATATCTGTGTAATGTTTATCTTTCTCCCCTCTCCCTAGGTAAGTCAGTAATGCTGTACGCAGCAGAAACAATTCCCAAACTGAAAACAAGGACACAAAAAATGGGAGGGAGTGACCAAAGTCTCCAGCAAGGAGAGGGAGGCAAGAAAGGCAAAGGGAAGAAGAAGAAATGAGCCTGTGACTGGCTTACATGTACTTTGTATAAACATAATTATGGCTAATTTGGATGGACATGTTAACAATTGTGACTCTGAAGTGAAAGATGCAGAGAAGAAATGAGAATTGGTGAAGCTGTACAGAGTTGTCTTTTTTTTTTTTTTTTACTGAACCGGAATGCATGCAACTGTACTTCACATTGTGTAACAGTAGATCCATATGTATTCAGACACAACCCCTCAAACTCCAAAGTTAAGTACCCTTCAGTCCTAGAAATTAAAGAGAACCAAGACAAATTAAGGAGGAGGCAGGAGAGGGGTGAAGAAACGTAAAGCTGTGTGCTGCTTTTAAAATATCCAGCTTGGTTTTTTTTTTCTTGAAGTCAGTTGCCTTAGTATATCATTCACTCTTCTGATAAAGAGATTTGTCTTGATTCTGGAGTTTGTATGTCACTATCGTTGGAAAATTTATGATGAATGAAGTAATCATTACTTTGTACATCTCACTCCTATCTTTCACAAATGTTAAATATAATAAAAGTGGCAAAAGTATTTCTCAAATTCTAACTGCTTTTACAAAAATTGTTGTGGTCACAGGAGCATTATTACTTAAGATGATCACAAAAACTTTTTATGTTTTGTTTTTTAATCTTTTTAAAAGCTTGTGGCTGTTATCTGCATTCTGTGAAATAATGATAAACTGTTAGGTGTATACAGAATTCAGCATTCTTTCTCCACTAAAAATGGTCTTGCTTTACAATAAATCGAACCCAAATTTTGGGGAGTACTAACTGCTAACTTCGTAAAACACAAATGTTCTGTCACATTTTGCAGAGCCATGTAACTTGCTTATGAAGGGAAAGATCAGTCATTCAATACAGAAGACTCAGCCAATCTGGACGTCTGTCAGCCACAGGGATTGGGATAGAAAAGAGAATCTCTTAAAAGAAAAGGCTGTAGGAAGCATAAGTTCTTTGCAAGTTGCAGGGGAAAGAATAGTTTAGGAATGCAAAGGAAGAATGATTGGAAAATCAAACACTTTTGAAGGAAAAAAAATTAGCGTAGGTTTTTTCTGATAAAGAGATCAGCTCCTTTTCTCCTAATATCGCTTTTTTAGCAAAATACATTTAATGTTTAATTATTCATATTAACAAATATTGGAAACATCTTTAGTCTTTCTTGTAGCGTTCTCGTGAGGCAGATTTTCCAAGTAGAATGATATTTTTCTTTACGCTGTCTTGATGTTTTCCTTGACACACTTGAATCACTTCAGTCTTCTACAAACATGGTCTCTAACAATATCCCAAATCTCAGCACTGGGAGACTAAATAGCATGTGATGCAGAAAACTATTTGAAAGTCCTCTCTTGCCAGTCTCTCTTATGTATGTCAGAGTTCTGACAAAAAAAAATTAACAGTATCATATATATTGCATGAACTTATGTTTATGAAAGCTTGTGCATCAAATTATGTATCTTATTTAGTCTATAACGATACATATGTACCCTGCTTCCTGCCAGGCTATTTTTAATATCTTATTGGTGCAACTATTTGTACATCTTCATCTTACAAGGCAATTTGACTTGGTACTATGTGTTCCACTGTATTGGCAAAAAAGTTTATGGGAGAAGAGGAAGGGAGAAACTGTTAAAAGTAACCTCAAAGCTTTTATTGTTTAAAAATCTAGTTTTAGTTATGCAAGGTTTTGGGCAGGTTTTGTTTCCTGCTGCGAGGGGGGGCGTTGTTTTGTTTTTGGGTTCTTTTGGTCTTGTTTGTTTTTTACCAGTTGACTAATGGTTGTATGATTATCCTTTGAGGGACTATTGCCACCTTTAAGCCGAAGTATGATATGCAGAGAGGGATGGTGTAAAGAAGAAAATGGTCTGTGCCACATGATTTTTGTGGTGACTATGAATAACTTTTAGATGCTTGGAGTGCTGATAATTATGACTGAGGTGGGATAACTAGGTGATGCCCATAAATCTGAGTTGCTCTCCTATGGATTTTTTTAAATCAATGTCTTTCAGTCTGGCTATTGTGCAGATTCCAAGCTTGGGTAGGAGGAATGACAACAAGTCTCATTTTTGTGATATAAAGAATAGGTGCAAATAAATTGAAGAAGATGCTTTTCATCTCTTAATGTATGATAAAAAGGGTGCATGTGTCTGTTTTCTGGCTTGTAAATAATGTTAGTGTCTTGCACGTTTAGAGGGTATCCTGGATCTTACAAAATTCCTGACATTAAAAAGTGATCTGGAAGTTACGTTTTATGATAGATTCTGATATTCTGAATTTGGGAAAGTAGATACCTTGAATAGTATACATGGAATGCGGTCAGCACTTTTTTCTGTTTAGGTAGCATCTGAAATTCAATTGTCCATTAAGGACCATATCTAAGAAAGGACCCTGTTGCCTAAAGTGCTGTTTAGGTGGAATTTAGTTACCTAAGACCAAGAGCAATTCACTTAAAAAAAAATCCACCCAAACTGAAAGTCCTTAGGTACCAAAGGAATTCTTACTGGTGGAAACCTTGTCCACATAGTCCCTCAAATTTGGCTACTGCACGTACCTATTAACATTTGTCATCTTGGCTGAGCTGAGTGCTTAGGTATTTATATTTACAGTTGTTTGGGATTTACAAACAGAGTTCCTGAGGGGTAATATCTAGTGGTGCATTCAGTCTGCACTTAACATACTGATAGCATTCAACTTGGCCACTTTTAATCAAAAACATGCTGACACTGGTGTTCACCTAATGATTAGAACAGTTGCACAGGAATTTGGAGACTTGACATTTAAACTGCATCTAACCACCATGCTAGAGGCAACGCAACTGTTAGCAGCCCTATCTTAGAGAAAAATAGTCATCTGCACATAAAGGGATAAACTGGCATGTGAATTTAAGTGCAAGTTTTGGCTTTGAACCCTAGTTTCATGTAGACATCTAACTTAGAGCTGCAGATAGGCATCTACGTGCAATCTGTGCCCAGGTGCACTTAGGTGGGAGTTCAGTCACACACATCCTTTTAGCATTTCCTGGGCACATCTACACATTCACTAATGCATCATAGTTACTGTGCATTAAGTTTAGTACTTGGTTAACCAAGTACTAAATCAATGCACAGTAACACACACTACACGCACATAGCTATTTAGTGACGCTTACTACACAGTAGCCTAATACTGCTGCACAGAAGTATGTTAGCACAGTTTTTGCCCAACAAGCTACTGCACAGTGTTATTAGGCTATTGTGTGGTGGTTATTTCATGTAAATGTGCCCCCTGTGGGCTGGCCTAGACTTTGTCCCCATGGTCAGTGGCTTAAGTGTTGTGAATCCCAATCCCAGACACCTAACACTCCCCATTTAAAGTATAGAAAACCTAGGCACCTCGCTATGGTTAGTAAATTTTTTTCCTAGAGCCAAACAACTGACATGTTTAGGTGTAACATACTCAGTACTGTCATTGTTAAGTCTCTTTTAGATCTAAGCTCAAATAGCTATTGTTCCCCATAAAAAAGGTGCGGGAGGTGGGGTTAAAATACAAGTTAAACATTCTCAGAATCATAAAGGTCTTATTTGAAAAATCCCTGTAAATAATAGCTTTTACTTTACCCATTTTTTGTTTCTTTTCTGCATTTCATTTGTTGTGATAATTCAACTATTTTATGTGCAGGTGGTATGGTATGTACTGTTATTTCTGGAAGTCAGTGGATATATCTAAGTAACAGCCAGTGTGGATTGTATCTCCACTTGGAAATCGAGGTCTTTCTTGATTTATAATACATCATAATGATTTTGATTTTTTTTCTCACAATTGCAACTACAATGAGAGCATGAACAATGTAATACATGTAGTTATCTGAAAAGGAAGTGTATGTTCATCCTGTGGTTATGTATAATCAAAAGAAGTAAGAAGTAAAATCTAGTAGTCAGTAGTGCTTGGAGTTTGGCCTTGGGCAGGGAAGTGGGGCAAGAACTTGCAGGATTATGTGCAGTAGAATGGCCTGGAAGCCCCAGAAACAGAATTTTATGTTCTGTTTTTAAATGGATTTAGATGTGCCTTTATATTTGTTATATATATAATAATATGTGAATGTCTTTTGGAGAGTCTCTTTCCTGTTAAGCATGCGAGAGGCAAGGATTTGTTAGGTTAAAACATCACTCCTACACTACTCTTAAACAGATTGATTAACATCTTGGCTACTCTGCCCCCCTACTCCATTGGCTTGAGTGTTGTGAATCTTTATCCTAGGCATCCAATTCTTATCTTTGAAAGTATTGAAAACACAAGCACCTTAAGAAGCTTTATATGGCATTTCAACAGCACTGTCATTAACATATTTTTTAAATGGACTGCTTTAGACCAATAATACCCAATATTTTTAAGCACAGAGTATTTTACTCCCAATTTTTTATTTTTTTTTTTTAAATATGATCATGGTAAAGTATTAGAAATTTGTATTCATAGTAAAACCAAACAAATTTTAGAGTGCTAATAGGATGGTTCTAAGATGTGGTAGGAAATAATTTTAAAATACATCTATGACAACACTAGTCAACTTGGGGTGTTCAGTTTTATAAACTGCTTTTATAGGTTTGTCCATTAAATAATATGTGAGGATTTTTTTTAAAGAATTTAAAATTTAAATTTTTCAGGTGCTCTTCCTAGAGGGCCTATTCAGCAAGGCAGAATATGGAAATATACATAGTTAGCAAATTTAAAAAGTAAAGAATCAAAGAGTTTGCAACTGTTCGGTTAGTATAATATATTTATTTAACTAGGCCAGGTTGAAAAGTTTTGGACTGAAGTGTGATTTGTTTGTTTGTTTTAAGAGAAGTTCCCCCATAATAATTGGAAGCCTGAATTTAGGCACTGAGCAAACATGAGTTTGAAAAAAAATTAAGGCAAAAAAAATGAATAATTGCTTACAAATGAAAGCTTAGCAATATGTTAAATTCTAAAAGTAGATGTTTTGTTTACTTGTTTCAGATGTTTGAAGCCAGCAGTTGCTATAGTAGAAATGCAAACCCCTACATCCACCCAATGCTTTACAAAGTGAATGAGTGAGTATCAAATACTTTAAAATGTATTGAGAAATAGTATTTAAAATATTATTGCATACACTTCGCCTTCCATATCCATAATCTTCATGTCACAGGAGATGAGCATTAGGAAAACAATTCTTCGAGTACTTGTCTGTGGCTGAATAGACATTCAGCTCCTGGCGCATACACATTTTAACTCATGATTAGTTTTTTGGCCAGGTTAGCAACCTGTTAACCCTGACTTTTGATATGGAATATTCTTGCTTGTTGTCATCTAACCCAGAGAGAAGTGCACAGGATCACAGATGTTTTCCCATAGGTAAACATTTGAGTGTATTGTCCAATAAGCACAAACTGCAAGATGGCGCTAATATCTGTGTCTTGCAGCACTTATGCTCTATCTACTGGCTTTCCACAGTTTAGTGTTGGCTAGTTACAGGATTAGTTGAACTAGACCCTCTACAAAGCCTTCTGGAAAAGTATTAGGAAGTTAGAAAAAATTGTTTACAGATGTTTTTGTTGCCTATTCCATGAGAACCTTCAGACCCTGGTGCCTCTGGACAGATTCCATCTAGAAATGTTCTTGGCAACCCCTGATCCCTGCCATCCCAGCCTCCCACTTCTGTCTTGTAGGCCGACTAGATTGTAGTTGCTAGAAACTTAGAGCATTGTTCAGGGACAGTGAGAGGTAGACCTGTACAAATCTTGCTAAGAAAAGCTCTAATTCCCCTCACTATTTTCATGCTAGTGGGACTCTAAACTCAGTACAGTTACTGCAGGTACTGTGAGGGATTGTGCTACTCAGGCTTCAGTACTGCATCAGTATGTAAAATCCACTTTGGCTTGGGTACCAGCTCTTTCAAAGCTGATCTTGGGAACTCTGGCTTTTCCAGAGCCAGTAGCATCTTGCACGCTTTCTGCTGATGGTGAAAACATTTAATTTGATACTAAATGTATTTGGTACGTTTCATCATTACCAGCTATATCAATGCTGTCAACCCTTTATTTTCTTCTCGAGATCTCATCTTTATAGTACCATGTCACTGAGAACTGGCAAAATATGCAGTCCCAGAAGACTTGATTCTTTCCACATTTTCCCCTCTCATCTGTTCTTTTAACATCGCATCATTGTACTAGGTACTTGTTAGGTTTTACTGCCTTTAGACTCAGTGCATCCTGCTTACCATGACTTAAGATGCATCTTGTTTGTCTTCATGTGCCCCAGAGAGGAGAAGATAGGGAGACTTATGTTTTGCCAAAGGTATCTTTTCATGGCTTTTATGGATCAGAGAGAGATTCTAAAGTAGGGATTCTCAACTAGGACCCTGGGGGCTTTGAGATGCTTTCAAGGATACTCAAGGTGCTAAGCAATGTTGGCACTGTTAGTGGTATAAACTAGAGATTTTAAATAGGAATTCATAGTGTTAAACATTCTGACCTGTTGTGTTCTTTTTGAGTTCTTTACAACAGAAAAATTGCTCTATTATTTTTTGAAATTAAAAAAACTAGAGAAAGTTGGGAGCTGATATTTTCTGAGGGATGCCTTGAGTCTAATGAGTAGGGACCTACTGAAATCACAGTTTTGTGGTTTTCACCAAAACCACAAAATGTGTAGGTCCCCTGTGGAAAAGTGTAGGGACTACAAAAAAGAACAAAAATGGCTAGCAATCTGGTGGGGTTAGGGGAGGGAGCTGCAAATAGAAAATAGCAGGAAGCCCTGGTATCCTGAAGCATGGGGGGGCAGAGGGTGAGATTTTTGTGTAAGGGTCCATTCTCTGCCCCCCCTATCCTCCCATCTCCACCCATGCCTCTTGAGTGGCCATCTGTCAATCTCCAGGGAGGGGCAGGACTTCCAGGGCCCCATAGCCAATCAAAGGCATGGCAGGGGAGCACACTCCCCCATGAAAATAGCGGCCAGTGCTGTACTCGGACTACAAACTGGGGGGGAGCCACCCCAATTTTGGTAGGCTCCTACTAGTGAGGGGTGCTTGAGTCTAAAAAATGTTGATCTATAGTCCTAGAAATTTATCCTGAAGAAGTTAACAGTACAAAGTATCAGAGTGGTTGCACATGCCCAACCTCATGGCCTTCAGCATTGCCCATGCAATAGTCTCTTGGAATATGTGGGGTCCGTACTGGCCATAATACTACATGTACATGCTACCCTACAGAGAGAAATCCTCTATGGCCAGAACTCATCAACCCGCTGCTTCTCGGTTAGCTCTTCAAGAGCCTGCTCGCTTGGGGGAGATTTTTAAAGATGACCTCCCTCAAACTGGAAACTTAGTTGAACTTATAATTGTGACATCCTCATCCTCAAATGAAGCTGTAGTCCCTTGAATCTCATTTAAGCAGATGATTTTAAGATTGTCAAGATTTGCTCAGAAGAGTCCTTACAATCTTTACAAATTCCCCAGTAGGAGGTTTGAGACCTTTCACATTCAACCATGCCAAGTTGTGTAGCACTTCTGCCTCATGAGGCTGTCATGAATACAGCTAAGAATTTATAGCAAACACCTGCTACTGCTGTCCCCACTTCAGGGAAGGCAAATAAGAAATATCATATTCCACCTGCAAGGGTCCCGTATAGTTGTTAGCAGCTGATGAAAAATCTGAAGATTACCACAGAATGACAAAAAATCATCATGCAAGTGGCAAAAATTTACATGTGTGCTATGTTTAATTTGACCAACTACATGGTTGGGACAGACAGGCAAGCTTTCAGGTATTACAGTACACTTCATCAGGCCTCTGGGAGAAAAGCAGACACAGCAACGTAGCAGATGGAACAGAAGCTTGTGTAAAATACCATATATAAATAAAAACAGGATATAAGAGAAATTAGTAGGTAGCCAGGAGTCGGGAGAGATGCAGTAAAAGACCTGATAATGAACGAACAGGATCATTCAGGAGAGTTATCACCTGTAAAATGCAGAAGTTAGCAAGTATCAAGTAGATTATAATTGCCATGAAATTATTGTCTATGTTAAGTCCTGGTATGGGCAGTCCTCTCACTTATGACGGGTTACGTTCCTGGAAAAGACGCTGTAAGTCGAAATGTAAATCAAATCTGATTTTCCTACAGAAACAATGTTATAATAGGGGGTTACATTCCTGACCAAGGGTCTGATACCCAACTTTTTATAGAAATGGCCATAAGCTCCATATTTAAATCAGCTATTTAATCAACTTAATTATATACACTATACAGTACAAAGCTTTCTAAATTGTACTATATATAAATCGATTAAACAGGGCAATACAGTAACTAATCACATACAATTTTATTTAATGAGAAAATGAAGGAACACCTTCATCAGGGTCATGGAATTCAGAAGGGCTTCTTTGGGGAGATTTTGGGGAGACTTAGGGCCACTTGATGGCTTTTTGAGAAACTGATCCAGGGATGTTTGTTTTGCTGCACTCTTTTTCTCATTGTAAATTTCCCTTTAGTGCCATAAGTGCGAGGATCCAGAACTGTAAGTAATAACATAGGTGTAAATGGTGGAGTGCCATTAAGTCGAAACGCATAAATCAAAGACTGCCTCTACATACTTAGTGTCTGATAAGCTAATTAATTGCCATGCTCATCTGAGAGAGCTGTTGGGTAGATTTCCTTTGAACAGAAGAACTGTGAGGTCAGATTTTTCTGTGGGGAAAAAAAATCTACTTATGTTTTAGTGTCTCTGTGCTTTTATCTTTTTCTGTGATCTTTCATTCTGGTGCATAGTTTTTGTTTGGTTTCACACACACAGTTGCCATGAGGGCATTTGGTGCACTGGATGTGGTATACTACAGGCTGGGATAGACATGTATATGTTCCATAAATCTGATGGTTTTGTTGTGGGGAGCATTGATTGTTGTGACATTAGGGATATGTTGACAGGTCTTGCATTTATTGGACCCAGCACTGCCTTAACTATTAGGTGCCTGTTGATCAGGAGGGAGTTTACTTCTGATGAGTTGGGCAAGCTTAGGGAGCTTGCTTATGGTCATGTACAGAAGTTCAGTTTCTACTGGGATAGTCATTGCTCTTCTATGAGCAACCACGAGTATATAGACGTTCAGGATTTTTCTCCTGTAGCAAAAATGTCTGCTCCAAGAGAAAAATAGCCCAGGAGTTTCTCCTGGGAGACTGAATGTCTACGTATTTATTCTTACGAGAGAAACTGAAGCATAGCCCTCTGACATCCTGGTGTGTTCTCCTTTTCCTCCCCTCCAGAAGGCAGTGTATCCCTCAGACTGGACTCAACTGCTCCAGCCAAGCAGGGAGCCAGGATATGCTCCTAGAGTGCTTTGGGTCTGGAAAAGCCCAGCCCCTTCACATTCCTCACACTGCTTTAGGGCTGCATGGATAGCTGTGTCCCTTGCACATGATCCTGAATAGTTTAGGTCAGCTAATCAGGGCTGCCCTGTGCATTTCACTGTCACCTGTCTCCAGGAAGACAGGAGTCTGCAGACCTTGTTGCAATGGGGCCCTCTGGGTAGGCAGCCTCTGCACCACAGACTGTTGGATCCTCAGTGGCTCAACATTTCTAAAATCTGTATAGGGCTCTCTCATTGTTTTCCTATTGGGAAAACAATCCTGGGAGAATTATCCCAGGTTATTTGAATGGGTGTAAACAGCCTATATCTATCCCAACTATGCAGTTGGTCCAAGAAAATATATCACTCACAAGAATGCTTGCGTTCCCCATATTTCCTGGACCATCATGACGACAACAGCATCACCTCAGCACTACCAAAAAAAATCATCTTGATTTATTTGGCCACAAAACTTATTTTACAGAAATCCCACAGCTCAGGCTTTTAAGTTATCAAGCATTACCAAGTCTGATGATTTCAGGAACTTCAGGCATTGGCCACATGTATTTGAGAGAGATCTATTCTAGCTATGATTTCTCACTGGAAAGTTGTAAAGCTCCCCTGGAAGCAATAACAGTATCAGAAGAAGGAATCTTCTGCTCAACTATGCATATGTTTCAGCTTACCTCCTAACCATTTTGAGAAGTCAGTCAAAAGTTACAATGGCACTTTTACTTAGAAAGACAAAGATAATATACAAAAATCCCAGGCTAGTCAGTGGAATCATGTTCTTCCTCTCTTCAGTGCTCTGTCTAAAATTACAACTTCAGTAGTGTTGAAGTAAGAGCATATCTACATTTTCTTATGTGCATGACCTCTTTAAGTCATACAATATGTCAGACTATAACTTCAATGCAAGCAGAGCTGGCTAAACTTGCTTTATGTTCTGAGAACATATAGATATGCCTCTTTTAGTACCACAAACTATACTGATATTCCTAGATTGGAAAAACCTCATTCACGTGTGCAAGGGGGAAGTGTCTTTTATACCTTCCCTTCTTCTAGAACCACAGTGGCAGGCCCATCCCCATCAGTTCTGGGGGAGGAATGCATAAGCTCGTCACAAAGTATGAGGCCTTTGGGTTCCAAATGAAGCATGACTGCATGAGAAGGCAATCACAATAGGTGTTATTAGTGCTGGCAGTGTTGTCTTTAACTAAGCTTATGTCAGATACTTTCCAGTGTAACACCATTTCCAGTTGCCTATAACTGCTGAATTCTAGATAAACTATCCTCTGCTGAGTGTCTGCTGCAAGCTGAACATTTTTGAAAACTTTAAACCAAAATGATTTTTTTTGAAGATGCAGTTAATAATAATAAAAAACCCCGGCTGTGCTTTCCTGGGTCTCCTCCCTTTTTTTTTTTTAAAGCTCTAATGCCCCCATGATTAGGAGGTAGCTCAAGACTTGGGAGAGGGTGGTCATTTATATATAGTTGTATCTTTTATTCTTCCTGTGAAAAATTTGCTCCCAGCTTGGCCAAGTGATAAGCCTTTGGGCAACAGCCGTTGGCACATGTTCAGAAGAAACTTCTAAGGTTTTCAGTACCCAAATTCTTGATGGACAGGTAAGACAGGGCTTCCCCTGCAGTTCTGGCTCCATGTTGCAGATGGCCTGTCCAATCTGAGCACTTGAACAAAGGATAGACAGGCCATCTTCCCTGTGCTCTTGGAGTACATGCTGGGCGCAGGCAGCATGAGAGAGGATGAAGCTTCTTGATTTGCAGGTAGAGGATGGGAGCTAGACCAGTGGGAGTTGGAACAAATTAGAATGGAATTTGATAGGGCAGGAACTGGGACTTCAGGCTAACAAGGAAAGAATTAAAGCTGGTAAATCCTAGACACAGGGACTGGGGACAAAATTGGGGCCTTCTGAAAACAGAAGACTGGGAGTTGGGTGGCAGAGGCTTGAGAGTCAGGAAGACTCAGGAGCTGGAATGGGCTGAGCTAGGAGACTGTTCCAAAAATTGGGGCAGGGCATTTGAGATTGGATAAGAACCTCAGGAAGGTTTCAGAAAAGGGGTGTTGCCTACACATTTCAGTTTCCTAGGTCTCTGAATGCTGGAAGCTGAAGGGGAGAGGAGCAGGAGACAGATGGGTCTGGATAAACCCCTGCATGTATATTCCTGTTCTTAGCATCTGCTTTCTGCCACTGTAACTCAGTGGGCTCAATGGGCCTGTCGTTTGACCTGGCATGGCACTTCCTGTGCACCTATGGGAGAGCAAGAACTAATACAGGCTTGGAAAGCAGACTGAAGACAAGGAACTGGGAGTGGGGAGGAGTGGAAATATCTGGAAAAGACCAGAAATCTGGAGGGGGTGCAACTGGACCTGATATGCAAAGAGGCTAGTACTAGGAGAAACTCAGGATGAGACTGGTGAGGACAAGGACAGGAGAGTCAGTGCTGGAACAGCTTAGATATGGGGGCAAGGTGGAATAAAGAGGCCATTAATCTATTGCAGCACATTGGTATCCAAATCCTACTGTTGAACACAAGATCTGAAACGTCTACTGCTGGTCACTTTGGTTGCAACTTGAGGTAAATGACATTCCCAGGATTTCAGGGTAGGTGCACCAAAAATTAGGCATATGGCAGCTGCTCCTGCATGTTAATTGAGGTGACTAGCATTACGTAATTAGCCAGTAGACAGGGCCAGAATCTAAATTCTCCAGGGTCCTATTCCACTGCTTTAAATGTAGGGCAACTCCCCTCCCTGAAAGGCTCAACCCCTGCATATGCCTTTAATGCTTCAACAACCGAGGCAGGAGACCTACAGTCAAGCTCACTTATTGCATAACTCTGACTAATTTAGGTACAAGTTCCATCTACAAATAGTATGTAATCTTAGAACAGAGTTGTAATTAGAGGATCCATATACTCAAAGGGGGATACACTGATGCACAAGAGATGGCTTAATTCTGGCATTTCTTAATTTAGGAGTGCTTCACAAGGCATCTTGGAAATATGATTTAGGATTTACCATTTACTATAGGTGTTAAGGGTCTCAGTTTTTTGATATTTAAAAGGAACTCTTCATTCAGAGAATGTAACTATGTTCTTTCACAAGGGGAAATGACAGCAGTTTGAATAGCAAGAGATGGCAGTAGCAATGTTTAGGAACTGCACATTGTTCTTGGCTGTTGCACAGAACTACCTACTCACTGAAATGGATGGGATAAACTGGTACTTGTCAAATCAGGGAAGTTAAGTGTAGTTTTGAGAATCCCAAATATTTGTTAGATTCCTGTAAGAACTGGTGCTTGACAAAATAAAGCTGAAAAGCAAGAATTCACACTATTCAGTGGGTGAATGATCATACTTTAATTTGCTGGCATCCATATAGAAAATTCTTCAATGACGACAGTTAATTCCATTTTCTGTTGTTTTTTCGCTGCTCTGAGCCACTGTTTTGTTAGGTTCAGAGTGCCACAGGAAGAGTTGGAAGTGATGGCACGTGTTTTGCTAACAGGGAGAGGAGTAGTCACAATCATTTCTATCTACCATTTATTTCATCACTGTGAATAATTCCATATTCTTGATCGGTGTTAATTAGGCCTGTGCTCTTTCCAAAAGCTGGCAAATCCACTGAAGAGGATAAACAAATCTGAACTGCTCTAAAGCTTATCCTCAATGGATGGTATGTAGCACACCCATTGCCCAAAGCTTGGCAATCTTTGGGGAAAATGCCACTATCAGCAATAAGAGCTCCTTGAAAATCTGGAGTTATACAACCACAGTGGATGCATAGATGTCCACTTGCAGATCTAAGAAAACAGCAACACTACAGCCTGAACATATTCTTACTGTCTGGGTTGGAGTGTTTCTTATATAGCTGAGGAAACGCTGCAAGCTTCTAGCACACTGCGTTTGAGGGTGAAAATGAATGCATACGTGCCTGCATGCACATTGGCAGTGTAAGTGCAGCCAGCTTTTAGCCCTGTTGAGATTTTCTGACGGGTGGAGCATAGAGTTTTTATTAAAGAAGATATCAAAAGCATCATACAAAGACAGTAAGATTCTTTTTATTTGTATCCATTTCTATTTAGTACATTACATCTTCAGTACAGACATTGACTAAGATATACTATTTTTTTTCCCTAAACAGTTGTTGGGAGACTTACAAAATAGTTGTTTTGAGTGGCCAGCCTAGTCGAGTTATTTGCAAGGAACAGATTGGTTGCTGCAGGAATGAACAGCTCCTCTTCCTTTGCACAACTGAAGAAGCTGCCCAGTAAGTTTCTTAATCACTTAAAACTTAAATCAGCCCTTCAAAATAATCCTTACAGCTACTCCAGGGCCTGACAGACTTAACTAATTGTTCAAGCTTAGTTTTCCAGAGACTCACTTTGATTTATTGCAGCACCTACAAGTACCACTAAGGCTTTCAGTGCTTTTTTCACCTGATCTGCAATCCTGCTATATTAAAGTAGTGCAAAAAATCCATTAAATTTGCTGCAATAATGCAGGTCTCTGAAAAGTGTTATAGTGTTGTAAAATACATGTAACATCTAACTGCTTAGTTCTGTATAATTTTAAGGTACAAGGGGAAGCTTACTCTAGCAGATACCTGAAAGGGTTTCATCTCACATAATTAGAGTGAAACTCAGTAAAAAAAGTCTCCTATTTCAGAAGAGGAACTGAGGACTGGTTTGAGAATCAGGGAATTGTATTCTCAAGCTTCCTTTAAGAAATCTAGTTAATCATGGGAATTCTGTTAACCCCCTAGTTTTATTTCCCCCCTTCTTTTCAATAGAAATAGTATTTAATAGCCCTGCAGAGTACAGTTTGCTTAGACAGCACTTTGTTACCTGTATCATGCTGAGTACTAAGCCAAAGGGCTATCACTTCACTATAAATCCTTAAGAAAAAAAGGAGCACTTAAATTTAAGTTACATTGGCCCAACTGATTGGCATGTATATAGCTGATGTAATTTTGCATCTTAAGCACTTTATGAAAATAAATTAAAATGAGTCATGGTCCTAAAAGGTGTGGATTCTCACAAATCTAGGGTTTAAATCCCTACTAAAGCTTTTTCCTCCTACTGTCTAAGCGACAATAGGTCATAGCTATTTGTCTAGATTTCAATGCTGCCTTTTTAAATTACCCATGTTGCTTCTTTTTGTATTCCATCCAAGTTTGCATTGTGCTGTTAAGCCACAGCTGTGCTTGATCCCAGGGAAAGACTGATTTGACCCCTGCTCTTCCCTCATTCTGTAAAATGGTGCTTGTCCGTCTGAGCAAGCCAAAACCAAATAAGGAGCTATTACTTTTGCTGAAGCCATTAGCAATGCTCCTAACTTAAGCTGAATTCCAGTCTTGCAGTACCATTCCTTTGGCCAGAAACAAACAGGACAGACTCTGTTTTGATAGAATAAGGGAAAAGATTGCAGCAATTTAAAGAGTAGCTTTCACCTGCCATTCATATTTTATTAATACCAGGAAGAGGTTTTGAAACAGGAGGCACTGTAATATTAATGGAAGGAGTGTTTACATTTAACATTATTGGAACACAAGGGAGCATTTCCCATCTAAAAACTGTGCTGAGGAATCCTTAAGAGTACAGCAAGAACCCAACTGCTCTGGAAGTTTCAACAGCCCTATCACAGCTCTAAGACACCAGCAAGATAAGGACACAGGTCACTCGCAGAATAATCCAGCTACAGAACTGGTCTACTTGCTCATTTCCGCAGCTCCAAAACTAAACACTTTTTTTTTTTTTTTTTTTTTAATGTAGGTCAGTTTGTAGCAAAGAGCTGTCAAAAAACAAAGTGATTTGCCTTAAAAATGCATGATATACTTCTTTGGGGGTGCATCATGCTATTTCAAGTTGTCCCTTCAAAGTACAGGCTTTGCCTTTTTGCTTCGTCACACAGTAGTAGACACACAACTTCTCAGTAACAGAAGTTTACTGATATCCCTTTTAGCTTTAAATTTTATGAAGCTTATTGAAAATATCCTGCCCTCAAGATGCAGCAGTAACTTGAGAAGACTTTTGTATTCCACAGGTAAGTTTCACCCCTTGGCAATATCCTTGGGGAACAATGTTTGGGGCCACAACACTCACATCTGAAAATTTAGAAAAGCCTTTTCATAAGAGGATTCAGATTTGCAAGCCTTTTTTTTCTTTGGTATGTAGACTGACCCACAAATATCAAACATTTTGCTTTTCCTTGTTTATAATTAAAACATGGAACACCAAGGAAGTGTCAGTGGGGAAGGTAACAAACTTGATGACTGCAGTACTGTTTGAAGTAGCATGAGACTGCTATGAAAAAAGGTTCAGCACTGGAGGTACCATGGTACATGTACGCTCAAGATCATGGGATCAGATTCTGCTTAATGAATTGTAATTTTTCTTCCTTCTAAGTCTGGTCATGTTCTCAGTCCTGTCAAATCAAGCAACCCAGACAACTCTACTACTCCCTACAAGAGGGACTGCATTCCCTTACAAAGCTTGGGAGGAGCAACATCCCTGTATGCAGCCAACATGTACAGCAAGGAAAATTAATGGAGAAAGGTGCTGATGGGAACAATGGTAAGGCAAGTGTCAATCCCCATAATTAGTGCCAGCTGTAAAACTCTCAGCAGGAGTTTTTAGTTAATTTTTAGAGTAGCACTAATTTTCATTGAAAGGTACCTTTTCTTTTCTTCTGAGTCAATTTATTTATAAGGCACTCCATTCTTAGTTTTAGATGCCTGCTGCATTAACTAAACAAGGAAGGGACTACGCTAGGCTTTACTCACCTTAGACAATCAATTCAGTGCATCCATTTCTGGCAAATAACTTCACACCAGTATAAATTTGGTCACTGGCACCAAAGTACTTTTTTCTGTGTGTAACCTCTACTCATTTAAGAACACACACATGTGCAACACAGAATCTCTGTGACCAGGTGCCTACTGCACTCAGCTTAAATCACTTACAACTTCGTTAGTGGGGAGGTATCATAAAACACTTTCTTTTGATAACTAGTCCTTGTATATGTAAATATATGCATGAAAATGCATTCGGAACATTTTTTCCCATACAAGGGTTGTACATTACAGGAAGAACCACAGTTAAAATGTTAACAGAACTACAGAGAATGCATGCATAAAGAAAAACTGAGTTGCAGAGCCTGTGGGATATATAATTTTATTTATGTTTACTGCAAGAGGAAGCTACTGAAAGATCTTCCTCTTCACAGTGACTAATAAAATATTTTCAATAAGCTTTAGATGCTGCTCACTGCACTGCATTTAAATAAAAATGCTCACTTTTCATACAGACAACAGCAAAGTAGTAAGCAAAACTTACAACACATTCCCCTAATATATCAAAAATGTTTCCAAGGCAACATTGTTAAAATTATACCATAGTCCCCAGTAACATCAAGCTTTATAAAGGAGGTGATGGGGGAGGGGGAGGGAAACTTTCTTCATCCAGTTAACTGTTTTAAGTACTCTTCTTCTCCTCACCCAGTAAATTCACTGTAGCTTTCTTGGCTGTAAGATGGAAAGGGGGAAGGGGGGGAAAAAAGTGTTAACTTTTATCATACTAGAAGTAACTTGCTTTACTGCTATGGGATATAAAAGACTCAAGTCCCACCTCCAGTGAAAGGACAACATTTAACCAACCAAACCTACCTGAAGAGAATCAGGGAATGAAATGAGATTTACTATAACCTTAACAGCAGAATCCTAAGCTTTATATTATAGGGAAGCAGTGATAAGTCTAAGTAGTACCATTTAAAATGAAAAACTGGGTTTAGTATGCTAAAGTAGATGTATATTTTGTAACTCTACAATAAAATCCAGAGCAAGAAACAGACTAGTCAAATGGTGTGGAACTGGGATAGTGTTAGCAAGGGGTAAAGATATAAAAGATGTATATATATAACTCTTCAAGTCTAAAAAGGTATTTAAAGATGGGAAACAAAAGGAAGATGAAAGAGGAGGAAAGTAACAGAATAGGCATAAAACATAGGCAATAGGCAGAACAGAAATAGTAGAGAAAATGGAAGTTATCTATTTTATAACTGATACTGTATATAACACCAGGTATGTTTTCCTAGTAAAGGTCACACGTAAGTACAAATAGACAAAAAATGGGGAAATTAGGTAATAAAGGGAAATCTCAAGTGACAATATGATTTACGGTCCAAAGATGCTTCAGCTGTTTTTCCAGGAGGTCCCTCCTCTCCTTAGATTGGGGTTCAAGCAAGCTAACAGCCATTTAGCATTAACATGCTCTAAAAAACAGCAGACTTGAAGCACCATGCCTCTTTCTTGGACTTTCAGACTTAATTTCCCCATTCAAACAACACTGTCCCCCTCAACCCTAGTATCTTGAAAAGCAGCATCTAACAATACCAATGTTCTTGACTTTTTCCTAAAACAGCAATACTGGAAAGGTAAAATTGCAAATTCTTTTTATAGGCTTTTCAGTCTTGGCCTCACCTTCCCTAGTGATGGTATCAGCAGTTTCTGCAGCTTTGTCTTTCAGATCTTTTACGACGTCATCCAGCTGAGCCTCATGCTTCAGGAAGAAAGGGCGGATAATTCGATGGTAGAGGAACTCTGCTCCATTGGAAGGGCTTGGAGCCATGCACCACACCAGAAAACCGCACTGCATGGAACAAGAAAGCACAAGAGGATGTAGGACTCGAGATATCTGAGTTCTTTCCCCAAGTCCAACACATTTGGAAAATAAGTTGAAGGTTACTTAATTTTATTTATTTATTTATTTATTTTTTACATATGCAACCATTGAAGTACTCCATCTACACAATGCAGGTAAAGCAAAACAAAGCCCTTTGTGAGGGCACAGATGTCCAGAGAGAGTGCACGTACTGATAAAACTTAATACCCAGATCAGAAGCCAGTAAGATACACGTTTATAAGGCACCTTTATATTGGTGTAACTGTGCATACTGAGGGGGAAAAGTACATTTTACCAGTATGAATATTAAAAAGGTAGGTTCCCTCTTTTTTACATTAAAAGCGTTCTCTCCACATTAATAACCCTATACTCACCACACCTGCACTTAAGCCAACCAGTCAGTTTCTGTGTCCTCAGTTGCTTAGCTATAAAATGAGGGTAATGAGTCCATTTGGCCCAGTGTTAGTAATGTAAAAGTCTCTCTTGACTCAGGCACTAGGAATGACTTCCCTTTCCACTGAGGTGCTGAGAAAAAAGATAAACTGTTTAAATGAGATACTTTTATATTACCAACTAAAACTGGGCCAAATTCTGCCTATAATTCACAAGAGTTCTGCTCATTTCAGTAGGACTTGTTGTATGACCCAGTAAGCAATTTACAAATTCAGTGCTCAGGATAGACCTGTTATACAGATGAAGAAGGGTTGTGCAGAAAAACTTGCTCTTTATAAAGCTCCCCACCAGTTCCAGACTCCCATGCCTTCCCAATCAAATGCTATTTCCTCTCCTGATTCAGCTTTTGTCCTTTTTATTCAAAGCAGCTTCCTCTTCCATGTAGCTTGGGTGTATATGTGATACAGGCCATTCAAAGGACAGGAAAGTGATGTTCCTTAGTTTCTGTTCTAGACCTGCCCTAACACAGAACAGCTATAAAAACTAAGAGAGAAAAAGAATCTGGCTTCAACTCTGCAGGTCAATACATTCCAATTAGAAATCTTGGAGGCTAAACTCTAGAAGTCTCTATGGAGCATGTGCTGGCAGATTTTTCAAAGAAAAAAAAAATCCAGGAAAATGTAGGCATTTTTCCAGTACCAGCAATATAAACCCCTGATACAAAGGCTACTCCTTCTACCAGAGGGTTACACATCCCTGCTCCAGAGTAAACAAGCAGCAAAAGAAAAAAAAGGAAAAAACCAAAACATTTTCCCTTATCTTTATTGCCAGAAATAGTTGAAGCTCTCCAAAAGACCCTGCACTGGATGCAGATACCCAAAATAGAAAATTTCAGTCCAAGCAGCTAAAGTATGGCAAATATATAAGGAATTAAAAAGCAGGGTCATCTTAGGTAAGTTTATCAATTGGCAGTGCTAATATTTCTGCCTAAAACAGAACAGCTGCTCAACCCAAAAAATTGGTATTTCATAGTAGCACCTCCAGAGCCTGGCAGGATGTAGAAGACCCCTCATGAGCATAGAGTCATCTATGTAGTTCTTCACAGATGGGTTTCTAGTATCTGACATCACACCAAAGCACTATTTAAAGCTACCTTTGCAACCACACTACCAGAACTAGGTTATACTCAGTCATGCCACTGCTCTACTTTGTTGCTGCTATTCTTCCAACTTCCTTATGGCAATGTTGAGAGCTCAAGTTAAGATTGAAAAACTTCACTGATTTATGGTAGGTAGTGTTCATTCAGGAAAAAAAGCAAAAGAGAATAACGATTTGAGTATTCGAATGCTTTGTTTGCTGTAATATTGAAGAGCTTAAAATGGCAGCTTGATCCATACAAGGAAAGGAAATCAAAGCCCATAAATTAACAATTTAAATTGAAGATTATTTTAAGTCAGAAACTGTCACCACAACAGTTTGATTCTGAAAATTATAATTGAGGATTTGCTACAAGAATTGGGGATGGGGGGAGAGGGAGGGAGTTCCTGGGAAATAGTTTGCTATTTTTCCTCCAGGCTTATTCTTCAGTGAAAAATCATTATGGTCAAGTCTGCATGCCTCATCTAGGGTGTACTTTATCTCAAACAGGAATTGAGGGACAAGAACTACTCATCTCTTTCTCTATTAGGCAGCGGTAGCTAGCATTTTTTTAAAGCCACACTCTTTTTTTCAGTAAAGGCAAAATCCAAAACACCGTATTAAGAAATTAGGCACCTAGTTGGAGCATGACTCTCTCAAAAAGGGAGAATAACTCTTTTTACTGAATGCTCCTAGGCCATTTTGAACTCTCCTTTTTAATATACTACTACCAGCTAAGTGCTACACATTCTAATTTGTGGTAGATAGGAGTTTGCTGGTAAACTGGCTTGAAAAGAGATTTTAGTTTTCCCCAACAGTAGGAAGAAGTCTTTGAAGATAACATTTAAAAATTGCAAATGATTAAAAGTATCTGCCCACAGTTTTGGAGCATTTAATAAATTTGAAGAAATAAAGTTCAGAGGTAATACAAATATGGTGCTAATAAGCAATTAAAATGGAACTGCAGTAAGTCTCGTTAAACTTGTCAGAGAAAATAAAAGGGTTGAACAGTTCTTTTCAAAAGCTCCTATTTACATGTGACTGTTTATTTAGTCTATTTTATAAAAGACAGCACTACATCTTATACTTCTCTGCCTCCAACATATTAACTATATTTCTTAAACTATTCAAAGACAAAATTATTTCACTCGTCTCTCTACATGCATGCGCACACACTCTCTCCCTCTCCCCCACCCCCCCTTCCTCCCCCTCCTCCACAACTGAACTCTTTAATTGTAGGAAATCCCCCTGCACCAAGTCCAACTTTCTCTCTGGCTAAAGTGAAAACAATTTTAAGTTTCCTTCTTGTGGCTAAGATTAAAATTAGTTGCTTTGATTTCAGCCCTCTTTCTGGTTGGCCAAATGAATTTAATCCCTCCCAATTCTGGATTTGTTCTTAATAGCCTTTTGTATTTTTACATTTGTTGAAATAAGCTTTCTGCAGTTGATTAGATACATTTCCAAGACAGCTTAAATTTGAACTGTATTTTGCTTTCAGAGTTTGCTAGCATTTGATATATAAAATGTCTTGTGTTCTGAAATGTTAAATTTGAAACTGCCAGACTGATAAATCTATAAATAACTGGACAAGCTACATTAAAGTTTTGTCATGAGAGCCATACAGCTGCCTGACTATATTCCCAGCTGTCTTGTAATGAGAAAGTGAGCGTTCTCATAGAGTACATTTAAAAAAAAAAAAAAAAAAAGATCATCATTGCTGCACTCTTAGATTGTCTGCTGTATAGCCACACAGGTAACTGCAGTGTAACTTACAACTGTCAGAGCTAGATTTAAAATTCTCTCTTAGGTAGTGGTAGGAGTGTAGCTGTGGCATTGTGGAGCTCAGAATCAGGTCAACTCTGGCTGTTAATTAAGATTAGATGAATATAGCAGAGAAGCAAGTGAGGTACGCCAAAGCCAGAATGCTCCTGATGCCCAAGCTAGCTCAGGTATCTCTATGTTGAACTGGCTTATAGCAAATATGTGCATACTTCACGTGCTTTTTATAAAAAAGCATGGAACACCAAGTGCTCATTACAAAACATCAGTTCTGGTTAAAAAACATTCACCTAGTCTCTTCAGCAGGCCTCGAGATACCAGGTGGTTTGAGAAATGGATTTCAATAGTTTATAACCTTAACAACATGGTGATATGTTAACAGCGTTTCATAGTGAAATCTTCAGATAGAGACCTACCTCATTTCATAGCAGCAGACTGAACAACATTTTGAAATAACTGAGATCTGATGACAACTACCTCACTCAGCCAGAGGTCAGAACATAGCTTCTCTCATATAAGTATGGACGCAGGAACAGAAGAGAACTATTTTTCACTGTTTTACCCAATCTAGTTTAGAGGTTCCAGGCTATGAGCTTTCTTCTCCTGCAGGGAATTTATTCCACAGTCTAATACAGTTGTTCACTGCCAGAAGGCTCTCTTGATTTTCAACAAAAAGATTTTAAATTTCACACCAAGCAATGATGTATGGACCCTTTGTGGATGTGTATACGTTTTAGCTGTTTTTAGGCTTATGTCCTTTAGTCAAGTTTTTTTGATAGACTGTACATATTTACAGTAAAAGCTCTGTTATCCGGCATCCCCTGAGAATGGGGGATGCCGATTAATCAAATATGCACCATCTGGTGCACTCCCTGGCATCAGTGTGCCAGTGGATGGGAGGGGGCCCACACAGGCTGCTCTGCCTCAGGCTGTGGGCCAAGGAAGTGATGATGAAGAAGAACTCGGCTTATGGCGGTGAAACTGAAGTGGGACTTCTGGTTACGCTTCTGCTGCTTCCCTCAGATGCTGGTTAGAGGAACTTTCTGGCTGATAAAGTGCCAGATAACACAGCTTTTGCTGTACTTCATTTTTTAAAACCATTTCTAGAAGTCCAATTATTTTGTCTTCTCTGAACTTTTCTGTTTGTCAGTGTCTCTTTATTAAGATAAAAATGCTGTAAACTTCTGAAATAAGTTCACAAGTAAGTGCAAACTACTTATGGGACCATATTGAAATCATGACCAGTTCTAGTTATGAATGAATATCTACACATGGGAGAAGTAAATTTGGTTCTCAGCTGTTCCTCATGATGAGATGTCAAGTCTCCATGACATTTCCAAAGGTAACTATTTTTTCCTAAACTTTAAAATATTGAAAAAAGATTGTTGCATTATAAAATAAATCTTCATTTTCAAGAAAAAAAATAAAAAAAAGGAAGGAAGATAGAACTGGCTACTTTTAAGACTAGATCAGAATTTGTCAATCACACCCTGTATGTCAAATGCCTGGTTTAAGTTATAGAATAATATCCAATGCATCTACCATTCTTTCCTTGTGAACCTTTATCCTGGATCAGCTGAACTGTTCCACCGAGGGTTTTAACACGTGGGCCTTAAAATGAAACATATACTGGGGAAGATGCTAGAGAATCAGATCTTAGTAGTTAAAATTGCACAACTGACTTGTAACTGTTACTATGAATCTTTACTGGGCTAACTTCTTAGAATTAAGCATCGTGCAACTAGTTGTTACAAAAATAAAGTGCAAATGAGGGGATGAAATAGGGATAGAGAAAAAGAGAACCCAATCCAGAAAATACATAGCAATTAACTGCTGCACTTCAAATGCAGTTGCCTTAGCTGCAGCTTCCTTTGCCTCTCAGGGCACATGGCAATTGGCTATTTTGTTGAGCATAAGCAATGCGGTTTTTTTAAAGCTGACTCAGAAAGTTAAGTCGATTGGCAGAGAATGCCTACAGTATTTTAAGCAGGTTCCACTTGGTAGTCAAAGTGCAGGCTGCAGAGATACTTCAGTGATAAGGTGTTGCAACTTCAAGAGACAACATCACATCCATCTTTCATTTGTAAAGATCTGATCTAGATGCTATGGGACACATTCCTGGAAGGGGGGGCAGTGCATGCAGGGAAGGATAGCACCTGCCATATTTTCAAAGATATCTGTCACTGCCCCAAAGTACCCTGAGCTGACTCTGCTTGATATGTACAAATAACCTTCAAAACGTAGAACTAGAAACAAAAAGGTATATAGTACGTGGAGGGGAGGGAAGAATATTTAAAGGGACAAATGAAGCCATATAATCCAAAATGTATAACTTTACCCTCCAATTACCCTCTCCATTCCACAAGTGACCACAATAAGAAGCTGACACTTTACTTTTCATTGTGACCTCTCTGCTCCTGCTAGCCCCTACTTCTGTAAACTTGGACATATCCCTAAGACCTGTCTACTGCATGAGTACATGCTGACACAAGTCTTACGGTGTTAGACAGCAAGAATTCCTGCCCTCCTCTTCATTGTTCCCCTAACCTCAAGAAAGTGTTAGCATATAGCACCAAGTCAACTGCAATGCTAAGTGGTTTAAAAATTAACAGGAAAAAATCTTACTACCATTTACCACTTCAGAAGATATTAATTAGTTCCATCAAAATCCTTATTGGAGGGGGAAACAAACCTTCAGCATGTAGTAAAAAGGGAACCAAGACAGAAAGATATCAGAGAAGAATTCTGCAATGCTGAAGACTCCATAAACAACCCAGTAAGTCAGCCACTGTGTGTCGTCATCTTTGTTGGGGCTTTCAATTGCCTTGATTCTGAAAGGAAAGCAGAATAGGTCAGTAGCAACAGTTCTCATTGCAACAATAATTGGGGAGGGAAGGGGGACAGTGCAGGGAGAAGAGGAGCTGTTGTTACCCCTCTCAGTTACTTTAATTTATCTTTGTATGGATTGAAGCTTTCCTTTCATACAGCCAGCTCACCCACAAACTGAATATCAAAGTCTCTCTGTATATTGGAAGGCTACAGATGCATTTTTGTGTCCCCTACTTACAACTCTGTGATAAAGGATTATAAGTAGACACCAACAATTCACCAGCGCTTAGTTCTGTTTATAACAATCTTACTTTATAGTTATTTTGTGAGTAGGGAGAAAGCAACAGGACTTTTTACATATCCATACAGCCAAACTCTCAACATCATGGGGGTTGTTCCTAGGGGGGACAGTATACAGTTTCTAGGCCTTTGTTTATTTTTGAATGACTGTACCTGGGAGGTACTTAGTACCCAGTGATTGAGAAATTTAGATGGAAGTCAGTGTGAACCAACTTAGTTTGGAGTTTGTGCCCTCCTTTCAGAGAGTAAGCTACTGAACTGTGCAAATAGAGTACCAGAAAACTATCCTGGGGAAAAACAATGCTGACATATCAATGGGTGGAAGGATACAGAAGTACAGGCATACCTTGTTTTATTGTGCTTCGCAGATATTGCGGTTTTTTACAAATTTTTACAAATTGAAGGTTTGTGGCAACCCTGTCTCAAGTAAGTCTATCGGCGCCATTTTTCCAACAGCATTTGCTCACTTCACATTTTTTAGCAATAAAGTATTTTTTTAATTAAGGTACATACATTGTTTTTTTTAGACATAATGCTATTGCACACTTAATAGACTACAGTATAGTGTAAACATAACTTTTATATGCACTGGGAAACCAAAAAATTCATGTGACTCGCTTTATTGCGGTGGTCTGGAACCGAACCCGCAATATCTCCGAGGTATGCCTGTACTAAACCAAAAGAAAAGGATGGGAACGGAGGGCCCCCCAAAGCGAAAAGCTGACAGACAGAGGTCTTGATCTGACTTAAATAAATATTTAATAGGTATACACATAAGGCTGAAATAGGGTGAAATTTATGTAGTGCCTATGTTGTTTTAGATTTTTGCAAACACTCCAGACAATGTTCCACTCAAACTAAAGAAGTAAAATAGCCAATTTTCCTGATACCTAAGGAGACAGCACTGCCAACTCTTGCAATTTTATCATAAGTATTTTAATGCTTTCATTTTCAGGGGGAAATGAGTTTCTAATTGATTACTTAAGAGAGAAACAAATCTTGAAAACATTAATATTAAAGGCTCAAACCTAGGTTGAAAGTAAGCATCCAAAATTAAAATGCAAAATAAATATATAAACCACAATTTGAGTGCCTGAAGATGGTAGAACCTTCCCCGAAGCCCTGCTACAAATTTAGGAGCAGCCCCTGTACCATTTGAAAGCACTGGGGGGAGGGAGGAGGAAGAGAGGACAATTTGCTCTCTCCCGCTCCTCCAAGCAAAATGGAAATTAACTTATTCCTGAGAACAAGTGTTTTTGTTGAAGCCTGTACTGTACAGTAGCAGATGTGCATAAAAATATAGATAAGGGCTGGGCCAATACAATTAGGTGCCTAGAAGTATATACAGTGGAACCTTATCATCAGTGATAAAGGGATCAAAAGAACAAAGCAGCTTTATTTGTAATTATGTACACAGTAAAAAGCAGCAGTTTATTATACTAATGGATTACTACTTTTCTGTTTATTCAGCTGAAATGCAACACTAAATTCAGATGGAGGTTTCTCTACCCTGCAAGAGGCAACATCAGATCCCTCTCATTTGTAAGTAGTCTGATCTAGATGCTACAAGACACATTCCACAGGGGGAGGGAGCAGAGGAAGGATTGGCATCTGCAATCTTTACAAAGATGTCTGCCACAGCCCCAAAGTATCAAGCAAAAGTTAGCTCCTGGTAAGTACAGAGAGCCAGCAATGTAGAACTAAAAACAAACAATATGTGGCAGGGGGAGGAGAGGTAAGATCAAATAAAAATGGACAGTCACTAGTAATTTTAGTTTTCAGCAATAGGTTGGAAAAGTTAAAAAGAACAAAACCCTGTAAGACTGTCTTGCCTCATGAGCGAGTTCTTCGCTCTATTAAAGGCCAATGCCAGTGTAGATCTGTATTTTAAATACACAATTTTTCACAAGTCTGTCATTTTCATCCACCACTTCTTTCCAAGTAAAACAAGCACAACAGTTATTCCAAGACTTAAAGACATGGAACTTCATCACTGATAGGCCTGGCAGCTGTTGCACAAGCGTTGCTTGCGATTAAAAAAATCCCTAAATTCTTTTGGTTAATATTCATGTATGGTCATTCAAGAAGCTGCTGACTCATAAATGGAATGGATAGAAATCTACCTGATTTTTTTATAATATAACTTTAAAATGCTACACTTTGATAGATCTTTTTTAAAAAGTAAGCTTGTTTTAAATTAAGGACAAGATGAAAATAATACACCATAAAATATACATAAGGATGACAGCACCAATAAGTCTTATATTTAAAGTGTGGCAACAGGTTTTGTTGCACAAAACTCCAAATCCACTATATTTAACGTCAAAAGCAAACCAGTCTATGAGTAAGTATGATTTTAATAGTACATAAGAACTAGCTTCATTGCACTTAGAACAGGTTGGGTATTTGTATTGAAACAACTTACAAGTTGATCTCTCTTTTCTCTTCAGCGTCTGTTTCTGAATATGTCTTTACTGAACTTTACTTCTGTACTGTAATAGGAGACCATTACCCTTTTACAATATTCTATGCAACTAAAGTACATTCATTATTTTATCTGAACAAAAATTAAGACAGTAGAATACTCAATATACATCTGCATTAACAAGTGATAAAAATTAGAGATGAAGTCAGATCATTAATTATTAGCAATAGAGCAATACCACCAAAACTGACACCACCTTTTAACAAGTGTCATTTTGTCAAAGACTGCCTTGTTGCAATAGTTATTTGTATGCTGAGAGAACAGATGAGTCATTTGTGGTAAAGACCTATAAAATCAGTATTATTAGAAATCAAACAGGAAGGAAGGACCCAAAACCCACAAGGTATAAACTAAGGGAAAAAATTAAAAGACTACAAATATATTCCTTGCCAGTTTATCCCCTAACCCCATCAAGCTGCTAAAACACTGACATGCCATGTCACAGCACAAAGATCCATCTGGATACAAAACTCCTCCAAACATAAAACTCTCTCAATTTTATGGACTTTAACTAGGATTTAGGAATTCAAGCAATCATTTACATTAGTGTTGCACAAAGACAATGGTCTCTGAAAAAACATACTGCTCCTCAACAGCATTTTCTGTTACAATGCAGAATCAAGAACATCCCAGAGGGACCCTAATTTTAATGTTTCCTTTACTGAATTTTGTAAGTTTACAGTACAATACAACTCTCTTTTTACACCTCAAAATTTCAATTCTATTTTGTACCACAGTAATTGTTAGACTTTATTCTACATTGTTTTCCTATGACCTACTCTTTATTGTAGATGGTATTCCGAAGTTACCAAGTTCAGTTAACACACTTAAAATTCTGTGGTCCACTTTGAACTGATCTAGAAAATCAGTTTGGCAGAAAAAAAAAGTTTCAAGCTTTATGTACCTCTAATGTTATAAATTATTATTATTATTATTATTATTAGAGTTAACAATCCACAAAAGTACTTACTTCCCTTTTGTGTCTATGAACAACAGACAAACCTTTAACAATTGTAAAGGTTACAAGTATAAGGCATGGAACTGAGAAACTATTACTGCCAGAGGTCATATAAAAAAAGTTACTCAAAAGCCTAGAATTTATACTGCATACAAGATAAGCCTTATGCCAATAAAATATAAGAGATGCATAGAATTAAGATATTATGAAAAACATCAGTTTCCATGTCTCCCATATATGTCTCCAATATGAAAGCTTATATGCTTTGCTTTCCATTTCCATGTCGTCAGTCTAGTACTGGGTATAAGAAGGTATCAGCTTTAGATCAGAAGCTTTCTTGTACCATGCACAAAAAGTGTGTGTGGGGGAGGAATCAATACCAAAAGAGTGTGAATTTTCTAAATAACAACTAACCAAAGGAAAAAGGTTCTCCAATCTGTCTAGCCCTTCCCCATTTCAAAAAAGTGGTGCCAAAATATGTTCCAATCAGAGACAGCACATTCCTTCTCAGAAAAGAAAACTTTGAGTGGCAGCATTGTTATAAAGCTATCCCCCTCCTCACTATAACACTATGAAATGAAATACAACCACAAATGGGAGGGCTTTAAAAGGCCTGATATCTGTAACTTACTGTGTATTTACCTCCCTGTTAAATGAAGAGCCTATAAATGTGCTGTATATACCTCTCATGAAGTAAATAAAATTTGTGTTCCACTACTGTACTGTATTTGGTAGTACTGTTGTTCTGAGACAAAAAGAAATGCAAAATTCTAGAACTCTTGGTTCAGAGATGATACCATTTATTAGACCAACTAGGAAATTGCAAAAAAAAAATATATACATCTTTCTGCAAGCTTTCAGGCACACATGCCCTTCCTCAGGCTTAGGGAAAATTAAAGATGGTAAAAAGTCCCCACAGGTAGAAAATAAACTTCATTTTTTCCACAGAGGGAGCTGAAGGTGCAAGCCTGTTCAAAGAACTTCTCACAAAGACACACTCATGGACCCAGAGTAACAGACTTCCACCTTCAGCTTCCTCTGTGCAAAAATGAAGTTTATTTTTTATTGTGGGGACTTTTTACCATCTTTAATTTTCCCTGAGCCTAAGGAAGGGCATGAGTGCCCGAAAGCTTGCAGAATTTTTTTTTTTTTTGCGATTTCTTAGTTGTTCTAATAAAAGGTATCATTTCTGAACCAAGAGTTCTAGAGTTTTGTATTGCTACTGTAATGAACACTGGTGAATCTGCACTCTGAAAGAGAAGCTATCATGCAGACCTTCCCTTCCTTCAAATGTCCTAAGAACAAGAGAGAATCATCTTACCACATTCTAAAATAGCTTCCAAATGGCAGTCTGTGAGCTGCATGCAGCCTGCAAAGGGTTGAGTTATGGCCTCTGGGCTCCTGTTCACTGCTACTTCCCCTACTGCTCCAGCTGCAACAGCAGCCATTCTCCTCCCCCAGGGGGCAGGCGAAGCATAGCAGGCACAGTGCAAAGCGCTCAGGGTAGAGCCAGGCTTACAGCTGGTGGTAGGGAACAGCCACAGGAGACCATGCTGCAGTGTAGCTGAGGTGTCCTTGCAGCATGCACCCAAAAGGGATTCTGACCACCCCCTCAGTAATGCAGCCACTGCTAGCACAGCCCATGAAGCATGCGACCCCCAAGCACTCAGAAGCTGGGAAGCCCTATTCTAAACATTGGTACAAGTGGTACAACCCTTTTCCCCCAATTGTTTTCAGTAACTTTTATTGTTACCTCTACTACTCCAAAAATGCCCTAACATGCAATCCTTCTGGTTAAAGTCTTGCCCACACCTTTTAACCTACAGTTTCATAGTATCAACTACAGCTTTCTGCAACAAAATGATGTATGAAACTTGTCAAAGATCAAAGTCTTTCATTTCAGATGCCGATGGCAAAAGGTCAGAGGCTAACACAACAAATTCTGCAATTGTAGTCTATCCCTCTGTATTAACAGTGCTGCATATACACACCCCTGTCTGTGCCTCATTTTAAATCACTTGAGCTTCTCATACGAGAGAGAAACTAACCTTGACAGCCCAGCACGAAAGATAAAGTACCTATAGTAACAAGATTAGCAGACTTTAATGAAACTGTAAGATCAGAATAATGTGTCGTGCTTACCCTGTTGTGACCAAACAGGCTCAGTACCACCTAAACTAAAAGAAAGGCCCCCCCTTTCTTGAAGGATAGGCTGCCAGCATGAAACTTGAGCAAACAAAGAAAGCACAAGTGCCAACCTGTTAATTATTCATGCCTGGCGTGTAGTAATTGGCTACCCTGCCTAGTATAACTTTGAAAGAACTTCCGCCCAAAGCGGAGATCTCGGAGCATTCCCAGGAGACACAATCTGTAATCTGATCAGTTACAGACATCTCCCCACCCTGGTTTATTTTCTTTTGGCATAACCCCGTTTCTGCTGGCTCGTCTTATCTTCGTCTGTCTTTCTCGTCAAGAGCTCTTGGTAATCTGCAGACCACAGTAATTTGTGTGACCTGCTTGAAACCTGTATTCATCAAGTCTGCAACCCACTGTAATCACTGGGTGACAGAGCATCTGCATGCTGTAACTCAGTAATCAACTCCTCTGCCTACACTGCACTACATCAGTAGCATAAGTAAAATAAACTTTCCGTGTAACCATGATGCTTTAAATCATCTGACTCCTGCTCGCCGTTAACACCCACCTGTCCGGTCATAAATCCCTCCTCGCACCAAGCCGGTCATGCCGACCCAGGCTCGCAGGTCAAGGGTGCACCGGTCATCGGGGCGCAACAAAACTGAATCTTAAACACTTTGCTTTTAAGTAGCCAGATATCTGTACATGATTGATAATGAACTCTACTGTCAGACCTGGGCAGGCAATTATTTTGGGCAGGGGGCCGCTTACTGAGTTTTGGCAGGCATCAAGGGCCGCATGACAGGCAGCCAGGGGCAGATAAATATTAACTTAAATTTTTTTAGGGGCCCCGCAGGCCGAATAGAATGGCGTGGTGGCCGGATCCAGCCCGCAGTTTGTGTTAGACCGGCCTCACCATTCTAATGCCATCTTTTCTTCCATTTTTCTCATCCTATCCCTGGTAAATCACCTAAAAATCACAGTGACATTGCTTCTATGCAGGAAGTACCCACATTTACATCTTCTTCACTGGTCTGATCTTTTTCTTACTCCATACACCAAATTTGGACTTTAACCTTAAATCTTTCAGCCTGTCACCAAAAACACCATGTTTCAAGACATCATCTAAAGCCACTTTCTGCCACACAGATGCACTATCCCTCTCTCCCCACAAAAAAAGAAAAAAAAATTAGTCTGCCATCTTCCTTCTCACAATTCATACATATATGAAAGGGCACTGGATAAGTTTACTGGAGGTACAGGTCAGGAGAGGACAACAAGCCTCCATACATGGAGTCAGGTACTAATTACTAGAAGATGAACCGAGATGGACGTGGGTGCAAGAACAGACTGAGTACTGATCAGATTTGCAGGTGACCAAACTGAGAAGAGCTGTAAACACTTTGGAGGATAGAATTAAAAATTTAGAGGATCCTGATAAACTGGAAAAGCTGGGCAGCAGACAAGAAGTGTCCAAAGACAAATATAAGGATGGTACACCAAGGGAAGAAAAATAAAATGCAGACAAAAAAAAAAAAAAAGGATAACCTTCTTCATAACAGCACTGCCAAGAAATATTCAGAAATTATGGTACATCATAAACATGACTCAGCACTTCAATGCCATCAGAAAACAGTATTAAATGAAATTCTGGATTATATTAATAGAAGCATATGCAGAGAAGATGACTATCACTTTACTTAGCAGTGGTTAGGCTTCACCTGGCATACTGTGTTTTCAGGAACTACATTTTAAATATTACAGAAACTAGAGAGGATCCAGAGGTGAGCAGCAATAGTAATAAAAGGACTGAAAAGCAACCCATATGGAAGAAAGGATGAAAGAACCAGTAGATTTGATCTGGAGAAAAGGTGATTAAAAAAAGAAGATATGATAGGTTTAAAGTATTTGAAGGCTGACAAAGGTGGTGGAAAAATGTTGTTTTCCCTTGCCACAGCAGGCAAGATATATTGCAGTGGATTTAAACTGTAGCAAAGCAGATTTAGATCAAGTCTCACAGAAATCTTTATACTTATCGGAAGACTCAGACAACGGAACAAGCTTCCCGGGGAAGTCTGGAAGTTTTCAAGGAGACACGGAATAGTTGACTACCCAGGAGAATTCAGAACTCTGTGCAGAAGACTAGATTTGGGATGGAGGTCTCTTCCAAAACTCCTGAGTCTCTGCACAGTAGCTCCTCTCCATCATGAGAACCTGCCACACTGACAGCCATTCTACGGCTTTTCTAAAACAAAATTACCACAATCCTAGTCAGGAATGTAGTTTTACTGATCCCTGAACTGACTGAACACAGCCAAGCAAAAACACTTTTTGCATCAGTGGAGCTTAACATGACTTGAAATCCCAGGGAGGGGTCCAGTAATCCCAACCTAATTTATCTATATGAGAGGCTGCACTGGTACCAATGCACTGATTGCTAGACCCAGCCAACAAATCCACATTTGTAATGAGGTTCAATTCAATTTATCCAATAGAAATCAACCAACTGGTCTTGCCTTTTGGTAGGTACCATAGCCAATTAGATATGGCGTGCAAGCACTTATCTAGCAGAGAGCCAAAAATAAGTGTGTCATCCTTTCAGCAGAGGTACCAACACTGTAGTTCTGCAGGAGGAAGCCACTAGCTAGTCATGTGAAACCAATGTCTTTTACTTCCTCTGTGACTGCAAGGGCTAATTTTATTCCTTCAGAGAAGACTGATAAAACTGCATTTCATGTTCAATTACTGCCCTGGTCTCTAGATTTGCAGGGGAGAATCTTCCTATCGTTAAGATCAATGACAACACTATTTAAATTCAACAGGATCAGGCCTCTAGTACATTCTTCAAACCTAAAGAAAAATAATGGACCATCTAGCATGAAAAAAACCAGAAAGAAATGCAGACTTGCCTATACTTGTCCAGAGTACTGAAGCAGATGTTTCCAAGAAAACTTATTTCCTGATCACTTAATTCTTCATTTTTCTGATAAACATTCTGCCCTAATGTAAACAATACTTGTTACTTGTACAAAGTAGGGTTTCTATATAAACAACTTTCCTCTAAAATTAAAAAATGAACAAGGAATTTTGCTCAAGGTTCACTACACTGTCCAAAATACTGTATCAAGACAAACATTTCTAATGAAGTAGAATCTGTTTATAGACTTACACAAAAAACAGGCTCTGATCAATAGCCCAGATTTCAACTCAAGTTCTTCAGACTTAATGACATTTACAGTCAAAACCCTTGATCCAAGCAGTCCTAGGTTTAGAAGGATGTAGGGAAAGAGAAAGTGGGTGTTTGGATTTTTGCCATCATTATACGTGGGTATGAGGTCATATTTGACTGCGTCTAGAAATGCGAGGCAAGCAGCACATGCAGCTAATTAGTATTCTGGCAGAGTGAAACGTTGTTATATATTTAAAATTTAAGAGACTGCCTCAGAGCTGATGACCCAGAGCTTCCCAGCTCTCTGCAATGGAGACAGGAGTTTGGAAGCTTTGATACGACAAGGTTCCTGAGCTCCTAGCCAGCCTACCTTCTTCTCCAGCAAAACAAACCAAGGGGATCCCAGGCCATGGCCATCTGGTTCATTCAGCAACTGCAACCCTGCCCCCATCAAGCAGAGCCCATCACTCAGCAATATCAAAATAAAGCAGATGATCCCATACAGCACCTGTAAAGCTGCTGTGCAGGGTCACCTGCCCTGTACAACAATGCCATACTGCTCCAATTATGAAGCTGACCCCATGTAGTATAAGTAGACTATGAATTATATCATTTTTGAGAAGGAATGAAAAAAGGTGAACCTACAAATCAGAACAATACAGTAGTTTGTTGACAGTAGCAGCACAAATCGCAGGGCACTTTTCTTTCCCTAAGAATGGGGGGACTGTCCTGTCGTCCTTTGCCAAGATTTTCCCTCATACTACTAAACAAGCATTTCTTAAACCCAGAGAAACTTGCATTTCCATGAAGCAAATCACTATATCTAACTTTGAGAGCTTATAGGGTCAAAACATCACTTGACAATTATATTGGGCCAACATTTCAGTAAATCAGTGAAAATAAAGAGCAGTAATTCAATTTTACTATTATTTAATCTTAGAATCTCTCTAGTTTCTAACCACCCATTACTTCTAAAGGGAAGCATGAGACTTGTTCAAGTATGATAGTGATCTGCTTGAACTAAAAGGCCCATAAATTAAAAAAATCATACAGCAAATTAATATGCACTTCTCAGCACCTATAGTGTCATTATAACCCTAGATTGTGGGCTGTAAAAAAATGGTACAAATTAAAAACATGATTGAAAAGCAAGATCTGTCAGATCTCCTCATGTCTGAATTTAGAAGTGAGGGGTGTGAACAAATTCCTCAATTGTGTATTTTTTATACAATTTCAGAACCAGCAATAGGTCATATTCATTTGCTGATTTAGGAGAAAAGTGTACTCACTTAACTGCATCTTCGAAAGGAAACAAAAAGCAGGAAATAAAGCTGAAAAAAAATTAATTCTCAGTATGTCCAAATGCTTTATATTTTCAAAGTGATATATAGTCATTATAGCACTCCTGAGGTAGGAGATATAGCAAACATCCTTATTTTCTGGGACATGGAAGGTGTAGGCAGAGGTATTAAGACAGGGGTGAGCAAAATGTGGCCCAGGGGCCGGATGCAGCCCACCAGGCCATTCTGTCTAGCCTGCGGGGACCCTAAAAAAATTTAGAAAATTAATATTTATCTGCCCTGGGCTGACTGTCATGTGGCCCTTGATGGCTTGCCAAAACTCAGTAAGCAGCCCCCTGCCCAAAATAATTGCCTGCCCCTGTATTAAGTGATTTACTTAGGGCTACATAATGAAAAAACCCACAAAATTAAGAACTTGTGTTTCTGTTTTCCCAAACCCCTCCCTGCCACACCATTCTCTAGACTATGCTCTTTTATCAGATGAAGATGATAAAAGAATCAGCACTTACGTAGCAAAAATGTAGATAAAGAAAAACAATAATGCAAATTAAGCCAGAACACAAGACTGCATTGTATTCAGTTGTTTCTTTTTTAAAGATTTTAGCACTATTACTGCCCAGAACAACCTTTTTCTTTAGCAACTATAAAACACTAAGTAAATTTAGGAATTTTCAGGGCTGTAGGTTGTTAAGCTCACCACAAAAAAATTGCTAAGAAATTTGCTAAGAAAATGTTTTCCAACTATTTATTTGGTCTAATAAAAGTTATCAGATAAACCCAAAGAACCTTGTCTCCCTTAAGGAAGTTTCAGACATTTTAGTAGACCCTCTTATTGCTTTTCTTAATCATAACCAAATACTCTACATTTTTTTTCTTCCTAATATATGCACTTTACTGTAATCAGTTCACCACCACTAGTTATAAGAGGAACTGTGCTAAACAAGGCTGGCAACATTTCCTCTGCTTCCTTATGCTTTCTAGATTCAGCCTGCTTAGTTTATTTAAGCGCTGGAAAAATTCACTTCTCTTCTTGTTCAGAGGTGAAACTGACTGAAGATATAAGAAGTTTTACCTCCAACTTCCATGGTTAAAAACCTCACTATCAGTGTGATCTACTACAAACAAGTAGAAGAGCTTACAAAATTCAAGTTGATCTACAGCACTGGTGCCCAATCTCTCTGCCCCATGGGCCAGCTGAGTGGCATGAGGTCAGTCCACAGACTGGATGTAGCACAGGTACGGTGCATGGGTATGATGCAGCACACCAGCTCAGCCCTACGTGTTAGATCCAGCCACAGACTGATTATATGCACTGGTGCAATACCATACCCAGGGCCACATCAAAACAACCTTCTGGGCTGGTCTGGGGTCTGCACACCTCACAGAAGGGGAAGGGTGGCAGCATTAATTGCTGTGGATCTGGAAACAATCCTATGATTATAGAATTACAGTTGTGGGTTAAGAGAAAAATATACATTACAGGTCTCTATTTGTTAATGTTTGATGATCTGCTTGGCATTGTCAGACAACAGAGAAATCATACCCCATTTTCCTAACTCAAAGGACTAGCTGTCCAAGTGGACATCCTGTCCATCCCTTGACAAAAGCAACTAGGAAAGTGTGCATTTGTAGCAGTGGGCCTAAATTTGTTTCTACAATCTTGTTTTAAAACATGGAATCAGTCATAGCACGGAAATGGGAGTTGGACCCAATTCCTACTAGAAAACAATTTAACAGAGAGATGAGGAAACAGGAGGAATCTGCTCCCCTCCCACCTTTTGGAATGTTCTGCTTTTTTAACAATAATGTAGCTAATTTGACTCCATAAGAGTCAAATGAAGACCTTGGGACAGTATGCTGTAGTAACCATCTTTGGGACTCCCCCCTTTTCCACGAAGATTTAACTTACAGAAAGCATAAGAAAGTTCTCTCAAATGAAAGGATCCCCCCCGCTTTGATGCCTGGAAAAGAGATTTCACTTAAACTAGATTAGCAGACCCAACTATATGCATGACTTATTTTAAAGTGTCCAACAAAGAATGCAGTAAAATCAAATCAGAGCATTACTGAAATAATAAGGATCAACACTTTATCTTTCCAATAAGATTCTGTGAATGAAAAGAACGTTGTGAAAAAAGTTTACAAGTTACCAGCAGACAGGCATCATTCTAATGACTCTGTAATATAGAAACAAGTGCCTGTTCAAACATTGACAAAAGTTGAACTTAATTCCCTGAATTTTAGTTTAAGATTATTATTTCTTACACATCTTATCTTTTTGTCATCCAGAAAAATATAAAATACAGAAGTGGAAATGTGAACTGAAAAAGCACAAAATACAATGGACCCTTTCATCCATGTTCCACTTTTGAAAGGTAAGAATTTGTAGCAAAGAGGGAAGTATCTGCATGTAGGCACACATGTTGTGCTCCTCAGTAAAAAGGGTCCTGGCAAGACAGAGTGATGTACAGGTTACCCATGAGAAAGCCTCTTCCCAATGGACACCCATACTCCACACGAAATGGATACATGTGAAAACCCCCTTTCCCTTACTAAAGCAGACACTTATGTTTATTCTACATAGAAGTAAACAGAGAAAGAGTTAATTAAAAGTTATAAAGGGAAAGAAAACCAAATTTAAGATAAGGGGGGAAAAGCCACTGACTCTGTACGATTTGCCTCCATTCTGCCTTGAAAGACATGCAAGCTGGTCTTTCAACCAATTCACAAATTCAGCATCAGTTTCTAGATACTGACATGTAATCATTCTCCACATCCATATTTGACTATTCACATATAATAAGCTACATGCAAATAGCGAGGTACTGCAGGGATGAGTGCTATAAAACTTTTAAACAAAGACTGCCTCATGTTGTAAAATTACTTGGTACTGAAACATGCCATGTTGTATAACCACAACTCCCACGTGACTTCCTTAAAATGTAGTAAGACCATCAAGAGGAAAGCGACACGCCAACAAGTTACACTTTCCACCAATAGATTCTAGAGAATGAACAAAGCATGCTATTCCTTTAAAGTTTTGGTATATTTTAAGTTAGTTGCTATCAAGTGTTACCTAGATAGAAAATAGTTCTTTTAAATGTCAGCAGTACAAGTCACTGAACACCATTTACCTAAACTTATCTGGAAAAAGTCTTTTTGTCTGTAATTTTCTAAAGTAACACCCCCTAACGAGAGCAAGTACAGAAAACCACTCTGTAGTTTTAAACCTTGTGATTTTTAGTTGTTTTAAGAAGGTAGGATTAATTTAGTCCAAGTCCAAAACTGAGCCAAAGTTCAGATGTCAGAAAAAGAGGAAGAACGAACACCCCAATGTAATTTGCATTTGTCCTTATAAAACAGCAAGGAATTGTCCTGATGTTAGCCAGAGAACATTTTCACAAGTGCTGCTTATATATTCATAAAATGCCTAGTATCTTTAAAAAAAGAGAGACATGAATTCTATCATGTAATGACAAACAACAGTTTTTAAAAAGCACAGTACAGCTGGGGAAACTTCCATTTTATGAATAGATTACTGGAAGCTTTTTTTAAAATCCACTTCCAAAAACATTTACAACATAAGATATTTTGTTTTGTCTGAACAGGAAATTGATTTTAAAGTTACTTTAGTACTTGTGAGCTAGACTGATGATCCTAGCTACAGGAGGCACGCCCACAAATTCTTCATGCCATCTCAGGATTTAAAACAAAAAAAACAAAACAGAAACAAAAATAAAGTTTTAAAATAATCTCTTGCTACCAGTCACTCTTCCAACATCTAACTTCTGTATCAGCTGGTTATTTTGGAGTGCACAGTTTTCATTAAGTGAGGTCTGTTTTCAAGTCCATTATACAATGCTTACATACTGACACTAGATTAAATTAGTGTCCTGCCAAACATCTGGAACCACACTCTAAACTAGAACATCCACTTTCCCAACTATAGACATTTTCTCTTGCTACTAAAAGCAAATACAACCCCATAAGTCAACTCACATTAAAGCCAACAACATTCAAAAGCTTAAAATCAGAACGTACTTCATAACAGTGACAGACTTCTTAAGCATTAACACAAGTGATTTTCAACCAGGGTGATGCAGCACCCTGGGGTACCTTAAGATCCTTTTAGGGTGCCATGGGATGCCGCACAATGTTAACACTATTAGGTGCACAAACATGAGTCACAAGAAAAACCCAACAATTAAAAAAAACAAAAATTCTGACCTGTGGTCTAAGTTCTTTGCAATAGAAGAATTGCTGTATTATTTTTCTGGAGTTAAAGGAGTGAAAAACTTTGCTACCATTTTCTAAAGCAGCAGTTCCCAACCTCAGGTAGCAACCCAAATGAGAGCTATGAGGGCAATGCTGGTGGCGCCACACATAAAAGATGAGCTGCGCCACATGCCAGGAGCTCCCCCGCCGCTTCCAGCAGCTTGTCACAGGAAAAAGAGGTTGGGACCCACTGTTCTAAAGGGTACCAAAGCCTAACAAGAGTGCCTGGAGTCTAAATGGGTTGAGAATCACTGCACTGAGGAATCTTGACATCTGGATACCTACACAAGGGATCTGGAGAAAAGTCAGGTTTTCACACTTGCTGTTTAACTCCTAAATCTTAAGTGAGACAGTTCCCCCCCTGCTCAGTGCCCCCTTATACCACACTCAATGGAGTGGGAACCTTCAAGTGTACCTTGCTTCCATACTAGTGACAAGAACTATTAAACAGCTTAAAAATCAGATATGTGACTGTGATTTTGCAGTGTCATTTTTAAACCACAACCAATGCATAGCTACCATTAGTAAAGCAGGAGAAAAAGGTCAGTTTTTTTTTTAACTTAACAAACCACAAGCACTATCTCCCCATCCAACTATTGATTTGTTCAGTTATGTTATCCTCCCCTCACTGCCCTGGCCCTCCACCCCACTAGCCCTGCTCCTGCTTTTCTCTCTCCTTGTATCTAGCCATGTGCAGGCATCCTTACACAGAATCTGATTAAATGACCTTTAGCCCACAAAAGTATGCGCGCGCATATGCACACACATATGTGCATGTGTGTGTGTAATCACTCACACACACACACACACACACACACACACACACACACGGTACCTTTGCAAAAGTCATGGTGACTAAGTTGGGGGAACAGCATAGCAGCCACTGAGGGAAGCCGTACAGGCACACATCTCTCTTCCCCAAACAGCTACCCTGCTGTTCACTCAACATAGTCACTATGACTTTGGCAAAGGTACCTTTTCCCCTTACTTGCTTTACTTTTTCCCTTTACATTTTCTTTTAATGCTGTAGGTGCTCTCTAAACAGGCACCCTGCAAGCTGAATTGCTTTATCTGTTTCCAGGGGCAATCTAGCTGCAAAAAATCCTGCTCCTTCATACACGGGGGGAGGTGTAAACACATGGTTTTATATGTATATGCACATACAAATAAAGCCGTGTGTGCATGAATACAAAAAACAAAACAAAAAAAAAGACACACCCTGCTCCTTCAAAGTCATGGTTGTAATTATGGTTGGGTTTGTGTAAAATTATGTAACACACACAAAACCACAAGTTTGAAAGTGTGTGCGCATGCATGTGTGTAAACACCCCGCTCCTTCAAAATCATGGTTGTGCGTGTAAAATTATGTATTTTGCACACACACAACCATGATTTTGAAGGAGTGGTTGTGTTTTACACACACACACACACACACACAGCCAGCCAGCCATGTGGGCACACATCTAAATACAGACATGTCAAAACAGCTGTATGTAATTTTACACACCAAGCAATGATTTTGAAGGAGAGCATGTGTACCCATATACACAGGCTCCCCCAAGCCCCCCCGACCCGGGGCTCCCACGGGACACCGCCCTCCTGCCCCTTCTCCCTTGGTCGGACGGGCACTCACGAGACGTAGGCGGGGTAGGCGAAGCCGATGAGGTTGCAGAGCAGCGAGGCCCCGTAGCCGATGACCAAGTAGACAGCCAGCGCACCTGCCACGCCTGCGGGGACACGGACACAACGTTAGTGCGCGCCCGCCTGCCTGCACCACCCCCCCGACTCTCCACGACCCCCCGCTCCGCCCGCACCAGCCGCGCTGAACGGGTACATGGCAGCAGCGTCCGGACACGTCAGCGCCCGGCGGGTGGGGTGGGGGAGGGGCGGCGCTGACCGAGGGCGAGGTAGGTGCGGCTGACGCCGGTGCGGGCCTCAACGCGCTCCAGCAGGGCCGTGACGCAGTTCTTTTCATGCAAGAACCGTTCAAAACGCTGCCGCAAGCTCAGCGTCGCCATGACCGAGCCACTACCGCCGCTGTCAGCTGCCTGCAGAACCTCGAGCTGCCCAGCCGCGGCCGTGACGTCACGGGACACGCGGCCTGGCTCCGCCCCCGCCCGGCGCGCCAATCAGCGCGGGGGTCTGCCGGCCTATGACTTGAGCTCAGCCTCGGGCTGGGCGGTGCCGCTGCTTCCCTACGCCTCTTAGGTCGGCGCGCCGGGCGGCCCCGCCTGCCCGCAGGAAATGCGGAGAGACCAGGACCCCGCGGGGGGGGCGGACAGCGGTGTTTTCTCTTGGAGCAGCTGCAGCGCCGGGGTGGAGTCAGAGCAGCATCCCCGGGCCTGGGGGCGGGTTTCCCAACCCAGCCAAAGCCGGCCTGACTCAGCTGCTCTCTTGGCCCTGAGCCGCACGGAGCAGCCGGGCTGGGAGGCACCTCCCCGAGGCGGATTAAGATTTATTGGGGCCTAGGGCAAGCAAACATTGGAGGCGTCTGCACCTCGTTTTAAACACGACTGTATCAGAAAGCATTGGTAACTAGACCCGCTACATCCGCTGTTCTGTCTCTCCTCAAGATCAAAATCAGCACCCTTCAGGGGGAAGAAAATTGCTCTTTCTTTCCCTCTTCCCTGAGGAAAGAGGGGCAGCCATGCACTTAGAGGCAGGAAGGCAGGTGCTGGAGGCTTCCCTGCTGCCCACTGCCATTCCTACATCACCCCTTACCCCCAGGACCAGCTCTGCGCCTGGGAGCAGCGTGAGTAGGGCATCCCCTCCGGACCCTCAGCAGCCTGGCTGCTGCCATGTGCTGTGCTGGGCAATATGCAGCTCCCCGCATGGCACCGTGCTGGACCATCCAGCAGAGATTTTTCCCAGAGCACCCTAAGTGGTAGGGGCCCCTGGGTCCGGGGCCCACAGACCCATGTGTTAATCTGCCCCTGCCTCTAGAGGTCATTTAGCGCAGTGGTTCTCAGCCTTGTTAGTACCAGGATATATTTGTAAACATTGATGGGTCTGTCCAGTCCTGACCCAGTGCCCCTCACTCCTAACCTACTGCACCCCCTGCCCCCAAGCCACAGTCCCCCAGTTTGTGGGGCAAGGGTTGGCTGTGTAGGGTAGGGGTGTATGTGTGGAATATGGGGGGGGGCCCCAAGCAACCCCATGTAGGCTGGAACTCTGCCAACCTTCAAGGGAAAAGCCAGTTTCCCATGTTTTTCTCCTTTAAAGGAGAATCCCATTTCAAAGTTTGTTGATCCATTTTTTAAAGTTTGTTTGCAACCCTTTCCTATATTCTTACAACCCATTATTGGGTCACAACCCATGGGTTGAGAAATGCAGGTCTAGTTCAACCCCCTGCCTGAGGCAGGACTAGCCCTATCCAAACCATCCCATGCAACTGTCATCTGAATGCTACACGAGACTCCCCTCAACCCTGACACCACACAGACCTAAGACCTGACACAGGTAAAGCAGGGGAGCCCCCGGGTCAACATCCTGCTTCTATGAAATCCTGACAATATACATTCCTTGCCTTTCACAACGTTTCTGGGTCATCACAGCTACAGTGTCAGCATCACTCTTACGCTGACTGTAAAGAGCAAGAAGGTATAATGGTTAATGTGTGCTGCCTTGTATAGTCTATGGAGAAGCACATTCTGGAGGGGTGCATGGTGGGGGTGCACTGGCACACTTACACCCTGCTTTGATTCCTGCTCCACCCAAAGTTTAACACCACCTGCCTGGCAGTGGCACTTCTAGTCAGGCAGCACTGAGGGAGTCACTTGACTTCATGTCTCATCATAATCTACTTGCTCCCTTCTAAATTTTCATTCATAGATTTCATAGGCATTATGGCTAGAAGGGACCTCGCAAGATCATCGGGTCCAGTCTCCTGCCCAAGGGCAGGAAGTCAGCTAGGGTCAGATCACCCCAGCAAAATAAGCATCCAGGTGTTTCTTAAAGGTATCTAGAGTAGGTGCTTGCACCACTTCTTGGGGGAATCTGTTCCAGACACTGGAGATTTGGACAGTAAAGAAGTTTTTCCTTATGTCCAGTCTAAATGGTCTTCCAGGAGTTTGTGACCATTAGACCTTATCTTCCCTTGGGGTGCCCTGGTGAACAGACATTCCCCCAGTTCCTGATGCACATCCCTTGTATACTTATAAGCTGAGCCTTTGCTTCTCCAAGCTGAAGAGTCCCATGCCCCTCAGCTTCTCCTCATAAGGCCTGTTCTCTTGACTTCTAATCATGTGCATGGCTATCCTCTGGACTCTCTCAAGCTTCACATCCTTTCTGAAGTGTGGAACTCAGAATTGGATGCAGTACTCCAGCTGAGGCCTCACCAAGGCTGAGTAAAGTGGGAGGATGACTTCTTGGATCTTGGTTGAAATGCATTGGTAGATGCAAGCCAGAGTTTTATTTGCTTTGCTGGCTGCAGCATCATGTTGGTAGCTCATTTTCATCTTGTGGTCAATCGTGACCCCCAAGTCTCTTTCAGTGGTGGTGCTAGTGAGTGTAGCACTGCCGAGCCTATAAGTATGATGTGAGTTTTTTCTCCCTAGGTGAAGCACCTTGCATTTCTCCATGCTGAATGTCATCAGGTTTTTATCTGCCCACCTTGCAAGCCTGTCCGGGTCAGTCTGAATTGCCAGGCTATCCTCTAAAGTGACCACATTTCCCCATAATTTGGTGTCCTCTGTGAACTTAGCCAGTCCACTTCTAAATGTTTTGTCTTATAGAAATGTTTTAAGTCACTGTAATCTTGTTGCAGGTCCCTGGAGGGAAAGATTTTATGGGTGCCAAGCCTGCTTGGGCATTTAATAGGAAGCCTGCAGCCTCACAGATGCAGTGTAAGAGTGGATGCAGAATAGAGCTCAATCCTTTGAGCAAGAAAGTCAGGTTTGCTGTCTTCTGGGTGCATCAAGAGCAAATGAAGGGCTCTCAAGCACATCTGACTAGTAATTGTGACATGTCAGGTTTGGGCATTGTATACTTTCAGCTGTTTCTATCCACTTTTCCTGTTCCACTGGTCACATCCTAAAGTTTTCCATCTCTTTTCTTGCTTTCCTTTTCTGATTTTTTTCTTGCAATGTTTTTTATTTTCTCTCTTTAGTGACTAAATGGACAGCAGAATGGAATGAGCTATTTAATGCAACTCTAGTTAGATTCTTATCTGCATGAGAAATGCATACAGGATAGGCAAATCATTATTTTAATTGTAGCTGGTAAAGTCAATCTAAAACAAATCACCAACAGGTGCTCTTCAACCAAAAATGTGTTTAAGAGGTTGCACCAAATTTACAAAATCAGGTCTTGTCTATACTGAAACTTGACCAGTGTAATTTACTTTGTTTATTAAACTGATGCAAACCATTTTGTAGACACTTTTATTTTGGTGTAAGAATGGATTATCATTGTCTAGCTTCAGTCTGTTCATAACGGACTTAAAAGAATATCCACACATTTTACACTGCTTTAATTCAACAGTGCAAATCATAATCAAAAGTGAAGTTAAACTGGTAGATTGATGTGCACAAACAATCCCTAAAATGATATGGTTGATACGATTGATATAGTTACATTGATACAACTACCTGGTGTAGATACAGCCTGAGAAAGAGGTATGTGTCTCTTTAAAACAGTTTATAACTGCGATGAGCTAGGTAGCAGCAGTCTGCATGTTTCTATGGCTTGAAAGGTAGAATAACTAGCCTTTTGTAGCTTCCATTCATCTGTCTGAGAGGGATGAAGACAGAGAAAACAATTAAAATAAGCTTAGGGCAAAGATATGGGGCAGAGATGAGGACATGCAGACCATGTTTGTATTAGGAAATAAATTATTGTCATGATGTGTTAACAGCCTCAGGTTTATTAATACATGTTTAAATCCTAGTACAGATAAAACAGTTGTAGTTTTAATGTGTTAGCAAAAAAGGGAGGGGGGGAAATAACATTGTCACTCTAGTCTATATAGCAATGGATGTTATGGTTCTAAGATTATTACTTTGGATGGGAAGTTTGCTAAAACAGGCACCCTGCTTTCCTGCACATTTGCTCAGTACTTGTAACATTGTACATTCCACTTCAAAGTAAATATAATGTAAATGACATTGTAAAACCTGCAGTGATAAGTATGAGAAAGTTAGAGAAAGCCAGAATTAAATTTTTTTCTCCAATCTTTGTGTGTATGCATTATGAAATAGTCTTTAATTGCATGCTGGGTTTTTTCTGTAAAAATCCTACCTCATTCAGTGCACAGGATAGATGGGACTTGTGGAATTAATATTACTTTTTTATTCTCCTTGTTCTATATGGGACTGCAGGTCTGTCTTACCATATATCAGAGCTTTCATGTATTATATAACTATTAATTTTCTTATGGACTTTTCTCTGGAGTTTCTCCCTAAAATATTTAAGTGCTTCACAAACCTTAATGTTTTTTTTCTTCAAAATACTCTCTGAGACACTATGCTGTTGTTATCCTTGTTTTTAGAGGTGGGAATACAAGTACGAAGAGAAAAGGGCTCAAACTGTCCAAATTGGCAATTTGGGGTGCCTGACCTGAGGCAGCTTGCATTTTCATAGCACTTCCAGTGTTCAAACCACAGGTGTAACTGATTTCTCTTACTGTTGTAAGTATTCAGCGTTTATGAAAATCTGTTCTTAGAGCCTCTAGTTGGGCAACAAGGATAAGAAATTGAGGAATCCATAGTTAAATGACTAGCTAGGAAGGCATATTTTTAAGTGACTTCCTGACTATTATGTAACAGCTCTGTATGGGACATACAAGTGTAGAATTCCATTCTGCAGGGCAGCACTTGATTGCTTTAATCTTGAGACCTTCCTTTTTCTCCCTGCCATCCTCTGCCTCAGTAACTGGACACCTTCCAACTTCCTACAAACAACACTGCACAACCCTGATTTGTTTTCTGAGCACCATCTATCTGGCACATTGAGTATGGGCAGAAAACAGAGGTCCTATAGAAAAAATGGACATGATTTAGTTAGTAAAGACTTGTTATACACACAAGGGGCCCAAATGAGTGTGCAATAGCAACTTCAGTTCTGTCTTAACAGCTTCCTAATGCCTAAGCCCTTAGCTTTGTAACTCTAATAGTCTTTTAGGATTTCTGTGTAATTTCTGAAGTGTTTAAAAAAGGAAACTGTAAAAAAAGGAAAAAGAAAAAACACAGACATTCTATTGTGTAGAACCATTATGACCCCCAGCGTTCATTAGCAAGGCTAGAGCCATTGGATGACAACAATGACTTACGCCACTTAGGCTAGAGAGGTAACTGGTAATATTTGTAAACTACAGTCTTCGAAGAGGATTAGGCACTAGAGAATGATGAGACTTGCTTAGTCAGTGGAATTCACAGATTTTCTTTACAGCATCAAAGGAATATTGAGACTTAGGACTCCTGGGCTCATTTTTCAGTTCTGGAGAGAAGGGTGTGTAACAGACACTTTTCTGCCCTTGTCCATCTTAGCTGGTCTCTTTCTCCCTCTGTTTCTAGCTGTTATCCACTGTCTCCCCACTGCTCAAAGTCAATCTGTTCTCTGCTGTCACTTCACTCTGCCTAGGTGCTAAGAGGTGCAGTGAGAGCAGGAGGCAGTTTCCTTGGAAACACTGGTAAAATAGGTCATCAAGCTCAGATACTATCAGATATGGAGACTTTTGGTTTAATTATAATTCAAATGAGAAACTGTTGCCAAAGTCAATTAATCGCTTAACCCTCAACACACATAATCTGTAGCTGTTTTTATATAATAGAATTTATATAATTTTTATATAATAAAGATTATATTAAATAATATTATAAGAATAAAGATAAGACCATAATAAGAATTATTAGAATATTCTATTATAGAATACTATAAGAATGTAATTCCTATATAATAGAATTGCTCTTATTATTGTTTTTATTAATCATTCACAGCCATAGGGGAAGGCTGTGGTAACCCCAACTCTTCTCTATGGCAGTGAAGCTTGGGTGGCCTACAGGGACCACCTTCACCAGCACTACTTCTGAAAGATCCTTGGCATAAAGTTGGGAGATCATTGCACAAATGCCAGTATCCTTATCAATGCTAACACCACCAATATGGAAGCATTGATTATTCAACAGTAGCTGTGGTGGACAGGGCATTGTGTGCATGTGCCTGATGTACATTTACCAGGACAACTGCTTTATAGGCAGTCTTCGACTTACGTTTCAAGTTACAACGTTTGCACTTACAATGTTTATAAATTGACACCGTTTCAACATTATGACGTCAGTTTCGACTTTACAATGCTTGATGCGATGCTATACAATGCGACGCCATGCCAGTGAACAAGTTTCCTGTGTTGCTTAGCTCCCTGGAGAACATCTGTCCAAACTGCCTTGGACACTTTCTTTAAGAAAGCAGACAAGACTCCAGAAAAACCTGCAGCCAAGACTCCTGAGAAGACTCCATCCAAGAACCCTTGAAAAAGTCCAACCAAGAGCCTTTCAAAAAGTCCAGCTTTTTGCTATTTACAATATAAATACATTAATGTAGCTATATTACTCATCTATAATTGATCGAGTACAAAATTCTAGGGTATTTTTGTGAAAATAGGGTATTGGCCCTTGGTTCAGGAACCAATTCCCCATTTATAACATTGTTTCTTATAAGAAAATTGGTTCCGAGTTACAATGTTTTGACTTAAGATGAAGTATTCAGGAACCAATTGTGCTCTAAGTCCAAGGACGGCTTGTACACCCAATTCAGCCAAGGACAAAGAACACATGGGGGGCCAGAGGAAGCACGTCAAGCACACCCTCAAATGCTTCAAGGACACCCTCAAGGCAACATTAAGTGCGGCACTGACATCACAAATTGGGAAAAACTAGCCCAGGAAAGGGCTACATGGCAATGCCTTGTGAGAAGGTAAATTTTACTTTAAGGAAAACAGTCTCTCCCTAGAGGCAGAAAAATGACAGAAACCGAAAGAATGGAAACAAAATCAAGAAATCTGTGGTCCAACCCTCCCTTTACCCCCCCCCCCCGTGGTGTCTGCCAGAGAGCCTGTGGCTCTAGGATCATCTGCCTTTGCCATCAACAGACTCATCTATAACCCTTTACTTGACCTGTAGGAGTGGTCATCCTTGACCATGAGGGATTGCCAATGATGATGAACCTGCAGCTGTCCTAGCCAATGAAGTCACCTCTGATTTCCTGGAGCTTAAGGTAAGTATCTGATGCAAGAGTCTTTTACATAATATTTGCATTCCAAAGACAATTTGCTTTCAAATATACAAAGTATTTCTAAGATACAAAGGACTTATTAAGTGCTGCTATTTTTTTTAGGGTTGTTGGTTGTAGCAGTGTTATCTAAGGACATAAGAAGAAAAGGTTCTTTGGGTAAATGTGATATCTTTTATCAGACCAACAAAATAGTTGGAAACATTGTTCTTTGCAAGCTTTCGAGAACAAGCACCCTTCTGCAATTTTAATGTAATGTTATTATGCATTCTCATACTTCTGGAGATGACTGGAGCATCTTCTTGTTTACTGGGTCAGAGTAGCAGTCTTTCCAGTTGGGATATTGACCTGCTTGTTTTTATTTTGTTTTTCTTATCTTTAACCTTACTGTTGTAGCAGCATCAAAAATGGACCCACCTGAAGGGACAGGAAGGGCTGCTCTGCAGAGGGACAAAGTGTGGAGAGAGAGAGAGTTTGTTCCAGTTAAGACACTGTTTGCCCTGAGGGCGAGTGAAGCTGCTCTGAAGGCAGCCCTCTTTGAAGTGGGAGGAGTGATTTGGATGAGAGGGACCCAGAGAGGTTTGAATGAGAGGGACATTAGCAAGAGCCAGGGAAGAGTCCTTGCCTGAGACTGGCTGAGAGGGCTTGTATAAAGGGAAGCAGTTTTTCCCAAGGAGGACAACAAAGGGGAGAGAGAGGAGTTGAGAGACAGGCTGGAGGCCAGGAAAAGGATCTTGCCATGGCTCTCCCTTGGAGAACTCCTGCCAGAGCCCTGCAGAGGTGGCAGCTAGAGGCCGCACTGAGAGTGCTGCACTGTATCTGTTCTTCCTCCCTTCCCCCTTAGAGCCCTGCAGGGCAGGCACAAGAGAGAACCTGCCTGTCAGGAGACTCTAAGCCTGGGAAGACCCTCCTGCAAGCTCCTGTGTGGCTGGGTGACCACAGCGAGGGGGGACACAAGACCTGGAGGAAACTGCCCTGGTTTGCTCCATGAGTGAGAAGGCATCTGGAGAGGAACAGCTTGAGTGTGCCAGGGGAGCACTGGGCTAGAGGGGCAGGGGGCTGCTCCAGCCCACCAGACACCCCAGTGCAGGCAGGACCCAGGGAGGGACTGTATGTGCCGGGTCATGCAGCCCAGACACGGCTCCCTGCTGTGCCAGGGGCAAGGGTCTGGGCAGAAATAAGTTCTCTTGCAGGGATCGCAGGGGAGGAGCCACCACCTGCTGCACTGAGACCCCTGGAGCTCCTGAGAGGGATGTCAGCCGCAGGGAACACCCACGGCTTCTGTGCCAGGGACCCAGAGGCAGCCCTGCTCCCTGAGAAACCAAGCCAGGGGCAGTGTACACAGGGTCCTCATAGTTACCCTGGAGCATACAAGTTATAGACTGAATGTGTAAGTTCTAGATAGTTTATTAGCTGGTGAATCAATTTATTTTTTGGTTCCTTATTTATCCTGGGTAATTTGTATACCTTCGCCTGGTCTGAGGTGTATTAACCCTTAAGCCACAATCGCTGGGTTATGTTTGTGTAACATTATAGGTTTTATTTTATTAGTTATATATTATCTTATAAATAATTAAATTCTGTAAATAGTTTTATAACAGTCTGCAAGATTGTTTTGATTGCTAAGGGAGGCTCTCTGCTCGGGGATCCTGTAGCAGCTACCCAGGGAGCTGAGAAGGGCTATCGGGTACCCCAGGATCCCACTATTCAAGTGAGGGTGTGGGTAGCATTGCACCCAGGGTTACACTGTGTAACACCATAAAATATATTGTGTGTTTTTCTAGTTACTTACAGCCTGACTTGCTGACTGTCCTTATAAAAAAAGATGTAATGATTACTGCACCTATTATTATAATAAATGACTGTCATAGTGAGTCAGTTGATACTTCTGGAAGAGCAGTGTATAGATCACATCAAGCTTTTAACTGTACAGTTCAACATATCACTGGTACTATGGAACCACAAGCAGGACCAGTTTAAGAAAAAGCATATTCAGGATAGTCCTGATTTTGCAAGATGTTAAGTGCAACTAGTGGGCCTTCTCCAGCCACTCCAGGGCATCTCTGTTCTCCTTGCGGTTGGCTCCGCCCCTTCTGGGCCTGTTCGTCGCCGGGGTAGTTCTTTTTCCCATGTTGCCACCCCATTCTCGCCTACCACGACTTGATGTTCCCTAGTAGGTAAGGCTAGTTCACGGGTCCCTCAGTAGCCTGGGCCTGGCCCAATGGTTGCTCATGGGGCTCCACCACTCCTACACCCCGGCTTCAAGCCTTCTGTGATGCATCACCTTCTCGTTCCCAGGGGTGTCCCTGCAGGCCTCTGATGTTGTTCCAGTCCTTGGACCCAAATGCTGGTAGGGCACGACTACCCCGCAGTCATGTGCCTTCACCCTATCCTATAAGAGAGCCTGTGCCATCACCTCTCTAGGAACCTCATCACAAGCCCCTCCACCATGAGCACCTCTGTACTTTGTGTCCCCCCGGCTCAGAGACGCTAGTGTCCTTGCTACCCCTAACTGACCCTCCACCAGATTCCTGTCGGGGGAACCTTACAAGTAGGGAGGGCACTCCCCTCTGTCAACCACTAGTTGCCCAGTTCGGGCCCCTCTGTCGGAGTCCAAAGACCCCAATGGGAATCCCACCCCAATCACCCTCCAGCCGGGTTGTCCGTGGCTCTTCGCCCCCTCTTCTCAATACTCCGTCCACACCCACCATCTCAATACTCACTTCAGGGACCTCCGATGCTCCCTGGGTTGCCCCGGCCTTCCTTTGCTCACCCGGCCCATCGCTCCTCTGGAGATCTGCCGGCGTGCCGGTTGCCGTGCCTTTCTCTTTGGCCACCAGCCCCTCCGGCACGCTGGATCTCTGGAGACTTGCCTGCAGAGCCCGCTCCATTGCTGGTGCTGGCTGCAGGCTACTCTCCAGGCTATCTGCCCCCTCTGGAGCAGCGGCCGCCATTTTTAAATCTGCCAGCCGGCACCTGATGCCGACGTCACCGGCCGGCCGCAGCTGTAAAAAGAGGTGGCTAACGAGCTGTGCAGGTTTTCCCTCTTGTTCCACGTCTCTTCTGTCCCAGGCTGCGGGTAAGTGTTCCGCATTACTGCGGCCCCTGGGACATTAAGTATCTCAAGTCCATGGAAATTAGGCTTCTTATGAGCTTAGTACTTTCCAAGATCAAATCCAAACTGATAGTAAAGCAAAAAAAAACCCCAACTGAGAAGGAGTGAAATGCCAGATAATCAGCTATTCAGTTTGATCTTCTCAAACATGAAGAAAAATTCTCAAGCATTTCTAGAAAAAAATAACATTAAAATACGTGGCAGTGGCTAATTAAGGCTGGACTATAGAATTTTTCACTTCTAAGTCACAGCTTTGAATTCTGTTCAATTTAGTGGTGAATGAAAATCATTACCACCTGACTGAGTGGGGAGAGGTAGATGAATCATTTGGAGGTGCTGACCCAGCTTAATTGCTCCCATCCTAAATCTTTCCTCTGGACTTCCATTACTGGCATTAAGCTAGTTTTAGCAATGAGGCCAAGGAATTAAATATAGGGGTCACTGTTCAGGGAATTGAGCAAAAGATTCCTTCTCAAGACAAATATGCTTTTTGTGAAGCAAAACTATTTTCTGTTGAGGAACTATAAGCACAAGTCCTGCCAAAAATTTAATGAGGATGCTCATCATTGTCACAAAGCATTTAATGGTATCTGTGGGGAAAAGGCACCAGTGCAGCAACTCTGTTTCTTCTCTGACATATCTCACTGCCCTTTTGTTTCTTCCCATTCCTAGACTGTATCCTCCTCCCTCCCTCTTCATATTATGGGGGCCAGTAACATGCACTCTCCTAATGTTGGAGAGAAATGGAGAGATCCACTTTCACTTCCTTCCCTCACAGCTGCCATAAAATGTACAGCTTATATATTTCCAAGCACATCTGTATGGTATCTTTGTAAATACCCTCTGATTTAATCTATAAAGGATCTTTTTAGGGATCAAAGTCCAGAGCCAAAAATTATAGAATTTTTCAAAGATCTTCAGATGATATTTAGAAATTAAAGGACTTGGAGGGAGATCAAAGTTAGGGATGTGCTAGTTAGGAATATGCAGAAGCATCATCTGAGTGGAGCTGAAAGAGGGGCAGGAGAGCCATGACTCAAGGGAACATCAAGAGAAGGAATTCTGAAAAGCAGGCTTGGAGATGCAGGCTTTTTTTGCACACCAAATGGAACCAGTTATGTTCCTTCAGCTGCAGGAGGATTGTGACCTACATTAGAGTTTAATATAAATGATAAAAAGGGGAGTAGACACCCTCTGGTGGCTATAGCTTGTGTGAATGTGTACTTGAAACTTGGCTTTGACATGCCTTTTCATTACACTTAAAAGCATGTAACTTCCATTCCCATTTAAATGTAAAGCTTAAACACTTTATTTAATCTACAGCATCAGGCACACAAGCATCACTTGTTTACTTTGACCACCTGAAACCTAAGATCCTGCACCTGCCTTTGTCTAAGGTAATTTGCATCATCACAGCCTCACAGGAGAGCTGAGACTCCTTACCAGCTAAGTACTGTTGTCCAGAGGGTCTTTCCATCTATTGACCCCTCTGTGAAATCTTATGAAATATGAACTTTCATTTCTACCCAGAAGAACTTTTACAATATTTTCTCTGATGCCTGATGATGGGTGTTTGCTCCTGAGAGCTCGCAATTAAAAAATTTTTTTGGCAAAAATCTTGTTGGTCTAATAAAAGATATCACCTCTGTCCACAAGCCCCGATTGTTTTTTCCTCTAGACCAATATGGGTACAACCTGGAAAATGAACTAATGCACATTAATTAAGACTTTTTACTTGGTCCTTAAAAGACTAAAAATTATGCGAGAAAGCATTTTTGTTAATTAACCTTGTAACATAAACCTGGGGGAATTCAGTCATACAATAGTTCCACAGAGTAACAAAAGGTATATATGAAGCAGAAAATAGGTTGGGATATCCTAAGGCTGCTAAAATATCATCACCATGATGTTCTGGAAGGACTAAGGTCTTTCAGGCATGTGATACTTGGACACAGCTAAAACTAATGAGCCATTTCTGTACCTGTCTTCTTTTAAACGAAAAGTAAAGGATCAATAAAGCAAACAAGAAAGAAGCATCATTACTAATTCCATAATAAAGGCTGGAAAGTTGGACAAAGCTTCACATTTGGTGGAAGCAACTTAGCAAAGCACTAAAAAGAGCTCACTACCTCATTCCTGTAATTGAAGAACTATTAGCTGACTTGGCAAAAGCAAATATAGTCTCAGTGCTGGTGCCCAAGGCAGATATTGACGGTTGCTCCTAGGTAAGGAAAGCAGATAGAGTTGAGCAGATAGAGTTGATTAGGAGAGCTGTTTAAAATCACACCTGCAGAACAATATCAAGACGAGTAGCAAGGTGTGTTCACAGGGCTCGGGGAGAACCACATCAGGGCCCATGACATATGCAAGTGTCTGGGAGAAGCTGCGGTGGGACACCACCATGACCTCATTCGTGTGCCACAGTCTGGGAAAAAAACACATCTGCTTCTTATGATGCAAGATGAAATTGTGATTGCAGCAGTGTCCCAAAGGGAATAATCACTCATTGACTTGATGCCTCAAAAGGCAGTGTAGCAAGCTGCCCCAACCAGCACTGTACTTAGACTTTGGGCTAACTTTTAGTATTGGGCCCCCTTTTACCAGAGATAATGATAATAATAATCAGATAATGGAATAAAAATAACCATTTTTGGACCCCGCTTCTGTTTGCCTATTCCTGTGTCTTGGCCCTGGGCCTGACTTAATGGTAATGGTATGGAAGGATTCAGAGACCATCAGGGTTTGTAAATGATTCAGCACTTCTGCCTCACCTCTCACAGGTAGGAATGAGGCAACTGTTGGACAGATGGGCCCCACAACACGCAGCACACGACCAGGTGCCCAGTCCCCTGGGCTAACACCGTGTCAGTGAGATGGTGCTTAAGGCACAACTGCTCCAAAAAGGAAACCAGCGGCTTTTGTGACAGTAGCCAGTTACTTTTTGGGCCCCCAAAGAACCATAATCCCCAGAGCTAAATACTCGGAAATAGTGTTTTCAAGGAGAATGGACACTGGAAGGGAGAAGCCGGGCAGCACAGACGGGAGCGCAGCGATCACACAGCCAAGGCCCCCGAGCACGTGGGGGCGGGGGCCCGACAGCACCTTTCAAGCGCTCGTGAGACCCAGTCGGAAACCAAGCTGAAACACAAAGCACCCCCAGCGGCGCTGACTCGCACTGCGCAGGCGCCCCACCTCCCTTGCTCTTCCTTTCTTAAAGCGTTTCCCATTGGCCGCCCGCCTGCGGTCTTTCGACGCCCACCAATCACTCTCTCCCTGATTGGTTTGACAGCCGGCGTGACCTCTCGAGCTACCCGCCCCTTCCGGCCTGGCCGACGCAGTCGCTTGGCGGAGTCGCCTGTCAGTCTCCACGGGGAGACCCGCCCCTCTCTCCTTTGCGGGACGGAAGCGAGCGGTTGCGCTCCTTTTCGGCCCCTCCCCCCCTCCGCCGTGCGCTGGTCCGGGCCCGCCGAGTCGGGATGAGCCGCGCGTCGCCATGGAGACCAAACGGGCCGAGATTCCCAGCAGCGTCCTCGACGACCTGTGCAGGTGACGCTGGGGCCCCCGCGGCTCCCCGCCCCCACCCCCGCCGGCCCGGCCCCGCGGCTTGGGGTTGAGGCCGCCTTCCCTTGCAGCAGGACCCGTTGGTAAACAGGCGCGGCCTGTTCCATCCAGCGCCCCTCGCCCCGCCCCACGCCCAGCCCCGCCGCGCGTGGGGCGGGAGGGAGGCCAAATAGCCTGCAAGGGAAGAGCCCCACGTGTGTCTCCTTTGCAGGAGGATCCACTGGTAAAATTCGTTTGCGACCCTTTTGTCTGCTCTTGTGACCCTCAGGTTGAGAGACGCTTGGTGTCACTGGCACCTGCTCTGACCTGCTGAGCTGTGGGGCTCTGGGGCCAGCACATGGTCACATCTTGGAAATCCCCAGCTGTAGGCTCCAACTTCTGTTTTTCACAGAATCACAGGAAGTTCGGGTTGGAAGGGACCTCAGGAGGCCATCCAGTCCAACCTACTGCTCAAGGCAGGACCATCCCTATCTAGATCATCCTAGCCAAAGCTTTATTTAGCTGGGTTTTGAAAACCTCCAAGGATGGAGAATCCACAGTCTCTTTGCGGGGTGGTGGGGGGGTGTCTAAGATGATGGACATGGGGAAAGTTTTAGGTATTTTAGGCAGCATCCTCCAGCCCCCACGTACTCGGCACCCATGTCCCCGCGTATCCAAATGACACAGTCCTGCCCTTTCTGAATGACATGCTATCTGCATGTGCTTGAACTGTGCCTTGGAGCTGTACTGAGCAGGTATTGTCTGTCTATGTAGACCGCTCTGCAGGGTGAATACCACACCTGCTAAGTTTTGCATCCCTTGCACCTTTATGCACATGATGCCATATGGTTTACCTTTGCTTACGTGTTGTTACCAGTGAGCAAAAAAAAATCATTAATGCAGAGTGAATGTTGCTAATGTCCTTCCAGAGCATCCAAAACAACAAAAGCTAAAGCAGAATTAAACTATTGCATCTTTTATTGCTTATAGTCCCTGGTGAGCTGTTGCTGACACACTGCATTGCTTAAGTGAGGAATTCCGGGGGGGTGGAGAGAAGGGTTGGCTTTCTGAAGGTTTGTATGCAACTCATTCCTTTAATTGCACACATGGGGAGCAGGCACAGGCCCCCAGACCAGTCATTGTGTTGCTAATTAATCTAGTTTGTTACTGCAGGTAATTCCCTTGCTTTTTCAAAATAGCTGCATCTGATGCAGTGAATGGAAATGACAAAAGTAGGACTGCAGCGGGGAGTGCATGTAAATGGTTGCTAGTGACTGCTGCCAACTCCAGGAGGGTAAAGATAAGGTTAAATTCTACTGTTTCAAAGTCTGAAGTTGAAGTTTTGCTGAATTTGATGTTCTGGAAGGGCATGACAGACCACCATACAGCCTTAGCTTTGTGTTAATGATTTTTTTTCTGTCATTGAATACTAATAAATTATGAGCCCCTTAAATTAAGAATTTAACCTTATCTTTACCCTCCTGGAGAATTTTTGTAGAAGGAAGATAATTCTTGCTTTCTTTAGCTGTTACTTGCTTCAGTGGTGAGGTGCCTGGCCTTCTGTCTAGCCTTCAGCCAAACCATTTGGTTTGCTTGATTCAGTTTATCTCAGGAGTGTAAAAAATCAGTTGTTCAGGAAAGGCTGAATTATGCCGCTAAGTAGTGTTCATGAAGCATTGCTGCAAAAGTAGGTGGATGCATATATGATTCTGTGTTGTTACTGAATGTTTGTGAAGGTAAAAATTGTCTGTTAAGCTGTAATTGAGCTCTGTGTTTGCTGCTGAGTGCCATACTAAGTTAGCAGGGGCAAGTGGTACAGCATCTTATCCCATTTACTGTGCCTGGAGTGGGTATGGAAGGACTCTCAACAAATAGTTTCTCTTTCTCTTCGATGGGCCTTGACACTGAATGCAGAGCTGCTGGCTCCATAATATGCAGCAGTGCACTTCAGTAGGGAGGAGTGGTCGTTTCCCCTTACATCAACCATTAAGGCATACATGGTTGCTAGTTGATCCTGCCCAGGAGTCAGCACTGTTATAGTAGACGTTTCTGTGTAACTTATAGTTAGCTTTGGAAATCTAGTTAATGAAAGGTGAAGGGCATTTAATGTCCAAGTAGCTGTCTGTTTGCACACTTAGGCAGACATTATGTCAGAATCAGGAGGCTTTCTTAACATCCAAAAGATCTAAAATAAGGGTGCATAACTCAAATTTTGTAAGGTATACTTTCCAGTGGAGAGCAGCCACTAGTGACATCTGTTCTGCCCTCAAAGTATTTTCAAGTAGGAAACTGGAGTGCATTGCAGACACATGCATAAATTAACAGATCACATGCAGTCAGGGTCTGGGACTTCCTGTTTTGTTTTTCCTATTTTTGTTTAATAAAGTAGTTTAACAGAGAATTATGGCAGGCCTCTGCGATTATAGCCCCAGGCTGTGCATTGAGCATCCCTAATATGGAAACTTCAGTGTCTAGAAGTGTGTATTCTACAAAACTTTCATGGGCCCTGGCTGGATAAATCCAACTGGCTGCTTTTAGGGTTTGTATTTCTCTCTCGGGACTTAGCATTCCTGTTAGGGGTGGTGAGGAGTACTGTAATGTTACCTAAAATAAAATACATGCTCAGTCTCAAGTATTCAGTTACAGTCCTGAATTCATCAAGTTCTAACTATAAAAGTGTTGAAGACTTTGCTGTGGCAAAAAGAATCCAAATACAAGTCCTTTAGAATAAGTTTGTTAAAAAAGATGTAATTTTCTACAGTAGTAGACCTTTCCATCTCCTGAAACCTGCTTATAAAAAGGGGATCAGACATATGATAGTATAAACCAGCAGTGCTCATGGTCTTCACCCTGCTGTCTGGATGAATGGCAGGGGGCTGTTCATAGGCTGGATTGGGCCTCCTGCTGCTGCCCAGCTGGGATCAGGCTCTGGGGCCCTGCATCGCTGCTACCTTGCTGGGATCAGGCTTTGAGGGCCTTGTGCTGCCACCTGGCCCTCACATGCCACTGCATTTCTGCCTATTTGTAACATTCAAATACCATGGGCCCTAAGGCCCACCTGGCTAACTAGTAGTCCCTATTGTATGGGGGGCTAATGGGTGAATGCTACAGCAAAATACCTGGAACAACAAAGGCAAAAAACAGGACAGGAGTGACACAAGGGCCAAAGGGTCAAAATGTGAAAATGAGTGTGCCCGAGTGCGACACTGAACAGAGCCCCCCGGGCTGCACCCACTGGTCCTCAAAGGAGCCGGTGGATGCTGCCACTGGTGCTCTTCCTGGAAACGTGCACAGACAAGTGAGAGGAAAGTGGCCTGGCAGTCTCCAGGCATCTTCCCGGCTAGAGCCTCTTCCTGGTCAAGTACAGGACCCACTTGGCCATGGCCAGGAGGAGGTTGACCAGGAGGTCCTGGTACTTGGTGGAGCTGTGGGTGGGGTGACCAAAAACAAAAAGGTGGGGGGTGAAATTCAACCAGAACCTCAGGAGGAGTTCTGGAGGTGGAGGGGCTGCAGCCTGGCACACTTGGGTCATGTATACCAGGGTTTCCCATGATGATGGCTCTGTGGAGGAGCTGCCAGCTGAGGTCACCAGTGGCTCATGGGATGAGGGTGGCCACTGGAGTCCTGATCTAATGTGCAGGACTTCACAAAGATCCATGGGGAACCTGGCAGGCTGGATGACAAAATATATGGGGCTAGATCTGGCCTGTGGGCTGCAGGTTCAGCACCCCTAGTGTAAACAGTAACAGTGTGCATTGGCTACAAAATTGTATTTCTGAAAGAAAAAATCTTTGAAAACAACATCATCAGCCCAGTGGCACTTTCAGGAAAGCATGCTATAAAGTCAAAATCTTTATTTGCAAATAAGCAAGAGATTGCTAATTCTCATAACAGTCTTAATCAATGAACTGTGGTTTTGCAGTAGGTAAACATAAAATCAAAATTATACCTTGGCATATAATTTCTTCCAGTGCTGTTCTTAAGCTGTTTATAGATTTCATAGACATTAGGGCTAGAAGAGACCTTGTAAGATCATCGGGTCCAGCCCCCTGCCCAAGGGGCAGGAAGTCAGCTAGGATCAAAGAATCCCAGCAAGATAAGCATCCAAAAGTCTCTTAAAGGTGTCCAAAGTAGGTGCTTGCATCACCTCTAGGGGGAGTCTTTTCCAGACCGTGGGGGCTCAGACAGTAAAGTTTTTCCTTATGTCCAGCTTAAAATGGTCTTACAGGAGTTTGTGACCATTGGACTTTGTCATCTGTTGGGGTGCTCTGGTGAACAGGTGTTTCCCCCAGATCCTGATGCACACCCCTTATGTACTTATAGGCTGCCACCAAGTCACCCCTGAGCCTGTACTTCTCCAGGCTGAAGAGTCCCATAGTTTGGAGCCTATCTTTGTAAGGCCTCTTCTCTTGCTCTTTGATCATGCGTGTGGCTCTCCTCTGGACTCTCTCAAGCTTTTCCACGTCCTTCCTAAATTGTGGAGCCCAGAATTGGATGCAGTACTTCATCTGTGGCCTCACCAAGGACAAGTACAGCAGGAGGATGATATCCTGGGCTCTGCTTGAGATGCATCAGTAGAATTACAAATTGCAAGACAGAGACCCAAACTTTGACATAGTTGGGCATGGCATGGCATGATGCACAAATGTGGAAATCGGGGATCAGATCCCAATTATGCCATTGAATTAACACTTCTCAGGATCTTGGAGAGGCACAGGTTGGAATTAAAATGGCAGTTAACTTTTTTGATCAACTTTTTAATGCCATTTTTCTGATAGTACCTTTAAAAATAATGTTTGTGATCTGTTGTTTTGTTTCTTGCCCTTGCATAAATCAGATGCTGAATGTGCTCATGTACTCTGATCCTTTCTCCTTTTTAAGTCTGGTCACACTATTTCTGCTGATTCTTCAGTTCCATGTTTGACTTTTGACTCTGCAAAAAGGATGTTTGCCAATAATAATGACAAGCTTTTTTACCAGACAGTTACAATGACCAAAAAATATATATATATATATTTCTTTAACCTTCCAGTGTACGTCTTTAGTGTAATGGCTATTGGCAGGAGTGGTAGGGATACCTATATCAAAATAAATAAATAAATCAGACCCTCAAAGGATAGCTATCTGGCAAAGCATACTGCTACTGCAGCAAGTTACCATCACTATCACAGGTGTGAGTAAGGTCCCTCTTTGCAGAGGACTGTTTATACTTAGTGAATATTGCTAAAGCATATTCTGAAAAGGTAGCTTTCTGGCTCCTAGTTGTAGCATTGGTGTCCCATGTCCATATCTGGCAGGTCTCTGAAGTTAGATTTGGAGGGACTTTGCTGGATAGCTTAAACATGACAATTTAAGTTTGAAAACAGTAAGCTATGATGAATTTTAAAATGATTCTGTTTTATTGATTTAAAACAAAAATTGGAAATTTTATTGTTTGAACGTGAATCTTCTTTAAGTCTAGAAATGTGTGCTGCAACATGAGCTAGCACAGGGCTGTTCAGCTGACAGCCCACAGGCTGCGAGCAGCTCCTAGACTCCTGGCTTGGGTACCATTCCTGGCTTTGCACTTTTGCTACTACTTTTGGAGTCCCTGGACTTCCTCTCCATCCTCCAGCTTCCTTTGCTTGCACCTGCTCCAGGGGGTGGTGTCGAGTGATATGGTCCATGGGGTCGAGGACTTTGAAGAACCTGGGGACCCTGCACAAGGCAGCCATGGGTGCCGGGGCCTGTGTGGCACAGTGGGGCTGTGCAGCACTGTGGGGAACTGGCATGGTACAGTGCGGGGCTTGCGAGGCATGGCACAGCACATTGGGCCCTGTGATGCAGTGGGGGAGGGCTTGCATGTTGCACTACATCAAGTACCCCTGCGGTATAGAGTGAGGGGACTCTTGCAAGATGTCAGGGGGCTGTTGTGGCATGGAATATTGCTCTTGCAGCAGGTTGGGGGGCTCCTGTAGTGTGGGCAGGGGCAATGTGGGTTGCATGGTCTTCGGGGGTCTGTGGTCTGTGCAGTGTGTGGCTGAGGGCCCTCTAGTGCCTGTTCACTCAGAAGCTGGACAGTCCTGTGCAGTGTATGAGGAGCAGAAAGTAGACTGGGAAAATAAAATGATTTAATTTACTATGTTTACTGTCTGCTCCACAGGAAAAATGCATAGGCGGGGATAGCCAAGATAAATCACATTTTAAAGTTATAGTATTTGAATAGCTTGTAATGGCATTAACAAGCAAGGAAACATTCTTGTTGGATATTTAAGTTGACAGCAGCCATAGGAGCATTTTGTTGGTATAGCATTCATCTGACTCTTTTGAATTTTGTTCTGTACCATTTGTTCTGAAAACATAGCTGTGTGCTCTCATGATAGTCTGTTTTGAATTGACTTGTTTTTAGTTTTCTTGTAACATGGGGGTTCTCCACTTTTCACTTGCCTGCTAATGCTAAAGCCTTCACCTGATTGTCAAAAGCTTTGGTTGGGCAGACTGTTGGCATTGGATTTATGACCCAGATACCTTATTCCAGGCAGACCCAAAACCTCAGACTGACCACGACTTCTTCCATTCAATAATGGGCAAATTCTGTTGATACACAGTGATAGCAGATAGGGACAATGCAGGGAAGGCAAATGCCTGATTCTGTATCTACCAAACCGTGGGCTCACAAAGGAAAGGTATGTGTGGCCAACATGTGAGCTTTACCTTGTGGGTCTTGCTTGAATGTCAGTAGTCTTGGAGGTAGAGGACTGAGGCCCACCCTCTCAGTAGGGTAGGTAAGACAGGCTGGTGGTGTGCCCTCTGTTCATGGTGGCTTTGGGTTCCCTCCTTGGGGGACCTTTTGCTGCTCTGAAATCCTTCTTTTTGTTTTCTTTTTATCCTTTAATGACTCTTCATTTCTGAGTACCATTGATTGTTTTCCCTGTGGTCATCATACTGTCCATGTTCTGTTCTGTCAGCATATTCCTTTGTTTGCCAGACCCATCACATGCACACATCTTAGTTTGGTAATTTACCAGTGTCTTAATTTGGGCATGCCCCAGGCTTCTAATTTGATCTGTCCACCAAAACTGGGAATCCCAGGGGTCTGCAGCTGGTCCCTGTGACCTAGCTCCAATGTGGCAAGCCTATCTTATGTTTTGGATGCTGTTTGGATGTTTTTAATTTCCCTGGGTGTGTATGCCCACTTGTCTGTTAGCCTCAGGCACAGTGTCTGCCTTGAAGACTCTGAAACTTTGTCACAAATAGGCTTTTAGAAACAAGCTACCCCTTGCCATTCTCCTGGACCATTTTTCTAATACAATATCTACTTTACCTACAAACTGATTCCTAAAAGCAAATTTCTGAATATAATTTTCTAGTCATCACAGACCACCAGGAATATATCCATTGCCAGAGTCCCATAAATTGTTGTTTAAAGCTGCTGCTGTAATGCATTTTGCGTGTTAGAAATATTTCTTAAACTTCTGTGTGTGCATTTGGTTAATTAAATTTTCCTTTTCCAGCCGATTTATTTTGCACATCCCAAGTGAGGAGAGAGACAATGCGATCAGAGTGTGCTTTCAGATTGAACTTGCCCATTGGTTTTACTTGGATTTCTACATGCAGAACACACCAGGATTACCTCAGTGTGGGATAAGAGATTTTGCTAAAGCTGATATCCTTTGTATTTGTTTGTCATTTTAGTGTTTGTGTATAAAATGTGCACTGAAGTATAGCTATGAGATTTATTCTTAAAATCGCTGTCAGTACAACATAGTGAAGAAAAAAATAGGTTCTATTAAAATCCCTACTGTTTGTTCCTGTCAAAGTACTGCAGTGTTCAGGAATGGTCAAGGAAAGCTTAAGAGTGCTCTCTGTGGCATGTTTCTTTCCTAACATGATGGATTTCCATGGAGAAGCTGAAATGCACATTGACACTCTGGCTGTGCCTATTTGGAGATGGGACTGGTATACAGTTATGAGGAATACACCAACTGCAGCTTGTGTTCCTGATGAATCCATGCAGTTGGCCTCTGCTTTCTCTACTGATCCTTTGAACTTACAGAGTTTGAATGCTGTACCCTTTCTTCCTTGAAGGGGAATTTTGCAGAGTAAATTCTGTGGTAGTATCTGGTAGAGCTTTTTTCTTCTTCCCATATACTTTTACATAAGAGTGGAAGATCTGACCCTGACTTCCATAATACTTAATGATGGTGATTCCCAGGGTAGAAAACCTGGTGCTTGATTTTATGGTCAGCTGCTGGTGAGTTTGAAATGCTGGTAATTGAAAATAAACTTTGATCTGATTTTTATGATATTGGGGATGGGCGAGTCTTTCATGTTACCCTACTTCTGGGAATATACTAGTGTCATAAAACAAATGTATTCCTTGAATAATTGTGGGGTAATAAGTAGGAAATGTAACTTTATGGATAGTATGTACTCACTGTATATGATTTATATTTTCCATGTAAGTCCTGGCTTAGTACTTTTTTTGTACACTGATACAGAGCTTTTTATTAGAAAGAAAAGCAGTAAGATTGTGTGTTGATTTTACAGATTGTTTGGAGAGCCTTATCCATAAGAACAGTACAGCATGCTATCTAGTTCTAGGTTTTTTGGGTCATTTAATGAGCCAGTAAAGACTGCCAAGTGTGTTTAAGTAGATAGATAGTGATTTAATCAGAATTAAAATATTCTTGAGCTCAGCTGATTAAGGATGGATTCTAGGTAGTGGTTTGGCTAGCTGCTGTGGGGAGCAGATGTATCCATGTTGATCCATGATATGTGCTTTCTTGGCAAATATAGGTTTAGAACAGGATCATCTCTTTGGCGTAACTTGCTTTTAAATTGGTAAGAAATTTGCTTTTTAGCTCCAGTTGGGCTACTTGTGTTTATTTAAAGTTATAAAATGATACCATTTTTAATTAAACTTTTTCTAAGTAGCTTGTCTTAGAATAGTAAAGCACTTATGTGCCTCCTCAACTTGTAGGATGTAATGTAATATTGGATTGTTTGTATGACTTCAGCTTCAAATAAACCTGAGAGAAATCTAGAAGAACAAAACCCTATTCCATATAGAGAGTAGTAGTTGTAACAATTTATTTTGGGTAGATCTGTACGTATGTGTGAGTTACGAGTTCAGGTTAAGCATTAATTTCCTTAACATATTTCTTTACTCTTCAATCATTGCCCTTTTTTACTGCCTCAAGGTGAAGATGTGCAAAAGGTTTTAGATGAGTGGAAGGAATATAAAATGGGAGTACCAACCTATGGTGCAATTATTCTTGATGAGACACTTGAAAATGTAAGTTTGAAGCCAATCTGTGAGGTGGTTTGTACAAGATGGGGGTAACTGGGGGGATGTTAACTAGGCTTTAACTAACACCAGGATTTTTTGTTTTGGCGGGGAAAAACATTTTCAGTCTGAGGATCATAGATAATGGCGTCAGAATACAGCAGGATTTTTGTCACATTCCTATCATTATGTTTGTGTAGATTTTTCTTTTTTGCAGGAGTGTGTTAGGAAGTGGGGGTGTTCCTACTATCTGTATACCAGAGGCAGCTGGTGCATGGTCTTTCCAAATTTTGCCAAAATGTTATATGATAAAAATAATAGAGTTGATAACTCTTTGTCTAACCTTCGCCAACCTTGTGGGCGAACTACTGAAAATGAACATATGAGGGTCCCTCCAAAGCATTGTTTTTGAGATTAAGACAAAGCAGTGAGATAAATGGGTATCTGACTGTTGTCTTCATTTTCTGCAGGTACTGTTGGTTCAGGGATATTTAGCAAAATCTGGCTGGGGATTTCCAAAAGGGAAAGTAAATAAAGAAGAGGCTCCACATGACTGTGCTGCTCGAGAGGTGAGCTCCATGTATGATTGTTTAAATTTTCCTTACTCGTAAATTAACGTGCACAAGTAATTCAGCAGTAGTTGTCCTTGTTCATGCTGAGTAGGATATTAGTGCAGGTTCAAAAGCAATTCCACTCTGCCTTTTTACAGAAAGCTTCTGCTTTGGAATATGGCTGCTGTAAGCATTTTATTCCCTCTGCTGTCAGCTGTAGGAATCAAAAGTCTGTGCCCAGTGTAAAGTCAGGGCTTGAAATTAATGTGTTCTTGAAATTTTTTGATTGCTCTGTATCTTGATTGTTGTTAGGGTCAGCAAGTAACTTTTTCACCTTTTGGAACATCAGTTAAATCTGTCAGGTTGGCCTGGTAATTATTGATTTGGGTGTCTAGAAAGTCCCTAGCTGCTCTGGCCCTTGGGATTAGTTGTCTGGTGATGTAAAATTAATCTCTTTTCCTTGATACCAATTTGTGAAGAAGGAACTGAAATATAAAAAACTTCTTGGAATGACCAGTGGAAGAGAAATGTACATCAAAAGTAAAATGAGGATCCAATTTGGAAAATGACTAAAAATAAGTGAATGTGAGAATCTGTTTTTTTGTGGTAGTGATTCAATACAAGTTTGTCCAGCTGCCTTGGGGATAGAAATTTTAGACGTACTTCTAGAAGACTGTTGTCTTACATAAAAAGAATATATTTGTGTGGCAAATTAAGATGACAGAAGACTTTTTGGTATTTCTGCACAGTCTGGGGTTGTCACTTAAAAAGTTGGTGTTAAGGGAAAAGTACACTATTATGGTAAAATGCATGAACAGTTCCAGCTTTTTATGCTCTTCCCTATTATAGAAATAAAGGGTCACGGTCAGTGACACAAAATAGAAAGCTATGGTGCATAACCTGCCTGTGGAATTTACCATTGCAGAAAGCCAGGCACACACTGAATCTGGATGTAAAAGTGGCTTGGATAATTTTATGTCCAATTTTTATCTTTACTTATATAAAGATGGGGGTAATAAACTCTCACTTGGAGATACTGGGAGATGGAATTGGATTGCCAAATAAGGTAGTAAAAAGCATTTGATTTCCTGTCTGGGTTGAACGAGTTTCTTGGAATTCATTGCTTTCTAAGTATACCTGTTGTGGGTTAGGGGGTGGCTCCTTATTTCTAATTTTCTGAAGGTATCTTCCAATTTACACGAGCTGTTTGAGAGGACATTGAAAGCTTCAGGTAAGGAGAAAAATAAGATCTGGCTGTGTTTAAAGTATTGTTTCAATCTGTAATATAATACAGTTCCAGCACTTCACATCCAGTTTAGATATGTCAGTGTAGAACAGCTGTGTGCAGCCTTTTCAGGTTATGGGCCAGAATGGCTCAGTTCAGATGAGAGGCAGGCAGGTGAGTGGGAGCTAGGACCCAGTTATTGCTGTCACCACTTTTTGTCATTGTTACTTCTTCATGGTGGCAACTACAGCTGAAGCCCCATGTTCCTTCTCACAAGCCTTAGGTTTTTGACCCCTGAGGCAGAATATTACTTATAACACTTAGAGAAACGCATAAGAAGAAAGTACAGTAATGCACTAGAACAAACCAGTTGAAAACATGGCTTGGAAAATTAGATAAGGAGAGGGGAGAACAGTGGTTATAGTTATGAGATTGTGCAGCTGCAGCATAGCGCTTGAGAGGATAAGATAAAAAATATGCTTCCCCCGCCCCCCATAAAGGCGAGATTGGTGCATTTTTCTAATGCATCTCTTTTCCCCAAGGAAACGGCCTGCCAAGAGGTATCAACGATCTGGCCCATGGGCCACTCATGGCTTGTGGAAGCCTATCATTTGGCCCCTGATGTTGATGTCTGAGTTGACCCATGTGCCATGTTAGGCTGGCTCCACATACAGTACCTGGGATTCATGCTACATGTGGCATGCACTTCATCTGGTGCAGGACCTGTGCTGCACATCTACGACACATGCAGCACAGTCCTAGGCCAGCCCAGGGGAACATTGTGAGCTGCATGGATTCCAGACTGGCTGGGGTGGGCACCTCATGTGGCATAGGTCTCAGAATGGGCACTGCATGGACTGGATCCGAGGGATCTGTAGGCCCAGTCTGACCCTTGGACTGGTTCCACTTTACTCATCTGGCCTACAGGCCCAGATGTTTGATACCCCTGGGCTAAGCAGTCTTTCTCTTGCTTGCTTTTTGGCTTCTGACAATTTCTCTGGTATAGATGATAGTATATCTACTTAACTCATTCTCTACTTCTGAGAAATGTGGGATGACTAGCTGATTTTGCTCTTTCTGCCTTTATTCTTTCATCCTGTTTTACAGAATGCTTTTTCTGTATTCATGGAATACTGTTGCTTTCTTCCTTCAATGTCTCTATATTGGTGGTTCTCAACATTTTTTAGACTCCAGGGCCCCCTTGGAAAATACTGGCTCTTAGTTTACTTGTTTGTTGACTGCAAAAAAATAATTGAGCAATTATTCTGTTGCAAAGAACTCAAACCATACCAGGTCAGAAAGGTTTTAACACTTTGGGGTTCTATTTGAATTCTCTTGGTTTATCTTGTGAGTCATGTTTGTACACCTAACGGTACTAACATTGTGTGGCACCCCTGAAAGGACCTCTGTGGCACCTTGGTTGAGAATCACTACGCTATGTACACAACCTTAACCTTTGTGCTGTTACTTTGAAAGTCTGACCTGCAAAATCTAATTTATTTTCTATGCTGCTCAGGTGTTTGAAGAAACTGGTTTTGATATCAAAGATTACATCTGCAAAGATGACTACATTGAGCTGCGAATCAACGACCAGATAGCACGATTATACATCATTCCAGGAGTTCCAAAGGACACAAAATTCAATCCCAAAACCAGAAGAGAAATTCGGGTATGCATAATTATTGCTGACCAGCTGTTCATTAAGATGCCACGTTTATAATAGCCTGCATGCTCCAGTACTAGGTTTATCTGTGACAGTAAAGCACATCCTTCTCTCTTCTAACTGTTATATTTTTGTAGCTAATAGTCTTTATTAAATCTTAACTAAATTCCTTGGTGCTTGGATTCTTCTGAGAATATCAGTATATAAAGGATACTCTGCAAAAGCCTACACACCAGAAAAGAAAAATGGGGGCTGCTCTAACTCTCTAGGTAGCCCATACCATGCGGATCTTAGTGTGCAGCAAACACCAGGGATCAGGCTGGGGTGTGGAGTGTGGTGGGAGCCAGCCATTGTGTGTGATATTTGTACTCAGTGGACTTATAGAAGCTGTTGCAGAGGGAAGAAATCCTGAACAATTTCTGGTACTGTTAATGACATTAATCTTTTCATGGTGTTTGAATTTTTCTTGTCATGCAAATAAATTCAAGAGTAGTATTTGAAAATTAGGATCAACTTTAACCGTATCTGTATTTTTGGAATTCCAAATGCAAGAGGAATGCTCTCTTCCTCCTATTTAGATTCCTCAAAAGTATAAATGGTTTCCTTGCTTTAGGTGCCTTTTTGGTGTCATCTAGCTTAGGGGTTCCCAACCCTCAGGCCACAGCCTGGTACTGGGCCATGAAGGGTGGGCTGCCAATCTGCAGGAGGGTTGGCTGCTGGAGCAGAAGTGACCATGGACCGGCAAATTGTGGACTGGAAGTGAACGGTGTACTGTGGACCGGTAGCCAACCCTTTTTTATACTGAGTATAAAAAAGGGTTGGCTGCCTGCCCGCAGTATGCCGGTCACTGCTGGTGCGCAGTTTGCTGGTCTGCAGTCACTTCCGGTCCACTGTTTGCCAGTCCTCAGCATAAAAAGGTTGGGAACACCTGATCTAGCTAAACTTTGAGTCTTTTTTTCTGAGGACTGGATAGAATTGTTTTGGAAAGTCCTTGCACTATTCTTTACCCTTTAAAGTATGCATGACTTGGCTGAAGCATGCAGCTAGAAAAAAGTTAAGTGAGGTTTTTTGTATATTGAATGGGTTTTCAGAGTACTTTATTTTTATGTAATTCATTTTAATGGCACGCTATGCAGAGTTCAAAATAGAAACATCATATTTGTTGTTATCAAAGTCTCATTCGTTAGAAAACAGTTATCTTGCCCCCTTTTTGGATTGCTTTTTTTTGTCATCAACCATAGGCTGGATTCAGTACTATAACAATACTTCAGTTTTTCTTATGTAGACATAGTGCATGCTGGAGCATTCTATGAGTGGGTGCTGGTGATCTGTTTGTTTGCATTTGCAATAAAATGTGGGGGATGGGAATGGTGAGAGAGAAATTTGCAAAACTATTTGTAGCCTCTGATTACCCTGGCTTTTCCTGGCATTGATGCAAATAAAGCACTGTTTGTTATTATAAACTTTATTTTAAATTAAACTTAATAAGTTACTGAGTACCATAGTCCACATTTTATGTATCCCTATCCTATCATTTTGGTGTGTTTTATGTGTTAGTGTCCATTACCGTGTGGTTGTGGTCAGAAAAGTGACTGTACCATTTTAAATAATTAGGTATGGTAATGAACAAACTCTTTCATAGTTGATTAATTCAAACCCTCCTGCAGTTTGAAGAATATCATTGTGGTTGATGTGCCATTCACTTAAATCCCTTCCAGACATCACTAAAGTAATTACTTTTTTCCTGTGTTTCAGCATATTGAATGGTTCTCTATTGACAAGTTACCATGCCATAGAAATGACATGACCCCAAAGTCCAAGCTAGGTTTGGCACCTAACAAGTTTTTCATGGCTATTCCCTTTATCAGGTATGTTCAAGAAAAGTCAAAGGCTAGCCCAGAACATTTCACCCTTTCTTGGCAAAAAGACTGTGTGTGTGTGTGTGTTTTGTTTGCTTAATGAAACTAGATTTTGCTGATTTTTTTTTTTTTTTTTTTTTTTTTAAATGCTAATATTTATAGACCATTGAGAGACTGGCTTTCTCGAAGGTATGGAGACTCCTCTGATAGTGACAATGGATTCTCATCTACTGGGAGCACGCCGTCCAAACCCAGCTTGGAAAAAGTGAGGTAATAAGTCGTGTCACTTAGAGCCCTGTCTTCAATCCTGCATAAAGCAAAAGTGGTCATAAAGCAAAAGTTTTTTCCTGTTTTAGAGTATTAACATTTATTATAATATAGTTTAGAAGTATTATTCTTAATAGGGTGAATGTTTAAACTGTGCTATCTGGCAAACTTTTTAAAATGGCAAAACTGAGAGAATGTCTTGAGTTTCCAGATGGGAATGTGGAGCACAAAGAAAGAGAGAGCTTTACAAAAAACTGAATTTCTCTATCAGAAAAGGTAGAACAAGTAGATAAGATTTCTAAAAATGTCAGGAATAATAGATCAAAGTTAAAAAGTCACTAAAAACAAAGGGATTGAGAAGTAATTTCAGAAGCAGCTGAATGAAACCTATGTTAGAGTGATAGCAAGAGGAGCGTTTTAAAAATCAGTGTGATAAGTCATTTGTGGAGTCAAACTTTGAATAGAATTGGGTGACTGGAAAGCTTTAAATGGAAATGAGCATATTGTAATGTTCATGGGTCACAGCAACTTCTCAAGCAAACTCCAGCTCCCAAAGAGAGTTTTCTTCAGCAATTCAGTGTAGTTCAGTGCCAAAGTTGCTGCTGGATAAAATAAAAATAAGCGTCACTGTGCCTGCCTCTTCCTGCTAGGTATGTCCCACTAGAGGAGGGAGGTTTCTTGTTACTTGATAAATAGGAGAAAGGGGAGTTTTTTTGTTATCTGATAAATACCCTTGGCTTTCAAAGCACTGGAAGTATTTTTCCTTACTGTCCAGCTGTTTCCCAAGTAAGCAAATGGTAAATTAGGAGAATACTAAGTTATACCTGTTTTCTCTAGTTCAGTTTTACTTCCACACCTTTCTACAGAAGCAAAAAAAAATGCAGTTCTGCTCTGATCAGAATAGCTTTGAAGTTTGCTTGCAAATAAAATGTTTCTTTGGTTTTTTTTTAATGTGCTAGATCCAAACTTCGTTATAGTCAGCAGGTGTTTGCAGATGCGCCTTTAGGAGACCAGTGGGCAAAACACAAGCAGCCACAACCACAGAAGCCATATAATCATTCTGAGATGTCTGAAGTTTTAAAAATTAAGGTAGGCTTTGTTTCGGAAGCCACTGGGTTTGTGTGGGCCCTTAAAAATTGATAGTACTTATTCAGACTCTTGGCTTTTGTTACCGTAAGGGGTGGTGGAACCATTATTACTTAAAAGGCTTTGGTATTTGGAGCAGGGGATAGGGCTTTGGTTGATTTCTTCTCTCACCTCTTCTGGTTGCCTGGTGGGTGAGAAGCTGTTTTAGTTTTATTGTGCCTCAGTTTCTCATCTGCAGAATATTTACTTTCAAGAATGCTTTGAGACATTTAGGTGAAAATTGCCTTTTGGCAAGTGTCATAATACAGGGGTGCATGCTGCTGATGTTTAATCTTAATATTTACTCCTTTCTTTGGGGGTATGATGGCTGACTCAGAACACGAGGGGCAATGGTAGAAAGCAATATCAAGACACTCCTAACCAAAAGAAGAGGACAAATGGGGTCCACAGCCAACCAGCTAAACAGAACCACACACTGGTAAGATATACAACAGTAACTGTTGCATTAACAACTTTGGTGACATTTAATTAAGTGTAGACTAAAGCTTTGGTGGTAAACACTAGATTGCCCAGTGATGTAAGCAGACCCAATTGAACAGTGTCCTTTGACTGTTGCGTATTAGAATTCCTCTGGGTAGCCTATTGCCAGCGAATTCTAGTGCATAATGGTGTTGGAGCAATGTTGTAGCCACAGTGGTTCAGGTATAATGTGAGGCAAGTCAGATAAGCTTTTGAATGGAAGGCATTCAATCTGGTGAAGAATTTGAAAGCTTGTTTAACTTGATCCTAAGCAAGTAGTTAGTCCAGCAGAAGATACCACCCGTGAAAACCATTGCTTTCCACCGCATAGCAGTCGGGCCTTTCTGTTGCTTTCTAGGTCTCTGCCAGATAAATGCCTAGTATATGATGCCAAGTCAAAATATATGTATAATTGGTTTGTGTGTGTGGCGACCTATTTTGTGGCATGGAAAAACTACATATTAATTGTAAAATATGTTTGCTTCCTCTCTGGCTAGAACTTGGACTTGTAGACTTGGAAAATTCTACCCCATAGTCTTACCTATACTATGCCACAGTAGGACTAAATTTAGTAATGTTTAGCCCCAAAGTTCATAGCAGTACTAATCTGTAGTGTTCCCTTGGGATATTCTTTCTTGCACCCACACAGACACCCTCCCCTGGCTCATTGTTGATGAGTTTGTGCATCAGATGAGTGCTCTTTTTGACCGTGGTTCTTGTTGAGATGTTCTCCAGGCTTCGCTCCTTGTGGCGTCGTTCTGACATATTATTAATTTGGCCAAACTCTGAAATGCCCCAGGGAAGAAGGCAGCACGTTGCCAGCCTCAGTGGCTCATCTCCCTGACTTCCCAGGCCTCTATGACTATGTGACTCAGTTCGTCAGTCTGTGCTTTGGCTGCTTTTTTTTCTGCTAATAAGCTGGACTCCAGCTGTTGCTTCCTAATTCCCTGCTGTCTGGTGCCATGTAGAAGTGCAGGGAGCATGCACTGTGATCCAAATAAGCCTCCCTTTTGCAGAAAGTAGGGAAGCAGGGGGATGGTTGCGGGCAGGGAAAGGGAACAACATGTCAGGTAACAAGTTGCAGCAGAAATGCTGAAATCTGTGGCCTCTTAGAAAAAACCAGGTTCCATAATTCTGGAATCCTGGAGTCTGTTGGAACCTTGACTGAGATTAATGGGGAGTTCACACTTCAGAGCTGTTGGAGGCTGTCTGCAGACTCATGTACCTGCCAGTGCATCAGTTTGGCTCGTGTTGTGAAGGTGGTCTTCAGTCTGTAAGGCTAGAAGAACCTTTTTAAAACACAGAAAATTGAGATTCTGAAACAGCGATGAGGCAAGGAGTGAACTGTGTTCAAGTTTCTGTGGACTATGTAGGGCCCTGCTTGTGTTTCTTGTAGGAGCACAGCATTGATATGGTTAGTGCCGGAATGATTGAATAATCCCCTCAATATACATGCTTAATGAGTCCCAATTTGCTGTCTTTTTTTTCTTTTCTTTTTCTTCTTTTTTTTAATCATGTAAGCTCATCAGTGAATAACATTCGCATATCCGAAGTATTGGTGTGGAGGTATTGCGCTAACAGTAAACATATAAGTGGCACGTCTACAGCTCTTGGTATGATGCTGAGAGCAAATATTTAAGGGAAAGGAAAGCTTTTAGTGCATGTCAGTTTTCTTTTTTCTTCTGTTCTCAAAAAAAGTCTAAAACCAATACCTCCTTAAAGTAATAATTCTTGTGTGTTACGTAAGAGTCTTACATTTTATAATATAGAATTGTAAAATAAATTAATTCTATATTTTAACATTTTATTCTTTCAAAAGGTTTGTAGTAGAGTTTGAGGTGTTTATTAGATAATCTTGGGAAGCAGTAATTCAGAACTTGCTTTGGGACTGCACTTCAGTTTTAAGTAGTTAAGTTCAGTGCTGAGTTTTGTTTTTCTTTGTTATCCAATTCAAGAATGTCCAAGCTTGTATGCATCTCCTTGTGAGTTGATTAGAATTAGGAACTGTGTTATGAAGTGTGTAATGTGGTCATTCTTTTAACCAGAAATGTGAAAAAAAGCTTAATCCACGAAGACTTCAGGATAATTTTGAAACGGGTAAGTATATTCCTAACTTCCATACACATGTGACTATGTGGAGGGTTGAAGGTGTTCTGTACATGGGGGATGCCATGTCTTACATATACCAAGATGCAGGTTAAATGAAGCAACTTTTTCACATGAAAAGTCTGAATTTTTAGAACTGCATCAACTTCTTGCAGCTCATGCTAAGAAGAGAAACCATTTATTTAAATCAAGGTTTTCACTCCTTTTTTTTTTGTGAAATCTGTGGGATTACAGAATCAGAGTTGCAGAAGAATCCCCCCACCCCCCAAACCTGTGATATGTAGACAATATTTACTGTTGTGTGTAAAACAAAATACTTACTACAACTCCTATGAAATTGGCCTTGACTATGACCACTAGAAGGCCAGTAAAGGTGAGGGATTCTTTTGCCACCCTATTTGTTTGAAACCATGACCAAATTAACCAAGCTGCCAGGGTGATTTGATATTAATTGAACAAGTTTCTTGTACAGCAGTGTAAAACTAATACAGGCATATTATCAAATAATCCCCTTGATCAATAACTGTTCAAGGTTTTCTGCAGTTAAGTTTTTTGTTCTTTTTTGTTTTTTAAAGCAGATGCAGCCTATGACATGTGTTGCTCCAGTGAAGACCCGCTGCTAGAACAGACAGAGGGAGACTCTGTGGCATGTAATGGCCATTACAAATTCACTTTCTCATCGAGAGCTTTCTTGAGCTTCAAGTTTGACCATGATGCCATCATGAAAAATTTTAACCTCTGACCGCAAGCCTGTTCTAGAGGAACAAAAATCAAAGACTTACCTGTTGCAGTTGAGTGGGTTTTTAATCCAGCCTTACTTTTTCTCAGGAGTTTTCTGTGTGTTTGTTTTAATGCAATGCAGGGACTGGTATGGTGATCTAAAGGGTTCATTCTTTTTGCAGTATGGGAGTGGCAGTGAAGTGTTGCACTTTAAATGCAGTATAGCCTTTACCTACAAAAGTACCTTTCCAGTGTTTGGTTCGCTTGTTCCTAGCTGTACATTAGAGGGCATTCTTTTCTGTTTGTTCGTTTGTTAAAACTTGCTGCACATTTAGATTTGTCATTCATTGCAATATTTTAGTGTTGGCAGTACACTAACACTGAACTTTTAGCCTGCTATGATGTAAAAGCTGTTGCAATATTCAGTCTTTATTCTCCAGTACTTGGCAATAGTATAGCAATGGCAAAGAAAGTAATTCTCAGAGGACTCCTGTATTCTCTATCCCAGTAATGGCAAAACCTAAAGTTGTACATTTCTCCTCCCCAGTTGTCTGCCTAGAGTGTCTTCTCTTTATATTGAAACTTGTTTCAAAATGACTCACAATGAGTAGGATTCAAAGTTATATCCTTTGGGTTATATTTTGCCATGACTTGCAGCTTTTCCTTTTTTTCCCTGTGGAGATACCTGTGATGGACAGAACTTGCCACTTCACATGACCTAACATCATATCTTTGTCCACAAAAACTGTCTGACTGGAAGAAAATCACCTGCGGTTTCTGTTTAGTTGGAGCTAATATCAAGAAATTAGGAGACGCTAATTTCTGTGAGAGGGGATTCTTGCGTAACATTTTTTATATTCAATAATAATCTAAAATACCCTCTAATCTTGGGAGGGAGGAAGCATCCGGGCAAATGTCTGACTGGATAGAGAATACCTTACGCGCCGCTTATAGGTTTGCAATAACCTTTTTTAAGTGTCCATTATAGTGTTTTACACTGTCCTTAGGGGTTTTTAGTGTAATGTATGTTTATATATCCAATAGTATTGAATTTTATATTGCACTTGCATCTCAGTGTCTGAAAACTGTAGCTGAGAATGACTGAAGCTACAGCCTTTTAATAACAATATAAAAGATGTGAAAAATTAGCAGTAGCAATTCAGGGGATGCATTAAAAAAAATACTAGTCCTACATTCTGATCCAGCTGAGGGAGTTTAAATACTTACATTTTAACTTACTGCAGAGGATCTTACGAGGGAACATTTATCTTGGCAGTGAACAACTGTATTTTGTATATCTTCAAGTGAACTGTTCTCTGAAATAAATAAAGGTTAGTGGGTGTGTGATTTGGAGGGCTGAATGCCTTAATTGACTTTGGTCATTCCAAGGCTGAGTCTTCTGACCAGAGAATGTATATTCACTCAGACAGCCTTTTTTATCTCATGCAATCTCCGTGTTCTTGCAAGTATCCGTGTTGCCTGTTAGTTTTAGTCCTCAATAAGTAGTTACACAGCTTATTTTTTACCTTCACCTTCTTGCCTCTCCCCTTTCTGGGGCCATGCAATTTATGAGTTTTTAATGATGGTAAAATATTTTGTTAGCTGGAGAAGCTAGACTCTTACATTTTCGTTAATAGGAGAAATTGACTTCAACATTTTTCCCATTTGGATCAGAAAGTCTTGAAATTACTTGGTTTAAAGCCATTTTTTCTTGGCTTGCTAGGTTCTTACTGAAAAAAAAAAAAAAAAAAAAAGCAAGAGGTCAGTCTTTTGACAGTCCAGCTTAATATCCAGAGGTTGCTTGCACTGATAAATGCAAAAGTGCTGTCATTAAGTGAGAAATTGGGATAATAAGGTTGGGAAAGGATGAAGCACTAGTCAATTCTTTTTAGCTGAAGTAGTTGATTTCCCAGCAATAAGTGCCTAGCTCGCAATGAATGGGAGGTTAGCATTCACATCTCCAGGCTGCTAGTGCCAGTGGGGGAAATGACTCTTAAGGCATGATTGCAAATCAAGATTTGGAAATTTTTAATTTTAGTAGGTTGACTTTCAGGGGTGTTGCTGTAACACTTCTAAATGGAGCAGAGATTAAATAGGGACTTTAAGAAGGCAAGCAAATACGTTGATAGAACAAAACTCCTTTTAAATTTGTAACTTGTTTGTTAACAACTTGGGCATTTAATGGTTGTCAGAAGTGAGGGGAGAAGTCTCTCAAGAGAAATAGCTGTGCAGAATATCCCTAAGTGGAATATGCACTGTCTGCCCTGTCAGCTTGGTTACAAAGTGCAGGTCTTTTTTTTTTTTTTTTAAGTAATGGTTTTGTTCAGTACAAAAATACCTGACTTCCTTTTTAAGCCCACACATGAGCTCCAGAAAAGACCTGGTTTTATTAAATCTAGCCTTAATGTGAGTTGCAAATAAATGTGATAATTATGCAATAACTTCCACCTCTGTGCAAAGGTACTGTGTTTCAGAGTTGCATACAAAATTTTCATGCGTGTATCAGCATCAGTTTCCTTCTTTCTCAGAGGTGTCTGAAACAGCTTATTAAATGTGCTGACATATGACGTGTCCTGAGGGCTCCATGTGCCCTGCGCTGTGAACAGTTTGAATTGTTAGCTTATGTGTTCTCTGTGTGTTTCATGATTGCACACATGTTAAATGAATCATTTTATAGTTATACATGTATTCCAGAACGCAGGAGTACAGTTTACGTGGGTTTCTTCAAAATGGTGATGAAAGAGCAAACGGGTGGATGAATTTGCATTGGACTTTTTGGTTTTTTTTAAATAAGTGGTGAGATTTGGGGAGTCCACAGTCTCTAGTTAAACTCTGTGAATGGACTTCTGAGAGCCAAGAGCTTGTTTTTCATTTAAAGATGCTCAAAGAGTAAGCATGACTGGCAGTCTTTGCGCTTGGAGTAAAATAAGATGCAACCCTTGCCCACAGTGGCTCTTCAGGTTGTGAATGTCATTGTTCTGTGTCCTTGGAGTTAAAGGACTTGTGAAATAACGACAGAAGGTTTAACGGACAAAAAGCAAAGTGCAGGTACTGGAAATCTAGAATGGAATTAAGTACTGCATAAACTGTTTTTAATTTATTATAGCTTGTGGGTTTTTTGGGTTTTTTGTTTCTTACAGTAGTTAGTTGTATGTATGTTTTTGCCTAATTCTTTTAGTGCGGGGGCGAGGGGTGAGGGGGAAATTAATTTGGGAGCTTTGGACTTGTAACTAATTTGTCTAACTTATGCATGTTTTTGTGGCTTGGTGGTCTTAAATTTCCAGTCCTCAGTATGCATTCATGCAGATGAAAGCAGCTGTATCTTAAACATTGAGCTCTAGACATATTAGTACAGAGGGAGAGAAGAATAAATAACTTTATATCGCAATCTAAAAACTTCCCTTTCTGTAGTGTTAGCTCATAGTAAGTCTTTTTTAGATGATGTCTGCACGAGTTGGAGTCTGTAACAGAATTTCAGGCTTCCTCCCGTGCTCCTTGTTAGTGGTTTACTTTGGAGAATGACAAGAGCAGTGCTCTCTCTCACTGTGTTTACTCATGGGCTATTTAATGCTGCATGTGTAACTGTTACACTTTAATGTTAAGGCAAACTGCAGTCTGGCTGTTCCTAACATTTCCAGTCAGATGCTTGTTTCATACAAAAAAGTGCATTTTCTGCTGCATTCACTGATCTGATGCTGTTATTTTTCCCAGTTTGATTTGCAGTAGATATGCTGATGCTGTCATTTGCTGCTCTAAAGAGCAAGAATTGAAACTAGGGATCCAAATTCTAATATGTAGTGGCATGAAATGTTGTTGTTGGGGCATGCTTTATAACTAGCTGTGCAACATTAGTACAAATTCATAAGGTATGAGCTCAGCTCATGCTACCATAACCTCTTAAAACCAAATATTTACTGGAGTTTATTCTAATACCATGTGCTGGGAATCCAAGTTTTTGGAACAATTAGCTGATGGGCTAGTGTATTTTGCCAGTCCCAAGTCAGTTTTTCTATCTCTGCATGGACATCAGTACTTCAGGCTTGCAATTTAAAGTTTCCAGCATCAGTTTTTTTGTGCATTATGTTAACATTTTGGTACTGGTGTCAGGCTGCTTTGGGGATTACAGTAGGCTGAAACCTGAGTCCATTTTAACTACTTAATGTTGAAGCAGCAAAATATTACTTAAGATGTGGCATTTATGGGTGGTGAATTGATTCAACCCTGCCAAAACGTGGACTGTGAAGGTGCTCTGACAGTAAATGAGGCTTAGACAGTTCGTTTCTCTTGTACAGCAATTAAGCTGTGATCATGTGTTTTATATTTGTAGCAATATTCTTGTTCAAGAATGGAAAGAACAAGAGGATTAGGCTAAAAGCTTGCATTTGCACTGTTCTTATACTGTACATAAGCACTGATAGGCGATGCAGTATATCTTGTGCTCTTTTGAGCGTGCAATTCACTACTGGTTCAAGTAGGTTGTAAGCCTTAAAGTGAGACACCGTACACATAGCAATTACTTCAGTGCTGCATTCAAGATCATGCAAAAGCAAATTTGCATGTGCTTTGCTTATCTGAGGTTTGGGTTTCACTTAAAATTTTAAGTAGGAACTGATTCCTGGTCTCTGCTGTGACTCTTCTATGCAATCTGTAGAAAAGAAACCAGAACGCTGGCATGTTCTGTGGATGCCAGTGACTGCAGGGTGACAGAAGAGCCTATTCTGCTGCTTCTTCACCAGCTAAGGTATGCAGGATATTGTCTTGGAGAGCAGGGAAGGCTAGAATTTAAGGAATTTTTACTTGACTATCAGTGATGAAGAGGTTTGTTTAAGTGACTTTTTGGAGAGGAAGAGAAAATTGTACTTACTGTTGGGTATCTGCAGGAAAAAAGGTCTTGTGGTATAGAAATAATATTGATATCTTTTTTCAAATTAAAAAACCACCATTAGTTGTACAGTAGAATTTTCGACAAACTCTTTATGCAGCATGAGCGTTGAAGGTATTGAAATGTTGGAGGAAAATTAACTCTGAACGCTCTTCTGCTATTCTGAAGTTTGAGTTGTGGTTTTGAAGCAGATACATAACTCATTCTAATGTGTAAAGTACCACAAAGTTTTGATGAGAAATTCAGCAAGGCTTTTATATTTTTAAGTTCACATACATAAAAGCATCTTACATATTTCAGAATCCCATGTAAAAATTTGCTGATGGCAACAAGAACATGTTGGAATCTTTTGTGTGCTCGACACTCATCAAATTATTATTATTGCAGGAGGCAATTTAATTTTTTGATTCTAAGATGTTGGAATATTCTTGATATTATGTAGGGAATTTTTTAAAAGTTAAACCTATATGGTAATAAATTCAAAGAGCTTTTTGGTTTCTAGATGGCATCCTGTATTGACAACCAAGTGCAGTACAGCTGTTTCTTTGTGCAGCATGAGATAACTTGTTTGATCTGTGGTTGCTTTTAAGTTCCTGTGATTGTCTTGCAGAAAACTGGGGAGACGCAAAGACTTGGTCTGCAATAATGAAGTGTTCTGTTATGTTACCAATGAGACATAGCCTGTCCCACTGTAACATTTTAAGATTCTAGATTTTTTTTTTCACTGGTGTTGGGTGCTGTCCATACCGGCTAAATAAACATGTAAGGTTACAGGTTTTATTTAGTTTCTATGAGATAGTTGAGGAGTGGTTTGCACTGTTCAGCTCTTCTTTAGATAAGATCTGTAACTACCCATAAAGTCTATTGTACTAATAGATCATGTGTTTTTAAGCATTTTTTTTATGTTCATTTCCTGATCCAGACATTGAAGCACATTGTTTGTTAAAATATCGACATTTAGTCACAGGCTATTTCTTTTGTATTTGTAAAGTGTTTTCTTTCTTTTTTTTTTTTTTTACTGTTAAGATTAAAGTTTTTTACTTTCTGGATAATTATTACTGTAATAACTTGAAGTAATGACTATGAACATTTGTTGCAGTGTGAAACTTAAATTCTGTACTGCTGTGGCAGTTAAACTTACACGAGAATGTTTCGACTCATTGCCTTAAATGCCAGTTAGCAGCACTGATTTTTACATGTGCCAGTTTAAGGGGAGTATTAAGTTACAAATAAAGCGGCTGTGGAGCTGCTTTTGATAGCATCTGGGTGCACTGAACTAAAGATTTAGTGTCAAATTCAGATCAGTGCTTTTAAAGTATTTGAGTTAAAGTGATTTGTCATCTAGATAGTTTATTAAAAAATCAGATATATGGACATGTCATGTGTACCCTTCTCTCTCAATTAGGCCTGATCTGATTTTTATAAAGCCCAGAGTGCTTTATAATTTTAAAACGCTTACAAATGCAATGTTAAGTACATTTTATAGAACTGTACTCAATTCCTGCTGTAAGGTAAAGCAGAAAGCTCTAGTAGCAAAATCCATATAGAGACTTTCCTATTACCCTAGCACTCCGTTTGTGAAACAACACAATTGTGATTCTTATGCCATTTTGTCACATTTAAGAGTGAAAATTAACTAATAAGGATTTTGGACTGTATAATTTATTAACCTTGATTTCATGGCCTAGCACTGAACTGTTTAGTGAGGCAAGGAGAATTAGATGAGGCTGCAGCTACCAAGAAAAAAAACACAGCAGCACTCTTTAGCATTAGAAATTTATTCAGAATATAAGAACATTTGTAAAATAAAAGTATTATAAATGTCTCTGTATAAATAAATGCAGTTTTTACAATTCTATATATCAAATAAACACAGAATAGCTATCTTACAGCAGCTAAGAAACTAAAAAGCAGCTGGACACATTTAAAGCAAATCCATTAAGAGGAAAAGTCTCAAATTACAACATACTGTTATATGACATCTTTTAAATGAGGAACTTCCAATAAAACAGTAGAACAGTACTGCTGTTTATGCAAACTAAATCACATGTGCTTTGTAATAACACCAATACTTTCAAGCTGGTGTAAAAGGGTTTATTATACCTTTAATTAGAAAAGTACTTTTCAGAACATAATGTGAAGTATAAAATCCCATGCGCTGTGTGACAGACTCGATCTTTATTTTTAAAAAAGTCAGAACAAAAAATACAAACAGGTATTGTTGCACTTTTCTGGTAAGAGATGGACTTGGAGCAACTTACAGAGTCTAACTCTTTTCCATTTAGCTAATGGACATTATCAAAGTCGGAGCTAATTTTGTAGTGTTAAAGGTGACTCGCATCTATCTGCAGACTAAAAATGCAGAGGTCAAGCTGGTGTTTCATACAGTTGCATACTTAGTTTCCACTTGAATGCCAAAAACGAATACCTAGGTGAACTAACTAAAAAGTACTGGACAAAAAATGTTAACATGAAACACACTCTTTATAGATGTTACTTACTGTTGCAGAAGATTACTGTTTCACAATTGGACCTATCCCTACACCCTTTTCTAACTAACTAATGATGCCATATCTGCTTTGTATGAAGCGCGATAACCACATCTAAGACTTTCCTACATGGATGGTCTGACACAACAAGAATTGTCTTGCTTGTTTATTAAAACTTTTATGGAAGAAATGTTGGCTGGGTTGCCTCGAACATGTAAAACTATCTATGTCAGATCCACCTTTAGGGGATGCTTAAAATGTATTTGAAAGAAAAGTCTGCTAAATAACCTACTTAAATTTGAGTTCCTGGGTGTCAATTGGCACAGTTGAAGATGACTATAATAACTGGTTGGAAAATGTATTGGTCATTCCTCAGCATTTTGAATATTTGAGTAAGCCTCACTTAATGGTGGTTATTGTCTTGATTAGGGGTTGGCAAGCCAGGCAGTTAACAGGTCAAAGAGTATAACAATTTTACAAAAAACCCTACATTTTTTTTCTGTACTTTTAAAAAAAAAATCATATTTCTGTCAAGAAATTTTTTTTTGACAATTTCATAATGGAAAAAATGTGCTTTTCCGGTGTATTATTTGGACCTATTGGCCATTTTTTACACTTTTTGATTCGTCTATGACCAGTTGAGTACCCAACCCTAGTCTTGATATCTCTGTGTAATGAAAACCCAAACAGAGAAGAGGTGCCAACACCATCTCAGAGAATAAGAAAACAGACTGAATTTGTTTTTGAGATTTCTCTCCAGTACAAAATAGTAAGTCTGTTACTGAACAAAACCACATCCAAGGTTTTATCATTCAAAAGATTTTCATAGGTTAAGCAGCATTTCTATAAAGTAACATTTTGTACCAGAAAGCAACACTTCAAAACTTTTAATGTTACATTAGGATGGCAGACTATCAGAAACTTAATAGATGCTTTTTGTACTAGTGGTAAATAGAAAATACAGCTGCTGGAGCGTGCTGGAGGAAAAGTAGCCCTGATATTCAGAGAGAACCATAGTTCTTTGCCAGATACTTAACATTGTCTCCTACAAATACTCTTCAATTTATATTGAGGCTTCAACTTTTTTATGTTACTGGTTTCTTACATCATCACTAAATGTCTATCCTAAAGCACCCAAGTATCTTAAATGTTGAGAAACTCAACTAATATTTTTCCTCGGAGAGTTCAGGTTCCCTCTTACAATCCAGTTAGTCTGCCTAAGTTGTAACTAAAACAAATGATAATAAATCACATGCTGCAGCCAAACAGAAGTAGAAGCAGACTGACATACAACTCCACAACAAATAAGGTAAACATCAGAGATGTACTGTGTATACATTACAGGCAAGGTTCACAGAAGGACATTTAAGTCCAAAATGTAAATCCCACTTCTCTGTTTTTGCCAGCCAAATGACCTTGTAGGCTGTGCAACTAGGCTCCTAATGGGATCCAGGGCTGAAGCATTCTTCCTCTCCTCCAACACCCACTAACTCAAGCCCGCTGCCAGAGGTGGTAGTAGCCTTAATTTCCTTTTATTGCATATCTTCTTGGTTATAACAGTCACCCAGGTTCACTTCTCCCCTATCTCCATGCCACCTCCTGAGTGAATGCTCCAGCCATCAAACAAAAAGGGTTAAATCTCTCACTCCTTGTTGACATCGCTCCACATTTCCTTAGCTATCAAAATAGTCATTGGTCAGAGAGAGTAAGCATGACCAGAACCTAATTGGTTAAGGCACTTTTAAGGGCTATCTGGAATGAGGCTATTTAAGTGTAGTGACATGCTTTCCTCCAGCTCATATACACAAAGGACCAGATGCAGAAATGTAAGTTAGGCTTTTAAACAGGAGCTAGGCGCCCAAATACTTTTCTGGATTTGATCTATAGTTAGTTCAAGTTAATAAACCAGTCTTCTGAACCTTACTCCCACATAACTAAGTTTATTTAGATAATGATATATAACAAAACATCAACTCATATAAAATACGTCAGCCTTGTCCATCTGTTCAGGTCTGTCTATGAAGCACAGGATCTGGTCGCTACTGGGAACATAGGGCATTTCTACACATGCATGTGCTGCAGCACTGGGCACTTTTAAGAAGTGCTGGTGTTGCGATGCATGCATTTGTATAAATGGCGAAATGCATGTCAGTGCTGAGAAAATGGCGGTGGTGCATTTTTGAACACATTGAAAGTATTTTAGTTCAAAAGTGCACTGCTGCCATTTTCTGCACGCTGACACATTTTGCTGTAATGTACACAAATGTATCCGGGTGCATCAGCTCGCATGTTCCACAGACTCAGTTAATTACGTCTGCTCCGCCAGGCTGGATTTGTGGCAGGTCAGAGCAGACAAAGGTATGTGAATACATGTCTATAAGCACTAAAACAGCTTAAGTGCCAGACTGCTAGCTGTGGTTGCCTCCCCATTCAACTATAGTTTTCTTAGCTGTGTAAGATACAGTAATCAAACAGCCAATCTAATCAATGAACCATTAAGAAACAGGGAGGCTAAATTACACTACAAAACCATTGTCTGGGGGCACTTTTCATTACTTCTGTCATTTTAAATGGGGCAAGCAAATGATTAGGGTTATTTTAGTCATAAGCAGGAGGATTTTACTGCATTTACTCTTTCAAAACCTCCACTTAATGTGGGCTTTCCCCTTGGTACAAACTGGTGATTTGGACTCATCAACTCTCCACATGGGTATAACTTTACCTCCTTCATCATGCAGCAGTTCTCAGGCTCTTAAGTATACTAGTGATAAGCACAGTAAAAGGGACTGATGACCTTACCACAGTGGAAAGGTTTTGAACCTGTGCAAACTAGATTAGCACAAACCTCACTTCAAGGATTGGGAGGGAACCAGTCAAGACATCAGCTGATCTTCAAAGCATGTTTTAGACTAAAGCGTTCCCAGATTAGAGCTATAGTGTCTGCTCAAACTTACTCTTCACTGGCTGCATTTTCCTAAACTAGAGAAGTGCATATGCACAACATACAAGTTCCTGTGCCCATGCATGTGCATGCAAAAGCATGTAAATTTGCATCATTTTGTGTACACTGCACTTACTGTGTTTGGGGTCTTGTACAGGATTGCACAGAGTCACAGGGTTGAGGGTTATTTCAGGCTTCCTTCATGTGGGTTTCTGCAGGTACATTTGAATTCAGCCAGTTTACACAGTATATATAATGTAAGATAAGCAATTCTACCTTTTTGGCTGGGGACTAAAATATTGCTGGCAGCAATCAGCAAGTGAAAAAATGGAGTGAGGAAAAAGTGCGCTGCTGTAACCTTTTCTAGTTACCTTATGTGGATTTTAGTGAAATGCTTTTTATTTGGAATGATCTCACTTTGACTCCCTCTAAAGTTCAATGGTCATTTCAGATTCGTGACAACAGAATGTTTAGAGTCTGCTCTTCTCCGTGCAGCATTAACGTGGGATTATATTCACAGTTTTTTACCTGGAAAGACCTTTTCCCAGGATAATTCCAAGACGTGCAGTCTGATTTTGTTTCCAGTAAAGGCTATGACAAAACTCAAGAACAGCGCTGGATCCAAAAAATACAGAAACTGCTTTGAAACAAGGTAGAAAAGCATGCCTCTGTAAGAGCGTATTTTTATCAAACCTTCTCTGGCAAACATGCCAGCAACCCTGGCATCTAGAATAGAGGAAAAACATTCTATTGCAGGACCAAGAAACTTTTCTGGACAGATCTTGTAAAAACATATGCCTCCAAGCAAACTGGTTGCAGCTTTTTTTGCTATAAGGGAGAATAGATTCATCTCAACAAAACCATTAGGTAGGCAGAGATGCATTCAAAACACCACGAAATCAATGCGACTACTGCTTGAATGATGGGTGGGGGACTGCAAAAAGCTGCATTTGCATTGTTATTTAATAACCTCAGCGCAGGTGGGAATCACATAGCTCTGCCATGAAGAAGGGTTAGCCCAGTCCAGGTGGGTGGTAACAGCAATGGGGATCCTTCATCTGGAAGTTATAAAATCTTTTTTTGATTTGCACTGATGCAGTCAATTACAAAGTGGTCTTTTGTTGTCTGAAGATCAGATTATCAACATCTACTAGTTCAAGGAAGAAAACAGTAGGTGCCAGCATGAAGGATAGCTGAAAGTCAGAACTAAGAACCAGTAGGGTTTAAATCCCATCTGAGTATGGGGGGAGGGGAATTGGACAGCAAATACCCACAAAATGTTGATTAATGTCTAGATGTAGCAAGGCCTGATTCCAGCCCAAATGCCAAAGCCCTGTGCTAACGGAGGGTTATGGGGCTTACAGAACCATGGCCACAGCCTTTAGAGAACAATCCATATCCGCGTAACCATGCATAGGAAACCTGAAACAAATCCCAAATGACTTCTGAACGTTGATGCCAAGGAAAGGATCTCAGGCTTGAAAAACATGTAACCTACAAGGCAATGTAGTTACAATAATGAACAGTGCAAAGCTAACTGATGCAAGGCTGACACCGTGTTAAAATTGCTACTGTGTTGTTATCTGCTCAGTCTCAGCAATGGTGAAAAAAGGCCTATAAACAAGTCATCCAGGGCACTGGCTATGTGCTGCACATGAGCCCACCTCTCCCCACTACCTAGAGATGGCAACCCAATCTCCATGCCTCAGCCTGCTTCTATTAATGCAGGTTTTTATCCTGTTCCAGCTTACGATACATTAGTATGACATGAAAAACCAACTAACTTGAACAAAGAACTTCAGACACACTAACAGTAATTAATTAAGAATATCTCATAAATATAGTTTATGAGCCCCAGAAAGCTGTACTAGGACAATGCGAGTAGAAGTTGCATGAGCTACACAGCCATTTTGTTCACATTGTGTCATGTGTGACTGTCTATATGTATGCCCACATATACACATACACATGCGTACAATACTGAACAAGTACATTGTTGCAAACAGGTACCTTTTGGGTCAAAACAAGTGCAGAGGGACTTTCCACATCTTGAATGTGCAAAGACACAATCGAACATTATGCACGTGACAAAGGTGGCCCATCTTGTAGAAGACGACCTTAGCTGTAAATATATTATTACTGGAAATCCATTGCTTTCATGAACTGTCAGAGCCACCATACAATGTGAAAGACAAAAGCTGTTCTACAACTTCTTACCCACTCTTGGCACAGACTGTCTGGTACTTTGAAAAACATGTAGTTACATACCCATAACCTTTAAGGTCACAAGAAATGCATCAACACCACAAGTATGCAATACCGCCTTTCTCATTCTGGGGAAGGAATGCTGCCTGCGTAAAACTTCTTTGAATTAACAGGACTTGTCCTCCCTGATGTGCTGAACTGTGTGCACTGTGGACAACCGTGAGTCTGGTGCAAAAGACAAACTAAACTTTCATTTTACATCTTCCCCACTCCCTCCAACATATACGTAGAGCAGCCGTTAACAGCAACAGCAGGTCTTTCCTCCAGATTTTAAGACAGGCGGTTGAAGGAGGAATGGTGGGGGGTGGCTGGAGAACTATCAAAATCTTTATGGATTCAAACCAGAAAAAATGTGTAACGTCTTATTTCTCTTAGCACTACATCTGCAGTGATGGAATGCAAAGGGATCCAGGTGTCCCACATACTACAAAATTCTGCATGGGCAGAGACCTTACATACACTGTATACGTAACCTTGGTATGAAGAGAAATTTTACCTTTAGGCATGGTCCATTAGCAAGGAATCATCAAAAAACTATCCTTGGCTTAGGCTGAGAATAGTCTCTCCATCCGTCTTGATTTGAGTTGAGAGCCACAGTCCAAGATGAGGTGCTGATCTATGTCTATGTTATGGCCCATATCCTTAAGTGTTCACTACCCAAAATCAGCCTCAAAATGAAACAGGTTCTTAATGACACTAATTGTCTTTTATCTATATATAGAAATATATATCTATATAGATATTAATCTATATATATCTCTATAGATATAGATATATATCTCTCTATATATGTATAGATAGATAAGATATTTAAAGTGAAGTTTCATTGGTATGAGGTCTTGAGTTCTCTTCCTCCAGCAGAGCTATTCTTTGTTTGAGCATCCTCACTTGCGTCTCATGCCTTTCAACCATGGCCATCATTTGTGACTCCAGTTTCTTCAGTTTGTTTTGATGCTTCTTCTTTGCTTTCTCATAGGCTGCCACCAGGTTACTATTGGAAACAAGCAGCAATATAAGAACATTCAATATAGCTGACTCCAAGACACATACTTAGAAACTGAGGCACCCAAAATCAACAACAACTGATGAAAATTTGACACAAAATTTCCCCAGCTGAAATCAAATTTTTTTTCCCCCTTAAGGTTTACAGAATGACTCCCTTACAAGCCAGGACATTGTTTCCAAAGTCTCAGCCTTGAGTGAACTAGTGTTCATCCCAGAAAATAAAAATGAGCAAATAAAAGCCTGAGATGCCCACAGTACAAGGAGCAGGAAATGGGACCTGAAAAATCCAAGACAGCACAACTTGTCACTTTCATTAGTGCCTGCAGGAGCAATTCTTAGCCAGGTGCGTCAGCACCAGGGGTACCTTGAGTCCTTTCAAGGGTGCCATGGTATCAAGGAGGCTGTTAGCACTGTGAGGTGTGTAGACATGATTCGCAAGATAAACCTAGAGATTTCAAATAGGAATCCAGAGTATTAAAAGCATGCTGCCCTGTTGTGGTCTTTCTGACTTCTTTTCAACAGAAGAATTTCTCTATTATTTTTCTGTAGTCAAAAACTGAAAGAAAACCAAGAGCTGGCATTATCCAAGGGGTGTCTTGAGTTTAACAAGGAGGTTCTTGGTTGAGAACCACTTGCCTCCATGTGTGCAATGTGTGTGATGCCAGTAAAGCCAACTCTCATGGAAAAAAATCATGAGACTCCTGATTTCCAAGTCAAATTAAGTCTGACTCATGATCTCCTGATAGAGCAAATCTCAGGATTTTTTCTTCTGGCACATGGAGAGAGAGTGCCAAGCTGGTAAGTGTGTGGAGGGAAAGGGGCAGGTGGTGGGTGGGGAAAGTTTGTGGGGTGCCCAGATATTACACTGATGTGGATCATGTAAGTACCCGAATGGACCTTGAGTGTGTGCCTGCTTAAAGTCCAACAACACACATAACATTTTACTTGCCAAATGCACTATCATCAAATCCCTATTGCCCCGCTTCTATTCAACAGGAAAACACCAGGTGGATACTGGCTGAATATCTAGGCTAGCTTGTCACCACAATGGCCAAGCCACCCTGTGACAAACTAGAGCACACAAATGATACTACATGGTGAATATTGGACTTTGAGCATGAGAGAGACCAATGCCACTAATAACTCTCAGTATATCAAAATCTACAGCTGATGCAGACCAGCTCGCGGGGTGAGAGGGAGATGGGATGGGACAGGACACTACCAAACAGTTCTGTGCATGGGATTATGGAAGCAAATTTGATAGGAAGAACATTTGAAAGGATCAGTGGAGATGAATGAGCCAGGCTCAAGGGAAGGGGAGATTGCAGCAAAGTGCTGTAAATCATAAGCATGGCTAAATGGAGCAATTATTTGTAATGCTTCCCTTCAGGGGCTGGGGTGGGGGAAGAGAACAGCCCAGCAGCAATATAACTTGATCCCATTTCATCCCACTACAGAGTTCTCACAGTGCTGAGTGAGAGGGATTTACCCCCTGCCCTCAGGAATAACTTTGCAACCTTTCAGACTACTGGCGTGAAGCTGAGAATGTAAAGCCTGCTCATTAGGGCAGGAAAATGATTAACAGCGCACTACGGGAGTGCAGTAGAAATCATATGTGCATCAGCTCGCTAGAAAATCCTTTACCTGTTTGCCCTTTTCAGGTCATTCACAAACTCTGCAGACTGCTGATGTCGGATTTCGCTGCTCTTCGTGAGCCTCTCTAAGGCACTCACTAACTCCTGCACTCTGGCTTTCAGTTTCTTCTCTCTGCATCAGGACACAAGGAATGAAGAAAAATCAGTTAACTGCACAATAGCAATGCTTGGACTTGCCTGAGTTTGGATAGCATTCAGCCACACGCCTTCTGGGTCAGGGTTATGGGAAGAAGGCATTTCCTTTATGCAACTCTGATAATGCAAGATTTATTTCTCAGTGAAATTGCTTTAAACTTGATTTAAAAATGCAAAGTAGCAACAAACTCACCAATTACAAATGGAGGACAAAAGGTCATGTGGGCAAATGTAGGGCAAAATTTTATGACCACAGGGGTTGTCTTATTCACATGACACCTCATTAAAAGATAATAAACAAGAGTAGGATGCACAACGGTCACAGTTAAAGAGAGCGATCGGTGGAAGATACAGGTTCATACCATGTTCTGTGCACTACATGTGTCATGGCAACTCAGCTAAAGAAACTAAAGAATTTAAGCTTCAAGGTACTATGTATATAGAAAAGGTATAACCATTGTGCATGCTGGATTACTAATCAAGGCAATTTGCTAGTCAAGCACTTGCTTGTTTTGACTTAAAATTTTCTTCAGTAGAGGGGGAAAAAAAGAAACTACAGGAAGACTCAGTGTATAAGAGGAAGACCTCAAACAGCGAAGCTTCCCCAGCATCCTGGATGGCACAGAAGCAAAACATCAATCCAAGGCACCCAACAGCCTGAGTCTGTTGCCCTGGATTAGGAATGCATCAGTTCACGGAGCAGAATGAGGCAGGACTGTCGGGAGCAGAACCAAATCACAGCATAAAGACGTGACCCACGGCAGAGGTTGTTCTCCTGCAGCTCTGCACAATGCTGTGTTTACAAAAGCCCCTTTGCAGTTGAGACTTATGAAATAGTTGAGAAATGGTTTATAAATCATGTTTTAAAATATATTTTTAAAGGTTTTAACACAGTTACCACAACAGGTGTATACCAGAATAAGATGGATTATTAATAGTGATGATTAGGAGCCTTTTTTATTTGGCAGTGAGAAAATACAAGGCATGAAGAAACAATAATAGGAAATGGAGAGTGACAGCAAGAGGCAGCAAGACAGAGCGTTCACGAATTTCTTCAGCCAGGGATCTTCCAGGCCAAATTTTTGGCAGGAGTACTCTTAACCCTCCCTGAGTACCCTTCCCTTGCTCGATTTGCTGCTTTGCTTTCTGCTTCCTGAACTGTTAACTGAGGCTTTTGAACAGGTTTACAAAAATAATTCCTAACATTAGTAAAAAGGCAGCACAAAATACATGAGAGCGAGCATGTCCACAGAGTATATCGTTAAATGATCGGACAGTATCTTTCCACAGGACCCCCTGCCTCCATCAAATGCACAAGATTAAGCTGCTTTTTGGGTGAACCAGGGTTTTGCAACTGTGCCGTGTAGACCCCCTCCCCCCCGCCTTGTTTGTGGTAGAAATTGTGAAGGTGGTAACTAATGAGGCAGAGGATTTCAGAAGGGAAAGGGCAGTTCCTTGGTTAAGGCAGCTGGAAGCTGCCTGGGAGAACAGCAGTCTGTCCTTAACCCTGCCAAAGTTCCTGTGTGACACTTGGCAAGTCACTTAACACCAAACTTCTCATAGGCAGTCAACTAATGGTCTATTTCTCCTCTTCTGAGGGCCCACTCTGAGACCCTAGGACCTGATCTGCAGAAATGTTGAGCACTCAGAGCTATAACTGAAGTCAGTGGGAGCTGTGCTTTACACAGATGAAGTGCTAGATAAATAAGTGTTCTTAAAAATCAGTCCTTGGGGGTCTCAATTTGAGCGACAAACATCAGTGGACCCTTCTGCCCCATACCTCAGGTCCCCATCTATAGAATGGGTATAATAATATCATCTTAAAGGGTGTTCAGAAGATGAATTAATGTTTGCGAGGCATTTAGGGCTAAATCCAGGAAGGTTCTTAGGTGTCTAACTGCAATCTTAAACACCCACATCCAAAATCTGGATTCTCAAAACAGTTCTTCAGCTGCCACTTAACCCTGCCCAATCTGCACTGGACGCACTGAAATTTCTTGCTGCCAGTCATGTGCACAACAACCCCTCTCTTCAGCACTTAAACTGAAAAACTGGGTGCTGTATTGGGGGGTAGGGGGGATGACAGACAGATGGACAGGAAAGCAGTACAGTTACACCCCCACTTTGATCTCTGCTCCACCCAAATTTTAAAAGCAACTGCCTTGCAGTAGGCAGCATCCCTGAGGGAGTCAGCTGACATGGTGGGTCATTATCATCTACCTGATCCCTTCTAAACTCTCCCCTCCACAGGTGTTAACGACTCTCTCTCCTTTTTATGGTCTTCAGTGGTTCCACTAATCAAGGCAGAGCCTTTGTGCTGCAAGTCTGCTGTCTTACCTGTTTCTGGTATTTAGCTCCTATTTCACAGCTCTGCAAAATGCTTTTAACACTATGAGAAACACTAACTCAGGTGTGGAAATAATGTTCAGTGAAACACTGGATGCACTGTCAAGATGCTCAAGAAAGCCAGATTTTGTTTTATGACTCTTAAAAAGACGCCCATTTAATTCTAAGGGCTCCAGAAGTAATGAAACATCTTTTGATTATTTTGCCTTGTTTTGTTTTCATACAGGATATATGAATAGCAAATTAATGCCCATTCCAATAAAGTTATATTTATTTTTGCTTGGATCTTAAACTGAACAATATACCCCAGGCCCCTGGCCTATTAAAGTTTCTAGTTTCTTTTTAACTAGGGAAGAAAGTGTTGTGCTATATGTGATGATGCACCATGCTATCTGCATCCCTCTGTTCAAAAAACTAGATCTGCTTTTGCTAGATGGCTATACCCCAGCAAGGTTTGTAAGTGCTTATCATGACTGTGAGGCTTAGTCCAGCAGTGGTTTTTGGAACACGTCGAGTACACTGAGTTGCGCACAGAACAGAGTGAGGAGGAAGAAGAGGAGATATCACCCTTTTACCCATATGTCAGTAAGTACTACCCTGAGGGATGCAGAAAACCACTGCAGAAACACTTCTGTTTCTGTCTAACTGGGAGGAGAGTGCATGAGAGAGAGTGTGAGAGAGGCCGAGATTACTTTATAGCCCAGTGATTAGAGTACTTGCCTGGGATGTGCAAGAACCATGTTTAAATCCAGGGCTTAGGGCTCTCTCTTGAAAGGTGGGAGATCTGCATTCAAATCCTGCTACAAACCAGAAAAAGAGGGATATAATTGTGGGCCCCCCTTATTCCCGGTGACTGCTCTTATCACTGGGCTGCTGGGTAAAATGGGACGTGACCTGGCTTAATAGCTCTGCCACAAAAGGCTTGCAGCTGTGAGTTCAGAGCAGCAGGAAATGCCTCTCTTCCACGCAGACAGAGTTCAGTTCCTATGTCCCTGAAAGGGGCAAGGCTTAAGTCCTGAACCCTGATGCTCCTGCTACTGCTCTTATGCCAACGCATTGTTGCGGGGGGGAGGGGGGCTGGGAAACGACTTCAGAGCTGTGGAGTCCACTGGGCAGCATGTAGGTGACAGATGTTGCAGTACTGGATCTAAACCTCCCTTGTGAGCCAGCAGAGCCCCTTGTGTTGATTGAGCGTATATGTCCCAACTTTACAGACTACAACCATTCCTGCTGTTATTTCCTCTTGTTAGCCCTGAAGAACCTGTGCACTATTCAAGGATCCCTGTCTTTTCATGACACTGCTGTCCTGTTAGCCTGTGAGACGTGTTTCTGTAGTTGCCACCCCCATTATGATAGTGCCCTGTGCCCGTTGTCCGCGGTTGGTGAGTACCAAAATGGTCTTGTAAAAGTGGTAGAAATGGGTCTGGAGGTGAGTGCAGTCGAGGTCTTGGAACGTCTCCCTATTTGTTACATTGTAAAGTAGTTTCCCTTTATGCAAATTCAAGTTATGCACCGTTTTCCAGGAATCCATGTACACCATAAAGTGAGGGAAACCTGTACAGGGTAAATCAGTAATGCCTGTAAAACCCTCCTGCCCACACACATCTGTGGTGGCAGAACTTTAACATGCTGGGATTGCACAGATGATCTTTAATTTGAGGACAACTGTTATGAAGAGGCACATTACTGACGCCATAATTTAGCCTGCAGAACTGCTCCTGCTAGAGTGGAAGTACTAGAAGGGAAGTACTGAGCTTGATGTCCCATTTGCAAGGCTGAGAAGAGGAAGGAAAACCCCATCTTTTTACTTGAAAACTGGTTATTTTTGATACATAATCATTAAGAGCTGGCTGGCAAAGAGGAGCACTTCTCCAGGCTTTCTATTCACACCTTATCTATCCTTCAAGAGAGCTGAGAACTGAAGCCTCTGAAAGAACCATCTGAACCAACATGCCACGCTGCAGCCTGGGGAATCTTCCAGGATCCGCCAAGACCTTGGTGAGATTAGCCAGCTTGCAGTTCCAGCGCTGGTCTGACAGTGGCAGCATTTTATAACTATGGAAAGAACAACCTACTATTAAGCTAATTCAATGTTAGAACTATAAGTCCCTCTTTTCAGCAAGAGACAAGCTTTGACAAAAGAAGTTAGGGAAAACTGGTTAGGTCAAAATGGAAACAGCCTAGAACCCTAAAAACTCTATTGAATAGCTTCATGCATAAGCTACAAAATGTATTTGTATAATTCAAGTACTTCAGTTGTTTTTCTCCCCCCCCCCCCGGGGTAGGTGATGGCAGATAATCATAAGCCTCATCAACTTTCCCTCTGGCTCTAGGGTACATTTTTTTGGACATACTTTAATGTAAGCACACAGCACAGTTTATATGCACTAGTTTGCATTCTTTATGAAAAAACAGAAGTAAATAAATTCCCCACAATTTCACCTATGGGAGAGGATCCACTGTGATGCTAGATGTTAGCTGGTGTGCTTCTGTTTTGATACCTGGCTGATAAGGACCATACAAACCTGGCTAGAACAGCATAGAAGTCAAAGTGTCTGCCTGTGCCAGGAAGTAGGAAATAGGATTGGCCTCAGCATTCTGGATAACACGTACACCAAGGAAGGAGGAGAAGATGAAAAAACAAAAATAATGTAGCCCCATTTAAAATGACAGGTTGACCAGAACATACTGTATTAAAAGCCAACGCTGCAGCACCTTGCATGGTGAGAAGCCCCATAAAGCAACAATTCCCATATGTTCTCAACAGATCACCCTTCATACAAGCCCTGCGGGCAGCTATTACTAAAGGAAGAAAATGATAATGAGGGCTTTAAAGAACCTAAGGAAATTTTCTTCAAATGATAAAGGAAGCCAATAGCTGATTTGTCCTGGCTGTTGTAACCTGGTGATACATACGTACATTTGCAAAAAAGAACTATTACTTACTATTCCACATATGACAACCAGGGTTTGAATTATGGGAGGGCTTGAGGGGGTTGAGCCCCGAATAAGAGACAAGACCCCTCCTTCCCCCAGCAGTCAGGCAGAAACTGTTGTTTAGTGCGAGGGAAAAGCGGCCCTTCCCCCTCGTTGCTGCCAGGTGCTTTTTGCTGCAGCCGCCTGGAGCCTGCGCCCGGGCTGCCCTGCGGCTTCTCTCGGCTGCCGCCGCTGCCACTGCCACCTTCAGCTCCCCCAAGAGTAAAAGTGAACTTCAAACCCTGATGTCAACAGGGATCACCCCATGAAATTTTCAAACAAATAAAGGAACTACCACTCTTGTTCTTACACAGCACCTAACAAGCCTGTGGAATTAACTGCCAAAAACATAACCAAGTTCAAAAAGCCATTAGACAAGTGTATGGAGGGTATGTCCGACAGGGGCCATTAAACAGTATTCAGGGATGTAACCTCAGACTCAGGTCATCCCTAACCTATGGCTATTGATAATTGGGAAGATACAACAGAAGACAGATCAGCTTATACATGCCTTGTTTCTTATACTGTTCCTCTAAAGCAAATGCTACTTGCCACTGTTGGTTGGATGGACTTGGTCTGACCCAGTATGGCTGTTCTTATGTTCTCAGTCCCTATACTGCCCTTTTTCCGGTTTGCAACAGGGGCTCTGCATGTGGGGGCCAAGGAATCAGCATCTCTGCTGCCTGCCATGGAGCCAGTCCATCCCAAACTGGTCAAATTCTTTTCAGGCGCCAGTTCAGAGCCCCTAGCTACCAGGGCATCAAGCACCACTTATGCAGCATATTTACTTCTACCAACACTTACTACACAACTGGGAACCTGCAATGTTGCTGCATCAGGTAAATCAATCTAACTCATAATTTACAGTGGCAAAATCCAGGAAGTGTTGTTACCTTTTCTTGATCTAGTAGAGTCAGCCGAAGAACATCAAACCCTCTACTCTCTGTCAGGGATTCTCATGCAAGACACCACAGCAGCTTGATGAAGTGCTCTACAGTCTACAGAAACCTCACACAATCCTACAAACCAATCCACAGGGATCCAATCCTGTTGTGTGCCTGGTGTGTACTTATTTACTGTCACATTCCTTTCACATCAATGGGCTTTTTATGACAAATTGCTACTACGACACAGGGGTACTATAGCAGCAGTTACTGCTATTTTAGCTTGGAGTCTGAGGAAACAAGATATATTCACAGTTTGACTTAGTAACCAAAACCACAGGAAGGAAGATTCTCCCCTTCAAGGTGTTGCATTTTCCATTTTCACTGACATGTCAGCAACTTCACCATAGCTGTGAACTGCTGGAAGGTCAGCTGTCTCCTATTCCCTTGAAGACCCTAAGAAAATACTCTTTCTACATTTGGAGCCATTTTTGTATCACTCTTAATTTCTATTGTTCCCCAATCAACTAAGTCAGTCTGGCTCGTGAAAACCCTTCTAATGTTTCTGCCCTTCCAGGCACGTATTCTGGGCAATTTATCTGAGTGATAACAAACCTGGAGGTGCACTTTGTATTCCATTAATGCACTACAGGGCTACATGCATTTATGAAATTCTGGGCACAGCTTCACTCTCCTGATTGCTATTATAAATCAGCAGAATATGAAGAATCAGCAAGAGAAGGTTTAATACAACAGAACATTTAAAAATAATAGCGCTATTTATAATACTGTGCCTTTTCAGAATAAGGGTATGTCTACAGGGCAATCTGAGGCTATGACTGCCACTCAGGTAGACATATGCTAGTTTTAAGGTACCTAACTTGGGTACTGACAACCGTGGAGCTGTGGTGGAATACTCTGCTGATGAGTATTAATCCATCCTGAGTTTACATAGCCTGTGATGGTGCCCATACTGCTAGCTTGTGTATATCTACATGGGCTGGAATCGGACCTTTTTGCATTTAGATGAAAGAACTGTTTTAAAGGAACCCTCAGGGCATTGTACATGTGCTTTTAAAAGTGCTCAGTGGTGCACCACATGCATTTGTATAAATGGCGAAATGCATGTCAGTGCTGAGAAAATGGTGGTGGCACGCTTTTGAACTGAAACACATCGACAGTGTTTCAGTTCAAAAGCGCTCCGCTGCCATTTTCTCTGAGCTGATGTGCATTTCGCCACTTATACAACTTCATGCGATGTGGTGCAGTGTGCATCAGCTTGTGTGCAGAGCAGACTCGATTAATCATGCCAGAGATCTGATTAATCGAGTCTGCTCCGACATGCCGGATCTCTGGCATGTCACAGCACAAAAATGTATGTGTATAAATGCCCTGAGTCCTATGCACTCTAGATTCAGAGTAGTTAGGACTGCAGAAATTTTCCCCTACAAGGACCAGTATATCACCTCTCATCTCACCCCCAGCTGCTCTTTTCCAATTGACTCCTGCAGCAGGGAGTTGTGAAAAACCTACCAGCAGCACCTCACATCTTGTGTAACCTACAGCAAGAGAGAAGTCTGGTGACAGGGAGCAAGCCTGTGATCACAGACACACCTCCAGCAGGTCACACAGAGACTGTGGGTCTGTTTCAGTTTGTTAATAACTCTGCTGCAGTGAGCAGTCAGCAGGAAACTAAAGAAGCCCACTGGGGAAATCCCTGACTTTCCTGTTTAAAAGGGGGAAAATTACTTTTAGAGTAAGCATGTTCAGCTACATCCTTGGAAAAATATTACCATTTATATATTGAAATTGTTGTCATAGTAGTATTGGAGAATTTGGTTTTACAACAATTGCTGGGTGGAATTAAAAGGGACAATTGCTGAATGCTTTAAAGAGCTTTTGGCTCAGGTTCATGGAATGGCTTTATTTGAAAGGGTAGTTAACAGGGCCTCTACATTTTCTCTTGTTTCAAATTCTAGCTGCACAAAATGCTGAGGAATCCTTTTTGGTTGGAGAAGGAAACTACAGCATAAACCTTAGACAATAGAATTGGATTTGGGGTTTTCTGTCTATTTGCTGCTGGTTTAGTTTTGATCCAGGCTGCCTTAGACAGGGTCCTGAGGATCTCATGACTTCCCTCCCTACTCTCTGTGCCTGGATTCCCCCCTACTTAGGCACTACATCCTGCTATTCCAGTAGACACGGGCAATTGGTGCCTCCTGAATTGGGGGGGCACCAACAGGGCACGACGGGGGCATCAGAGGGGATCTACCGCTGGCAGAGCCACTTTCTGTGCCCCACTACCAGCTGGAGTGCTCAGTTGTGGGGGGGGCACGTGCCCCCCCATTACCCTCCTACACGTTGCCTATGCCAGTAGAACTGGAGGATACACATGTAGTCTCTGATTCAGCCACCAGGATTTCCAAATGAAGTTCCCCTTCTCAGGCAACCAGGGCCGTGCATTTCAAATCAGTGCAGCTGAATCCTTTTTTTACTGGCAGTTTAAACCAACATCTAATGACGCAACTACATACAACACACTCAAGCCATTTCAACAGCACAGTTACCTTACCACTCAGGGCTAGCTTGGGGATCTGGAACACAAAAGAAGATGGCTATGCTGATGCTTGTTGTTCTGGATAGCAACAAATCAGTACTCACAGAATGCTTTATGGAAGTCATTCAAACACCACCTCTCCCTACCTCAAAAGCTCATTTGGGCTAGCAGATGCAGGGGTATTGTGTCCTGCTGCCGGTCTGACGGTGGTCATGAAAAGGAGAGGTGTTGAATGTTTTAAAACCTATCTTGTTGCCCTGTGAAGCAAGGAGTGCTGCATCATTTTATCTTTTCAAATGTGTTGCCTGATAGAGGCTTGGAGCAGCTGCAGGCCTCTCAGAAACCAAAGAAACCCCTGGGTATATGGCACCTCTGAAAAATTATGCTAGTGGAACTTCTGGAATGGATGGGGTGCAATGCAGGCACTTGTCTTGTCAAGCTGCTGAGTGTAGCTTTGCCGAGGTCTTTTACCTTGTCCTTGGGCTTCCTTTGAGCGCAACTCAGTTATGTGAAGGTGGAGAATGACTTTATTAGGAAATCTCTTCAGCTTCAGTTGAAAAGGTAGGTTGTTGCCTGCAGTGTCCTGAGAATCTGTCCCATCTTGTCACTACAATCAGTTCTTTTTTCCCCTCTGGGGGAGATCTCTCTTGGACATGCTTATTGTGTTATACATCACATGGCTATTTCCACAAATTCCATGCAGAATCCTGTGTTTTTCCCAAGAAAAACTTGCTGGCTAGGGAGAAACTTGATGACAGCAGTGTCATGAAAAGACAGGGATCCTTGAATAGTGCAGCTGACTGTGTCATTTGCAGAGCTGTGCTGCAGACTTTATTACAATCTGTCACAATCTGTTTGGCTCTCAAATATTGAGAATTTCACATCTTCCCTCCACTGACCATTTAGTAGCTGTGATAATTAGGTCATGGAAAAAGCAGCAAATGTGAAACAAAGCTGGCAAAAGCAGCATATCTAGTGCTTTGGGGAAAAGACTGCCTTTTAATACAAAGCTTGACTGGCATCTGCATGTCTGCTTTGTACTGCAGTATGGGAGAAAAGTACATTTAGCTGTGCCACTTTAAATGTCACTGTGCCACATCATTACAGTATGATGTTATGGGGCTTCTGGATCTCCAACAGCAGCCTTATTAATGTTAAAAGATACTTATTTCTAATCAAGTTCCTACATTAAGGGCTGGTCCTAATTTCTATTATGAATCCAGGATCCAAACATCTATGGGCTTTGCAGAAGCTTAAAACCAAAGTGTCCAGCTTGGTTAAGCCGTAGCTGGCATTACATGAAGAAACAGCCACTGTCATGATACAGAACAGCTTTCTGTTGACTCAGCTGATCTAATACCAGGGAAAAGTACAACTATGTCCATGCTCTGCTGTAAGCTGCTTGTGTTCTTAGCCTCTCCACTGAGAGGGGCACAACCAAGGTGCCAAACGGAACAGAAGCTTTTGTGATACGGACACCAATCCACTGAGAATTGGACCAGCATCGTGGAGTCACTTCAGACAGCCCCCCTACCAACCATGCTTGGGTTTGACTTGTCTTGTATTCCACTAACAATCCCTGGAACTCTAAGTCCTCCTCTCCAGGCATTTTAATGAGCATACAAGATTACACGAAAGAAAAAAAAAACCAACGCAATACAAACCCCATGCCTTTGTTGTGCATGGTAAGAGTAGACGATGGGGCCTCAAGAATCAGAATGCTCTTGCCTGGTCCCAGGGGCATGCAGGGGTTTTTAGTCACTTCATCCTTCTCATCCATTTTTCATAGAATCAAAGGACGTAGAGACCAAATAAGACTCAGTTACATCACTACAGCCATCTTCCTGCCAAAGCAAGCTTGTTCCCCACAGGACATTTTTCACATTTCCTCCTCCCTCCAGTGTAGCTGCTGTAAGGACTTATGACCTGATGGTGCATTTACTAAGTATAAAGTCAAATAAACCAAGCTGCAGTGCTTCCTCCTGGAGTAGTGGAAGAGAGCCTGCCTGTATCATTTATGTGTCACCTTAGAGACTGTATAACATCCACTGCTGTCCTGGGCCCTCACTGTGTCTGGCACTGGGAACTCTAGCCATTGGGCAGCTGGGAATAGTTTCTCTCCATCATGGAAATGAAATATTTTCTGCCAACAAAGTAATTTTCTTGAGTCTCTAATGTCTTCATTTGGAGGAAAAGAGTCTCATATCCATCAAAGCATCAGACTACAGGGAGTGAAGGAGGGGAGGGGTTAAAAAAAGTATCACACAAAAAATTCATTGGGAGGAGGAATTTATGTTTGGTCAAAGCTAACTTATTTAAAATAATTCTAGCCTTCAAGATTGGGAATCTTGCTGACCCTGATGTGACATTATAGCATGCGACTTGCAGATAAAATATAATTAATTCTATTTGTTAATGTGCGGTTTATGCATGGAGAAAAGGGAAGAATAAATCTCTATGGAAAGGACAGCAGATGGATTGTCATAGTGTGCACAGCTATGGGAAGCCTTATGTCTTATTTCAGTTAGCTTCCACAGAAACAGTGACACACCGGAACAAATGTAAATGTGCAATGAAACCACATTGCTAAAATGCTGGATCTTCTTTGTGCTGGATCTCCCTGGACAATTCATGTACAAGCCTTACCACTGACACTTTAGGGAGCCAGGCTGGTGGACCCCAAAAGCTGACTCAAGGGCAGTACTTTCTGTGAATGCATCAAGCAGCCAAGTAGTTACTGCAGTGCAGCAGAGACCTGGTGGTGCTGTTGCAAAACCAGCTGCAGACCATGAAAAAGTAAATGCTTCCAAACCACTAGATCAATGACAGGCTTTTTCCGTGCACAAGATGATCTCCTTCTTTTTTTTTGTTGAAAGAAATAAGCTATTTTAAAACACAACTAGCATTAGTTCAAGAGAGAAGCCTCTAAATGCACTTCAGCAATTGCAAAACAGAAACTGTTTAGGAGAGAAGGCTAGTTTTAATGAAGTAGGGAAGGCTTGAAACTTTGTGCTAGAAGAGATTCATCCCCTCTTTCTGTATGACATTTTAAAAGGTTTGGACGTGTTTTTGCCATGAAGGAGATTGGGGGTGGGGAGGTGGGGGGAAGGTGGAGGGAGGAAGGGACGGACAGGGATCGGGGACTGAATTCTGAGTGAACTTAATGGCCTATTATCCTCGCTGTCTCAGTCTCTGCCAGTGCAAGTAACAATAATAGATAAAGCCCAATGGCTGGATATTTCTGCAAATGTTATAAGCATTGTGATATTTAACAACATTCCCATTTGAATGCCTCCATTAGGCTTCAGTTAATTTCCTAGCTCTTATCTCCCTCCTTCAAAAGCTCTTTGAAGTTTCAGGAAGATGATACTGAACCATTTCACTTCCAGCTCACACTTGGAAGGTGATCTTTGCAAATGAAAGGACTGAGAATAACGTTTTATTTAAATCAGCGCTTACTTTTGAACATACAGTTCTGTTAGGAAGTGGAGTCTTCACAGACACCTGGAACACAAGGGATGCTAGTCATTCTCCATTTGTGCGAGAGAAACAGAAATTGTCAGTGCCAGATCGCAAGGTCTCTCCCCAAGAACGCAGTAATTTGGCTGGATTCACAACAATATAAATCTATGCAGTACTATAAGGCCCTTTGTATGTTGGGATCAAAACCAAGTTGATTTTTTTTTAAATATAGCTATCACTAATCAGGTCCCAGTAGCTTCCCTCTGGATAGGACTTTTTGCCTGAGAACGCTGCTAAACACAAGAGAACACATATGGCGGTTAGTTTATAGACTAGTTTGGCTAGCATAGTCCTCAGAAAAATATCTCTGTTTCCACACATCATGGAATATGTGTCTGAGCCCTTCTGGCAGCAACAATCCCATTTAACATGGTCATAGCTAACTCAGTCTTATTTCCATTATATACTGAGCCTTAGCTCCAACTTTATGTCTAGTTTAATCTAATTATTTTTCTTTCCCTCTTCTGCCCAACCAGCGCTACTTGCTATGCATTTGCTAGGTTTTTAACTGGAAATACTGGCTAATCAACTTAAGGTGCAGTAGATAAACTGAAGTTTTTCTGCATTTAGTTAGCAAACCACGCTCTGTGATTCTGCTCTGCCTCTGCTACCCAAGGCCAGGGGCATCAACTGGAAACCAAATGGTAAAGGCAACAAAACCCAAAAGCTACAGTTAAAAGATATACACACAGAATGCTGACCCAGTTGCTTCTAGCACCACTATCAGACTCTGCAGAGATGAGGCAAACGGCCCTTGGGCAATGATTACTCCACTTACGTCATTTAGGGCTTTTACCCAACCAAATGCATATACAGAACACCAATTACAATTTTTTTAAACCACCATTTTTGTTTACTGCATCAACCAAACTAGATGTGCAGCAACTGCAACCTAACACTATAAAGCAAATAATATGAGCACTATTGATTTTTTACACAAGTGATGATCTTACATTTATATAATGCCTTTCATGTTCAAATATCTATAGGCACCTTACAACCTCAACCATGAAATTAAGCTACCCTACAGAGGAAAATGATAGGACTCAACAACACTACACACTCATTTTAGTCCAAAAATATAGAAGAAAATATTTTTTTCATCCTGAAACTGTTAGAAGGATTTTTAGTAGGCAGAACATAATTATCAGGGCAGGAACTGGACACCCGGTCTCTTGCATAAATAAATACATAAATACACAAAATAAAAATAAATCTGTGGGCTCTGTATAAAGGATGGATCTTTACGACTGGAGGCAAGGGTAAAATGTGTTTGCGCACTATCACTTAACATCATTTTCATAATGGTCACCACAAACTGCATAGCTTGCAGTCACTACACATGCAAACACAGAATAGGCGTTTAACTGCAGGCAGGCTTCAGCTTCAAAATATGTCCATTAATAACAACTATTTGTCAAGATATCCGTTTCCTTTCTCATCTGAAAGCCAACAGCTCCCACAACAATGTTCCCCTGTCATCAAGCTACAGAATTGTGTTGGTCCTCATTCAAAGAGATGAATGCAGCTGTTGAATCAGCAAAATGCCTCTACACCAGCTTCTACATTGGTTTCCCACCCAAGTACTGACCTGGGGCACATTTTCTTATCTGGAGACCTGGATTCTAATGCTACCTTTGCAATGGCAATCAGGTGTAAACTCAGGCAAATAATTAAAATGGGAACAGCAACACTTCCCTACTTCTCAAGGACCTGGCAAGAATAACGTTCACTGATGTTGAGGGAATTTTAAGGACTGAGATCAGCATCATGGAAAACCTTATAAACAAAGAAATCAGTTAAAAGCAAGCAGCAGTAAAGAGATGGTTACAAACTTTTAGCTCTGATTTTGCCTATAAACACACCTGAGAGATCTCTACAAAGACTGCCAGACCAAAAAGAAAACCTAAATTTAAATCTTACTCTAGGGCTTAAACACAGAGTTTGGATTTCTCTAGGGACAAAGCCTTTTACTCTGGGATCCTACAGATTGTACATGACTACTGATCCACTTCAAGTACCTGTGAAATATCTGAGAGTACTTTTTCCCCAGGACAACTGGGGCTAATTCAGTTAAATTGCCATTCAAGTTACCTGTGTAAATCCGGTCCTTGTTGTGATATGAGTCAAAGCCTGGGATAATCAGACCCTAGATAAACCCAATGTCTGTTTTTACCCTAAGGTTGTTGCATAAATCAAGTCTCCAGGAAGTGGAAGAGGTTACTTACCGCCTGAGTGCATTTGTTAGCTCTGCAGCCAGTTCACTCTCATTGTATGGTCTCAGCTCAGCTAGTGTTAATGGCACTGTGGTCCCATCAGTGCATTCCTGAAAAATACAGGAGCATCATCTCACCCAAAGTTACTCATCACATTAAGGGATGAACTAACCGCACTTTTAAGCTCACGAATGCTTTTTAAACTGAGCCAAAACAAACTAAACACCACACAATTCACAAGGTAGATCCAGACTCCAATGGCCAGACACGCCATTTCACATACTCATCTAGTGTTTTATGCAACATTTCACATTATTGAGCATATTCCCATTGCTGTCTTATTTCACTTTACATGTGAACACCATATTTAAAGGGGAAAAATACCCACTGACCAAACAAAAATTCAAAGGATGTTTCACCAAAATATCCATAGGAAAAAAGGACACTGCTCCACTCCTCTGCACCCCCCCCCCAAAAAAACTGGCGAGGTTTTCTGGGGACACAGAAGCACAGATGAGGGAATGAGGGATTACAGAATTTAAAATATTCCCATTTTCACAGCAAAATTATAAACCTAAACAAACATACCTTATGTTAATTAAAGGAGAAATAATTTCCTCCCCATTAATTGAAACCTATCTAGACTATAGGATAGGATTTTAATTAAATCCTTAGCCATTCTCTAGAGATATGCGGTCTAGTGGATCCCAGTTTATTTCTGGATATGTATATCCTCTGTCATCAACTTGCAAGGAGAAGCAATTCTTGAAAGACCATAATAATCTTTGCAATAACAGTTATTGGGGTTGGTTCTGACTGCATTCCTCCCCAGAAATAATAAGTGCACTTCAGTCAGGGGATATAGGATCAAAGTGCTCCTAAATCCTAGAATGGAACATGCCACTTAATACCTGAAAGAATCAGAAAGGATTGTGCAAGTGTACATGAAAGCCAGAGTGGTTATCATGCTTATACCTCCTGGGGGAAGAAATGTGATTAATTATGTTTACTCTGAACCTGGAAACTCATTAATTCCTGACCTTGCCCATTTTATCTTTGCTGCTACTGCTGGTGGAGCTGAGAGATCTCATTCTCTGTTCTTTTTGCTCTTCCACCTCAGACTTAAGGTGCTCGATGTGGACCAGATAGGCCTGTTCTTGGGCTTCTCGGGTACTTAGTTTCAATTCAAGTGCTTTCTTTTCTTTCTCTAGAAGGTACAGTTGTGCCTTTAGCTCAGCCATCTCCTCCTGTTGAAGAGAGGCAGATCACTTCAAAGAATTGTACATAAATGGGAGACAGTGTTTAGACAAGGAATTAAATCACATCTGCATTACTTACCAATGCTTCAAGCTTTAGTTTGATTTTCAATGTATTTTTAATTTGGGAATCACTATATATAAGTGTGCTCCTGTAACAAGAATCATTTCCAGACACATAACAGACAGGAGTTTTCTACAATAAATGTGTGGGTTTTTTTTTAACTGAATGAGATCATGTGTGTTATATTTATAAGCAAAAATAACTAGGAAAACATTTGCAACCTGCATTCATTTGGACATAAAAGACCCAACTGAGAGATAAGTCTGAGTTGGTGCAATATTTGCTTCTTTCTGAGTACACCAATTAGCATTTAGACTGTCACAACCAAATTCAAAGGCGGTTAAGTTACATGCTAGGAGAGGCATGGTAATCTAAGGAAAAAATAATTAATTTAAATTAATGTAGCTATCTTAAATGGATCAAACCTAGGTAGCTGACAAACTATAAAGAACAATGTAAACAAGGAACTGTCACCCAGTGGGTTTGTTTCTATAAGATCCTACACGGTTTTGTTCTTGGCCTGATGCTAATCTTTATTTTTATCAATGATCCATAAGAAAATGTAAAATCATTATTGATAAAATCTGTTGGGAAACACAAAAACTGGTAAAAAGGAACATAGTAATGGGGACAGGTCAGTTATACTTGGCATCACTTGAACTGCATGCACTTGCATGTGCTTTAATATAGCTAAATGCAAGGTCATACGATGTAGGAACAAAGCATATAGGTCACTTGTATGGGACTGGGCAATGTATCCTGAAAAGCAGCATTTAGAGATGACAGTTCAATGGTAATTCATTGAACATGAGCTCCCAGTGGAATGCTGTAGAGAAAAGGGTGGGTACAATCCTGGAATAATTTGCAGGGGAGTATCAAATACAACTTACTGGGTGGTACTATACCTCTTTATATGCCATTTCTGAGACCACTAATGAAATACAGTTTCCAGTTCTGGTGTTCACACTCCAAAGAGGAAGATGGAATTGGAAAGGGTTCAGGAAGAGCTACAAGAATGACTAAAGGAAGATCTGACTTAACAGACTTGAAAAAAAACTGGTCTGTAGGGATTTTTGCCTTCCTCCATAGTGGGAGGAATAGCTCTCTTTCTTGGATCTCAAGTGCACTTTAACAGGCCTTGCAGCACCAGCACACTGACTGCTGTTAATCCCCTGCTTTACCTGTGGCAGGCTGGGGTGCTTTGGTGCCCTTGGGCTATGTCCCTTGTGGTTATGCCATAGAGTTGATTGTGTAGTGTTAGGAACAGGTTAGATAAAGACTTGTATAAAATTGTTTGGATAGGGATTATCCCGGCTTGAGCAGAGTTTGGACTAGATGATATGATTCCACCTAAGTTTACTGCACAAAAGATTAAGCAGCAACTTGATCACTGTCCACATAACATCTACTTGCAAAAGAGATTTCTGTTAGTAGAGATCTCTTTGATCTAGCAGAAAGAGAGATCCAGCAGCTGGAAGCTGAAGTCCAACAAATATGCTCAAGAAAGAAACTTTTGTGTTTTTTTTACAATGAGAGTAATTAACCATTCATAGTTTCATAGTTGGTAGGGTTGGAAGGGACCTGAGCAGATCACCTGGTCTGATCCCCTGCCATGGCAGGAAAGAGTACTGGGGTCAAATGACCCCAGCAAGGTGTACATCTAGCCTCTTCTTAAAGACCCCCAGAGTAGGAGCCTGCACCACTTCTCTTGGAAGTTGGTTCCAGATCCTAGCTGCCCTGACCATGAAGTAGCGCCTCCTGATATCTAGCCTAAATCTACCTGCTGCCAGCTTGTGACCTTTATTCCTGGTCACTCCTGATAGTGCTCGGGGGAACAGTGACTTCCCCAGTGCCTGCTGGTCCCCTCTGACTAATTTGTAACAGGCCACTAGATCCCCTCTCAGCCTTCTCTTGTGGAGGCTGAACAGGTTCAGGTCCCGTAGCCTCTCCTCGTAGGGTCTGCCCTGCTGCCCCCTGATCATGCGCGTAGGCCTCCTCTGGACCCTCTCCATGCTGTCAACATCCCTCCTGAAGTGCGGCACCCAGAACTGGATGCAGTACTCCACCTGCGGCCTGTCCAGTGTCACACAGAGGGGGAGGATCACCTCCTTGGACCTGCTCGAGATGCATCTGTGGATGCATGAAAAGGTGTGGTTGGCCTTCCTGACTGCACCCCCACACTGCCTGCCCATATTCATCTTGGCATCAATGACAACTCCAAGATCCTTTTCTGCCTCTGCACTGATGAGAAGGGAGTTCCCCAGCCTGTAGGTGTGCTGCTGGTTCTTCCTCCCCAGGTGTATCACCTTGTACTTGTCAGTGTGGAAACCCATCCTGTTCTCATCCGCCCACCCCATAACCTGTCTAGGTCCAATTGTAGCCTAATCCTCTCTTCTAGCGTGCCCACATCCCCCCACATCTTAGTGTCATCAGTAAATTTGAACAGGGTGCTTTTTACCCCCTCGTCCAAGTCACTGATGAAGATGTTGAACAGTGCGGGCCTGAGGACCGAGCCCTGGGGGACCCCACTGCCTGCATCCCCCCAGGCTGAATAGGACCTGTCCACTACCACTCTCTGGGTGTTGCCCTCCAGCCAGTTGGTGACCCATTTGACTGTGTGGGTGTTGACACCACAGTCCCCTGGTTTTTTAATGAGAACAGGGTGAGAGACAGCGTTGAAGGCCTTCCTAAAGTCCAGGAAGATTATGTCCACTGCTACCCCTGCATCTAAGGATTTGGTGACCTGGTCGTAGAAAGCCATCAGGTTGGTCTGACAGGACCTGCCTCTAATGAACCCGTGTTGGTTGCCCCTAAGCATAATCTCCCCTGCTGGGCCCTCGTGGACATGCGCCAGGGTAATTCTCTCAAAAAGCTTACCCAGGATTGAGGTAAGACTAACTGGCCTATAGTTTCCCGGGTCCTCCTTCCTCCCTTTTTTGAAGATGGGAACCACGCTGGCCCTCTTTCAGTCCTCTGGCACCACACCAGAGCACCACGAGTGCTTGTAAAGCCGTGCCAGGGGTCCCGCAATGACCTCAGCCAATTCCCTCAGCACTCTGGGGTGGAAATAGTCCGGACCAGCTGATTTAAATACATCCAGTCCCTCCAGAAGTTCCCCGACTAGTTCCTCACTAACCCTTGGCCTAGGTGTGCCTCCCCTAGGTGGGCCTGAGAGGGGCCCCATGTGGGGGCTGATCTGGTCCCTGCTCAGAAAAAAGGTGAAGAAGTCGTTAAATAGGTTAGCTTTGTCATCTGGTGTGACGACCAATTTCCTAGCGTGTCTTGCAGGGGCCCCACATTACCCAGTACCTTCTTTTTGCCCCCTATGTATTTAAAAAGGGATTTCTTGTTGTTGTTGATCTGGGAAGCTAGTCCCAGTTCCATCTCCGCCTTGGCCTTCCTGACTGCCCCCCTGCATCCCCGAGCAACCGTAGTATAATCCTCCCTGGTGATGGCCCCTCCCTTCCATTGGGTGTACGCCTCCCTTTTATCTAGGAGACATTCCTGGATGCTTCTGGTGAGCCATGGGGGCTTTTGCGCCCTCCTGTTCCCTTTGATCCGTGTTGGGATTACTTCCCTTTGGGCTTGGAGGATCGTCTCCTTAAGGAGCGACTACTCTCCTTGGACACCTGGCTCCCCTCCCCTCCAGGACCTCAGCGCTTCCCCGACTATTCTCCTTAGCTCATTGAAGTCCGCCCTCCTGAAATCTAGGGCTGCTGCCTTGCTGCAGGCTTTTGCTACCTTGCGCTGGATGGTGAATTCCAGCAGGTGATGATCACTGTCGCCCAGGTGGCCGAGTTGAAACAATTTACTTAGGCACATGGATTCTCCATTACTTGAAGTCTTTAAATCAGTGGTTCTCAACCTTTTCAATTTCAGAGCACCCCTCCAGCACTTCTTTGAAAGATGCAGCAGCCCCAGTAGAGAACCAATGTTGGTGCTGCCTTGACTGTTCTGGGTTTCACATTTTAAAAAGCACGCAGAGAAGCTAGAAAGGGTCCAGACATGGGCAGAGATGATCAAGGCTTAGAAGTCAAGTTATATGAGAAGACGCTGAAGGAGTTACTTGAAGGGCTGCCATTTACTTTTCTCTAATGCTACAGAGAGGAGGACGCAGGATCAATGGCTTGAAGTTGCAGCAAAGTAAATTTAGACTGGATACCTAGAAAAACTTCTTCAGTGTGAGAAAAGTGAGGCAGTGGAATAGACTGCCTAGGGAAGCTGTGGACTCTCCATCACTAGATATGTTTGAGAAGAGGTTGGACAGCCACTGGTCAGAGATGATGTAGGCATAGCTATGCCTATGTTCTACCATGGGTATTTCCCATGCTTCTGGGCTTTGTTGGTTGCTCCCACTCCAACCTCCCCACTTTTCTGCTATATGTATCAGGGTGTTTTTAAGCCTCCCCAGAGGCATCTGGAGCTGGCTACAGCTAAGGCTGGGGACTTCAAATGGGATGTACCGACTGTCCTGCTAGGGGCAAAGCCGGAGGTTCCTGGCTAGAGGGTCTTACCCCTCCGTTCAGGGTCGAACTGATGGTTGTATCTGGAGTCAGGAAGGATTTTTACCCCATGGGCAGACTAGTACAGACTGTGGGGGGTTTTGCCTTTCCCTGTAGCAAGAGGCATGGCCATCTACCTGGGGCCTCTTGAGCACCTATTGGCAACATTTCATATAAGAAGGACATTGGCTGCTATAGTCCCCCACCTTAACCTGTAGCAGGTTAAGGTGTCCGGTTTATGTTGTGTTAGGGCGAGGGTAGTCTTAGGTAGAGTTTAGATTATGCTTGCATAAGATGGTTTGGATAGGGATGATCCTGCCTCAGGCAGGGGGCTGGAGTAGATGACTTCTAGAGGTCTCTTCCAGCCCTGCTTCTCTGTGACCCCAGTGCTTGTCAACCAGGTTTGGCCATCTCCAGGTAAAAATGTGCCCCACGTCTGCTGCACAGATAGCTTAGGAAGAGCTGTGGTGCACACAGTACTGCTGCACTAGAGCTCTAGCTAATCTAAAGCAGGCACGAGCTGCTGCGTGTTGGGTAGCTCTTTCTCATCCATCTCCACCTTGCGCTTCTCCTCCTGGTCTTCCCACAACTCCCCTCAGAAACAGAGGCGTGAGAGTCTTGTGTGTCTCTGTTTCTGGGAGAGCATAGGAGGTGCAGAACAGGAAGGGCTACAGCACCAGCCAGCAGCTACAGCTTTAGGGTTATCAGAGCCCTAAAGCAGAAGGAGTGTATGTATAGGGCAGTTTTACCTGGCTGCTGCTACCATGACATCCCAGTTAAGAATCCCACTACTTTAAATTCAGGTGGGGCTCCTTCTAAGAGATAGTTTATAATTTGTGGTCTGTGGACCCTACGTCTACGGGGTCTGCGAAAGATGACTATGATCTATCAAAAGTATGTGAATACCCACACTTACAATACAAAGGGGGCTGCATCTCCATTCAAAATTTTTATGGGTCCACGAATTAAAAGGTTGAAAACCACTGCTCTATTTTAAAGAACAGTTATAGAGCTGATAGACAAATTAACGGGGAAGTATTTTATTTGTTATGAAGACAATCAGATTGGATGACCACTTTGGTCACTTCTATGAATCTGTGACTCAGTGCCTTGTTTTATTCAGTGAAGAGTGACATTCGTGGACTTCAAATAGATCCCCTGAAACCAGTGTGGCTGGAGTACGGTGATGGTAGCTATGATACCCACTGCAGGTGTGAGGATAAAGTAGTCAGTAAACAAGAGGGCACATCTCAGTGTCTTGCAGGGATCAACCAGAAAGCATACACAGTGGAAAGTGAGGAATGAAAACAAATGTAAGGTTGACATGCATGCTTCTGTCTACTCTACCCACAGAATCTGCACAGCCTCAACTCCAGCTGGTTAAGTTAAACTGGTGCAAGTATTGTGTATAGACTTATATCAGCTTAGCTTGGTTCCATCAGTTTAGACCAGTGGTGCTTAACGTGTGGCCCACGGGCTGTATCTGGCCCCTGAAGTAACTGGATCTGGCCTGCAGCACAAGGGTGCAGGGGCAAGCAGTTTGGCCTTTGCAACCCTCTTGCTCCTCTATATTACTTACTGGAAGTGAGCCCCTGTTCTGTCCCCTTCCCTTATGGTAAACACTGTTTATGGGAAGTAAACTCTCTCCCTCTCTTCCCCCAGACACCCCTTCCTCTCTTTCCCTCCCTCGCTACAAGAGGGCAATGTTGCCCTGTAGTGCAGTCATTTCACAAGCACTGGGTTCATGATGCTAGAAGGTTATGCCCCACAGGTTCAAATGGCACCTATACACTGACAGACTACACCAACAGAAGACAGGCTTAAACTGACAAAAAAGTCAAACCAGTTTAACTAAATTGGTATAAAACCAGTTTAACTAAATTGGTATAAAAATTGAACTCTTAGTTATATCCACATAACTTTGTCTTTTGATCAGGGGCCACAGTTCAGTCCTACCAAACTGTAACTGTAAACCTTTGTGCTCTTGCACCACCTGCTTCCCGCTACTGCCCCACATCTGTGTTACAGCAGTTTCAAGAATGGCTCTGGATTAGTGACCACTTGAGTACATTAAAGATGAAAGCTTTTGAGACACGCTTCCTCCTTCCTGAGGCAATATTAAATGGAGGTGGATTTGTTCTGCCTCAGCCTGCAAGCCTGGGAGCTGCACATGTGCAAGCCTGTGAGAAAAGTAATGAAGCATCATGGTAGTATTGCTTTGCCATGCACTTGGTCTCCCTCCAGCAACTTCACTGCCATATCTCTGCTGCAACCATCTGGGCTTGTCAGTTACCGTGTCATAAGCTTAGCGTTGTAGATAAAGTCTTTGCTTACTTCATATGGGCTTAGTCATTGCTAATGCTCTTGCCCTCCAACACTATCCAGCTACTGGAGCATGAATGCCAACCCCGCTACGTGCCCCCTTGCCTCACCCCAAAAAATCACCCTAAGCTTCCATGTCTGTCACCCTAACACAGCTTTGTAGACAGAAAGGGCACTAGGTATGTCACACACTTATCATTAAGGGCACTTGGTAAGCTCAGTATAACGCAGCTATGCAGTTTGATCCATTATCAATGCAGACTTAAAAAAGAGACTTTCCCAATCTTGGGTACATCTCAACATAAGCCAAATGTGTTTGCTAGTCTACAGACAACCAGAACTACAAAATTAAATCATTCTTATTCATGACAAAAGGATGTTAATGGTAAAGCCTAAAGAAAATTCCAACTATTTTATTGCTGATCTGAGCAGAAACATCAAATGAACATGCCTACTTGTTGCTGCTGGGTGCTCTAGCAGATAGTGAGGTGGACTCCAGTGCAGCAATTGACTACTGTCAAGATTTGTTTAGGGAAGGTGGGTGGAGGTGGAGAAAGGAAGGGAATGAAATATTCATGCCTATCTTCTGGGTGCAAAAACTTCCCTGTTAACTTCCACAATGCAATTACATCTGAAAAATTAAATATGTGCAGCAAAGTACAGAGGCAGCACAACAATCTAATTTAACATAAAAACAAACAAGCCCAAGGGAAGCAGCATTGATTGCTCTGGATATAGCAAGGGAAAGCTTTGGGGGACAGTACTGCATAATACCATAATTCCTACTGAATTGTTCAGGTCTAACAGGCTGCATAAGATACACGATTATGTGTATGCTGAAACCTTTTCAGAGACAGTAAATACAGGAATGCTTTACATAGGGGTTAGCTTATTCCAAAGAGAAGGATAAGCTGCGCTAATCACATGCTTGCTATTGTTACAGCATCCCAATGGGATGTAAGGACTGTGCACACAAGTTGGATACATAAAGCCTGGAGTCTGGAATTAGAAATGGGTTTCTAGATCAGGGGCTCAAGGATGCTCAGCCTTAAGTTGCTATTCATCTGTACAGGTGTGGTTGTTACCCTGAGTTCTAGTTTTAGTTCAAGATGAAGTAATCCAGGGCACAGACTGCCTCGCATAAAATACCTTCATAGCCATGAGTTCCTGCATCAATACAGCATTTTCCAGATCAAGCCTCTGACTGTCTCCACGAGGTTTGACATCATAACTGAGTGGATCAATGTGAATGCTCTCCAGTTCCAACATGGTGAGTTTGACCGCTGCCCTATCATTCTTCAGTTGCTGGATGTAATCTTTCAACCGCTGCTCATCCTCCTTTGTGAACTCTGTATCACAGCTACTTGCAGTTGAGCTGGTAGTACTGAAAAAAAGCAAACACATCCTTACCAGCAAGAAAAAGGGGATTGTATTTCTAGCATCCTCACATTATTTGCATTTTGGTTTAATCAACAAATCTGATCCATCCATCCATTCTTACACTACCAGTTATGATAGAATATAATTTTAATTAGGATTTAGTATATATTTTTTAAAGCACTATGGTAGCACTTTAGTAAACACCACCTTCAGACAGTGTGTCAAGTATCCAATTTTTCATATTTGGGAGGAAAGTTTTATGAATTCTGTTTCATTATCTGAATTCAGGTAAAAGATATGGATAGTATAGCAAACGTTATAATAGACAGAAAATGCATCTACAAGTCTTTACAACATAAAAGAAAAGAAAAGCATTCTTCAGACAACAAGAATAAAAGAAAAAAAATCTCAGAATACTGAATCAATTACTTCTTCAGTGCAAAGTCAGGTATTTTGTTGCCTGGAATTAAATTATTTTGACTGGAATAACAGTTTTTGAGTATCATCTTTTAAAAAAAAATAAAAAGTGAACTCAGTGCTTTATGTATTATACCGAAAGCAATGACAACTAAGGTCTGTTACAAACAGCACCTTTGATACAGCACTGGCAATAGCACAGCCAACTTTTAAACACTGCCTCCTCACCGTGCCCTAACTTTCCAGGGCAAGGACAACACCTAGAAGCAAAATGGTATTTCAGAGCCTGTGATCTCCCCGTAATAAATGTTATGGTTCCTTATTTTTGATAGACATCTGCAGCAACTTGCCTGAGACTGGCAGGTTACTTTAGCAGATCCACCAGCAACTGTCACATGGATGGCAGTGTCTTTCAATCACTATCAGGCTGGGGCTGAATCTGAAACAGCAACCAGCTATCTATCCAAAAGACAGCCAAATCGCTCAAACTTAGAGACTTATCATAGGATTTCTAATGAACTCCTTCATCTGACTTTTCCATAGCATTCCTTTTCTAAGATGCAGTTTCCAAAGCAAAACTGTCAATCAATTAGCTTTCTGACAGAGCACCAAACATGGAGCTTTTATAAAGAGAAAACAATGTCTAGATAAGCATGGGGTGCCTCAGTGCTCTGTCCCTATCTAGCTGCATGCTAGTGGTCTAGGGAAGAGAGATTTGGGGAGGTTAACTGCAATGCTGCTTTAGTTCCTTAACATGCCAGTGCTGAATATAACTGCAATAACACAAAAGGGAAAAGAACCAACGCTGCGTTTTCTACAACCTCACACAGACAAGCTGCCTGCTGTCTCCCGAGGACCTGTAATCAGCTGCTGGGTGAGGGTTAAGTCATCCATTAAGTGTGCCTGTCTGGAATGCTGGATGATCTCAGTTATCAGCAGGGGAATAAATCACTTTCTGTATTGGGTTGCATTATTTTTCAACATTTTTGAGGGGAAAACCCCACCCTTTGGATTCTTGCTGTCTCGACAATAATGTCCTCGCATTGTATTTTGTGTGTGCTATTACGCACTGGAGAAAGAAGGGAAAATAGGCGGAACCTGTGCTCTAACTGTGTCAATTTTAAGCTGCATCAGATAACGGCCAGAGAATCTTTGGCCAGAATTGCAAAAGCAGGACAGCCCAGGAGGAAACGGAGCATTGGCACAGCTACAAAGACTTCCCTAAGTCTCTCCCCCTCACAAAATATCACATTACATGGCTTTGCTGCAGCTTTCTGCTCATTTCAAATAATTTCTTCTCTCTCCAAGGAATAATAGGCGCCATGTTTACTTGAAATGAAAACCTTTTTTTGTTTTTGTTTTCACTAATTTCCATCTGCATTGAATCAGAAAGCAGTTTGTCTAGTTTAGGCAAAAATATCTGCAGGTATTAATGAGGTCTGCTTAATGCTTTGTGTTTCAGAAGATCTTAAAGCTCTTTATAAACCTTAATTCAGGCTCTCTACTGCGCACCTCTGAGATAGGAAATACAATAAATTAGTATTCAAATCCATCTTCAAGTGGCACTGTAAGCTCCTCTAGCTTCCAAAATAAAAATAAATCTCAGTTTTTCTGGATTACACACCCACACCAGAGGTCCCCTGAACCTTGGGGACGGCCCATAGGGTCCCATACAACAATTAGTGCTCATTTTAACTTTCATATAAAGAAAAGATATACCTCTAGACTCCTCTGCTGGGAAGAGTGCTTTCAAACTGAAAAACAAGTACAGGACTGTAAGCCTATGGTGGGTATTAATTTTAAAGCTCACTAATATTTGTAGTACCAGCCACAGCTGCAGAAGACTGATGTTAATGTCAGTGGCTGTAGGTCTCTCCATTTTTTGGAGACCAATACACAGCTGTGGAAGGCAAGCTGAGTTGATGAAAGTGATGCTAGGTCTGGCTTTAGCTCAATCCTGGCTGCCTGCCTGCAGCTGAGCTGGCTCCTCTGCTGAAGTGCTAGTGAAGTCTCTTTTACAAGGTGAAGGGTGAAGCTTTTTCAATCACAGGCAGAAGAAAAGGAGAGCTCTCCCTTCTCCAATTTCAGCAATAATCCTTCCCCTTCCATGAAAGAGGGAGAGAAGCAGCAATCTGGGTAGCAGAGGGTAGGGTTTCACAGCCAACCCCTACTCATAGAAGGTGGAAAGCACGCCCACCTCCCCACCCCTTGTTATTTATCTTACTATTTTTTAACCCCTGGACCCAGAAAAAGAGGTCCAGAATATGAATCTGCATCACCAAACAAGGAAAAAGTGCCAATACGAATGAGTGTGACTGTGTTGTAACACTGTTAGGTGACCCCTACAAAATTTTCAGGCCAGCCCTGTTGTTTTTTTGGTAGAGGCAGGGGTGGTGAGGGAGTGACAGAGTGGATGGGGGAAAAAACTGTCAGTGATGACACATCGCTAGCTAGGGACTGTACAGTACTGAATTTGGCATCCTAATGTCCTTTTCTACAGCAATCAGGATAACAAGAATGAAACCAGGGAACTAAACACGCAGAATGTCTGAACCAGAAAAATTGATACACAGGGTCTTTTTCATTTCAGGTCAGTCCACACGCAGTGTTACTACGCAGTCAGCCGCCTACATGTGCATCACTGTGCAGTAACTAATTGGGAGTAAATTTGATACTTGCATCATGCATGGTGCAGGTATCAAATTTATGCTTAAGTTAGCGTAAGTCACCATATTTACTGCACAGTATGGGCATGCATAAGTAGATGTGTGCCCATACAGTGCAGTAATTCCGATTACTACACAGTAAATGTGCATGTGTAGACGTATCCACAGTGTTGGTAAATACCAAGATGAATAGTCTACCCACCCTGCCCATCTCTGGAAGCTGACATGATGCCTAGATGAGGTCAAATTAATTTTCATATATAATCTTTAGAGAGAACATAGGACAGTGGGAAAGGTTTTATCAGTTGACACACATGTGTACATACACAAATTCACTCTTAATATTTCTCTCTTTACTGATGCCATTAAGTGTGTCTTGTCTTTTCATTTCATTTCACAAAATGTGTCTGGAGGCTGGGGATATAATGACCCTTACCTTTTATGTAATTCAATTTGAAATATATAATTGCATGTTAATAGAACTAAAATCATGTAGAAAGTGTCAAATTCATGTAGCATTCTTGAGTGGTAGCATCAACCCAAGTATTTTTAATTTAACGAATGCATTTGTTAGGAAATGCACATTTGTTCACTCATCTTCCAAGTCACAGTGGCTCCACATCTCTGAAAGTGCACTACTGGAAGGCAGTAATAACCTTTTCAAATGAACTGGCTTTGCCCTCAGACAAGGTAGAATTAAAACAGCAGCTTATTGGGCTAAAATCACAATACTCTGGCATATCCACCTCCCTCTTTTAAACACTATGTGTTCCAATGACTAAGTGTTGTGTGGACAGCATAAAAACAATCTTTGGGACCTGGAAGCATCAACGCACTTCCATATCACCATTTCTGTATTTCAGCCAAGATAATTCTTTATTTCAAGTGCTTATCTGAAATCTGTGAGTTGGATGTGATAGGTAGATTTAGCTCTATGTTTGGTTGTGTCCAGAAGGCTTGTAGCATGTCGCAAAAAAGGTACAAATGCAGACTGGGGCATGATTGACAAGGCTGTAGTACTGCAGAGAAGGACCTGGGGGTTACAGACCATAAAGCTGAATATAAGCCAACACTGTGCTCTTCTTGCAAAAAAAGCCAACAGCATACTGGGTTGTATTAACAATAGTGTCACTTGCAAATCAAGGGAAGTGATTCTTCCATCCTATTCAGCACTGGTGAGGCCTGGAGTACTGTATCCAGTTTTGGACCTCACATTTCAAGAAAGATGTGGACAGATTGGAAGGAGTCCCATGCAGAGTGACAACAATTACTGGAGCTTGGGAAGCAAGACTTACGTTTAAAGGCTGAAAAGAACTAGTGTCTCCAGTCTGGAGAAGAGAAGACAGAGAGGATTTGATAACAGTCTTCAACTATCTGAGGGACAATTATAAAGAGGACAGAGATGGACTTTTCTCTGTGACCACAGGGGATAGGCAGGACTAGTAATGGCCTCAAGCTGCAGCAGGGGAAATTTAGGTTGGAGATTAGGAGCAACTTTTTGACTATGAGGGCGGTTAAGTATTGGAACCTTTCCCACTGTCCTATCTAGAGAAGTTGTGAAATTTCCATCCGTGAAAATTTTCAAGAGTGGGTTGGACAGACATTTGGCTGGCTGGGGTGGTTTAGTCAGGGATGATCCTGTCATGAGGAGTGAGCCGGGCTAAAAAACCTTGTGAGGTCCTTCCCAGCTCTATTTTCCTACGATCCTTTGTTATAGAAACACATTTCCTTTGCATACAATAGTCCCACTGCTCCTCCCCCCATCTAGATGTAAGGTTGGAGGTTACTAGCAGTGTAATGAATACAAAACAGCATTTTAGTCCCTGCAACATTTCTCTCCCCCGCCTCAGTTCATTCTTTTCAAAGGTTCATTCTTTTCAAAGGTTGACTCTTCTTGGAAATAAATGTTCCATGGTTAGACTGTCCATTAAAATGATTACGACTTTCAGCTACATCGCAAAGCTATTTTTATTTTTTAAAAATGAATTGGCAATATTGTTGGATTGCTGCCAACCAAATCAATTGAGATGCTCGCTATTATTTTTATTCACATGACTGGTAACAACCTTTGTGCTGTTTTTTCATTTCATCTCAGTTGCTCCTTTTTATAATCTTTAACCCCCCGGTCACCAGAGGTTGACTATGCATTTGTTCTCCGTAATGCATTCAGAGATTTGACATTCAGCAACTCATTTGTGATGCCAAACCTGAATCTGGGTCAACACTTCCATTATAACCCCCTCTTCAAAGGGGTTTGAACTTCAGGGCAAATTATTCACTTAGCCATGAAGTCTGGCAAGGAGAGGTTCCTCCCCACACCTTAAAAAGTTTTCAAGAAAAAATGTGCCTATCAGTTTGAGTAAGATTATCTGAACACAAAATATAACCTACAAGACTGCAAAGCTCAGTCTTGTGGATCAATAGCATTAAGCTGTCAAAAGCACAGAGATGTTTTCAATTCAGTGTTTTAAGTGCAGCTGCTCCTAACCTGCAGTCCAGAGAGCACTCACTGCTGAGAGTGCTGTCTTCCCTCCTGGTGCCCATCTGTTTCTACAAAGCTTGAAGGTTCTTCATTACCAAGAAAAGCCAGGAAGACTGCAGAAGCAGCTAGAAACAAGGGACCAGACTTTCTTGCTCTGGTAGAGAACCCTGGTGCAATAATGAAGCAGAGGAAATGGAAACCACCTTCAGTGATGTCAACCATTAGTGGGACCAGAGCGGCCAACATACACCAACACAAAAGAGATGTCTAGGGCACAAGGATCTGAGGCAACTGGGCATCATGTCCCGAGACCCTAGCACCACATATAGTGTGCAATAAGAAAGTATTTGCAAAGAGAAAGAGGAACAAAAAAGAGCCAGAATGTGAAGAACTAGGAAGAAATTATACTGAAGGGCAAGAAGACAGTGTTATTAACTTTCTTCATAAAGGAATAAACCACTTTGGGCCATGTCCTATTTCGCCTTAACATGACTAAGTGCCACTAATGCAAATTTCAGATTTTACTTCCCCTTGTGGCAGAACAGGATTACCTGGGTACATGTATAAATGCTGGAAGTAAAATGGAGGAGGAAGAGAAGAGCCCTCCCACATTTTAGCCCAAGGGTTAGCGCACTTGTCTTGAGAGCTGGAGACTTGGTTCTAGGCACCACACACCCAGAAGGGTTTGAACCTCTGTTTTTCATTTCTCAGCAAAGTGTTGTAACCACCTGATCATACACTGGGCATTGCCTAGAGGACTCTCCTCTTGAAGCTGGTCCAGGAGGGGAAGATATATGGGGGGCCAAGAGGAGAACATGCTACAAGGAGTTTGGCTCAGTGCAATGGATGGATACTGCCCTGGAAGGGAGGCAGTCCATGTTTTGGCCCCAGCAGCTACCTTCACTGACTTTCCTGCTCTTTGTACTAAATACTCACTGGATGAGATCAACAGATAGCAGTAGACTAGCTAATAATGCAGGTATGTAAGTGGAACTGAGGCATGTAGAAGTGAAATAAGATTTGGCCCTTACTGAAGAAAATACAGTTCAAGGCACATGTATAACGTTACTGTCCCATCTGAGCAACTGCTGGGAGTTGACACCTGGAAGTTTTAAGTGGAGAGAAGTACCCACAGACAATCGCCCTAGCTATGGTGAAGTGGTCACACTATGTAAAGCTTGGGGAACTTCTCTATTATAGCATCTCTGACCAAAACAGAGGTGGGGAGCGCAGATTTTGTAGTTAGATGAGCAAATACATACGTTCTTTTTCTGTTTGTATATATAAAACAACTATTCAATTGCTGTATCCGTTTAAAGCCCAATATGTATGTGATCTATAACAGGAAAAATTTACCCTGCAATAATGCAGAAACAGATTCAGGTGAATAGTGTAGTTTCCCGTTCTTTCACACACATAAGTATTTAAATTCCTTTTAGGCCATGAAATCCCACTCAACTTCAAGCATGCATACATGCTGAGGTGCTGTCTTTTCAAATGAGAAATTTTACATACACTTATGCAGACATTGTTCATGGGTTGTTATACAACACAGACAATAAACATTGTAAAAGTGCATGCTGTAGTTTTAGTTTAAAACACACTGATGACCTTTAGTAACACTTAACTTTATGCAGTATATGAATTACTATGCTGCAACTGTTTACCTATACTAAGACATTGACCAAACTTCTCAGAATCTTCTAAGGCAGGGACACTTAAAACATGTTAAGTACATTAGATAGGAAAAAAGCTAATTTATGGACTAATGGGCATTATCCAATATGGGAAGTCCCATCTAATGGTAAGTCAGAAAATAAGGAAGTCTTTTGCTGGATTTCTCAGCATGTTAAATCTTTTAATTGATACCTCCGAAGGACCACTCAGAAATGGTTCTCAAGAGCCCTAAGAATAAAGAAAGCCTCCTCAAACTTCCAGCTTTTTGTCTTGCACCGCACCCTCTCTGAAGATTAAATCCTCAAATATTCATTTGGGACCTGATTTTGAAAAACAGGCTTATAAAGCCTTATCATTGTGCTCTGTAACTCCAGAGCAAAAGTAGAGAAAAAGTGGTTGGTATGAAACTTGCACTTTTCTTGCACTCTTTTTCTTTTGATAAGGTGCTCAGTTGTTAATGCTACACAATATACCCTGCATCCGAGATGTCTGAAGAGTCTTCTAAGTCCTTTAAGAAGCTAACTGGTAAGGGGGTAAATTCAGCCAGATTCAATTGATTAACTAGTCAGCAATCAATTTATCTCCCCTTACCGATGAAGTGGAACATTGAGTGATCTTAGCTTGATCATTAGTTTTATTACTCAACAGAGCCAAAGGGCTTGTATGTAGAATGTTCTTTTCCCCTAGCTCCTATTACTCAGCAATTACATCTGATTTTCACAAGACCAGGGAAAGGCACATCTAGGGACTGTATTCCTGTCAAATGACAAGTTTCTATCAAAACGCAAGGCTGCAGAAAAACTTTTTTTTTAATCCTTCCAGGCTTGAGGTTACTTTATTTATTTTTGGTGAAGCTTTCAGGGTAAAAAAAAATGTTTTGTAACTGAAACCTATGCATTAAATATCCCACAGAAAGGATTTAAAAAAAAAAGACAGAAAAGAAAGACTGCTTAAAATCAAAAGTTCAAGAAGAGTGGTTGCTCCTCAAGGGAGCAATCCTCATTGCACAAGCTAAGTCTATTCCATCTCGGAGGAAAGGCAGCAAGAGGGCACTGCAGCCCCCCTGGCTCTCCAGCGATCTAGCAGACCTCCTAAGGCTAAAAATAAAGGCCTACAAAGGATGGAGGACGGGATTCACCTCCAAGGAGGATTATTCTGCACTGGTCTGGTCCTGCAGGAAGCAAACCAGGAAAGGCAAGGCTGCAACTGAACTCCAACTACCTTCGAGCATCAAGGACAATAAAAAGTCCTTTTTCAGATATGTGGGGAGCTGGAGGAAAAACAAGGGCAACATTGGACCCCTGCTGAACCAGCTGGGGCAACTGACAACTGACACCCAGGAAAAAGCCAACCTTTAAAATAGGTACTTTGCGTAGGTCTTTCATCAATCCCATGGGATGCCCATGCCCACCCCGGGACAGGGCAGTCTGGGTGAGGGAGATCCCCTGCCCTCCATTAATGCTGACCTTGTGAAGCTGGATACCTTCAAGTCAGCCAGCCCTGACAATCTACACCCCAGGATACTCAAGGAGCTGGCAAGCATCATATCTGTGCCAGGGGCTGGGCTCTTTGAAAACACCTGGTGCTCTGGTGTAGTGCCCGAAGACTGAAAGAAGGTCAATGTAGTGCCTATTTTCCAGAAAGGGAGGAAAGTGGATCCGGCTAACTATAGGCCCATCAGCCTGACTTCTATCCCGGACAAGATCTTAGAAAAGTTTATTAAAAAGGCCATCCTTAATGGATTGGCCGATGCCAACATCCTAAGGGATAGCCAGTAAGGGTTTGTTGAGGGTAGGTCTTGCTTGACCAATCTCATTTCCTTCTACGACCAGGTGACCTATCACCTGGACAAAGGAGAAAAGATTGATGTCATATATCTTGATTTCAAAAAAGCCTTTGATCTGGATTCCCATGATGACCTCTTGGCGAAACTGGCCAATTGTGGCCTTGGGTCCACCACAATCCGCTGGATGGGAAATTGGCTCTGTGGTCGGACCCAGAGGGCTGTAATTGATGGAAGTCACTCATCATGGTGTCCTGTGACCAGTGGGGTCCCCCAGGGCTCTGTCCTTGGACCCATATTGTTCAATGTCTTCATTAATGATGTGGACACTGGAGTCAGGAGTGGACTGGCCAAGTTCGCCGATGACACCAAACTTTGGGGCAAAGCATCCACGCCAGAAGACAGGCGGGTGATCCAGGCTGACTTGGACAGGCTCAGCAAATGAGTGGATGAGAACCTGATGGCGCTTAACATCAAAAAATGTAAGGTTCTCCGCCTTGGGAAGAAAAACCTGAAGCATCCTTATAGGCCTGGCAGTGCTACGCTGGCTACCACTATGGAAGAGACTTGGGGGTCATCATTGAGCACAATATGAACATGAGCCTGCAATGCGATGCTGCGGCTACTAAAGTGACCAAAACGCTGGCTTGCATCCATAGATGCTTCTCAAGCAAATCCCGGGACATCATTCTCCCCTTGTACTCGGCCTTGGTGAGGCCGCAGCTGGAGTACTGCGTCCAGTTTTGGGCTCCACAATTCAAAAAAGATGTGGAGAAGCTTGAGAGAGTCCAGAGGAGAGCCACGTGCATGATCAGAGGTCAGGAAACCGGACCTTACAACGACAGGCTGAGAGCCATGGGGCTCTTTAGCCTGGAAAAGCGCAGGCTCAGGGGTGACCTGATGGCCACCTATAAGTTTATCAGGGGTGACCACCAGGATCTGGGGAAACGTTTGCTCACCACAGTGCCCCAAGGGATGACGAGGTTGAACGGTCATAAGCTACTACAAGACCATTTCAGGCTGGACATAAGGAAGAACTTCTTTACTGTCTGAGCCCCTAAGGTCTGGAACAGCCTGCCATCAGAGGTAGTTCAAGCACCTACATTGAACACCTTCAAGAGCAAATTGGATGCTTATCTTGCTGGGATCCTATGACCCCAGCTGACTTCCTGCCCTTTGGGCACGGGGCTGGACTCAAATGATCTTCCGAGGTCCCTTCCAGCCCTAATGTCTATGAAAATAATCAAGGACGTTCAGCCTATGTGTTGTCACTTCTAACAACATATACAGGCAAACAGACATACAGAAGTGCATGTATACATCCGTTGTATGTCCACTCTCAGTATGAGAGATGGGGTCCAGTAGACTGAAACATTCTTGTATAATTACATTTCTCAGCCAGTCAATATTTTTGGCATCTAAAGCTACTGATTCGCTAGAGATTCTTAGATTAATATACGAGAAACAAAATCTTTTTTGTGATAACTTTCATTGGAACAACTGCATCGATGAGTGAGAGATTAAACAAGCTTTCATGTACAAACTGCCCTTCCCACTCTGAGCCCCCAACTGTACAATTTGTCCAATAAAAGATATCAGAAAAACCCTTTGTCTCTCATATATTTCCTGAAGCATTACAGCTATAACAACACTTTACTTCCACTGCAAATGAATATGTAAACTAAACCACATCCTCCTCTGCACAGACTGGCAGGCACTGAAGCATAGTTTGAAAGCAAAATCACCTTTCAGTGTGAAACGTTAAAACTTTTCTCATGTTTGGAATAGAATTTGAGCTGCATTTCCTTCATCTTTTGCTGCTTTGATTTTAGATGAGTCAAGCAAAATATAGTAAGTGAAAGTAAGAATAAGGAAAAAATGCAGAGCCAAGATTTCACTCAATTTCAAAAAGTGAGAAAAATAAGGAACTTGCTCAAAGGAGACTGAATAAGCACAATAAAAACAGTCAAGAAAAAAAAAGTCAAGAAAAATGTTCGCTCACATTGCTTCAAAATGGCTGCCAACGTGATTGCAAGAGCTCTGCCAACCATCTAGATCACAAGGAAACTATTCTGCCTCTTCTAATTAAGATCAGCAGCCACAAAACTTGCTGTGGGTCAGCTCAACAACATAAGGTTGTGTTGTGATGGGTTCACCATAGAACTGTATCAGGCCATTGTCATGAAACAGATCTGTCCTGCAAAGCATTTACAAGTCTCAAAGAGGGGCATATGAGACACAACAAGAGTTTTATGAGATTCAACAAAAGGGTCATATGAGACAACAAAAGATACAACCATAAGATAGAAGAGTTTCAGCAGGGCATAATTAAAGCTTCTGAACAGTTAGAGCCAGATGATATTTTAAAAAGCATGTTACAAAATACAGAAGCCAGAAAATGTCAACTGAAGGGAAAAAGAGTTGTCCTGTAGCTTGACAATATGATCTCCACTAAAAAAGAAATCTCTTCTGCCAGAGATCCTATCCTAACCTGAATTCAGCCACTTTTTAAATCTGTGGATAATTCCCTTCTGCATAACATTCAACTTCAGTCACTATCTATACACACGGTAAAAATGCATTGTATATAGGCAAGTGCTTAAGCAGATCTGGCTTCCAGACCTATTTGAACTGGAACATTTTTACAATAATAACTTGTTTACATTTCATTACTTTATGGCTCTAAGAAATATTCCAATATCCTGATCTTTCCTTCTGGAAAAATTCACTCTAATCTCAATAAAGTATATTGAGCCAGTTGATATTTGACTACAGTCTCGATTGCACTAAGGGAAAGGAATGGAAAATTGTTATAACTGCTGGAGTATAATTTTCTGTTTCTTAGCTTGTTTCTCTTGGAAATTAAAATATTTTATTTGTGACATTTAAAAAGCAACAATTCTTGCATGCTCCAAAACCTTATGACAACCTTGGTGGGTGTGCATTTATGGTTTCCAGTTCTTTAGAAAACTGTGCTGCCCTCATACAACAGAGGTGAATAAGAAATACATGCTTCACAATTCAATGAAATGGGGAGGAGAGGAGAGCAAGAAAGAAAGAAAACAGAATTACTGAAGTAAAATAAATGTTATGGTTTTGTCCTTTATGAGAGAGATCAAAGATCAGAATCACCCACTTCCAACAAATCTGTACAAAACCTTTCTTGGATGGAGTTTGTTCCAAGTCTGAGAAGAATTAGGTCACTGAAGCGTGATGATTCAAAAGACCAAAACTAAAAGAACCCAAGAGACTGAAGTGAGGATAGATAGTTAAATAAATGAAATACAACATAATCTACTTAGGTCTGAAGCCAACGGTTTGAGGACCGGTGGAGGTTGGGGGGGGAGGTTGAATGATTCACTGGTACCTGGTGTGGCTGTTGGATGACAGGCTCTCCCAGGGCTGTACGCTACAGCCTGTGATTGCATAGGCTCCCCCACAGCTCCCATCTAATTTCATCAGCAGGGCTTTTGCTGCATTCTCAGCTGTCTTCCTGCAGTCGTGCGCTCTCTTGAGCATTTGGGTAATGTTTTCATCACCTGTTTGGTCCCCTAGTTCACAAGCAAATAATTAGTGTCAGACCTTTAAAGAAGCTCAGAAAAATTAATGCAAGACTTAGGATTCTAGGAGGTATTTTCACTTCAAACTGAGACATTAGTAATGAATTAACCATGTGATATACAGAGAGCTATCTTCACTGCTGTGTCAGCATAAGCTGTAACTTTACTTTCCCCCACAATCCACCTCTCATTTCCATACCGAACAGTCAATATTGAGGTAAGCACTGCTTTAAGTTTGGGCTACTAGGCCTTTGGGGAGGGTGAAGTGGTAGCTAGCTAAAGATACAGTGCTGCTGATGCTCAGACTAGCAGCACACAACTCATCTGTTGCCAATCCAATCACCCTGTGTAGCTCCAGGGTTGTTTTGCTTTATGGTCACTTGTGCACTTTTTCGCTGGAGCAGGGCTACCTTGCATGGACTAACTCCAGGGTACTAGTCAGGCCGACTGCTGCAGCGAAGACAGAGCATTGCTCTGACAGGCATTCTTAATTCCATGCTACAAATCAGTGTAGCACAATGTTGCCAGGCAGAGCAAACGGGGTAGTTCGCTCTATGCAAGATTGTCATTTAATCCTCGTCTGAGCCAAGGATTCTATATCCATATTCTACGCTTGCTAAATAAATCAAATACTCTTATTTTGATGTTAGCTCTTCAGACCAGTTGCCCTTAAAAACTGCATGAAAATTTGAAAGGAAGATTTTTTTTTTAGGATTAACCAGTCAGGCTCCTCTCCTTGACAGAAGCAGTGACAACAGGTACTGATGTGAAGCCTCAATGGGGGTTAGTGACAGTGCAACAGGCAGAGATGAGCACAGGATTGGGAGGCAGGAGACCCAAGTTCCATCCCTAACTTGGCCACGGGCCTACTGTGCGACTTCAGACAAGCCACTTGATGTGTCTCTGCCTTTATTTCCTCCCTCTCTCTACATCTATTTAGGTTATAAGTCCTCCAAGAGAAGGGACCTTTTTCATGTTATGCATTTGTACAGTGCCTTCACAATCGGACTCCAATCTCAGGTGGGATCTCTTGGTGCTAAAAGTGCTAAAGTAAAATATAAAGATTAAATAACGGAGAAGTGCAGATACCAGGACATTCAAAGCGGCGATTGGCACAACTTTCTTTATCTAATGAATTGATTGATCACGTAAGGTACAGGAGGAACAACATAAAGGTTTCACACTAAATAACCTGGGTTTTATATATGCCTATCCAAACTTCAACATGATGCCTGTATTTTCCCACGTGCTACTCACCCTCAAATAAGATATACACTTTGTTCTGAGAAGGGAGAATGGTGAAAGAAAGATTTTTCCAGAATCACAGCTGAATTCTAGCTGCTGGGGTAGAGTCTACTTAAAAGAGTCACTCACCCCTCACTCTTCTGCTCACCAAAAGCTAGTGCCATTTAATTTGGCAACAGCTCTGATGGGGTTAAACCTCTAGCTTTTGGCTGAGCAGCAGACTGTCTCCCACCATGTGGCCAGAGGGCACCAGCCCCCAGCAATCATTTATCATGCTTGCATTCAGCTTCCTTGCTTAAAGCATACACCCAAATTTTGGAAGGCTAATTTTTGGGGAAAAGTTGCAAGTGATATGCAAGTAAATATGGTATATATACATTAAACAACACTGACAATAACTACAGCAACACTACACTGTTAACCTAACCCTTTCAACTCCTTTCTGATTTCTTTCTGGGGATTGATACTAGACTGTAAAAGTTATTTGCTCAAATACCAGCAAAGAAAATCCATATCTGAGTAAACATGATTTCAGGATCTTAAAATGCATTTTTTATTTGTGGTTTAAATCCAGATGTTCTTATCCCAGAATTCATTTGGTTAGCGCTAAGACAAGTTTCCCCTTAAGGTCAATCAAAGTTTATCTAAGTACTAAGTAAAGGTATCTGGTCTGGATACCAATTAGTTATTTTAGCTAACAAATCCTTGCTGTTTAATTATCAAGTACTTTTTACAGTGATAAATGAAGGATTAACAAGTAAGAACAGATTCATAATGTGGGATTTGTGTGAATTTTGAAAAGATTTTTCCTTGATAAAATGAGTTGGCTCTTGGTAGACATTTCTTGTATAATGTTCAATATAACTAAACTGATTTTTTACTTTAAACTGATATATAACAAAACCTATTGCAAGGCAAAGCTTTTTCAGACCAAATTTCAGAGCAAATTAAATTTTATAGTCAGGTATAAGCCACTGAACAAACATGATTTACGATGAAAACCCTGGCACAGCATTCACTACAGGGCTGTGACTTGCAATGCTAACATTAAAAGAAACTGATGACTGACACCTATATAAATGTAGGTTAAACCCTTTCAAGTTGGATCAGGGCAGAAAACTAATATCCAAGGAACCTCCTTTTCCAGATTTACTTTCTTGGCTATTCATGTAAATAGTAAAATCTAAGGCTTAATCCACCCTTATTCCTAAATGTTCCTTCATAAAAAATCTGCAGTACAAGTTCAATACTGTGCTGCAGAAAGGAAGGGCTGAAATCCAGAGTAAAAATGGGACAAGAAAGCATCTGCTATGACCTTTCCTGCATGGCATACATTACAAGAAGGAACACACCTACACAAACACTTGTGTAAATCTCTAGGAGAGATACAAAATAAACTGCTTAGAAACAGCACAGTTACTGTGGATCATTGCATCTAAGCTGTTGAAACAAGAGGTTGAACTCATCTGTCTCATGGCTCTGAAGGCAGCTGGTCATCTGGTCCTTAAAAGCTTTCAGTTTACATTTCAGTGGTGCTATAAATTATAGTCTAAAACAGGGAGTTTTTACATCTCAGCACAGCATGGAAAGCTATTTTTCTCTTTCTTAAGATCTCTCCACTTTCCAGCCCAAGATTACTACAACCACCTTCCTGCAATAGGAAGAGGAATGAGCCTCTTTAAAACAAACATTTTGACTGGGCAAACACACATCTTCTGACAACAAAAGGAACAAGTGTGTATGGACAAAAGGAACAAGTATGTATGGAATTCCCCATGTACCCTACTGAAAAAATGCCCCTAAAGTGCCTTGCTTTGTGGTTAAGAGAGCATCATCTTCAAAAGCAGGTTTCTATACCATATACCAGTGTTAATGAGAGTCAGTGTGTGCCACTGAAGCTCCTGGTTTATGTTCATTTAGTGTAATCTGATCTGATCCCAACTACTATGCCTTCTGCCATGCAACCAGAGATAGGATCCCAATGGTGCCATCACTTCTTCCCAGTGCAGGAGGATCCCAGGATCTTGGTTTTCCTCTGCACTGGCAAGTTGAAAGTTGAGTGCCTGCAGCCTGCCCAAACCTGAGTGGTTTTGGGGCTGGGACTGACAATTGACCCTAGGGTTACACTGGGGCTGCTTCAAGACTCCTGTGCCATTGCGAGACTGGAGCAATCAGTTGATTGTTGGCCCAAGCCCCAGCTTGGTTCCAGACTTGTGCAGTCTAGGTGCCGGGAACAATGATCAGCTCATTGGCAGTCCCAGCCCCGAGACCACACCGAAGCAAGTTGCTCAAGGCTGAAACTTCAAACAATGCAGCAAACCATTAGAATGAAAATGTTAAGAAATTACAAAAAAAAAGAAGGCTTGGAGGTAAAGACTGCACTAATATGTGCCCATAATTTTTGTGACTACATACGCACCTGCAATAATTGCAAGCACAAATGTTGTGACCCTTACCAGGATGTGAAATGCATGCTTGGATGTTTCAGTTTAAATCACTGTACTCTGTATAGATTGTTGTCCAATAAAGTAACTTTGCCAGTCCAGAAGATGCATTTTCTGTAATCCTATATATGATTTATTTTACACTTGCAGATCTTTTTTTGTCAAACATTTTACTTATCCACTTGAAAAATGAAAAAAGCAAACATCTTCGACTTGTGGATTGCAAACAGTTATGAGATGATTGACTGCTACAAACAAGTCTTCAAAGCTGATGAATATTCACCGAAGTACAGAATGAATTAAATTTAAATAAGGTGACTCATTGAGTTCTTACCGACAGACGCAACACCTGCAGCTCGGAACTGTCCAAGAATAAGACTCTGTTCACTTTCAGCCAAAGCAAGTAGCAGCTCATATGCTTCTATGCACTGCTCACTGAAAAAAACCCCCCACAAACCATAATATGTGCAATTTAGACAGGAAAAAAATCAATATCATCAATCAGCAGCGCACAAGTGTTAGCTGATGAACTACGTTATTCCCCTTTACTTGTATGATAGCAGGAACATTAAATGACATGACATATAGTTTCTATCAAAAATGCTCAAGAAGCATCCCTGTGATGGTGTTCTATAGTTGATCCTTGCTCATTTAACAGTCTGGTTTGACAAGAGAAAACAGGAGAAACAGAATAAGCAGATGTGAGGAAAGTCTGGATCTCTTCAGAAGTGTGGATGGCACAGGACAGTAACATGACTTGTGGATATTTCTTTGTGAAACTGATTTTCAAGAATTCTTACTGTACCAAAAAAACCCCCAAAACAAAAACCCCAAATCCCAAAATCTTAGGAAAATGCTTTGCTCCTGCACCCCTCCTCCAAAACCAATGAGAAAACTACTGAAAACTTCTGTGAATGTCCAAGTGACACGATTTTCACAAGTGTTTTAAAACCAATTCAGAATTTGGCCCCAAACTGCTGGCAACCTTATGATGTCAGCTGAAATCATGGTCTGCGGAAGTTGTTGGTGACTCAATTTTCTGCTTGGCCCACTGAACTTACAAAAGCTGACAGATTTACTGAAGGATAAATCAATGTCTCCAATTTATCCAAAGACCAGGTATACCACAATTAACCACAGTGCAAGATTTTTCAGTGACTGTCAAATATTCCTCAACTTTCATCTGAAGAGATAATGGCTAACAGAAGCATAATACGAGGTGGGCCAGCAGGGAGCATGCCCTGGGCACTCCCTATGGAGAGGGGTGCCAGAAGGATAAGGTGGCGGCACCCCATTCTGCCATCCTACACTGCCATCATAGAGGGCTACAGGAAATAGGTGGCACAGGCAATGTGGGTCAAGGAGTGCAAAGTCTTCTGGGAATCACAGTTTTCTAGAGCAGCAATGGAGTTTGCTGCTGCTGCTTGGGGGAGAATTAACTACATTTCTTCCTGCCTAAATCAGCATTTTTTGCCTTCTTGACATGGGCACTGGTGCCAAAAAATGGGGCAACTTCCTTCCTCCCAGCAATGTGGGCTCCTACTGCCACCCTAGAGAATTAAAATTCCCAGAACACCTTGTATGCCATGACACACTGCCCAGCCATGTTCCTGGACACCATGTCGTGCTGAAGACAGATGCAGGGAGGGGAAGGGTGAGGGAGGATTGCCCCAGATATGTTCTTCAGACATTAAACCTCTGATGACTAGGGTAAGAATAGGGAGTTTTTCTTGTTCAGAGGGCCAGTTCAGTAAAGGCACCAATAATAATGGCTCTCTGTATAGGGAGATGGGATTTAATACTTAACAGATCTCTAACACTAGTGCATTCCTGTTAGCAAAGGGAAATACCTAAAAGAATATGCTCTTCACTATCTATCACATTATCCCCGTGAGTTGCTTGCAACTATCACTTTTATCTTTAATTTGGTATCACCTTTCTTCAGTAAAATGTGTAATGTTGATTTAATATGAATGTGGGGGGGAATAAACAACCCCTCCTCCCTAATTTCAACTTTCACTATGTATTGACAAAAAGAAAGAAAGCTAGTGAGGGTTATTAAGTTAATTTCTGGTGCCTGATGATAGCTGGGCTGCATTATAGATGATAATTTCAGTTAGGCAGTGATGTTTAAATCACCAGCATTCTGGACCGAAATAAACAGGGGCAGGTTTGTCACTGTGGAAAACCACTTCTATCAACTGAAGTTCTTCAGCAGTTTCTGTGCCCTGCCCTGTTCATGCTGAATTTCCCTGTCTGTGTAGAGACATACCTGTATTGCAACGCCAGTCGGAGTGCTGTGGTGTTCGATTCATATTTTCCAACCAGCATGCTCATCCTCTCAGCATTGCTCTTGCACTCCTCCAGAGTGATTGTCAACAGATCATTCTGGGATTTTAAGTGCTCGATACGGCTATAAACAAATAAATACATTTTAACTTTCTAACAGTCTGCAGTCTATTTGCCTTGAAACTCCAAATGATCCTAGTTTAAAATGTCAAAGCTCATTTGGCCTACAGTTTTCTTTCCTTAACTCCTGTGGCAAAATCCATCAAATTTATGGACTGTAACACGAACACAGAAATATACTTAGATTGTGGCGGATGAGGGAGAAATCAATAAAGCATTCCCTTTTGAATTAACTGCAACCCGAAAGCTTTTTTAACAGCACAGTCTTATTACTGTTAGTCTTACCCTCCCTCCTCCATTCTTTTCTCCTTTTTTACACACTTGCATCTTGACTTTAAATGCAAATTTCTTACAGCACAAGGAGTGAATACTATAACTGCATTAAGTGCCCAGTGTCATTGCATTTGCTGCATAATTTTATTCCAGGATGTAAACTTTGATGCATAAATGTATTATCAGAATTAAGCCATGGCTAGATTTGGGGTCAGGAAGGAAATTTTGCCTTAAGTTAGACTGGCAATGCCATTTAGATTTTTTTTTGCCTTCTTCTAAAGCATGGACTTAGGGTCCTTTTCCTGTGATCATCTAAGACTTGAAAAATTCCCTGCCATTACAGTGGCCAAGGCACTGACAATGTCCTTGCCTCCCCTGCTCTTTACTTGTGGTCCATTATTAAGGAGTTTTATAGACCACTTGGCGGCTGTGGTGCGTGAGGGAGAGTAGAGTCATTGTTCTGTGGACCATTTTGGATGAAGAGTTGCCTGCAAACCAGGTTGCTGGGACATCCCTTCCAGTTCAATGCTCCTATGTTCAGACCATCATGTTTACAAGGATAACTTTTGAAATCTGAACTGAATACAAACAAGACAGTGAGTCTCAGAGGCTGGACAACAGATTGAAACAATAGGCTCAGATAAGGGGTCAACTGTGCCATCCATCTCAAAGGAACATTAACCCATAAACCTAACAACAAAATTCTAAATGCCAACAACATTGGCTATGTCACTACTGACCACTGTAGCATAGAAACCAACTGAATGGACTGAGCCGTCACTACTGAATATAGTGACAGATACTGGGGCACAGGCAAGTAATTGCCACCAAGATTTATTAAGGTAAGAAATGAGAATACAGCAGCACTCAGCACTGTCACAAGTGTTCCTTCCAAAATCAGCAAAAAAGCTGCTATAGCTCTTTGTCAATAGTCAAGCTCAAATTTTTCTTTGTGGTTTAAAGTCCTAACTTTTCCCTTCATCTCAGCTGATGAAACCTCCAGTTCTCTCTGAAAACCACTGCTATGTTATGTGCTACCAATGCAAAATTCTGTGGCACAAAGAAAAGGGGAGAATAAGCATAAAATTAATGAATACCAAAATATACAAACAAAAGGGAGGCTGTATTGATTGAACAGGACTGGACCTGGGAAAAGCAGTGGAAAGGAGAAAGCATAGAAGTGTGATGCCACAGAACTCTGTGATATCTACTGAATTATAATGATATAATATGCTAAATAAGACATGATTATCCTTGATTATGGAAGAACTACCCTGCACAAGTAGTGACAGGAGAAGAACGCACTGCATCTTTCACTACAGCTAAGACCACGATGCCCACTGATGTGATTTACTTTGAAAAATACACTGTTTTCAGTATGGCAAACTGGTCACTCAAGCCTTAACATTTTTATGTTAGGATATAAGCCATATTTACTGGTCCACTTCTTTGTCCCAAGGTGTAATGACAGCCTGATCAATTCCATAATAAGCAGAAGTTAAACTGGGGCAATATACCTGAAATGAAACAGCTATTATATTGCTATAGGTTAGCTTTCCCTTACTAAGTGGGAACAGTAAATAGTTGCAGTGGAACAGCGGGATGATCAATATATCTGCTCCCTTTCCCTGCCCCACCCCCTTTAAATAGATACAATTGTTTCATCTGTCCACACCCAAAGATTCAAATCTACTACGCATAGCCACATTATCATATTGGTAGAAAGAACTATTAATTCACATTATAATCTCCTGATCATCATCCAAGTTTCACACTTATTTGAAGCTACTGTAGTTGAACTTGGCCCCAGCAAAATTCTAAGTTATGGGGCAGACAATGAAGAAAAAACACTAATTTAACAAAATTAACTGTAGACAAAATACCTCACATCCTCTGACCTCACATCTTACCTATTTAACCTCTCAGTTTCCACTTCAAACTCTCGGATTTTACTTTCAGAGATAGCAGATCCATGTGAATAGAGTGTCTGGAAGATTTCTTGGATGTTGGAGCAATCTTGAAGGGAATGGGCCAAGTGTTCAGCCACACTGCTAGACACCTGCACAGGGTGATTAGTAAAGCTTCTATCAAAGGATGAGCATAAAATTCAGTCCCTAAGTATGCTGAGCCACTGAACGTGTCTACTCAGAGGCAATAAGATCAGAAGAGTCAACTATGAATGGGGCACCACTCAAAACACATGATGAAGCCCACTTTCACACCAGCAGGGATGATGGGCAATATGTAGTAGTAATGGTTAATTTAAAAGCCCACATTGCTGGAGATGAATATTTTAGCAACCTTTTACTGACAGATTTAAGAAGACTTCTTAAGTTCTATACCTTCAAAATATCTGAGCAGGGTTAATTTCTATCATTAATGACCCACGTTTAAACCTAGAGTGCCAAATAACATTTTGAATATTCACTGGTGTATGTATATGGCTATACTTTGGTCTACTGTTCTTTTAGAGATGTCAGACTAACTTGGGGTGCAAGTGAACCACCCTCACTCATGTGGGTAATCTTCATTCACAATCATCATCCCCTTGAAGTTAAGGGAATTAACTCATAGGAGGAATGGTTTGAAGAACATGGCAACTGCATGGACCTCAAAATAACAGGAGGGTATGAGAAGTGGGTGTTAATTATTCCCCTTCACCTGTTAAATACTTTTCAGAAAATAAGATTTCAAATATTTTTAATTAAATCATATTTAAATTAATTAAATATTTGTTCTCCTTTTTAATGGAACAAAAGTCACCCACAGGTGCTCACTACCATTACTAGAGCTAGGATGAACTTCTTGTGCACTTATTTGCAACACTCACGCCTATACTGCTGATTTCTGATCCTAGGACTGGTCGGTCAGATGAAGAAGATTCGGATCTTGTCTTTGACAACTTCACTCGTTCAGCAATCTGGAAGTCACAATATCACGTAAGTTACACACAGGAATCCCATGTTCTGCACAGCTGTGCGAAATACATCATTGCTCACACACTGACCACATTTTGAAATCTTAAATTGATAAACGTAAGTTGGCATCTGTGTTGTGACTGAGACTTAAAATTATTAGCGTGTTATCTCTTTCTGCAGCTCAAGTTCATGAACCTGCTTAGGACCCTTGAAAACTCCCCTGGGACTCCAGATGCTACCTCCCAGTTAATCGCATGCCTGCACAGCAGCTGTGCACAATGAAGTCTGCTTCTTCCAGATAATGAGAGACATTACTGCAGCACACAATAGCTCACCTTGGCAATCGGAATGTCATTGCTGCTGCTGCTTGTGCTCAGCTCTCCTGTACTGGGGTTAACGGGTCGGTTTGTAGAAGTAAGGCGTCCTGGGCTGGATGGCCCTGTTGCTTGAACGCTCTGTAATCGTGTTTGCAGTTCCCGAACCTATAAAAAATGCAACATTTTCTTTTTCCACTGATGTTTAAGTGATAAGCTAGTTCATTCCCTCCACCTCCAGGAAAAAACAAAACACAACAAAACAGTGCTTTCTGCCAAGAACAGGTAATCCTGTTTTGGCTTGTGGTTACTACAAAGCTTTCCCTGTGTGAGTTTGGGGAGACTGGGGACATTGATTCAACCCCCAGCCCATTTGTCAATCTTTGCTGACCTATTTATTGTGGAATGAATGATTAAACCTGATGCTGCATTGCAATTATGATTACTAGTTTCATTTTGTTTTATATAATCTGTTGACTGCAACAGTATTACAGGCAGAGAAACTGGTTTCTTCAGGAGGAAGTTCACTTAATGCTTTGGACCAAAATCATCATGCACAAAGAACTGGTGGTATCTTCAATGGATTAAAAAAAGTCCCAAAACTGATTAAATGATTTATGCGCAAGTATTCCAGCATGACTTCATCACATTAAGAGGACAAAGTAATTGAAATGTAAATAATTTATTAATACTTTCCAAACTGCCACAGAGTGAGTAATGTTAAGAAAGAAAACTGCTAGAAAATATGCCCAAACTGCTAGAAAATATGCCCAAACTACAGCTTGCTTAAAAACCACACATTTGCAAAAAGCCGCACTGTTCTCATAACATGCCGGACAAATATAAAACTGACCTCTGAATGGTTTTAGGAGAAGGGGAAAAGAGGAGGGGAAAAAAAGCTTGCACAAGCCAAGTGGTATTGCTGGGTAAGAGATTACAGAGTTTACCTTGGAATAATACATAAGAAACAGAATAAATGGCCTGCTTGAACACAGCAGTTATACCACAGGGGAAATTAACAGCTCATTTTTCCACAAAACTAGCACCCTGGCTTCAAAAGAAAAAATGTGGGGGATGGATGGAGGAACTAGTTTGAAGTGGAAATTTTCCTGCATATTTGATTGCTTATTTTATCTCACAAGTCTCTCCTGGATTCTGGTGGCACAATAAACAAACAATGTAGACACGGTGATACTTTGCCTAGAAATGCAACACTGTTCGAAATGTTTAACAGTCCGCTGGACAAACAACTAGGAATAATATTCTGAGTTGTAGGGCAAGACTAGTTTTGTGTGTAGACACAGGCTGCATACAACACATTCAAGTAATCTAAGAGAGTTCTCCCAGGTGTATTCTCCCAGTACAAAAATCTACCCAGAGCCACGTGTACAGACATTCAAATGCCGAGATCCTGAGGAGTGGAGAGCTTGTACTGCTGACACCATCCAGCTGTCTGTTCACACATCTCAGTATGCTCTCCAGGCTCCCTTAGCTTGCCTGGCAACAGGTGGCAGCAATGCATAGGGCAGCCCTGATTGGCTAATGCAGACTGTGTTTCCTTGCAGCACAATGTAGGGATTGTGAAGGGAGCATATTCTGATTCCTGCTGGAGTCATATACCCACTGGTTTTTACCAGGTTTTTTTTTTTCTTGGAGCAGCCATTTCCGCTTGGGGACAAAACGTCTGAACATCTGTATACTCTTTCACCAACGGTTTCTTCTATGAGAGCAACAACTTTCCCAGAAGAAACTGAATGTCTGTGGACACAGAGTTGCACAAAAAGTAGGCTAAGATTGCAAACATAAGCCCGCAGATAAGAAACATCAAAGTTAAAGTAGCACTAAGATTCTGGACCTTCCCCACCCATGGATTCTTAAAGGTACTTTACTGTTATTAATATTTACCTCTCTTATCAGGAGTGAGGGCCTTACTGTATTCACTGTGCAAACATACAGAAAGCAAGATCCCTGCCTCAAAGAACTTTCAATCTAATTTATAACAAAGCTCAACAATTGTGTGGAGCAAAGGATTTTTGTGGAATGATTAATGCATTCCCCTGAAGAGTTGGCTGCACTGAAAAGCTTTTCAAAGTCTATCCCAATCATGCAGCTGATCCAAAAAAAATCTCATGCCTCCTGCTTTGTAGCTCATGGGAGTTTACGTAACTCCCCCACCCCAGCCGTGTGCTGCTGCTGTATCTCATCACCTCCCTGTCACATTGCTGGGTCTCCCAGGTAGGCAGACAGTAATCCTTTGTCTGCCTGTGCTGGGACAGAGGAGTTGGGGGTAAGGCTGGGGCGGCAGCATGTTGAGAGGTGCAGTCAGGTGCATCAAGGTGTGGGGGTGAATAGGGAACCCTTGGGGTGGGGGCAGCATGATGTAAAATTGTAGCTGCAGTCAAGCAAGGTTGGTCAAGCCAAGACATTTATTTTTTTTAAAGATACACTACAAAATTTTTACTGATCACCAAACTTTTTTTTAAAACTATGGTTGGTGTTAGATCCCTAAATTTGAACCCAACCCTCAGCTACAGCATGGCAGAAGGTTTACATTTACATTATGTAAAATATATGGAGAAAAAAGGTTGGTTATCAGTATAAAGTTTGCAGATCACCAGTAAAACTGTCCTGGATTGGCAACCCTGGTGCTTTGGTTGTCTGGAGTCTAATGAAGGGTGCCTTCTGTCTGTAAAGGTGAGAACCACTGTTTTAACCTTTTTGTTTCTTACAGGGCCACAATAATCAAGGTCATGTCTCAACAGCAATCCCAAGACCCCCACTAAAAAACAAGCTGCTCCTACTTGCTGAAAAAACATTTTGTGGTTGGATTTTGAAGTGTGTCCAAGGCCACACTCAGAGGCTCAATCTCAGGTACACTCTTAAGAATGACGTCTGGCATTGCTCTACAGGGAACCTCACCATGTTTTGCAATATGTGGCATGTGCAGTGCAAGATCAAGCAGGTCAGATTTGGCTCTTGGTAGCTGTCTCTGGATCTCCACATAAATACAATAGGCATGCCCTGAATCGACTACAACTATGGAACCATTACTCCAGTGCTTGCACATCTTAAGTAAGTTTCAAAGCACAAATGCAAAACATACATTGTTCAGCTGTTTGCATCTGAGGCCCTGAGTACATATCTTAGTGACCAAGGTGCTATGGCACTCTGGCAGGCTGCCAGACCTTGAAGGGTGCCAGGAGGTGTGAAAAGATAAGCAAAGCGTTAAGAGATAAGCAGATAAATGCAGGCTCAGGCTTGTCCCTGCCTAGCTAATGCCCCACCCCCACTGCCCAACCCCTCTGCAAGGGAGGTAAGCACTGGAATATATAAACTGGTTTTTGAAATTAAGTGCCACTTAATTCACAAAAGTTATGGAGGGGCCATTGAGTCCAGCAAGGGGTGCTTCAAGTCCAAAAAGAGTTGATAACCTCTGACATAGGCATATAGGACATCTGCTCCAGGACAGTGTGTGTATGTGGGTGGGTGGTGCTTTAATTAGATTGAGCCGGTCTAATTAAAGCTCTCAGTGTCATGTGTTTCAGCAGTCCTGTGATGAAAAATGGTGGCAGGGGCACTTTAACTAAGGCTCATCAAACAAGCTTTAGTTAAAGGGCCCGTGTTGCCATTTTTTCAGTGCAGGTAATTACCATGTTCCAACAGACTCAGTTAATTGAGTCTGCTCCAATGCACTGTAATTGCAGAGCATCAGAGCAGCCTCCCTACATGTGTATAGGAGTCCATAAATTTTACATGTATATGAATATATCTAAACTTGTATTTCCCATCAAGAATGACTGAGGGGGAAGGGAGGAGGAGGGTGGAGCATAGTCACCCACCACCCTCCGCCACCGCTGCCTCCCAAGAGTGGGGGAGCAAGGAGTCTTGCATGTGGCAGCTGCCACCACCATCCACCACTCCGCATCTGGCTGCAAACAACCGCCACCTCCCCCCCGCATGACAGTTTGGACAGCATATTGTTTTTAGCTCTGGTAATCCATACTCAAATATGGTTTTTTACTTGCAAATACTTATTTACATAGATGCTGCATGCCTACATGGTGGGTGTGTGTGTGGGGGGGCAATTATTTTGGGTGGAGGACCGCTTACCAAGTTTTTGCAAGCTGCTGAGCGCTGTATGGGTAGTCCTGCCCCTTGACAGGTGCTATGCCCCTCTGTGGCCATCTTGGGACCGGAAGTCCTGCCCTACCTTCTGACCTTTCCAACCAGAAGTCCCACCCCTTGCACCTGGAAGTATTCCTTTGGGGAACACAGGGTTTGCCATCTTAGGGGAAAACCCCCCCAAAATTATATACTAAAAATCAAACGTCCATAATAATATATTTTAATTTAGTTAAAAAATACATTTTTGTCCTGATTTGTCTGTGTTTGTGCTGTACATGTGGAAGTGATTGCATAATAGCTGCAAAATGCAGTCTTAATTGTATATTGTGTGGGGTGTGCAGGGGTGCCGTGGGGGTATGGATGGGTGGGTGTGGGGTTTGTGGCGAGCTGTGGGTGGGTGGGAGGGAATGGGGGTTTGTGGGGATGTGTGGATATGGTATTGAGGATATGGGAGCCAAGTGATGCAGAGTGGCCAGCAGGTGGGTGGGAAAGTAGGGAAAGTGGCAGCGGGGGGAGTGGAAGTGAGCAGAGCACGGGGCCTGCGTTGGTATCCCGGGGCCAATGCCAGCAGGGGGCCAGAGTGGGCCAACAGGATTGTGAGGCTTGGGCCGGCAGGGGTACATGGAGCTGGGTTGGGCAGCCAGGAGGGAGAGAAGGGACCTGGCCGACAGTTTGGCAGCTTTGGCACTCCTTTCTGCTGTGCAAGGTGGAGCGGCCCTTGCAACGTTCCTTGGTATGGAGGAGGAGGACGACGACGACGACAAGGCGGACTCAGTTGCCACAGCCTTCTCCTTGTCGCCACACTCACAGTGGTGCCACTTGTGGGAGCAGCCACTGCCACTGCAGTGCTTCCACCATGCCAAGCTGTTGCGCTCCGCCTCTTTGTGCAGCTGCCACTGCTGGGCCCTCACCTGCTGCTGTTCGTGGCTGGCATGGGTGTCTCAGCTTAGTGCGAGGCGGTGCCGAATGCAAATGCCATGGGGCAAGCAGCACTTGGGCTTGTGGTGCAAGCAGCTCATGGTATTGCTTGTGCGAGCAATCATTGCTGTCACAGTGCTCCCACCATGCCTGGCTGCCATGCTCTGCCTCCCCGCACCCACTCCTGCAGCTGCCATGGCTGCTGTTCCTGGCTGCCACGGGTGCCTCAGCCTGCTGTCAGGATGGCACTGAGCGCAAGCAGCCGCAAGGCAAGCAGCGCTTGGGTTTGCAGCACGGACTTGCGGTGGCAGCACAGGAGGCAGCGCAGATTCATTGCCCAACAGTAGCCGCCTACTGCCACAGAAGCAAGGCAGAGCGGCCCTTGCAGCACATTTTGGGGCTACCAGCATGGTTGTGGCAGCCATAGTGGAGGAGGTGGTGGCAGAGGGATAGGCCGCCACCACCCTCCCCTTGTCACTGTGCTCATGGTGCTGGTCGCAGGAGCGGCGTGAGCCATCATGGTGCTCCTGCTGCGCCCAGGTGCCACACTCCACTTCCCTGCGCAGCTGCTCCTCAGGCAGTGGGCGGCTGCCACAGGCGATGAGGCCAAGCTGTTTCTGCCACACCCTTGCTGCGAGCCTGAGTACTGCTTGCCCCACTTGTGCTTGCTGCCGTCCCCACAGTAGGCTAAGGCGCTTACGGCAGCCACAAACAGCAGCCCCGGTGGCTGCAGGAGCAGGTGCAGGCAGGTGGAGTGTGGCGTCAAGTACAGTGGGACCACCCCCATGAATGGCACCGCAAGCGTGGTGACAAGAAGGCAGTGGCATGCAAGCCCTCCTTGTCCTCTTCCTCTGCCATGGCCCCCAAGCCCTGCTATCGCCACAGCCACACTGATGGCCCCGAGGGGTGCCACAAGGGCTGCTCCACCTCGTGTAGCAGGAAGGAGCAGGAGGCCAAGTTGCACCAGAGGTGGCCCAAAGCCACCAAGCCGTCAGCCAGGTCCCCTCTCTCCCTGCTGGCAGCCCAGGCCAGCTCCATACACCCCTGCCAGCCCAAGCCCAGCACTCCTGCTACCCCACTGCGGGCCCCACCAGCACTGGCCCCGGGACACAAGCACAGACCTCATGTTCTGTTCACTTCCACTCCCCCTGCCCCTGCTTTCCCCATTTTCCTGCCCACCCGCTGGCCACTCTGCACCACATGGCTCCCAGCTGCATGGCCAGACCATGGGACTCAGGAGCCAGCCAGGCCCTGAGGACTGGGGCGATCCCTGCAGTCCTCCCCTGCCCCCCCCTCCCCCGCCTCCCTCTCTTACCTGAATTTCCAGCTCTGGCACAGGCACGAATAGCCCCATGGTCCCAAGCCAGAAGCCCCTGCTAGGCAGGGGTTTCCTGCTGGGGCGGGGCAGGGCCTGGTGGGCCCTGCTGTTGCAGGAGCCTGCCATGGCTTCCCTCGGGTTCTACTGCCCCTGGCTCCTGTAATTTTGACAGGAGCCAGAGACAAATAAATATAAATTTTCTAAATTTTTTAGGGGCCTCACAGAAGGGCCTGGTGGGTCAGATCCGGCCCAGGGGCTGTATTTTTCCCACCCCTGCTATATGGGGACTTGCTCTGGTCTAGCTAAACTTATGGGGAGAGGGGAGAAAGAACACAGATAACACCTCTGCCAAATGCAAATAAAATCTTACTAATGAAACCAGGTAACTTCTAACCAAGGCTATTCCTTTCCAAGTATTTACGGCTGCAGAGCTGTGTGAAAATGTTATCATAAGAAAGTGTCCACAAGAAAACTAGTTTTTTTCCCCATTTTGTGTTGACTTAAAAATGCAGAGCATGTTTTATTTATAGTTTTAAAAAAATCCTCTTGAAATGGTGCCTGAAAAATTTCAGTTTCAAAGCTGATAGCTGTATAAAGTTACAGGCAAGTGAAAACAGAGGGCTAAATTAAAAGCATTTGAAATCTTAACCATAGTGGAATAAAAATAAAATTATTTTATTATTCTATGTATAAAGTCACACACAATTTTAAGCTACCTTTCATAGACAATATTTTATAAAACTCCTCACAGTGCAATAAAACACTAACACCGAGACATTTCCTCTGGTCTACACTTTATAACCAACCTGTGATTACCAACCACAATTACAAAGCCAAATGCTCTAAAGGGCTTGTAAAGCAACGTTTATAAATGGAAAAGAAAAATGAACCAAGTTTAGACCACAGCTAAAAGACCAATCTGCTCAGGAAAAAACATATTCCAAACTCAGAGCACAGCCTTATTGTCAGCATACATTATTCAGTGTTAACATATTCCACTGTGAAAACAAGTAGGAGACTGGAAAAAAAAGGGCTATGACAAACCTGTTATACATTTTAAGTATTTACAAATCCAGATTTTCATTCAAGTAGATTTTATGTCAAATTAGGGCTCCTATACACATGTAGGGAGGCTGCTCCAACACACTGCAATTACAGTGTGTCAGAGCAGACTTGATTAATCGAGTCTGCTGGAGCGTGGAAATTATTGCACTCCAGCAGCCTACAGTGCCATGTGTATCAGTGTCCCTGTGCTGAAAAATGGCAGTGGGGGCACTTTAACTAAAGCTGGTTTGACAAGCTTTAGTTAAAGCTTCCCCACTGCCATTTTTCGGCACCGCTGTTTAAAGTGCCCCCCCACCCTCCCTCCAGAGCACATGTATAAATGTCCTTAAATATTAAAGTTACTGCAGTAATTTAGAGCCCAAGCAGCAGTTCAGCTTCCTGGTCAACAAAATCTCTTCTGTAAGAAAACTATATGTACCATTCTCTTCAAAGGGTAATTTTTCAAACTACGTGTAATGGTAATTCTAAAGGAAAAATAAAAGAAGACCAGAAAGTAAAGGGTCAATACAAGCACTTAAGACAAGGTTTCAACTGACTGGTGAATGTATGAGTTATGAAAAGATTAGTTTGAAATGCAATGTTGTCCCGACACTCTATATCGACCTATCTACCAGTCTGGAGTCTCACCACTGGAATATATACAGTTTTAATTGATTTTATTATTAAGCATAGATAAATGTCCACCTGCGTGTTCTGAACCGTACAAGATGCTAAGTGAAAGACTGCTTCTGGCCCAAGCAACTTATAACCTAAGGGCTCCTATACATGTGCAGGGAGGCTGCTCCAACATGCTGTAATTACAGTGTGTTGGAGCAGACTCTATTAATCTGGTACTTACCATGCTCCAGCTGACTCCAGCCTCACGTGTATCAGCATCCCCATGCTGAAAAATGGTGGCAGGGAGCTTTAAACTAAAGCTCATTTGACAAGGTCCAGTTCAAAGTGCCCTGCTGCCATTTTTCAGTGCAGGGATGCTGATACACATGATGCTCTGGGTGCTTTCATTAGCATGGCTCTTAGAGTTGAATTAATTAAAGTGTCCCCCCACCACACATCTCCTGGAGCACATCTATAAATGCCCTGAGAGAGAGAAGGATCACTGCCGAGCCATTCCATGAATGTACTTCTACATGTATATGGAAAATGAAGAAATAAAAGAGCTATGAAATACAGGTAAGAGATTTCAAAAGAAGATAATGCAAAAATGACAGATTTGATATTTTTTAGATTGAAATGGAGGCAGTGCAAAGCAAAACGGAGATAACAGCAGCAGACGTCAGTGGTGGAAAACAAAATGAAAGACCAAGGAAGGTTTTAAAGGAGGAAATGTGGGGCAATGGAGAAGACATGTCATAGCAAGAACAGGGATCAGCATGTCATGGCAAGAACAGGGATTAACACGAAAACCGGTGTGATGATGAGCAAGGGAGAAAGAAAGTACAGCACAAGGGATGAGGTGACAAGGGAGGAATATGTATATAGTCTGCATAGCTGCAGAGAAATTTTAAAATGTTGACAGGACTACTGTTGACATGACAGCGCTGGAAAAATTTGAGAGCAATGTCAGAGAGACAAGAGAGAAGAAGATGGTTATAGTACTCCATACTATAGTATTCCATAGTATTCAGAGACACCTGAAGGGTGACTTAGGGCAGTCAAGACCAAAAGTGGGAGCAGTTTTTATCAGGCAAGGTGATATGCTTTGGAAAGACCCAGTACATCAGGAGAAATGGGAATGAAGAAATGAAAGAAAAATGTCAAGGTATCAAGCTTGAGAGACAGGGAGGAGAGTGAATTTGTCAACAGCAATGGACAAAGAGGGAAGATTTATAACAAAAGACGAGTTCAGCATTTTCATCATGGTCAGATCTGACAGCCATTAACACAGATTGATAAAAGCTTATGGGGGCAGATGAAGTCAGGCTAGGGGGAGTGGGTATTGCAGTGCCTCAGGAGAAACCCTTGGGCAATAACAACAGAAAGGGAAGATCCATCAAATGACTAAAACAGGAGGAAAACTAAGAGAAGAGTTACACAGCCCAGGGAATTAGGGTGTATCAGAGAAATGGATGGTTGACTGAGTTAGGAGCAGCAGGCAGAATGAGAAGGAAGGCAAACCAACCCAACAATGAGATTCAAAATCAGTGGATATATTAAAACATAACTCACTTCCAAAGAAACCTCCTATATATATTTGTATCTGTTGGCTCCTGTAATAAATATTGTTGCTATTGTTTCTGGAGTACATGTGTAAGTAATTTCTAATTAGGCTTATTAACATTAAGTAACATTTAATTCAAAGGAACAGAAAACTGCAGGTTTTGTGTCTAAAATAGTGTCTAAATCTTTTTTTTCCCCCAAGTGTAAACAATGGGATTAGAAAGTAGGGAAAAAAACACAAAACAAATATTAAATTCAAACAATAACAACAATGCAAATGAAATGAGGGTGAGAAAAAGAGAATCCTGTTGAACTTTACTATAATGTGGCACCTATATGAAAAGGCTCTTGAATGATTAATATATATTATGAGCAAGTTGTGGACATGTGTAGCATATAGATGGATATTCACTCTTCAGTAGAACATAAGATAGGTGGTTATAATACATTATTATGAACATATTGTCAAACTAGATCCTGTAACAGTTGATTAAACTTATATTGAAATGCTATAAACTATTTATAACTTTACCCTTAACGTAAGTCATGACTGAGAACTTTCAACTTGTATCATTATTCCTGTACTTCAATTAAGAGGGAAATTACTGCAGTAGTTTCTGATTGTGCACCTTCAAATAAAGAGCATGTCAGAGCAAGCACCATTTCTATGTATTTTCTCCTCTTTGATCAGCAACTGGATTATGTTGTCATTCAGTACCACCTGACTCTTTTAAGAAGTGGATGTTAAAAAAATAAAATAACACCACTTTCCAATCACTTCCCTCCCATAAGTGGAAACAGAACCAAGCGTAACAAGCTATTCTGTAATGGGAGATAAACATCTGTCTCCACCTTCTGATTTTTTTGTGCCAAATGCAAGTTCTGTGGGTGGGAAGCACAGAAGAATACATCTCTCGTGTGTGACTCAAGTCCTCTGACAATTTAAACATTTTGAGCAGCCAGTGCTTTTCCAGCCTCTGCATTTTCATCACTTCTCAGCCACACCTTTTCCCAGTCTGTCGTTTTCAGCATGATGGAACACTGCCGAGGGCAAGGCCTGGACATATGGTTGATGAGCAGCATAATGAAGGGTTTCTTGTATGATAAAGAACATTTCTTCTGTGCTGTTTACTCAAAGTGCCTACAATATGTACCATCAAATGTTTCAGAAAATAAAAACCACATGCAACTGGCACACTGACTACAATGCAGGAAGGTCAAACGCAGCAGGTAACTCACAGAATCCTACCAAGCATGCTGCAGCTAACTGTCTTTAGTACAAAGTCTCTGCATGCAATACTCCATGCAGAAATATATTGGGGGCTGCCTCTTTGCAAGAAAAGGCTTTGTTTCACGTGGCTAAGCTGGAATACCATTAAATAGTAGTGTTGCACTGCATGATGGGAGGTTACGTGAGTGCAATAAGCATCTTGGGCGTCTTTGCTATCCCCTGCACTCTAATCTAAGGGGCAACATTTTTCAAGGTTCCCCAGATTCCAGGTTAATTCTGGACTCTCTGGTTATGAGTTTGAGAACAGAAGTGGAGCTCTAAATTGATATTCATAGTTAAAATGATAGTGCTGCGTAGGCAGAAACAGCACAGCTGGAAATGAGGAAACTAGAGGTGACTATTAGCTTTTTGTTCCTGGGACATCCCGAAGTCAAATGGGTAAATTTAGAACAACTCAAAGACTGCCCTAACTGACATGAGTTTATGATGCTCCCCTTTGGAAGCCATTATGTCCTTATTTTTCCCAGCACCTACAATCCCTTCTTCTGCCCTGATACTGTAGATACCAAAAGGAATGAAGGAACATATTTCAGCTTTATGACAACAGAAAATATCACTCAAGGAAGGTTTCTGGTGACATATCACAATATAGGCACTGGAGAGGAGCCTGAGGGCCAGGACCAAAGATTCTTGCAGTATTCAGCATGATTTTCAACTACCCTGAGAGAAGGAGGGGCTTGGGGACAATCCTAAATGTTCTTTTTCTGTGAAGAGAAGTTTTTGGTTTTTTTGAATAAAAGCAAACTGGTTAGCTGAGGGAAATTTACACTGACAGCGCATTTCCTCCCTATTCTAACCTGTGTCTAGTTTTGGGCACTGTGCTTCAAGATGCTAACAAACTAAAAGGATCCCAGTAGAAGGAAAGAAAAACTATTAGAGGCTTGGGGAATATAATTTATGAGGATAAAACGAAAGGATTAGGATTAATTACTCTGGAAGAGACAGAGGGGGCATGAGGTGGCAAGAAGCCCCCACAGGCACTAAGCAGGCCCTCCCTGTCCCGGTAAGCTTACCTCTGGGAATGGAGCCAGAGACGTAGCCAGAGCCGGTGTTATACTGGCTCTCCAAACAATTAGTAGGGCCAGTATACTGTAATGTATATGCTGCAATTAGCGGCGCCCGGCTAATTGCAGCAGCTGGTGACACTGCTGCAGGAAATTCAAGGCAGGGGAAACAGTATCTTGCTTCAGGCTGGGGACAGTCTTTCCCCAGCCACCCTAATTTCAAAGCTCACAGGAATGTCCCTCTCCCTTGGTGGGAGAAGGACGCCAGAGAATGGGAGCTCTGTCCTCTGGGATCAGGGTATGAGGCTCCAGGCCCCTTAACATATAGGCAACTGACTGGCTGAAGCTGACACTGGAACTCTTTAAAAGCGGGGCTTGCTGGGAATGATGGAACCATGAGTAGAACACCAGAGCAGCTGGTAAGTGGATGGGCTGTAGGGGAGGCGGATCTCTGAGGAACACTGTGGCACTGTTTTGAGTACCCCGTCATCGGGTTGCTCGGAAAGAAGAACACCACTGAACCCCTCCTTTCTTCAGGTAACAAGTCATGGCAGGAGAGTTGGGGGACCCTGACCAAGGGGGTAGTGTGGTACTCACAGCATTTACCAGAAATGCCACAGCGGTGCACTGGCCGGGAACTGAAATTCTTACGCCAGCAGATCAGTGATCCCAACCCAGGTGGAAGTAGTCATGGAGGTGCCGGCTGTAGCCCACACAGAGCTCCCGATGCAAGCCATCCAGGTGATAGGGCAGGTGCTGGAAATACAACAGCTGCAGGGTGCCCACCAATAGGAGTGGATGCAGCGTAATGCCGCCCTGTTTAAGATGCCGCAGGATGATCACCCCGAGGCCTACACTGAGGTGTTCAAGAGGACGGCCCTCCAGACCGGGCTAGACCACACTCAGTGGGCCCACCAGTTGGGTGCCCTAGTGGTAGACCAAGCCCAAGCGGCCTACTGGGCCCTGTCCAGGGAAGATGCCTGTAACTATGATACAGCGAAGGCTGCGATCTTGTACCGGCTCAAGATTTCCCCTGAAAGCCACAGGCAGGCCTTCCGAGCCTGGAAATCAAAGGAGGTCAAGAGGCCTCGTAGCTTACTACAGTACCTGCGAGACGTGCTGAATAAATGGCTTCATGTGGGTTGGTTCAACTGAGATGGGGTCATAGACCAGGTCCTGTTGGAACAATTCCTTTGTGACTTGGAGGAGGACACTCAGGTATGGGTAAGAAGACACCAACCACAGAGCAGTGAAGAAACCCTCCGCTGTGTGCAAGGCCTCCATGCCCCAACTGGGAACATGAGTCAAGAAGAGGAAAAGAGGATAGGGCCTCAGAAGGGGATGATGAGGGGTGTAGTTTGCTACAATCGTGGTCGCAAGGGAGTGCGGACTGGGTTTTAGTGAACTAAGTCACAAAATGGCAACATCCACTCCACCTACAGAGACAGCAAGGGAAGCTGACCGAGGCAAGCTCATGGATTGTAGTTTTGGTGCTACATCACAGGAGAAGGCTGGGAACACCTGGTCATGACGGCTCGGACCAGGGATCGGCAATGCGAGCAACCCTGGACACGGGATGTTCACAGTCCCTACTCCGTGCAGATCTGGCCCCAAAACCGGGGGCGAGGGAGGCCAGCCTTTTAGTGATGACCTGCATCTTGGGTGGTGAGATGCGCTTCTGGAGTTGCTACCTCCCCGAGAGTAATGGAGTTCCAAGGCAAACTGAGGGTTGGCCTGGCTCCAGTGTTGGCCTGTGAGATGATCTTAGGCCAAAAGTGGGAACCGTTTTACACGGTACTAGAACTTTGGTCGCTATTACACGAGGAGAGAAAGTGATTAAGAAGAGGTGAGGGCTGGGCAGGAGAAATAGTCTCCCTGCAGGATGGAACTATCTGGGACAGCATTGACATGGAGCAAGTAGCAAGTGCGGCGCAGTTTCGTCGAGCACAAGAAGAAGATCCAGAGCTGCAACGGCAAGTAACCAAGGAGCTAGGAGAGGGGACATCCAGGAGCCACTCTGACTTTGAGGTAATGGTGGGGGTTGCTGTACTAGGTCCAGAGGGGTCAGAAGGGGATGGCAGAGAAGTGGCAGATAATGGTCCCATCCCCATTTCGCAGGTAAATCTGGAGACTGGCATACAACTCCCCACTAGGTGGCCATTTAGGGTGTACCAAAAACCAGGGCGAGACTAGTCCAGGATTTCTTTTGGCCCCGTCTACAAGAGGATGTGGATAGGTGGCGTGCAGCATGTCCAGAGTACCCAAGAATGGAGACCTCAGAAGGTGCCTTTGCAACCCATGCCAAGCTAATAACTGAGACGCTGTTCTCTCGCTTAGGGCTGGACATTGTGGGTCCCCTCCCAAAATCTCACGGAGGTACCAATACGTATTAGTCCTGGTGGATTACGCCACACGTCTTCTAGAAGTGGTTCCACTTAGGTCCATTACGGCTACCTGGGTGGTGGAAGAGCTCCTAAAGTGGATCGCCTGTGCAGGAATCCCATGAGAAATACTCACCAACTAGGGGACAAATTATGTTGCGTGTAATGAAGGCACTTTGTAGCACCCTGGGCATCACCCATCTGAAAACATCTGTTTACTACCCCCAGATTAATGGCTTAGTGGAGAGACTTAATGGGACAATCAAAAGCATGCTCAGGCATTGCACATAAGAGGACCCACATAGATGGAACACAATATTAACCCCACTATTATCTGCCCTGTGGGATGCACCACAATAGTCTACGCAGTATTCACCCTTTCAGCTGATGTACGGCCACAGCCCCAGATGTCTATTACAGATTGTCCGAGAAGAATGGGAAAGGCCGGTGGGACCCGGAATGATAGCAGAAAGATAATCAAAGGAACTACAAGATCGCATAAACAAGGCCCAGCAAATTGCTTGCCAGAATCTTCAAGTCACGCAAGAACAGCAGAAGACCCAGTATAATCAAAGAACAAAACCCAGGACATTCCAGCCTGGAGATATGGTATTAATATCGCTTCTAGCTTTGACGAGTAAGCACCTGTCGAAGTGGCAAGGCCCATTTAAAGTGACCCGTAAGGTAGGTCCAGTAGATTATGAGGTGCTTAAGACTGGGCACTGCCGTGAGCATCAAATCTATCATATCAACCTCCTCAAAGAATGGAGGGCACCATAAGGGCTGGATGGCGCAACACAAGGAAGCAGGGGAGGAGTTGAAACCCCCCCTGCCCTGAGTTAAGAGATGAAACAACACAGAGGGTGCAAGTTCAGCTGGGGGAAGATCTGAATGCCAAGCAATGGCGGGAACTGATGGGGATGATAGAAACCTTCTGGGATGTATTCCAAGAAATCCTGGGATGGGCATGAGGAATAGAACACAAGATAAAATGCTGCCGGTCACACTAGTCAGGGAATGATGGAGGCCTATACCTCAGCAATTACAACAGGAAGTACAGCAAGAGATAGAAAAATGCAGAAGGAAGGAATTATCCTTGGCACAGTCCAATTGTCCCAGTGTCCAGACCTGATGGGTCACTCCCCCTGTGCATCGACTTCTGAAAGTTGAATACACTAGTGACCTTCAACGCCTTCCCCATGCCCCACATCACCCACCTCATCGAGAGAATCAGGGAAGCAAGGTATATATCCATTATCGACTTAGCCAAAGGGTAGTGGCAAATCCTGATGAGACTGGCTGAGTGTGCCAAGACAGCTTTTGGAGCACCCTGGGGCCTGAGTTTGTATGAATGCCCTTTGGGCTGAATGGAGCTGCAGCTACCTTCCAGAAGCTTATGGATTCCCTGCTGGCACCACATGCAGCATATGCAGCAGCATACATTGACGACATAATCATCTTCAACTCAGACTGGCCACAACACCTTGACGCCCTGAGGGCTGTCCTGGGAGAGCTCAAAGCGGCCAGTATGACTGCTAATCCAAAAAAATGTAAACTGGCGGGTAAAGAGACCAAGTACCTGGGGTTTTGTGTAGGCTGGGAAACTATCTGACCCCTCGTGGACAAAGTGGATGCAATACACAGTTTCCAAGAGCCGTATAACCATCACCAACTCCGGTCCTTCTTGGGGTTCATCAACTACTATTGCAGGTTTATACTACACTTTGCAATGCTCACCACACCCCTCACAGATGCACTCAGAGGACAGGCGTCAGGGATACTAAGATGGATGTCTGAAATGACAAAAAGCTTTGAGGATCTGAAGGAGGCTATGTATCATGATGTGGTAGTACATACTCCTGACTTCTCTGCCCCTTTTAGCTTATAGACCAATGCATCTGGCAGCGCCCTAGGGGCAGGCTTACTACAAAGTTGGAGGGAAGATGAGCGCCTGGTTGCATTTTGCAAGCCGCAAACTTAGCCAAGCTGAAACCAGGTATTCCAAAATAAAGAGGGAATGCCTAGCCACACACTGGGCAGTAGAGTATTTTAAATATTATCTGATTATCCTGGTGGTGATGGATCATGACCCACTGCAGTGGTTAACCAAAACACAGAAAATACCTGTGTAACCCACTGGGCACTCGCTCTTCAACCTTTCAAGTTCATGGTAATGCACCGCCCCAGCAAAGATAACCTTGTGGCAGATTTCCTCTCTAGATATATCAGCTCCGAGGATCCAGCTGAGAAGGCACGCCAAGCGCATGAGAGGAAACACCAGACAACGTGGGATGCCCAGCAAGATGTCAAAATGCCACAAGGCAGCTTAAGGGGTGAGGTATGTGGTGGTGAGAAGTCCCCACAGTCGCTAAGGGTGCTGGGGGCATCCCCAGGGTGAACAAGCAGGCCCCCCGTGCCCCAGTAAACTTACCTCCGGGAGCGGAGCCAGAGACGCAGCTGCAGCTGCGTGAGATGGCATTACGCCGGCTCTTCAAATAGCTGTTTCCTGGGTGGGGTGGTGCCTGACTAATTGGAGCAGCTGGTGCTGCTACCACAGGAAATTCAAAAACCCCGCTGGAAACCAGCGGGGGGAGAGAAGGAGAGAACCACTGGGGAGCTCGCCAGGCAGGTGGTCACTCCAAAGGCTGGCAATAGCAGCATTGCAGGCTCTGCCCCCAGATTCAAAGCAGGGGAAGCAGCATCCTGCTTCAGGCTGGGAATGGTCTTTCCCCAGCCACCTTAATTTCAAAGCTCACAGAAGTGTCCCTCTCCCTTGGTGGGAGAAGAACGCCAGAGAATGGGAGCTCAGCCCTCTGGGATCAGGTTCTGAGGCTCCAGGCGCCATAACATACAGGCAACTGACCAGCGCTGAAGCTGATGCTTTAGAAAGGGGCTTGCTGGGAATCGTGGAACCATGAGTAGAACACCAGAGTGGTTAGCAAGTGGACGGGGTGTAGGGGAGGCAAAGCCCCGAGGAACACTGCAGCCCTGTTGTGAGTACCCCCGTCATCAGGTTGCTTGGGAAGAAGAACACCACTGAACCCCTCCTTTCTTCAGGTAACAGGAAGTCATGGCAAGTGAGTTGAGGGAGCCCAAGGGGGCAGTGTGGTACTCACAGCATTCACTAGAGATGCCACAGGGCATTTGATAACAGTCTTCAAATACCTATATGGTGGTTATTAAGAAGATGCTGACCAACTATTCTTTTGTGGCCACCAGGTACAGAAAATGGAACAATGGTCTTAAATTGCACCAAGGGAAATTTTGCTTCCTATTGTTATAGGAATCACAACTTGTGGTAGAGGTGATAACTTTTATTAGACTAACTAGATTTTTGCATAAAAAATTCTTTAATTGCAAGCTTTCAGGCACAAACACCCTTCTTCAGGCATAGGAGAAAACACTGTAAAGTTCTCCCAGGCAGAAATTAAAGTTCATATTTCCTAGGAGAGTTAAAAGGCATTCTTATAGGAAGAACTTTCTCATTCTGAGGGTGGTTAAGCATTAGAACAGGCTACCCAGAGAAGTAGATAGAAAGACTCCTCCTTGGACGTTTTAACTCTGTTGTTCCCATTACTGTTAAACTAGGGGCTGCTTTTCCAAAGATTCCGATGCAATTTATTATTCTAAAATAACTTCCAGGTACCACTATGGAGTTGCCTTAATTCTATCTTTATGATAAACTTGCTCCAAGGTATACAACCATATGACATGGCATTCAAATCACAGGCAGTAGCCAGCTCTGCACAATCAGTGTAACTGTAGCAGTTACCAATGTAACTGTGCTCTTTGGAGTTGACCCAGTAGTAACAGCTGTCGGAATATTTTCTCTTATATAAAGACAGACCCCTATATGTGTCCCTTTTAGACAAAGATTCAGGCACAGGCCTTTGATATAAGATCAGAATGAAGCATGTGTGCATGAGCATGTGTGTATGTAAAGGCCCCAGACTTAGAAGCATTTACTTATAAAATGGCTACATCATGCAGAGAAAAGTAGACCTCTGCATAGTGAAATTAGCAGTTACATTAGGGGCATCCTACTGAAATAAATGATTATCTCATTTACTAATGACCTGTGAGAAACAAAAATCCGTATGCAACTCATTTCTTAGCTACTGCTCTGCAAAGCAGCACAATCTGTTAACTGACTGCATTAAATATCTAATTGAATTAACTCTCTAACAAGCCTCAGAAAACCTACTGAGAGCACTTTGCTTGATTATAAACATTGGGCCAAAGTAACAGACCTATTGATTTGGTCAACTCCAACTTATTTTCTCCACCCAATTTAATTTGTGTAGAACAAAACCTAAGTTTTAGCAGGGTCTCCCATTCTACCCTCAAGGGAAATAACTTAAAGTGACTCTGGGTATAGGGTTGGTATGTAAAGGGTCAAAGAAAGCATTTATTATGATACAGCTATGGACACGGGTCACATTATAAATGCAAATATGCTTTCTAGTGCAACTATTACACAGTGTTACTGACACGGTCATCTAGAATAAACAGATTGCTCCAAAGGGAAATAAACTAATTGTTCTGTATATTAAGTGTGGCCCCAAACAGATTCAGTCTTATTTCTTTGCAGTTTATCACATAATGAACATACAGTGGTGACCTCTTCCTCTAGCTTCTACTTTAGTTTCGTCTTTTCACCTTACAGCATAAACCCTTCAATACCAGTGCTGTAACCTCAACTACTAGTCTGTCACATTTCTGTTACCCTAATAATGCCTGGTTTCACTTCCTGCACCAGGAATTCAAAATCAACAGTTTTTTCTGCCTAACCTCCTCACATGAGTGTCAAAACATTTCAGTTGTTAATTCCTGACTACACCCAGTTAGGTAAATTAGCCATAGTCTTTTCACTATTGCCTCCCTGGCTACTGTTCTCATCAATATTATTTCCTTTTCCTCGCTATCCATTCTCCTGCCCAGTGATATATATATTTTTTTATCTAGTGCCACAGCCTTGGAGCCAAGTTGATTAAACCTGCTCCAAGTATATGGCCATATGATATGGCATTCAAAGTACAAACAGCAGCCAGATCTGTGCTACCAGTGTAACCACTCTTTGGAGTTGACCCAGTAGTAGCAACTGTGGAAATATTTCCCTTATAAAGACAGACCCCTATATATGATCCTTTTAGACCAGGAGTAAGGCACAGGCCTTTGATATACCAGTGGATCTTAAATACAAAAGTGACACTGAAAACATTTACCTTATTTTCTTGGGGAAAAAAAAAAGAGAGAGAAGACATTTCTACCTTATTTTACTGATATGTTCAAATATTTATATTTGTGATGAACAGCTTTCCTTTGCAGGAACTACACCAGTTAGATCCTGTTATATCATTTAGGTGTCTTATAAATGTCTGTTATTTTATCAGGTATGGAAGCCAATGTGCAACTGCCCAGGTTTCTTAAATACAGGTTTAAAAAAATCATTCATTCTAGTGCTTCTTCTTTTGACATTTCAATTTCTGACTGCTCATGGGCAAGGAAAGGAGTTTTCAAAAAAAATATTGAGAGCTGACATGGCATAAAGAGATAATGATATAATGCATCAAAATAAGGTTTACACTGTGCCAGGTGTTATTATACTTACCTGAGGTGAATTTGTATAATTAAAAGTGAACAATATCATGTTGAGAAGCTAATGAAGCATTCATTTAACTTTGTCTATATCTCAAGACACATCAAAACCCCTAGCTAAAGAAAAATTATTATTAAATATCCAGTCTGAAGATCTCAGAGCTGAGAACTGCTTATATTTTATAGAAGACAAAAATGGTGCAAGGGAAAAAAAAAGCCAAATACAAACTCCATGTTCATACATACATTTGTACATAATAATGTAGTTAAGCACCACAACAGATGACAGGTATAATCAGTCTTAGTAGAAAATACACTAATTATGTTACATGTGAACAGAAAGATTTGCCATGCAAGACAACTTATGGTTAGATATTTGCAGGACTGAAATAGCAAAGGCTACTGTCCTGGGGATAATGAGAAGCAGGACCAGGAAACCCTGCCTGCGGGGCTCAGCACTGAAAAAGACACCAAAATGGAGGAAAAAAGGCAAAACATTTACTTACCTGCAGGAGACGCAATGCTGGAAGACCGGAAGGAAAAGCCCACGCAGTTTAAAAGCTGAGCCTTTATGCGATTAAGGCCAGCAGGTGATGTCACAAGGACGCACCAGCTGGCAAGGATAAAAGCGGCTGCCGGCAACAGGGAGGAGAGAGCGAGTGAGGAGACAGAGGCTGTCTGTACTGGCAAAGGACAGAGCCAGTGTGATCAGGGATCGCCAAGACGGCGAATGGCAGCAGAGGCTGCAAAGGATCTCCCCACCTGGGGTATAAGGTTGGGGTGTAGGGGAGGTAAAGCCCCATAAACATCCCGCAAACAGAGTCGTCATCCCTGAGGGGAACTTCAAGGCTGAACCCTCCAATGATTTAACATTCAAGACATGGCAGGCGAGTTCAGGGAAAGCCAGAGGGACAACCAAAGCCAATCGTGGGGAACCCACAAAGCCAGAGAGCAGACATCTTCTACTGCCCATGCCAAGGCAGCGCGTGAGTGGGCACTCGAGGCCAGGCAGGAGCAGATACAAGCTAACTGTTCAAAAGCATTGACCTCTTAGAAATGTAGTATTCAAGCTAGTGGTTGCTCTTCTGTAGGACAGGGGTGTCAAACTCATCTGGCTATGTAGACAGGATAGGACTTGTTCAGAACGCTGTACCCAGAAAGGACCCTCTATAAACTGGGCAGACAGTTAGGGGGAGCCTTACCCTTCTGCGTAATCTGTCCCTTTCTTCCCGGATAGCATTCATGGTAGCCTTGGTCCTGTTCAGCTCCTCCTCTTTGCTGCACAGCATGGCAGTGAGGCTCTCATTCTCTTCCCTCAAGCCAGCCAGCTCCTTTTCCCATCGAGATCTTTCTTCAGAGAAATTTGGATAAAGGTCCCGACCTAGCACACCTTCTATTTCCTCTACCGTCTGCAAAAACAAAATGACACTAAAATAAAAAGGAGCAAGACAACAGGTTTTGAAGAGAGACTGTTAGCACATTAATCACCACTCTGTAATGATGTTAAAGGAGACACGTAAATTATATGTACAGCATATGCCCCCACATACAGAATTAACGCATTTAAATTTGTACCATTTGTTTAGTTTAACAAAAAATATTTTAAATTGCAGCTAAAATGATAGTATTTTATAATCTCCCCACTGTACAGCACCACAAGCACACTGACAGAAAAGGGGTGCTTTATAAACAAAATCACCATCTCATTTACATACATACATATAAACAATGCTATACAGTTTGCATTTACACAGCAACCTTTCCTCTGAGGATCTCCAGGTATTTCCAGTGCATTGAGTAAGCCTCACCATAGGTAAGTGAAGTGCCTATTTAGCAAGTAAAACAACAGAAAGACATTTCCAGTTTGTGCCTGGCCCTTCAGCAGACATGCAGGGTAGGACAAAACCCAAAGACCTTCTCTTTACTTTAGCAGGCTTTGCTTCAGGGACAACTGCATCTCCACATGTGAGGGTGGCAGAAGGATGGGTTTTTTTATGCATTTGCAGGGACACCCTGTCCGCTCTGGGGAAATATGAGATAAGAGAAGGCGCCTTAGCCAAGCATCTTGCAGGGAAAGGTTTCATTATTCATTAAAATGGTGCAGCCTTTGCAGTCCCTATGTACGTCATGGCCTTAGGAAGGAACGGTGCACAGACCCTTCCACATCTTCCTCCTTGTCTGGACTGTATTTATTTCAAAGACACAATTAACACAGTATGGTTGCCAACTGTCCTTGCTTTGGAAGAAGATGATCTGACTAGCAGTTTCTTTCTCTTGGTATGGGGTCACGTTTCTCCTTCATATGTGCTTGTAATAGGTTCACAACTATAAACTTATTGACCCATACTGGTATGGATCAAATATCAAAATATGCTATTTGTTAGCAGGTGCCTACCCTCATTTGCTGATTAGCAATCCCTTGTAATCATTCTGCAACAAAAAAGCTGCAATCCTTCATTTATTATTTGCACCAAAATCTACAGGTCTCCAATAATCAAATGCAGGAGACAAGACACAGCAGCAGCCATTCCAACACAACTTAACGCTTCAAGGAACATTTAAAATTCTGGATGCATGAATGGATTTCATTCTTGAAATGTGAAGAAGGGGAAATAAATCTCCTTAGAGACAAAGCACAGTAAAAGAGGGTACTGGAGAGTCTCTTGATATTGAAAACAATATACTGGAAAGCCAGTCAAGGAGTGAAATCTCTTATTTGGAATAAGTTTCACATTTACAATTAAATCTACTTACTGGCAATGGTTTAATATGCAACAAATCTGACACGTATTCTCTTTGTCAGCATCCCTAATTTGTTCTGATGCCCCTTTCAAACTGTAGTTTTGCCACAGGAAGAAAAGGTGAAAGAGCAAAAATGAAAAGAAAAGGAAAAGATTCTAAACTCTTTACCTGAAGACCTCTTTTGGAAAAGAAACATAATAGGTTACATGTACCCACCTCTAACACTGACACTCATCCCGCTGCTCTGACAGGCATAATGACAGCAACTATGGATATAAATTAACTAAATCCAAATATAATCCTGACCTTAAACTCCCACAGTCTGATGAGACTGACATCCATTTGCTGACTAAACAGTGGTTCTGGGTCTTTGGATGCTTGGACGCTTTGCCATAGCTCTGGTTTGGTGACTAGCACACCATGGTATTTGTGACAAAGAATAAAAGTTAATTGGGACACAAAATATCTGTGTAACTACTGCATTACTGATTTTTCCTTCCACTCATTAATTAAACAGTGTTACAACAAGTTTGATTGTGTACAGTGATACATCAAAGGTACATCCAGGATCTAGCTTCATGCACTGTAATTAGACCCAGGAGCTGATGATCTGAGCACAGAAGTGGATGCCAGGAACACCTTAATTCCAGTCCTTACTCTGACACTGCTTCCTGTGGTATCAGACAAAACATAAATTCTCCCCACCTCAGTTTTTCTCAATACCTTACGTCACAAAGGTCTGGCATAGAGATCATAGACAAAAACTTTAACAGATGTTTTAATCTTCACAGCTTCATAAGTGCTAGGTATCCATTACTTTGATAGATATTTGATGTTCTAAATATCTTAAGCATTAGTCAGCCTACCCTATGTAAAGTTCTTAAACAAATGTTACTCTTACAATAACACAGATAGATGGGCATTCTGTTCATCTGAAGGTCTTGTATTGTTTGCAAAGCAAGAAACTGCAACTTGTGCAAGCTACAGGTTTTGTTTAGGTCAAACACTTACCAGCAACAGTATTAAAATGAAGATGAAATCTAATCAGCAAAGGAGAAGGACACAGTATTTCTACATATGTGGGCCTGCAGCCAGGAACATGGCTGTAAGTTAAAGCACAGAATCAGGATTCCCGGGCCCTGTTCGTGTTTCTGCCATCTTCTAGGTGCTCTCGTCTAATAGCTCTCAAAGAAAAGAGGCACAAAACGGGCCTGGGGTCAGAGAAGCCAATCTCCAGGCTCTGCATATATATTAACTGTACATACACTCTTAACTTGTTTCTGCCTTTGTTGGATTACATCCAAGGCAGTTTCTTCATCACCTTCTGAAAAGCCTGTGACCCCCTGGCTGCTATTATGATTCTAGCACTAACAATCCAAGGCTACGGCAAACAGAAAAGCATTTGCCTCCCCTATCCCTAGCTCTAAGTTAGTTATGCAGACAGAAATCATGTGGAGACAGGAGAATCAACTGTTGCCACTTACTTACACTGTAAACATCTGACTACTGTTTCACTCAGTAGAGCAGGGGTGTCAAAGATATGGCTGACAGGCTGCATTCAGCCTGTCAGCCAATCCGTGGTGCTGCCTGTTGCTCTAGGACATGTCCCACGTGCAGCATGTGTCGGTCCCAGTCTTCTGCTTGCTGTGTGCACTATACACGGGAAGCTGGTGAGCAAACAGGACTAGTCCAGGGCAATGTGATGGCTCTAGCACAGAGGGGTGGTCTATGGGCCTGATTCTAGACAGCTTGATACCCCTGCAGCAAAGGATAAGTTACCAGCATTAAGCAAGCTAAAGAGTGTTAAAAGGCAGCTTCTGCATCTTAATCTGCCTCCTACCCCACTGAATCCACTTGCTGCACTTTCTGCAGGAGCTCTCCAGTAGGTAGGTAAGAAAAGGCACATCAGTCTTTAAAGAACAGTCTTGGTAACTGAAGATGTTTAATCCCAGTGCTCCATAAATACTGGATTCACAATTAAAAGCCCTAGTCCCAATTTTGAAAGCATTTCAAGAAACTCTTCCAAGATACCTAATGGATTATCTTGCCCTTCCTTCTCATTCTCTCCCTCTTCACCTCCATCACTTCCCCAGACAGCTACATTCTTTCTGCTAGAAGTACCAAACTCTGTCTTGAAGGTGACACCCAGAGGGAGGCAGACCACTGCCATTAGCAGTCCAAAGGCTATGAACTCACTTGAGAAGGTCAGAATGGCTACAGGCCTCTTTTGTTTCTGTAAGGCTTTCAGTTTAGCTCGCCCACAGCCACAATAAAAACAAAGACAGAAAGGGAAGGAGATAGAACCTGGACGAAGAAGAAACAAGAAAATATTGCCTGAAACAATTAAACTAGATCACACAGTTTTACACTGTGACTCAAATAATCCTTACAAAGTGCTCGGATACTATAGAAGATAATCACTTTGTAAGCAACAGATTACATAGAGAAGTGTGGGAAGTCTTAGAAAAGAAATCAAATAAAGTTTAGGCCATTCCAGACAGTAAGTTTTTAAATGTTTGATAAATAAGTGTGAGTCTGGTCACTTATACACTTTATAACTGACAATTCAGTAACCTAAGGAGTCAACGGGAGAAGAACATATTGGCTAAGGACAGACTGTCCTGGGGAACCAGGACGGGACTTACCCGCGGCGGCAGCGAAGCCCGAGCGGAACATCTGCCGCTTGTTTACACTGACGCGACCGGAAGTCAACGTCGATGCCGGCAAACGGACGCCGGTGATAAAAGTCTGCAGAGAAAGGACGGCTGGGGGAACGAGCTAGGGGCCTCGCACCAGCCAAGGCAGAAGGCCTCAGAGGGGAACGGGCTACGGACCCCTCATTAGGAGGGACGGGAAGCCCCTCGAGCAGGATGAGCTGCCAAACGCTCAGCTCGAGGAGCAGAGAACTCCGGAGATGAGCAAACGGCTAACTCCCCAGAGGGAAGGACAGGGAACCTCAGCAGGGAGCTGCAGCTTACCCTGACGGAGGGGACGATACCAGCTATGGCCAGCTGCAGGACGAGTGAGGAGCAGCAGACGAGCTTCGAGGACGAGGAATCCAGCTGCAGGGAATTTTGGGACTGCGAACCTGAGACGTGTGGGACTTGCAGGTCCAGTGTTGGGGCGCTGGTGCGGGGACACGATGCCTCCAGAGAGGGTCGGGACCCGGAAGAGCGCTGAAAAGGCGCAGTCGGGTGGAGGTCGCTGCCAGCCGGCTGCGGTCATAGACTAAGAGGGTGTGGGGTAGATGGTGCGGTAGGGGTTGCCCAGAGGGGACCTAGGAAGGTCCAGGTAAGAGGCCCAGCCAGTAGGGCTGTGGTGGCCTAACTTTCAGTTCTTTTCAGGTTTGTTTTCCCAGTAAAGGGATACCCCAGCTGAGGGGTATAGCTGGGGAGGTAGGGTCAGGGACCCCGTGGTGAAACCCTACCTTGGCCATGACCCTGTCCTGGGTCAACCAGGATATGAGGAACCCGAAGACAAGGGCCGGTCAGACCGGTGAGGCAGTCGGCCCGTCTGTAGGAAGCCAGGTCCCACATTACAGGGGAGCACCAGAGGAGGCGTAAGGCCGGGGTGCAGGGGTGGTGGAGCCCCACAACGTGACCGCCGAGGGATCCCGGGCTGAGGAGTGCCCAGGAACCGTCCTAACTGAACCTAAACAACAAGTCGTGGCGGATGAGAACTAGGGCGGGGAATGGACGTCATAACACCTACTCCAGACCGGTAGCATTCCAGGGTGATCAGCGACGGTCCTCCTTCTAAAGGCGACTACCCACGGGAAGGACCCTCCCCCTCCAGTCTGGCGGTCACACAGACATTACACATAAACTGGTTTAAGTGATGAGAAACTAGTTTAAACCCATAACAGAACAGATGTTCAATGCACATAAACCAGCTCGAAAATGGCTGAAACCCATTTGAGCATGAGTGACTGGTGCCTCCTGAACCTGAGGGACACCCGCAGAAGCCATCAGCAGTGGCAGCCCTGTCAGGGGGAGCACCAGCCCTACCAACAGCATCAGTGTTACACACTGGGGGGACACCGGCCCCATCATTGGAGGCATGTGCATCCCCTACCATGCCTATGGGTTTGAGATAAACCTGGCTGAATGTAGTATTAGACTTAACTGATTTGGCTCAAACCTGTTTATGCAATGTCTGCCCCAGAGCCCTTGCTAGTTTAAGTTAAATCAGACTCCCTCAGCATCCCAGCATGCTCTCTGGGCTGGGTGGGCTCCACAGCAGAACTGGCCCCTCCCCTCTGCTCCCTGGCTTCAGCTCTGGCAGAGACTGCAGGTGTCTGCCTGGCTTCTGCTCCCCCCCTCCCCTCTACCTTACACAGACACACAGCATTAGTTAGTAAACCACATGCTGCCTACGGTCTGTGCTGTGGCAGATGGGACAAAGGCAGAATCTACAGGTAGCTGGCAACGTCCCTCTGTTCTTTTCTTAATGGGGTGATAAACACTGAGTTAGGGAGATAAACAGTGTTTTATCAATTCACTGCTGGGCTGGTGGGGGCTGGAATTCCTCCATAATCAAAGTGTCCCACCAGGGCCTGGCCACACCCTGCTTAGCTCAGCAGTGTAGAAGAGAGGGAGTGCTGCTCTAGCAGCCCCCAGCTTCTATCCCGAGCCACTGCAGGCACGTGCCTGCAGGTCTGGGATGTCTCTGCAGTTACAAACTGATTTAGCCTAGCCAGGTTAGACTAACCTGCAAAGATTGAATCAACTCAGGCTCAGGCTTTTTGAATGTTTGTTCCTAGCCATTAAGAGAAAAGGATGGTGAAAATGCCACATCAAATAAGTATGACCTTCCTAAATTAAAAGTCCTTCAACTGAAGCAGTGTAGAAAATAATTTCTGAATCAAGTAAGACTTAAAACTCTCAATATCTTCACAACTTCTGAGAGTAAAGCTTCTGTATATTTTGGGGATAAATAGGTGTGTAAGTGCTCTCCCATTTTACCCTGCTCAAGGTCCAAGAAATAATAGTAATGCATCTACTTTTGTAACTCACTTAGCCTTAATAGTAAGTCACAAAAAGCAGTAAACAGGAAAAGGAGCCACCCACCATTTGTGTGGATAGTTTTTCAGTTACCAAGCAAAATGAAATAAGATCATGCTTGGGCACCTAATAGAAAGAACAGGATTGGGCCCTCAGTCTTTTAGGTTTATATATCACTTTATCTAAGAAACAGTTTTCCCATCTGACAAAAACTAGAAAATTCTGTTGTCAAAACAAGCTGTAATGATCAATAACTGCTATGCTTAGGACAAAGATTCCTCACAGTAGCTTATTAAGAATTTTAATTAAATTAGAGGACGCCATTCTATTATCTTTATGCGATCATAATCCTGCAACGAAGCAAAGCAGAAAAATGCTGAAAACAGTTAAGGATTTTCTGGCAGGAAAAGATCTCTGAATCCACTCTTCCTGGCAAAACTCCAGATAACACAAGCTAACAAGACTTTTCTGTTTTAAAATGTCTTCTACATGGCACATTCTGAAGGTTTTTTGATGGGAATAACATAAACTAAACAGGTTCTGAAATAGGATGAAGATAAAGTAACAGAAGTGCTTTACATCTTCATCTACTTTCTGCAACTGGACTGCTAAACAGTTTTAATTTGCTTTTCCATCTTGTACCAGAACAACTTGTTTTCCCCACTCCTCATGCACGGTCTGTGGTGGATATTCATGGATAATCTGGTTTCCAAGCTCTTTGTTTGTGCTCTGCTACTTACACTGTTGGACAATCCATTTATGGTTTTGCAATGTGGATAATTAATTACATTAAGATGCATTTCTGTGAGTATTAACCAAATTATATTTTGCTCTGTGCTGGCTTTAGTTAGAAATAATAAGCATAGGATGTGTGTGGCTTACCTACTGGTTTTATAAGAAAATAAAACAACAAAATTGAAATGACAGTGTTTTGCCATGGCCCCATAATTGCAATGAAATAGTATACATTGTATTTACAGATATAGTTACGAGTAAGGTACAGTCACTGAATGCTATCTGACTTAAGATATTACTTGTTAGCTCAGCTACCCTTACTAAGTCAGTTGATATTATACCTTAGTTTCTCCATCTGTAAAATATAAATGAGATCCATTCTTTTAGATATATGGATGAAAAACACGTTTCAAGGCCTACTATTAGCATCTTCTATCCATATATAACAGAGGCATAATATTATATATCTATCCCAGAAAGGCGTTGTGAGGCGCAGCAAGTCTATCTGAAATGCTCCGAGATTCCCAGATGAAGAGTGCTTTAAATATAAAATATGACTATGTATCTCACATGTGTACATGATATATTCAGTGATCAGTAAATGCTGTTGCACCTTAATAGCTAGGTCGCAATGTTCGCTGGCAGTGGTGAGCTGTTCAATGTGTCTGTCCACTTCTGCTACAGACAAACTACAACTGCTCTTCTTCCGCCCACAGACTACATTCTCCAGTCCTGTCAGCACTCTCTGCAGTTCTGAGTTCAAGTCACTGCAGTTATCTGTGAAAGAGAAAGACCATGTTAGACAGGCACCAGCTCTAACCAACCAGAAGACTACAATCTAATATTGATCAATAGCATTTTACAGGAGGGTAACCAGTCTCACTATATCCCGAGGCCTGAATTCTCAAATAACAAACTGCTCAAAACCTAACATATAAACCTGCTATCCACTTATTTGGAGAGATCACTTATTTCAGAATGATTTCTTTGCATGCAGGCATCATTTCAAACACACCACATGTTACCACATTTCTATGCAACCGGACTGCCTAGTTTTTGCTGTTCTCTTTCCTGTCACTGTAGATTATCTTAATCATTCTTTGTGCTTGATCAGAGATTTTCCTCCTCAGAATCAAACTGCTCTTCTGTCCAGTTTACTCAGTGATGCTATAATCTACTAGCTCTTAAAAAGGACAGCCTTTTGGGGATTGCGCTTGAACATTGCCAAATTTTAAAAAAACCTTCAGAAACCATGCCAAGTGATTGCTTTATGAAGCTAATACTTCAATTCTACTGCTGTTTATTTTTTGTGCATTATTGAAAAGGATACTGGGAACATTCATGCAACCCAATAAAAGTATTCATTCTTACAATGCTCCACAATGTAATCACATTAACAACCTGCTTTAGTATAGGAACATACCCACAAGCATCAGATGATCACTCCCTTTCTCCAGTGTTTTGGAGGTACTTTGTCATTGTGGTGTCATCCATTTAACTCCTTAGTCTTGTGATACCCAAACAATCCTTATGCCTTGTGAGCTAATCTTGCAATCTTTTTATATCCTCCCCCAAATTAAATTCAGTGAGAAATAATAGTAGTCCCTCATGTGCACATATGGCCAGACTCACTCTTGGGTTATGAAAGCATCTTGAATATATCCACTTCTGGCCATTAATTCTGTAAGCTTCAAACTATAACAAATTACTGCACTGTAGAGCACATGGTGGTCTTGAATTTTATGATGATGTACTATTTTCACAGAACAGTTAATATTAAAAAGACTGTCATGTATTCAATTTATGTGCATGGGTTACTCCTTTACTACTGCTCCAAATAGGACTTCTTTACAGTCAAGCTTTCCAAATAGATATAACCTTTATGGCTGGAGTTTTCAAAGGCTGGACACAAGCATTCCAGTCCCTCTGAAATTCCCTGGAAGGTGGAGGCCTACCTTACTTAGGCTACTCTGAAATACCTCAGCCCAAAATGGCAACTAACAATAAATGAAGCACAGGGGTACTACAGACTATGACATAAATCACTTTAAATTCAAAATCCAAATTAGTCTCCTTTTTAATTAATATCCAGTCAATTTGTCAAAATTGGCTACCTATGCTACAATTCACTTGTGGATACAGGAAAACAGATAGCTGAGCACAACGCAACATTTGTGTGCAAATCTAGTGCTGCAGTTTAGACAGCCACTTTAAAAAATATGGACTAATTAACGCTTAAAACAAAATAAAAAACAGTCTGAACACTAAAATAATTCTATCCACCAATGCACCAATAAACACTTTCTTTTTTACTCAGGACATGGACCTAACGTTGCTACTCAAACATTTTTGCTACCTCAAAACTGAAACAGAGATTTGGGTCTTTTGTGTTTAAACAGCAGTAGCAATAATAGTAGGTTCTTATTCTTATGTAGTCTTTCCAGCTTTACACAAAAAAAATTAATAGTAGGTTGTTATTCTTATGTAGTCTTTCCAGCTTTACACAAAAAAAATTAAGTGTTCTTTTCATCCAGGAATAGGCCTGCAACAGAGCATAGCCTTGGAGCTAATGAAAAATTAATGTTAGCAAAAGCAACTTCCTGTTAAAAACAAACTTCTCAATGGCATTGTAACTATGGATAGGCAAAAGAATCCTGCATTCTGCATACATGTTAAACCCCCAAGGAAGCCATGTGTCCAAAAACTTCCTACTCCCTCAAAACCCTGCTATAAGTAATTATTCTGTAAAACACATTCCTCTTTATAAATAAAAGTAACTTCTGAGTCAAGGACACACCATGAAAAATATTTAAGTGTGAAATCTATTTGCTTAGCTTGCACTTCTGCAACTCCATAGCTTCCTGTATCCACATTCTGTCCCAGTCGACAAAATAATCCCTTCACAAACAAAATGTCATATGCTAAGTTTTCCACCTAAGGGAATGTTCTTCCCTGAAAATAAGAGTTCATAATAATGTTGGAGAGACCTGCATCTCCAAGAGAAGCTAATTTAAAGCCAAACAACAGGGTTTACAAGCTACAGAACAGCAGATTAACAATTTTAGTTCTTGATATTTTATTGCCTATAGCAGTAGAGAAGCATATCTAAATGTCTTAGTTTATCATGACATGTAAGTGTAGTTGGTGTGTCATTGAGCTTGCTCTACTAATGCAGCATACAGCACCATGTTGTTATCAAGTCAAACTTAAATAACATTATATGGATAAACCAAAATAAGGCTCACTTTTAAAGCAATACTAAAAACATACAAACAGACAGAAGACTGCGGGTGTGTAGGAAGAGTATGGGAATTAGATTAATTCCTTATGAATAAAGTATCATTTTTAATGTGCCTGTGTTACAATGGTTATGTGTACTTCCATATGCCCCTGCTGTGCTGGGAAGTTAAACGCCAACGTTGCATTAATGTATGTACCAGAAAAAGTAATACTGCTCATTGAAATACCGTTGTCCACGATGAGTGAACCAATTAAAGAAAAAATCCACCACCCAAAACACAGAAAAGTAAACTGAATTACAAAAAGCCTTTCAAGTTTGTTATTAGTAAAATAAGTAAAGACAATAAACCAAACTTTTTGGGCTCAGTGTCTAAAAATTAAGCCTTTAAATCAGTAGCCCTCAGCCTTTTTTAGATTCAAGGCATCCTTTGATAGACTCAAGGCACTCCTCAGAAAATGTCAGTGCTTAGTTTTCATTTGATTTTCAACTATAGAAAGATAATAGAGCAATTTCTTCTGTTGCAAAGAACTGAGACCACAATAGGACAAAATGCTTTTAACACTATGGACTCCTATTTGAAATCTCTGATTTTGCCCTGTGAATCTTGTTTGCACACCTAACAAGGCTAACATTGTGTGGCACCCCGTGACACCCCTGAAAGGATCTCAAGGCAACCTGATTGGGAATCACTGCTCTCATAATTAGGCACTTACGTGTGGATTTGGGAGCCTAAATCAGACATCTGAATTTGAAAAAAACTGCCTATGGTTGCTTAAAATATAGAACTATTTTATATATATATATATATATATATATATATATATATATATAAAACCTTACCAGAGTGTTTTAAAATCTTTTAAAAAGTGACTTGAAAACCCTGGATAAGGGACTTAATAAAAGTAATGCTTGTAAATACCCATACTATTGTGAGAGTATCCTATTAAATTCTTTGTTCAAGAGGCTGAAATGCAGGACTTCCTTCAAGCAACATGTTTATTTGTGATCAACTGTCATACTTCTGAACAAAGGGTAATTCATTTCATGTTAGGATGTAAAATGACATGCAGAAACCTTCTTATTTCATATGACTGTTTCAGGAGCCTAGTGCTTTCTGTGTTATTAAACTGCAACTCAGGTCAGTGATTATTGTGTCCAAAGGTCAGTTTACTCTCAGTACAATTCTGCTTTGTAGCATTTGTCTTGGGGAAAAAAATCAAAAGACCTCACTAATGAAATGCACAGGCTTGGTTCAGTGGTGACAGCTTACCACATACAGGGAAGCATCTACTGCATGTTTTGACACAATAAACACAGCCTCACAAAGAGTTTATGGCTTGATATTTGAGAATTTCAAATTTAGCAACGGGAACGAAAAAGATGCCAGTTTTAATGATTTCCTATAATGGTCCTTATGTATGGTAGTAGGACCTATCCACAGAATCTCTTTCACCCCCTGATTCAATTTACTTAATGAGCAAATGGTAGAGAGCTGTTTATTTTTCACATAATAAAATATACAGTTGTGCTTTAAAAATTAGGGAAAGACAAGAGGAACAATCCATTACAGAGATAGGGCAAGAAGCCAAATCATAATAAAAGATTATACCAATGACATGGTTCTGTTAACCTAAAGTTTCGATCAGCAGCAACAAGAGCAGGTCAGTTAATACTAACGTATAAAGGCATAAAAAGGTTTAACTTTTGCTCATGTTGCAAATGTACACGGACATGTCTGTGTTAAGGAACAGGCTAAATTTACTAACAGGAAACACATTATAAAAGAAACGGTGTTTCAATACTCAGCGACTGATTCAGTGTTGATTTACACATCACATAATCCTTCTGAATCAACAAGATTGCAGAACGTGTAAATTAGCCCTGACCCAATTCCCTGGCGTTGAATGAAACTAGCTGAACTCATGAACATCCTCACAGCACCTGGGGGAAAGAACAGGACCCAAGCATCTTGTTTAATTTTTTCAATCCTGTGACATCCAAACACTTATCAAAATATGTGTACACAAAGTAGCACATCAGTTACTGAAAATAAAACCCACAACTCTGAAACCCCTCCTCCCGCACATGAATGCACACACAGAGTTCTGCTTTCAAGCCACATTTTTGGTCTTAATATCCACTCAGTAACAGCAGACTTTGGTTGGCCCTCCTGTACATCAACTATTTGGCACAAATTTATGCCTGGTGTAACTCCACTGAAATGAATCCTATTCTGTTTCGTATCATTTAAGAAGGAGGGGTCACAGACCTTCTCAATTCAACATTCCTTTTCAAGGACTGGACAAACTACCACCCAATGACTCAATAAACTGCATACTTTCCTAGGGATTGAACATTTGCAGGAATGAAATTACAGAACCATCCACCCATTGTATAGTAGGAGCTGTGTCAGAGTTTTTGTGTTTTAAACAGGAATGTTGTTTCTTTCTTGGGATGGCACGTAAGAGTCACCCATCATCCTGAGAAAGCTTTATTCAGAAAGTACAGACCATAGCCAGAGATCAGGGCAACACCACGTGATGCCTGGATAACGACTGCAAAAAGAAAGCATGAAATAAAAAAAAGTTTTGTTAACCAAGTATACCATAGGGCAAACTGCCTTCCAGAGGGGCATATGTAGAGTGGGAGTAGAAGTTTTCTTGAACTTGGGAGGAGGGAGTTTTGTTATACTTTCATATTTAATTCTATTTTTATAAGTTATTTGTCTTTTATTGTAAGCTGCTGTGAGCCTTTATTTGGGAAGGGCAGCATATAAATAAATAAATATAACCACCATTAAAAAAATGATTGTGTTGTTGCCAACTTGAATGAGAATAGCGCATATTTGGTGTTTTGCATAAATCAATAAAGTATGTAGGAAACAACTCTAATCACACCGTACTTTGCCCAAAGAGGCATGGATTTTAGACACTTACAAGAGAAAGGGAAGTAGGTATTTTACAGTGAAGGATGTACCCCTTGTTCCCACTTAAGTAATTAGGACCATTATTTGATCTAGTGGGGTATTATTGATTTAGATATTCTCTCTCTAACGGGATCTCAGTGACGTCTCCAAAGCCTAGAAAAATATATGCACACTAATACTGAGCATACCTTGCTAAAAACACAATATCCGCACCTTCTACTAGCTTTGTATGAAAGCATTGAAATTCCTAACCTGAGCTTAGCTCAAAAAACAGACTCCCTGCCACAAAGAGCATTCTGTAACTCTCCCCAAAGCAGCCAGGTGTCGTTGAAAAAAAAATGTTATCTATCCATAAGTTGATGGCTCTCAGAAAGCAATAGATCTTGAAAATCATTGCTTGGAACAACAAGTTTAAGAGCAATCCTTGCTTTGTTTCCTATGAATGCCTCTTAAATTTATCTGCAATTAGTAATAAGTAACATTTTAAATACAGTAGCAGCATTTAAAAGACACTTTGTCAATTTTGCAAAAATAATTTTATTTCATATTTATTACAGGCCTAAATTATTTCTACTTTTACTTCTCTTCTACACACTGTGATCAGTATTTTCCAGGCTATGATGGCTTTCCTTTTGTCAGAAACATCCTTTCTCTTCAGAATTTCACTCACCCACATCAGCAGTAACCATGGTGGACTGGTTCTCTGGTACTGAGACAGAAGTCTGATCCTGGTCCATGCTGCGTGAATCATCATTGACCTCATGCTGGCTGTGGCTGAGCTCTGATCGCAGTTCTGAATACTCATCTTCTTCCCTAGGGGAGAGGCACAAAGGGAAAAAAAAGATTTAAAAACCCTGAAAGAATACATTCTTCTACTGCACACATTTCTGTTCTGTTGTAGGGCAGATGCTGGACATGACTCAAACAGAACAGGGTACATATCCTGTACAGGAGAGCAATTATTTACACTGGATTATAATCTGCCCTGTTTATGGGGTAGGGAGGGTCTGGCCAGCATTTCTGAATTGTGAAGTCTGACCAAAGTTCTCATGATCATTCCGGACCATCAATCACTGTACAGGGGATACCATCATCACACAGGGAAGTTATTTTGAAGCAAGCCAGGGCACAAATGTAACTCATAGGAGTTATTTTGCAATAACTCCTTGTGTAAATACCAACTCCACCTTTAGATGGTAAGTAGTACCCAGAGATGGGAATTTCAGACTACTTATGCAGATTTTAGATCCTATTTCCCTCAGGAAGGTTTGTAACTCCACTGGAGAAGTGGGAGCAAAGAACAGGAGGTCCCTTCTATATTTCAGCTCAATAGCCTAGTGGTTAGGGCACTTGCCCAGTGAATTGGGAAACCCAAATTCTAGGCCCCCCTTACCCGGAGAGGGCCAGAACCTCCACTGCTCCTATTTCACAGCAAAAAACACTCACCAGTAGGACACAGCCCACGCAGAGCCATTGAGCCCTCCACCCCTCCTGCGGAACCTAGCCCACTGGGAAACCAAAATGGGCAGCAAGCCAGAGGCAGTATGGCTCAGTGAGATGGGCACTCCCATCAAAGGATGAAGACCATGGGCTCTAGCTCCTGCCTCTGCTCCACACTGTTATACCACTTCTGTCCATCCAGTGCTTGTTACCTACTATTTGCAGGTAGGGGCCTACACATATACAGGTCTATATGCACCTGTCAGCAAGTGACTATTCATTTTAATCTTTTGGAAGGCAAAGCACATATGAAACAGAAGGGCAGCAAACCACTGGGGTTACTGGAAAACAGAAGCCTTAATCACATGTTATTTGTCAAGTTACTTCCCACAAAATGCTCTGGGACACATTGGCCTTTCTTTGAAACTAAAAGCTTTATGAAGGGACTCTATGCCCTTATCCCCACATGAAAGATTTGAGGAAGGGAAGAAGGCAGATAAAGAAATATGCAATTACAGCACTTTTTAAAAGAAAATAAAACATTTCATTCTGCTAATGTGACTCAGAAATCCAGGCTTTGTTTTTGTAATTATTATTTTGACATGTTCAAATTCGTACACCCTAAACCGTAAGAAAAACACATCAATAATAGAAGACAGTAAGTCAAAAGGCCTTTGATGAGTGAATAAATTGTACCCATTTGGTTACTCATTAAGCAAACTATTTCTCAGTGGTTTATTGTCAGCTATTTCAGCAGAGGGTTGGGTTAGAAGTGTAGCCTGGGACTGGAGCTGTTTAGGTTGGGGACTGGGGGAGGTGGGGGGGGGCCGGGGGAGGAGAGTGCGAAGTTGTCCTGGCACTTCCAGCTGGGAGGGAGGCCTGTTGTCCAATAAAACACCCTACTGGTTGACAGAAATTCAGTTTTCACTGAATTCACAGCAAATGAGAGTACTTTTAAGTTTTTAGATGTAAGGTCTGACTAGAAAAAATACTCGAGAGGCACATGACCCACACCTATCCCAACCCTGCACTGATTTAAGGAAAAGCTACTGTCACTCAAAGCAGGAGAGAGGGCACCAACGCTTAAAAAGAAAAATTCAAGCCTGCTTGCCAAGCAGGGATTCCTTGGCATACCTAGATACAAGTTCAATAGGAATTACCATGCTTTCTAACCTTTACAGTCTATTTGGTTCACTGCAAGATGTCAGACTTTATCACAAGCACTTAACAGCTATTATTAAAAAAATGGAAGTCACCTGGTTAAAATTAAGATTTAGATCAAAGCAATGTTTTTAAGGTGATATGAAATATATGTTAAAGCAGGTGTGAGAACCAAACCACAAATGGCATAAATTAAAACACAGGATAAAGAAGACACATAAATGTGAGTTAAAGTTCTATGAATAAGTTAATTATTAAGCACAGCACAAGCCAATGATAATTAGCTTTAGATGAAAACAATTACTAAAAGCTCAAAGACCTGTATTTTTTTGGTCAAAAGGGTAATTTTGTTTGTTCATTTACACACCAAGCTTCTTTACAATTAGTGTTTCCTTTTAAAATTTGAATTACCTTCCTGAATGGATGAAAGGCTGCTCTGTTCATAAAATGATGTTGGTTGTACACACACTGTAATCAGCTCTTTCAAGCTGCTCTGCTTTCAGGCCAAGCAGCTTTAAAACCAACAAGTTTGGCAGTACCTGGTGCTAATTTTCTGGTTTAAAAGGCAGCGGCTAAATGGCAAACTATTTGAGTCAAACTTTCAAAGGTCTGCTCTAGAGCATGTAGGCAAAACATGCCTCTGTGCAAACAGGTAACTGCACCTTCAAAATAAGTAGTTGTGTGCACAAATCTTTAGCTATCCACTTTGCATATGCAACTGCATGCTTTTTGTGAGAAAGTTACCTTTATTGTCGTAGGTATTTCAAAAACACCTAGTAGGCTAGTATCTACACAGTTATTTGTGTTCATATTCTGCAGATTCAACTGAGGTGCCTATTTTTGCCATGTCTAGTCTGGCAGCTATACAAAGAAATTAGTGTCCTCTCTTTGTAATACAGCACAAGCAAGTTCTAGTGTCCCTTTCCTTCCACTTTTTACAGAGCTCCACACACCACCTGATATGCACTGCACTGCACTGCACCGCACCATGTGCAGTTGCATAAGTGGCAAAATGTGCGTCAGCGTGCAGAAAATGGCAATGGTGTGCTTTTGAAACAACATACCTCCAATGCATTTTAGTTCAAAAGTGCGCCACCACCATTTTCTCAGCGCTGACGTGCATTTTACCACTTATACAACTGTATGCTCCGGAGAGCTGGGTGCTTTTAAAAGCACCCATTGCGGTAGCGCAAGCATGCGTAAAAATGCCGTGAATTTCTTTCACACAGGGGAATATTACTGGTAGTATACAGCAACTCCATTCTGCTGCTTATTCCCTGATACCAGCATTTGAAGTGTGGCTGGGAAAAAGGGTGCATCTGTGCTCATCTTTGTATCTTAGTGATCCCCAGTTCCTGATGAAGCCTGGTGCTAATTAGATCAAGCTTTGTGTTGCACTAAGTCCAGAGCAGTTCAAAGATCAGAGGCAGAATTGAAGGGCACAGCAAAAAGGTGCATTTAAGGAGGCTGCAGGTAAGAAACAGGGTCACTGCATTTAAAACTACAAAAGTTAAACCATAAGCAAGTCATGATCCACATGGCCAAACTCTCAGCACCCCATCCTTCGATTAAGAAATTCTACTGGGTGTTGGTGGGTTCAGATTTTCACGGCTTCAGATACAGGGGATTTCTACACTCCAGGTGTTGGCTACATTTTCACATTCATTCTGCTATAATGCATTTTTGTAAAACACTTTGAGAACCTCAGATAAAAAGCATTATGGGTATGTCTACAAAGCAATTCAGGGAGTCACTGCAACTGGTGTAGAGGTAACCTTTAAACCACTGGTGTTCCAGTTTTTGCCCCGTGTGTTGGATGAGTAGCAAAGGGTTAGTCTTTGGGCCGGATCAGGCCTTATACCCCCAAGGTTCCAGATGCCTGGATTGGCCTCTGCACTGCCTTGGCTTGCCCCCTGTGTCCAGATCAGGCTCCCCACTGCCTTGGCCTGGTGTGCTCAGATTGCACCCCCTACCTCCCAAGACCTCAGCCTCACCCCACATGTCCAAATTATGTGCCCCCAGCCCCACATGCCTGGATCACACCCCCTCTGCTGCTCCAACCCTGCATGCCCAATCTAGTATACAGGGTCATACTATCCAGCCCACGGGGCCTCTCCACAAGTCCAAAACTTTGGCAGCAAAGGAGCAGCAACTAACGCTGCTGCCACTCCCCTACTCCCAAATTTTCAGACCCATAGGGAGCCCTGTGGGCAGGAGGATGTGATGAGTCACTTTCTATAACCATTTTCTGCTGGCAATATGCTGTACAAGTCCACAAGTTTGCAGCTGCACAGCATTTAGTTATAAATACTTGACTGGTCAGACTAAGTTTTTCTTTGACAGCTACCCAGCAGGCAAGAGTCCACATTCCTTTCATTTGGCTCTGTGGCTTGCCATATCTGAGCTGCATATAGATGCACTGAGGGACATTCACTAATTCTCCCCCTCTCCTCTCAGTTCCTTGTTAACAAAACAGTGGAACAAGACTGCTTTGAGAAGTTGCAGAATCTCTATCATTGGAAATTTTCAAGAGGAGGCTGGATAAACATTTGCCAAGGATGTTTTAGGAGCAGCATTCTTGCATTTGTGTAGGGGGTTGAACCCAATGAATCTTGAGGTACCTTACAACCCTAAGATTTTGCTCATCTTCTAGAGAAGCTGTTCAAGTAGACAATCCCAGCCTCAATCTATCATATGGTATGACTTATTTTTGTATGACAAATATATTTCCCTACTGAAGCTTTAATTAAAAACAAACTTGCATTTGAATGAGATCACATCATCATGCTGATCTTTTCCATGTTTGGAAGGTTTGTTTTAAAATGCATTATTAGTTTTTATTTGGTGTACTAGCATTTAGTTTGGCCCCTCTTGGCTCTTGAGAATTACAGTCATGGTGTATAACTGATAGAACGTGTTTATTATACGGCTACTACCTCCTCATTTAGGTGAGCCATTTGACTGTCGTGGCTCTCCCATGACTCTATACCATCTCAGAGATGGGGAGCAGTACAGGGACAACCAGTTATTGAATGAATTAAGTCTTTTCTGACTGGAAATAGCAGAGGCTGGTAACAGTTTCCTTGCTTATGTCCAAATGACATAGGGACTCCAAACTAAGAATTTCCAATGATGGAAATTCACTCTGTAAAACAGTAAACAAAGCTTACTCTGCACCTTTTCTGCATAAAACTACAGGGGAGTTTTGAGCTACGTGAACTGAAAGCTGAATTTGATTTGAGCCATTCCTTTTGCATTTTGCAGCAAAAACCAAACCACATTCCACACTGACCAAAAACAAACTAATTACAAATCTGCAATATTGCTTGTGTTCTTAGCAACATTTTAACTCAAAATGATCATTCAAACAGAGACAAGATTTCTACTCACTCTTGACTTTACAAGAAAGAACCATTGTCCCTCAGAGCAAGCTCTCTTCTTAGTTGCTCCAAAATGTCCACAAATTACAACCTATTTCTTGTAAACTGGTAAGTGGGTAAATGGTGCATCAGCTCCCTTCAGGAGCTAAGCAGGCTTACAGTATATTAGTTCAGACATCTCTCTTCCAAACCAAATACCAAATTGGTTGCAGCTGTATTTCAACTCTTTTTTTCCTGGTTGGGTTCCCAAACCAGCTGAGCTGTCTTGAGCTACAGAATCATCAAGGAGACAAAACAATTAGGGAAGATTGCTGGCTTGACCCCATAACCATTGTGACTTCATCAGCATCAGGAGTGTTGGCAAAATGTAACAACATGAGCATCTAGCTTCTTGTGGCCATGCATATAGGGTATGCCATAACCAAGAATGGGCTTACCAAGAGCCCTTATCAAGACCAGGACATTATTGGAACATTCTGAAAATATTTTAAATGATTATGACTACTAACAGCAAACATCACACTGCATGCATCTGAGCAGAGATACAATTGTGACACCATTTCTCTGCTGTTGGGTTTACTGGACGACACGACACGCGAGCCATTACTCTCCAAACTTGCTAAGCTCATCTGACCTCACCTTCTGAAGAGTTTAAAAATACACACATTTTCTAAATGGAAAAATATCAGTTAACTTATGTAATATGTCACAGATTTAAATGTGTTGCAATCATTTAGACTCTTGTTTAGACTGAATGCATTACTAACCTTCAAATCAACAGCTAATTTAAAGACATGGGAGTTAAAATCAGCCTGTCAAACTCTGTGGAGCTCTGGTTTCTCTTGACTGTTTTCACAGTATTTTGACTTATTTAAAAGGAAGCATTAGGTTGGCATAAAGCAGCAGTATATCAGGACTTTCTTCAGTATGTCAGCTGTAGGGTGCCAGGGTTGTACAACTTTTTGTGCCAGCAAGGCAGAGGCTTTTATTTCTCCTGTCATTAAACAAGTGTAAATAACTGCCTACAAAATCACTGCCAGATTATATTGTGATGTTGTAAGAGATGGCTCTTCTTCATCTCTGATGGTCTTTGACAGGCTCTTAGTCAAAAACAATCATCACCATGCTTGGGTTTTGATTTATTAATGAAAAGGTAATTCCAAAATAATAGTGTGTGAGGGCTCAGAATCAGGTAGTTCCAGGATTTTTACCCTTGGAATCCATTTATTCCAAACCTGAACTTCATTTACAGTCAGGGCGGAGTATAACAAGGGTGGACTAAAGCCCATCCCCATGAAGGAAGCAGTAATTAACCTGAAGATTTCTGCAATGTTCCAATGTCTGCTAAAGGAGTGGGACAAGGGATGAATCTCAAACCTTGTGAAAAAGGCCTGGAAGCAATAAGAATAAAGAATTACTTTCCTTACCTCTTCCCACCAGCCCCCAAAAAGCTAACTAGAAGCTTCCTAAGGTTATCCTGCTTGATGTGTTTTTGCCCCTAAATGCACTGACTGGTCTGTCAGTGACCACAAAAGAAAAACACCACAAAATTTTAATCTTTAGCTATAAATATTTGTTACTTCTACACTAGAGGCATGAACATAAATCAAAGTGAAGGAACACATGGTCAAATCAAGCCCCTACGGTCTAATGACCTAAGCACAGAGGGCTCTAATACAGTATGTAACACCAGGGCATTGCTGGCTGAGGAAAGGTTTTGCTCAGGTACCATGACCTGACATCCCAGTTTAACTGGGACAGTCCTGGATTTCAAAGGCTGGTCCTGCCTGGCTGGTGAGAGCTAAAATGAGAGTCCCGGAAGCACAGGGGCATCGGGCACAGCACACCATACTGCCCTGCTCCCCCCTCTGTCTGCAGAAGTGCCACTGACCCGGGGAGGAGCAGTACCTGACAGCACCATCACTTTCCAGGGGCCACACACGATGGGGGCAGCAGTATTAGACTCAGTCCTGTGTACCAATTTCCTTTGGATTCTGGAGATGATCTCATGCATATATATGTACATATTTAGCCACCTGTAGCATTCGTCAAAGAAGTCAGATACCCTATACTTTCTCTCTCTGTCTGTGCACCTATACACACATATACATGCACACTTCAGTTATGCAAAGGCCTCTGCCTAGAAATTTATAGCTATTGTTAGTACATTTGTTTGTTTTCTAATGCAAACCTTTTCCCATTAAAGTAAAAGTTCATATGACAGATTATAGAACAAAGCATGGGAAAAGCCACTAACTGCCCATCTAGAAACAGGAGGCTACTAGAGAGGAATGACAGCTTGGACAGTTAATGTGATGCTGAGAACTAACATGGCCCTTCTGAGCACTGCCCAAGAAGACATAAATCTGAGGCTTATTTATATGAGTACAGAGATGGCTGACTGTGCAGTTATAGAGATTACTCTGTACAGAAAATACTTCATAGCAGTACCATTCCAACAGCAGTCATATTAGGCTGTATTGTCCGAAGACATCTTCCCACGCACATCAGTATCTTTATTTATAGCAGAATTTGCAATATTAACCTGTTCAAAAAATGTTTAGATGCTATTATTACAGTACAAAGGTATTACTGCTCCTGCAGAGTGCAGCAGTACTCTCTCACTTTTCATGTATACAAATATATTCCTGGTATACTAAACGAAACGGCTTCCAGTTTGCTAGGTAGTAGACTTCAGCAGGATAAACAAATTAAAACACACATTAATATAGATTACACAATTATAATTAAGGAGGGAAAACCAAAAGGAAGAAAAGAACATAAGGCTCCTATGGACAGTGATTTGGGTTAAGATAGTACTATTAATGGAAGATAAATATGTCTTTGGGTATATTTTAGAAGCTGGGATAGATCTTTAAATGTTAGATTTGTTATTCAATAACTTGGATTTGTTAATAAATAAAGATAAAAAAATTAAGAAGTGAAAAGCCAAACATCGTTAGTGTGAGAGAATTTCTAAACATCTCCTGCAGAGATGTCAACTCTTTACTTTCAAAGTAGGTGTAAAATATCTAAATAGCCAAGGACCTAGCAGTTCATTTGCCTCTTAAAAAGCTAAGCTCCTGAAAAAAACATTGGGAAATGCCAGAAGACTGTCACATACTTGGGAGAAAAGGCCTTTGCCTTGCAATAGGCTAAGAATGTAATAGAGAAAAAGAATGTTCCTCTGATCATATCTGGAAAGTATTTAAAGAAAGAACTTGTACTTATAGAGCAATGTCCAGAAAAAGAGGTGCCCAAAACCCTGACATTCACTGAGTATACTGAATTACTGTAATGTAAGAGCAGGCAATTATTTTGGGTGGAGTGCTGCTTAACAGGTTTTGGTGAGCTGTCAAGGGCCACATGGGTAGCCCCGCCCCTTGACAGTTGCCCTGCCCCTTTGTTGCCATCTTAGGACTGGAAGTTGTGTGCCCCCCCTTTTCTCCCAAGCCCCTGGACTTTGCCACTGGAAGTCTCTCCCCTTGTCCCCCCTCCCGCCAGAAATACTTCTTTTAGGAGGGGGGGTTGCCATCTTAGAACCAGAAACCCCACCTAATCATACACAAAAAGTCAAACACCTACTAGTACATATTTTAATTTTATTTCAAAAAAATAATTTTGCCATGATATGTATTTGTGTACTGTATATAGAGGGGACTGCATAATAACTCAAAATAAATTCTTAGTCTTGTATATTAGGGGTGTGTGGGGGGGGTGTATGTTGGGGTGTGGAGGTGTTAGGGGGTTGTGTATATGTGGGGGTGTGGTGGGGCAGGGTGTGGGTGTGTTGGGTTTATGGGATGAGAGAGAGGGTGTGGGGGAGTGTAGACCCTGGCCCTGTACTCTCCCCATGGTGCAGCAGCCACAGGAGGGGGTGCTCAGGGCTCTTGTGCCCAGCGGGGTGCAGCTCTGGCCAGCGCTGCACATAGCAGCAAGGAGTGCAGACCCCTGCTGGACAGTCTCTATTGCCAGCGCTCCTCATACTCGAACAGCATGGGAGGGAAGCTGAGTGTGCTGGAGCCAGTTGCCTAACCTGCCAGGGCTGCATGGCAGGGGAGGGAAGCCCTGGCCACCTTCCCTTGGGGGTGGGGAAGGCAGCCAGCTCCAGCACACAGGGCTTCCCTCTCCTGATACGCAGCCTGAGTGGGGAAGGGAAGGATCACAGATACAAGCAAGTGTACTACATTTGAACTGGGCTTCTATATCAAGATGAATTTGGTTTAAAGTCCTACTGTGCATAGCACTGGAGAAAGTTAAAAGAAAGGATTGGCTGCTTTCCCTGACACACTCCTATTAGTTTCTTTTCCTGTTAGGGCTACCCACTTTGCAACAGCCTAATACACATGTTCCAATCCTCCATGCCCTCTGAATACCTATTATATCACATGTAACTGCACCAACTTTATGACCAAATCAGGCCCAGCACGTACTTTATACTGTGTGACAAGAATTTGGGCCAGACTTCCCAGGAAGCTGTAATACCTTATTGTTGTTCCTTGTAGTCGATCAATCTTCTTATTTAACTCTGCAATAATGCTGTGAAGCTCCGTGATTCGTTCTTCATAGCGCAGTGTCGTTCGTTCTTGTACATCTTCGTGCTCTCTCATGAGATGAGACTGCTCACACTAAAGCACAGAAAACAAAAGCACAAAGAAAACAGATAGGTTTTATGACAATATAAAATATCCCTCCTACCTGCCAATCCCATCATTAAGTTTCTACAAGGGGAAGAATACAAGAATGCTCAAAAGTTACACAATCTTGGGCTACGCTGGCAATTTGTCAGTTGCTCAAGGATTTAATTTAAATTGGACAAAACAAAGCATGCTGAAGCTGTCTTCATCTTCAACATGAAGTGTCACCCACAGCTTGGAGCAACCTGGAGTAACACATGTTGAAATCTTAGTGAGAATCATTATCCATCCAGGATGTTCAGAGCTCTCCCAGTGTTGCTAGGGCCATTCAACATACCACAAGCAGAAATTATGCAAGAAGGCTGTGCAATAATTGTGCTGTGATGTTGTGCTGCAGCATCAGATCCTGTAACACAATGCAATGATTCCTCTTATCTTCTTTGCCATTTACTATTTAGCGTCAGTGACTTTTACAAATTTATGTGACAACTTGCTGTCAAGTAGACTGAACAATCATAGACAGTTCATATATCATGTCCAGTGTTTCTCTCTCTCAATTGCTGTCACAAGATCTGTCCTCTCAATATCATGCTCAGGTCTGCTCGGAACATGTCTTTACCAAAGTAGTTTTGGCAGGATCTGCCTGTGGCAGAATGCCATCTCTGTCTTTCTCCAAACTCTGCTATCAGGCAGATGACCAATCTGACAATTTGGTTATCATGGTCACTGCAGAGGGCAGACACCCCTGGCTCCATTAGCTTCAGGTAACCCTGAGTTGTAACCTGTGCTGGATACATTCCTGAGGGAGTCCTGCTCCCTTTGCCTATGTAACTGGCCTCACACATAGAAGTGGGGGCTTCAGCTCTCTATTGTTCTAAGCCAGGGGTGGGCAAGACGCAGCCCGCCAGGCCCTTCTATCCGGCCCGTGGGTCCCTAAAAATTTTAGAAAATTCATATTTATCAGCCCCTGCCTCCCTGTCATGTGGCCTTCACTGGCTTGCCAAAACGCAGTAAGCAGCCCTCCATCTGAAATAATTGCCCACCCCTGTAATCTAAGAAATATCATCAGGACTGGGTTGGGGGCTAAAGACCCTGCCAGTCTACCCAGCAACCAGTGATGCATTTCAAATTGGTTGGCTGGCAGCCAACAGTTGCTGGCAGCCAACAGTTGCTGGCCTTCATTGGATCAGGTAAATGAGGTCATAAGTTGTATACAAGTTAAGGACTGCCCAGAAGGCAGGACAGCATCCATGATGAGAACTTTCAGAGAAGCTGGACCATCTAAAACTCGCTCTCTGTCTTGAAATTCATGGTCAATGAACTACTTACCTCTAGCAGGAATCTCCACCTGCCTCTGGATGATACTTGTGAGTAAGCTACTTGATATCTAACTAGATATACAGCTTGCAGTAACTCCGATGTGTGATCAAAGGCTACCATGCCACTGTTTGCTCTAAGGTATTTCTCTGATAGTGCTCTACCCTGGTACCCTATTCCAAACCTACTCCTTGTAATCAAAGTTCTCCTCTGTACCTAGCATGGCAGACTTTTTGAGAGAGGGTCTAGATTATGCCTTAGGGTCCCCTTGGTTCAGCTGACTAAGGGAGACCACTATTTGTGCTTCAGACTTAGGGAAGCACCCCAAGTTCTTCCAGTGGGTTGAGTACCCCCCAAAGGACTACTATGCCTGTGTTTCCCAGGGGGCCCAGGACCAAGATTAGTTCAGACTGGGTGGTGGCAGCATTACCCCCAGGCTTGTGGGTGTGCTCCAGGAAGGGAGTCAGCCGGACATGAAGCTCTCCCAGGGAGCCACTCAGAGCCTGGAAGGTGGTCAAGCGCAGTGAGGCGGGTGGCTCAACATAGGAGCACCCCCTATTGGCCCAACACAGTGCCCATACCAGCAAATACAGTACTTCAGCACAGAACAATGGTGTGTATATAGAGATACTTATGCTAACTCAACTACTAAAAGCAGCACAGAGTTTCCCCTACCTAATTAGCCCTGCTGAGAAGCACAGTACATTAGGTCAAGCAAAGTACCACAAAAATGTGGCACCTGATATGGTATGTTGGTATGAAACTGTCATTCAGGACAATCTCAGGTTGAACTACATAGCACTACAATATGCTGTACAAGCATACCCAATGACAATGCAATAACAAACCAATACAATTTGATACAACGTTCTGTCATGAAGTTGCAGCAGTCAATTAATTCTAGAAGATGGTCACAAAAAGTAGCAATGCTTATTCCAGAAAAGAGCAGTCTATTGCAACAGGCTGCAAAACACCTTAGTTAACCAAAAATTTGAGGTGCATCAGCATCTTCTAGTGGGTGATCCAGGAGGAAGAATAGTGCAAGACACCGGAGATGTGGCCACTACCTCCTTCCCTATTATTCTGGCTTGAGTACTTGGTTGGAATACATATATAGAATAATAAACAAATTCTAGAAAATCTGTAAGCAAGCATACCTTCTCATCAGGAAGGAAGGGTCTCTGAAAGCGCTACATTTTACACACTTTACTCATTTGAGTGATGAGTGTTTTTGTATGCCTCACAGAACCCTGCTGTCTCCAAGAGAGTTTTAAATCAGTTTCTGCACCTGTTCCCAGATGTCAGTACCTGCATGCATTGCAATTACAGAGCCAGCTATAATACATGTTCTTTAGGCCTGTGCTTAGCAGCAGTCTGTGAGGACCAAGACTTCTAACATCCTGTTTCTCTTCCTTGGCAGGAATCAGCCAATTCTCCTGCAGTTGCATAATAGTGTGCACTGTGTTCCAGTTAAAGAAATCTCAGTGATCTAAGCATGGCTACTGTAAAAATTACATTTGCTGATCAAACATAATCAATGTCTACATAATGGAACAGAAATAAACAGTACATGCAACTCTTGCACTTTTTTTTTTTACACCAAAAGTGATTTGCCCCAAATTGTCACTGTATACAGTACAAGTACAGCAATGTTATATAAAACACATATATATACACCTCCTATATTAAAGAGTCTGACAGTATTTTCATAACTTCCTCTTATTCTCTTTGGTCCAAAACCTATGGCTTGAGGTAATCACCTACATACAAAATTTGTTCCAAAACAGAACTTGACGCTGAGCTTGAGAACACTTCAATGTTTCTACACACTAACAACACACAGGTATACTAGTTTCAGACCCTACTCTTCTCCAGTAAAATTGTCCTAAATTTTAACTTTTGCTACCTTTCCCCAGGCCCTGTAGAGAGTTTCCATGCTATTTTTTATTCTAAACCCCTACCAGGAACCATATACAGTGGTTTCTCCCCAACCCTCCTAACAAAGTACTAAATATTAAAATTTGATTGATGGATATTAATACAAACATGTACTTTGGAGACAGTGTTATTTATTTATTTTTTGGAAAATAAGGGAAAGAAAGAACCAAGATATATATCACAAGCTATAATGATGGGGCAAACAGTATTTAGTTTAAAACGTAAATACATATTTATCACAGAAAAATAGAACTCAGGAATGTAAATGAGTTCAAAATTTGCCAAGGGCAGAACTGTTCTTAACAGCAGTCTCTGTCCAAATGAAGGCTGCTCTACCTTCTTTGCATAAAATAGATCTTTAACACTAGCACAGGCAACATCCCATTCTGCAATGGGATTAATTTTGTTCTTAGACTAAGGGCTCAGACTTGTACCAAGTGGAATGCCACATGGATCACAAGGGGAGTGTGCTTATCAGATGGTCTTCTGAACAAAGATGAAGAGCTAAGGGCTACTTCCTGGAACTCCAGTTAGCTAAATCTGGCCTTCAGGTCACACACTGGCTATTACGTAAAGGCAACAACCTATCTGCTGACTTGAAATAATTTAGTTTCTCCCCATCTTACCCCTTCATACTTGACCAAAGAGCTTCCTCTTCTTTCAAAGTGTAAAAGTATTGAGTAGAAAGTGTCAGAAAAAAACAACAGCTTCACAAAAATGCTAGATACAGGTTAAGTGCAGGAAAAATGGAAAGAAAAAGCTGCTTACTGTACCTTTCTAAACCAAATTTCCTGTGATATACTTTGCTGACCACAAACAATGTCTCAGCATTATCCAGTTCAGTGAATTATCTGCACGGTGTGTGTGTTTTAAAAAAAAAAAACCCTGAAAGGACATTTCTGATAATGTTTAATAATTATTTTTCTAACAATAAATAAAAAGCCTACAACAACAGATTTAATTTCTCTGTTCCCTGAAAAGCTGAATAATTCCTTATCTTGACTGAAGATATACTGACTCCCACTAATGGACTCTAGCCATTCTCAGACATTATCAGACTCGCTTTCCGTCTCTCACCTTTGCACCATTTTTCACAATAATCTTTATACAGTGACAGACATATAATGTGAACAACAAAGAGCAAATGTTTTAAAGATATCAGTGAAACGTGTGCACCGGAACTATTTCAAGTTTTGTTTAAAAGAGTCACTGGGGCAACAAAATGTGGAAATAGAAAAGGCAGAAGCAGGAACCACTATGCCCTAGGACAGGCTGCAAGCTGGTTTGGTGGGAAATAAGCCTAAGGATACTTGGCTGGTGCGTCCTGAAAGGTGAAATGATTCTTCTTTAAAGAGCGTTCAAAAGGGGGGAACACATAGTTTTGAATTCTACAATCTAGAGAAGGAAGGGCATATCAAGGCTATCTACTAACCAGGATTTAATAGATTTCATAAGATTTCATAGACATTAGGGCTGGAAGGGACCTTGCAAGATCATCGGGTCCAGCCCCCCGCCCAAGGGGCAGGCCATCAGCTGGGGTCAGATCACCCCAGCAAGATAAGCATCCAGACATTTCATAAAGGTATCCATGGTAGGTGCTTGCAGCACTTCTGGGGGGAGTCTATTCCAGACTCCGGAGACTTAGACAGTAAAGAAATTTTTCCTTTTGTCTAGTCTAAAATGGTTTTCCAGCAGTTTGTGACTGTTAGACCCTGTTTTCCCTTGGAGTGCCCTGGTGAACAGATGTCCTGCCAGTTCCTGATGCACACCCCTTATATACTTATAGGCTGCTACCAAGTCACCCCTGAGCCTTCACTTCTCCAGGCTGAAGAGTCCCATGCCTCTCAGCTTCTCCTCATAAGGCCTGTTCTCTTGACCTCTCATCATGTGTGTGGCTCTCCTCTGGACTCTCTCAAGCTTCTCCATTTCCTTTCTAAAGCATGGAGCCCAGAATTGGATGCAGTACTCCAGCTGAGGCCTCATTAAGGCTGAGTAAAGCCAGAGGATGGTTTATTGGGTTTTGCTTGAGATGCAGCCGTAGATGCAAGCCAGAATTTTATTTGTTTTACTGCCTATTATTCAGTGTTTATCAATTGTGTCACACAACACAGCTTTTGGCCCAAACTTACTCTGTGTCACTCAATGTTAAAATGAACTTTCTAATATTCAATCTAAAACTGCCTTTTGCTTATTCAATTCTGTTGTTGTTATTAAATGTCATTTCATTATGCTAAATTATTTCACCTCATTGTTTATATCTTTCAAATATCACAAGATTTTTCATGTCCTCATCCTTTCCTAGCCAAGATGTGTGTATTTAGTCCTTTTAATCCATCTTCAACCTTACAGTTATGACACAAGTGACTCAGACTCCCCCCTTCCTCTTCAGCTTTGTTCTGGCCTCATATCTAGTTGCCTGACTGACATTTAAGGGCATTGCAGAGAGAAAGTACAAGGATAAGCCACAGATTCCTGAATGGGGTTGCAATTGAAGACCAGGTACCAGAAAAAAGTGGTTTTGGTAAAGTTTTTAGGTTAAGCAAGCTAACCTTGTCCTGGGACAAACTACAAGTTGCTTCACTGAATCAATTTACCATGTCTGAGAACACCTTTGCCTCTTAAATCTGATCTTCTAGATAAGAGAGATAACATGAAACCACCACCAGAGTATCAGGATTATGAAGTGAGAGGATAAGAAAAAATATTTCAGCCCCAGGATATCAGTTCAGCAAAAGAGTGTCATTGCCTATTAATGCACAGAAACCTACCATAAACAAAACAGTAACAGCCTCATCCTTTGTGTTACCCTTACTGTACTCAGTTAGACGATTAGACTAATCCTAACCTCAGTGCTATGGTAAAAAACCCCCAGAGCCTCAGGCACCTTCATGAAGTAGAAGTAATTCCAGTAACAAAATAATTAAGGAAGAGCATAAGTCGTGACTTGAATTAGTTTTAAAAAAGCCCATACACACCTAAAAACCAATACCTACCTCGCAGGCTCTAAAGGGCTAACATTTTTGTCCAAACAACAGAACGGTTTAAACTGAATGGGATTGGAGGATGTCAGACATTTTTATTTATAAAGGTACTTTCATCCTGCCTGACATTCCCTCTTCCTCAGAACTCTGCACAATGCAAATCCTACCATCCGCCACTCATCTCTATGCCCAAATCTCAAATTTATTCCAAACTAGTGTTAGCTCATAAAACTTGCACTTCAATATTAAAAACGTTTCTCCAATTTTCTGGCTTGGATTCTGGCTTGGAGACAACAGAAGATTCTTCCAAAAATTTCCACCAGATTTCCAAGCAAGCTTCATTTTGCCTTCTCCCCTGTAGAACATCAACTCGACAAGACAACTTTTCCACTCCTAAAACTTTTGAATTTTTTTTAATAAGGCTGTGATCTCAGGGGTGTTAATTCTCTTCCAGGCTTTTGCAACTAATTTTTGCAGCCACTAGACAATTAGTAATGAATTCTTTATGACACTTATATGTTGCAGAGTTTGCAGGATGGATCCATACGAATGCTAAGAAGTTAGCTGCTAGTTTGCATCCTCGCATTTCCCTCACCATGTCTCCAGCCTTCTTCTAGAGCAGTTTAATTATGGGACACATCCACCACCTGTGGTAGCATCCTTCCAATTGACCACATTCCCTCCAGTGTTTGCCTGTTTCTACCCCTTAAATGCATTTAAATTTCAAGTGGGGTGAGATACCATCAATATAGAATCGATATAGGATTTTAATATTAATTTCTAATGATTTCAGCTCACTTATTGAATGACAGAATGTGTCTTGATTTCAAGTTATTCACAGCAAAACAAAATAAAGCTGTTCCTTTTGTGAAGTCAAGTCTCCTCATCCAAAAACAAGAGTATGAAGTGTTTTGGATTTCCCCCTCTCTAGGAGTCTTCTCCTCCACCTTCTCTTCTGTCTAGCTTACAGAGAAAGGCACACTACTGTACTGATAAAGCTGGGTAATTCATGTGTGGAGAACTGTGAGGTTGCTTGTGGAATTACCAAAGGAGCAGAATAGAGAGGAACAGTACGTAGCTTGAAATTCTCAAATTTCGAACCCCCCACTGCCCATCTCCAAATACATTTTTTCGTGGCATCAACTGTCAATATTTTTCTTTAAAAAGAGCATAACAAAATTGCCAAGCTCTGAGATATATGGCACGTCCCGACAATGAAGGCCTTTAGGAATGTGTTCTTTTACCTGTCCTGAAGAAGAGGGGACCTCGAACCAACTTTGGAAAAAGAAACATTTATAGAAATCCAACTATATGTAGCTTCTGCGTTTCCTTTTCTGCTACTGAAGACTAATCAAGCTTTAATGAATATTTTAATCCTTATAGCTCAGCTTCTCTTTTTGCAGCATGTTAAAACAAGAGCATCATGAGCTTTGTCTATTTTCTTACGGATTTCTTACGGATTTCTGCAAATATTTTCTTCAGAGCCAACTCCCTTCTAAAGCTTCAAATTCACTAGTTTCATAAGAGTTCAAACAAGAAAAATGTCCATTTGGCAGAGGTAGGTAAATTCTATGCATGGCCATGCATTATAGCTTGGTTTAAATCAAAACCAGAAGTGGACCTGCATTCATTTTGTATCATTTACTGTGGGTTACATGTCAGAGATACAGAAGTGCTTTTTTGTTTCGGATACAAGAGGGCGGAGTGGGTTGTTTTAGTGTTAGTTAGGATGTGCAGTAGTTTGTAGAACTATTTACAAAAAGTTATTAGTAGTGGCATAAGAAAGAAGGGACATATGAGAAGCAGGGAGAGCAAGGCAGATTTATGAGATCCATGGATGGGGATGTAGTAGCTTGTTCTTTCTGCCTATGCTGAAAGTCAAAGCCACACAAGATAAATTGGGATATCTGAGGCATAGGATACAGCAACAGACAACATGCCATCTAAGGAATGGGCAAGCTGGTCTCTGAAACAGTAAAATGCTTCTAGAGGAGTCAGTGAACCTTAGAAGCAAACTGTCTCATGCTGATAATAGCAGACTGTCATGGGGAGGGGCGCAGGGGTGGCCGTGATCCCTCTAGCGCCCCCCTACCGTGCCAAGTAGGTGATCCAGCACCCTCTTATCTCGCCCGCCACATCTTTGATGATATCTGGTTCTATATGGGAGGTTGCCTTTGATCCCGTAGTACACAGTGTTATGCTGGGACTATTCCCCGTTCCGTATGGGGTGACTCGGTGCACCCCAGCCTTAAGGGCTATGCGTGCCTCCAACCTCCCCTTTAGCACGCCCCAAGCCTCACAGCTGTACCAGACGTTCTCGTGTCATATGCTTGCCCCCACCTGGGGTCTCTCGATACGCGCACTCCCTCTCTCTGGAGTTTCTCCATACGCGCGCCCAATATACTCGCCCCTCCCGGGCTTCTGTCCCCCTCTCACCCTTTCCGGGCCTCTAGTCACGCGTTCGGCTCTGTTGCACTCCTATCAGTCAGGCCCCTATCCACACGTCCGCCCCTCTCCAGGCTTCCTCTCGCGCGCCTGCCCCTCTCCTGGACTTAGTGTCAGTAGGATGCTGGTCGCTCACCCTGGAGCCTCTTATTTTAACCAGCCCTCCGGGCTTGTTCTCGCATGCCAGCCTCTCTCCCGGACTCTTACTGCACGCTCGCCCAGGTTTCCTGTTCCTGTATGCCTACCCTCCCTGGGGCCTATGCCGCACTGCCCGCCCTCCCTGGGGCCTATGCCGCGCTGCCCGCGCTTCTTGCCCTCCCTGGGGCCTAACTCCCGCGCTGCCCGCGCTTCTCGCCCTCCCTGGGGCCTAACTCCCGCGCTGCCCGCGCTTGGGGGCTCAGGTGGCCCGTAGCCGTGCCTGGCCCTGACCCTTCTCCTGGGTCATACGCCCTACTGGGCAGAATACTGCCCCCTTACGGGGCCGGGGTCACAACATCCCACAACGTCGCGCCTCTCCCTGGCGCTCACCCATAGTGCCAGCTCCGGCACCAATCACTGTGCTGCCCTGGCACTGCGTGCTGTGCCTTTACTGGGCACCAGGAACCCCCAAATTATTGGGGAGCTCCCGTGAGGCCTCCTTGCACCCCTACAGCCTCACCCGGTCCTCCGGTATTCACACAAACAGCCCTACCACAAAGCAAACTACTAGCCAACTGGCTCTAACTCAAAATAGGCCTACCGGCTATAACATAAGGGTCCAGGCCCAAACTGGCCCTCTTGTAAAGGCATCTCCACCAGGATTCTCTCTGCCCTCACCACACTGCGTCCCCTTAGGTGCTCAGGCTGCACCGCTCGTATCTGCTCTGCTGGGCTCTTCTGCAGAGCTCCTGCACCTCAGGGTGCCAGAAAGGAACTGGCTCTGGCCTCAGCCTGGTTGCTTATAAAGGTCAGGCCCTGCCCCCTTCTAGCCAGCTGACCCACATTAGCTGCCCTGGCAACTCTCACCTGTGCTGCCCTGTTGATTGGCAGCTGTCCTTATTACTATTACTAGTAGCGAGCACCCTAGTGCTCTGCTACACAGACAAAGGCCACTGTTACACATACTCCGGGGGCAGGGGGTGGTACTTTAATTAGAGCAGCTCCAAGAGCCACTCTAATTAAAACTGCTGCCACGTCCCCTGTGTCAGCATCCTCACATTTTAAAAAGGTGGTGGGGCACTTGACCTAAAGCTCATTTGATCCCCACTGCCATTTTTAAGCATGGGGATGCTGATACATGACATGCAAGAGGCTCCTGGAGCATAGCAATTGCTTCGCTCCAACAGACTCAGTTAGTTAGACTAGAATTAAACAGGTGAGAATTCCAGCCTCTGCGCTCATGTATAGGTGCCCAAAAGGAGGAACAACGACATGGGGGAAAAAACTGAAAGAAACAAAAGGGTAGGCATGATAGCTAGGAATGGAACTGATAAATATGGCAGGGGACTGATCTGAATTTTTACTGCATGACTATACTGCTTCTAGCAGCTTAGCTAGCTTGGGTACTACTGCTGCATGGCACTGCATTGATCTGTGTGCCCATTCTGTTCCTTCCTATTTGCCATTTGATCTCATCCCTGTAATTAGGCTTCTGTCTCTTCACTCGCTAAACCTTTAAATTACTCCTTTTTATATAAATTCTAAACAACTTCTCTCTCTTCCTTCTCGTGTTTGCTGTCCCTGTACTGCTGATCTCACCTCTTATTTTTCCTCCTCATTTCTTCATTTCAGAGATAGCAAACAGAACAATTCAGGGACCAAGCCTTTCCTCTCTACACATTTGTCTTCCAATGACCTTACCTCTTCTCATGGCTTTTAAACTCACCTATACTCTGATGGTCTCCAAAATCACCGATATTTCTCTCCAATGGGCCACAGACCCATTGGAGACACTGCAGCTAACTACAACAGTGAGTTTAATAATGAGATGCCACAGCAGTCATCTGTTCTGATGCACATCTGAGATGTTGATTGAGCTGAAAGCCCAGGAAGACAGAAGTGGTTCAATATTGGTTAAATATGGCTCATTATGGTAATTCAAATGCTATTCTTCAGTCCCTTTGAATACAGATTCCTAGTCATTCATCTACTTGCTCTATGTCTAAAATGTATACCCCTGTGAACTTCTGAATCACAGAATTATAGGACAGTGGGAGTGAAAAATATCTCTGGAAGTTGTTTAGTCCAATTCCCAGCCTAAAGCAGCAGCATCCCTATCCAAATCATCCCATACAAATCCTTGTCTAATCTACTGCTAAATCTACAACCTAACCTACCACAGGTAAAGGAGGAGGACAATGACTGCCAGTGTCCTGCTGCTGCGGATGCTATCAAAACACACTTGAGAGATCCAAGAAAGACGGTCAAGCCCCCCACTACAGAGAAGGCAAAACAATGCATTCTCTGTACCAATCTGACCACAGGGTAAAATTCCTTCCTGACCCCAAATGTAGTGATCCGTCTGATCCTGAGCAGAGGGGCAAGATCTTCTAGCCAGAAATCTCTAGGTTTTAGTCCCAGCAGAACATTTAGCACACCCTAATCAAAATCCCCAGTTTGGCTGCAACCAATGTCTAGTGAAAAAATACCCCATGATATGCAACAGGAGGAGAAAAACATTCCTTCTTGGCCCCATATGGCAACTAATCAGATTGATGAAGTGATACATTTTAGAGGTGACAGGTTTTGATGAGGACAAGAATGGTGGAGTGCAGAAGGGAAGAAAAAGATGAAAAAATAATTCCAAGATTGAGAGTCTGTATGAAGAACTGAATGCTAATGTTAATAATAAATCAAAGTGAAGGGAATACAAACAAAGAAGAAAACATGTTTTAGGGACACTCAGCTCAGGAGGACTGCAAGAATGGTCATGATGCATCATGTTTACTTTATATTTTTAATATGGCCTCCTTATTTCCATCATCTTTTGCAATACCCTCCACATCCACCACAACTTCAAATAAAATAAACATGTGACTTTAATCCCCTTTTATTAGTGTTTTGATCTCTATAAAGGATTAAGTCCAACAATTCATTGGATCTTTTATCTGTCCTCTGGAGAGTAAAATGGGAGACAGCTGGTATTTATTTGGGGAATACAGAACACAGGGAAGAATCACAAAATAGCCAGACTATAACTCCCCACTGCAAGGCATCTCTGCAGTTTTACAAGTTAAAAACTTCCATTTTTAAAATGTTGGGGTTTTGATTAGAAAACAGCAACGTGTTCTACACAATGTGGAAACTTCATGAAAAAACATTTAGTGGAAAACCATTTTTGGTCCAAAAAATATTTCAGCAGAAAACTGGGGACCAATTATAAAGCACTATAGAGCATTTACATGTGCTCTTTAAGGAACTCCAGCTATTTGAAAGCAGTAATAACCAAACGAGAATGCCCCCAAAGAACAATGGATTTTCTCTCTTCCTTTGGCATCATGATAAGGGATCTATTTTTCCCCACAGTCCTCTTTGCAGGTGCATGTCCTGTGGTGTTTATTTTAGGGGAGGGAGAAGAGGGCAGAGACAACTTTTCAAACACTCTGAAGCAGGGGGGCACCCCTGCGTGACACTTAAACCTCCCTGGATATTCCATTGCTGACCTCAGAGTAGCTGTTCTTAGCCAGCAAAACTTTTAAAATGCATGGGAAACTGCAGAACAAGAAATCATCACAGACTAGATTGTGTTAAGTATGGTTTAATCTGAGACTATGAATTATTATCCCATTACTTCGAGCCTTTATAAGCCTCTTGCCCCTTAGTGTGTTAACCTACTTTGTTTTTCACTCCTGCCCAACTTGCCTCTCTCTGCAGTGCCTTCTCCTTTTTCCTCTCCCCTTTCCTATGCTTTGTATTCTAATCACTCCTTTCTATTTAGTAGCTCTGTTTCCTGCAGGCCCTTCACAGCATTTGCTGAAGTAAGCCCTCTGCTTACAAAAGTGTATGTTGTAACAGCTCTGATTTAGTTAGTCTATAAACATGCAAATCCCCCCTGCACTTTGCCCAACCCTAAACCAGCAAAGCTAAAAACCTTTCAAAAATTGCCTCCAACCTTCTTGGCTGTGCTGATTTTTCCTGGAGTCAGCACAGAATTTGCCCTGTACCTCCTGGGCATAGACTCCTAAAGGACACAATTCAGAATCTGGTCCACTTTTTGTTTTTGGGTTATTTTTTTTAATAAAACAGAAAGAGTACCTACATTATAGTGGTTTTACTTATATTACTAATACTACCACAAATTATTAAAATGAAAATCCTAATTTATACACATGTTCACCTTCCTTGCCTTTTGTGTTTCGTTGCTTTTGGAAATCCTCACCATGGCAATGCAAATGGACCCATTAGCTTAAATTTCATCTATATCTATTCTTTTGGGTCAGTTTCATCCTTTGGCTCTCCTGACCCAACACAATGTCATAACATTTGGCTTGTAATTACTACAGAGGATGATTTATTTGCTTTAAAAACTGTTTTGGTTGGATTCTTAAAATGCCATATAAACAGTTCAACTGAACTTACTTTTGGCTTTTGCAAAATATACATTTGGATGAAATGCAAGTTGGCACTACCCTTAGAAACACTAAACTTTATTACTCTTAGCTGTTTACACAGTTCTCAGGACTCTCCAGGATCAACAGCCAAATATTTCACACCCGCATAACACTTTACAGACATTAAACAATTAATGATAGAGTTTTTGCTAAAGGCAAACAAGGCAGGTAAGCCCTCCCTGTAAGAAGATTGTCATGGACATAGGATTTCTTTCATTGCCCTCTGACAGTGAGTAAGAACCTTGACTGGACAGACCAGTGGGAGCCAACCTTCTTGGCAGACATGGCACAAGGTAAACCCTGCACACTCCCCCAGTACTACTCTGAACCCCTCCCCTTGCTCGACATGTTACTGTGCTGTCTGTGTTCTGCCTCATCCATTGCTCTGCCTTCTTCAGTCTGCCCTACCATTGTGTTCCCTGCTCCCTCCCTGATCAGTCACATGCCACACAAAGAGGCTGCTCATGCCATTTACAGTATATGTACACAGATTGACCACTTCTAAAATGGACCACTCACCTGACACAATCTGGAAATTCTTAACTTCAGATTATTTCTCATCTTTCCTCAATTTCTTACTATCTTTCTCATACTAAAAAAAGGTCTCAATGTAAAAGGACATGCGACTTTTATTGTTTAGTACTTTTGCAAACTGCAGTTACAAATGCAATTGAACTGATCCTTAATGAATGCCTAATAGCAAGCAAAAGCAACCCGCAGCCCTGTTGATCAAATTTAGTCAGTAAGGGCTACTATACAGGTGCAGGGAGCCTGCTCCAACCTGCTGGAAATCCCATGCGTCAGAGCAGACTCGATTAAGCGAGTCTGCTGGAGCATGGATATGAATGTGCTCCCGCAGATTCTAGTGTCACATGCATCAGTGTCCCCATACTGAAAAATGCCAGTGGGGCACTTTGACCTAATGCTTGTTGAACAAGCTTTAGTTTAAAGTGCCTCACCGCCATTTTTTCAGCACAAGGATGCTGATGCACATGATGATCAGACACTTCTAATTATGGTGGCTCACTTATTAAAGTGTGCTCCCCCAGAAACACTTGCCAGAGTATGTGTAAAAATGCCCTAAAAGACCTCTACAGAGAGGGCTTGCAACAAGTATTTGAGAGACTGCTGCTAAGTATTCATGCCTGGCCTGGAAGCAACACAGATTTATTCCCATTTTAATTGACAGGCTTATGAACCTAAACAAAATATAGCACAGCATGCAGCTAGTTTAATTTCCATGGGTGAAGCTGAACCAGCAGGGTTTCATTTTTGTAGTTCTCCAGCAGCAGTTATATGCATTTATGACATCACAGGATGCAGCCATGCAAATAACTGCTGTGATATAAATTCAGAAATATAACTTCATTGCAAACAAGCATACAAAAAATCTAAAAAATTAGTACTATATAATATCATGAAAGCCAAATCTTAATGCATTTAATATATGTTAAGTACCAAATCAAAAAAGGTATATGCCAACAGGGAATCGTCATTTATGGTGGTGTTTCGAATGGGGTTGTTCAGGCATTAATATTAAGCCCAAAGCCATTCAATTCTTTTATCAGGGATCTGGAAGTAAACATAAAACTATGGTTGACAAAATCTGTAGATGACAGACTGGAAGAAACAGTAAATAGTAATAAGGGCAGGGGAGACTTAAAGAATGCCTGAACAGTTTGGTAAATTAATCCCCATTCAAACAAAGGGCACACTTTTGTATCAAATTGTATCTCAGAATGGGGACTCCCTTGGAAAGCAGCAAACCGAGAGGAATTTTAGGGATCGGAATGGTCAATGTGAATTCCCATAGAGATGCTGTGGCAAAAGGATTATTGTGAACTTTGGGTGTATAAATGGGGGGAGTAAAGAGTAGGGAGATACTTTTACTGCTCTGTGCCAGTGATACTTAACCAGGGTGCTATGGCATCCTGGGCTACCACAAGTCCCTAATAAAACTGCCGTGGGGTGCTGTGCAGTATTAGCACTGTCAGACATGAAAGCCTACACAATTCACAAGATGAACCGAGAGATTTTCCCTAAATAAGACTCTACCATGTCAAAAACATTCTGACTTGTTTTGATCTTTGAGTTCTGCCAGAGAATAATTATTTTATTATTTTTCTGTAGTCTAAAAATGAGCGAAAGCAAAGAGATGGCATTTTCTGAGGAGTGTTTTGAGTCTAACAAGGAGTGCCTTGAGTCTAAAAAAAACACTGCTTTATGATGGGACTACTCCTAAAATACAGAACAGTGAGTACAGTTCTACTGTTGTTTTTAAAAGGAGGTTGAAGAACTTGGAGAATATGAAAAATAGAGCAGTGAAAACTTATTCAAGGGCTGGAGAAAAAGCCTTGGAATACAGTGGCGATGCACAGGGGGTGCACATGTACCCTTGACAGGCCATGCTTTGCACTTAGGTGACAGACAGCGGGGGCCAGTGGGAGTACTGGGGCCCAACCTGCGAGTGCCGGCCAGGGAGTGGGAGTGCTGCGGCCACTTCCAGAAGCCAGTGAGTGAGATTGGCTGTGGGGGGACCCCCCCAGTCTGCAGGATCAGCTGTGTGGTATCCCCCGCCCCCAGCCGCTGACGGGTTGCTGGGGGCGAGGGGGGCACATGCTGCCCCCCTCCCCCTCCTCACCAAGTAAGGTGGCACCAGTTGCCCATGCTGGAACTCTTATGTATATGAACTCTTTATATTTCTATTCGTTTACCTTATAAAAATTATTATTTGAAACCAAGTACCACTGTGGGGGAAAAAAAATGCTGGTTATTAAAGGACTCTAATCTAGTAGAAAAAGGTGCAACAAAAAACAACATTTGGGATATAAAGCCACATTCAAATTAGAAATTAGGCACAAAGTTTTCCTAAACAGTGAGGGTTATTAGTTCCAAACTACCAATGGTGGCATCTCAACTTCTTGATGTCTTCAGAACAAGACTGGATGACAACCCTTAGCCAAACACAAGTTCCTGGACTGTATACAGGTGTAACTGGGTGAAATATTTAACAGCCAGTGACATATTCAGAATCAGATTAGATAATCCAATGGCCCCTTCTGGCGTTAAACTCTAAGAAATTGAGTACAGGCATACCTCAGAGATATTGCAGGGTCGGTTCCAGACCACCGCAATAAAGCAAATATCGCAATAAAGCGAGTCACATGAATTTTTTGGTTTCCCAGTGCATATAAAAGTTATGTTTACACTATACTGTAGTCTATTAAGTGTGCAATAGCATTATGTCTAAAAAAAAATGTACATACCTTAATTAAAAAATACTTTATTCCTAAAAAATGCTAAGCAATGGAAAAATGGCACCGATAGACTTGCTCGATGCAGGGTTGCCATAAACCTTCAATTTGTAAAAAACGCAATATCTGAGAAGCGCAATAAAACAAGGTGTGCCTGTACATTTTTATATTCAAGTCAATGGAGGGTATCTGAAATGTGTAAGAGCAACAGCCTTTGCAGGCAAATGTTCTGTGCCTAAAGAAGACATGCAACATAGAAAGCTATAGTTCAAATGTTATCACACCCTTTCTCTGCCTGTCTTTATCCTGCTCTGAAAGAATATTTTTAAGAGTTCATATCTTATTCCTATTTAATCTTTGGCTTCTTTACTGAGCATCACTTATAAGGGTGATCATACTGATGTTGAAACCTGCCCATTACAAACTTGACTGGAGACAGCCAAATCATTTCTCCTGGACTAGTGAGCAACTACAGAGTAACAATGAATTTTGATCACTACTACTATTGGCTGCATTTGCATTGATCAAGAAGTTAAAGGCTCCACAGTTAGTCACTCAAGCCAACCAGACCTTGCATCTATTTATATTTTCTAATCTATTTTAAAATATTCCTTATTACTGCTGATTATTTATGCTGGCTTTGAACCAAAAAAGTTCAAGAAATAATTCAGTTAGCTCTAGTTATGCCATTAGAACATACAAGCATAAATAAATAAAAACTGTGACAAAAAGAAATAAATTCTTCATGCCTTCTTTTAGCTGATGTTTGTGTTATGGTACATTTTACTCTCTTTTTCTGTTTGAAAGGGGAAAAACCCCCCCAACCTTTGAATAGCCCATTTCCAGCATCTTCAGCCACCACTCACCTGTGCCTTTGCCAATTTCTTTTCCAGCAGGTCCCGTTCCCTTTCTGTTTGTTGCAGTCGTTTATTAAGCTCCACTATGTCTCCTTTTAGTGATGCCAGGGCTGCTAAATGGAGCTGTAAAATAATCAAAATATATCCAGGTTAAACTGTACCACATATAAAATACCAGATCTGGACATAATTTAGATAAATAGAATAGGAATGGATCTTCTGTATACACAGACTACTGTGGGCATTCCCACTTCAGAACCAAGAGGTAATCAGAACTAAGTTTAAAGATAATCAACTAGTAAAAATAATCCGCACATTAAGGAATGACTGGAACTCTCCACTTTTTACATAAGCTCCTCATACGAATACACACCTAGCCAAAATAAAAACAATGCAGCATAATATAGCTGAAAGTCTAGGTATATTAGCTTTTCAACACTACCTCCATAGAAGCTAGATTAGAAACTTGTTATGAAGACCCCCCAGAAATTCTGGCTCAAAGTCTTGTATTCTAAAGGAAGGTGGAATACGCTTTAACCACCTGAATAATTTCCAACACAGTCTGTCAGCTTGCTAGAAAGAACAATGGGGATACAGCAGAGTTCAATACATTACTCTGCAAATAACAGAAATGCCATTTCAGAGTTACTACCATTCTGAAGTTGTCATTTTGCCCAGGTCTCTTGTTGGGGAGTCTGAACAAGTAAAATTACAGAAGTTCAACAGAAGGACTCAAACTGCATTTCACTCTTTTGATATTTTGTATGAATTAAATAATTATACTAATGACAAACATGTCCTTATAACAGTGGTTCTCACCAGTTTGTGATTCAAGGCGACCCTCAGAAATTGCCAGCTTTTAGTTTTCACTTGTTTTTTTGACTACAGATAAATAAAGCAATTAATTTTTCTGCTGCAAAGAACTCAAAGACCACAACAGGGTAGAATGGTTTTAATGCTATGGATTCCTATTTGAAGTCTCTGGGCATATCTTGAGAAACATGTTTGCATACTTAACAGTGCTACCATTGCTTGGTACCGCACGGTACCCCTAAAAGGATCTCAAGGCATCCTGGATGAAGATCACTGCTTTATAATCTGCAGCTGCCTTATAAACTGTAGCTTGGTGACTAAACATAATTTATTTCAATATATTGATTCCAAACACTTTTGGATACTCTTTTGAATCTACAATTTTGGTCTGCTGTCTCAGCGCTGTTGCTCTCTGCATTTTACTCTTGTAAAAACAAATATGATAATCTCCAATTAGAATACTAGAAATTAAAATGCAGTGCACACAAGTACCAGAGAATATGCTATGAGCAGCTAAACCAAAAGATTGAGAAAGCACCCAGAATGGAAGAGAAGAACCAAAAAAGATTGAGAAAGCACCCAGAATGGTAGGGGTTGCGAGGTGGAATTGACAATTCATATCTATCTGATGGCATGTGGAAATGGATGATAGGCTCAGATAACTGGGATAAATGGACACCTTAGGAAGAGTAAAAAAAAAAATTTGTATTTGGAAGACGTTAAAAATCCATCACTTTCTCCTGTATTCCCAATTACCCAATCCATAGCTGGGAAAAATGCATCATGGGCCCATGATGGTGAATACAACTAAAATGCCAAAGAAAAAAACCAGCAAGTAATACTGAAGTTCATCTTTGTAGCACTGGAGGAACAATTCTAAGTTACATTGGGTAAGAAAACAAAACTGACCTTTCACAAAAGATGAAACAGTAAGGCAAATACTGCTGGGTTGCCAAGACAAACCTTTCTCTTTACTCTTAAGCCCAGACTCCTTCTCTTTCTCACTGGGCTGACATTTTGTTAGGAGGGTTTCCTTTATATTATTTTTATTGTTCTACCTCCATTGAAACTGTTAATCAGTCTGGTTCTAATATAATTTGAATTATAACACCCCCCCAAAACAAACCAAACAAACCCAAAAAAACCCCAAGCCCCCCAAAACAAACCCAACAACAACAAAACCCCAAAACCACCAAATTCAATGCTGGGAACCAGTAAGCCCACAGATGCTCAGATGTCTGGAGGGATGAAAAGTTTTTTTTCCTGCAAAGGAAGACTGAGATGGATCCAGCAACTGCAGCCTTTGTATACAGCATTGTGAGTACTTCAAGATGTCAGTTTGGGTTTCAAGACTAGTATTTTTGCTATAATTTTTCAGCTGTAAACTCTGCAGTTTTCATTTCAGTTTGGGTCAGAGGCTGAGGAGACTCATTTGACAGCTGGATGTCTTCAGATGCTTTTTGTGCAAACATAATTCTATTATGACAGCTACATGCTTTAAAAAAATAAAACTGTAAACATCTCTTTTTTTTTTTTAAATGCTGCAAAAGGATTTGGTACTTATGAAAGGAGCAGTTTGCAGCTATTGAGAAAAGGCACTCTTCCAAATATGTGGGCCAGTACACCTCAGTTATCACCTCAAAACTGCCTATGCCAGTGAAATGTTTTGGATGTTCTTGATAACTTCTTCCAGCCGTGGTGAAATACATAATATTTTTAGGATGCGGTCAAACCAAGTTGATTTTCACTGACCAAATCTGACCCAGTTTTGGAATCCCGGTCCCAGTCACACTGTACCATGTGGTTCCTTTAGTAGAGGTTTTTCTTGATTGAACTTCAGTATCTCAACACCAACTGCAAAACTCTATGCTAACCTGCAGATTGAGAAGCATTTGTGATTTTTTTTCTCCCTTCAGTTCTCTGGGTCTGATTCTGCTCTCACATTCATTTGAAAAAATTCTTTACATTATTCTCCTGAATCTCCTTTTCAATTATTCCAGTCAATCCTGGCCTGAGCATACAGCAATTTAGCTGACCCATTCCTTGATTTTACTGATCCTGGTATCCAGCAGCTAACAATTACCAGGACTGAGATATATCAATGAACATGAAACCACCCATCCACCTTTCTAAATAATCAATTTCTAGCACTATTGTCCTCATCCCTCCGTGTCTGGATCTCTCCCCTTCATTCTGGATACAGATTTCTCTTAGGTGACTTGATCCTGGCACTATTCCATTTCTTTTCAGTATCTTCACTTTAGTATCAGGGAGGCTTCTGCAGAACCAAGAATCTGTGTTAAGTTACTAGTAGATCGCTTTCCATCTCACTTAAGCTACCATAATTTCTTTCTTTCCCATTGTTGGGATAACTCCACTCCCAGTTGCTAGAACATTGAAAAAAAATTACCAGACACCTGTTAACCAGAGGCCAATGATAAAGGTGAGGTCTAATTCTGGAAGCCCAGAGGCAACAACTCCAGTGCTCCAACTAAATGGCAGATGGCGGTCATCGAAAAGATGCTGTTTTGCCCAGGTTAAAAAAATCACAGACTTTTTTTACTTTAGGTCACCCATGCTTTGGAGAAGAGAACTGAAATTTGACATGTGGTGGCCCTTGTCTCAGGGATATGCCCTTTATCATCATTGTGGAAATTCACCCAAATCTGGCTAAGTTATTAAAGACTTAAAAAAAAATACTGCAGTTTCACATGACAAGTAGAGATCACTTGGATTTAAGTGGCTAAATTCCTACTACCCTGAGTATGTTCCCTTGCAACAGTAACTATGGGCTTTGCCATGTTTGAGCATTTGAATTAAGAAAAGGGAGCTTGTCTCCTGCGGTAGCAATGCCATGTAGATGAAGCATGGAGTATAAAGATGACTGACTCAAATGCAGAAAGGCCAAAAGCCAGACTGGGATATAGGGTACCATTCAGAGTGTAAAATGGAACAAGGTAAGCAAAAATAATGGAACTGGGACAGAGGCAGGACTCAGAGGCAGACAGGTTGTGCCAAGTAATGAACATTTATTTCCAGGTTGTGAAAGCAGACCTGAAGATCCCCAGGTCTCACCCTTCTTTTGCTGTCAGCAAATGTCTGATAACTAAGGCAGTGTCCCAACCCCTCTATGGGACTGGTCCAGAAAAGAAAAGAGAAAGTACTAGCATGATGATGAACTACTTTGTCAATTCAAGTAATAGAAATCTGTCTGTGCATCTAAAGGTTTTGTTACATTTGATTAAAGAGCACATCATAATGCCTACATGCCAAGGAGCAAAGTATGATTGTGTAAAAACCTTAATTCTGGCACTTCCTATGCTTGACTTCACAGTCTCAATAATATATTTACTGTAGGGCGTGGGGATGTGTACGTACGTACATACATATTACACACACATAAATTTTAAATTAAAGCTTAAATGTTAGAGAATTTGTGCCTCTTTGGTATCATGGGACCTTTTTTTGGGAACTGCCTTTTGTTAACTTGCCAGAGGGGTTTAGGGGAGTTGATTTTTCAAGCACTATATTTATTTTCTACTTTGTTCACTTTTGTTATGGCACTATTCACCCCTCTACATTTATTTGTGCACTTTTCTGAGAGACCTAATTGGCTTTTGACATTAATTCTCAAGTATTTCACAAGTTAACATTACACGCTTAACAAAAATAAAGTGGGAAATGTTTTTGAGAAAAAGTCTTTCCAGTGTTTTGACCAGCTGTCACAGATCACAATTTGGCTCATTAGGTTCATGGAACTCCTATCATCGTTAAGCACTGCCCTCATTCTATAGCTCAAATAACAGCTACAATTCTTTAAGCTACATAAATTACTATTACATAAGTACATAAGGAAACATCTTTTTTACACACTGTAATTCAATAATCAACAACTGCTTTTCTAATGAAATACAGGCAACCCCAGCTTAATGTTGTTTTGCTTAGCACTATTTCACTATAATGCTCATTTTACATTGATACCTGATTCCACTTTGCACTCAGTGAGTTTCGTTATAACGCTCATGGGCATTGTACAGATGGCGGCAAGGAGTGTACATTAGTATCACAGCGCATCAATAGCGTACAGCCTCATTGCGCAATTATTGCCAATTTGTTTGTGTTTCCACGTTGGTTCATCAAAAAAAACCCTGGTTATTTCACTCAATGCTCAGTTTTTTGGGAATCAATTAAGAGCACTAAGTGGGGGTTGCCTGTACTAGCCCAGCAGCTCTCATACACAAGTATAAAAGGGATAAGAGGATGCTTAATTTAAAAATCACATTAAAAAAACCCCAGATTTCCTCATCTGTGCTATTAGTAAGACTTGAAACCATCCATGCTGAAAGATGGTATGTATTTCACTACAGGCATACCTCGGAGATATTGCGGGTTCGGTTCCAGACCACCGCAATAAAGCGAATATCGCAATAAAGCGAGTCACATGAATTTTTTGGTTTCCCAGTGCATATAAAAGTTATGTTTACACTATACTGTAGTCTATTAAGTGTGCAATAGCATTATGTCTAAAAAAAATGTACATACCTTAATTAAAAAAATACTTTATTCCTAAAAAATGCTAACCGATGGAAAAATGGCACCGATAGACTTGCTCGACACAGGGTTGTCACAAACCTTCAATTTGTAAAAAACGCAGTATCTGCGAAGCACAATAAAGCGAAGTGCAATAAAACGAGGTATGCCTGTATATATATTTTCTTTTTGCAATTCAATCAAAGGTTAGGTATTTTCACCTTGGTTTCTATCACGTTACTTCAATGTGGTAAATTCTTTTGAGTGAATGCAATTTCAGACTAGCATTTGTACCAACTAGTACTTGAATGGGGTGGGCAATTGTTTTGGCTGGAGAGCCACTGAACGAGCTTTGGTGAGCTGTCCAGGGCCACATGGGTAGCCCTGCCCCTTGGCGGCAGTCCCGTCCCCTAACTGTTGCCCTGCCCCCAGTCACCTTATTGGGACCAGAATTCCCACCCCAAACCCCTCACCTCTGCTACCAGAAGTCCCTCCCCTTGCTTCCCCAGAAAGGGGTGTGTGTGTATGGTAAGGTGTACAGGGGTGTGTGGTGGAGCATAAGGTATGTTGGGGTGTATTTATGTTGGTAGGGGTTGCGGGGACAAGGTGTGGGTGCGTGACATTTGTGGGGTGTGAGGGAGGGTGTTGGGGATCCCCACAAACTCCCCCACATGATGCACAGCCCCCAAGGCTGGCAGCACCAGCAGTTTGGGGTGCTCAGGGCACTGGCACCCAGCAGAGCTGTGCGTGGAGGCGAAGAGCTCAGCCTACCCAGCCAACTCTATTGTGGGGGCTCTGTGCAGTGCAATGGCAGATCCTGCACTCGCACCCGGGGGAACCCTGTGCTGTAGCCAGCTGCCTTCCCCACCCTCTGCCGCAGGTACCTGGAACCTGCGGGTAAGCAGGGGGCAAGGCTCCCTCCACTCCCTGTGGAGTCCAGGGATTTGTGGTAGGGGGTGGGAAAGGCAGCTGGCTCCAGCGTAGGGTTTCCCCTGGTGCAAGTGCAGGAGCTGCAGGTGTGCTGTGGGGAGCCCCCGTGATAGAGTCAGCTGGGCAGGCTATGCTCCTTGCCGCTGCGTGCAGTGCTGGCCAGAGCCACACCCTGCTGGGCTTGAGGGCCTGCACCAGGCATGAGCACCCTGAACACCCCTGCCTGCTGCTGCTGCTGCTGGCAATGGGGGCTGCTCGCAATGTGGGGGAGTGTGTGGGCTGTCCCCACACCCTCCCTCAAACCCACATGCTGCCCAGCCAAGCTGCCGCCAGCCCCAGCCCCATGCTCCTGCCCAGCTGCAGCTCCCCCCTCTCCGTCCCTCTACCCTACCTCCTGCCCAGAGTGAGCAAGCTACCTGGGAAGCTGAGCAGGTTCCCATGGAGTGGCTGCAGCAGGGGCAGCAGGAGCCCCACTTGGAGGCTGTGTGCTGGCTAGGGCAGGCCCTTCCACCTATGAGGGCAGGAGTGAAGTGCAATAGGGTGTGTAGACAGGGGTGTGTATAAGTGGGAGCCTTGCTCGCACCTCTGCGGACAGGAGGGCTGGGCAGAGCACATTTGTTGGTAGGTGCCCAGGGGCCGGATAAAAGTGCCTTTTCAGTTAGCCTATAAAATGCACCTTTCCCTTGCCTTAGGATGGTTTAGATAGTGATACTGCTGCTCTGAAGGGAGAGGGAAGAAGCTGGATTAGATGACCTCTTGAGGTCCCTTCCAACCCTACTTTCTATGACCCATCTCTAAATTATCTCGTTTGACCAATGGCAGTCTTTACTGTCGACGTAGCATCTAGCACAATAGCTGATCCACCACTGGGAAATATAGGTAATGTTTAGTTCATGTACTGTAACAGAAACAACATGAATCCAAGTAAAAATAGTTGTGTGTGATCTTAGTATTGTTTCCCTTGTCCTCCTTTTATCTTACTTTTAACACACTGGTTGCATCTTATCTTGATCTGGCTCTAAAAGTGCTTATGTCAAGGACAGTTTTTTACTCTTATAGAGAGGAATTCCAGTAATTAGGGCTGCTAGGTACTGCTGAAATACAAAAGAATGAGAAACTCAACGAAGAGCTAAAATGAACAAAGAGGATATGAGGTGAAACTACAATTTTCATTTGTTTCATTCAGAAAGTAGACTTTAATAATCCAAGGTATCTGTGACACAAAAATGCCACTAGGAAAAACAACACAGTGTCCCTTTAAGGAAAACTAATTTATTTGTCAAGGAAGCCATAGCTGTGATTCTGTGGCACCTAATAGTGACAGGATATGAAAACTGGGGGAGGCAGGGAGAAGAGAATGGAGGCAGCCAAGTGAGATACTGTTTTCTTCTGAGTGAACAATAACAGATGAGGCAGCGTTACTGAAAGATGCATAAAGCTCAAGGTGGGCTGAATCTTAATGGCATAAAATTACAAAACATATTAAAGACACAGCAGTTCATAACAATTAAGGCTGTATAACCAGACACCATTACTGTTTTAGTGTGCATTAAATACGGATCCAAGCCCTTAGGTTGCAACTCCCAGGGAGAATTACATGAGCACAAGTAAGAGAGCTCTCGGACAAGGCCTGCATTGTTCATAAATGCTTCTATTGATCTAATTTAGAAGGTATTGAATTCTCACATTCTACAGAAATAAATAAATGTAGCAGTGAAGAACACAATCAATCCAACAGAGCAGGCAAAACCAACGTATTTTACGGTGATTACTGAAATGGCTCAAAATAGTCTTCTTTTATTCTTTAAAACTCAACCACTGTCCAAGGAAAATAGAATTTTTCTCCTAAAAGAACTCATATGTGTATGTGTTATACTGCACATCTTAGCTCAGAAGCCATGGTTTCTATTAAATTTAATTACAAAAGGCACAAACATGCATGCGACTCAGGCATACATATGCCACACACAACCCCTCTCTAGTCTTCTAGCCGGCTCAGCTCAGCTCATTGCTTGTGTGCCTGCGGGGCAGTGATAATTACAATTACCCACTTGAGCACAGAATTCTTGTAAGCTACAATGCCTTGCCAGCTCACAAGAAGCAAGAAAACTGAGTAGGAACAAAAAGCTGGGAGGTCTACACTAGCTCCTGGGATTGGCTTTGGATTAGCGCCAGTTCAGCAGCAGTGGAAGGCCCCTTCCCTGGCAACATTAAAAGCAGAGTCAACTGGTGCATAACGACATAGCATCTTACGGCAGAACTCCACCTACATTCATTTAAATGTATTTAAACAGTAATGGTCACCATTAATGTGGTGGCATTTGCAAATACCCACAGTAGACTGCTACATCAGTACAAGGGAAAAATGTGCGAGATCACTAGAGAGAGTAACTACTAAAAAGTTATTATGTATCAGATATCAGATTGTAGCAAAATATGGCTTAAAAAGCAGCAGCATAAATACAGGCAAAAGGTTCCTGAACTTGACTCCCAACTCCTTTGTGACCTTGGGTAAATCATTTCAAGCCTCTGACTTAATTTCCTCATTAGTAAAAATGTGAATAAAGGATACCTACTTCCATGTCCCATAGGGGTATAGTAAACATTGGCTAATGACTTACTGTTTGCACAGTGCTCTAAACATATTGTTTACACTGGGCTTTGTGAACTGCTCTAAGTCAGCATGATTAATATTAACATTTGCAGAGAGGGAGTTATTTTTATATATATATAAAGATTACTGACAATCAAAAAAGGACAGATGCAATGTCAATGTGGACTAAATAAGAATGGAGCACAGGGAAATAGAAAGTCTACTGTGTGTGATGAGTATGTTGGAAGAATGCCTGTGAGGTCCTGGACTGAATTCTGGCAGAGAATATTATGAACTCAGAGGTTTACTGGCAAGAGGAAACCATGGAAAGAGACTTCTGTTGACTTCAGTGGGTTGCTGATGAGGAATTCTAGTGGCAAAAACCATAAAATATAGAAATCATAAACAAAGAAGAGCCACTTATGAAGCTAACCACCTACAGAGCATTTTACACATTTTGAAACAGCCATTTATCCTGATGTATTTTGTCAGTGAGCTTGATGCACACTTACAGTTTTCCTAAACAGAAAGCATCACATCTCAACTGAAATAACTAAAAATAGTTGCCCTAATGACATGATTTTACTATCTGCCTCTGTTAGTCTCAAATATAGCAAATGCAGAAAGGGAACCTAGAAGTATCTGTCCATGCATGGTATAAAATGAGTTGATCATTCCATTTGCCTTCCCCTCCTGTCCCCCTGAGCTGAGTTACTGTAACAAAAATTCAAAAAGCCACAAAAACATCACAATTGTGGTGAGATGGGGGTTGTGCAGACAACATCCTCATACATTAGAAGTAGGGCTTTAGCCTATGGAAGCTTATGCCTTTCTGAACGTCTTTAAGATGTCAACCAGCCTTCCCTTTTCCCTTATATATTAAAAAGAAAAGAATACCCAATTGTGTCATTAAAGCTGTGTATTATCTTGACACAGCCAATTACTGCCTGACCACCTTAGTTGTTAGTACCTCTCCTTTCACCTTTCCACCATCCTCTTTTACCTTAGAGTACAGACAGGGGTGGCACTTTGTTTTTCCAGCCTGTAAGCACTACAACTCAAAAACAAACTCTCAATTGGATCCAAGAGCCAAATAAAACAAAACCCCTCAATTTTAAGAATTCTACCAAATTACAATCTCAGAATGCCATGGCAATGTGTGAAATTCCAGGAAGTCTGAGGCAGGACACAGAGTTGTATCTGACTGCTAAAAATGCAAAATGCAAGTGGACTTCCATCTAGAAGTGAAGAAACAGCAAGAGAATAATAAATACTGGTTAAGCATCTCTCAACCCTCCTTCAGAATGAGAGAAGCTACCAGGTGGAAATAACTAAAAGTGACAAGGACTAAAGGGAAAAACCAGTGTGTATTATACATTTTTATGGGGCATTGTGCATGACATGCACTGGAACAATGACAATCACACTTTTAATATCAATAAAGGAATTTGACCCACTCAGGATTTTGAATGTAGGAACTTAAATATTTAAGATTTTACACATATCAGGACTTTGCCATTTGTGAACTTCACTGGAAACGGAATACATTGCAGTATATCCAACCAATCCATACTCCCATATGAGATAAGGGGAAGACGACTTCAGACAGGGTTCAGGAAATATTGGCATTACTCTGTTTTTGCAGATGACCATTAATTTGTGGATACATGGCTGTACAGTAATGCACACAACAACAAGAGTTTATAACAAATTACAGCACAGACATATATGAACTTGGATACATCAGAGGAACAATACCTTGAAAACAAAACGTTCTTATATCAATCTTAGGAGATTTTAATAAGACGGGATTTATGATACCAGAGGTTTGTCATGCTGCTTACATTTTGTCAGTACCACACACAACTACAGAACTACGTGCAGATAAAACACATTTATCTAAATGAATGGCTCTCTCAACCATTTTCCCTCCTCAATCCTGCACTTATTTTTTTATAGTACTTTTTCCAGCCAATACTCCACGAAGGTACATTTTTCTGGCATGAAGTGATGAAATGAATGTAATCAAAGTCCATTTTAGTGAGTGCACTGACAAGGCTGGAATGGAAAAACCTAAAAGTACAACCATCTTCTAGAATTAGTGACAGCACAGCTCAGTATTCCCTAAACAATCTTCCTGGTATGATCCCTAGAGCATAAACCTGAAATACCACAGCCAATTGCCCTTTAAGTAATTATCTGAGGCAAAGTCAAAATGACTAAAAAATGCTACCATTATATTGTTGGAGGTTTCTACAAAAATCACCTCAAGAAACAATATTTCATGAAAGAATCATTTTGTGTTAGTCCCCAAAAGCACAGAAACTTCCAACTTATAAAATGACAGATGAAATGTACAGCTTGTGACTATCCTGCTGAAGTAACTAGGTCATATTAGACATTCCCTAGTCACTTCGCATGTTGTGCGCAGTTAACCAAATGGCATGCTGAAACAAGTCAGGATGCAGCCACCCAAACTGCAGCAAAACAAACCACAAGTGTTCAAAATATATACTCTGAACATATTTACCGAAGAGTTTTCAAATGAAAACAATCTGGTTTTGTCATTATACAATTTTTAAACTGATTTTTTTTTTGCATTACATTTTCTATTCACATTGTGTCTGTGAATCTACCCAATCATTCTTTAAAACAACTCCAGCATTCCACTTGCCAAAAGTTTGGTGACTAAAGATTGGTGAAAATACAGGATGTGTGTCAAAATTTGTATGACATCTCCATTCTGATCAAGATAAATTTGAGGAACAAAGAGCCTGATACAGTCATCAAAGTTAATGGGAATAGAAACAGGCTCAGAATAATATAAAGCGTACACACACTGATACACACAGGCATCTTCCTTTTATCTCCCTTGATAAATGGAGTACTATAGAGCTCTGATAATTCCTACTTCATTAGTTAGCACCAAGGTCAGAATAAGGCAAAGACACTATACAAGAGACATTAGACCCCAGAGCAGGGGGTGGCAATGTTTTTGGGCAAAACACTTGCAACCTCAACCTGTAAGATGTTGGCATGCCAGGGGTGGACAGTGGGGGAGCCATGTGGGGTGCGATCCTTGTTGTGGCAATGAAGCCCCAGCCCCTGCCTCGCTGTCTGCCCCAAGGTGCATGTGCCTGCCACACAGCCCAGGCTGCTCACAGCAGGCAGCAGGAAGCAGCTGCACCAGGTCACTGGAGCCCCAACCTGGCTTGCTGCCTGCAGCAGGTGCATGGGCGCCTTGAGGTGGACAGCAGGGAACGGCTGCATTGCCACAGCAAGGACTGGGCCCCTCACAGTTCCTCCACTGTCCACCCTGAGGCACACATGCCATCAAAATGCCTTGGCATGCCACTCTTTTGTATGTGTGCCAGGGGTTGCCTACCCTTGTTCCAGGGCTCAAGTTACTACCTCCGACTTTCTTTAAAAAACAAAAACAGTTTCCAGTATCATGGCCATGAAGAAAAGAATTGAAGACACGAACGAAACTTGAAAATATGACCATAATACCCATGAGTCTGCAGATAGCCTGAAACAACTGGCTCTAAGAACAGCTAACTGCCTAAGAGTCTCAACAATGTGTTAATTCCACCTGTCCACTGCAGGACTGGCTCACTCTCCCATTAAGGTATAACTTGGATGCCCCATTAAGTTGTTGAAGTCCAGATGCCATCACCACTTCAAGTAGGAGGCCACAATACAGGGGCAGAAGTATGAATGAACTGTGATTCATGGAATGGACACTGTCTTCGTTCACTTTGGTTGCTAGGCTCATCTTCGTCACACGGGGCAGCTAGGGCAGGGGTGGGCAAAATGTGGCCCACAGGCCACATCTACCCATTGGCAGGTCCCTCAGTCCCATCTGGCCCAGACTGCCCGGTGGTGGTGCATCCTTCCACCCCCTGAGCGTGAAGCGGGGCTGGGGCAGCTCTGCAGCTGGACTGCCTTTCTAGGCAGACCAGGCGGTCGCAGTCTCTTCAGTGGCAGCAGCAAGTGGGCCTCAGCCCCACAGTACTGGTGGGGACCTGTGCCACAGCCCTAACCCAGTGCGTCCCGCACTTGCTCCAGACTCGCTTGTTCACACTAAACAGCAGCAGCGCCAGCCGGGCAGAAACTGCTACTCAGCACGGGGAAATGTGGTCCCTCCTCCTCACCGCTGCCCAGTGCTTCCTGCTACAGCTGCCCAGAGCCTGCCATTGGCTGCCCTGGGGCCACCACTGCCTCTGGGCTGCCCAGAGGTACATACAAAGTGGAGTAATTAAGGGCTCACAAGAGAACTCTTCACAAGTCATAGGCAGGTTATCAAGTAGTAGAAAGTCAGATTCATAAAACTTTTTTGCTTTTCTTCCAAGTAGTCCGCCTCTTGAACTTATGTGGGCTGGCCTGAGAGAGTAAAAAACTATGCTTTCACATGTTTCTATGTAACTGTATGGTAAAAACAATCATTGGACTGTCTGAAAAACAAAATACTTCATTTCTGTAATAATGGCTATTGATGCTGGAAGAACTGATTTTGAAGACAAGAAAATTGGGAAAAGCAGGGAGTTGTTCTAGGTGAGTAAGAAAATATTTCACTTCTCCAAAGGTCGAGGCTTTTTGCGGCAGAACGCTAGCTCAGTTAAAATCAAAAACCCTTTTCTTTCTTGTGAACTGCCCCAAAACATCTATGGTACGGAATATGCTGCATGCAGCTTCCCAGAACCGAGATGGTTTCCAGCAACAAGACAACAAGGCAAAGCCCAAGGGTCCCCTTTGGCAATCTAAAAGCAGTTATATTAGGTATTAGTGCTAGCCTCTTTCCCTGAAGCAACAACACAGAACTCAGGTGGGAAGGAAGATACCTCCATCATCCCTAAGCACATCATACCTTGCTGCTTGGCTCTGCAAAGCCTGCATGCAGGAGGAGGGCTCTCAGCTGACATACTTTACCTATTTTTTTAAATGGAATTTAATTTTGCTGTTTTGCATTATATTTTCCTCATTTAAAAATAGAATTCTAGTAATGTAGCATAAATCTTCTTTCATCGCCACCAAAGGTCAGAATACTCAAAAGAAGAAAGTCTGTCAACCAAGCCACATGAACTACTGTTATAGGGGAGATCATAATAACTTTAAAGCTAAGTTGCCCCAAATTTTCCAGTATAAAATATTCACACATCCTTTTTTTTTAAAACTCTTTCCCCACCAGGATGTGGAGGGTTCTTTTGACATGCGGTGTCACAGAAGAGGAAAGCTGTCCCTGGAGCCACAGAACTGGAAAACTGGAGTTTAGGGCAGCCTATGCCAGTGCTCTCTCCTCCCTTTTCATGAGGCAGTCTTTTGCAAATGCTCCCCAGGCTGGAGATGGTACTGTTAGCTTGGCAGTGGTGTGCATTAGCACATTCATATTGTTATTTTGGAATTTTGTAAATATTTTGCTGATGACACAAACATGATTTTGTCCAGAGGCCTCTGTCTCATTCTATGCACATGATGCCTGTTGCTCAGGAATTTGTAGGATTCTGTTAAGCATACATTTCCTTCTCTTTTGCTCTGAAACTTGGAAGGCATGTAGTAAAACAGGGGAAAGAACAGAGACAGGTTAAGGCTGTTCAGTGCCACCTGACAGAAATTAGTTCTATCCCTGCTGCTTTGTTAAGAGTTTCTGCATGGCATTCAGCTAGTTACCGAATGTTGTGGGAGGTGGTCACTAACTTTGTGTGGCTCATTTTCTGGGCACTCAACTCGAAGCAGCTGGGGCCAGGTTTTCTGTAGTGCTGAGCACTTACAATTGCAAATGAAGTCAGTAAGGGCTGCAGATGCTCAGTTTTTCTAGAAATAAGGCCGAGAGATGGGGACGAATAAGTAGAAGTCTACTCAGTCTGCTCCACATTCTCTGCATTGCCTTGGCCACATCCACAAGTCCCCATCCCTTTTTCCTCATTTAAAACAGAGATAAGAAAACCCGTCTCCTAGGGAAGACGTGGAAGTAAATACAGTACATTAGTGGGAAATATGGATATTACAGTTTGCGAGAACACAAACACACAATTGCAATGGTGGGCAGCAAGGTAGGCAAGGGCTGCATTTGAAAGAAGAAAATATAAATAAATATTGAAAAATTATCCATTTGAGAAGCACAATCCATCTTCTACCTCAAGTATGAGGGGTCCTATTGAGACCATGTGCACAATCAGAAACTATGTCATACAGCATACCCCCAAGGAAGTCATATTAAGGTTGTGTGGACATAAGAATAAAGACAATTAAAAGTTAAGACATTACAGTTGTGCAGCCTTGATGTCTTAATTTTTAACTGTCCTTGAAAGGTAACGGACATTAAAACTTAAATGGAAGTACTGCTCTGTTGTACACAGGCCTATGGACACATTACAAGTGAAGGGAAAGTGACAGAAGGATGTGGTATAAGCTTTTTGGGGCAAGGACTGTCACGTTTTTTGTTTGTGCAGTGCCTAGAACAATGGGGCCTTTTTAAGTTTGGCCTCTGGCGTTACCTGAATATAAATATTAAATTAATAAAACAAACCCTTCCTTTCCTTATCTCTCTCCAACAGGAAGATGTACAGAAGCAAACTGCTCCCAAAGCAAAGACAGTAGATGACATTTTCTCCCCAAAAGCTATGTGCAAAGTTCCCTTTTTATATTTCCCCTTTTTAAGGAAAAACAAATGTGAGAGAACAGAAACAAGCCTTTGGGCAATATGCTGTCCTCAGTCTGTATATGTAATTCACATCAACATGGAAGGGTATCTCTCTTGGACCAGGGGCTATGTATGGACCTAATTTTGCTGCTTATGAACCATCTTAATGTTCACATTTCCCTCTTAGTTACCGGCAATACAGAATATCTAAATGTAACTCGAGGGGAGGAATGAAGACAAATTTCCTTTCTTCCTCTTCCCTTTGGATCTAAGAAAATAAAGTGTGTGTCTTTTTTACCTTCCCCTCCACCCAAGGCAGCTGTAGGAAAGGAAGGTGGTGGGTGGGGGAGTAGGGAGAGATGGAAGAAAGAATGGAGGACCATGATTCTGTGAAGCTCTTTGTTTCTGACAATATCTCCCCCTATCATGGCCCTTGACTGTTTGCCCCTTGCACTGGGCCAGGAGCACTTTTGTGATGGGTGCTGCGCTCTGGTGTCTAAACTCAGGAAATGGGAGCAAAGGACTAATTCTAAACTAGCCCCTCACTCAGGCACTGTATTTAACATTCCTGTGTCTGGCACTATTTTCTCTTCCCAAATGTTTGGTGGAGCAATCATCAGATAGAGTACAATTTCCCCCTGGCTGAATCCTGTGTACATGGATCTGTTTTCCCCAATATTCACAACTGTGTCCAGCTGAGAAAGACCACAAACTGCAACCACTGCTATAGCGCAAAAGGTTGTTCTTGCACCTTGCTATTGTGCCTGAAAATGGACCAGGTCTACTATAAACTGTAGTAGACTGCAGACATAAGAACTACACTTTGGAGGTTCTGAAACCCAATTGATTAAATACCGCAATCAATGTAACTCATTCTGAGAGGATGTAGAAATCTTGTGCTCTTTTCAGGATCTCTGAGCCAGAAAATTAATTTCTATTTCCAAAGGCACAACTGGAGATTCACCAGTAAGACTGTATGCATGGTGACATAAGGGTTCATTGTCTTATAGAATTATCTGTATGAGCTGCTGTCACTCTAAATTTAGAAACCTAAGATTTGTCATGCCAGGTTAAATTAGTAGTGCATCAAATTCAGCATCCTACTACTGACAGAAGCCAAAATCTGATTCTTCTAAAGAAAATGGAGGGGGGGAAAAAGGAGACTATAATATAGCCTTCAATGTTATTTCAAAAGAAAATGCCTTCCTGGCTCTTGTCATGACCAATTTATATGCCAAAGCATTAGAGCTGATTACTCCTGTACTCCATGGCATTAACTCTGACTACTGTAGCTTTCACAGCTGCAATTGTTAATGGTCTAACATTATAACATGTCCTTTCTTAAATACAGCTAAAGACCTTAAAATCTGTACCACATTTCTCCCAGTGAAATCAACAGAACAACTGCACAAGTTATAAAATGTGTTGCTACTCATTTGGTAAATTTGTTCCCTTTGCACCTCTGAAAACCTCATAGCCCCTTTGCAGCTCTCAGACCTCCAGCCACCACCTCTATCATAACCGAGTTCTGCTACTCTCTACTTCCAAACCTGGCATTTAAACTAGTTTCTCATGGAGTGAATACCTTAGAAAGCCTTAGTGAAGCAAATTCAGTAAGTACAATGATAGTATTAGCCAGGGGCCAACCAGATTACAGAAAGCAAAATACTACTGATTTTAGGACAAAAGCATAAGCAAGAAAACAAGAGTCCACATGTGCTAAAGCTTACCAGGTCTCACCCATGGACACCAGTTCTGGCAGGTATATTACACCAGCTTGTCAATTCTTTGTTCCAGAGTCAATGCTTTACTGTCCCATGTCAGTTCTTGGATCAAGTGACTGCAATCTGCCTCTAAATTGTGCTAGACACTTTCTACAGTTCTCAGTTCTTTGCTTGGCAATTTTCTTCAAGCAATTCAAACCCAGATACATGATTTCCCCCAGGCAAGTAGGGCGTCTCCAGACTGGTTTACCTGCCTAAGAATTTGCATTAATTACCCTCCCCACTGATGTTAGTTCCTATAGGAAACTCCTATAATTTCCTCCTAAATTTTCCGTACAAGTAACTCTTTATAAAAGAAGTTGCTATCTTTGAATATTCCCTGTGTACGCAGGGTCCGGCACATCTCAGTGCTTCCTAGGTCTCACATTTGCCACAGTCCCTTTTCTCTTATTATGGGATAATATACACAAGGTAAGACTGGCCACCTTTCCTAAAAATCTTTGCTAACCTTTTATTTAGGAGAAAGAATGTAGGAGACCCCCTGTCAACTCCTGATGAGTTTTTATTTCTACTCCAGTGGAGCATGCTGGTGAAATACGCAGTTTAACGAATCTGCAACATTCTGTAAGGGAGGTAATTGTCTAACATTGACAGAGCGTCTGGTGACTCAGCACTAAAGGTATTCAGGGCAGAAAGAGGCGGTGCACAGTGAAAGCAACTCTTTTTTTTTTTTTAAGTATTGATTTATAAGTAGAAACTGCAAAGTCACTCCTGAGCATTTTTGAGACTGTGAGTATTTATTAGGTTTTTGTTGTTAGATAAACCCTGACCTTCAACTCTAGGTGCTGTACTTAAAAAAACTGAAACTTATTTTGACTAAAATCCCAAGGAAAGCTTCCCAAGATCCACCCAAATAAGTTTCCCAACATTCACCCCCCACCCATCCATTACTCTACCAAATTAAGGGTTTTTTTCTTCACTGCGCACCCCCCTTCGAACCCTGCTTTCCTCATTGTGTACATTAATTTAAAATGATTAGTTAGTTAGTCAGGCCGATCCTGCCTGACTAACCTGGTCTCTTTCTACGACCAGGTAACAAAGAGCTTAGATGTGAAGGAGGAAGTCAATGTCATCTTCTTGGACTTCTAGAAGGCCTTCGACACAGTGTCCCACCCAATTCTGGTGAGCAAGCTGAAGGACTGAGGCACTGACAAATGCACAGTCACATGGGTGGCAAACTGGCTCCAGGGGCACACCCAGAGGGTGGTGGTGGACGGGTCGATGTTGACCTGGGAGGGTGTGGGCAGCAGAGTCCCCCAGGGCTCAGTCCTTGGGCTGGTGCTGTTCAACATCTTCATTAGCGACCTAGACGAGGGTGTGGAGAGCACCCTGTTGAAGTTCACTGATGACACCAAGCTATGGGGTAAAGTGAATACACCGGCAGGCAGGGACTGCATCCAGGCAGACCGGGACAGGTTAGAGAAGTGGGCGGATCTGAACAGGATGTGGTTCAACAAGGACAAGTGCAGGGTGCTGCACCTGGGGAGAGGGAACCAGCATTATGGTTATAGGTTAGGGGCTGACCCTCTCAGCAGTACAGAGGCAGAGAAGGATCTTGGAGTCAGGATTGACTCCAGGATGAATATGAGTCGCCAACGCGACGAAGCAATAGGTAGAGCCAACCGCACCCTGTCATGCATCAACACGGGCATCACTAACAGGTCCAGAGAGGTCTTGCTCCCCCTCTAGGCAGTGCTGGTCAGGCCGCAGCTGGAGTACTGTGTCCAGTTCTGGGCACCACACTTCAAGAAGGTCATGGAGAACCTGGAGAGGGTCCAGAGGAGGCCACTTGTATGGTTGGGGGCCTCCGTAGCCAGCCCTATGAGGAGAGGCTGAGGGACCTGAATCTCTTCAGTCTCCGCAAGAGGAGACTGAGGGGGGATCTTGTGGCTGCCTATAACCTTATCAGGGGCCAGCAGCAGGGACTCGGGGAAAGTCTGTTCACCAGGGCCCCCCTTTCACCAGGAACAATGGCCACAAGCTGAGGGAGGATAGGTTTAGGTTAGATATTAGGAAGAACTACTTCACTGTAAGGGTGGCCAGAGCCTGGAATAGGCTTCCCAGAGAAGTGGTGCACTCATCTTCCCTGGAAATCTTCAAGAGGAGACTAGATAGGCACCTGGCTGGGGTCTTATGACCCCCTGTCACCCCCCAGTGCTCACTCCTGCCCATGGCAGGGGGTCGGACTAGATGATCTGTCCAGGTCCCTTCTGACTCATTGATTCTATGATTCTAGGCATGGACTCTGGGGGAGGAAATTTTGAAAAAAATAGTGACTGTTGCTGGACCAGCCACCTCACACCACCAGTAACACATCCAGTGACGCCCTCCTGCCCATGCACTGCTGCTGCTCAAGACACTCTAGAATCCCATCCTGATTGCCTTCATCATATCATTTCTCAAAGTGAATGTGCAAAATCTGTATGAACAGTACTATATGTCTAGCAGAACAATTGAGTAGATGATCTGTCTAGGTCCCTTCCGACTCATTAATTCTATGATTCTATGATCTTTACTCCCAGAAAAAAATAAATAAATCAGGAAACGATGTATTTTTCAAGAGCCCATTAAGCTGTGTTCTGTCAGGTCAAAGCCAGCAAAGTGAGCTGAAAAGCCTCTCTGAAAATGTTCTTCGCCACCACATCCTCATCTAATAATGTTAGAATCACAACATCAAGGTATCACAGAGAGAGAGAGAAAGTCTCTAAAGGAGTGATAGTCGAACAGGGTGCTTTGAGATTCTTTCAAGGGTGCTGTGAGGTACCATGCAATGTTAGCACAATTAGGTGTGGAAACATGATTCACGAGATAAACCTAGGGATATCAAATAACAATTTATATGTTAAAAACATTCTGACCTCTTGTGGTCAATTCTGAGTTCTTTGCAGTAGAAGAATACATGATTCTTTTTAGGTACACTAAAAACGAGTGAAAATTAAATCTTAGCATTTTCCAAGGGATGCTTTGAGTTTAACGAGGTTAAGAATCACTGGTCTAAAGCAGCAATAACACAGACCATTTAAAGTTTTATAAATCAAAAAACACCCTCAAACTGCACTCAGAAATCAACCGGCAGCATGTGTCAGTGGAAGAACAAAGGTGCAGTATGCGTTTCCTAAGTAATACTCTTCCATCTCCAAATGCTTCACTTTCTCCAGTGTAAGATACATTAATCCACCTTCAAAGCCACAAAAACATGGAAAACTCCTGATATCCACATGCAAATTAAAAAAAGACCAAGGTTCTCTTGAAAGTTGTGATGGACTATAGGTGTTATTAGAAATTTCTATTTTAAAGGGGTTCATATTGTTATATAATGTTCTATGTCTCAGTTCACATACCAGGCTTTTACCCAGGGAAAGAAGAGTTACTAGGTCTTTTCTGTTAACAGAGCTGTCTGCCAACTGCACAAGACAAGACAGAGCTCCAGAAACAGAGGAATTGAATAGTTTTGTTGACACATAAAACAAACCTTTGGGTTGCACATGTTCTCTCTAATAAGCGATGAGGTCCCTCTTCCAGGAGCTGAACTGGAAGTTAGCTGTTGAGTGAAGGCCACGGAATAACTAGGGAGGGTCAGGGACTGAAAGTGGGAAGGAACATCTAGAGTGGGAGTGTGTCGAGTCGTGTCTCCCCACCCCCCACTGCACAAGCCATGCCCAGGCTGGCATAGGGGGACTTTCAGAGACCAGGTAAGGCTGCAATGGTCTCAGGGAAGCACCATCCCTCCACCCCCTCCAAGTACTCTCCTATGATACAAATACCCCTTGCACTGAGCCATGTACCTCTCTAGAGGTAGATATTTATTCAAATGTGAAAAATACCACATACTTTTTACTGATCAACAAAAAAGTATATTTTTCAGCTAACTCCACCTCAATTACAAGCAAAATCACACAAGAGCATTCCAGGTGATCTTCCATGCAATTCCAGGCAACCAAATCAGGAACTGGTAACAATGACACACAAACAAGAAAGTACAGCATGGCAAAATTTCGTTTAAAGCTAACCTGAAAATAATAACATTTATTCATGAATGTGATTGATACTGCTGCAATCTTCCATGGGATCCACCAGTGCGAGGCACAAGTATCAGCCTAGCAGATCCCAATGCACAGTCAAGTAGGGTTACCATATGTCTAAGTTTTCCTGGACATGTCCTTCTTTTGGGTCCTCCGATCTCTATCCTGGCAGTTTTTTTTAAATATAAACATATGCATGGGATTTTTCACTTTCGATGCTAGTAGAACTGCATTTCCTGGCTTGTCCTAGCGATGTGTGTGTTTATGAGAGATCAGGGTTTTCCATCTGTGGTGGAAAAATGTGTATTTTCCTCTTTAAAGGAGGAAACTGCGGATTTCCCTTTGCAGCCTTCCAGCCTGCAAGGAGCTGCTTGGGGTAATTGGAAGCAAGGGGCACCACATGCATCTGTGCACACACTTGTATGTGGCCAGGATATAGCCAGGCAGGGTGGTGGGAACAGCTCTGGCAGCAGGTTAGTTTATGGGGAACAGGGTTTGGAGGGTCAGGGCTTGGGACTGTCTGGAGGGCTGTGTGTATGTGGGTGTGTGTCAGGGGTGTGTGGAGGGGATGGGTATGTGAGAGGGGGGCAGGTGCCTGCCAGTGCTGAGGCAAGGTGTCCGGGCGCTGGGGCTGTGGCAGGGCAGAAGGGGCAACAGGAGGCACCTGACCCTACGGTGGGGGAAAGAGGTAAGGGGGGCCTTTGTGGGCAGTGGGGAGCTGCATGGCTGGGCTGGCAGCACCAGGGCCAGTGCCTGTGCTTGCAGGGGTGGGATGGCTGGGAGACAATGCCCAGGGGGGCCATGGCCAGGCCACCTGGTATGGCGTGGGAGCCCCAGCCCAGGGTGAGGGGTATCACAGGCCTCCCCTCCTCCTCCTTCCAACCTGCACCAGGGCCAGACTCACTCGGCCACTGCCCATGAGCCACAGTCACTGCAGCTGCCACGTTCCAGCCCAGTCAGGACAGGACCAGCTGGGGGTTCCCTCCACCAGGGCTGGGGGGAGCAGGGGGCTGCGGGTCAGGAGTGAGGGGCACGGACAGGGCAGGGGGCTATGCCTTGGGAGTGAGGAGCACTGGGAGGGTGGAGGACTGTAGGTCAGGAGTGTGGGGTACTGACAGCACCAGGGGACTGCTGGTTGAGAGTGAGGGGCACCAGCAGGGACAGGGGGCTGCGGCCTTATTGTTGTTTTACATCTAATTTCTGAGACAGTAACACTTGTTATTTATAGTAACAATTAGAAACTGCCCCTCCACAATCATATCCCCCCCAGTTGTTTTCTTTTTGGAATTGGAAATATAGTAACCCAAGGGTCAAGGCTTCTGTTTCTATGTTAGATTGGTTTCTTTTTTAGATTCCAAACTTACTGTATGCAAGGACACCCCAGGGGACTTCCTTAATCACTGCACTTTTGGCTGTTTAGCAGAAGATCCCTCCCTCTGTCTCTGGTCTAATCTTATTGTTTTCTCTCCCAACCCTAAGTCCACTGGCAAGAAAATAATTGCTATCTTCTTGCCCTCACTGAGGCACAGCCAGGATTTCAAGTAAGCAGCGTTTCCCGCAACCCAGACAATGTTCAGGCTCAGAGGGCTAAGGTCAGAATTTGGTCAAGCAATTTAAGAGTCTTGCTCTGTAGTGCAGGCACTTTTAGGAATTGAAACTGAAATTAAAAAAATACGGCAAGGGTACCTACCACTCTGCACCCTATCCCAGTCAGTCTGATTCTGTATTTGAAAGTAGTTTTCACTGCTTTCAATCATCAAATGATAATGCAGAAGCATTAAATCTGCTAAGAACCCAAAGACAACAATGCAACTTATTGCTTAAGCATTTAATGAAGTAATACTGAAAAAAAATAAAAAATCAGGGGTCAGCACAAGTTAATACGTATTAATTAAAGGTGTTGCATATATAACAAACACTCCTCTTAATGCTTTAAAATGTCTGAATCCCTCTTACAACCTTTCTCACTACACTAAAAAGAGTCTTTATGAACATGGTTCTGTGCTTTCGGTAGTGGCTAACATAATCGTAAATCCACGTAATGTTCAGAAAATAAATCTTTAGCTCTCTGCTGCCTGTATAGGAACATTAATCTTAACAAGAGGAGCACAATGCAGGACCCCCTTATCTGCTTTAAGTAGGGCAAGTACTTTATTCCTGTTAATTGTCCTGACAGAAAAGGATCAACACTGCATTAATCCATTTACTTCATGGCTCTATGAACATTTTTCCTGAACGTTACAAAGGTGTAGCATGCTTGCTCTTACCAGAGCTAAAGCTACTTCATGTGTAATTGTCATCAGGCCAAATGATGGCCTGTCTCTTCATCCATTTATATAATTCTGCACAATTCAGGGGGAAAGAAATCTGCTTTTTTCTTCATTTAGTTGCTTGCTTCTTGGTATACTGAACTGCACCAATTCAGGGTGGAGAGTAGTATCAATTTTTGTTTTATTTACCTAAATGAGCCCACCCCACGTTTCACATACAAATCATTAGGAGAGCTACTTATCTGTAATAATAATGTTAGTGCTAGAACAGCAACTAATCTCACTTGCACAAACAATGCCAGACAACAGCAGCATTTATTAGGCTTCCATTTTCCTCTTACCCTAGTCTCGTGACTGAGAAAAAATACCAAAAATTACTGTATCTATATTATTATGCATGTATCTAGGAGCACCCCCTTAAGTGTTTTTATGCTGAGATCCTAATCAGCTACATAAATTTAAGGAGAGCTTGCTCATCTATTAAGGGGATCTATGGGAAGAGTACTAGAGGACTAGAAGTGCATAAGTTCTCTTTAGGGGTCTACCCAATTTGAGGAGGCAACTGGCTGACTTCATGGGCAGATTGTGCTACTGGCCACCATTTTCATGGGCTTATTGCTGTGCCTCCCCCCACACCCTTGACTGGCTGCGGGGCCCTGGTGTCACCCCCCCCCATTGCCAATTAATGGAGAGGGCCATCCATCATACAGCCCCGCCCCTCACTGCTGATTGGTGGAGATGGGTGGGGCTCCATGACAGGCAGTCCTCTCAGCCCATCAGCCGTGAGAGGCAGGGGCGACAGCCATCTTGCCCACTCGCCTTCTTGTTGGCAGCCCTGTTTGTGCTGCACTGTGTAGCCGGGAGGTCTGCCAGTTGCCACTGGGGAGCCAGCATTTTATTTTTAATAGTTTTTTTGGTCTTTCCATCTTCCCATGGATCTTGCGGAGATCACCCAAATTTGTGATTTCCACGAAATCATGATTTGAGTAGGTCCCTAGTTATTTTGCTTGTGCCCTCACTTCAAGGTGGACAGTTTCCAGCCTGACCTAAAGTGAGCTGGGGCTTGAACCCCTAATCAGAGCTGTGCTGACCAGCTTGGATTCAAAGTACAACTGAGCAAATGCTGATAATTTTATCTGTAGATGATTGAGGTATTTGGGCAAATACACAACTAGGAATACATACAAGCTATATCTAAGTAGACATAAATGATAGCATATGTCTTGAGAAAGCCTGAAAGCAGGACTGGGCACATATTCAGGACCTCTCTAAGGCATCTATTCAATCTAATTGTCAGACTTGTTCCTGTGCTGACCACAAAGCACCTGGCTGGGGCCTAGTAACTAGCAGCAGGCCCAGGCTGAGCAGAGGCAGTGGAGCGATGTCCAACTGTGTCTTACACTACACAGCCAACAACTGATGCAAGTAAATGTAATGGACATTTTAAAATATCTGGCACCAAATGCCACAAATTTAAAGGTAGGTAGGTGTCAAATTCCTACTAAACTCCCAAAGAAACCAATTAAAGCTCAGCACCGAACTACCTATAAAAGTAAGTGTCATACTGTCAGGTACATCTAAGCTCAGCATCCTGTATTTCACAGTAGCAGAGAGTGGATGCTAAGAGGAAGAATATTTCTACAGGACCTATCCAGTCCAAGCTGTTCCCTGCTTTTCTTCCCTTGCAGTTTATAGCAGTCAGAGACCCAGTAATCTAATTTGTGGGTCGCACCCCAAACTATGCTGTTTAATACCCACTAATGGACCAGCTCTGCATCAATCTGTCCAACCCTTTTTTGAATTAGTTAAATTATTATCCTCTACAGCAATGATCTCCAACCTTTTTACAGTGAAGATCACCTCCTGGAACTAAAGGTCACCCCAGGATCTACCACGCCCCCCACCCACTGCCCCACCCAGTGCCTCCACCCCCTACCCCACTTCCTGCCCCACACACCCCTGGACCTTGGAGTGTCCCAAAACTGGCCGGGCCACTTCTGTGCCTTGGCTGTACTGTGCTGAGCCCACCCGGCAGCTAGAGGAACGTGGCACTGGGCTGCCGCCACGCTGGGTCTGGAAGTCTCCGCAATCCAGGGAGATTGCATGTGTGTGATTGGGGGGCGAAGGGGGGGGCCTCTCACTGCTGGGTGCAGCCTGGCAAAGCCCCAGGATGAGGTGGCTGCTGCCATGGGCTGCCTACTGCACCCTGAGCATAGCTGGGGGGGGCACAGGCCCCCAGGGCCTCCGCCAGACTGTGCCCAGTGGAGGGAGCCCCCCAAGTGCCGCTAGACAAACAGCTCTTCCCAGACCCCCACGAGTCCCTGCAGCTGAGCTGAGCCACACCTGCACGTGGCCAGCTGTAGTGGGACTCGAGGTGCAATGGCAGCAGTCTCTGCCGCCGCCTCAGAGATGGGGAGGGAGCACCCTGTACCCCTGGAGGAGCCCCCCCCAGGCTCCAGTCCTCCCACCACCTGGCTGGGCTAGGGCCCCACTTACTTTCTCCTGCTCCTGGCTGGACTGCACGGTCAGTCGCTCACCGCAGGGGCCTTCATCTGGCCCCCGCCCCTTCCTTCCCCCACAGATTGACCTGCTGGGACTAGAGAAGGTGGGTGCATAGATGCGTGCACACCCAGCTGTCCCCCCCAGCCCATGATCTACCAAAAGAGGCTCCAGGATCTACCTGTAAATTGGGATCCCCAGGTTGGTGACCACTGCTCTACAGCATCTCGTGGCAATCAGCTTTGCAAGTTAATTACGCAGTGTATGAAAAAATGCTTCCTTTTGTTTGATTTAAACCTTCTTTCTAACAACTTCATTGTATATCTGCCAATTCTAGCCATGTGAGACTCCGCCCCGTTACTTTTTTAAAGTCACACAGCAAAGAGTGCTGGCTCTTCGCAGGAGTTCCTGTCTATCAGCTCCAGGCTTAGTTACAAGATGATATGGTTCAACCCTTTATAACTGAACATTTCTATTCATGAAGATACATCAATCTTGTTTCTAAGAAGAAAGATGAACTTCTGCAATGATTCTGATAAAAATGAGTTACAAAGGTAGTTTTACACAAAGGAAAAATCATTTTCTTTTTGAGAAACCACTTTCAGAAATATGTCATTACAAGAAAAGGGCTCTCCCAGTATCTGGCGTTTATCTCCTTGAATAAGCATGCTAGAAATTTAAAGACTGCCTTCTGTTACAAGATACTTCTCTTGATTCAGTCTAGGAAGAATCCATCTAGTTGCTAAATAATTTGCTGGAATATGTCTGTATGTACAGAAGCAGTTGAAATAAAGTTATCTGTGATTGCTACATCTCTTCACCAGAAAAGGGGAATTAGATATTTAGCCTTTAAAGTCCTGCCGAGACAACTGGAACAGAAGCATCATAGCTGTGATTAAAAAAAAAAAACCAGCTAAAAAGCTGAAACTCACTTCCTGTGTGGATAACTCTTATTCCACACTAAAGGAATCTTTTTGCTGCTTACCTTAAGTTTACTTCTAAAGCAACTAAAAAGACTTTCCCAGACTGGTATGCATGGGAAACAAGAAGCAACTTCAGAATATTGCACACTATATACCTGGGTAGCCCGGCCCTTATAGAAGCCTAATCTGAATTCCTGTTTCCTCTTCCATGTTCAGAGCTGAGCTATATATAAAACAGTTTTAAAAACACTAAATTAAGTTTAAAAATCAGACATAATTCCAACCCCCAGCATAACAAACAATAATCAAAAGAGGCTATTTAAGTCTAAGTAGCAACACTATTTTACCTATTGTCAATGGTTCCAATGTACATGCACTCATCACTCAGTCAAGTTCAAGTAGTGCTCTGTGGCATCTTACTCTTAGGTGTTCAGGTTCCTTAGAACAGGGCATAAATTGAAACAGGGAGAGGGGGGTAGAAGGATAATTTCAGCAGACTTACCCTAAGACCTCAAGTTAATGATCCATTTAGGAAAGATCAGCTTCAGCCCTGGAGGGTATGCCTACAAGGCACAAAGCCAGAGATACCCAGGCTAGACTGCTCAGGGACAGCCTGGGTTTCTGGAAGTAGCATAGCTGGTCAGTGCAAAAGCTCCACCCTAGCTAATACATGCTACTTCTCATATGAACAATTTGTGTGGGCTGAGCCCTGTGCTTAAGCAACTATACTGCTTCTAGTCCCTGAGTTAACTAGGATATCTTTGCATTGCACTGTATGATGCCATGTAACATACCCTGAAAGCGATCCCCAAAAGAACCCTCAAAACAACCTACCTAATGGAGGTTTATTCCCCTATGAGAGGATCACTTCAGACACTGCTTCAAATCACTTACTCAGCTCTGCCTGAGTCAGGCAAGTCTGAATGTCCAATACAACAACAGAGAGAAAAAATGGATGAGATTTTTCTCAGAGAGAGAAAAGGCAGGCAATTAACCGCTCTTGTTCTGAGGTCCCAAAAAGAAGTGGTAGATTTAAAGTATTTCAGGTAAGGTCTTACAGGAAAAAATGTTGTGTCTAGGGCTATTAAAGACACCAAGCCCCATTCTGAATGAGTTGTTTATTGTCTATGATAGAAACAGTTTGCCAATACTGTGACTTCAGCAAACCCTTCTAATGAATATGTTAGTTCCCAAGATGGCATAGGCAAAGGTGGGTATTTTCCTGATTAGGGTTTGGGGCACTACACTAGGGTTTGGTGAGCATAGCTATATTGGTTAGGGTGCAACTTCCACACACCTAAAAGACCAACAAAACATTTAAATATAGATGGGACTTAAGAGGAGAAAAAGGTAAAGTTGCAGCTTCAAGCTGTAGCCAGCAGTACCATGAGAGTTTGTTTTTTCAAAAAACCTGAAGACAACTTCTGAAGGCCGTACTCAGTCAGTAATACTCAATCTATTAATTTGAGCCTCGATCATACATAGCCCCTGTACACACACAGAACTCCAAATGAAGTCAGTGTTGCACAAGAACAGCAAAGCTGAGCCCTTTACTTTTTCGGACATGACATTTCCCTATCTTTTTAAGGTACACTTGGACAAGTTAGAACAAGATTAACATGGTCAAATCTATTTATGAGGACACTGCCAACTGAGCTCTATGGCTTCATTAGGCTAGATTCTGAGATTTTAGTGGGTGTTGTTCATGTTCACTTTTAGAGCAGGTACAGGCCCATACACTGCAGAGGGTGTGACAATAACTTTATTTCCCAACATACACCTCCATCAGCTGGTAAACAAACTCCTTTGGTTAGGGAACATAGGAGGAACACAAACATTTTATGATGACTTGTAAAGCATCCACTGAATTACCAAATCAAGTTTCCAAAAATTTAAATTTACATCAGAAAACTGGCCAGGAAGTATGCATGTATAGGTGGTTAAAAAACAAAAACAAAACAGCCATAAGAACAAAACCCCCACATCTTCCATCATACTGCAAAATAATTAGATGTGAAGAATTCAGACACTGTAAGACAGATTACTTTGAACGGAAGAGCACACAAAACATTTTCCTGTGTGATGTGTAAACCCGTGTCTACTTCCCTGACAGATGCAAGTGCAAGGGTTCCCATGGTTTTAGCTTTTCCCAAAGCCCCAGGTTTGTGATTACATATTGCAGCAGATACAAGAGCATCAGGACCAGCAAACTGAAAATCAGACATTGTTTTACACATTCAGCTAGGTGACTATGAGAACAGAGGGGAGGAATGGAGACAGGAAGACAGAAAGGAAAAGATGGCTGCTGTGAGAATCACAAACTCTGTTCACTCAACCCACACACAGTGAGAAGTAGAAAAACATTCTCTACTTCTGCAGTCTCAGCCTATCACAGATAGTGATTCTTCCTTTCTCTTTGAACTTACCTGGTCAGCTCAAATCCTGAATTACCACATTTTCTCGCACACAACATGCAACTTTCCCCAAAAAGTCAGCTGCTGGAAATTGGGATGTACTTTAAAAGCAAGAAGATACAGTAGTAGCAGTTTGTGATGCTTAAGTCTCTGTCTGGTAGGTGAGGAGGGCAGGGGGCACACCAAAGTAAGGTTGTACATAGTCCGTAAACAAGCAATAAAATGAGCATGCTAGCCTTCCTAGCTGCCACTACTTATTTACTGCTACTTACTAGTATTCTCAAGGAAAAAATATTTTTTTCTTTTTCACCCTGCCTTTAAAAAACAAGTGTACATCTTCTTCTTGGGTGTGTTGTATCAGAGAAAATATGGTATGCCATTTTCCCCACCTACAAATCACCACACTCTACGAAGTGCTGCACAGTTTTTAAGGAAAAAAAAGCCTTACATCCTATCTTCACAGCCTAACAAAACCTCCAAATTTGTTGCATTTGACGAAGGCAGTTTCCATACTGCATAACAAAAAATAGATAGTAGTCTGTGATAATTTTACAGACCAGGAGTAGGCAACCTATGTATGGCCCATGGGCCAGAAGCATGTGTTCTCATCTGCAGAGCTGGGGAGCTTTGGCAATATTCAGCAGCTGGGGGAGGGGGTGTCTACCTGTGCTATGGCTGGGCAGTGGGAGCTTAGCCTGTGCCAAGATCAAGCAGCAGGGAGCTTCACCCATGCCACAGTAAGGCAGTGGGGAGCTTTCCCTAAGGGCTGGCTGGAAGAAGCAGCAGTGCCTGGGTTTTAGCACTGGCTTGCCTCAGACCTAAGTTGGGTCATTCTGGCCTGCCAGTGAAAATGTTGCCAACTGCAGTCTCAGATTATTAGATTTTGAGGTTACATCTCTTTTGCCAAGGTCACACAGTGAGAGTAGCATATTTGGCACTAAGAGCCAGGTGTCCTGTTTCCCAGTTCAGTGCTCTAATCACTCATCCCATCCGTCTCCCAATGTACTTTATTAATTTACATACACAGAGTAGTCCTACTGCTGCTGAGTAGCTTATTCGACCGCAGCCAAGATTGTACCATAGGATTTTATGGATGGAGAAGTAATTCATTCTTAAAACTGTACAGACAGCTCATTGCAGCATCCTACTTTTATTTTTTAAAAGAGAAATCGGGTGTCATTACCAGGTTTTGTGATAATTACAGGATTTTTGGTTTAGGAAAACAAAAATGAGTAAGGTTTTTCTGCGGTATTAAGAGAAACACAAGATTTCTTCATGTAAAACAGCAAATGTGTCAGGGTTTATGACTATATAATAACATCTGCCCAAAAGAAAAATGGTTATTGCTACAATGCTATGAATATAGAAATGAGATATTTTCTGTTGTAGACATCACAGGTGGTGTTATTGTGGTCATTGTGTATCTGATATTATGACTAAAAAATTAATCTGTGCAGACTGTGGAGAAACTAAGTCAGTCAAGAGCTTATGCAAATATATCACAAAGCTATGTTTCTGTAAGTTACCCTATACCTTAAATTATTTTAATGCAGCAACCAGAATGAAAAGAAAGAGAGAGCAAAAATAATTAATAAATCAGATCTGCAGCCAAGCTTCAGCCAGATTCTATTATCAGAGGACACGAAAAAGGGACCGGGAGTAAAACAAAATATAAATGAGCTATGCTGAGTTCCAGTGTTTATAACAGTGGATGTAAAAAGGGCCATTCATTATTTATAGTTAAGAAGGCAGGGATGTCAGATGGGAATTGAAAGAATAGATAAGGCTTATGTTAGTTCCAGCTTGTTCACATTTCACGCAAGCCCTGTGGTCATTTCAGAATGCCCTGTTTTCTATTATAAATTAATCATAGCAGTGTGGGCTATTGTCAGGCATTATGAACATACAGGACCAGCTGACAATCTGAATCCTCTTATCATTTTAAAAACACAAACAAATCAGTTATTCACAGAGCAGGTAGTAAGAAACACAGATGTACTTCTTTGGTCCCAGCAGGAAGAATATTTGGAGTTTTTCATCAGTTTTTAAAAGTCTGATGAAATTACAGCTAACCAATGTATACTTTTATGTATTTGAAGAAGGATGCAAATATTGGGATGCACTCTGAAAAATCATGCTATTAAGCAGTGCTATCAGAAGTATATAGAAAGGGATATAGAAGGCATAAGGAACCAGAGGTTTCCTTCCTCTATTAGCTTAAGAACATCACCAGTAGGTATAGGGTGTTAAAAGCAAAAGTACAATGCTGAAACTTCTTCACAGCATAGTAAACTTCATTAGTTCATGAAAAAATATGAACAACGAACTGCAGCAGGACATCGCTAAACGCGTTTTATTTTAATTAAAAACATTGGACCTTGCATTCATGGCTGATATGATATATCTGGAGTTAAGTAAAACATTCAATAACTTCCAGAAAATTTTGATCTCAAATTCAATTATTATGATCTTGGACATGTATCACCATCACACTGAGATAAGGAAGGGTAATTATTACAGGCAATGCGTTGAGATGCGCACAGGTTTTTACAGCCATGTGCTCTCCTATCTACCTTTTCATTATTACCTAGAAGAGGGAGTTAACAAATGTAACACCACTGTGAATAATACTGAGTTGGGAGGCACTGAGAACATCAGAGATGACAGAACTAATACAAAATGTCTACACAGATGGTTTAGAAATTAGAGTGAACTTGGAAAAAGGCCAGCAGGGCTAGCTGGGGAAAAAGTAACCGCAAAGAGGGAGCCAGTGGGAGGAAGAGTCCTGGAGGGAAGCCTAGGAGGGAAGCAGCAAACAGGGACGGAGCCCATCTGCATGTGCAGAGGAATCATGTCACAGAGCAGGGAGGTGTCAGCTCTTGTCTACGTGGCTCTGGGAAGATACCAGCTGGAATGATTTGTTCAGTTCTGAGAAATTCAATACCAGGAAGATATTGATGCATTGGAGGAAACTCAGAAATAGCAGCAAGAATGATTAAGCCATTACAGTGATTCATTTGTCTACCTAGGCTTGCGTGTTCTGTCCGCCTCAACAGTACCCGAGAACCTGCGAGGTTCATATGGAAGAATGAAACCCATAATTTCATTTAAGGAACAACTGCTAAGAGCTGGATAATAGTTTATATTTTCCCAGTGAGGGACAGAAACTTGTGGTACACAGGAATAGATAGGAATAGCGAGTGGAGTTAAAAAGGAGAAAGTTTAGGCTGAATACCATGGAAATTTCCTGACTCTGAGATCTATTCAATTGTGAACAGTCTCCCAGTGGACTATTAGTAGAAAGCTGTGGAAACCTGATTGCTCAAGACTTTTTAGATAACTGGATAAAGCCCTAGAAAACATATTGGCAGGGAGACACTCCTGCACTAGCAAGGAGTGGGACTGATAACATAGTCAGTTTTTGAGACAGCTAAATCTTCTATTAGTCTAGGATTCATTTAGAATCTCTCTTTAGGCTTAGTGCTTTTAACCTTGGATCTTTAGGGAAAAAAGAAACACAAAAACAACCAGGAGAAAAGTCAAGACAAATGAAAAATTTAAAAAAATTAGGGCTGTTGATTAATTGCAATTAATGCGTTAATCACTTCTTGTGTTAATTTTTTTTAATGCATTAGTTGTACACGTGGCTTTGGAGCCCATGCCTGGGCTCTGCTCCATTGCTGCCACCATCGCCTCTGAGCTATCCAGGTGGGCAGCAGTGGCAGTGATGCAAAAGACCGCAGGGCAGCCTGGGCATGAGCTCTGGGCGGCTGCAGTAGGGGAAGGGGGGGAGCACTCACAGACAGGCAAATGGCTGCTGTCTGCATGTGGCCAGGAATGCAGCCTGGCCCGGCAGTGCGTAGATTAGCGCTCTGCAGGTACATCTGTGGAGGAAAGGGCGTAGGGGAGGAGAGAGTTGTGGGGACAGACAGGTCCCCATGGTGAGGGAGGGAGTGAGACAGGGGTGAATGGGGCCCTGGGGTCAGTCATGGGACAGAGGCACAGGCAGCTCGTCCAGAGGCACAGGGGAGAGGGGCATGGTGCCCCACCCCTGCACACACCCCCAGTGCAGGCATGGAAGGCATGTTCCCCTGGATTTATGTGTGGGGCAGAAGTGGGAGTGGGCTGCCTGCTGCAGGCTGGGGTGCTGCGCCCTGCTCTCTTTGCCCCAGGAGCTGCATGATGCCATGTTGTGTCTCCCATGGCCAAGCAGGCAGCAGATGTGCAGCATGACTAGCACATGGCTCCTGGGACAATGGCAGCAGGACAGAGAGCCCCAGCCCGCTTCTGCCCCATGCACAAATCTAGGGGGCATGTGCACCCCATGCTGCCCCCTGGGGTGCCCACAGTAGTGGGGAGTCATGCCCTCCCTGCGCTGCTGGACAAGCTGCTTGCAGCTCCATCCCACAACCCGCCCCAGCCCTGCAGTTCCATTCTCCTCAGCGCCTGCCCCACTCCCTCCTTCACCGTGGGGGCCTCACTGCCCCCACACCCCTTCCCTCTACAGACGTACCTGCTGGGCGGTGTGTGCACGTCTGCTCCTCACTCCCAAGCCACAGCCCCCACAGCTCTGCTGCTGCCTCTCACTTCTGGCCCACAATACTCCACATCCTGCCAGGGTGTGCAGGGACCCCTCCACCCCTGAGCCTCCCTACACACGCACCGATAGCTCCCAGCACCTTCACAAATTTCCCCCCACACACAATCCCAGCCCCACCACAACCATACAAAGCACCTGCATAATTTTGATTTTTTTAGCTTGCAATTAAAATTGCAGTCAACTGAAACTATTTTTTTATCGTGTATCTAATCGCAATCAAATTTTTTAATCATTTTACAGCCCTAAAAATATATATTTCTTTCCTAAAGCTTTGCAAAGAATTTGTTTGTCTCTGGAAAAAAGGAGACTTACCAGCATGATTAGATTTATATCAGCATACTATATAATATCATGACCACTCACACAGAGGCTACAAACTCTTAACATCTCCCTTCTTCATAAAATACAATGGAATTTCTTAGAACAGTCATATTAATAATAAAAATAATATTTTTCACACAACAGATTGATTATATTTCAGGTAAACACCCAAAGCCATTAATTAGGTAGGCGGTCTACCAGTTTGTCCTGGGAGTTGTGTTACCTTTTGCTTGTCAGAAGCCATGGACAGGCATTCATTTCCATCACTGCAAATTTCCTGGGTCCTCCCAGGCTGGAGAAGGCACAAGAGAAGCAGTTCCTCGACTACTCCCCTATCACGGGGAACCTCCTCTCTACCTTCCCCCAGTTCAGACTCCTCCCATCTAGGAAAGGCTCAAGGTGGTAGCAGTAGCTCAACTCCTCTCCTGACTGGGAGGAGCCAAGTTGTGGGGAAATGCCTCCTCACATGCTTCCCAAGACTGGAGTCCCCTCCCAAATCTCTCGATTATGCGAGTTGAGCAGAAGCATACAGGTCTTCATTCTGGCATGAGAAATCTTTCTTGCAGGGGAAATTCCCAAGTGGAAGCTCTTTCTTGTGGATGGTATGTTTCTTTGCAAGAAACTGTGCAAATGCCTGCATGCTGGGGGGAGCAGCATTTTTCTGGAAATGTAACACCTGCCCAATACCCGAATGAACGCCATCAGAATTCACTACAGCATGGTCAAGGACTCCAGATTGTTTTTGCAGAGAACTGATTCCAGACCTTAACAAAAACGCTGAAAAATAGTTCAATTTGGTTTCTAATAATACAGGACTTGACAAGAAGGGGATGGAACAGTAAAACTAACAAAGCATGAACTAGATCCACCACATTAGTTCAGACTGCTAATTTGGGGCAATGCTAGAAGAAGAGACTTTAACAACCACCTAAATATAGCTCAACCAATGAGGCTTGCCTCCAAATGAGAAAGAGTGAGGTTTGCCTCTATAGGTCTGACCATGCAACTGACTTCAAAGAAAAGCCATTTGAAAAATCATCAAATATCAAGCTGCTCTCTATTCACCATAGGAAACTGCTATGGCTTAAATACAAAATGACTCAGAGGTGTTATTGCACAAGGGGCCATATCCAATGCGGCCTTTCAGAATTCACCTAGAATCATTTTTATTACCTCCAAAGAGTTCCTTCGACTGGAGTGGAAACTGACCAAAAGGCCACAACCATAAATTCCTTCCAGCTACAGAAAGATGAAACCTCTGTGCCTCGCAGAAACACCAGGGGAAGGAGGATATGGACAAAAAGGATGGCAAATCTTGCTGCTGAACTGCACAGGAAGCCAAATTAACTCTGCTTAGAAAGCACATCCATGTAGTTCTATGAGTAAGAGCCTTAGTCCCCAGACAAAAATCACAGATTGGAAATATGGATGGGTTAGATAAAATCCTTAAACTATTTTATAACAGAGGTCAGTATTAACAGCAATGAGAGGAGTGTTAGACATTGTATGGAAACTGAACATAGAGGATCAAAATGAGGACCTGGAGCAACACAGACATCCAAGGGGTTATTCAAGATTCTTCTATAGAGGGGCCCTAAGCTTTGGAGTCCTAAGGAACTAAATCAGTCAGAAAGTCCCTACTGGAGCTGGAGTATTTCCTACTAAGCCAGTTATGGTTAAACCAATATTGCCAAATAGATTTTAGCAAGTCACTAAAACACAGTTATGATAAAGAAGCAGGGTAGGATACGGGGGCAGAGAAGCAAGAGAGAGAGAGAGAGAGAAAGGAGACAGACAAATCAGGGTGGTGACATCTGCAGCTTAAAATGTTGCTCTCATAAGCCCATGCCCCAACCTTTAAAATTAACACAAAGATACAACCTAATTCCAGTTCAAGTTTGTATCCAAGAACAAATATTTCCTGACTGATAGCAGTGTCTCCCTGACCAATTAGCTATAAAGCTGAGGGCAGGGTGAAGGAGCAGTTACATATAGGCAAGTGCATGACTGCCAAGTTGGAACACTTCACTGGAAAAATCACTTGGGTAGATGTGGTACAAGACTAACACAACTCATAGGTTCACAGATATGGGATCAGAAGGGACCTGAGCAGATCATCAAGTCTGACCCCCTGCCCTGGGCAGGAATGAACGGCTCATATGACCCCTGTTAAGTTTAAGCTCGTATGACCCCAGCTAGGTAGTTATCAAGCCTCCTTTTAAAGACCCCTAAGGTAGGAGTGATCACCACTTCCCTTGGAAGCTGGTTCCAGATCCTGGCCGCCCTGACTGTGAAGTAGTGCCTCCTGTTGCCTAGCCTGAACCTGCTCTCAATCAACTTGTGGCAGTTATTCCTTGTTACTCCAGGAGGCGCTCGGGGGAGCACATTCCCCTCTGGTAAGTTTATAGACGGCCACTAGATCCCCTCTCAGCCTTCTCTTGTGAAGGCTGAACAGGTTCAACTCAAATCTCTATTCCAGAGAATATGGAATTGGCACCGTTGAAGTACCCGGAGGAGTTGCTAGATCAACGGAGCACACTACTGCCCATCTTTACTCAAACTTGTTTTTGTTTGCAGTTCTCAAGCAAGGCTTATGTGGGCAAATACTGGCACCAGGAAGAACTCTGCAGGGCAGGACAGATTCTCTCTCTCCTTAAATGCCCTGATGCCTTAGCCAGTAATTCCTTTCTCTAACTTATCTTCGTGACTCTGACTGCCAACATCTATCCCCGTGTCTCAAGAGATCTTCCCAGGATCTCTGTCATACTTTATCACACAGGCTTAAACTGGACAGCATGTTTACCTGTCTCTGCTACTAAGTATATCGATCCTGCTTTTGTTATCTTGATTGTGTGAACTTCTCTTTCCTCTTTGACCTCCTCAGATTTCCCTCCATTCCCTTCAGAGTATCTAAAATAATCTAGCTTGACATTCTAGCCACATTATACACAGTCACATATCTTCTCATACCTTGACTGGCTTTGCTTCTCAATTTGCATTAAGTACAGGTTCCATGTCCTGACACATGAAGCCTCTGGACAACATCTTACCAAAATGAAATGAACTGTGGCAGCCTAGTGAAAAGTTATGAGCCCAAAAGATGTCTTGCTATCTTGCATTTTCAGTTTCTAAATGTTTTGGGGGATTACAGCATCTGGTCTACAGGCAAGAGGCAGGTGGAGAAATTTATCTTCTCTATGAGTGAGAGTACATGAACAAGACACAGAGACAGAAAAGATGAGAGAGACTTAAGATGTTTGTGTCTGCTTCCCCAGCCAGAGGCAAGGTGCCCCAGTGATTGCTGTGGAATACACGAGTAGAAATGAAAGAGAAGTTGCATCTGCAAGGGCAAGACCACAGACATAGCTAAACAAATTAGACCACATGGGCCAATGGTACATGCTACATACCATTACAGAATGAGAGGGGGACTGAACAGGAGGGCTTAAAAAAATAACAAAATTGTGTCCTCTGACTGGAAACACAGGATTTGCCATACTGGATCAGAACAATCTGTCACCACCAAGATGCTGCTTTGAGCAGTGACAAGTACCTTAATGTTTCATTTAAAGAAAGCAAAAACAGATGGTACATGGCCAATTTAATACCCTGTGTGGAAGATAACATTTCTTACTCCTCCCAAGCAACTGGTTTGAACTAATTTTACCCCAGAAAATCACGTGCAAACAAATACTACTGAACCCTGTCTATGCTACAGCTGACGCTGTGAGAACAACAATGGATGCAAATAGAGGTTTGATTTTCTGCCAGCACAGATGGCATGACTTATGGGGAAACTGACATCGCAAGGTTCATCTTTGTATCCACCAGGCCTAACACCTCTCTTACTTTTGTCCCCTCTTTTTGGTCAGAGTTTGGAAGGGACAGCAGGAGCTTCCTTGTGTGAGAGAAATAGGAGCTCAGTAATAAGACAGATGGTGGCTATGGCCCTAGGCAGCAAGCTTTGGCTTATGCAGGTTCATACAGTATGGAAGCAATGCTAACCCAAGACAACCTGAGGACCAAAGTTGGTTGGAAACACCGAGGGACCAAGTGGGCAACCAAAAAAACAAACCATACAAAAAGTGAGCAAGCACACAGTTGGAATGATCTGTACTTTGAGAAGATGCCAAAGAAACATACTGTTAAAGAAAAAGTTGCTGCATTTCCTCCTCCATTCACAGCTTTTGTTAAAAATCCATCTTGCAGACTTGAACATACTTTTTCAGAAGAGAATTTGTCACTAATAAATTGTCTTTGTTTGTTAAAGAAGCAACCGAAGCAAACTGAGGTCCACTAGCAGGCTTGGGTAGGGATAAAGGTAGAGTCCTGGGACATCACTTGCTTGGCTGTGGGAAGGTTAAGCCACAGAATCCTAGACAAAGATAGGCAAGTACTAGAGGAACGTGTGTTACGTTTGGCTGTGTGAAGGGTATGTATGGTACCCTGCTCCATTCTAACCGCTGAAAACAAGTAGAAGGAGACAGGAGGAGAACACAGCCTGTGTTTAAAGAAACAACAGTCAGAAGAGCTGGCCAATGCAAAGTGAGGACGGAGGTTTAGATATATCCCTGAGAGTATCATGGATGCAAGCGTCACCCTCAATAAACAGCTGGAAGGTACAAGTAATGTAAGTTCCTCTGGTACCTGCCTATCTTTGTCTAGGCCAGTGGTTCTCAACCCTTTCAGACTCAAGACATCCCTCATTTGACTTGAGGTACCCTCTCATTTCACTCAAGGCAACCCTCCATAAGTTTTGTGAATCAAGCACCACCCCATTTCAACTGCTAATGTATTTATTACAGTGCTTACCTCTATGTAGAGGGGCCAAGCAGAGAGGGCAGGTCAGGGTAGGGATGAGCCCGAGCCTGGACTTTTTCTTCTCACACCTCATGGCACCCTTCAAAACATCTCATACCACCCTGGGTTTCGAGAATCACTCCTTTTGAGGTAAGTGCCTCTCTTGCCTTCTAGGACAGGGTGTAGAATATGCTTTTTTATGCTAAATCTTTCTCATCAGGTGCATATCTTTGTGGGCAGTGCTAGCTTAGACAGAATTCCAGGAGACTGCCAGCACTTTAGATAGTTTGCAAAAGATCCGCACTCAGAGCAGATACTTGTGACACGCTGGCTAAAGCAGTGGGCTGCCAGCTCTTCGCCTGCAATACCAGGTCCTTGTTGGGGCTGAACCAGTGGAAACTTTGGTAAAAGAACCTAGTGCAGACAAAACCCCAGATGCAAAAAAATACTATAATTACAGTTGCTGCTGGACAACTGTGATTGTAATAGGAAGAAATGAGTTTCACCAAAGGAAAAAGTCATCTAGAGATTTCAGAACCCTTGTTATTGTTATTTGGACTGTGGTGTTCACATGGAAGAAACAGACTGAAATAAGTCTCTACCCCAAAGAGCTTGAATTCAGGCTAGATAAGGAAATGCAGAAATTAAAGTTCCCAGAAGCAAAAGAAATTCAGCAGTTCTCCATTTGCTTTCCGTTACACAAATTATACATAATGCATTGTCTTCTCCCTCTCATACACACAGTCACAATAACAATACAGAGGACTTGCATGCAGTTTTTAAAGCCACAACAGTATCTGCAAAGTATCTGCACAGGAGTTAATGCAGCAAGTGGACATGTCTACATGTGCATTAATGTGCTGTGGTTACCGAGCATTAAGTTTAGTACCTGTAATAACAGGTACTAACTGAATGTGTAGTAGCTGATGCGACTGTGCAGTACTGCCAGCATATGCCATGTAAGTGATGCTAATGCGTAGTAGACTAATTCTACTGCACATTAGTGCACCAGCATGGCTTTCACCATGACATGCTAATGTACAGTAGAATTTGTCTAATGCTCATTCAGACACGCCCAGTATGAATTAAATGAGTCTATGATTGAAGATGGGTCTCAAATTTGCTGCTGATGACCTTTACAATTTCTCTGCTTTGAAATACAATTACAAATGTTAGTATGCAATAGCATAAACTCTTTCCATCATGGTAAGATGAAGGCAACTCTAAAACAGCATGCACATCACATTTACTGCATGGCAAGCGCTGCTGGGAATCAAGTACAGACTCAGTAAAATACTCATGAGGAATCTAGATTTTTGAACAGTGCTTTCAAAACAGCTTAGCTTTGTCCATTAGAAACTGCAGGAAACCATTCTTGCCAGGCTAACTGAATCTAGCAATCATTTGCTCTTTCACTGTCTTCACACTTGGATCTTGCAGTAACCTAACCAGCATGCATCACCACAGTCCACTTAGAATGGTTTAAATCCAGTTTAAACTTGAAGCAGACAGGTACACAAGCCTATTAACCTGGTTTAAATACACCAGGAAAGGTTAAAAAGCATACCTGGAAAATCAAATACTATTTTGAATGTTTCACTGTGAATTAGTTCAATGTTATGGTGGACACCAAGCATTCTGTGACATGGGTCTGGTCAGGCTTCCAGGCATCCCACACTGCATCACTTCCCCCCTCCCCAACCCACACACACGGCTGCAACTGGCTACTCTGGTATGCAGCTAGAACTCTACTGCTCCCCTTTTTTTCCTCTTTAATCAGTGAGCTCCCTTGCATTGTTTATTCAATAAAAGCTATTTTACTAACAACCAGCTGTGTCCTCCCTCACTCCTAACTGCAGCCCCTCATCCAGCCCTTCTACTGACCTTGAGAACCAAAAGCATGGGTCCAGGTACTCCTTTCCCCTCTCCCCCAAGTCAGCCAAGTACACTGAAGACTTTGGTCAGCTGCAGGCTATTGAAGCTTACCGAACTCAGATTTGGGAAACAAGGGAAAGCAGAAACAGGACACTGCCCCAACCACAGGTCATCCCTCCCTGCGACTCTCAAAGTGTGGTACAAGCACTCCTCCCACTTGCCCACTGAGAGGCATACTGGGCTGGGCACTCACTCTCACCCCCTGGTCAGAACCACAGCACTTCACACAATTGCAAAATGGATCCCTATGGGTGCATCTACATGTGTGCTTTACTGTGGAGTTAACTAATTAGCTCCATAGTAATCTCACTGTCTACATGTGCGTTGGTATTAAGGCACAGTAAATTAATTAACTCTGCCATAAGATACTACTGTCAATGACACGACAGTACCATCTTACAGTGGAGTCAGTTACTGCACTGAAATACATGTGTAGATGGTGACAGGAGCTGGATGAGGCATGAGAGTGCTAAATCCAGGGGTGGCCTGCTGCACGGCTCTGGACTTTATAGTAGTTCACAGTTTCATAGTTTCTAGGGTCAGAAGGGACCTGAGTAGATCATCTAGACCGACCCCCGCCATGGCAGGAAAAAATACTGGGGTCATACAACCCCAGCAAGATGTTCATCCAACCTCCTCTTAAAAACCCCCAGGGTAGGAGCCAGGACCTCCTCTCTTGGAAGTTGGTTCCAGATCCTAGCCGCCCTGACCATGAAGTAGTGCTTCCTGATATCTAGCCTATTTAGCACTCGTGTCCCAGCTAGCCCCTCTGCCACCTGACACAGCTCCCCGGAGCCCAGGGCTGACCCCCCAAGCCTGCGGCCAGCCCAGATGCACATGTAAATACTGTGCCCAGCAGCAGTCAACTCTGCTGTGAACTGTGCTGGAATTTATCACATTGCCTTAATGGCATACACAGATGCACCCAATGAATGACATTTTGGAACAGTTCAATTCTTATGTGTCTCCATAGCCTTGTCTATTCCAGCATGTGGCTCTTTCAGATCCTTCTTTAGACAGTAAGAAAATAAGCTTATTAATAGTTTATGTCCCTTTTATGGTATGGTTGGGCAGCAATGTTATGTACATGGATGTAAGCAATTAAAAAGCTAAAGCAAAGTTTTTCCATCCAAAAGAAAAGTGCACTTACTCTATTATAAAGTTAAGATAACATTACTTCTGCTCACCATCTGGGGCTTCCACTGCATTCCAATTTGTTTCAAAACTGCCTTCTAGATTACAAACTGTATGAAGCAACTGCACCCTATCTCTGATCCTGTATTTGCAGGTTACACCCCTTGCTTACACCTCCTTTCTTGGCTTCCCTTCAGCTCTTTCATTCTTGCTTGCGTCACTTCACATAGCTGAATTCCTTCTCTGCAAACCCAGCTACTTCCTCTTTTTCCCCCAAAAGTCTTAAAACCCACATGTACTGCATAGATAGTACTTAAGGATCTGGGCATAGGAGGGGAAACTAGGAACTTGCAAGTTACATGATTGGCCATGACTCCTTTTGTAGCCCTGAGCCAGTTTAATGACTCTGCAACAACACTCCTATAAAAACAGGGTGTTTACATGTGAAAAAAAAAATCAGTACTATGATTTAAACTGCTGTGGTTTCCAATACTAGAGAGCCAGGAAAAAGAGAACAGCAAATTTATTATCAACCTACGCCCCAGACGTTTGCAATAGTTTTTCTTTAAAAAAGTTATACCCTGTGCCTAAAGGTTGGCACTTGAATGAAATATCAATAAAGATTTCTGGAAATACTCCATTACCTAGCAGAAAATGGGCTCAAAACACCAGCTGCAAAAAGAGGTCAATGAAATAAAGGGCACGACACACCAGGCTAACTAGACCTGGCAATTACTCGCTCTCTTGCCGCCCTCTCACCTGGGCTGTGGAGTGATCTAGCCAGCATGCATCATCACCGCAGTAATAGTCATCATCTATGTCACGACACAGCGTTTTTCAGACCCTCCAACTTCAGCCACTGCTCAAATACTACAGACTTTCCTCTCAAACTAACCTTCCCTACCCCCACCTCTTCAGCTTCCTTGCCCTGCCCTGCTCCTTTCCCCCCCAGCTAACCCTGCCAAACGTCTAACACAACAAACGTAGGGAAGCAAGAATCAGAATCACAAAAAAACCAGAGAAAGATACTGATCTGACTAAAGTATTCAGCTTAAATAAAATAAAGGAATGGGTGGGGGGGGAGGAAAAGATTTAAAAAAAAATAGAAGCTTTAGTGTTCTGCCTGGCTGCATACAGAGCCATAACAGGAAATAATGCCTGCTCCATGCTATTTCCAGAAAAATCAATAAACTCACCTAGTAGAGACAGTTTGTTCTTGACCCAGATTTGCAGTTCTGGTTGCAGGTTTTTGACTCTCCGTTCCTACATATATACAGCATGAACAAGAGAGATGAATGATCTAAGTAAAGTCTCAGGGGAAGCAAGTAGTAATCTACTAACCCACTAACCAGCAGTACTTTTATTCTCACATGCCCGGCTTAGATTTTTCCTTTTCTTCCTAGGCAGATTCCAGCCACAGCTGTGAGTTACGTGAACTGCCTGTGTTCACAGCTGCTTCCTCAGTACAAGCCCTTCTCATCTATGTGTGGTGGTAGGTGCTGTAAGAGAAGAAAGTAGTCCTTCAGATACACTCTGAAACTGTGCCCTGCTCTTTCCCAGAACAGGAATAAAGTTGCATTCTTCAAACCGGAAAAAAAATATGCAGAATGTTAAGCCCAAGGGATTTCATTTTCTGTTGGTCCTTAGACCAACACAGCTACAACCAACAACCCTCTAACTGTTGGTAAATAGTCCACGCCCTCCTATACTCACAGGAGCTCAGTCTGACCTGTATATTCTATAACATACAGCACAGAAACTGCTTGGTTGTTAACATGCTTATTACTTTTAAGCATGCAAGTCCAATAAAAGAATGGCATTTTGCATAATTCTGTAGTCTGGTAATTGTTTTCCTTGCACGGATGCTGCTAGACATCCTAACCAGGCTGCCAATATTTAATTCTGCTTCATTTGTAATTTGTGCATAATGTCACAAAATGCATCGGACAGCTACTTATTACTGAGACGTATTACTAATTATACTTATTATAATTAGTTTCTTATTATAATTAGTTACTAATTATTACTAATTATAACTGAGAATTTCTGCTTTCCTGTTTCTCCTTCAGAGCTTTTTATCCACGTGAACAGGAAACCTTTTGGTAATCAGCCTCCTCCCTTTTGTTCAAAAACACTGATGCTGACTACCCATGCAGCAAAAACAAATCTGTCCTGAATGCAAAGGCATTTTTGCGTTCCAGTTTCTCTGACAATGTCCTGCTATACACATAGACTATTTTTTTCACCAACACAAAAGCAATCTGTAGTTCTCAATATCTTCATGTAATAATAATAATAATAATAAAAATAAAAATCAAGCTTCTCTTTTGCCTTAATTTACTGCTTACTCCACCCAAGAACAGTAAGAACAGCAATTTAAGTCTAACAAGGCTTGAAGCTGACTTCAAGAGGGCCAGCTTCAACAAGTTGAGATTAGTGGGAGAGGCGCTAGGGTTCTCAAGAGCAGGGGAACTCAGTGCCCAAGATGAGTGGTCGTTCCTTAAGGAGATGATACTCAGGGCCCAAGGGCTGACCATCCCAACAAGAAGCAAGGGGGGCAAGAGTGCCCAAAAGCCCTCCTGGCTCACCAGGGGTGTACAGGAATGCCTGATTGCCAAAAAGCCGGCGTACACCCGGTGGACGGGGGTGGGGGGGGGTGTATCTCCAGGGAGGAGTATACCTCCTCTGCTCGGGTCTGTAAGAAAAGCTAAGGCAGACACAAAGCTGGAACTAGCGTCCAAGATCAAGGATAATAAAAAGTCCTTTTTCAAATATATAGGGAGGATGAAGGCGGCACCGGGAAATGTGGGGCCCCTGCAAGATATGCTGGGCAATCTGGTGGTTGCGCCAGAGAAAGCAGACCTCTTTAATCAATTCTTCACCTCTATTTTCTTGTGTAGGGACTGGGACTTCCCCGCTGTAATGCAAGACGGACTCAAGAGGAATGCCTCCAGACCTCAGGTTGGGGAGGAACGGGTTAGAGAGCTTCTGGAGGGGCTGGATGTGTTCAAGTCAGCGGGTCCAGATGCTCTCCACCCCAGGGTGTTGAGGGAGCTAGCTGGGGTTATTGCGGGGCCCTTGCCATGGCTTTACGAGCACTCGTGGTGTTCAGGCCAGGTGCCGGATGATTGGAAGATAGCCAACGTGGTCCCCATCTTTAAAAAAGGGAGGAGGGAGGGCCCGGGCAAATATAGGCCCATCAGTCTTACCTTAATCCTTGGGAAACTCTTTGAGAAGATCATCAAAGAGCCCATCTGCAATGGGCCGGCTTCAGGGACGATGGTCAAGGGCAACCAGCACAGTTTCATTAGGGGCAGGTCATGTCAGACCAACCTGATTGCCTTTTATGATCAGGTCACAAAAGCCTTGGCTGCAGGTGTTGCCGTGGACATAGTCTTTCTGGACTTCAGCAAGGCCTTTGACACCGTCTCCCACCACATACTCATTAAAAAACTAGACAACTGTGGCACTGATGCTTACACAGTCAGATGGATTGCAGATTGGCTAAAGGGCCATACTCAGAGGATGGTGGTGGATGGGTCATATTCGACCTGGGGAGAAGTGGGCAGAGAAGTCCCCCAGGGCTCGGTCTTTGGGCCCACACTGTTCAATTTCTTTATCAGCGATTTGGACAACGGGGTGAAAAGCAACCTGTTTAAATTTGCCGATGATAGCAAAATTTGGGGTGAGGTGAGCACGCTAGTAGGGAGGGAAAGACTGCAGCAAGACCTGGATAGGTTACAGGGGTGGGCTAACAAAAACAGGATGCGTTTCAATACTGACAAGTACAGGGTGCTGCACTTGGGCAATAGTAACCAGCAGCACACTTATAAGATGGGAAACTCCCTTCTTGAGAGCATGGAGGCAGAAAGGGATCTTGGAGTCATTACTGACTCCAAGATGAACATGGGCCAACAATGCAAGGTCACAGTCGGCAGGGCTAACCGGACCTTGTCGTGCATCGACAGGTGCATCTCAGGTAGGGCCAAGGAGGTGATCCTCCCCCTCTACGTGACACTGGTCAAGCCACAGCTGGAGTACTGTGTCCAGTTCTGTGCGCCTCACTTCAGGAGGGATGTGGACAACATGGAGAGGGTACAGAGGAGGGCCACCCACATGATCCAGCGACTACAGGGCAGACCCTACAATGAGAGACTGTGAGACCAGAACCTGTTCAGCCTTCACAAGAGAAGGCTGAGGGGGGACCTGGTGACCATCTATAAACTCACTAGGGGGGACCAGAAGGGTTTGGGAGAGACCTTGCTTCCCCTAGCGCCCCCCCGGGGTAACAAGGAATAACAGCCACAAGTTGTTGAAGAGTAGGTTTAGATTAGACATCCGTAAGAACTACTTCACAGTCAGGGCAGCTAGGATCTGGAACCAACTTCCCAGGGAAGTGGTGCTGGCTCCTACCCTGGGGATCTTTAAGAGGAGGCTTGATGACTAACTGGCTGGAGTCATTTGAGCCCAGTTTTTCTCCTGCCCAGGCAGGGGGTCGGACTTGAAGATCTACAAGGTCCCTTCCGACCCAACTTCTATGATTCTATGATAAGGCCTACAAGTGTTCAGTCAGAGGAGACAGCTAGACATTGGATACCTTCATACATTCAGCCTTTGTAATGCCTTTTACTAAACTGAAGCTGACTCGGCTTCTGCCTTCTATCCCTCCAACCCAACTCCCTATGAACTGATTTTACTACTCTTGATCAGTATGATGCACATGTGACAGTAGGACATCTCCATCAAGACTAATCTCATATTCGTAAGAGCTTTCAGTGCAACTCCAACTAGAGATTAAGTATCAACACTATTTCACTGACCATCTCTACAGACAGAAAAGCATTCCCCTTTGTATGTCATGCTTCCAACCTGACAAGGCAAGGGAATTCTTTTCACATAGCCAACTTTTAGTAAATCTGAATAGTAATGAAAATATAGTATTACATTTACATATCCTACAATTAGATTAAAATTACTTGGTATTTTGCACTTTTTTGATATGGCAACTGCATACATTTAAGTACATTAACAGTACACATACAAGAACTATTATAAAGAAAAGGGTTGGTATATCTCAAAAATGCAACTCTCAGCAACCTCCAATAAGCATATTGTTTATTATATCCATTACAACAGCATCCAAAATATTTTCAGTAGTGTAGAAGTGTATAGGAAGGCACATCACATACTCCAAAAAATCTGATATATTAAAATATTATGGAGCCCATTGCCACTAAGGACAGCATTACACAAACACTCATTGGGTGTACAATACTAAAATGAAAGTGATCAGTAGTAAAGACACGACATAAATGCATAATATATTATTAATACAGGCATACCTCATTTTATTGCACTTTGCTTTATTGGGCTTCGCAGATATTGCATTTTTTTTTACAAATTGAAGGTTTGTGGCAACCCTGCCTCGAGCAAGTCTATTGGCACCATTTTTCCCAACAGCATTTGCTCACTTCGCATTTTTTAGCAATAAAGTATTTTTTAATTAAGGTATGTACATTGTTTTTTTAGACATAATGCTATTGCACACTTAATAGACTACAGTATAGTGAAAACATAACTTTTGTATGCACTGGGAAACCAAAAAATTCGTGTGACTCACTTTATTGCGATATTCGCTTTATTGCGGTGGTCTGGAACCGAACCCGCAGTATCTCCAAGGTATGCCTGTATCTGGCTTGCAAACCAACTATCACTTCACTGAAGTCCTAATGACATTTTGCAGAATCTGAAATACAGCTCCATGCCCCTAAAATGCATCAAGTATTTGTAGAGTACAGTGCTATGTATATACAACACTTTCTGTCGAGATGTACATATGTCACCTTGCTTGCACACTCTTATTAACAAGGTAAGCATTGCCGGCACAGACTACTATTTCTGTCATTATCCCTTTCAGCACGTGCATACCACAAAACATTTTGTTATGGAGGAACCCACCCATAAAAAAAGTCAAACACTCATACAAGAATGTTTGTCTTGTGCACACATCCTTTCTGGGGAAAAAACAATCAAGGGAAACAAATGCACAGATGCACACATGTTCAAGGAGATAAATCCTCTACAAAAGAGTAGTGAGGAACACTAGCTCCTTCTAGGAAGAAATTCTGAGGATGAGTGAAGCTAGTTCGTTTCAACTAAGAGTGCAGGGATTATCTTTTACAATCTGTTTGAGGCTGTAAAAAGTATGCTGCGACTCAGGCCCTGCCTCGAAGAGTTCACAGACCAAGATGTATATGAATTCAATGACCTTTATACAGTCTTTATCAAATGACATAAAAAGTGTCAACACCCTGGAGGAAAAAAGGGCCCCAAAAATCCACATACACAAGCCCATGGATCTACAGGTCATTTTATTTAGATGGGTTACTGGTATAACATTCTGAATGTGCAAGCCTCTATATTAAAAGACAAAATTAGACCTCACGTCAAATTGTTTCTCAATACAAACTATTCTTTGTTCTGCTAACCACTGCCTGCCACACAGGAATATTAGTTGCTTTTATTTGTTTATCCTGCAACATTTTTCCTTACATTTCCAAAAAAATTACCAACATGCTACCTAAAACAGTGGCACATTGTGACTACATTTAGGGAAGTCTTTTTTTTTTTTTTTTTTTTTTTTTTAAGTTAACCAGTTCCACTCCTCCCAATCAGATGACAGGTTGAGGTCAGGAAAATCAAATGCGAACTGCAAACAGCAACTGCAAATAGACCAGCCCTATGAATTCTAGCTCCCCAAGACAGCTTTCACAAGATCCAGTTCTTGCACAGACGACCACTTCTGGCTTCAGGATGCTTGACCCAAACTGTACCCCAGCTACATACAGGTAATTAAACAGTTCAATGCCTAAACACAATTCTACAGTCATCAGTAACTGCAACCCCTCATTCCCCCACAATCAATCCAAAATGAACAAGCTTGGAGAGTTTACTGTACAAATAATCAAGGGAACTGACCCACTATGTACTTATAAAAGAACTACACTTTGCTTATTGTTTCTAAAAAAGGAGTGTTTCAAGAAACCTACGCTCTTTCAAAGACAGAACGCCTCCGTGCCTTGTATGTTGGAGTGATACCACCTTTGACATGATTATATTAATACTTTTCCTGCTACACAGAATCACGAAAGTTAGAGATTATGACTTGATTACCCTGTGTCTTCTGTCAATCTTTGCCAATGTAGGAATGTTCTCTCATAATATATTTTACAATGTTCTCCCCAATACAGCTTTAAACATCTCAGGTAATGGGGCTTCAATTGCTTCCCTTGAAAGGTTGTTCTAAGGTCCTGTTTTTCACCCATTAGATAACTTATCTTGACATTTGGCATAGATTTATCTGATTTTATTCCAGCTCCTCCATACCCCCTCACATACACTAAAACAAATCCTCTTCTACTGTTTTGTTCAAACCATTCAAATACTTGGATAGCTATGACTAAAAAAAAATCCCCTCAATTTTTAGTACCTTTATTTTTTATCTCCAGGTTCTCCTTAAATGTTTCTATTACAGTACTCTCCTACAAATTTGTGTCAATGTGGGCTTCTTGGTCCTTTCAGTGCCAAGCTGCAAACTGCCTTGCCTGTTCCATAGTGTTGATGGCAAGAGAAACAATAGCCTCTAATCTTAACTAGTCTAATACTCCTAAGCTGATGCTGTCAATCATCAAAAGTCCAACAGTGTTGCTGTGCCAAGCATTGAGCTAAAATTTTAAGAGGGTACTTAAAGAATGGTGCTTTTTTGTTATTAGCTTCAGAATTTTGAACACATAAAAGCTGCTTTTGTTTCATAATTTCTAACGAATAAAACTCTCAAATCAGTCAAGTGGCACAGACTGCCCCTAAGTAACGTAAGGCTAAAAAACGCCTCTCTCTGCTATTACCATATTTAAAAGTATCCCAAGAACACACAGCAAAGCAAGAGCACAAAAGCAATTTAAAATAACTAACTTTACAGGATCAGAGGAGGGGCTGGATGCTTTTTCTTTCCTGTGGCTTGAATGTGGTCTTCTCACTATCTCCAAGAATTACTGAGACAGAATGATTCAAACCCACATTTTCGCTAGCTGCTAGAATAATAGAAGGATTAAAGCAGATGATCAAAGCAACAGACCGGTGCCCGATACATGGGACGCTCGACCTCTGCAGCACTCAACTAAAGGATGTTTGGTCTGAGATGCAGGCAGGCAGCTTGCCAGCCAGTAATGGCAAATTTAAAAGCAGTAAGTACCTATAAAAAACCCAAAATATAACTGCCTATAAATAACAAAATAATAATACTGCCATGCTGGACCCTGGGACACCTGTAAAACTGGCTAACTCAAGAATCCTGCCAACAGCAAAACTTACCTTTTAGTTTCAGCAATTTAATCTCATTTGTATCCTATTAGCTTCAGAAGAAACTTTGTGAGGCCAGTTTAAAAACAGAACAAAATGTCCATTAGCATTGCAAGAAATGTATTCACATTTTAGAGAAGATCAATCAATATTCATCTGGCCCTCCCTCCTCACACACGTGTGGAGGAGTGCCCAAGATATAGCTCAGTTAAAATAATGATGCTATACACAAAATTTCCTTAGGGGTGGCTCTCTGTTATTTTCTTGAAACTGAAATGAGAAAGAAAGATTCATCATTTTACTGAAAGCCTGGGCTATGCCTAGTACTCTTGAGATGGTGGTGTTACTGTTGCTTTTAGATATAAGAACAGTGTTAACATCTTCAAGTGACCTGTTTACGTTCCCTCTTTTAATGGCATGGCTGATTCCACCGAAGAGCTATGCTAGACCATCTGTCTGCCTGACAAAGAAAAACAGCTGGATCACATCAGCCAAAGGCAATGGCAGGTTCAATACTTGTATACATTTTTTATTTGATGCATAAGCAATTTGCCCATACATAAGACTAGCCTAATGACCTTTTACTACCCTTTCTTGAATAAATGTATTATATAGGTCTCTCATCATTAATATTCATTTTGCCTGCCCATGCCAGACCCTTACAATGGAAGGAGGTGAGATGCAGTCACCAACAAACTAGTTATCCTTTCATGGAAATCAATGCATTTGTTTATGTAAATCTACTTACTTCTATGAATTCATCTGGGTCACTGTAAAGAAAGCTTAGTGTTAGCTGAAGGATAAATTAGGGCAAGGCAGCAAGAATTGTAGGGTAGTGGTAACTCAAACCTTATTAAAATGTGAACAGTGCTATGACACACTTTCAAAACCTGTCTCTCATAACTTTTTTTCCTGAGTGTCAACATGCCAGCCAAAGGGCTGATTTCTGGGAAATGATGGACTTGTGGAGAGGGGAGCAGAATATCTCACACAGATAGTAGATGGTATAAGGATTATTAACTGTTGTTGGGGGGGAGGGGAACAAAAAGAGCATGACCAAAACGTTGTAATATTTAGGAATTTAAAATTAACTACACCCATTCATAGAAATGAATCAACAGGTTTTCAATTATTTAATCTATAAATATGACATTTATAGAATTACATATATTCAATACGTGCAAACCTTTGCTTAAACTCTAGTTTCTAATCTCTTGGTATAGGTCTTTGACAGCAATGCCCATTACTGAAGTCAAGATTAAGTGAGGATCTGATACTTGACTATGCTGCAATGAGGACGTTCTATATCATCACTGGCTAGTGTTCAACTGGCATGAACAGCATGATATTTCAAGACAGACCACAACCACAACTCTGCTTTTAAAGGGCTTGCCAAACCCAATCTGGGGAGCTATCCAAAATGCATTCACTTTTGCTAAATGATGGAAAATTTAGCAATTCTCATTGCTAAAGTGCAGGAGTTGTCTCAAACCTCCAAAACACAGATGGTTTCTTGTACAGAAATATAATTCTAACCAGGGTTTAGGTAAATGAAGACAGTCTGATTTTCAATATTTAGGTCTTCAGATTTGACCTAAAATTCTGCACACTGGTAAAATAATCCACATACCTGTTCAAAGAACAAAAGCAGATGCAGACTTAGCTTGCACAATTTAAAGAGTCCTAAAAAAGCCATTTTTAGAGATATCCATTAAAAGCTGTGTTCAGGAAAGTTAAACACACAAATTCTGTATCTGCATACAACAAGGAAATGCTGTGGGTATAGCGCAGCTGAACTTCAGCAAGCCTTTTGACAAAATCCTGTATGACCTCCTCAAACAAATTGGAGAAACGTCGCTTTGACAAAACTACTATGAGGTGAATAGCCAACTGACTCAATGGCCACAAACAAAGGGTAATTATAAATGGATTTGTCAGAATGGCAGGAGGTCTCAAATGAGTCATGTTTATTAATTACTAGAATGCTGGAACTGAGAGCTTCTTGAGCGAGTTTAGAGAACACATAAAACTGGGAAGGACTGCAAACATGTTGGAAGATAGGAGTGCAACATAGAAGGATCCTGACTGATTGGAAAGCTGGGCTACAGCTAACGGGATGAAGTTCAATGCAAAGACAAGGTGTTACACTTTGGGAAGAATAATCAAAAATACATATACAAAATGGGTGACACCTGCCTAGATGCCAGCACTATGGAGAAGGATATGGGTGTCTTGGTAATACACAAACTCAATATGAGCCTGCAGTGTGATGTAGCCATTCAAAAAGCAAATGCTGTTTTGAGATGCATCAACAGAAGCATTACATGCAAGACATGGGAAGTGACACTGCCTTTGTTTGGTACTGGCTAGGCCTCATCTAGAGTAGTGTGTGCAGTTTTGGGCTTCACATTTTAAAGAGGACATGGAAAAGATAGAAAGGGTCCAGAGATGGGTGATAAAGATGATAAAGGGTTTGAAAGGCAAGTCATGAGAGGAGAGGTTGAAGGAAACAGATGTGCTCATCTTGCAGAAAAAGCAATTAAGAGGGGACATGACTGCAGTCTTCAAATAAGGGCTGCCACAAAAAGGAAGGAAAGCACCTTTTCTCTACTGCTACAGAGAGTAGGGCATGGACCAATTACTTGAAGTTGCAGCTAAGTAGGTTTAGATTGCATATCAGGAAAAACAATTCTTCCCTATAGAATAGTGAGGCAGTGGAACAGATGACCTAGGGAAGTTGTGGACTATCCAGCATTGGAGGTGTTCAAGAAGAGGTTGGACAGCAACTGGTCAGGGATGATCTAGGTATAGTTATGGGTATTTCCCACACTTCTGGGCTTTACTGGTTGCCACATTGGACTGGGAGGGAATTTGTTCCCTTCTTGTTGCTACATGTATCAAGGTTTTGTTTTTTAAAGCCTTCCTCAGAAGCATTCGGTGTTGGCTTCAGCCAAAGCTGGGGATTCTAACTGGGGTGTACCAATGCTCTTGCTGGGACTTCAATCCAAAAGTTCCTAGTTAGAGGGTCTTGTCCCTTTGCTCAGAGTCAGACTGATCACTACATTTTGGTTCAGGAAGGAATTGGTCAGATAGTATGGATGGTCAGATTGGTATGAAATGTGAGATTTTTTGTCCTCCTCTGTAGCCCTATTCCTCAGATCTCTTAAGTATATTTTAACAACCTTTGCAGGAGCAGGGCATAAGCTACCATGGTCCCCCTGGTTTACCTGTGGTAGATTAGGGTGTTATGTCTTGTGGTAGTGTAGTTTTGCTAATAGGGCAGACAACGGAATTGTACAGAATGGTTTAGAAAGGGATGATCTTGCCTCAGGCAAGAAGTCAGACTAGATGACCTCTGGAGGCCCCTTCCAGCCCTACTTCTTTATGAGCTATATACATATTAACTGTTACGTATTCAGTTACCTGTGCTCTGGTGTAAGTCAATGGTGATAGGCTGGGGCTGTGAGAAAAATCTGGGGGCCCTTTACAGTTCATTTTGGAAACTGGAAATAGGTCTTCTGTTTGAATGCTAGGCTGAATTTGTAAGTTTTGAAATATGTTTCTAAAAATCAGACTTCTACTTTATTCACACACACAAACATGCGCACACCTTACAATTCTAACTTTATTCACAATACTTTAGAATCTACTGAGGGAATTCTCATAACTTTAGGGGGCCACCTCAGCTTGGGGGCCCAGTAAAAATGCACCCCCACTCCCTCCTCACATGGGTGCTGGACACAAGATTCTGGCAAGAAATCAAGAGAGCAAACTCATCCCCATCTAGCAACCACCCAAGCTTCCACTTCCTTCACACCAGGAGTTTTCTTATTGATGGTATATGGAAGCTATTATAATCTTACAGCTATAGAAATAGCCAAAGAACCCTTATATAAAGAAATGCAGGATGGAAAAGGTAGTACCTGTGCTGCAGACGAGGTGGTGAAAGACTGAATGAACTCCCTTGCCTGCATCACCTATATTGTTTGAAAACTTGGTGAGGAATCCCCCTGCTCTGCTGGTATATGGTATACACCAGCATAATTGCTTTCATGATCAGTAGGACCTAGTGCAGAGTGAGTTATCTGTGATGGAAAGGGGCTTCTGTACTCCCTAATGCCTGGTAACATGGGACTATAATTATATTTCTGAATCATTAAGAATGTTTTAAATAATATTTTGATGCACATTTATAGGAGTGGTTAATCTTTTCTGCAAATCATGTGGAACTGACCGTTTATTCACAAATGAAAGGAGAAACAATTTAATCTCAAAATACTCAAAGCAACTTGAACCACCACAAAATAAGGTAATGAAACAAAGAGGAGAACCTGTACAATGACACCTTGCATCTGAATCGAAACATCCAAAACAGGTAACGCACAACTGAGCTGGGGGGGGCTGACAATTTAGCAAAGTAAGTTTATCCAGTTCACACAGCTCAATAACAATGCAAAGTCAACTCAGCCTCGCATATGTGAAACACACCTATGTAAAGAATAAGGGGATCAACTGTGAACCTGGGGGCCAACACCAGCTCCAATGCTGGAAGGACCCCAGAAAATAAATACTGTGCACTTCAATTCCAAGCAAAGTCTCTTTATGTTTTCAGATCTTTTCCTGCACCTGTCTGAGGAGTGTGTGGAAAACTGACTGAAAACATACTACTACAGTACCCCATCCAGATTTGTAGGGGCCTACCGAAATCGAGGTGGCAGACGGGTAATTTCATGGGCCAGTCGCAGCACCAGCCACTGTTTTTGTAGGCTTATCCAGGCAGGCTGGACCCCTCACCACTGAGGGGCCAAGGAGCCCCAGAGGCCCCACTCCTTGCTGCTGATTGGCCAAGGGTTGCCTTTTGTGTGGCCCTGCCTTTTGCAGAAAGGGCTGCCCTTCATGTGGCCCTGTCCACACTGCTGATTGGTGGAGAAGGGCAGGGCCACATGAAAGGCAGCCCTCTCGGCCAATCAGTAGCAGAGGTAGGAGGGGGTGGCCACCATGTTGGTTGTCCCTTTTGTGCTGGTGACTCCACCCCCCACGCGGGCTACGAGGACAGGCTGCAGAGGCCATTGGATCCCACTGGGGAGCCAGAATTTATTTGCTAGGTTTTTTTTTTCCTGACAATTCTTCACAAAATCATGGACATTGCTGTTTTTCATGATTTCCACAAAAACTGCAAATCACAATTTGAGTAGGTCCCTACTGATCCATCAGTTTAATGAGTAGGTGAAACCTGGCACAAATACTTGCCTATACAGCAATTAATTTTTCCACTTAAGACATACAGATTTGATAAACAATTAACAATTGCAAGTATTCCAGCCTTCCACTCTAATAAAACACAAAAACGATTTCTGGGAGTGGCTTTTACATATAGCTACATTTTAAAAGCAAATTTCTAGTTTTTCTAATGTGTGATGTTCTTCCTTCTCTGCCTAGACTGACAGAATGGATACAGTTGCGGTCTCTGTGTTTTAAGGACAAAATTCTCCTGATACATACAAAAGAGCCTAACTCTGACTGACACATTTGAAGTGCATTACTTGTACTGAGATAGATTTATGAAGAGTCAAGCTGAAGTGGTTGGCAGAGATGACGTGTTATTGGGGGGCTAAGCCTAGAGACAGGAATTAACTGATGCAATCAGAGACAGAGAGAGGAAGGCAGATGAGTGCAATTTTGTCTGTATGTACATCTGAACTGTGATAACTTCAGGTATTTTTAAATCAGTTGAGGAAAACTTCTCCCTGGGTAGATTCTCTTAATTTGGTTTAGAATGGCTTTTACCCAAGCTCCTAAAACACCCTCAACTTTTAGTCAGTCATTTAAAAGTTATCTTCCATTTACTTTAACACTTAAACTGCTCTCTGCGGTGGCAGATGGCAGAAAAAGCAGTGGTTTGAAGTTGCAGCCAGGGAAGTTTAGGTTTGATATTAGGAAAACACAACCTACAGTCAGTCATAAACTTACTTCCAACCTTAGTTTTCTACGTTTCTATGATCTTTTAAAAATTCTGTTTTGCTTGCTACTCTGGTATCATGGTAGCTCCCCTCAGTCACAGGAAATTAAATATTTCTGCTCAGCCTGTGGCTCAGGCTGTGTCCAGACAAGCGCAGCCATGCAGTATGTGGCACAGCAAATCCGTCTGCAATGCCACACAACGCACGTTCAGGTATTCTCCGCACGGCTACATTGGGGTCCTGGGGTAAAAAAAAAACAACCTTGAATGAAAAAAAACAGGGCGGTGCAAGTGAGGGCAATGCACGCCATCCTAAACCAGATTTTGGCCAGCTAGTGCCATGCTCTGGCTGCTGGACAGGCTCCGAGAGGCAGGATTGCCACGGCAGCAGCTCCCTGAGGCCTCCAGGACCCCAGGTAAGGCTGCTGAGGCCAGCACAGTTGCTGGTCCCAACCTCCCCTACCCCAGCTTGGCGTAATCTGCTGCATGCCAGAGTCCACATGGCACAGGCATTCACTGGGGATAAACAGCAGCAGCACAAGGTGTGCCACTGCTTCTTGTCCCTGAGAAAACAAACATCCATGCCCATGTGGACATGTTGTACAATGGCTTTTAAAACCGTGTCAGTGACAAGCAAAAAAGCCCCAGTGAATAGGCAATGATTGCATGGAAAGGGTGGGGCGATTACACCCATAGTATTTAAAGCCAGAAAAAATCCCTGTGATCTAATCTGAACTCCAGCATAACACAAGCTATAAAAACTCAACAGAAGAATATTTGTCCTTGGGACAAGGACAGTGTGGCAACTCAGCAACTCGGATAACCAGTTTGGAGTCTTCACATAAACAACATGCCCTACACTGGTGCAATGCCTAAGTTTCACACATTATTAGATGGTAAGATTAGAAGAACTGAGATGACTATAGTGTTAGCAGATTAAGGAGAAACATTTGCAGCCTGCAAATTTTAGTTTAAGACTTTCACCCTTTTAGTCAATAAAACCAACATGCAAAGAACACCCAGGACAGCCGTAGTGGATAGATGAAGACAGACAGTGCTGTACATGCAGGGTACTCTAGTAAACATCTGGGCACAATACCTTTGTGCAAAGCAGGCACAGTGGCCTAGAAATTAATTCACAGAGAAAACAACCTATGTAAATATTTGTCAACCTTCTAAATAAATACATTCACACTGACTTGGAACACTTCCCATTTTAGGAAGAGAGGACTTTTCAGCAGAATTAATTTGGTCCTTCAATGTTGTTTTACAAATATAGCCTATCCTAAAAACAAACAAGCAAAACTCCTTATTTTAAATTCCTGAACTAGATAATAACTATATACGCTTTAAATAAAGTGCTGAACAGAACACTGAGAAAACTCTCCCCACCTCCATCCACCCTTTCCTTAGAGAAGTAAGTTTATAACTGACTGTAGGTTGTGTACATGTTGGCTGCTCTCATTTATCTCCCTGAGCAAAAGTAAAAGATGGATTACTAAAGAGGGACCTACCTGAGAAATCCTATGAGCTAATTATCCTCTTCCACGTGAGTGAAAATAATCATTAGGAGCTCAGGCATACAGCTTTCATAATCTGTATGTATCTTCTTGACCATCCTGCACAACTGAAACTGCTTAATGGGACAACTGTCACACTGAAAATTATTAGAATGTGGAAGTAAAAGAACTGAAGTGTGACCTGAGATAGAAAAAAGCCTTTATAATAATAGCACCTATTAACTCTGCATCTGCTCTCCTCATCTAGGCCAAGGCTGCTTATTGCACCAATTTAAAAAAAAAAAAGAAAAGAAAAGAAAAAGGTTTTGTAGTGTGTTCCATCACCTTCTCTTGTCTATGAAAAACTTACATTACTTACAAAATATTGAGCTGGATTATATTTCTCTCCCACAAATACCAACAAAACTGTTGGCTACTAAATCTTAACTGTGCAATTTTTACTAAAGGACAGGCAAAGGTACAGGAAACAAAGAGAATAAAGGTTGACTTTCAGATCACATACTGACCTTTTTACACTGCAAGTTAAATTTATATTTTGAATTACAGTGGAAGCTCGTAAGTTTTGATATTTCCTCTAAAAATGTTCCTTTAAATTATGTATAAGGGTTTTTCTGCTTGATGTTTAGAAACGGCTTTGGGCAGCCTTCAAAGCAACAGGCGATGCCTTCAGGCTCCTGCACTTCATGTTTCCCAGTTCCATCAGTAAATTCACCTGTCAAATACCTCCATCAGTTTCAGATTCAGTTCTGCTGCTGCTGTTTAACACACACACCTTGGCAAAGGAAGTTCTCCATCACCAACACAGAGGAGCTGGTTTGCTAGAAATACCATCAATGCATGAAGCAAACACGCTGAAAAAAGTGTTCTTCATTGCATTTGTTCCCTTCCAGGTATAGTACTCTGAGTTAACAAGAACTAACATTAAATTTGAGATGAAAACATGATTTTCAAATTTCACATGCTAAAAAATTAAAGACTATAATAGAAATCCCTATGCAAACACAGGGACATAATTCTCTGTGTCAGGGAAAGAGAAACAGATGCGATTTGTGATGGGTGCAGCCTAGAAAAATACCCTTTTGCTAATCCTGTTGCATATGGCTGATTTACAGTAAATTCCCATCAGAAGCACTCTCTTGGTATTTCATCTTATATTCTCTCAGAGAATCTGACCGCATACATCCCCAATATCACACTAAGATTTTCCGTTCCTCAAACTATTTTCACTGCTTGTTCCATGGAATAGGAAAGCTGGTGCCTGGTCAGTTCAGTGCTACATTATTTTTTTCTTTTCAGTGTTATCTTCAGAGGAAGAGAGGTGTAAGGAAGAGGGGTAGAGGTGATTTGGACACCAAGGCCGTGTCCAGACTTGTCTGTAGGACCACACACTGTCCATGCTAACTTGCAACGCAAGGCTTTTTTTGACCCCAGGAGATTCAGGTTTTTTACCCCTACCCTACACAGGGTAACCTGCTGCAAGCCAGAGCACGTGTGGCATGGGCATCCCCCGGGGACACGTAGCAGTGGCACAAGGTGTGCCACTGCTACTTTTCCCTGGGGAAACAAATGTCCACGTTTATCTGGACAGCACCTCAGACAGCATTTCATTACAACTTTTTCATGGACTTATTTTAGGAGTCACAGGACACTGCAGCTTTTACTTCAATGTAGCTAAAGAAGGTCAAATACTGTTGACAATTTAGCTAAAACTATATTGTAGCTATATCAAAATAACACCCCCCCCAAAAAACAAAAAACCCACAATGTCCTGTTTCCACTAGAATTCACACCAAGATGCAAAAAAAAAAAAAAAAGACGATCTAGCTTTACTTTTTAGACACCATGCCCCATATACAGAAAGACAGAAGGTGAATCCAAGTGGTCATTTTTAATGCCAGAGGGGGTTTACATATTCTTACTATGTCAATATATAGCTATTATGTATATATATGTGCACACACCTAATGGCAGATCATACAGCCTCAAACTATAAAATGGTAAAATACATAATGCATTAGAAACGTAATACTTGCTTTTTTTTCAGGATCTAAATTGATTTCTGTATTCTTCAGTTATTTCAATTAGAAAATGAGAGCCTACATACATGGCATCCAGCCCAGGGGTGCTCCCCACAGAAATTTGGTGGCAGGGCAGCAGTAGCAAGTAATACTGCCCCTCTCCTGCTGCCAAATTCCCAAGCCCTGTGGACTAGATCAGGGCTGACCACACTCCCTCTCTCCCACCCCCCACCTTGGGGCTGGACCACACCGCCTTCCCTCCACAGAGCCAAATAGGGGCCAGCCAAGCTTCCTTCCCTCCGCCTGCCCAGATCAGGGCCAGACCACACTCCCTTTTCCCCATGCAGCCAGATTGGGGCCAGACTGCTCCCCGACCTCCTCCAGACAGCTGGACTGGGCCCCAATTCACCCATCCCATATGCCAGATTGGGCCTACCCATCAGATCTGGCCTACCAACAGACTAAGCACCATCCATCTGGCCTGCAAGGCAAAAAGGTCTAACATGACTGCTCTATATAGTTACTGTTCATTTATCTCCCCAAATTTCTATTACATTTATTCTTTAATTACAATAATCTCATTTTAGAATTTGTTCCTCACCGAAGAATAATTAATCCTTGTTGCACCAACATTTCAGAATCCTTTCCATCTCAAAAGAGCTTTTTCCATTCCTGCTCTCCTTTTCTGGAACTTTTAGTTTATTATTCATGCTGTTCATGTGGAGTATATGCATGTCCATACATACTAAATATAACATGTTGATACATACTGCATATGCCACAGCAACTGCTCCCTCCCATCAGCAGTCGCAGTGATCTTCCTGTGAGTACTCTCAGGAAAAGGACTTTCAGGATCAGGCACTTCTCCAATGACTATTATTCATGCTAGGTAACAACCTTCGATCTGCTATTCAGAAAATGAATAATTTTAAAAAAGTTATTCTGTATAATTAATCCCTACTGCCCTTTTTCATTATTACTAAGCAGCTTTCAATTACAGTGTTCCCAGTAGCATCTGTCAGAATCCTTACGGTTAATAATAGCAGCTTCACAATTCATTATAGACCCAAAAATAACATTTAATTTATTAATATTGTGATGAAAAGTCTGGGAGGGGAAGAAGTCATGGGTGAAAGTGATACAACCTCCAATTAACTGCAGAAACATAGCTATTTTGTGAAGACCCATCTTTATAAGTGATATTTCATATTATCACACAATTAAGGTATAATGTAAGAAACTGAAATTAACAGCTCAAATATAGGTTAGAAGTTTCTGGTGAAAAAGTCAGAATCAATACTGTAAGCAACAGAAGATCTGGCAGATGATTTTCACCAAGTTTAACACTGCAGTACAGTATAACTTCATAAATCCAGATATCAGTTATCCAGAATTCTCAGAAATCCAGCACTTTTTAAAACTAGATTGGGGAATAGCAGCGGCTGGTCCCAGAACAGCGGAGTGGGAAGCTTGCATGCAGTGGCTGCCGCCATCATCCACCACCCTGTGTCGCCACTCCATGTGCGGATGCTGCTCCGGGATCGGCTGCCACTTCATTTTCAAAAATCTGGAGTTTTCACATTTCTGACAGGTGCTCGGTCCCAAGCACACCAGATTCATGAGGTTATACTGTGTTTGTGTGTGTAAAGGTAGGTACAGCATATATAAATCACTGGCAAATACAATACTATATGAAGAAAAATACAGAAGTGGGTTTTCAGATTCTGAAGAGGAAAGAGCAAGAAGTGAGAATGTGCAAAGCTGAAAGTGGGAGAAAATGATGACGGGAGTAAGGAAAAGAACTAGGGGTAGCATAAGGAGAAAGAAAGGATAAAAGGAAAAATAGATCTAGACAGAGGTGAAAGTCAGTTCAAGACAGGTTCAAGTTCAAGACAGGAAACAAGTAAAAAGGTGCAGAGATGTGGGCAATGATGTCAGAAAGATAAGAAAGGTCTGAGGAGGTTAGCCGAGTTGTGCTTGATAGGCTGAAGATTAAATGAAGCAGCACAGATTTTAGCAAGAGACATAAAGGGGAAAGGAGAGAGAAGGCTGAAAAACATCATTAATACTGGGACAATGGAAATACAGAGCTGTTAATAGTGAAGAGAAGGAAAGAAAGGGGAAAGTAGGGTTAGGGGATTTCCTACAACTGTAAAATCCTTGGAGAAGAAGACCATGTTACCATATATGTTTGTATTGCACTTAGCATAAATTTTCCTAAGGAGGAAAGACTTGAAGTTCCATTTTGGATAGACTGCTCTTCAACTGGTACCTGGACGTCCAGGAGGGTATGTCAGAAAAGTGGTCAGAGAAGCAAGGTTGGAGAGGAACAGAAAGTAGATTTGAATGTTATGAACAAAGGTGGTATAGATGGAGTGTAGGGCACGGTGAAGAAAACAGACAGGGGTTTAGAGGATAAAACTCTAATGGGCATCTGAAGAATGGAGAAAGGAGGATGAAGCTCCATCAACCATGATGGTGGTGTAATGTATAATGGTGAGGAGCAACAAACAGATTCACTGATGACCACAAAGGAGAGAAGGGGAAGGCTTTTGAAAAGTGATTAGAGAAATCAGTTCAAAATTTTAAAAAGGCAATTTTTTGTGATTAGTGTGTCATCTGCAGATTCTTTGGTGACAGCAAAAACAACAGCCTTCAAGAAACTATTTCAACAGCTTGACATCACCAAGGTACAAAACGCATGTCAAAAAACACTGCATCTACAGAGAGGGAATTCTCCTCTAGCACGAGCAATGAGCATTTTATGACTGCTCTGCCTTGGCACTCAGCATGCATAGATCTACTCCAAAACTAACACAATTGGAAGAGTTTCAAATGGAAGAGGGCAGAGTAGTTGTGGCACTTTCTCCAAAGCAACTCAGAAGCACAAAACGAGGAGCAGAACTTGGCAAATAACAGCAGAGCAATAGTTCAACACTTCTTTCAAGTCTCCTAAAGCAGGAGTGCTCAACCAGCTGGCAGGCCAGATCTACACCATGAAAATGTATCACCCGGCCCATAGGGCTCCTCATGGATCTGGAAATTTGGCAGTGGGAGACAGTGACAGCATTAATTGCTACTCTCCTGCTGCGAATTTCTGGACATGTAGAGAACTGACCCTGTACCACTCATATGGCCCATGGGGCCAGTATGCCGGACGCCACTGCTCTAAAGTTCCAGTGAACAAAAACAGAACCTTGAAAACACTTCTACTGCTACCTGGATCCCTGTAATAGTACTCACTCTACGAAGCCCCTGATAAGAGAGGTAGTGATCTCTATCCTACTGGCTGGCAGGACTGCAATAAATGTAACGATGGTTACAAAAGGTGGTGGGAAAATGAGACTGCTATACAATAGTACTGTAAATTCAGCAGCGAAATAGCTGCTTCATTACAAGTTTCACTTCTGTCAAAATTCAGCCAGGAACATATGAACTGAAAGGCAATCAAAAATTAAACTCACCAGGCAATACATTCTGTACATATAGTTACATTTCAAAAGGGAAGCACTAGTCACCCTTACAAAGTTGTAAGCTTAAGAATGTTGCAAGATGAGAAATAAAAGACAATAATCATGATTCTATGATCAAATGTCCAAAAGGTTTTGCACTTGGACTTCTATTATTAGTGCACTGAGCTATTCGTATATCAAGACAAACACACTCCAGTTAGCTTGTCAATGGGATTTATTTCAAGTAGCTCCATTGATCAGTCTGACTTCGGTCCTAGGAAAAATCTTTGACGAGATTGTCAAGGAGGCCACTGACCACAAGCTTGTAACTGGTGGGATGTTAAGAAACAACCAGCACGGCTTTGTTGGGGGGAGGTGATGCCTAACAAACCTGGTGTCCTTCTATGACCAGGTAACTAACCAGCTGGAAACAGGACATGTGGTTGACAACATCTACCTAGACTTCAGCAAGGCCTTTGATGCTGTTTCCCATGAGATTCTCTCAATTAAGTTGGAGGGTACAAGCCTAGACTGGTCTACAGTGAGGTGGATTAGCAACTGGCTCAGAGGCTGATCCCAGCGAGTTGTAATCGATGGGATGGCCTCATCCTGGAGGGCTGTCTCAAGCTGGGTACCCCAGGGATTTAACATCTTTATCAATGACTAGGATGAGAGAGTGGAAAGCACAATGATTAAGTCTGCAGATGACACCAAGCCGTGGGGAAGTGTGGGCACATCTGAGGCGAGGGTAAGGATCCAGAATGACATTGACAGGCTGGTCGTATGGGCTCAATGCAATCCAATGAGGTGCAATAGGGACAAGTGCTGAGTCCTTCATCTGGGTAGGAAGAACCCTCATCATAACTATACGATGAGTGGTGGTGCCCTGGCTGACACTGCATCTGAAAGGGACCTGGGGGTGACAATCAGTCAGAGGATGACTATGAGCCATCAGTGTAATGAAGTCTCCAGCAAGGCAAACAGAACCTTGGCATGCATCAGCTGATGTCCTGCCAATAGATCCAAAGAGGTGCTTCTCCCCCTCTGTTCGGCATTGGTGAGGCCACTGCTGGAGTACTGAGCTTGAAAGGGTACAGAGAAGGGTCACCCGTATGATCAGGGACCCTACGAGGAGAGACTCCAGGAACTGGGTTTGTTCAGTCTGAGTAAGAGAAGAATGAGAGGTGACTTGATAGCCATCTACAAGTATGTCAGGGGCAAACACCATGATCTAGGGGAGCAACTCTTCAGAAAGACACCCCTTGGGAGGATGAGGTCCAATGGGCACAAGCTAGTTGAGGAAACATTTAGGCTGGACATAAGGAAAAACTTCTTTTCCATAAGGGTATCTAGAATCTGGAACACACTCCCAGCAGAGGTAGTACAGTTGCCATCCCTGGCAGGGGGTTCAAGAGGAGGCTGGACAAGCACCTTGTTAAGCTCATTTGAGCCCAACTGCCTCCTGCCCTCTGGCAGGAGACCGGACTTGATGATCTTATAGGTCTCTTCCAGGCCTAATATTCTATGATTCTATCACCAACCTATGGCTACGGGGTGGGAACGTGCCCTGTGCTGTTGCAAGAAGAAGCAGGAGCTGGATCCTAGTGTCTGCCATTTTGCACACCTCAGATCCAAATGGACTCATTCTGGTCTGCAGCTTAAGCAGGTTGCTGACTGCTGGCCAGTGACCATCCAAAAAGTGTGTGACCAGAAACAAGCTGTTCTTCCTGTTTTTGAGACAGCACTGGTTAGCAGGACACCTTACCTGACTATGTAAGTGTCAACCAATAACTAACTTCTCATAAAATAACACTACTTGTCACTGATGTTCACTGATGGCTATTGCCAGACCCTTCTCCAGAAGAAGGAAGAAAAGGAAGAGACTGAGATGGTGGCCAACGTGATGGCTAAACAAGAAGACCCACCCAGAGTGACCTGGAAGACAGTCACCTCACGCTCCAGGAAACACAGGGCCAGGGCTCCTCCTCTGGTCCTGAACAACAGGTATGCTACCCTCCTGACATGAGGAGGCTCCGATGGTGACACTAGAAGAGGAGGAAGGTAAGCAGCTTGCTGCCATCTCCAAGAGTAAGTGCAAGGTGGTGATGGGTCCCTCCTGCAGGACACTGAGGGACCCATCAGCCCTCTGGACTCCCTAGCCTGTGAGGTCTGCTGCCTCCCAGGGACTTGCATCCGAGATGTAGCAGAGACGATCCCCATGCTCATCCAGGCCTCTAAAACTACTACCCCATACTCCTCATCCATGTGGGAACTAATGACACGGCCAGGAGTAATCCAGACCTGGTCATGAGCAACTATATATGCTCTGGGGGCTGGGCTCAAGGGGTTGGGGGCCCAAGTAATCGTTTCTTCTGTGCTCCGTTTCAGGCTGCAGTCCCAGAAGGGAAGGATGCTGAGGAAGTGAAGTGGTGACTCTGACGCTGGTGCCACTGAGAAGGCTTCAGATTCCCTGACCATGGTGCGCACCCCAGGGAGTCTCTCTCCCTGAAAAGGGACAGCATCCACCTCATTAGGAAAGGTAAGTCTCTCTTCGCGGCCAGGATGGCCTATGTTCTGGACAGGGTTTTAATCTCAGATTGCTGGGGGATGGGGATACACAAATACAAACATGTCCAGGGACTAACATACAAATAAGTCCTGTAGATAGGGACACTTGGGAGAGCCACTTTTGTGGGAGCTGAAGGAATAGTTCTCCATCAGCAGGACAGGAAGACGAGGGCCTCAGTAGGAGGGCTCAGGTGCCCACATACTAATGCTAGGAGCATGGGAACAAGCAGGAGAAGCTAGCCCTCCCACTCTCCAGTGTGCATTATGATCTAGTAGGGATTACAGAGACCTGGTGGGACTCCTCACATGACTGAAGCATAGCCTTAGAGGGTCACACCCTGCACAGAAGGGACTGGGTGGGGAAGAAAGATGGAGGCGTTGCTCTCTATGTGAAATACCAGTATACCTCCTTGGAGGCTGACATCGGCTCCAAAAATGGACAGCTTGAAACCCTCTGGGGCAAGGTATGGGAGGAGGAGGGGAAGGGAGGCGCGGTGAAGGAGACCTAACCATAGGTGTATACTACAGACCACCAAACTAGGGGGAGAAACTGAGACCTCATACACACGACACAATCGTCATGGGCGATTTTAATTATCCAGACCTTGCCTGGGAGAAACATTCGGCCAAGCTGGATACGTTGTGATCTTTCCTGACCTATGTCAAAGAGCTTTTCCTGAGTCAGAAGGTAAATGGGTCAACCAGAGGTGACGCTCTGCTAGACTTGGTCCTGGCCAAAGGAGATGAACTGGTGATTGACTTAAATATAGAGGGAAGTCTGGGCGACGGCGACCATGAAACCATCATGTTCACTGTCTGACGTAAGGGAGACAAATTGGATAGCACGATTGAAGTCTTGGACTTCAAAAATGCAAATGTCAACAACTTAGGTCACTAGTAGGGCAAGTGCTGTGGGATCAGGGACTGAAGGTGAAAGGTGTGCAGAAAGAGTGGTTGTTCCTTAAAGACATGATCCTTGAAGCAGAAAGGCAGTCCATTCCCATGTGGAGAAAAGGTAACAGAAGGGATAGGAAGCCCTCTTGGCTAAACAGGGAAATCACAGTCTTCTTAAGAAAGAAGAAAGAGGCTTATAAACAATGGAAGCTCAGGTGGGCCCCGAGGAGGACTATTCCACGACAGCCCACATTTGCAGGGAACAGATAAGACAGGCTAAAGCAGTGACTGAAGTTAGATTAGCAACAGGAATCAAGGACAACAAGCAGTCCTTCTTTAGGTACATAACGAACAGGAGAAAAACATGGGAGTGTGGCGCCACTGCTCAACAACTCAGGACAGCTGGTTACTGGTACCCAGGAGAAAGCTGAACTCCTGAATGACTACTTCACCTTGATCTTTCACCGGACCAAGGGTAAAACTACACAAGGTAGAGTAGAGGATGAGCACAGTAGGATTAAATGCCTTCCTACCATTGTCACAGAATTGGTATATGACCAGTTAAAAAATAAGATGTATACAAGTCAGTGGGACTGGGTGATCTTCATCTGAGAGTGCTGAAGGAGCTAGCCGAAGACCCTGTGGAACCCGTGGTGAAACTTTTCCACAACTCATGGCACTCTGGAGAAGTCCCTGAGGATTGGAAGATGGCCAAAGTTGTGCCCATCCACAAGAAGGGCAGGAGGGAGGACCCGGGTAACTAGGCTAGGATGGTGTGAAGCTTCGGTCGCTGATTTGATTTGGCAGAGATTCAGCCCAATTCGGTGGCCGAATATCCAAATCCAAATCGAATCCAGAGACACTTTAATGTCTCAGAATTGAACTGGAAAATCGATTCAAAGATTTTAAGATTCAGACACAGACACAGCTTTAAATGTTTTTTCTACTTACCTCAAGGTACCAGGCAGTTTGTGAACACTGCAATGGTGGGGTAGATGGAGCATCCCATGGGAGCACAGGCCTCCCCCCCGCCACCATGTGCTTGGCGGCAGATCCAGAAGTGAACTGCAAATACTTCCAGTCCACTTCTGAGTGTGCAGCCTTCCCCTCCGCCCCCTGACTTGGTGACTGGCCACAGGATGACCCCAGGTGCCCCTCCCCCCGACCCAGGAGGCACCAGTCATTGAGCTGGGGGGAAGGTCCCCCACGTACTTCGTGGCAGACTCGGAAGCAGACCGGAAGTGCTTCTGGGTCCACTGCCGAGCACACTTGGGACCTGCCCCCCTGCACTCCTGTGGGATGCTCCATCTGCCCCAGCATCTCAGCATTCATGAGCTGCCTGGTACCTTGAAGTATGCAGAAAAAACATTTAAAGCGGTGTCTATGTCCAAATCATTGAATCGCTCTGAATCTCTCTGAATTGATTCGGAGGGTTCTGGTTAGATTCAGAGATATTAAAGGGTCTCCTGATTTGATTCAGATTCAGAGATTCGACCACTGAATTGGGCCAAATCTCCATCAAATAGAATCAGCAACTGAAGCTTTGCATACCCCTAGTCTCCAGTACAGTACCTAACCATTGTTAAAGTGTCTGCAGGCATTATTGTAAAGGAGTTTTAAGGCGAGAATTAAAAAAGAATAATGAGGTTGCTGGGTGGGTGTTTACAGAGAGCTCCTCCCAAGTGTGAGGGCAGCATAGGAGACAGCTTAAAGGTGTTTGCTTAATAATCTAGTAGCTAAAGAGGAAGAAGGCTGATATGATGGTCTAACTGAAATGATGAATCAACCTCTTGCTACTGATTGGGGGAAGATCAGTAAGGGATATCAATTTGGGCACATCTTTAAAGAAAGAACACACTGTATGAGCACTAAGTTTTACAAGCGTTATTTATGAAAGTTGCAGTCTATCTGAGAACACTCTGTCCTTGTGAGACCCTTAATAAGTCACTTACTATTTTTGCAAAACAGGGAAAATATTCTTTATCTTCAAAATGACAAAGACACTTTAAATGGTTTAATCTTACACAGGAGCAACGTAGAAGACTGGAGATTAGAACTCAGGAGTACCTGCCATTATTTCAAGTTCTGTTCTGGTAAAAAGGCCGAATTAAATGACACAGGTGTTCTGAATAAAACAATGTGCCATATTTCAGAGTAGTTTGTAATTTTAGACTATATTATCCTCCCGATCAAAATCTACACGCTTTCACACAAACTTGTTAGGATTTTCAGCAAGAAGGGGGAAATCAGACATTAAGGGCATTTTTACACATGCTCAATGCACGGAGAGGGAGGGCTTTACTTTAAGTGGCTCCATGAGCCTCTAAATTAAAGCACTCGGAGTGTCTTGTGTATCAGCATCCCCGTGCTTCAAAATGTCAGCGGGGTGGTTTATTTAAAGCTTTCTGAGTGGATTTTAGTTAAAGCGCCCCAACCACCATTTTGAAGCGTGGGGACACTGATACATGTAGGGTTACCATACGTCCAGGTTTTCCCAGACACATTCTCTTTTTGGGTCCTCCCATCCAGGCAGTTTTTAAAAATATGATCAAAGGGCTGGGACTTTGCTGTGCTCAGCATCAAAGTTTTTCCCGGGTCTTCCCGGCTTCTCCTAGCAAGGAGGTGCTTGGGGCTGAGCGGAGCAGCAGGACAGAGGCCAGTGTCCTTGCTCGCAGAGGCAAGGCAGCTGGGAGATGCTGCAGGACTGGGGGGAGTAGGAGGCTGTGGGTTGGGAGTGAGGGGCACCAGCACGGTCTGGGTGGCGGGCTACTGGGGGTTGGGAGTAAGGGGCAGGACACAGGCATATTCCGCCCATAATCATATTACCCCCCACCCTAACAGGTGTCCTCTTTTTTGAAACTGGAAATATGGTAACCCTAGATACACACGATGTGGAGGCTGGCTGAAGCATGGTAATTAGCATGCTCCAACAGACTCGATTAACCGAGTCTGCTTCGACGCACTGTAATTACAGTGTTTGAGCAGCCTCTCAGCATGGGTACAGATACCCTAAGGCATGAATGATGCTATAATTCCACTCTTGAAAACTTCCATGCAAATTCTGGCCACATGAACTGTCAAAGCACAGAATCTATGTTTAAAACACTTAGTATCTTACATATTTATTAGGTCACTAATAAACTTTATGGGCATATCTGTGTGGCACAAGGCAGCACCATGCTACAACACTGCTAGATCTGCATGTCAGAGTTCCCGAACTGGAAGCAATACAGTTAGTGAAGTACTTCTCTTCTGTTGGCTAGTCTTCCTTGAAAGGCCTATTAGACCATGCACCAGGCCATATTAACATACCATTTAGACTAGTGATCCTCAACCACGGAGCTGGGTGAGAATGTATGCTGAATGTAACGCCACTGCACTTTGCCAAACTCTCATTTTTGTTTTGTTTTATTGTTTGTTTTAAACAAAGGAATCTGGTAAAACACATCTTAACAATTATTTAATTTTTTTCAGGGTAGTTATCTTTATAGTGATGAGAAGGATAAAAATTGCTAGAGAAAAAAGGAAAGAAGTCACAGTGCTGGTGCTGTTTTCTATACTAAACATTCTGAAAGAGCAAAGGAGTTTTCTAAGTGCCAGCATCCTGCATTATTTGTGCCTGCCAGGTTTCTGTTTCAATTTTTTAAATCCACCTGTTATTACCAGTTCCCAGAATTTCTGTTAAAATATTATAGAAAGAAAATTAACTAAACAGATTGTCAGCATTGGACTATGTTCTCCTTTCAGTCAGTACAGCTGCTATTCTGGTTTAACTTTAAGGACAAATTCAGTTTGTCCATAATCTGCTAGAAAATGATCTGAACAATAAGGTCGCTAGAGAAAGCAGAAGGACAAAAATGAGCCAACATAGACTCTTTTTTTTTCCCCCCCATCTTTCAAAGATACATGTATACATGCTTCAAAACTATACAGTTACCAACACTCTTACACTATAGTAAGGTAAGCGTGAGAGAAATTAAGACTAATATATTTTGGAAAATGCATATCATAATCAGGTTATTAAATGCACCTTCATTATAAGCAGAAGCAAGAAGGTATCAAGTTTAGTCAACTATTTCCATCAGTGTTCATTAGAGTATGGAGGTCAGGAGTTTTTTAAAAATTTAAATCTTCCTCATAAGCACATTCAATTGGGCAAGGAGCAGAAAACAGCTTGAGCCACAATTTTCACCACAAAACTACAACAGTAGTCACATTTTTCTAGAAGAGCTGTCGTAAGAGAAACCCCTTATAGAAACAACATTGGTGAACCGAATGCATTATACTACAGATACTTAGATTGCACTGTCAATTCCTATTGATTCAAATCTGCTGTTTTCAGATCTCTTTTTTTTTTTAGGGGTGCATATTCAACAGTCCCACCAGGGGAGACGCCTTGTTGGACCTGGTGCTGGCCACAGGTGATGACCTGGTGAGGGGGCTGCGGGTGATGGGCCACCTGGGAGACAGTGATCATCGCTTGCTGGAATTCACCATCCAGCGTAAGGTGGCAAAGGGCTGCAGCAAGGCAACAGCCCTAGACTTTAGGGGGGCTGACTTCAACAAGCTAAGGAGGATCGTTGGGGAAGCGCTGAGGACCCAGAGGGGAAGGGAATCAGATGTCGAAGGTGAGTGGTTGCTCCTTAAGGAGACGATCCTCCATGCCCAAAGGGAGGTAATCCCAACAAGGGTCAAAGGAAGCAGGAGGGCACATAAACCCCCATGGCTCACTAAGAGCATCCGGGAATGTCTCCTTGCTAAAAGGGAGGCATATACCCAATGGAGAGATGGGGTCATCACCAAGAAGGACTATGTTACAGTCGCCCGAGGATGTAGGGGGGCAGTCAGGAGGGCCAAGGCAGAGTTGGAGATAGGACTAGCTTCCCGGATTAAGGACAATAAGAAGTCCTTCTTCAAATACATAGGGGGTAAAAAGAGGGTCCCGGGTAATGTGGGGCCCCTGCAGGACACGATGGGCAACTTAGTCATCACGCCAGATGACAAAGCTAACATATTTAACGATTTCTTTGCCTCTGTCTTCCTAAGTAGGGACCAGTTCAGCCACCTCCCTGCTGGGCCCCCCTCGGGCCCCGAGAGAGACACGCCTGGGCCAGGGGTTAGCGAGGAGTTAGTTATGGTACTTCTGGAGAGGCTGGACGTGTTCAAGTCCGCTGGTCCGGACGATCTTCACCCTAGGGTTCTACAGGAACTGGCCGAGGTCATTGCGGGACCCCTGGCGCAGCTCTATGAGCACTCGTGGTGCTCTGGCGAGGTGCCGGAGGACTGGAAGAGGGCCAATGTGGTCCCTATCTTCAAAAAGGGAAAAAAAGAGGACCCGGGAAATTACAGGCCAGTTAGTCTTACCTCAATCCCGGGTAAGCTCTTTGAAAAAATTATCCTGGCACACATCCAGGAGGGCCTTGCGGGGGAATGCATGCTCAGGGGCAACCAACATGGGTTCATCAGTGGCAGGTCTTGTCAGACCAACCTGGTGGCCTTTTACGATCAGGTCACCAAATCATTAGACGCAGGGGTTGCTGTGGATGTAGTCTTTTTGGACTTCCGGAAGGCTTTCGACACTGTCTCTCACCCTGTCCTCATCAAAAAGCTGGGAGACTGTGGTGTCGATGCCCACACGGTCAAATGGGTCGCCAGCTGGTTGGAGGGCCGCACCCAGAGGGTGGTAGTGGATGGGTTCTTCTCGACCTGGAAGGACGTGGGCAGTGGGGTTCCGCAGGGCTCGGTCCTCGGGCCCGCACTGTTCAACATCTTCATCAGTGACTTGGATGAGGGGGTAGAAAGCACCCTGTTCAAGTTTGCTGATGACACTAAGATGTGGGGGGATGTGGGTGCACTAGAAGGGTGCAATAGGCTACAAGCTGACCTTGACAGGTTGCAACGGTGGGCGGATGAGAATAGGATGGGGTTTAACACTGATAAGTGCAAGGTGTTGCACATGGGGAGGAAGAACCGGCACCACACTTACAGGTTGGGGAACTCTCCTCTTGCCAGCACGGAGACGGAAAAGGATCTTGGAGTCGTCATTGACTCCACGATGAACATGGGCCGGCAGTGTGGGGAGGCAGTCAAGAAGGCCAACCGTACCCTGTCATGCATCCACAGATGCATCTCGAGCAGGTCCAGGGAGGTGATCCTCCCCCTCTATGCGGCACTGGTCAGGCCGCAGCTGGAGTACTGCGTCCAGTTCTGGGCGCCACACTTCAAGAGGGACGTGGACGATATGGAAAGAGTTCAGAGGAGGGCCACTCGTATGATCAGGGGTCAGCAGGGCAGGCCTGATGAGGAGAGGCTACGGGACCTGAACCTGTTTAGCCTCCACAAGAGAAGGTTAAGGGGGGACCTTGTGGCCTGCTACAAACTGGTCAGGGGGGATCAGCAGGTATTGGGGGAGTCCCTGTTCCCCCGTGCGCTGCCAGGAATGACCAGGAATAACGGTCACAAACTGGCGGAGGGTAAGTTTAGATTAGATATTAGGAGGCGCTACTTCACAGTCAGGGCGGCTAGGGCCTGGAACCAGCTTCCAGGGGAAGTGGTGCAGGCTCCTAGCCTGGGGATTTTTAAAAGGAAGTTAGATGAGCACCTTGCCGGGGTCATCTGACCCCGGTGCTCTTTCCTGCTAAGGCAGGGGGTCGGACTAGATGATCTACCTAGGTCCCTTCCGACTCTAGCTACTATGAAACTATGAAACTATGAAACATAATAAAGGAGAAAGAAAACTATGTTAAAAAAGTATACTGGTCCAGCTAAAGCTAGGGAGGATACAATAACTGTTATGACTTAAATAATGCACGTAGTAAAAGAAATCCCAGTCCGCAGACTTCTGTCCCTCTCCTGGGATTATAAAAAAGCACCTATAATTATGGGTCTACTTTTAGCATCTGTGTATGTACTTTACTATGACATTAATAAGTAATACATGCAATTTAAAGACAACTTTTCCAGTGCTTCAGCAATATGTGCATATAGTTCACAACTCTTTCCTTATTAAATACAAGCCTGTTTTTCCAGTAACAGAGAACAATTTTCAGAACCTACCTTGCCCACACAATAATAGAAATATTTTATACATTATTCCTCTAGCAATGGAATATTGTGCCCAGATTTTCTTTCTTTAACTGGCCACAGTTTAACTCGGGCCTTCAGCTTTCTATTATTCCCAAATATCTATGTTTAGCTTGTTGCAAAAAGAGATGTGGAATGCTCATTTTGGATTGTAAAAACTGCTGTAATGTAGCCTTTATCAATTCTTTGAAATGATATTTCCTTTAGTTTGGCCACTACTTCTCTTTCCAAACTAGATAACAAATTAAATAAGTTTGTAAAGCATGCATAAATTACAATTCTAAGAGAGTACCTGGTAGCAGGGGAGATTTAGGGGGAAAACCTATTATCTGCAGCTTTCAGCCTACGATCAATTACTACCAGGCACAGGTTTATCTACAAAACATACAATACTAACATAATTAGGGTAATCCTGGAAATAAGTATCATGGCTCAGACATAAACAGTGAAAGCTGAAACTATTCTAGGCCCTCTCTGTTGCTCCTTTCTTCCTCTCCAGAATCTCTGCTCTAATATTTTTGTAAAAGGTCAAGCTCTAGCTGTCTGTTGCAATGTGAACTCAGCGCAACTGACAGATATGAAGAGCAAGCAGAACAGATGCTAAGATATGTGAGCATCTTAAGCTATTTCATTTAGAGCAGGGGTGGGTTGGAGGGCCACTTAGGGAGTTTTGGAGAGCTGTTGCAGGCCGGGTCACCACCACCCCCACCACATCAGGCCAGGTCAGCACCTCCCCTCCATCTTCCCCCACAACAGATCACCAAAACTCCCTAAGTGGTTCTCCAGCCCACAATCCCAGCTTGCAGCAGGTCCCTTGGCCCTGCTCAGCCCAGACACAGGGACAAGCACAGGCTGCAGCATGTAAGGCTGGTCCCACCACTCCTGGGTACACAGTGGGGCTGGAGCAGTATGGCAGCCAGATTCTGCTTCCTGGGAACCCCACCAGTGGCAGCTCCTTCTGGCTGCTGCTACCAGTGTCACCACATGGCCCCATGCTGTCACTGCTCTTCGATCTTGGCCCGAGTCCCATCTCCCCATAATTTGCTCCCCGCACCCATGACTCCACCCCGTCCACCTGGCTGAGCACACCCTATCCTTGGGGGTCCAGGGCCAGTCTCCACAGAGACCCCACACACCTGCCGACTCCATTCAGTGCCCCCAGCAGCAGATATATGGTGGATGGGCCAGGGTGCCCAGGAAGCAGAGCTGGATCCAGCGGCAGTGGCAACACTGGCAGTGGTAACTGGAAGGAGCCACCGCTGCAGCGGCTGCTGGGAATCGAAGTCCAGCTGCTGTACTGTCCAAGCCCTGCTGCATGCCAGAGAGCGACAGGGCCAGTCACATGCATTACAGCCTGGGTTGCCCCCCCTGTGCCTGGGCTGGGCAGGGCCAAGGGATCCACTGCAGGTGAGATAAAATCCCTTGATGGGCCAGATCCAGCCCACAGGCCGTATTTTGCCCACTCAGATCTAGAGAATGGTTAATTCAGATGCCCACTGGTAATATTATAAATACGCAAAGTTTGAAAAGTTTTCAAACTTTGAACCACATCACCTCTGAATTCCCTCTCTGTGCGTTTAATGAAACTCTATTGGATTTGCACAATACTACACCTGAAGTAATCAGCAGGGTGCAAAATTTGGACATAAAATCATAAATACGTTTTTCCTTGCTTTGTGATCATTGTATCATTATGCATTAAAAACAGTAAATAAATAAATAAATAAATAAATGTTCAGTGCGCTAACTAGTACAGTCCTCACACAAATCAGAACCAGGTTCTATGAATACTGGCTCACTGATGGCACAAAACCAGGCAGCATTTGAAACACTACTCATTTTTTCTTCTCAGTAAGAAGTAGTTTCATAGTTTCATAGTAGCTAGAGTCGGAAGGGACCTAGGTAGATCATCTAGTCCGACCCCCTGCCTTAGCAGGAAAGAGCACCGGGGTCAGATGACCCCGGCAAGGTGCTCATCTAACTTCCTTTTAAAAATCCCCAGGCTAGGAGCCTGCACCACTTCCCCTGGAAGCTGGTTCCAGGCCCTAGCCACCCTGACTGTGAAGTAGCGCCTCCTAATATCTAATCTAAACTTACCCTCCGCCAGTTTGTGACCGTTATTCCTGGTCACTCCTGGCAGCGCACGGGGGAACAGGGACTCCCCCAATACCTGCTGATCCCCCCTGACCAGTTTGTAGCAGGCCACAAGGTCCCCCCTTAGCCTTCTCTTGTGGAGGCTAAACAGGTTCAGGTCCCGTAGCCTATCCTCATAAGGCCTGCCCTGCTGACCCCTGATCATACGAGTGGCCCTCCTCTGAACTCTTTCCATATTGTCCACGTCCCTCTTGAAGTGTGGCGCCCAGAACTGGACGCAGTACTCCAGCTGCGGCCTGACCAGTGCCGCATAGAGGGGGAGGATCACCTCCCTGGACCTGCTCGAGATGCATCTGTGGATGCATGATAGGGTACGATTGGCCTTCTTGACTGCCTCCCCACACTGCCGGCCCATGTTCATCGTGGAGTCAATGACGACTCCAAGATCCTTTTCCGTCTCCGTGCTGGCAAGAGGAGAGTTCCCCAACCTGTAAGTGTGGTGCCGGTTCTTCCTCCCCATGTGCAACACCTTGCACTTATCAGTGTTAAACCCCATCCTATTCTCATCCGCCCACCGTTGCAACCTGTCAAGGTCAGCTTGTAGCCTATTGCACCCTTCTAGTGCACCCACATCCCCCCACATCTTAGTGTCATCAGCAAACTTGAACAGGGTGCTTTCTACCCCCTCATCCAAGTCACTGATGAAGATGTTGAACAGTGCGGGCCCGAGGACCGAGCCCTGCGGAACCCCACTGCCCACGTCCTTCCAGGTCGAGAAGAACCCATCCACTACCACCCTCTGGGTGCGGCCCTCCAACCAGCTGGCGACCCATTTGACCGTGTGGGCATCGACACCACAGTCTCTCAGCTTTTTGATGAGGACAGGGTGAGAGACAGTGTCGAAAGCCTTCCGGAAGTCCAAAAAGACTACATCCACAGCAACCCCTGCGTCTAATGATTTGGTGACCTGATCGTAAAAGGCCACCAGGTTGGTCTGACAAGACCTGCCACTGATAAACCCATGTTGGTTGCCCCTGAGCATGCATTCCCCCGCAAGGCCCTCCTGGATGTGTGCCAGGATAATTTTTTCAAAGAGCTTACCCGGGATTGAGGTCAGACTAACTGGCCTGTAATTTCCTTAGTAGGACTAAGCTAAAGGAGTTCAGCAGAACCCATCAGTATATCTGAGCCGCAGAAAGTGGGAACAAAGTTCACAGAACCCAAGCTAGATGGCTCAGGCATCAATTTATTTGAACATCTTCTACACGATCTATTGCAAACAGAATCTCATTATAGAGTCTTTTGTGCTCAAAGCTTATTTTGCAGGACGTCATCACTTTTTCATCCAGCCTGAGTGGTGATGAATACTATTCTTGGCAATGAGCACCTCCAGGACTGCTCATAGAAGAGGGTGTGTATTATTATTTTTTTAATAACCATATTAAAAAGGAGTCCTATATTAAAATGTTCTTTAATGCAGAAAAGAAAGCACTGCCCTTCCTTGAAACATACATTTACACAGCATTATTTTAAACACAGTGGAACTAGACAACACACGCATGAGTCCACACACACAAACACAGCCCCAGACACACACATACAATATAAAAGTGCTATTTCACTTCAAATAATTTGTCGGTCATGCTTCTATCAAGAATCAAACAGGACCAGATGTTACTGTGATAACAAGTGACATACATGCAATTACACCAATAGTGACTGACTCAGTGGGATCTGTAGAAAAGTAATGCAACCTTTTTTACCCATATTTTTATATATATATATATATTACTCCTGTCCCAAAGGACAGTCACTATTTCTTTTACTGTCCCCTTAGATTTTAATATGCTGAAGTTTATGGGCATATAGATGACAAATCATAAAAACTAGTTTAGTGAGCAGTTCTCTAAGTATCTCCTGTCCCAGAGGACTGGTCTAACTACTGCTTTTTCCTAACACAGGTTAGGCCAGCCTGTGAGCTCCTCCTTCTGGGGAGATAATGGGCTGGCTGGTTGACTCCTCTTCTCAAGGGACATTTTAGGAGATCCAGCTGGCTCCATTTATGCGAGTCTCTGGAGAGCTGACTTCCAAATAGGCTGGCCTTTCCGGTTTGCCTATGACATTTGTTGTCAGTGACATCACATGTAGGGAACTGAATTCCAGTGTGCTACAATACTTCTGAGTTTAAGAGGATGGACGTATTATCCAATATTGGGGTTCTCCAGCCATCAATAGATTAAAGATAGAGAGAAAAACAAAAACATATAAAATATAAATAAGCCAAATTGTTTGTAGGGCTGTACACATGCTTGTACACAAAAATACATCAACATACTGCATACATACTCTTGATACATTTAAGTGTCTTTTAATTTAAATTCACCATATGGTAACATTCATCAGAAAAGCATTTAACCTTTTAAAACTGCAGTGTTATGTACCTACATTTGAAAATAAACTATTCAGTCCAGTTGATAAAGAAGTATGAAACTGCTCTGCTTTCGTCTTAAATGAAAGGGAGGTAAAAAGATACAACCTGGGCTGCAGCAATACAGGGTCCTTCCCAAATGTGACAGGTTTAGTCTTCAAATATATTCAGTTTCTGATCTTTCTGACCCATGCACAACAGTGACATTTGTGATGTTTATGCTTGTTCACTAAACTCATACGTTCATGGAACAGCCATTGGATTATGGTAACTTTTGGTCACTGCTGCCCTAGGTTAGATCTGAATCTTTATACCAATAGGTGGAAAGTATTCTGGATTTCTATAGCACCTTCCAAAAGATTCCTGTGCATTACAAATGTTAACTTATTGACCCCCAAAAAACACATCTGAGGGACAGAAAAGTTACGTCTTCCTTCACACAAGGTTACATACAAAGTCAGAGGCATAAGCAAATCCAAACTTCCAAATTCCTGTTTGGTCCTCCCACTGCAACATCATATTTTCTTACTGTAGAAGAGGTGAAAGTCACCACGCCTTGCTATTGTAGTCTAAGATTTCTGAGCACTGTTTGCTTTGCAGGTCCTAAAGAATTCACTTAATCCACAGATATCTTCAGTGAGAATCCTAGACTCAGTTACACTACATGCTCTACCTGGCTCAATTCACAGCTTATTGGCAAGTTATACCTGAGAGCCTGCCTTATAGGATATGAACTTTTACCTGACGCATTCCTTTTGCGGAGCCAAATAAGTTAGAAAACATCATTCAGTCAGGTTTGCTACTTCGTTGTTAATCTCTGCATTTTAAAAAAAAAAGGAAATCCTGCTCAAATTCAAGCAAGTTTTCTTGACAGCTGTGAAACTTAGAACACTGTAGTGCAGTGTACCGTTGCCAAATGTGTCAGCAACTCTGAAAGAAATGACTTTCAAAGTTATGTACTTACTAAAAAAGAAGGAAGGTTTTATTGATAATCAGGGAGGTTTTAGAGAATGTGCTATTCCACATTTGGTTCAAAGTTATTTAACATGGTCAATGTATCTTACAAATGCCAAAATCATGACTGGCTACAATGTGCATCAACTCTATTTATCCATAATAATATTCAGTTTTTATTATACTGAACAATTTATAACTGGCACTAAGTTCTAGAGATCTTGTTCAACTTTAAAGAGTCTGTCTCTATATTCGCTTTAGAGTGGTTCAATAAACTACAAAATACAATTATCTGGTATTTTATTTTCACTTTAAGTACCAGGAGCCATATGTTATTTTAAGTATCTTGTACTTTCTAGGAAACAAAAACAAAAAGCAAAGCTGTAAATCACCTGCAGCCACAAAATTATGTGACAGGCCTAGAAACCCTGTAAAAATGAAAAGCTTTAAAAGAAACATAGGAAAATCTATGGCCTAATTTTGGCATTCTGCTATATCCTTCTTCACATCAAGAATGCTACATCCAATAATTCAACCACTCAGGAGGTGCTGTTATAATACCCACCTAACCATAACCATGTGCACTGCAGTACTCTATATTCTTGTGTCCACAATAAATTTACATACTTAGGACCTGATTCTGTGAATATACTGCATCTAGATAGATCTCTTCATCCCTGAGAGACCTGATTTCCCATTAACGTGTCCCATTAGCATGCAATAACTCCAGGACCAACTCATGTTTGTCTGTCTCCTCTAAACACTAGGCCTGTGTGAATAGTAAAGTATTCAATTTGGAAGACAGTGATTCGATTCAGTGATTCTAATCACTGTCTCCACTGGATTTGGCCAAATCAGAATAAAAAATTCAGCACCAATTCGGTGCTTATTCGGAGATTTGGATCAGCTGGGGGAGAGGCAGGCACAGCTGGGCAGCTGCAGGTCCTTCTGTGGCTCCTCTGGTTGTGCATGCCTCACTCCAGGGGGGGCAGCGGTCCGTGGGAGAAGTCCCCACGGCTGCCCTGCCTGGTCTCATCTTCCATCCGGCCCCAGCCTCCCAGCACTTCTAAAAAAGAAAAAAAGCCCCACACTCATCAGCTACAGCAGCAGCAGTCAGGGCCTCTGGGGGCTCATGGCAGAGCCCTCCCACACAGTGAGGGGCAGTGGGGGGCAGTGGGGATTGTCCCCCCCCCCCCAGCACCCAGGTGGCATCTGCCCTGTGGCACGGGTGCAGCATGGCTTGGAAGGGTACCAGCCCCAGCTCCCAGACAGTGCACGGTGCCCTGCTGAGCTGCGCTCCACCCGTGTGATGACACAGCTACCATGCAGGTACCAGGGAAGGGGTGATCCCTGCTGCTCCCCATTCCCATGCGCTGCGCAAGGAGGTTCTGCCACGAGCCCTCAGCAGCCCACCAGCTAAGTGAAGTAATGAAATATTGTATTGTGAAAAATACATGGGATGATATAAAGCCACAAACTGAATGTACCAAACACTCTTTTTTTAGCTAAGTAGCTCACTTATGAAAAAAATCAAGTATTTTATTAAGTAAAAATAAAAATACTGTAGGAAATTATTAACAACAAGGGTCAGAAAACAACATGGGATATATAGTATTGCGAGAAAAAAAGACAAAATGATCTTAAGATGCAAGTACTGATTTCACTCTCTGTAAGATTCTGGCTGGACTGCTAAACTTTAAGACAGTGTCAGACATCCTGCCAATAAGGGCAATGTGCTAAAATTTGCAGATTAATTTCAAACATGAATCTTCAGTTGTACAACTGTCAACTAACTATTGCATCAACATAGCTCCCTTAGGAATATAAGCACACTGTACTTTATATAATCAGAAAGGTGAAATGTGAAATGTTTTCTGGCAAGCATGTCTAACCTGAAGGAAATGTCCAAAGCACGAAATCTACAACACACATGATCATCAAAACCTCAGTGGGTTGAGCTACACATGCTATTAGCATGAAGCAATAAACTCTAGAGCATACTGTCCAAGAGTTTATTGCTCCTGGGTGCCGCATCTTCATATGTATCTGGGACTGCAGCATGTCGAGTCAGGTCAGAGCAGCCCCAGTTGTCAGGGAGTCTGTGGTGTCAGCCTGCCAGCCCAGGGTTGCTCTGACCCAGCTCAACATGCTATGGAAGGGTTGGCTGGGCCACAATGGTGCTCCAGCCAGACCTGTCAGCATCTACATGTGTGCTGCTGTGCACTGAAGAATCTTGCTGCAGGACAGTACTTGTATTTACAAGTACTAACCTAAGGCCTAACAGGGCCACACATGTAGATACTGAGATTTTACTGAGTAGCTCATTAGGCAGCTTTGCAGTAAACATCTCATGCAGCTGTACCAAGTAATACCTAAGCTATTCAGAAATAAAAAACATATTGGGTATTGTGCTTTTAACAAAACTCCATCTATTTTTAACATCAATACACTCAGTTAGCAGGATTTCATAGACATTAGGGCTGGAAGGGACCTCGGAAGATCATTGAGTCCAGCCCTCCACCCAAAGGGCAGGAAGTCACCTGGGGTCACAGGATCCCAGCAAGATAAGCATCCAATTTACTCTTGAAGGTGTTCAATGTAGGTGCTTGAACCACCTCCGATGGCAGGCTGTTCCAGGCCTTGGGGGCTAGGACAGTAAAGAAATACTTCCTTATGTCCACCCTGAAACGGTCTTGCAGTAGTTTATAACCGTTATAACTTGAAGTCATATAGTTACATTTGGCTACTTTAAAATGCCCTACCAGTCCAAAGCAGGGTCACTGAGGTTGCAGAAAGCTTTACCTTTTACACAGCAAGCCAGTTTCTCTAATCAGGAACATTTTTACTTTAAATTGTAAAGATATTCTGTGAACTAGGGATCTTTTGATCCCATGTTATTTTTTTTAATAGTAAAAAACCAGCTCAGTAGTTTAGTGCTAACGATCTGCATAATCTTCAGTTACTTAAGTTGCAGCAAGGGAAGTTTAGGTTACACATTAAGAAAAAACTGGTGCATCTACAGAACGCTAGGAGGGTAAGTAAAGCACTGGAACGGCCCCTCCACTATTCTAGCTTGTCCCTGTTTCAGAATGCGAGGAGGGCAGAAGAAGGAGGGGGAGCTCATTCTAGGGACATGATGAATTCCATTGATGTCAACAGGAATAGCCATATGCTTAAGGCGAAGAGGATATGGCCTCTTGTGTCCATTTAAGTTATATCAAAAAGCTGAGAGAGATGGCACTGAGTTTTTAGTGACCTCTGCCACTAAACAAGGGGTTAAATTCAGCTTATTATCCCTTCCGCTTGTACCTGTGCTATGGTGCTAGGCGAAAAGCTGCTTGGATTCCAGAGCGTAAAGAGCACCTTTGGGAATGTGAACGCCATCTTCAGAATCACAGGACTGGGAAGGAATCTCAGAATAGTGGACTTTTTCTGTGACACTTCCCTGTTACTAACAAGGCAGGCTGCCCTTTCCTACCAAAGTATTCCATCAGTTTAGAGATGCTCATAGTCATTGCTGGAAAGTTATATCAGCCATTTAGTATTTTTTTTATATTTCTATATTTTCCATCTTAAAGGTCTGAGTAAATGTATGGTTTTGGCAGATATTAGCTAATTGTGACATTATTTCCTCACCTGGGTCTGTGTCTGCACCTAAACTGGAGGGGAACACCTCTTGAAGTAAGTGTGTGATCTTCACGACCAACCAAATCTGCCTCCTTAGAAAGCCACATCAACTAGGGCATTGGTTCCCAAACTTTTTTTTCCTGAGGAAGGGCACAGGAGTGAGACGGGGCACACAGAGCTGGCTGCTTCCCTCCCAGGGCTGCTCCACCCCCCAGCTATAATGCTGCACACCCCAGAAGCTGCTTGCTCAGGCAGACAGATGGGGATCTAGCAGGCGGGCTCATGCCATGACCTGACAGCCACCCCATCACAGCCCAGCGTTTGGGAATCTCTGAACTAGGGTAGTTATGATAAACTGAGATCTGCTGTGACCAGCAGCTTACTTCATTGAGGCCACCAACATTTACCATCCTTAGACTACTTCCCTCTATCATCCGCAGGCAATTAAATCAGTTCCACTGATCAGATTTTTTCTAATGATGCCAACATATCTGCAAGCACTACGGTATTACCACAAGTAAGCAGGGACTAAGGGCCTTACAAGGGTGAAGACAAAGCCCATTATACTACTGGTTTTCTAATTTAGCTGCTGTGTCAGGCTACACCAAAGCCAAATATATTTTGGAATTTCTGATGAAACAAATTTCATTTAACTTCTAATGAATAATGTTGTTTTATTCCCAGGCATCTTAAATAAAAAAGGTTAAATTTACAAGTGGACTTACCCACTATTCATAAAATAGATGAGTGATTCACCCAGAATACCTTCTAGCTTAGTGGTTAGGGAACTCCTGAATGGAGAGCCCTCAGTTCAAAGCCAGCTCCAAATTAGGCAGTAGAGGAATCTGAACTGAGGTCTCTCTGTATACCAGAACACTGTCCTTTCCACCAGCCTACAAGGTGGAAGGGGTGCAAGAACACAACCACATCCTTCTTCTGGATTGTGAAAACAGTATCTAGGTCCTCTTGCAAATGTGTCCAAACAACTGAAACAGTTCATGAAACATGAACATATTTTTGCCCTAACTTTTATTTGACAAATTAAAACTGAAACCTTAAATTGCTTTTATTTTTGGCAAAAAATATTCATTATATCTATCTGGGAAGAATCTCAAGACTTCCAGGTCCGTGTCTAAAGGCAAAATACTAATCAGAAGGTGGTCAGGGAAGGAACTGAACACCTTATTGTTATTCATGGACCCCTGTCATGGCAGGAGGTCAGACTTGATGATCTGCTCAGGTCCCTTCCGACCCTACAAACTATGAAACTATGAATTACAGTTGGTTTAGAGCAAAATTTACTACAGGCTCAAAGGTACGATGCCAACATAACTATAAAGCTGGTATGCATGTCTTTGTTCTGGAAATACCCAGAATGTAAGCCTTTTCTCTGCCTCATCTACAGCAAAGGAGTCAGAAAATGGTGAACATAATAATAAATTATCACACCTACTTACAGAAGTACTGTATCAAAGTAGCTGATTCATCTTCACAACTTCTTCTATTTATGCAGGTAGACAAACTAAAGCAGGAAGGGTTAAGCAAGTCACCTTTAATTAAATACCCAAGGAGATCTGCCACAATAACAGATTCACATTACATCAGGAATGTAGGAAATAAATCCAGACAATTTACTGAGGCAATGCTAACCAGTAATGAAAAAGAACACATGCTACAATTACAAAGAAAATTCATCCCTTAGACTTGTGGAATGTAAACAAAACTGCATCCCACAGCAAGCAAGAAATGCTTCATATGTAGGTTTCTGTGTGGTATAGCTAGGGGTCAGGAGGAAGAGGTGAAATAAAAGGAGAGGAGAAAGAGGGTTTATATGTAATAAAGTCATTTTTTAAAGAAAAATCTCTTAAACTTTTCCCAACAAAGCAAAAGGCAAGAAAATACCATATTATATCCACAAAAAATATGCTAGTTTTATATACATACATATATATACACACATATACCCTGTGTGTGTGTGTGTGTGTGTGTGTGTGTCACACACACTATATAAACTAAGATATTTTTGGTGAATAACTAACTCTGATCGTGATGGCTCCACAGAATTAATTTCAAAACAAAAAATAAACAGCTCAAGACCAACCTCTTCTATGCAGTCACCTATGGAGTGGGTTTCCCACACTAACAAGCCTGCCTTCTTCCTGCAACCTTACACACAGGATGAATAGTCATAAGAACATAAACATTTTCTCAAATAAAAGCTAAATGTGTTGATGGTCCTTACCTTAGACTTCATTTAATGAATGCAGAACCTCTTAAAGAGAAGTATTCCCAGGAATATTTCCTAAGAATTATCTTCAACAGTTTACCCTTTTTATTTTATTTTAACTTAATTCAATGACATGTCCTTGAAAGTTCACTTTGCAGCTAACTAAAATAAAATAACAACTTACAAAGCTTGGTAATTTATTACTGATATAAAACATTTTTTTTTTTAGAAATTCTGCAGTCCCTACCCAAAAGCCCCTTTTTCCCTCCTCTGTCCCCTTAACTCAGTTCTTCTATAGTTCCAGATTTCCCACTTCAGACCAAAAAATAGAAACGTAACAAGGCTTTGTTAGTACACGTATATATAAAAAATATTTGGAGTTAAAACTGGACTAATCTTCCAGCTCATTACCTGAAGGAAACTCAGGGTACCCCCATCCAGCATACTACATAATAGTATACTGCTTTATGTGTGCTGGATGGTAACTTAAAAAAACAGGAGTTGATAGAAGCCAGCAGCAAACAAAACACAATTAAATACATGAGACGACTGACAAAACTAAGTATTATTGTATCTAGCTCAGTATTTGTACACCCTTCATTACCTTTGGATCTAACAGCGTGCCTTTATTTAGCAACAAAACCGGTATGACAGCCCCTAAGACGCTGAAGGAAGAAGCCAGGTCCCCTCAAGTGACTTACATTTATGCTGTCAATTCAAACCAGCTCAAGCTTTGGCCAGTTTCTTTTAGAAATGTAAAGAACTGGCCGTTTCAATTCACTTGCGGTTATTAAAGCTTTTCTGAAAAAAGAATTAAACCAAGCCTCCAGCCACATTCCAGTGTGGATGATTGTGTTTTCTTTATCTAAGATTCCCTGTACATTTTCAATTTGATAAGGTATTATTTTTTCCCTGTAAACTAGCGCATGGTGTATTTGGTGCATGACGTAACTCTAACGGCACTAATAAACCTGAATTACAAAGTGAGTGTATTATTCCTGGCTATGAAGTTTTTTACATTGCTCTTAAGACATTTGGGATTCCTTCTTGATGAAAGGCAGCTAAAACATAAATCATTATTGTCATCGGCTTACTAAAGCAACGATAATGTAAGAAATATTTTTTTAGCTAAACGGATACTTAAAAGAATCTTTTAAAAAAAAATGCAGGCACAATTCTCTAATGGCCTTATTCTCTGGGCCATTTAGAAAGAGAGAATGCCTTTAGTGCACTAACTTATCTTTCCCTCCTCCGTTCCTTTTGGCTCTCAAACTACATTATTCTTTGGATAACAATCACAATTTGAAAAAAAACTGATGCACAGCAGCTATGTAGAGGAACTAAACCAACCTGCATTTCTTCAAGGAAGTACCATTAAGTATTATAGTCTCAGAATTACACTTTAAGAAAATGTTTCATCAGTCTTCTCCACTACGCAGATAATATTTTCACAACACTAAAATATTCCCTCCCTCTCAGTAACAGAAACATAGGCAAACTCCCTTAAGTATTTGTCTTGCTTTTGCTCTAATTTGTTTTTTTGAGTAGCATATATAGAGGTGATTGCATAATAGCTCAAAATAGTTTTAATTTTGTCTATTGTGTGTGTGAGGTATGTGCAGGGTGGGGGACACAGGGTGGGGAGAGCGTGGGGGCAAGGGCCTGCCTGTGCCCTAGGTCCGGAATCGGTCAGGGGTTAGGGGGGGCAGATGCAGCAGAGCTCACCTGGGCAGTATGTTCCGTGGCTGCCCCTGTGGTGCTCAGCATGGGGACAAGCCCCAGCCCCCTCCCGCCCAGGGAAGACAGCGCTGTGCTCCTGCCTGTGCCCATTGGCCCTGGCTCGGGCTAGCATGCACCAGTCAAATGTTCCTCATCTTCAGCAAAATACTCAATGTTCTATTACAGCACAATTTATTTGAATGCTAAAATGATAAAAACTATCAAATTGCTTAATTAAAAGACATTTTAAAACAATTCTCCCTTTGAGAGTTGGTACAAGTTACAGACATTTTTTTCAGCCCTCTTGCCTCAGCATAATAATGAAAAACAGATGGTTTAAAGCCAATATGTCAGTCATTAGCCAGTGAACAGACTGGCCTAAGCCTTAGACACAAGCACAAAAATAAAAAACCTTCAAAAATATTACTAAAATTAGAAGCTTTACAATGTGTGTGGTGAAATAAACTTAGAGTTACTTAAAATTTGGGTTACAAAAATGCACTTTCCAGCCCAATTCTAAAAATAAGGTATTCCTGCCCTAATGTTGAATATGTATGTCTGATCCACATGGATCAAGATGGTTTCTTACAAGCTCTGTATTAAAGAAGGGAGAGACACTAAACTGCTACACTACTAATTTGGAAAGGTGCTGAGCAGTGGCTAACAAGACTCCCCAACAGACAAACAGGACACTGCTGTTTTTAATGAAACTCCTGTCTCTTTGTTGAACCTCATTTATAAGTTGGCTATCCCAGAATATAATGTTTTGTTCACGCTGAGCAAGTACCCAGGAACACATTAGCTTATAGTGGTACATTTTTTTAAAAGATCAGGAAAATTAAAAAATACATATTCTTCAAGCTTATATCTATCAGAGACTTCTTTTAATTCAGGGGCTGCCTGCTCCAACCAGGAAACTAGTGAAGCAGTAACAAAGTGTGTGTTATGTGCTAAGACAGGCTTATTTTACAGTTTTCTTTAAATATAAACCTTGGCTCATTTAAGCCCAAAGCTAATGAGCAGACTTCTCCTTTTCCACATGTCTTTCAAGCAACTGCTGTCAACAGGATAGGGATAAAAATAACATTTAAATGGCACAACATACTTATAATCAATTTTATGGAGGTAGACTACTTTCTTCTTCTCCTGGTTAGATTAATCCTTTAAAATTACCTCAATAAAATGGGAAACTTTGGGGAACTTGGCAATGAATGGCCAAAGTTATGTTCAGATTTCTCACAACTCCTATCCCAGAACAATAACTGTCCCATTGTGACTGCTTCAGAAAAAACTGACTCCAATGCTGTTCTTATTCCAGGGTCCATCCTAAGTATTCAGCATCAAACATTAAACACAAGGTTTTTTCCCCCTCTTATGTGAATAATTTAAGTAATACACTTTTACTGGGAAAGTCCAGAGTTTCCATATTTTGAGGCTGGGAGAAATGAATGGAATAAGAATTTGAGTCATGCTCAAATTACCCTTTCCTTAGTTACAGTGCAATCAGAAAAACCTGAAATCCCTTTCCAAGCTATAGACAACAATAAAGGTACACACAACAACATACACACAGGTATCAACAGATTTTTTTTGGTGACAAAACAAACATTCACTCTGGCTTGAATCCCTGTCAAGTGGAAGAATCGTTAGCCCTGCTCCTGCCTGTCCCCACTTTCCCCACCTCTCTGCATGATGTCAGATGGACAGCCCCATCTGCATGACTCCCCACATCTACGCAGAAGACATCTATGTGTTTACATGTGAGTACATCTGTGTGTTTATGCACGCAGTGCTGGTGGGGTACTCCTTTGTGTCTTGTGGTTGGGTGGAACATCATCATCTTCCCATCACCACTGTGAGAAGAGACCATTTCTCCCTCTTTTACTCTGTTACTCGGGGTGGTGCTATTTTGCTTGTGGTGGTGTACCACTCAGTAAGGGAACCTGCTTTCAGGTAAAAATCAAACAAACATCAGCATAAGCATTACTTTATTTGGTTTTAAACAAAAGATAAATGGAACAATTATCAATCCTGAACTTTTACTCCCCTTCAGAATTTCATTTTATCCTAATTTACTATTAACGGATTCCATCATGTACAGGGACTTTTGTATAACACTGAAATACAACAATATCTGAGGAGAAATGCCACAGTCACAGGAAAAACAGTTTAATATAGAAAATTAATACAATCAGCCAAAAGGAATTTCCTTGAGGCTGAACACAGCTAACCCAATTGAAATTTGGCCAGCTCACTGAAACTAACACCCTTGTGACTGCAAAAAGTCACAAGGTCAAGAACTCTGTTCTTAAACTCCATCTAGCACACGTACAGGCATGTGTACACAAAACCAGAGAGGTTTTTTTGTTTTTTTTATTAAATCCAAAATAAAAAAGCAAATAAAATAATATTCAGATCACTATAGACAGTATAGCACAAAGGGATATAACTAAGAGTACTTGGATGAAACTAAGAACATTAAGATTGAACATTAAGGACAGTTTACAGACCAAACAGTTTTTCCTAAAGGAAGAGTTTAACACCCTAGAGTTTGAGATATTTAAAACTAGACTAAGTAGCTCCACACTGGTACAAACCTGTCTCACATTAGAGGATAGACAGACTGAGTGATTCTTTTCAGTCTTTAACTTTTCCAGGTCTATAGGTGATGCAAGTATTTCTCATGCTACCAAGAAACCTTGAAGACTTTAAGAATTATTTGTGTGGTCTCAACCCGGAAGGAAATGAGAGGAAATGCCAGATTGCAAACCTTACCATTAGAGGAAGTGATTTCACTTCACTATATGCTCACACGTCCCAAAAGAATAAAGTAACACACATTAAAAGAATTCATATTAAAGCAAAGAAGTGTCAGTTAAGTTAAGCCTTCTTTTTCAGTTACTCATTGCCATTCAGAGGGCCGGGGGGGGGGGGCGGGGAATAAAAAAAAATATCAAGAAAATCTAGCTTGTCTACAAAAAAATTTTATTCAGGGAGTAGGCATCATCTAGAATGGGCTATATGAGTATTAAGCACTTAGATCTCAATTTTGACATTGTGGATCTCAACTAATGTTATCAAAGTTGGTTCACAGATGCTATGATTATACAAATAACACTACTGTATAAGAAGTCTGACCCTCACAGTTCTAATCCCAGCTATTACTATTACATGCATTTCTACTGCATTGAGGAGCCCAAGTCACAAAACAGGGTTTCATTATGCCAGATCCAGTATACACAGTACAAAAAATTATTCCTGCCCCAAACAACTTATAATCAAAATAAAGGAGCAGCTAAGGAATACAAATATACAGACAGGGAAAATACTAAGAAAACTGGGAGAATATTAAGCTGTGTGATCAGCAGTGGTATCAGTATACCAGTAGTCTTCCCCTGGAGTCATCTACCTGGGAAAGTTACCCTGATGCAGGGTAAGATATTCATTAATTTAGGACACTATAAATTACACAGGAATAATTATATGATTACTCTTATATCAGAATAAGAGTAGCTTTTTGGATTGACCTATATTGTTTCCAGTGACAACTAAACTGAAAAAAGGCATTAATACTAGAAAAGAATCTACACAGGGATATTAGTATAACTAGAGCGATGTAAATCTGTTGCTATAACTATATAACATTATAATGAGGAAAACTCCCTAAATGGACAAACCCTTACTATGGGTTTTGGGCAAGTGATTTAACATTTCTGTCTCAGTTTTCACATCAAATATGAGGCTATTTCTACTTCCCTATCTCCTAAGAGTATTAATCAATGCTCTTATAATAAAAAGATGTTGAATATTCTTTTTATTTAATACATGTGAACTTTGAGATAATTTCACAAAATTATTCAATAACTGCTACCAGTTTAAATCTTTTTTTTTTTCCCCACAGTCTGTACTTCCAGTAGCCCCACTGTGTGACAAGCCTCCCCTCTTTGGAGAGGAGAAATGTTTCCATCTGTGTATCCATCTCCATTTTAATGCAGCTTCTCACCTGAATCACCTGGAAAGAAAGATCCTTGGCTCTGCATAGCTGAGGATGCTGTTGCTTCTGGAGTGTTCCCAGCTTTGGCCATCCCAGAGACATTAAGGCCAGGTCCAGGCACTAAATGTAATCCGACAGATATCACTGGCCAACTAGCCAACCTGTCCTTTAAGGGAATGGAACCTGATTAGCAGGCATCCAGGTTTTCCATTTCCCATGGGAAAACGGACAGAAACATGGATTTTCCCTTTTACCTTAAAAAACATGGATTTCTCATTTTAATGGAGAAACACATGCATTCTGCACTTTTGCAAAAAGCTCTCAGCAGCTTGGCAGAGTTCCAGCCTGCAAGGAGCCGAGGGGAGTGGGTGGAGGGCAGTCAGGCAGGGAGCACCATGTGCGCCTATATGCACGTGCCTGCCAGGCAGCACGGTGAGCAGCTTGCTTGCTGTTGCGAGCCCCACGTCACCCTGGCAATGGGGTTGTGCCCCTCACTGCTGCAGGGGAGGCAGGGGACACATTGCCAGGGCAACGTGGGGTTCACAGCAGCAAGGAGCTGCCCTGTGCAGCTCCACTCTATTCTGCCACACCAGGTCCCACCCACTGGGCTGTGGAGGCCCCAGGGGAAGGCAACAAGGCAGGGAGCCTGCAGTGGGCAGCCCACACCCACCCCATGCACAGATCTGGGGGGGTATGGGTCTCTCCTCCCCACCCAGGAGCGTGCACAGTGGCAGGGAGCTGGCCCCACCCCCGTCTTCCTCCCTGGATGAGCTGCTCGCAGCCCGATGCTACTCCCCATCGGGGCCCTAAGCCTGCACATTCTAGACCTGGGCCCCAAGCACCACCCAGCTGGGCAGCAGCCCCAGCCTCTCCCCACCCAAGCCCGCAGAGGACAGCCTGCTCCTGCCCCCACACGGGCTCCACTCCAGCTGTGCTGCCTGTAAACAGGGGGCAGGGGCGGGGGCAGGCTCCAACCTCTGCTACTCTGCAGCAGCCAGTGCCTCCCACAGGTGGCAGCCAGGGCTTAGGCTCTGCTGCAGGGGGCTGGGGACTATGGATGCAGGTCCCTGGCCCCATAGCTTGGCAGCTGGGGGACCCCTCCAGCAAGGCTGGGGTGGGGGAGCCGTAGGGCTGTGGCCTGGAAGTGAAGGGCCTGAACCTGTGTTTTGTGAGCTGAGGGGGCAGGGAGAGATCTAATTTTCCACGATAAAAAGCCCAAAATCAAATACCAAGATGTACAGGCATTTAGAATTTATTTTAGTATAGTGATTGAGGCACTGGTGGCTTCCAGTTTGCTTTAAAATTGTAAATATATCAATAAAACACTGTATTCAATTGATACGTGTGTGTATACACACACACAGATATCTACAGCTATATACACGTACATACACGCATATACACACACACACGCGTGTGCACACACACACACCCCTCTCATATATCTGCATTAATGTATATAAAAGAGAGAGAGAGAGAGAGAGAGAGGTGGCATTTCATTTTAATTGCAGATTTGGGGGGTTTTATCATAGAATTTGCTTTTTTTATATTTAAATCAGAGAATTTTTATCAGAGAAAACCAGGATTCCCGCTGATGGAGACACTGAGGTGCAAGTTTCTGAAATTCACTGGATTTTTTAGAAATACTTTAAATATAAGCTCTCAATGCTGCCAAACATATGCATCTCTTTGGACCAAGAAAAATATCATCTCGGGGAAATCTGTGAATAATTTATCCCAGAGAAATTCACATACCAAAAATTTTAGAACATTACACAGGCAGCAACAACAAATGTGGGTCAGCCTGTAGTGGGTCAAAGAAGCTGAAGTATTCAGTGCAGAGATAATGTGAAAAGCTGACTCTACAGACTGAAAAATCCCTGGAAGAACAAAGAAACCAAATGCCCATTTGGCTGTTGGGTAAAGTAGATCATGATATTTCCTGGCAAAGCAGATAAAGAAAATGAGCAAGAGGGAAAGTTGACTGCATCTGTCGGTTTGAGTGATGGCTGCTAGGCATGTTACGTTAAGTGTGCAGGAAAAATAGAAAAGACTTATGTTGTACCAAACAGGTACTGTAAGTGAAGTCAAAGAGAGACAAGATCCAAGGCTCGTATCCTTTTAACAATTTAAGAGTAATATAACACTGGAGCTTGTTTACAGAAACACAGGAGGAATTGTCCAAAGAGTCTAAGGAATTTCAGTGCTCATGATGATTTTAATAGTATCTGGACATCTTGAAAATTCCATTTGTAAGCCGTTAAGAGAACACAATTATTTCAGTGGAGGTATAGAGCAAGATACCATAACTTGAGGGCCCTGTTCTCCTTCTAAGATGTACATCACAATGGGTAGAAACAGACAGTGCATTTGGGGCGCCATAAAGATTTTTATGGTGACACAAAGGCCAAGCAAACGGATGTCCATATTCCTAGTTGCACCAGAAGTGGCCAGAAATGTTTTCTTCAATCCTCCCGATCTCAGGCTACGGGCTGAGGAGGATCCACATAATAAACCAAAGGCTGCGTCACTGGTGTCATTGGGAAGGCTTTGGCTTCCGTGACCAGAGTCTACTCTTTCGTGAGAGAGGCAGTGAGCTGCTGGGAAGGGATGGCCTCCACCTTTCTCTGCTGAGGAAGAGGCTCTTCTCAGCCAGACTGGCTGACCTGCTCCATGGGGCTTTAAACTAAGCCTGCCAGGGGATGGGGAGACTACTGCCACTGCTGACCTGCTTAGCAACCCTTGCAAAGCCAGCAGGCGAAGGCAGTTAAGGGAACCCACCCCTGCCCCAGCCCTGGAACAAACTGTAGGCAAGGCCAGGGCCCCCAAGGGGACACTTGTATGCCTATACACAAATGCCAGGAGATTGGGGAATAAACAGGAGGAACTTGTCCTCTTGCTAAATGCAAATAACTATGGTGTCACTGGGATAACGGAGACCTGGTGGGACTCCGCCCATGACTGGGCCACGTATAGATGGCTACACCTTGTACAGGAGGGATCGAGAAGACAAAAGGGGCAGAGGTGTAGCTCTCAAGGAAAGTTACACATCCCTGCAAGCCATCATTGGCAACCATGGTGGAAGACTTGAAACCCTCCAAGTTAAAATCCGTGGGGAACATGGCACAGGGGATACTATAGTTTCATAGTTCATTTCATAGTTGGTAGGGTCGGAAGGGACCTAATCAGATCATCAAGTCCAACCCTCTGCCATAAGTAGGAAAGGATGCTGGGGTCAAACAACCCCGGGTTGGTGAATGTCTAGCCTCCTTTTAAAGACCCCCAGGGTAGGAGTGTGCAGCACTTCCCTTGGAAGTTGGTTCCAGCTCCTGGCCACCCTTACTATGAAGTAGTGCCTCCTGATGTCTAGCCTGAATCTACTATCAGTCAACTTATGGCCATTATTCCTTGTTACTTCCGGTAGTGCTTGGGAGAACAGGGACTGTCCCATTGCCTCCTGGTCCCCCTTGGCCAGTTTATAGACAGCCACCAGATCCCCTCTCAGCCTTCTCTTGTGGAGGCTGAACAGGTTCAGGTCCCGTAGCCTCTCCTCATAGGGTCTGCCCTGCTGCCTCCTGATCATGCGAGTGGGCCTCCTCTGGACCCTCTTGATGCTGTCCTCATCCTTCCTGAAGTGCGGCGCCCAGAACTGGACGCAGTACTCCAGCTCCGGCCTGACCAGTGCCGCATAGAGGTGGAGGATCACCTCCTTGGACCTGCTCATGATGCATCTGTGGATGCATGACAAGGTGCAGTTGGTCTTCCTGACCGCATCCCCACATTGGCGGCCCATGTTCATCTTGGAATCAACAGTGACTCCAGATCCTTTTCTGCCTCTGTGCTTCTAAACAGTGAGAGTCCGGCCTAGTCATAATAGTGATTATGCATGTGTAGGATGGCTAGAGGTTAGAAGTCTCTGGAACATCTAAACTTCGGACCTTGATGAGTTATGACCTACTTAGAAAACTGAGGCATGCGCAGTTGAAAACTTGTTATATAACCGAAGAGCAGGAACTTTATGTTGATAAGTTATGAAGTGATAATGAATATGAGTGATCCAAGAAAATGATACTGTTGAGTGACTTTGATTGATCGAGATGTGCAAGCAGTGATTGGACCATGGTATGATTGGCAGGTGGCATGAGGCGGTCACTACAAAAGCCAGCGTCAGGCACCATCTTGGGGTGCGTGTGCGGGTGCATGTGCGTGAGCATGTGTGGGTACGTATGTGGTGAAGAGTGTGTACACCCAGAAGCTGTGCAAGCTGAGTCTGAGAGCCCGAGAGTTTTGCATGGTATTGAATCTGATGGAGAGGCTGGGAAGATTGGGAGTGCAGGTGCTGAGTGCTGTGTGTGTGTGTGGGGGGGGGGACACGACACTAGAACACTCACCTGAGATACTCACCTTCGTTTTCCATAGGACGGGTAAAGTATCACCCTTTCCTTTTAAGGTCTCCAAGTACTCCACTTGTGGAGGAAAGGCTAGAAATCCTCTGCCTGGCAGGGATCTGACTTCAGGCCCTTCAGCCTGCGTGTTGGTGTTCTTGGCTGACATGGCTGGTGACAGGCCGGTATGGCTCTCTGTATATATTTGTATATAGCATTCCGTTAAGTGGTTGTTAACTACGATCATTGTTATTTTTGGCTTCTAATACAGCTTGGTTATTAACCCTTACTTTGTGTTTGTATTTATCAATAGTGTGAGCCTCAGGGTGGGGCTGGGCCGCAGGCCAATACTCTGAGAAATTAACTCTTTCAGGTGCAACCGAATCGTAGACACCTGGTACAGTAGAGGCCTAACAAACCTGTGTCCCTGTAATTACCACAGCCCTTGTGCCAGGCCAGTCTTCATGCTCACAATAAGGGAGTTCCCCAGCCTGTAGGTATGCTGCTGGTTCTTCCTCCCCAGGTGCAGCACCCTGCACTTGTCAGTGTTGAATCTCATCCTATTCTCATCCACCCACCTCTGTAACCTGTCCAGATCTAGTTGCAGCTTGTCCCTCTCCTCCAGCGTGCCCACCTCTCCCCACATCTTAGTGTCATCCACAAACTTGAACAAGGTGCTTTTCACCCCCTTGTCCAAGTCGCTGAAGAAGATGTTGAACACTGCGGGCCCGAGGACTGAGCTCTGAGGAACCCCACTGCCCACAGCCCTCCAGGTCAAAAATGACCCATCCACCACCACTCTCTGGGTACGGCCCTCCAGTCAGTTTGTGACCCATCTGACTGTGTAGGTGTCAACACCACAGTTGCCTAATTTTTTAATGAGGATGGGGTGAGAGAGAGTGTGGAAGGCCTTTCTAAAGTCCAGAAAGATTATCAAGGAGGCCATACTTAATAGACAAGCTGACAGAAATATCCTGAGGGATACCCAGCATGCATTTGTTGCTGGTCAAGCAAGGCCTACCTATCTCATTTTCTTTTACGACCAGGTGACCTATCACCTGGACAAGGGAGAAGAGATTGATGTCATATATCTTGACTTTAAAAAAGCCCTTGATCTGGTATCCCACGATCACCTCCTGGAAAAACTGGCTAACTGCAGCCTCGACCTTACCACGATCCACTGGCTGGGGAATTGGCACCAAAGCAGAACCCAGAGGATAGTGGTTGACAGAAGTCAATCTTCGTGGTGCATGGTGACCAGTGGGGTCCCTCAAGACTCTGTCCTAGGGCCTATACTGTTTAACAACTTCATCAATGATGTAGACATTGGTGTCAGAAGCGGGCTCTCCAAGTTCACCAACGACACCAAACTCTGGGGTAAAGCATCCACACCTGAGGACAAGAGGGTGATCCAGGCAGATCTTGATAGGCTCATTAAATGGGCAGACGAGAACCTGATGGTGTTCAACACTGAAAAATGCAAGGTTCTCCACCTTGGGAGGAAAAACCTGCAGCATCCTCACAGTCTCAGCAGTGCTACGCTGGTTAGCACTACAGATGAAAAGAACTTGGGGGTCATGATTGACCACAAGATAAACATAAGCCTTCAATGTGATGCTTCGGCTAGTAAAGCGAGCAAAATGCTGGCTTGCATCCATAGATGCTTCTCAGACAAATCCCAGAACGTCGTTCTCCCCTTGTACTCGGCCTTGGTGAGGCCGCAGCTAGAGTACTGCGTCCAGTTTTGGACTCCACAATTCAAAAAGGATGTGGAGAAGCTTGAGAGAGGGCAGAGGAGAGCCACGTGCATGATAAGAGGTCAGGAAAACAGACCTTATGACGAGAGGCTGAGAGCCATGGGACTCCTCAGCCTGGAAAAGCGCAGGCTCAGGGGCAATCTGATGGCCGCCTATAAAAGTTTATCAGGGGTATTCACCAGGATCTGGGGGAACGTCTGTTCACCAGAGCACCCCAAGGGATGACAAGATTGAACAGTCACAAACTCCACCATAACTGATTCAGGTTGGACATAAGGAAAAACTTCTTTACTGTCCAAGCTCCCAAGGTTTGGAATAGACTGCCGCCGGAGGTGGTTCAAGAAACCACTTTGAATGCCTTCAAGACGCACTTGAATGTTTATCTTGCTGGGATCCTATGATCCTTGACTTCCTGTCCCTGGGGCAGGGGGCTGGACTCAATGATCCTTCGGGGTTCCTTTCAGCCAGAATGTCTGTGAAATCTATGAAAATTTGTGGCTGCAACATATGTACTATCAATTTGTGCTGCTCTACCGTGGAAGACATCCATTCGACTTACGATGGCAGAGAGTGGGAAGCCAAAGCTGCCTGCAGCCTCCCGCCATCATTTTTCTGGACAGGTATTTCTGGGGCTCCAATCCTGCATGCCCAGGGGTATTCCCATGTCTACTGGAATTAGACATTTCCCATTCATGGGGCATGCAAGATCAGGCCCTTGAAGGCCCAGCAGCATCCACCTGGGTTCCCCCATCTAGGATTCTCCAACACTCCAGTATAGTCCCAGAACTGGGGCCGTCAAATCAGCTGACTGTTGGTCTCAGCCCCGGGAATGCATCAGAACCAGTTTTTCCCACCTGGAGAGAGATGCCCTGGAGATTCCCTGGGCTGCATCTCTGCAAAGAGCGGGACAGATGAAAACGTTGTCAGCTGTCCCAGGGGATCAATGGGCAGGAAAACAGATGACATGTATTTCCCCAAATTAAGTAGATCCGTTGTTCTAGGACATATCCTGGAAGAGCTAATCTGCTTCATTTGGTGATAACTGTTTTTACCCAGTGATATGTTTGCATTCATTAGGGTATTTCCCTGAAACAGCTCTTCAATCAGGTAAATGTAAAACATCTATTTTTCTACCCAGCTCAGTTTTACGGTTTATGCTGGAGGAATTAATTCCTAATCTAACAACAGAGAAGCTCAAAGACCGTAACTGATTAGACAGAAAAATCAAGAGGCCTGAAAGTAGGTTCTGATGGAGATGAATAAACCTTCAAACAGGAATTTACTCAACATTTATATTATCCTTCAGTGATTCTGCTTTCTAAACAACAGAAGATGTAACACCTTTGTGTATACTTAACTCGGAGTTAAGTATGTTAAAAAAAGAAATCATAGTTAAGTATGTTAAAGCACACTGTTCTGCTCAACTGTCTCTCCTAAGTCCAAGACCAGTTGTCACCCAGTTGAAGATAAAGAACCTGTAATTCACAAGTAGGCAACCCCTGGCACGGGTGCCAGAGCATGGCGCATGAAGGCATTCTGCTTGGTACATACATCTTTGGGGCGGATGATGGGCAAGGGGCCAGGGCTGCACTGCCACAACAAGGATCAGGCCCCTTGTGGTTCCCCCGTTGTCTGCCCCTGGCATATCACCATCTTACAAGTCGAAGTTGTAGGTGTTTTGGGTGCACTGCCCAAAAATATTGCCAACCCCTGCGGTAATCTGATGGTGACAATGTCTACCTCTACTGTTTTTATGGCACTTCTCTAAGAGCTAAACCACAGTCCTGGATTAATGCTAGATACAATGGATTACTTTACAGTATTTTATCTGATCAACTAATCTGACCTCTTTTCCCACCAGGAACAGAAATGTAAATGGGCAAGAAAAAAAAAAGTCATCAGTACTCCAGTAAGTTCTAGTGACATGGGAACTAAAAGTGCAGTTCAACTCCAATAACTTCCTCTATTTTGCAGCATTTTAACACTGGAAAGGGTTTGAAGAAATCAGGACTTTTAAAGGAGGATCTAATTTTAACCGCTCGTGTGTTTGGAAAGGGACTGTTTTGTTGCTTTTCTTGGTTGGTTGACTATATAAATTATGTGTAGTATGTAAAAAGTGTATGTGGCAAGTCATATTCCAAGTCATCTGTAAGAAAGAAAGAATGCTGACAAAATGGTTAACCAAGCAATTCTTCCACTCTATTCGGGACTGGTGATGCCTCACCTGGAGTATTGCATCCAATTTGGGGCACTGCACTTCAAAAACAGCATAGACAAATTAGGAAGCAGAGTTCAGTAGCAAGCAACAAGAGGTCCATGAAACATAATTTGCAAGGAAAGGTTGGAAGAACTGGTATTATTTATTCTGGAGAAAAGACGACTTAAGGGAAATTGGATAACAACAGTCTTCAAATACATGAATGCTTATGAAGATGGTGATGGGCTATTCTGTGGCCACAGGGGAAAGGACAAAAAACAATCATCTGAAATTGCACCAAGGGACATTTAGGCTAGATATTAGGAATTTTTTTTTTAAACAAGGAGGGTAGTTAAGCACCGGTGGTGATTTCCTAGATAGATTGTGGACATTTTTAAGAGCAGATTAGACAAATACTCATCTGGAATGATTTAGACAAGGGGTGTTAAATTCACCTGGGGTACCCAGCAAGACCATAGGACCCTTGGCAGGCTGGATCCCGCCCAGGGTAGGGGGACACAGAAGTGTCAACCACTTAATCAAGTCAGAATTCCCTGCATTCAAAAGTTTGTCTAACTTTAAATCTCAATCATGCAGCTAATCCAATAAAAAGTAAAAAAAAATCCTTGTCTCTCACATAACACCTGTACCATCACAGCTACAACACCAATCTATCACTATTAAGAAGTTAAGAATTCTAATTTTACTATGTAGCTGTTTTGTCCATTTAGCTTATAAGATCTTTCTTAGATGTTTAATGCCTCAGGATAGGATTGTATTTTTATCTTTGTCATTGTCAAGTGCTATATACAATTTTGATGCATAACAATGAGAAAAATTACAGCAATTATTAATAAATTAACCTTTACTACTTATAATGGACCTTAACTACTAATAAATGGACATTTATTAGGTAACAAAACCCAGCTTGCTGAATTTGATATATATATTGGGGCAACATTTCTATTTATTGTGGGGGTACGGGTGCAGATAGAGATTTTTGGGGCTAATACTGATCTGATTTATGATATGCAGCCTGGTAGCATGGAGAACTTCATGCAGTTGGTAAGTCTGTTGTGGTAGAAGGGGAGTGTGGAGGGAAGGGGTGTGGGGGGACAGATCAGGGTCTCCATGGTAAAGGAGGGAGTGGTGCTGGGACAAGTGTTGCCCAGCCAGGGCAGAGCAGTGCACAGGGTGGAGCTGCAGCTCTTCTGGTGGGGGCATGTGGAGAGGGGGGAAGCTCCCAATGCTCCATGCACCTCGGGAGGGCATGGGGGACATGTGCCCCCCAACTTGTGCAGAGCAAACTGCAGGTGAGGGCTGGAGCTGCATCGGGCTCTTCCCAGTGGGGGCTGGGCTGGACTGTGCTCAAGGCGGGTGGTAGTGGTGGTGCTGGGGGGGAGGGGGGGGAAGAGACAGATGGACATGGACTGCAGCCACCACAAAATTCACTGTAGTTCCCCAACCCCCTTCCCAGTGCTGCCACCCACCCTGCCCCAAGCACAGCCCAACCCAGCCCCACCCGGAAGAGCCCAGTGCAGCCCTGGCCCCAGCCTGCAGCTGCACCCTGCCTGGCCCCACCCTATGTAGACAGATCTGAGGGCACCCCCCCCCCAGTGTCCTCCCGGGCTGCATGCAGCAGTGGGGGCTGCCCTCCCCCGTGCCCCCCAGACGAGCCACGGCTCCCTCTCGCACCCTGACAGGGCAGTGCCTGTCCCAGCTCCAGACTAACCAGCTGCATGAAATGTCTCGTATCACAATTTATTTTCAAGAGAACAAGCTACAAAGCAGTATTTTTGTAGGTGAAATCATCATCAAGAAGGTATTCTAACAACAGTACTTGAATGGACAATGGTTGTCCAACACTCCTGCCAGTTTTCTTTCCAGGAAATTAATACACTACACATTGCATAGTAAAGAATTAAGTTACTCATTCCATTAACTTCTAAACCTCAGAAATGTGCTCCAGACAGGGATTAGTTCAGCTAAGCAAGCACCCAGTTTCTGAATGGCAGATGTTGTAACCACATCAGAGTAGTCTAAACTAAGTCAGTTGGAGTCTAGAAGGTCATTATATTTTTGTAAAATCTGCATAATTCTGAAAGGAACATCTGTACTGTATCTCCTTTATGTTTTTTTTCTTTGTTAAGTTAAACAGTTCTAGCTGAAGATAAATTCGATGACTGCAATCACCTTTGTTTAAATATCACAATAATATGCTAGAGTTCCAGTTAAATATATTAAGGTTGCCACCAAGCAAGCTCCAGCGTATCTAAAGCAGATGGTTTCATATTTTGCAACAACAGATTCTTTGGCAACAGTTATGAGGGCAGAATTACACCATTCTTTTTAGTAGTACATGAGCCGGATCTTGGAATGTTTTTGTCCTGGTGTCTGTACATCTGAAAAATGGTATTTTTACCAGAAAGTTTGCAAAGAACTTTGTTCCAACTCAAAATGATTCAGATTTTATGAATATATGATGACCTTCTAGACTCCAACTGGAACTCCAACTGGAACAAAGTTCTTTGTGAGCTTTCAGGCACAAGACCTTTTCTTCAGGCTGAAGAAGGGTATTTGTATCCAAAAGCTTGCAAATAGCTTTGTTCCAAATACCTTTTATTAGACCAACCGAGTATCACATCTAACCAGAGAACCTTACCTGCCTATGTCCTTAGACCAACACAGCTACAACCAAAAACCCTACAAAAGTAAATACAGAAGTAGAAGAAATTTCCCTCCATCTGAAGGGATTTGAAGCAGCAGCTCTGGATTTCCACGTAGAAATATGCCTGCTTCAGAACTGCATGTAGTTTCTTTAAATCCTGAATGGGCAACACTTTGTATCTACACCTTATTATTTAAAATCAGTAAGAATAAAAAATAAGAGCAAGAGTGCACCAATACTTAAACCATAACGAGGGTATGGATTGTTTTGGTTTGCATTTTCCCTTGTGCTTTGTTTTTTGACTGTGACATGGAGGATAGCTAAAGAGGTTCTTTTGTTTTATGAAACAACCTTGATTTATCTACATGTTCCTGTTATGCTGAGCAATTAGGACAGTGTAACTGTTGCCTTCTAGCACTGACGCTGGCTCAAGAGATTCAAATGGACTGGAAGGGACGAGCAAATGCTTAACTTTGCCGCAGAGGTTCTCAAGAGGGTTTGGGCCAGGCTCTGAGGAACCATGGCTTTGTGAAATATAAGAAATGCCCCTGCTGAAAGATTCCAGAGAATCTACTCAAATGGAGTTTTCCTGTAAGAGGTATGAAGTGAACTCTGAAATGAGTGACAAGAGGCTCTAAGAGAGTGAAAATATGATAGGGTTGCCACACTTCAAAGCATCAGGAAATTTCTGTTCACTAGGCTGGAACCAACCACAGACACTCCAATATACAAGGAGGCACCCTGCTGCTCTGGTAACAACTTTTTTCAAGCACACTGGGTCTGCCTGTAGGGCTATTTTATACAATTCTCTCTAAAGCTTATATATTTTTCCTTGTTTACTGTTAAGAGAAAAATATTCTCTAATGTAGCATGCATATGAATAGATGTGCGAGAAAAAGGTGAGAGATGGGTTAAGCCTTTAAAGTATCCGGCAGTCTGTTTGCAATCATTCTCCTCAAACACTTATGATCAATCTTTCTTCACATACTTTTCTAGGTGCTGAAAGGTATTATAAATATACATCTTCAAAGATCAAAAGAGATCTGAATTTGGCACAGACTAAGTCGTTATAGCAGATCCAATCTCTAGAAAAGTACATGCAGGAAACATGGCAAAATTTACAGGAAGAGAAGAAGAAAAAGCATATAGCGAATTTCTTGCAGAAGCTGACTGAACTTGCTTTGATTGGGTATGTTATGTGATACTACTGACCTGTACACTTTTCTCTAACACTGCACTCTCAAAAAGCAGTCAGAGTATATTCTACTTCCTATTCAAAAGAATGCCCATGCAAGTAAATGGAGGCTCGGTCTTCATTAAAAAAAAAAATGCTGTTGGCATAGCTATGTTAGTCAGGAGGAGGAAAAAAACAACACCCCTCATCAACACATCTATGCTGGCAAAAACCACAGCATGGATCCAGATGCCACAGCAGGGGTTAATGAAGCTGCGGCTCACACCCTCATCCACACCTTCCCCTCCCACTGACATGTCTCCCTAGCAGGGCTCTGTACACTGGACTTAACCAGTGGTCCCAGCCCTCAAATTCCCAGCCCCTCTAGGAGCCTTGCAAGCCAAAGGACGCAGCTCTGTAGGCTACACTCAGCCCATGGTCTGTACATTTGACACCCCTGCTGTAATCTGTTTGGGCACTGAATTTAAGCTATAATGGCAAAGAAGCACTTAACAGGATAAACCATATCTTCATTATAGACATTTGCCAATTTAAATATTCTAGCAATCCTTTTAAATGCAAGCAGGATCTGAGTATAAATGCAGGCACATCAGAACTGACCTCAACATCACCGAGACTAGAGAAGCTAAGCAAGCAGCAGCAAGAAAATTCTGCACACTAAGCATTTCATTCGTATTGATATCCACTGGACCACCTAAAATACATACACACTTGCATAATGTATAACTGAACACAGCCACTAACAGTTAGGCATTTATAGCATTGAATAGTTTTATGAAACGATCTGACTGTATGGTGTATCATGATCAATTCTTTATTAGTTAAATTATCTAGTGAAATTTCTTAAGAAATAGGAAGTTACACCTTGATGCACAAAGGTATTTAGGTGCCTAACTTCCACCGAAATCAATACAGTAAAACAGGAGTCAGGCACTTAAACACCACTGTGAATCTGGCCCTAAGGCCTTAATCTTAAATAGTTTAATTCAAAGACCCATTAAAATCAATGAAGCTCCAGAGAGGCTTAAGAGTGTGCAGAAAGAATGTCTGCAAGAGCTGGGATTCTGAGGTGATAACATTATTTCCTTTACAATGGCCCTGACTTAGAGCCTACAGAAATTAATTTCCATTGATTTCAAGTGGGCATTCTGCTCAGCTTTACACACCATGTGCTTACAAAAGAATCTAGAATTTGACTCTAGTTTTATAGCCCGTGTCAAATCATGTTTTGAACTGGTAATTAAGACCATACTACTGTAAGGAAACAAGTTTCCAAATGGACCTTTATCTTAGCAGGAAATAAGGGTGATCAGCACAGCACTGGACCCTAAATAACTCAAATTAGTCTGTTAAAATTAATCTCAAACAAGTTAAGAGTAAGAGTAATTTACAAGGACATAGAATTTGGTTTCACTTTATAATTTTCTACCACAGCTTCAAACGCATTCCACAAAAAAAAGTATGAATTTGATTCTGCCAAGAAAAATGAACTTTTAAAATCCCACAAAACAGAATACTTTATTTGTACTTGGATGGAAAAATCTGTAGAACAACTTGTAAAGCTTTGAAGGAATTACTCACTGTGACCTACAAAGAAGTTAGCCTCTTTTTTCTTAACACTCCTTAACAGTCCAGTCTCTGACTGTCAAACCAAATCAGCATCATGCCATGGATCATTGCAAAACAGCAACAAAATATTTGACAGAATGGGAATTTGCATGGCAACGAAAACTTTTTAACAGAAGCATAACAAAATGCCTGAGTGTCCTGGGCAGCAGTGGTGCATAGGGTAGCAACACTGGCTTGCTGCTGGCAGCACAGCAGTGGCCAGTCCAGAAGTGCAGCTGCTGCTATTACTGAGCTTCCCAGGGTTGGTACCAAGACTGATGCTCCAGTCACTTCCCAGCCCACTTTTGTTTGCTACAGCTTAAAATGCAAATTAATAAAGGCAAGGCCCTGACTGCAACAAAGCTCAACCCCTGAAATTACTGAAACTACACACCCACGCATGCGCGTGCACACCCCCCGCCCGACATCTCACTGCAGGATGAGAAACTAATAAAGTATGTACATGATGAAGCTATTTATGAATCTCTTACCTGGAACAGTTTGCAATTATGCATATTTATAAATATATATTAATAAACATTCAAAAATTATTTCCTCACCCATCTATACTAATTGAGTAAAAATTCTTTTGAGTTAAGAAAGTATTTTTGCATATTAAACGTAACAACAACAATAACAGTAATAATAATGGCTATTATTATTCTACCAGATATATTTGTTACACTCAGGCAATGGTATAAAAGGTCTCTTACGTTCCACAGAGACAGCTTACTTCTAACTGTACAGCCATAGCACTCCTATTTGATGCAAGGAGATACTGCAAGGATCCCACTTTGTTTTTTATGCAGGAGTGGGCTCTGTGGATCTACTCCATGAAGACTGGGCTATTAGCTTGACCACCACTGTTTCCAAGGCTCTACTTGGGCACAAGAATCATGTACCTTAGAAGCCATAAAAACAGGTTTTGCAGTGACACAGGACAGCATTTTAAAAAAAAGCCCTCAATAACATTTATTAATTAACCAGAATTTAGTATTTAGAATGTAGTATAGATTAGAATGGAAAAAACAAAGTTCACACAAATCCATACTGGCAGCATGATTTGCCTGTGTCCAGGATTCCATCTCTGTCCCTGTACTGGGAAACAAGTTACAATTATTGGCTGCCAAAACTTCATCTAGTTATGCTGCTTACATATGTTCTGCTTCCCTTAACTTGCTATTAAAAATTAGGGTCTAGCAGTCACTGGTTTTTTTACTGTATCTTTCAGGTAAATCAGTTCATATGGCAACAGTCCTCAACAGTTCATTCATGCTCACTGATGTGTCTCCTGCCTACCCAATTCTCTGTCCAAAGAGAGAAATGAATCATCTAGTAAGTAACAATACAAAGAGAGAGAAAATACAGTAATATGCATGTTCATCAAAATAATTCAAAATGTTTTCACACTGTCCATATTGCTACTTCTTGCTATAGAGAATACATCAGTCCATATTGTATCAGGACTGATAAAAGGAAAATTGACATTATCAGCATTTGGGTTTTTTGGGCTGATGTGGCTGATAATGTCACCGATACGTGTTGTGTGCATGTGTGCAGCTGCAGCATGCACACGGCCAGCCCGGCAGCTTACAGAGCAGTGTCTGGCTGGTAAGTCTGTTGCGGGGAAGGAAGGCGCTTGGGGGGCAGCAGATCAAGGCCCCTGCAGTGAGGGACTTGGGATGGAATGGGGCTGGTGCTGGGGCAGGCACTGCCCAGCTGGGGTGAGGCACGGGATGGAGCCACAAGTGGCTTGTCCGGGGGATGTGTGGAGGGGAGGAGAGGATCCTGCCACTATATGCACCACCAGTGGAGCATATGCCCCCCAGTTTGTGTGCGGGGCGAAGGTGAGCTGCTGTTGCGGCCTTGGGGCAGTGCCAGGCTCTTCCTGGTTGGGGGACTGGGTAAGTACTGCAGTTGGGGCAGGTGGCAAATTTTTGGATGGCTGTAGCCCCCGCATAACTCCCCCTCAACTCCAGCACTGCTGCCATCCACCCTGAGTGCAGCCCTGGCCCAGCTCCCCCACCAGAAAGAGCACAGTGCCGTCCCTGGCACTAACCCGCAGCAGCAACCCACCCTCACCCCATGCACAGATCAGGGGTCACATGCCCTCTATGTCTCCCCCAGGGGTATGTGTAGTGGTGGGACGTGCCCTGCCTCCCTATACCCCACCCCCCGGATGAGCCTCTTGCTGCTCTACCCCACTCCTCACCCCGCCACAGCTGGGCAGCATATGATCCTGCCCCAGCCCCACCTCCTCCCTTACCATGGGGGCCTCAATCTGCCCCCTCAATGCCCCTTTCCTCCCAAGGCTTACCAGCTGGACACTGCTCTCCAAGCTGCTGGGCTGCATATTGGCAATCGGATCAGTATTGGCCAATATGGCTCATTAATAATCAGCCATTGATATTAACCCAAAAAGTCTTTATCTGTGCACCCTTAGTAGAGAACACATTTTGTCTGAGGACAGGTCTTTTCTGATTTATACAAATAGCCAGTTGACTGAAGGAATAAAGACACTATTGGTAGTTGACATTTCTTACACAAAAACAAGCCAGATTCCTTAAAACAAACCAAAACGATGTTATGAAACAAGACAAACTTTTAAAAAATAAGCATATTTGGCTGTAATGCAAATTTGAATACATATTTTGGTCAGATATGGAAAAACATAGCAAGTTACAGTTTCTGTTTCAAAATCTGAGAAGAGAAGCCTCGGAGAAACCTGTGTAATCTTCATGTCAGGTTTTAATTCACAGGAAGAGAAAAATCAGATTAAGAAGGACATGGAAATCGGGAAAAGATACACACAGGTTAGGAAGACAAGAAAAAAGTACTAAAATAAGAGGAGTAAGCAGGTGGGAAATAGAATCAAGACGAATGGGAAGTGGGAGAAGAACAACTGGAACTATTTCATTATAAGAAACTAAATTTCCAGATACGGACTGAAAAATAGATGTTTATTAAAATAAATTAACCGGCAGCTTTCTTTACCAAACAGCCGCAGAAACAAGAAGGAATGCTATTTCACGCTTGGTTTGGGTAAGTAATGATGATATTATAGAAGAACTAGTTGTTGAAAAATGACACTGGATCAAAGGATCATAAATAGAATCAGATTAAATTAAAATGGTAGGGGGTAAGCAATAACAGGTCTGTAATCAAGACCTTGAATTCAAAATGGCACATTTTGAGAAATTACAGAAACTAGTTACTAAAATTGACTTGACTGAAAAGATCAAGGACTTGAATGTGAGACTGACTTGGAATTTAAGGTGAAGCTACAAAACTTTCCAGATTTTTTATCCCAAGAACGGGGAGGAAAAAAAACTTGTAAAGAAAGTGCTTCAGATCTATTTGAATGAATTATCACTTTAGAAAACATATTAGGAATGAACAACAAGACTCTGCAAAGAGAATTAAAACAAATAAGAGCTTTTGTAGTTGTATAAATAAAAGGAGAACAAGGAAAGATACAGGGTGGCAAAGTGTGCAGGGACAGGTTAGAGATTAAGGAAAATCTAGGTATAGTCTAAAAATTAAATGACTATTTTGATTCAGTTTTTGATAAGGAAGATGATGTTGGACACAGAACAAAAAGCAGGAGGGCTAATAGGAAGGAGAGTATGGAAACAAAAACATCTGAGGTAGATATAAAACTTACAAGAATCTAAATCTAGGGGAGGGAGACAGAAGGGGGGCTGTTCTGATAATTTTCTTCCTTAAATTCTGAAACAACTGGTACATGAAACTGTAGCTCCAGAAATTTAATAAATTTATCAAGCAAGAAGGATACTACATGACTGGAAAACAGCAAATACAATACCTTTTTTTTTTTTTTTTAAAGAAGGGGAAAATAAGTTAATCCAGGCTACTGCTAGCCTGTTAGTCTGACCTCAATAGCAGACAAGGTTTTAGAACAAATTTCAAAGGGAGTTAAATGGAAAATGGGATAAAATTAAACACAGATTTTCCAAAGGTAGGTCATGCTTATAGCTAACCTGATATCATTCTTTGATAGGATAACTGGTTTTCAGACATGAGACATGCAGTAGACCTAATCCATCTGGTCTGAAAAGTAAAGCATTTCATCTTGTAATACATGGAAATTAATTAAAACTGAAGATTAGATGGATTATTATTACAAGAAATATGAGATGAGTAAGAAACTGGCTAAATGGAATCAACAGTGGCTTGTATTGAAAAAGAAATCATCTGGCTGGTTACTAGTAGAACTCCTTGAGGCTTGGTCTTGGAAGTGACCTTAGGACACTGATTTGTGCAGAAAGCCCCACACACTTCTAATTGACCTCAATTTGCTCATTTGCCCATATAGATAATGTTTTAATTAGTGATCTTCACACAAAAGAAAGGAGTGTACGAATCAAATTTGCCTCATGAAAGTTGACATGAGGACATGTCAACACAGGGAAGGATCAGGGTATAAGACTAGAAGAACAGAGCGCTTAAAGCAACATTTCCCAAAGTGTGGGGCACACCCTTCTTGAGGGTGTGTGAAAAGGTTTATAAGGGGGCATGTGGGAACTAGGGGGACACCAGTGGTGCTAAGCAGCCAGACGTGAAGCCAGCGGCAGCGTAGAGTCACCATGGGCACTCTGCCCAGCTCCGTGGGACCCCCCCAAAGCATGGGGCCAGGGGCAGTCACCCCAATTTACTCCCCCAGGGAAGGCCCTGCCCCCCCAGTGTCCTTGTGCCTCCACCCCAAACTTACCTGCAGGCAGCTGGGGGAGCTGCTCTCCACTGCTGCCCGGGGCTGTGTTCCTGGCCACATGCATGTGCACATATGCCCCCAACCCCCAATGTCCCGCTCCCCCCAGCAGGCTGGAACTCTGCCACCCTGCAATGGGAAACCTGCCACTTCCACAGCAAATGGAAAACCCGGATCCCTGCATGATACTGGGAATCTGGGACAAATGCTGTTCTAGAGTCATTCAGCCTGGGACTGGGAGTTGATGTTCACATTTTGGAACTGTCCAACCTATTTAGAGCAGCGGTGACCAACCTTTTTAGCAGATGTGCCACAAATTTAGCACCATACCCTGAGATTGCCATCCCAATCCTTTTCCCCTGCTGATCTGCTGCTGCTCTTTACCTCCCTGATCACAGCAGCTGCCCATGTGGCACTTGTGCCACAGGCTGGCTACCCCTAGACTAGTGCATTTAAGTGCAATTGATGCAAAATAGAATTAATTACACAACCAACCAACCGGAGAATTCTCATTTCTCTTTCCTTATAAATTAGACCCTGAAACCCCCCTAGCTGATTACCAAAGATTAGATCAGGCCAGTTTACAGGAAATGAACTTAGCATTCTCATTTTTCTTCTTCCACAGGGTTCACCTCTATTGAAAATACCCCTTCTCTGTGACAGGATGATTTATCCTTAAGTCAAACCTTTCTCTCTCATTCTTTAGGAGATGAGTCATTAAGACTGTGAAGCCCACTTAACCCCTGAATCTGTAAAGATACCGAACTTGCCAAGCAGCAAGTTTATGACCTGAATCAATTACATCATACGCTCTTTCAAACCAAAGGAAAGCATGATGCAACCACGAGTGAAGTATGAATAAAACAGAATGAACATTAAATGTAATGATTATATTTATTATGCATCAATACTTCTAAATGTTAAAGGAAATTTGGTATTGAAAAAAGGTGTCAGATCCTCTCAGAGCCAGATCCAAAGCCTTTAAAGTATTAAGTGATATTGTTTTACGTAATAAAACGGAAATTTTCCTTTTATGGAAGGGTTAAAAAACATTAAAACAAAATCTATTCAACAGTAAGTAAGGGCAATAGTCTTTGTACAGCATCCTCTGAAAAGTAGGTCTAGTTCATCAATGAATATGTTAAAAAGGAATGCATTTACTTTCCACCCTAGATATCTGTATAAGCAGTCTCCATTGTCACACACTGTCGGCAGCAGAGATAAGGGCTGAGACTAATTATTACCATCTTTCTTACCCTGCCTAGTAACCATACCATATTCAGCAGATGTCAGAGGGACATTTCTTTGGAACACTGATCAGTCTGGATTTTCAAGAATATGAAATTTTGCTTTATGAGTCACAGATGATATGGGTTTCAAAATACTGAAGTCTTTCAATCAGCTGCCAGGTAACTGGGTTTTAGATTATTAATACTATTTTAAAATAGCAGCTTCATTTAACAGGTCAAATGATCATTCCTCAAAAGGACATAAATTTGTGTGCATTTAACAAATCAGTTCTAAGTTCATAATACCATACTCACCACCAAGGTGAGTAAGTACTTTTGGACAGATTTCTATAGTGCTTAGATAACATGTGCCTTGTGAAAAAAGCACACACAGATGCACAAAACCTCAGACCGTAAAAATGACATTTCTTATGATTAAAAAAATCCCAATCCTTGAGACTGATATTTTTGAAACATTTTAAAAACTGCTGACACAATATCCTCTGTCCTAGAACGTTGCCAAAGACACAATCATGTAAAGGAACAGAGAAACAGCAAAACAGTAGAAGAAATAAAAAAAATCCTTCTAAACTCCATCATTCAATGAAGAAAACACACAGGATCAACGAGAGTTTGATATTCTGCAAACCAACTAATTTTTTTTTTTTAATAGATTCAGAATTTTAAAAAGAGTGGGAGGAGGAGTTTAAAGAGATAGATGAAAGTTCTGAAGTAAAAACCTTCCATGAGCCAAAAGGATTGTAGAGAAGTTTATTAAAACTACAACAAAGGAAATACGGAGCTAGAACATTACTGACCAACAGTTTATGAGAAACAAATAATGCAACTCATGGAGGTTCAAATCAATTGTGCAAGAGCAATGGGACAATGAAACCCGGATCCTGACTGAGCACAGAGCACCAGCCCTACTCTTAATCTTAACTGCAAGATTCTGCAACCCTAATAATTTCAGCAAAAAGCAATGATCATCTCTATCAGCAAATTCTTTATCAGAATATTAAAAGACTTCTATGAAACGGCTCTCTTTTACAAATGGAATTTATGCTTAGTGAAATTTAAGAGGCTAATGATTATAACAACACAGAACATCCACAGCATTTCACATTTGTAAGTACTGTACAAATATTAACTAATTAAATCTCAGAGTATCCCTTTGAGGTGGGTAAATAGGCAGATGAGATTAAGTCTGGGCAGAGAGGGATCATAAAGTCCCCTCCTCCCACCCTTGGTTCAAACTGCAACATGCACATATGCTCTTCCTTTTAAAACAATCAGCCACTTGGAAGGCAGGGTCTGATGGGGTCTTGCTTGACCTAGACTGAAATTCATGCCAACAATCTTGTACATTTTAAAAAGATCTAAATATCCCAACTATAAGTCTTGAAAGCTGTTTGCCATGAATAATAGTTGACAGGACTGCAACTTTAGATGGCTGGAGGATATGTAATTCCCTTGACTTCCTTGCTTATGAGCAGCAGCTGTCCGACCATAAAACTATGTAATAGATCATTTACATTGTCATTTGGAACCCAAATTTACAAAATATAAACTTCCCCAGCCTCAAAAAGTGCATCATCTTTGCAGGTGTTCCAGCCCAATTGAACAAATTTGTTCCTCTTAAAGAGGTTTATAAAAAAACAGCCCCATTTTCCCCTCAGCAAAAGAACATGATTGCATGTTACTGGGTTTGTCTACATAAAAGGGAAGAATATTTGTCTATTTATTATTTTTTGTGAACTAAAACACAACCTGTTGCTTGAGTAAACAAGTTAAAGAAATTAGACTAGGTCACAACTGTAAAAATGGTCTGCTTCTTTCCCATTTACAATTCTGTTTGCCCTTCCCTCCCCACAGACAAAAGATTTAACAATGGGCAAAATCGGGTTCCATTTTGTATCAGTCCAGTTAATGGTGAAAATGCTACGTAAAAAACTGCAGCAGCGGTTAACAGACATAGGATGACATTTGAAAAATTCTGTTTCTAACTTGAGTTTTCATATAGCAACTATGCAAGACATCTTATGCAAGGGGTGGATCAACCTTAGCAAAGCTCTTTACTAACAGCTCTCATATGTTAGTGTTTAATGTTTTAGTGTCTGCTTCATACACTAGAAACCATTTTCATGTCTTATATTCATCCTTGAAGCTAATCTTCTGGCCACACTCTTGTCCTCAACCTCTTGTAACTTTATCACTATTTCAGAGAGCGCATTAAATATTCTTGGGATTGCCAATTACTTATTTTTAATCTGAGCTCCTCCCAGCCTTAGTTTTATTCCCAACTATCCTCTGTGCTGTATGATAGCAATACAACAGTGAGAACTGTGGACTGACACCCAGGAGTTTTTGCATCCATACCTGCCCATTTTTCATTTGTGGCGGCTGCCTATGCGCTGCAGATTCCTGGAAGCTACTGTCTAGTGAACTTAAAGTTCATTTAATTACCCTATGATTTAGTAGTCATCACGTTAGGGTGTTCTTGCTATCCACAGCGCTTCAGAGTGTTTGCTGTGACACTTCCTAAAAATTAGAGGTCTCTATGGCAGAGCATCACAGAGACCTAACAGGATGTTAGTAAGAGTACTGCCACATCCACATATTAGTGTATTGTTATTAGGGCTAAGCTATAAGCAGGAAACAAATTCCCACTGCAACATGTAATTAGGCAGGGAAGGGTGGAAATAAGTTAGATTTTATTTTTAAAAAAGTGAGGTACAAGAGGATGGAGAAAGAGGTAGCTATCCCAGAGGGAAAAGATGATAAAACACAATCTAGTTGATTGATACAAAAACCACATGATCCTGCTTAACCTGTTGCTAAACCAATCAATATTTTTGTTGCCTACATCAATTGAACAAGTAATGTTACTGCTGAACTATTTTTAGTCCTGAGTTTCAGCTACAAGAAATGCATTTGACCATTAAAGGACGTAACACACAGATACAGCCACCTCAGCAGAGTAGCAGAAATTGTAGCTGTCAGTTGTCCTGGGTACACGCTTAAACAACTGGTTTGACACAAAACAGAAAAAGTAGTCAAGTAGTCAAAATGAAAAAGAAAATATAGAGTGTCTGACCGTATGTCCTATTTACTATACACATATCTTGAGCAAATGTTACTTACTTAGAGGATTAAGGAAAAGAAGAAGAAAAATAAATACACAAAACCTGGCCATACCATAATCTGTACTTGGCACCCTTCCTAATTTAGCACAATGAGAAACAATGTTTTCCCTAGGCTTGTAAAAATGTCCTGTCTTATCATCAGCAAGGTTTTCTGATTGATACTGACAAATTAAATTATTAAATGCAGTGACTTTGTAACTGTAATTAACGTTCCTGATGTACACCCATAAACTGTGTACCACTTATTACATTTGCTAATTAGGAGCTGCAAGGTCTTTATCTTTCTGTATATAAAATTTAATGCATGAAATGGGGTCCTGCTGAAAGCAAAACCCTTGGTTAATATTGCTAATGAGCTATCGCTGCCAAAATGTCAATGACTCTCTCTGGTCAAAAAGGTCTCAATTTATCCAGTTCAGCTGCTTTTTGCAATTTTTATTAAAATGCCAGAGCAGACAGTAGCAGATAGGAGACTGGACCAAACTATGTTACTTTACAATGCCATTTTTGATGTTATAACAAATTAGGATTAATTTTGCTAGAGAACCTTTAAAAAACAGAGATAAAATTCCTTCATTTTGTTCAATCCATGAATATTTTTCCTTCCTTTAAACTGGTATAAGCTTGGAGGGAGAGTCAGGGAATGAAGGGTCACTAGCTGAAATTCAATTCTATCAGCAGTGACCAAAATTCATTACCATTTGACAACTCAAGCTGTAGTTTCCATTGTTCCAGTGTGGAGGAGTTTACCATAGGAGGGGTAGGAAACAGTCAGATTTCTTTATCAGAGAAGATAGTTGAAAGCCGTTAATAACATCTCTTCAATATTTTCCTTTTCCAATAGTTCAGCAGAATAATTACTCAACATCTAATCTGAGAAAGCATCAATTTGAAAAATACTAGAGCTGGACACACTAGAATTTCAATAAAATTGAACTCGAATACCTTCAGCACTCTGAGCTGTTGGAAGAAAGCACTTGGCTGTGCCATAATAACCAACCAACGCATGTTATTTTTTTAGTGCGTTTGGAAAGTAAAAACAAGTCCCACTGCAACTCAGCACTTCAGCGTTTGTGAGTGGGAGATGCTGTCTAGGCCATGTCATTATAGTTGGTCCAACAGCATTGGACACCATGGGCGAGTAGTGCCTCCTGAGTCTGGGGGGGCACCAGATCGCTGATGGGGAGTGTAGGGCAGCAGAAGCCGATCACTGGCCTAGGGGGGCAGCAGCCGATTGCTGACCGGGAGGGGGGCTCCCCAGTGGTCAACTGCCTAGCCAGTGGCATGGCTAGTGCTTCCAGGGGGTGCATGTGCACCCGTGTGCACCCCTTATACGTTGCTAATGCTGGGCACTCCTCTAGAATTCCAGCTTCATAGACCCCTCACAGTTTCCAACTGATTGGTTGGAAACCCCTCATAGTTTCCAACCAATCTACGGGTCCAGGGTTATGGCTGAAGCAGGTATGTCAAACATACAGGCCAAGACCCAGGTTCAAGTTAAACCAACTTGATGTGTTGGCCTCAGCACCACATGCTACATGCAGGCTGGACCCCAAACTGTGCATGCTGCAAACTACACAGGACATCAGTCCAGGGCACCACATGCAGCCAACACCACAGACCCCATGTGTCACATGCAGTGCTGGGTCCAGCCTGCAAGCAGCACATGGCCTGTGCTTGCCCTGGGGGGCTGGTGTGTGCTACATGTGGAGCAGAGGCTGGACCCAGCACCATGACTACTCCACAGGGGGTCAGTCCCACTCCAGCCTGCAGACCAGCTCAGGGATGCTCAGCCAGCCAGCAGGGCTAGATGAGTTGGACATCCTATGACTAGAGGAATACTATCAATCATATTGCCCCAGTCTACTCTATCCATAGCATTATTCCCCCTGGATGTTAAGGAAACCATATTCTGGAAGTAATTTTCATGGTTAGAGACCTCACTGTTAAGTTGCAACATTTAGTTGAAAATCCCACTCAAAATGGATTTCCCCAGAGAAGGCTCTCCTCCTGCTTATAGTGCAGTCAACCATTTTCATCTGAAGTGCTATTCAATAAAAAAATTGGGCTTTTGACAAAAGTTTTTTTCCCAAAATAAAATTCTGCACTTTATGCAGAAAATATCAGTACTTATTGGAAAACCAAAAACCCAAAACCAACAAAGACTTTCAACAGCTTGCCAAAAAGTTGACATTTATTGCAGAAAGTTTCAACAAAAACAAAAGAATCATTTTTTTGTCAAAGCATTTCTGAAGAACACATCCCAAGTTTCCAATCAGTTCCAACCTCCCATTACTCACACAGTCTAGAGCGACCAACCCACAGGTCTCTACGTGCAGAGAACGAAGTTTGTGGAGGGAAGCCATATAGAAAGTACCCAGATAAGCATGAGCCTTTGGGTCAATAGGGGAAATCTAACAACTCTGGTCACCACTGAATAAATGAGAAATTCTTCATTTCTGTCCAACTCTTCTCCCTTCCCTTCAACTGTCATTTTTGTATGTTTCAGTTCTTTTGACTTGATTAAGAACACTCAGATAATAAAATGACTGATTATACAATTTGACAGACATACTAACATGTATTTTTGTTCACATAAACAAAATCTAAAATGTAATTATTGCACTTATTTAATTTGACTGTTCATGTCATACACAATCACTTTTAACTATTGTTTTCATCTCAGTAGGGCCTCTGTTGTGGCAGGTATAGCAGATTCAGTATAGACAAAAGGTTACAAGATACTGTTCGACGTAGCCTGTAGAAGCACACAAGTGGATGGCAACTTAGCCAGCAGTGACAAGATGACTGAATTCAGGATCCTGAGGAAAGGAAAGCAGAGCAGTAGAGTAAGGAACCTGGACTTCAGAAAAGCAGACTTTGACTAACTCAGGGAACTGAGACCCGCCTGAGGGGAAAGAGTCCAGGAGAGCTGGTTGTACTTAACCCCCCCCAAAAAAAACCAAAAAACCTTAGGGTACAAATTGTCCCAATGCTCAGGAAGACTAGCAAGTATGGCACAAGACCAGCTTGGCTTAGCAGGGAACTTTTCAGTGACCTAAAACACAAAAAGGTAGCTTACAAGAAATGGAAGCTTGGGCAAGCAACTAGGGAGGAGAATAAGAGTATTGTTCAGGCATGCAGGGATGAAATCAGGAAGGCTAAACCACAACTGCAGTTGCACCTAGCAAGGGATGTGAAGGGTAACAAGAAGGGTTTCTACAAGTTTGTCAGCAGTAAGAGGAAGATCAGGGAAAATGTGGGTCCTTTACTGAATAGGAGAAGCAACCTAGCCACAGATGATGAGGAAAAGGCTGAAGTACTCAATGCCTTTTTCACCTCTGTCTTCACAGGAAAGTCAGCTCTCAGACTACTGCACTGGGCAGCACAGTTTGGAGAGGAAATGAGCAGCCAACAGTGGCAAAAGAACAGGTTAGGGGCTATTTAGAAAAGCTGGACATGTATAAGCCATGGGACTGGACACTATGCACCAGAGGGAGGGTGCTGAGGGAGTTGGCCTATGTGATTGCAGAACTGCTGGCCATTATCTTTGAAAACTCATAGCGATTGGGAGAGGGCCCAGGTGATTGGAAAAGGGCAATATAGTGCCCATCTTTAAGAAAGGGAAGAAGGAGGATCCAGGGAACTACAGACCAGTCAGCCTCACCACAGTCCCTGGAAAAAATCATGGAACAGGTCATAAGGAATCCATTACTGAACACTTAGAGGAGAAAAAGGTGATCAGGAACAGTCAGCATGGATTCACCAACAGTAAGTCATGCATGACTAACCTGATTGACTTCTATGATGAGATATCTGGTTCTGTGAATGTGGGGGCGGCAGTGAACATGATATACCTTGTATGAAAAGCCTTGCCAAAGTCAGTCTCGCACAACACTCATGCAAGCACGTTAAGAAACTACAAGTTGAATGACTGGACTGTAAGGTAGATAGAAGACTGGCTGGATTGTTGGGCTTAAAGGGTAGTAACCAATGGCTCGATGTCTAGTTGGCAGCTGGTATCAAGTGGAGTGCCCCAGGGATTGGTTCTGGGGCTGGCTTTTTTCAATATCTTCATCAACAACCTGGAAGATGGGATGGACTGCACCCTCAGTAAGTTTGCAGATGACACCAAGCTGGGGGGAATAGTAGATACACTGGAGGGTAGGAATAGGATTCAGAGAGACCCAACAAATTAGTGGACTGGACCAAAAGATCTCTCCTGAGGTTCAATAAGGACAAATGCAAAGTTCTGCATTTAGGATGGAACAATCCCACACATTGATACAGGCTTAGGACCAACTGGCTAAGCAGCAGCTCTGCGGAAAAGGACCTGGGGGTTACAGTGGACAAGAAACTAAATATGAGCCAACAGTTTTGTCCTTGGTGCCACGAAGGCTAACAGTATGCTGGGCTGCATTAGTAGGAACACTGCCAGCAGATTGAGGGAAATGATTCTTCCCCTTTATTTGGCACTGCTAAGGCCACATCTAGAGTATTTTGTCCAGTTTTGGGCCCCCTACTACTGAAAGGATGTGGACAAATTAGAGAGAGTCCAATGGAGGACAGTGAAAATAGTTAGGGGGATGGGGCACACCACTTACGAGGAGAGGCTGAGGGAATGGAGCTTATTTAATCTGGACAAGAGAAAGCTGAGAGCAGTACCATAGCAAGGAAGTTTGGTACCCGGGGCAAGCCCGCAGCAGCAGCCTGCCCTTGCCCCCTGCACAGATCCAGAGGGCACACATTTCCCTCGCCCCATGTTTGCCTAGGAGTGCACACAGTGGCAGGAGCCACCCTCTCCCCATCCCCCCACTCCCCCTGCCCCAAACAAGCCACTCACAGCTCCGTCCTGCACCCCACCCCAGCTGGGCATTGCCTGTTGGCATCCCTTTACTTCAGCACCTGGGGTGGTCACCCCGCTCACCCCCTCCTTGCTATGGTACAGCCTGAGAGGGAATTTAATAGCAACTTTCAATTACCTGAAGGGTGGTTCCAAAGAGGATACAGTGAGATTGTTCTCAGTGACAGACAACAGAACAAACAATGGCCTCAAGTTGCAGCAAAAGACATTTAAGCTAGATATTAGGATGAATTTTCTCATGAGGAGGGTAGTAAAGCACTGGAACAGGCTACCCAGGGAGGCTGTAAACTCTTCACTCTTGGAGGTTTTTGAGACCCAGCTAGACAAAGCCTTGGCTGAGATGATCTAGTTGGGGATGGTCCTGCTCTGAGCAGGGGGTTGGACTGGATGACCCCCTGAGGTCCCTTCCAACCCTAACTTCCTATTATTAAAAAATTTAAACTGCTGCTGAGGACACTAAGCATCTTGCAGGATCATGGCTTCAATACCAAAAATAAACATATGCTAATGAAGTGATCAGCAATGGCTACTTCACATCCTGAAAGCTGCACTTTGGTGTTTCTGCAACACATTCTGAGAGGACACGTAAGGCAATCAGAAAGGCAGTGTTTCTGATTAATTAAAGAGCAGAGGAAGAGCTGCTAGAGACCTGGGAGAACATGCAGGAGTAGTGAGCCAGGGAGAATGAGGCAGGTGGTAATGAAGTTGCAAAAGACAATGGACATGTTGGGGCACCAAAAATCATGAGAAAGATAAGAATGCTCAGATGCACATTGTCAAACGCAGTCTGCTGATGTTACCTGAGCCTAAAGATTTTGAAGGCACCTGCTGTTTTTCTGTCCTGCTCCAATCAAGGGCTGCTCCTGCCCTTCTTCCCCACATGCTTCTAAATCTGCCTCAACAGTATAAGATTTGGAAAGACAGGATCAACTGAGCAGCAGATGACTAGGAGTTTACAGTCATTTTAGTAATTTAAAATCGGGTTCTGGTATTTTAGAGATGAAGTAATGTTCAGATTTGGGAACAAAGTTAAGTAAATTGACTATGCCAAAGGTAAACACAAACACATTTTCATAGCAACAATTCTACTATTCTACGTTACAGTTTTGCTAACACTTCTTTAAACATACTAAACAGGAGTCACTATCAAAGAATCCTGCAAATCAGACAAGTTTTTTTCCATTCCCACAAATATCTAAACCACCATGCTTCCAAGCTCCATTACAATCAATACTATTAAATCAGACTAGAATTTGCAGCAACAATATGTTTAAAATGTAAGAAGTTCTGAACTCAATTTTCTATTGAAGAATTTTTAAAAAAAAAATCACTTAGGTTGTTTTTTCAGTGTAATTTCCATAATTGCTAATTGTCTAGATATTTCTGCTCAGATAAGATGCACTCTCCTTTGCAATGCCAAACTAAGCAACAAGAATTGAGTTATAAGATTGGCTAATAAGATTTCTGGCAGCATATGTAGTAACATATGATTAACAAATTGGGATTTATTCTTCTCGTCATTTAACAACATAAATATTTTTATATTATGATGATAGAATTGCAACAACACTCCAATGAATCAAATATGGTGCATTAATTTACTTCTCATTGACTTATGTTGCTTGTTCTTGTCTCCTACTTTGCAATTCTTTTGATATCACAATCTTTCCTGTCTCTCAATCTGTTGGCTGTCTCTTGTTTATGCAGGAAGGGAAAGGAAGATGACTCGAACTAGAAGGGCTGAAGAAAATAGTTTGTACTGCTGTTCATACTTAATCCTACATTTTAAAATTAAGAAACACAGGGTCTCCAGCTTCTTGACACAAAATGTAAATTACTTTGCTAAATCATTCAGCATCTCTGTGCTTCATTTATGCCATCTGAAAAATGGAGATGAACTTAATCCTTAAAATACTGCAAGATTAATTAGGACTTTTAAAGCGATTCCAGTCTGAAATGAAAAGCATTATTAAGTGTAAAGTATAATCATCATTGCAATTTTTCTCTGCGTTTTTAGTATTTAAATTTTTGGATGGATCCTGTTCAATCAGGTACAATACTGATCTTTCCTGTATATCAGGGCTGTCCTACTTCTGCGCATGTTGCAGGCACCCCCACTACATCCTGGCACTGCTACATCAGGATGTGGCAAGGCACCTCTCCTCTGCCTTGCCCTGCTGTACTGTGCCGTACTCCTGCACTGTGTGAAGTCCCTGGGTCCCGGAAGTCCCCTTGGTTGCAGGCTCTCTCATCTGCTGTGCTGCACCAGCCCCTGGAACACATGCAGGATGCAGAAGCTGAAGGAAGGAGAGAGAGAGCCCAGAGACTCTGGCAGTGGCAGCAGCAACATCTGAAGCTGCCATGGGTTTGGTCCAGGAGCCCTGGGGCAGCAGCTTTACCCCCCAGGGGCCATATGCAGCCTGCAGGCTACCAGCTGAGCAGCCCTGCTGTATAGAATGAAGGTAAAACATGTCCATTTAGGCTATTCTGACATTTAGATAGTTTCTCAGCTATTTTACTATAGACATTTTCCTTTCAAGCCAAACTTCTCAAGTGGATGTTTGCACCCACTCTTCTATTTCCATACTATCAAATAGAAGGGGAAGCCTTCTTAGAACACACAGCTGGACAGGAGAGAAAGAGAAGATCTCAGTATAAAAAATACTGAAAACCACACTTTTAAAGGGATTCTAATGACTTAATGTTGAAGATTTTGCATCTCTTCAGTCTGTTCAAATAATTCATTTCAAATTTGGTCAGTCCCGCAAACTTAATCACTGTAGAAAATATCTCTTAACTTCATTCTTGGATCAAATATTCTCACAGAATTTGGATTTTTGCTGCACATCTTACTCTAGGTTGTTTTTAATTAGATATATCTGTTTATAAGAAAAGATGGAATAAGTCAGACCATGTATATAGAAATATACAATAAAGTATACAACGGGTGTGTCTACATGTGCAATTAATATGCCTGAATTTTCTGCACAGAAAACTCAGGCATATTAAACTGTGCCCCTACACAGATCTGAACTTGTGCCCATCAGAAGCAGGTCAGTCTAGGGCTGCTCCTGCCCTTCTCTACAGCCCTGCAGCAGCCAGGTGGAGCCCCAGGCTCCCCCGGATGCCTGCCCCAAGCTGGCAGGGGGCATGGGGGTTGGTCCTGATCTTCACAGGGCATAGGAGAGCTGCCCCAGCTGCTGGACAGCTACCTCCCAGCCACATGAAGATTGGGACCTTTCCTGATGTTCATGGAGCAGGGAGACATGATGTGAGACATGTTTCTCATGTATAGCAAAAAGCAAAAGCCAACATGGGTCCCAATTCCCATGTGGCTGAGAGGCAGTGTCCCACTGAGCCAGGACAGCTCTCCCTACCCCCTGCAGCACCCTGCTGCAATTTTGCTCCTGGGCAGCATCTACACAAATGCTTTGGTGCATTAGTTTAATGTACCATTTTCTAGTACCTGTATCTATAGGTACTAGAAAACAGTACATTAGACTGAGCAGTAATTGCCATGCACATGTGGACAGTAATGCTTTACTACACATTAGATTAGTCTAATGTGCAGTAAAGTATGTCGTGTAGATGCACTCACTTATACTAAAATACAGCATTTAGAAAGCGTGCTCCAAAGCCAAACACTAAATCCTTTCAGTCACCTAAAACTGTAGACATATTGCGCCGATGGTAGTTTTCTAAGTTTGTTGTTACTTTAAAAACAGTTTTAAGTCTCTATACTGTTTCTCTGTAACAAATGGCTAATTCTTGACTTGGATCAGGGCTGCTCAACTGGTAGCCTTCAAGGGCCAGCATGTGGCCCACGGATCCCTGTAGCCACCTCTCTCACTTCTATGTAGTGGGGTAGTAACTGCCCATGTTGTGGGAAGGGGGAAAGTGTTGTGTGGGGCTGCACAACTAGGGGGAGGAGGGGGGAAAAAGGGTGTGCAACCTGGGGGCTCCTCAACTACACCAAAGTTGGACACGCCTGACTTAGATAATCAGACTAACTGCCTGAACTGTCAGAATTTCCATTTGCTATTTAGGTTCCACTTTTAATAAGGTTCATTTTTAATGACGTCTCTCTCTCTCACCTTCAGTCAGAGGATCAGCTTACTGGATTAGTGACACACCTAGCACCTAGCTGTTTGAATTCTGAGTGGAAATTCTTGGGAATGCAATTTTGAAATCACAATTTGCAGAAATGAAAAATGGCTAAAAAGTATTCCAAGGTTCCTAGGAATCTTTTGCATTTTATCTAAATTGCAGGAATGCCACAATGTCATTTTTACGGTAACTTAATGTCTTAGAACTTCTGTTTAAAATTTGTAGATTTCCTTAATATCTATTACAGTCAATGCAGTTCTGATAATGATACGAGAAGAAAAGATACCAGCAGTTTGACTGCAAAAGCAGAGATTAGGTTCACCAAGTTCATAGAGAGAAAAAAAAATCTGCACTCTTGGATTTATAAAATAAGCACTTTTGCTTTAGGAATGGTCTCAAGCATAGTAAATGTGGAAACCTCATAATGTCATTTTTATATTCAGTTTTCAGAGTATAACCACACTTTATCCAAAGACAGCCAAGTGAACTCCAGTTAATAAGAAAAGCATGATGCCAGAGCTGTCACTCACTCAGTAAAATCTAGTGCTGAGGGACTTGCTTTGATATATTATTAGATAACCCATTTTCTCATAGGCTTCCTGATGGCTCCAGGGAAGGAATGAGACAACAGAACCAAAGGGGCCTTCCTGATTATTAAAACATTTATAGTTTAGTGCAAGTCCAACAATTTTAAGTTAAGCAACATTTCAAGATGGTTGAGGAAGAATCATGTTTCACCACGTTGGATTTGTTTTTTTTTGGTAATTCAGATTACTTAAAGTGCTGTAACCTTCACCTTTTGGTGAACTCACACTGAAGAAGTATATTCTTCCCCCAAGACATACAAATTATGTATTTCCAAGATATAGTTCCAAGTATCTATTTTTCTAATCTATCAGTTAAATGTCAACAATAATTCAGACAGATGCACTGCATTTAAGAAATGGAACATGTATTTAAGATCTTTAATCAAGAAAAGAAAAAATCACTTAGTAACAGAAGTGATGATCTTGTACTTCTTGGAGCCGGTGCCCTCCACCCCCCAGTACCTTCTATATTTACATTAGATATTTATACTATACATACACTAGATTACATCACATCCATTTACACTACATTTTTTTTTGCACGTGTAGCATGTGATAGGTCTTACCCCCACCAGAAGTTGTTTAGGATATCCTTGGACTATCCTTGCTGAAGTAACTCCTGGGAGGTTTTACTTCTGAGTTGGATTATGTGAATATATTAACCTGGACACTGGATGAGTAGTAAATTCATAGCAACTAGAAACTCCTGGTTTGATGCACTTCTGTGGCATGGTAAACAATCACCAAAGAACTGAACTCATGAATGGCAGAAATAATAATACTTTTGTTATGGCAACTTTTACGTTTTGGGAACCTGGATAGTGTTCACTAAACATTGTGAGCATCTTAAAATAAGCTGAAGATTTGGAAAGAATAAAGTACATTTTTAAACAAATTTGTCAACTACAAAATGTTGGTCAGAGGGAACAGCTGACTACATGAGCTGGAAACTACTCCTGACGCCTACCTCTAGAAACCTGTTTTCTTGCACTGCAGGGAAACCTGAATCTGACAAACCTGAGTTGGTCTGACAGACATGAACTCCTGTTAGGAAGCCTACCATCTTCTTCCAGAGAAGGAAAGGGACATGGATAAATGGGGTAAGGTACAGAGGTTGCCGCATGCTTATATTCAGCATTATTATACACAAATATACAGAGGCAGAGACAGAGAACAAACCATTTAAAAAAAAAAAAAGGCAGTTTCTCTCAGGATACTAAATACTACATAAATCCATTATATTAGTAGGATTATGACATTACACCCATTAGGTTATCCTTCAGTTTTTTTCTTATATGCAGAGTCAGAATGAATATATTATATTTTAACAGAGACAAAATTAAATGCTGGACCTAAAATCAAAAATAGGTAGGTATTTGTGCTAGTCTGAAGTTAAACAGAAGGCAGGGCAGGGTAGCACTTGGGGACCTGGCAGATATTAATTCAGACATGCGACTGGTATCTGACAAATTTTACCTGATCCCAAAAATTGCAAGTTGGGCCATTCCACACATGCATGGCAGGATATGTGGTTTGAGGGATCAGGGATAAAATTAGTCGGATCTCAATCACCTCACTGTAAAGTAGACACATCTTTTCAAGATCCAGTCACACAGGAAGAAGCCCTGCATCAGGAACCCCGTTACCAGTGTTGAGCTCCCTGCTTGTTCAGACCTTAAAAAGGTGAACCTGTAGCCATCTGCATACACCTCAGGCTTGTCGATAGTACAGGTACAGCTGGTTGCCAGGTACAGCTGGTTGCATGTTCTAAGACATAGGCAGTTAGGGGTTGGGGACCTCCATGCCACACATTAAGATTAAAGTGTGATGCAAACCAGCCACAAAGATGTTCCCTATTAAACGTGGAACAACCTTGTGGCTGGTTTGCCATTTTCATGTATTTAGTGCAATTTACTTCATGATTAACATGTTACTCTCATGATAAATGTAGTGCCTAAGAGAAGCCTTACAACAAAGGCAGGCAATTATTTTGACTGGAGGGCCAGTTAACAAGTTTTGGCAAGCTGTTGAGGGCTGCAAAGGTAGCCCTGCCCCTCGACAGGTGCCCCACCTCCTGGTAACCATCTTGGGACCAGAACTCCTGCCCCTAACCCATGGACTTTGTGACCAGAAGTCCCTCCACTTGCCATGGAAGTACTCCTTTTGGGAGGGGGCTTACCATCTTCCAACCAAAAAAACCTAAATCATATATTAAAAATCACCCATCTACTATAACTTACTTTATTTCAATAATATTTTTATCCTGATTTGTATGCGGTTTCTTGTGTATATAGAGGTGATGGCATAATAGCTCAAAATGAAGTCTTACTTGGGGGAGGAGAGGATGTGGGGGCATGTGGAGAGGTGTAGGGGGTATGGGTGGGTGGGTATGCTTTTTTTTGAGTCGCTGTGGGTTTCTGTGTGTAGGTAGGTGGGTCTGGGGTTTGTGAGGGGCTGTGTCTGTGTGTGGATGTGAGCAAGGGCACCACACAGCTCCCGGCTGCAAGGTTGGGCTTGCAGGACTCTGGCTCTGTGCATCCACGTGTGGCTCCCAGCTAGAGTACCAGGAAGCTGGCGAGCCAGTCCAGCCTGATGGCTTGGGACTCCCCATGGCTCTAGGCACTAGTGCACCATTGGGCCAGACTTCGGGCGGTTCCCAGTGTTACAGCCGGGAATTGCGTGCCTCAGGGAAGTTCCGGCCAGCTTTGTGCCGTGCAACATGGGTCCCAGCATTGCAGCCACGAATGGTGTGGTGCCTGGAGGGGATGGGCCAGGTTGGGTTGGGTCAGCTCAGTGCCACACTGCCAGGAACTAAAGGGTGCCAGTAGGTGCCTGGCTGGCTCCATGTTGTGCCATGAGGTTCCCTGCTGCAACACCGGGACCCGCACAGAGCCAGACAGGCCCATCCCAGCCCAGCCCAATGGTGTGGGGACCAAGCACCACTTGGACAGGCCCCACCAGCTCTGTGGCATACTGCATGGGTCCCAGCGCTGCAGCTGGGAACCACACAGTGTGGCACAGAGCCAGCCAGCCTGGCCAGGCACTTCCCACTAACGCACAGTATCCAACTGCAATGCTGGAACCACAGAACACAACTGGAGCCAGCCCAGCCCCTGCAGTTGCCAGCTGGCTCCTGTTGCCACCAGCCCTGGCCCTGGGGCCCCAAGCTCCTGCCCACTGCCACTTCCCCCCCTTCCACCTGCTGCCACTGCTTTCCCCCTGCCATTTCCCTTCCTTCCCTGCCTGCTGCCACTGCTCTCCCCACCCGCCACTCAGGCAGCACATAGTTCCTGTTTACAGGGCCAGGACCACAAGGCACAGCAGAAGCCAGCTGGGAACCACATGGTGCTGGCTGGCACAGGTTGGCTCCTGCTGTGCCTGAGATACTTCCCCTCCTCTGACAGACTTTATCCAAATTTCTCTCTCAGACAGATGGAAGGACTCCATCTTCCGAGGTCCCTTCCAGCCCTAATGTCTATGAAATCTATGTTTGAGTCTTTCCAGGGGAACAGCCTCAGGTTTGGCAGCCCAGAATCCTCTGCTAGGCAGAAGCTAGTGTTAGGGTTGGGGGGTTGAAGGTGGGGTCAGGCTAGGTGGGCCTTGCTGCTGCTGCCTCCCGCAGGCTCCTCATGGATCCTGCTGCCACTAGCACCTTGCCATCTTTGACAGGCAGCTATGAGAAGATAATAATTATTTTTCTAATTTTTTAGGAGCCCCATGGGTCGGACAGAATGGCTTGGTGGGTTGGATCCAGTCCATGGGTTGTATTTTGCCTGCCCCTGCCTTAGAGACTAACTGGTTCCAAGAGGCATAAGTTTTTGTAGTCAACAGCCTACTGCATCAGATGCTATAGCAAATATAAATAGATGTTATTATCATAGTCACCTACAAATGCTTATGCTTCCCTGAACCAGTTAGTCTCTAAGATGCCACTCTGCCTTGACTTCTGCCTAGACCAAGCATTGCAATTGTTCAATTTATAACATTAAATTTAATATTTATGAAGATAGGTCCAAGTGATACTTCACTTGATCTGAGCCTTCCTACACATGATTCAACATCTGGCAACAACCAAAACTTTTAAAATCTCTTTTTGATCTCTCTGTAGAAAAAAAGTTCTTTCACAGAAATCCATAATGGTTTAATCTGAAAATTAAGACCAAGAGGAGGCAGTGGGGGAGTGGGGAGGAGAGGTAGACAAGCTGCAATACACATTATGCAACAGTGTGGTTAGGTTTAGTTTAAAAAAAAAAAAGTCATGCAAAATCCATTAGATTCTTACCATACCATTCTAGAGACTGGAAGGAAATGCTTAAATAGATTGAAAATGCACTTAATTTCTTATGGGACCAAAACTTCCAGTAAAATATGCCCTTACCCCCATGAAGCTGAAATGTTTCTGACAGAATTAATGGTCTAGATACTGTCTCAAATAAGTCCTTTGAAGATTGTTCATAGAAACTATAGCACTTATTTTGATCCAATATGCACAGTGGTACTGTACTATTATGATGTTCTTTTCACTGAGCAGGAACAACAGTACCTAAAGATGTGCTAACCAATCACTCTGATGAAAACTGAAATCTTGTTATTCAGGGTTACTGTCATGTAATATTCTGAATTTAGAATGATGATTATCCATTTTGATTGGAATCAATTACTGACTTTTATTCTGACTCTGAGCTAAAAGAAAATAGATTTAGCACACAGCATACCCACAGTACTGAAATATAGGAAGTTAAAGCAATTTCCACAGGATTAGGGGAATAGCTCATCCATGAAAAACGATTAACGTATTTCTTTCACTTGCAAAAGGAGTAAGCATTGAAACTCAATTGTATGGACTTTCCTAAAGAAGCATAATTACTGATATTTACACAGTTAAGAAACTATGTCTGTAGAAGGCAGTCTGTGTATGTGTGTGCCTGCTTGTTGGAAAAAAGTTTTCTACACTGCACAATCTAATAGAGCAACAGTTTTCAACTTTTTTTAACAAGTGAATCCCTTCTGCCTCAAAGTTTCAGCTCATGTACCCCTTTATATATATTTTTTTGTTTTTAAGGGAGGAGGGAGAGGCAGACAGAGGCCCCCATGGTGAGGGAGTGAGTAGGGCTGGAGCTGGGATAGGGACTGTACAGCCGGGGAAGAGTGCAGGACAGAGCCGCAATAGCGGGACGGAAGCAGCTGCTGCTGCAGGCTGGACTCTGCACCCTACTGCCACTGCCCCAAGAGCCATGCAATGCCATGTGCCTGCTGCCGCTGGGCTGGCAAAGGACAGACACACACATGCAGCACGTAAGTATGTGTGTGGGGAAGGGGTGGGGAGAGAGAAATGCCTGGGGGAGCAGATCAAGACCCCCCACAGTGCAAGAGGAAGTGGGGCAGGGGCAAAAGGGGCCTGCGTGCACTGCGGAGGAGCCAAGGAGAGGGCACATGCCCCCTGATCTGTGTGAGTGGTGGGGGTGGGCTGGGCTCTGCTCTGCCTCTGCACCTCGCCACCACTGCTTTGAGAGCGGCACAATGCCATGTGCATCCCGCCACTGGGTGGTTTGCCCCTGGGCTGCTGCCTGCCCAGTGACAGAATACACACGGCTGTTGTGCTGCTCTTGAAGCAAGCAGCAGCAGTGAGGCACAGAGGGTCTGAATGGCAGGGTTAGGGGGGGAGTGTGTTTCTGTGCCCGCTTCCAAGAGAGCAGGGTTAGGGGGGAGGGGGCCGAGGGCAGCAGCACCCCTCTGCAAGCCACACAGGCGCTACCCAGCTGGCCAGATGCGGAGTAGCTTGCATGCAGTGGCTGCCACTGCCACCTACCACCCCATGCTTCTCCCACCACCCTGCTTTCCCATAGCCAGGCTCCACAGCCTGCTGACAGGCTTTGCGCCCAGCCAATTGTGCACTGCCCACCAGCAGCCCACAGAGCCGCACATGCAACCAGCCATGGGAAAGCACCATTGGGCAGTAGTGGCGGCTGCTGCTGTGTGCAACCCCACCCCGTTGGGCTGGGTAGCACCTGTGCAGCCTGCAGATGGTCACTGCTATCCTTGCCCCCACCTCCTCTGGCCCTGCTCCTAGGAGTGGGCACAGAAATGCACTTAGCCCCCCCTGCCATTGAGACCATTATGGCTCTGCTGGAAGAGGGTGGCATCAGCACCTCCTCGTCACTGGCTATTGTCTGAGGGTGGCGACCTGTGGCCAATGAGGAGAACAAACTGAGGTGGGGAGCAGGGAGGCACCGTGATATGCCATGTGGGACTGGCAGCACCCAGCACGTCCCTTCCCCGGGTAAGAGGCGAAGTATGGGAACATAAACCCCCAGTTGACAACTTCTGCAATAGAGGGTGCAGACTTCCAAGTGGCTCTAAATGGGTTTGGTTCAATACCAAAAGCAGTACAGCATAGAGCTCTGCATGTGCTAATTTGTATTTAAAGCAACACTATAGTGCATTTAACAAGGGTCAGAAACTTTCACTGAACGTCTTTTCTGAAAGGAATGGTGTTAGTCAGATCTGGTAGAACACGCAAACATCATGGGAAAAAATGCTAAACTGCACAGTTTTGTTATAACTTCAGTGCCCACAATTTCAAACTTAATTCAGATATCTGGGCATAGTAATTCGCTGTTGCAGGAACCAGACATTAGACCTGTGTTGGGGTAGAGGGAAGGTTGGCTGCACTGGTAAGGGAATTGCCTGGTTAACAAAGATAAGCCAATATACGTTTGAATAACAGGTGATGGTAACTCTAAAAATCATGGTAATGAAGAGATTCTAACCAGAACAAAAAATAATACAACATTAAAAGGCAAAGAGGCACAGTGGCAAAGCAGTGAAAGCATCTCACTACAGACCCAGGCTCTAGATCAGTGGTTTTTAACCTGACTGGACTCAAGGCACCCCTCCACAACTTTGGTGAATTGAGTGGCACCCATTAAACAAACAAATTTTTATATACACATATACACACACATATAAATAAATAAAATAGTGCCCATCTCCCTGCAGAGAGGCTGGACAGCAGGGATTGTTCAGGCAAGGGCAGTATTTATATAATTAGCTTATCTCCTCACACCTTGCAGCACCCTTCAAAGAGTCTGGTGGCATCCCAAGATTCCCTAGAATATTGGCAGAGAATCACTGCTCTACATTTATGCTGAAAGCCACCCCTAGTAAACCCAGTATATAAAGGGACACCTGCCATATGAGCTCTGGAGTCAGGGACAGCTAAGATCTGCCATACATTCCTCCCCTTTCTGCCTGAATCACCCTAGAGCTCAAACACAGGTATTCGAGGCTGTGCCCCCCTTAGTGCCTGTATGTCCCTCTGAGCTTTGCCTCATGCCACTTGTGCCACCTCCCAGCCTGCCCCTTCCATTTTTGTGTGGCTACATGGAGGCCAGAATCAGCACGTGTTCCTTGCTCCATGCTGGAAAGGGCCCCAAATGGAGCCAGAACTGTAATAGGAAGGTAAGTGGCAGTAGGGCAGTGGGAAACCAGGGTGGGGGACAGGGGAAGCAGACACTGTGGGGGTTGGGGGGGGCAGATAATGGGGTCAGAGTTAGAGCCACAGTCACTGCACCTCCCCCACCTTGTACTTGAATCGAAAATGAAGGGCTTCCCCCCATGCTGAATGGGAGGGGGTCACCTCATCTTGGTGAGTCCAAAATACTGTACTTATTCAAATCCATCTCATCATCACACTGCAAAGTAAAGTTTTCATACTATGATGTCATTTTGAAAGTATGTGGTCATGATAGAATAACCCTTGACTGCATTAATGTAATTCAAAATTCAGTTCTATTTTAAATGGCAACACAAATGAGAGGTTATGAAAGAACAAGACTTAGATGTGTTGTCCACCTCATTATTAAACCCATAAACTTATGAATACTAAAACTTACCAACATTAAAACAGTGCCTCTTACCTGATTTGAATCATCATCAAGATAGCTATTTCTTGTAAGACTATACTATAACACAAAGCAGAAATCTAGCACTGTCCTCCAGCAAAATCCAAGCAATTTACAATCAAGGGCAACTACCATCTGTTGAAGTGCTGGCATAGCTTTACAGAGGTTAGTGGTGGTAATACATAAAATATGGTATGCAATAAATATTACACATAAAACACTGAAATAATATTAGTCGGGTTGCAAAGCCATACACCCAAAAGAAAAAGTAACCTACTGTAAGAAATTGCAACATATCAAATAATATAATTTATTCTGACATTAATACTTAACACTGACGATGTGCTTACCTGCATTTAGAAATGTCAAAGTCTAAAACGAAGAGATATTTGGCAGTTATAGAGGAGTGACTGAATAACAAAGTTAGAGAAAAAAGTTCTGTCAAATAGCTACATGATTCCTGATTCAACCTCAAAACCAGGTTCATTTACTATAAACAACTACATAATTTTAAGATGTTTTGCACAACATATTACTTGTATGATGTTATATTATATCCTTTTTTCACTTAAGCATGAAGAGAGAGAACACGGCAATAGTTTAACAGCACACAGCCACAACGCACAACATTTAAGACCCCAAAATGAGGCAGATCCACAGAAGATATAAGTTGTTATTGCTCCACTAACTTCATGAATCCCTGGAAGTTTACATGGATGAAGGATCTACCTGGCTGTTTCTAACTTAAACCACACGGGAAATTATGCCACTATATTTAGAATCTTATCATAACAGAGTTAACATTGCATTTGCTTGTTAATAATTAAATATCCCATGGCAGTCTGGCTTACAGTATAGTAATGTGTATACACCCCATTGTACTAGGCACTGTACAAACAAATAAGAAACACTCCATGCCCAGAACAGTTTAACAGAAGGGTTAAGAGTGGAGGGGCAGGAGGGGAAAACAGACAGAAAAGGGAGGGTGACTTACCCAAGTTCACAGAGAAGGTCAGTGGCAAAAGCAGAAACAGAACCCAGATTTTCCTAGTTTCAGCTTAGCGTCCTGTCTGCCCAACCAAGCTGCTTGAGTTTTGCAATTTACATGAAATGTGACACCGCTGACATCAATGGAATATTAATGGAACACAGACAAAAAAAAAATGTATCTTTTCAGCTGTACATATATCTGTACCAAAATGACTGTAATTTATGCAATTCTGTAAGGAATACACAAATCTAGGTATAATAAGTGTGCCAATTTAAGATCTATATACAGTTTGGCATTAGGGCTGTACGACATTTCACCTGGCATTTCGTTTTGAAGCTGTTTTGATGCATTTCGAGCTCGAAACAGTGAAATCAAAATGAAACAAAAGCCTTCAAAACAGCTTCGAAACAAAACAAGGGAACTAAAAACGTTTTGGAAGTTTCAAAATATTTCAAGTTTCAAAGCCAAGCTTATTGGCTTCAGCGCTGGTCCCAGCCGGCAGCACCTACCTTCTGTCATCTGGGAGGCAGATCGGGGGCTCGCCTGCACCCCCAGGAGGGTTGCAGGGGCTGTGCTGGAGTCCTCCTGGGAGTGTGGGCCCTGATCTGTCTGTCAGATGAGAGAAGCTGGGTGTTGCCACCTGGGACCAGCACTGGGAAGTTTGTTGCTGCTGCCAGTCCCAGGCGGCAGTACCTAGCTCCTGTCATCTGGCAGGAAAATCACGGGCTCACCCACACCCCCAGGAGGGCTGCGGGGGCTGTGGGCCCCCAGTCTACCTACCAGATGACAGACGGGGGCCAGCAGGGCCAGGGCAGATCAGCTTGTGCAAGGACCTGCTGCCCTGATCCTGGGGCAGGGGAGGGTCCCTGCACAAGCTGATCTGCCCCGGGCCCCGCACCTTCCTCAAGTCAGCTTCAGTATGGGGCCAGGGCAGATCAGCTTGTGCAGGGATGAGCTAAATCGAGGATAACCCAGATTGGGGCAGTGGGTCCCTGCACGAGCTGATCTGCCCCAGCTCCACTGGTCCCAGGCGGCAGCACCCAGCTCCTGTCACCCAGCAGGCAGAGCAGGGGCCTGCTGGCACCCTCTGGGAGGGCTGTGGGGGCTGTGCCAGAGTCCTCCTGGGGGTGCGTAGCCCTGATCTGCCGGCCTGCTGCATTTTAATGTTTCCCCACAATAACCTATGGGCGAAACACCGAAACAGCATTGAAACAGCCAAACAATTTCAACAAAACAAAACAGAACAGCATTTTTGAAACTAAATGAAACGCTAAATGAAGGACTGTCGCATTGAATTGCTGAAATGGAAAGGTGCTGTTTCACACAGCCTTATTTAGCACATGTAGAAAACTTTTCACATTTAAAAAAAATTTGATATGATTGACTGAGATTGACTTTAACCATAAAAAGAATGCCTTCATACCACAAATTTATATTTTTATTTCAATTATGAAAATTTCTTACAAGGAAAAACCAAAATTGGAAGACTTAAGCCAAATACTGATCTTTCAAAGAATGTCTTCTGTAATTCAGATTTATTTGATTCTAAATGAAATCTTCTCTTGATAGAGTCCAGAAAAGAGCCACGTGCATGATTAGGGGTCAGGAAAACAGACCTTATGACAACAGGCTGAGAGCTATGGGACTCTTCAGCCTGGAAAACTGTGGGCTCAAGGGTGATCGGATGGCCACCTATAAGTTTATTAGGGGTGTAAACCAAGATCTGCGGGAACAACTGTTCATCAGAGCCCCCCAAGGGATGACAAGGTCGAAGAGTTATAAACTCCTACAAGACTGTTTCAGGCTGGACATAAGGAAGAATTTCTTTACCGTCCGAGCCCCCAAGGTCTGGAATAGCCTGCCATCAGAGGTAGTTCAAGCACCTACTCTGAATGCTTTCAAGAGAAATTTAGATGTTTATCTTGCTGGGGTCCTGTGACCCCAGCTGACTTCCTGCCCCTGGGGCAGGGGGCTGGACTCGATCTCCCGAGGTCCCTTCCAGGCCTAATGTCTATGAAATCTGTGTCATTCATGCAGAAACAGGAAGGTTAATTTATTCTGACATACAGCCACTGTACTACACTGGTCCATGTCGCAGCAATCCCTTCTCCAGCTCCATCCAAACCTCCATACCTTGATCACAAAGAATCCTTGAATTCAGAGATCAATGCAATTCCCCATAGGGACCATATTCCTGTGTTTCATGGTAACTCCCACAGGCTTTCCTATTCTGTTTGAAAGTCAAAAACTCCCAGCACACAAGTACAAATGGCAAATGTAACTGCTACATAAAGTCACACTGTTAATAAAACAAGCTGCTGAAAGACAACAGTAACATACTGACATTCTGCTTCTTGAGATCATATTCAAATACTGAAGTCAAAACCTTGCCTACCTTATAAACACTGCCCACTTACTTATAGGAGACCTCTCACCATTCCCCTCCATCCAAACACATACACAAACTGATAACTCTGCTGTGCATGTCCAGTTTGGAGGAACAAATAAATAAGAACATCTGAAACAGAAGCATCATCCTCCAGCTGTGCACACTTTAATTTATGCCTTGATTAGTTAGAAGGCTAATTAAGACAGCAGGCTTCTCTCTTCCAACAAAGGTTCAGAGCGGGGGGGGAAGGGATCTCTTGAGCTTCAGCTAAAAATGCTCCGAAGTAATGAGTTTCTAGTCCTTTAGATCTCAGGATAATAATATTAAACATCCCTAAAAACAGCCTGGGACTCCAACACTCTGTAAACGTTACTCTCAAAACATGCATTTGTCCTTATTAAATATAAAGTCCATAGGGCATTTTTCAAACTTGTTTTTTTAAAAGCTGGAATTATTTTAATATCAGGCAGATAAGTTACATAATCTTTGCCTTTTTTCCATTAGGAGGCTGGAGAACATCATTATCTGCACTGCCAGTGTCTGAGCATTTGAGTAATCTTTTTATAGTGCTTCAATTTAATAACATCCAAGCCTGAAACACATTCTGGGCCTGATAAGCAGCTCACACAAATCCAAAAGACAAACATGCTTTGAAGTCACTATAATTTTTATACCAGAAATACTATGTATGAGTCACACTGGTAGTGACATGCACTGGTCATGCCAAAAATGCAACCTCTCTGGCAGACTACAAATCTGAGCTTCTGTTCTAATCCAGATTTCAAGACTGGAAATACAAGACCCTTATAAGTTAACATGCCATTGAGCTAGCCTGACTATACCAATCTCTGTTAAGACACTGAGTGTGTGCAGGTATCACAAGAATTGCTCATCTCCCTCCCCCATTTTTTAAAGGATACTTTCATCTATGCAATTCATCATAAGTGTGCACAGTAAAGCATGAAAATAAATTAGATTTTGTCAAGTTATGAATAACCAGGATTAGATTTATAGCATAGGAAAGAAGTTTATCTAATCTAAAAGTTACATCCAGACTTCCTGGCTACCATCCATGAGCTGCACCATTTAAATTCTCTACTCAAATCCCTTCCTTAAATTAGGTATCTGTGACAATACAAGCAAGACCTGCAATAATTCTTTAGATGTTGCTGTTATGCTGCATGATTACTGCTTAAGCATCCTTTAGAACAATAATATTGAAAATGTTTCCTTCCAAAGGGTTAATATTTAATAAAACCCAACTATTCAGTAGAGAGCAGAGCAAGAAGACAAAAACAGAAACTGGGCATAGTTCACCGATGAGAGCAAACTACACCTCACTCACTAAGGTAACAGAGTAGAAACGGCAAGTACTAATATTTCTACCTACTTCCTCCTGTATGTAGGCAGCAGCTAAACCTTTAGCTGGGTTTCATCAAAGACCTCAGCAACAAAGCTTATCCAAAAGAATGCACCTGGATATCCTGACTGTACCGATCCCATACGCATCACTCATCTCTGAACTGCACCAAACAGCTCTATCCCTTCAGGGGACATAAGACTGGATGGGTACTCTTGTTCAGTCGGTTTAGTCCCGTCTGCTTACATCGGTGTATAGGGTAGCCAATACCAAGCTAATGTAACTAAAAGTGAAATGTAAATGGACAAATACAGGTTTCCCTTGCTTTATGCTGTACATGTGTTCCTGAAAAACAGTGCATGACTCCAATTAGCATAAAAGCAACCCACTTTACAATGAAACAAACAGGGATGTGTTCCAAGACCCTGACTGTACCAACTCCCAGACCCATTTCTACAACTTTTACATGACAATTTTGGTACTCACCAACAACAGACACAAGCACAGGGTGGTGGTGAATGTTACCATAATGGGAATGGCAACTACAGAAACATGTCTCAGACAACGAGCAAGGAGCACAGATCCACACAGGAGACCATACTTTGGTGCACATCACTCCCACAATGTACCACACAAAGCAGCTGACTGCAGGCTTCCACCATACTGATCACATAAGAGTGAAATTTACCTCACACATATCAAATGGTATAAAGAGGGTCATCGCATAAGAGTGAATTTGCACATCCAGAATCCACATAAAGTGAGGGAAACCTGTATGCTCTCTGTCCTTCACAAATGTGAGCAATAAATGGCACTCGGTGATCTTGAAGACTTCAATCCTGCATAATTAAGGGCATAAGTTTGCCAAGTGTGCAAGTGATGGAGACAAAAATTAAAACCAAGAACAGAGACATTCAGGAAGAGAGAACAAGCCAGGAAAGAAATAGCTGTGCAGTTGATGTAATAAATAAATAAATAAATACTCGATGCAATACTATGAAGTGCTAAGCGCTTTTAACAGATCAATGGGAACAGAAGACACACAAGACTTATGAAATGGGTCCACAGAAATGATGCTGTAGAGTTTGACAGGTATAAAATGCCCTTACCTCGTCTCTCACTTGCAGGTTTATAATATCCTCCCCTAACCATCCACAAGGTATTTTCTGTTCAACCTGAAATATATATGAAACCTGTTCCTAGTTCTCATGGCACTATTCCCATGTACAGTAAGGCTGTAATATACAAGCAGAATCACAACTCACAAACAGCAGAAAAGCTTGCAAAAATATTGAAGGATGGGGATTTCCAAAGCAGTATTATTCCCTATTGACCAAATATCAGGCCCTCTGTCTCTGGCATCTGCCCCACCCCATGATCCACTGCAAATTTCACTCATTACTGACTGGCATATAGGACTCCAAGAAGGTTTGCCTTATATATTGTGTTCTTCTGCATGATTTTTTTTAAAGTAGGAGTAAGCAGTGTAATGATGAGAAGTGAAATCAGTCTCTTCCCATAAAAACTCATTCCTGGATCACAAAAGTCCCTTGACTACTGAACAATTTATTTGAAATAAACTGTAAATGATAGTTTGGTAAATGTTCTTTTTTTAAAAAGGTAGGCAGGAAATCAACTGGTCTGTTTTAAGCAATCTCAGTGGTTAAAGGACAGACAAATGTAAGCAACAGCATTTATTTTCTGAACACCTAAGATCCAAGAAGAGATAACGAGAAGCAGAGGCACAAAATTATGCATCTGACTAGAAGGGTTATTTTCTAATTTACTGGCGAGGAAAGAATTTACCCATTTGGAGAAATTATACCCCTATCACAGCCTATAGTAAAAGTGAGAGGAAATGGTTATCGCTCAGATAAAACAAAACCTTCACACTTAAAATGACAGCTGCTTTGAAACAATGGAATATCAGGCTTTTGCTGCCTGAAACCTAATTCTACTCAGTTTGATGGGAGTTTTTCATGCACATCCAAGAAGAACTTGGTCCTTAAATACTTATTTGGTAAAACAGCAATCCTACAAGCAATTATGCACATGTTTAACTTTACTCCCGTCATGTAAGCACTCAAAATCGTATAAGGAACGGTAAAATGACTGAAGGATTGGGCACTTTGTAATCCGAATTTCGGTCTTCTAAGTCCAGTATTTTGTATGCAAACAGTTCACTGTATACCAGTCAGCTGGTTAGTAATACCACCAAAAAGTGTGGAAGTTCTTTCCTAGAACTTCTTTACTTTTAATGTTATCAATTAATTTTGTAACTGGATAAATCATTACCTGTGAAACCTCTTCAGTGACATTCAGTGCTGGCTTTGAAAGATATACTGCATTGTGTAGCTACAGTAAAAAATGTACAGTATCACAAGACTAGATAAATGAAGGACCGTGAAGCAATTACTTAATTCATGGTGCTACACATTGTCCATAAACCAAAACAAGCTTCCTGATTAATTCTCATAAAATAAAACTCTTCAAAGTAATGCTGTATCACAACAGTAGCAGCAGCAAGCCTGTTTCACAATGCTGGAAGAAAACCATGCTGGACTTCATCACTTATTTCCAAAGTTAACAAAATCTGACCTACATTCTGATGGATTGCAAAAATAGTCATCAGCAGGTTTCAGATTTTTTAAACAAGCCTCTCCCAGTGTGTCATACTTTCAAAAAATGCTGCGTGCCTGAATATCATGCAAGGAGAATGCTGCCTTTTCGCATCAGTTAGTAATTTAGTTTATCTGGTCAAATGTCATATTGACTTTTAATTTGTCTTCTAGAAAAGGGTTCAGGACAGTGATACTTAACCAGGGTGCATGGAACTCTGGGTGCCTCAAGATCCTTTCAAGGGTGACACAGGGTGCCACACAATGTTAGCACTTAAGTTTACAAGCTTGACTCAAGACAAACCCAGAGACTTCAAATAGACATCCACAGCTGTGGTCTTTCAGAGTTCTTTGCAACAGAAAAAACTGCTAGAGCAGTTTCTGTAAACCAAAAAAAAAAACCAGAGTGAAAAATAAGAGCCGGCATTTTTCAAGGGGTGCCTCAAGTCTATCCATGGGTGCTTTGAGGCTCAGAAGGTGAAGAAACTCTGATTTAGGGGAAGCATGGAGGGGGGCACAGGTCACATGGAGGAGCTGCTGATCCATGCACCAATATCAACAACATGAACTCTGGAGCTGGGGAAGCACTGAAATCAAACTGCTCTAGTGGGTCATGACTTGCTTTATGTGATGCTTTTCCTTGCTTTCACTGTGAACCAAAACCAACAAAGAAACAAAGGAAAACAGGTTATTAAGATCTTTTTTTCCTCATACAATAAAATGAGAGATTAAATTCATAGTACATCAGCAAATCAAAAGCAAACCCCACTCCTGCACTTTTTAATCTCTAATTGGATGGGTGGGGCAGGAAGAAGATGGACAGATTGTTTTTTCTAAAAAAAAAAGATATAAAACTCAGGAAAAAATATCTGTTGGAAATTTGATGTATTGCAATTATTTTTTCTGCCTACCTGGATAAATATGCACACTATAAATGTGTATATTAAAATGCATGCACATTTCCATATATGCTATGTATATTCAAGGCTTTATACATTTTCCATTCATTCTCTTAATGATAACTCTATGGCTAGAATTTGTGCATTAACAAAGATACTGATGCCCCCTAATCCCCCTGTTGAATAATTATGTTTGCTGTATGTATTAGCCACTTGCCATACCTGCTAGTCAACTCGATGCAATAGGTGGCATGATACATAAATGGGATGTAAGAGGTGGGTGTGAGAGAAACTCAATGGATTTATTGGAAAATGAACTAGTTCCACTTGTTTCCTTTATATCAGGGGTGTCAAAGATACAGACCACTTAGCCCCATCATCCAGCCCCCTGTCCCCAGACATGTCCCTACCTGCAGAGGTGTGCGTTTGCAGTAGCAAAAATAGCAGCAGGACAAATTTGTGCTGCTGCTATTTTTGCCACTGAGCACACTGCACATGTTCACTTGGTGCAGAGCAAAATACCTCATTTTGGACAAATTGCCCTTTCCCTGCTTAACGTGCTGGGCACGCAGTTTGTGGTGCCAAAAACTGCACGTGCCTGCACATCTGGAGCCAGCCCCTAGGTTCAAAGTTCATCCATAACACTGCTGGACCAGCCTCACATGCATGACCCAGGACCTGTACTGCACACAGCACCCATGCAGGGCTGGTCCAGGATACGTGCCCCCATGCAGAGTCTGCTCCAGATGGTCCAGGACTTGTGTTGCACTTGGCAGTTGCCCTAGACCAGTGTCCGAAGTTAACAAGTCAGAAGAAATATCACTGAATTAGAGCAGAAGAAATAACATAGCTTGAAGTCTTGTCTTGGGACTAAATGAAGTAGACTCAAAAATCAGAAACAGTATTGAAATGCAGTCAATCAGAAGCAAGTATTGCTGTGACATGTCATTTGCTCTTGAAGGCTATCCTCTAGCATTCTCCTCTCACAATGCTCCACTGGCTATTGCACAACTTGGAAACTTTCACTTTTGAAATGGGTACAAAAGCAAAACCTACTCCCAAGTTAGGAGAGAGAATGGAAGGCAGCAACCAATAAGCGTGCATATATGTGCATACAACTGCATAAATGTGATGGGGAGGACAGTTTTGTCTAAGGGCACGTTTCACAAAAACATTCAAGGAACTTAGAGGTTATGCTGAGTTGATGAGACTAAAATTTTAAGGTCTCCTTGAAAGATCCATAGTGAACTAACTATACAGGACTTATTACACAGACAAATAGGCACATAAAACTTCTATTCTAGAAGAAAATGTAAATCCTAATCCTGTGCTGATGCCATATCAAACTGTATGATGCCCATTCTCCCCCACACATTTCCACTGACCTCACTCATGCTGGTCTGCTCAGGATAGCTGTTAGTCTCTATTTTACTTGTCAGCTGCCCATCTCAGTATGTTGTTTCTAGTTGTATGACACTGATACCCTGTTCTGTAAGCTATTAACTCCTTAGACTCCCCTTTTCTGGGAAATATTTTGAGAAATGTTTTGTGTAAAGATGGCTTAAAAATGAATTATAGTATAAAATAAAAGTAAGGGGAAAAGGATTTTTTTTTAAACTGGGAAACATTTTGTAGAATGTATTTTGTAGAATATTAAAACCACTTGTAATCTCTGTAAGCAGTTCTGGGTTGTACACTGTAGCCAAAATTTAGCAATTTTCAAAACTATCAACTCCATTAGGTTGATGTGCCCAAGGCAATTCAGTAACCACCAGATGATGAAGTTTAGTAATGCTTTTAAACCTTTGCATAATATTTGATATGGCTTTACTTCCAAACTGTTTAAAAGCATACTATTATAAAAGCATAAAGATTGCAGACATGTCTGCAACACAAAGTAATACATAATATAGTAGTTTACGACAGGCTGCAAGGAGAAAAACAAGAAGTTCTCCATAGCTTCATATCCTCTCCCTTCCCCCAACCAAATATTTATCTCATCTGAAGGAACAGCATACCTTGGCTGAAAAGAATCAAATATACCATGCGATTCTACTGAAGTTGCTGGCTTAATAATGCTGTTTGTTTTCAGCTCTTCACTCCAAATTAGTTACCATCTGCTTCATCTCAATTGGGATCTTTGTGTATTCTACCTCCTACAAAAAGGAATGCTATGTATAAATGCAGCACTTGGGAGGTGAGGGAATCCTTGCTGCAGGAGAAGAGAAAAAAAATGTCTCTGCTTGGTTATAACCATTTGCCTTTTACCATTTACTCAGACTGCAGAAAAGCAAGCGAGTTCAGGTCATTTCCTGACTAACACTGCAAGTTAGAACAAAAATACACATTCTATTAATCTTTAATAGAACTGCCTGCAGACTAAAAGCCCAAGCAGGAATGATACAGTATTTAAAATAAATAAATAATAACAAAAAAAATCCAAGGACACTGGATCTGCTTACCTCACTCAGCTCTGCAGAGGAGTCATTTCCATATTTCATAGCAACTCCAGAATTCATGATTACAGTTTTCAAGGTTTGGCTCTTTCTACAGATTTTAATGTTTCCAACCTTTGCTCAATGGATTCAACACTTCATTCTCCTCCAAGATTTTTCTGTCTTGCACATTTTGCTCTAGACAGTCATTTTCAGTCAACAATTATACAGCCTAAATTAATGATGCAAGGGCTCCTAAAACAGCCTAATTGGTTTTCATTTCACAAACAATCCATTCCTGCAAGAGACTCATTAACACTGCAGAGAGCACGATCGCAGAGAATGCAGACAGACCGTAAAGATCTCTTCAATACTAAAATTGCCCAAGTCCACGTGAAATCTATGATTCAGCTCTGCCTTTAGTTTTATTTTGCCCTTTTTCCCAGCTAGCTTTGAGGGCATCTCCCATAGGAGTTAAATGTACTGGGAACTATTTCATGAGCTTCACACAAATTCACTGCAAGAACACAGAGTGCTGCTAAGTCTTCAGTGAAGGGGAAGAGAAGCAGAGACAAGCCGATGCTGCACTTCACGCTAAAGTTTCCTCTTCCACTGAGCCTGGAGTTGTAAGTGGTTTATGATCAAACACAGCTGTCTTGCTGCTGGCTAAAGGGAGCATGGAAGGGGCGGTTCTAAAGGAGAGAGTGGGTGGGAGGGAGGGAGAGAGAGAGCTACAGAGAGTTCATTTTGGAATTGCAGGCATCTTTCCAGCCTTCTGTATACATGCTATATGCAAAACTATAAAGCAAAGTAAGCAACAGGAAAAGCCACCTAGATAACCATGAAGTGAATTCACATTCCCTACTCTCACAAGCAATTAAATTTGCTTCTTTGTATTGTTTTAGAAAGTCTTAAACAAATCTGATAGCTCTATTACAAAGACATAGATCTGACAGGACAACAATTTTACAAAAGATTAGGGCAAATACCAGTATTACCAAATAAAACAAACAGTAAAAACACCTGAATTCAGCATCTAACTAGTAGTAAAGAAGAATCCTTAGGACCATGGATTCTTACAAAGAACGTGCTGATAGGCCAGACAACAATCTTAATATATGCCTTGTCTTCCCGGCCTCCTCCCCTTCCCAAAGTCTATGGCTGACCTAAGCCCTCTGTTCACCCCAAATTTACTCTGCTTTGCTTGGCTGGAAAGAACTGCTGAAAATCAGTAGTGTCCTAGCACCAGTGGTTGACGCCTGTCTGATCACCTGGAGTAATTAATCCACAATACTTTTAAAGTATCAACTCCTATAAGAAGTGTTTCTTAGTGAAGAGTAAAAATAAATCCATAAGCCTGTGACACAATCCTTGCATATCTGGCAAATGCATTTATAAAGGGAACAATGCTGCCAAGAGCAGCAATGGGAAAATCAGCCTCTGCTCAAGCTTTTTAATCATAGGATCAATTATAATAATTGGATACAAAGATAATTCCTGTTAATGACACTGAAAAGCTTATAAAGATGAAAGACAAAAGGTATTGAAAACTCTAATACCTAAACTTTTTGGTATGGGCACTGCCTAGGGTAGATTAGGATCTGGGGATTCCCCCCCAAGACCTGGCAGACATAGCTACTTTAAGTACAGTTTTAGTATACTGACTTACTCTGGCTCTATCTTCCATGCCATATAATTTTCCTAATTTTGTATTCTAGTACATAATGTCTTTTCTTGCCCCTATCTAAATGAGACCTACTCTGTCTTCCACCTAAATTTTCTGTACTCTTTCCTGTCATTTGAAATTTATTTTCTCTGTGTCATCTCAACCGCCCAGTCAATGGCCTCAGCATTCTCCTGTGTTCCTCCCAATGTAGCCAAGCATCTGTTCATTTGCACTTTCCCTCAGCTGTTGATAATAGGCGGCACTGCTCTCTGCTGGCAGAATGTTATTGCAGCACAGCAAGGAACAAGAGGGGAAAACAAACAGAAAGAGTGAGCTTTCCCGCTGGCAGCAGCCCAGCAGCTCTGCATAGAAAGGTGACCTCTGTAAAGCCTGGCCTTTCTGGAAGACTGAAAGACACAGAAGTATTGAGAAATATATGCTCTTATCTTATTGTCCACATCAGTTATGATTATGAATATTACTTACCTGCAGACTATAAGACTAGATGGATTTTCTTCTGGGAAAACAATGAGGCCTGACAGTGAATTACCATAAACTATTTTTGGTACACTGCAAACCTTGACTTATTTAGATTTCAAAGTTCACCTTCTATTTAACTTAAATTAAACCTGAGTGGAAGTTTAGAAATAACTGTACCGTGAAAAAGTAAAATTCACAGCGAAGACCTAGACTTTATCCTCACCCCTCATCCTTTAACACTATTATAATTAAAGCTGAAACATATTATTCTTTGCAGGATTACCACTCCCCACCCACAAAACATACCCCAACTGGTTGAGATAGGAAGATATGGCTCAAACCATCTTTGTATTACTTTCTTAGCTGGTCTTTCTGCACTAGTGGTTGTCTAGGCATTGGTTGAGAGATTGACACATGACCCTATAATCCAGAAAAGCAGCTTTGGTACAGTAGTATATGCATATGACACACAACTTTCAAAACATTTTTCAAAGATTCCACACTTTGTGCACCCAAATACTGCTAATACTCTTATTCTCTTGCTTTCAAGTGTTGCCAGTTATAAAGCTGAAAAAGATTAGGAATTATACTTGGGGGAAAAAAACCAAATAAATCAACACTGGAATTCAAATACTTTCAGACATGCTCAGGGACAACAGAAAATTCAGCCAAAAAAAAAATCCAACTAAAAACGAATGCGGGGCTAAACCAAACACTTAAACTATATTTACATTTGTCCCAGATGACTCTTGGTAGTAATGGTGGAACGCTGCACTTAGATGATATAAAATTACGTGACCTCTGAACTATAAAAAGGAAGCATGAGCAGGGAGTAAATGGAGCTACACTGTTATCAATGGTGGCAGATAACAGAACAAGAAGCAGTGGTCTCAAGTTGCAGCAAGGGAAGCCTAAGTTAGATGTTAGGAAAAACTCTCTCACTAGGAGTAAAGCACTGGAACAGGCTGTGGAATCTCTGTCCTTGGGTGATTTTTAAGACCTGGGTAGACAAAGCCTTGGCTGGGATGATATAGGAGGAGGTTGGCCGTTCTGAGCCAGGGGTTGGACTAGATGACCTCCCGAGGTCCTTTCCAACCCTAAGTTTCTATGATTCTATGATTTTGCTTCATTTTTCATGTAAAAAGGTACTTAGCAATTCTCAAGGGTTTTTCACTGTGTTCTAAGGACAGAACTAGGGGCCCCAAACTAGAAAAGATGCATGTACCTGCTTCGCTTTGTGCAGTCAGTAGCCCCACTAACTACTCATGTTGTAAAGTTATACAGGTGGTTATATCTTTGCAGGATCAGAGCCTCAAGTTGCAGTAAGATTAAATAAAAAGCTATATTTTGATCTTTAATATGGAAAATTGTTCTAGCATGGAAATTACTATATTAATTCTAATGGCAAAGAAGTATGTTTTGGCAAAATTTAAAAAAGCTGTGTCAAAATTATCGTGAGTTATAAACATCAAAAACCATTCTGAAATTAAGCACATGAACACACCACAGCTAGTCACTATCTCTTTCCAACTTTCCACGTAGAATCACAGAATCATAGAAGTCAGGTCAAAAGGGACCTTGTAGATCTTCAAGTCCAACCCCCTGCCTGAGCAGGAGAAAAACTGGGCTCAAATGATCCCAGCAGGTAGGCATCAAGCCTCCTCTTGAAGATCCCCAGGGTAGGAGCCAGCACCACTTCCCTGGGAAGTTGGTTCTAGATCCTAGCCGCCCTGACTGTGAAGTAGTTCTTGCGGATGTCTAATCTAAACCTACTCTCCAACAACTTAAGACCATTATTCCTTGTTATGCCAGGGGGCGCTAGGGGAAACAAGGTCTCTCCCAAATCCTTCTGGTCCCCACTTAGTGAGTTTATAGACGGTCACCAGGTCCCCCCCTCAGCCTTCTCTTGTGAAGGCTGAACAGGTTCAGGTCCCGCAGTCTCTCATTGTAGGGTCTGCCCTGTTGTCCCCAGATCATGTGGGTGCCCCTCCTCTGGACCCTCTCAATGTTGTCCACATCCCTCCTGAAGGGGGGCGCACAGAACTGGACACAGTACTCCAGCTGTGGCCTGACTAGTGTCGCGTAGAGGGGGAGGATCACCTCCTTGGCCCTTCTTGAGATGCACCTGTGGATGCGCGACAAGGTCCAGTTAGCCCTGCCAACTGTGACCTCGCATTGTCGGCCCATGTTCATCTTGGAGTCGCATAAGTAAACAGCCTTGAAAACTTTTTTATATAAGTACATTTTAAGATATAAAGGCTAGTAAAGCAAATATATTAATGCTTTTTTTTTTTTTTTTTTTTTTGGCGTGGACAGTTCAGTGCAAGGTAGATTAGAGCCTTATGTCAAAAGGTACTTACAGCCCTGTAACAGGACCCTTAATCCTGTTCTCACTTATTATTAGCAACAGGACTTTTTTGTTTTCAATTTGTCATTGACTCTTAACAGAGACAGGATTCAGTAACAAGTGTTCATGTAAGCAGGCTGCCCTCTTCTGGCTGATTACAGCTTAAAAAACATGCAGCATCCTTCCATAGATAAACTGACAACAAAGCTCTCCTTTTAGTGTTAAGTATTAGAAAGCAGTGGTCACCAACCAGTGGATCTTGATCCACCAATAGATCTTGGAGCCTCCTGGAGTCAATCCAAGGCTAGGGTGGGGGGCTGAGTGTCCATGTGTATGCACACACACATCCCAACCCAGCAGGTCAGTCCGTGGGAGAGGGAAGGGGTGGAGACTAGATCGAGTCCCCTGTAGTGAAGGACAGTGCAGCAAAGCAAGAGCACAGGTAAGTTGAGTGGGGCCCTGCCTGGGTGTGACTTGCCTGCTGGGGAGGTGTGCCCCCAAATAATTTTTTCCCCTCTGCCTTGATCTGCACCCCCCGCTTCCTTCCCCACAGACTTACCTGCCAGGAGGGTGGGGGTGGGGGTGGCAGCGGCACACAGTATATCTTGAGTTGCTTTTAACTGCCAAAGGTGATCTCCTACTTGAAAAGGTTGAAGACCACTGTATTAGAGCATTTGCTTCTGAAAATGTTAGACCGGGGTGGGCAAAATGCGGCCCACAGGCCAGATGCAGCCTGCCAGCCTATTCTATCTGGCCCATGGGGCCCCTAAAAAAAATTTAGAAAATTAATATTTGGCTACCCCTGGCTGCCTGTCATGCAGCCCTCGATGGCTTGCCAAAACTCAGTAAGCGGCCCTCCGCATGAAATAATTGCCTGCCCCTGTGTTAGACCAAAGTTTCTGGTCCTACAATAAAGTGCAGACACCAACTTTATTATGTAGAGATAATACCTTCCCCAGAGTAATCGTTAACTTTGATCTCCCTTGTAAATTCATGATTATGGTATCACAGTTTTTTCAAGTATCTTATTATTGACATCCAGACCATGTTTCAAAGTTTTTGAATAATTAAAAGATTTGAAAATGGCTCTGCTTTGAAATTTTTATGAATGGTCTACCATTTCTTCAGTGCAATAAAACCACATCAAATCCCAGAAATATAAAACCTATGCAGCTTTAATTGACCACCCCCAGGCAGCCTCACTGCTTTTAATCCCTATGCAGTGCTCAAGTATGGTACCGTGGTGATAAGAACATTATAAATGCCAAAATACATTTTTACATTGATTTGTGCTGCAGGCAACCTTCAAGGGCAAAAACCAGTAAATTCTTTAAGAAACTGTCAAGCTTTTTTACTGCTATGCAGAGGAAGGACAGTCTTGTGGGTCAAAGAATTCCACAGGGGCCTATGGGCTTCTATTTCTGGTTCTAACATCATGCTTGTGTGCCACCAGAGACTATTTGCTTACAGTCTCTCTGACTTGGCCCCTCAGCCATAAAATAGGGATGATAACATTTCCTTTCTCTCAACTTTTGTCTAATATTTAGATTATATACGACAGGACCAAAAAACCTGTTTTAATGTATATTTATATGCTGCCAAACCTATTAGGGTCTTGATCTCAATTGAGGCCTGCCATAATGTAAACAAAGGGCACTAGCAACTAACAGGACATGTCTAGCAGTCATGGAAGCTGATGGAGAAAGAAGTATGCCAATAAAGCCAAATGCTATAAAAATCAAACATAGTAAGCTGAGCTACTGGATGTTCACAATGCATTGTCAACATTGAGTGTCTTCTACAACCAACACGCAGTTTCACTGACAAGTTCTTCCCATAATTTTAGAGCTGCTCAGGGAGTATGAAACTTACCTAGTCGTCATCATTAATTCAGCTATTTCTGCTCACTTAATTTATTCATCTGACCACACTATTCCTATTTATTTATTTTTTTAAAGATCTTCAGAGGGTATTATTTTTAGCCTATAAAAAAGAAATCATATTTATTAAATGCAGAGGGATATTTGTTGGAGAAATCTGTGCAATGTGAAGTTTTGTTTCTACCTAGGAGAAAGTGTACAATCTTTGAATTCTCCTTTGCCTGACAAAGCGTGTTTGGGCTTGAAAACTTGCAAATAAAAAAAAATATTTGTTGCAACTATCTAGTTGGTCTATTAAAAGATATCGCCTCTACCCCAAGAGTGTTGTCTGCCTTCAATGTATCCAGATCTCCCTTCGAATTTTGACACATTTCCTGCAGATGTTGCCTTTGTGTCATCTCTGAAGAACTAGTATAGTAGATCAACTGAAGCAGTGTAATTCTTCTTGAACAAGATCCAACTTCCCCAACTTGTGTTACCTTCTAATTTTGAAATTTTTGTAAACTATAAAAAATTTTACTGCTGTGGGAATTTTACAAGGGTTCCCACTCACAAAATCCCTCAGGTATTGGAGTCATCCACAGGCACAACAGTCACTGCATGTGAAGATGTTTCCTACTGTTCTTGTTTTGTCAGATGTTAAGTAAAAACTGCAGCAAAAACAGCTATTTGTTAAATGTAAGTATACATATGCACATAACCCCTCCCCTCCACACCATACATAGTAAACAAGTCAAAAAAGAATTCAGGCAAGTGATTCCACCTTGCACATAATATGAATGATCAGTTGATCAAAACTCCAGCATGCATGAAATTAGAGTTTTTCAGTTTGCCCTGCCTAGTTATCTTTATAATTGAAATGTTTCAATGTGAAATCCACTAAACACAGCTATTTCTCATATTAATACTCCTTTTTAAGGCAGCACCTTGCAGTCACAAATAGTTTATCCATTCAACATAACACAAACATTATTAAGAACCACCCCCAAACACCACAAAACCATATTGGTGTACGATGCAGTTTTCACATTGGCACAAAATATGCAGCTATCCTAGAATCAGTAGGCTGCAGTTGCAGAAGAAAGTCCTAGCTTGCAGAAAGTTAACATGGAAGAGAAACTTGGAATGGGAAACTCAATACCTGAATAAAATTTCCAGAGCAATCTTTATTCAGCAGCCCTAATGCACTGATTTAAAAGGGACTCAAGGACACTGGAAAGGACAGCAGTCTCACTTTGATGCAAACCTCAATGCTACCAAAGGTTACTGATTTGTATCAAGAGAAGAAGTCCTCAAATCTGAAGAACACAAGTTCTGTCCCTTCCATCACACAATCTTGATTAGTCTAAAATGGATACTGTCTAGAATAATGGGATTTCCAAACAGCACTTCAATCACAGTTCCCCTCACCCTTTCACCCCCTTGAAATACTAAATTCACTTAAAATGTCATGTCCTTGACCATAGCAATCTTCTTTTCATGCTCCAATATTTATTTCACCACTCCATTCACCAATCTGTCAAAATCAACAGGCCCTTGCTTTCTGTCATTTCATCCACAGATATCGGATTCTACCTGACCCCAGAATGCCTTAAAAAAGGCAGAATGACAGACAAAGCACTAGGGCACTGATGTAGGTCTGTAACACGGTTAGGGACCTTTCTGAGAAGACAGTAATTTCTTAACTCCCTTTCTCTCAAAACCACCTCATCTCCATTTTAGCAAACTTGCCTCTAAACTGCCTAGTGAACCCGGCCCTTCACATCTATTACTTTTCTTTTGCTCTTCCCTTCTCTCTCTTCAGTTTACTTACTTTACTCTCTCCTTGTTTCCCAGCACAAAATCTCCCTGTATTAAACTTCCAGTCTCATCTTGTTTAACATTCTTGCACACTAATGGCTTGTACAAACATTTAGGGCATTTTTACATGTGCTTCTGATGTGGCACTGGGAGCTTTTAATTAGCAAGCTACACTAACTAAAATCACCCGCATGTCACGTTGCATCAGTGGTCCAGCATGTTGCTGGGCTGAGAAAATGGTGGCAGCGTGCTTTGAACAAAAGCATATCATACATGTTTTAGTTCAAAGCACATCACTGCCATTTTCCCAGCATGGAGACGCACTGTGCTGCTGGGACACATGCTCCAGCAGACTCAATTAATGAAGTTGGGGCAGGTTCCCCCCCCCGCATGTGTGCAAGTGCCTTTAGTTTCTCCTAGGAGAATGGCTGTTCTCCAAGGAGAAAACACAAGTGTACAGATGTTCAGGCTTTTTCTCCCAGAGTAAAAATGTCCAGTCCAGGAAACAAAAAACCTGGGAACAACCAGGGTTAAAGCACTCCCAAAAAAGTTTCTCCTGGATAAACAAATGTCTGCATGCTGTTGGCATTCTAACAAATATTTCCTCTCCTTCTTTATTTCCTTGCAAAGAACTGTACCTTACATATCTCCAAGTGTGTCAATTATTTGCAAATTAAATTCCTCCAAAACTTCTATCCTATTTACATTCTCTTTTTTTCTCTGCAAGAAAGCTTTCTAACTTACTTGGAGATCAGGAAGATTTGCCTCTTCTCCCACCCTTGACAATCTCTCTTGCTTCTTCCAGTCACTAACACTGAGGTTTATCACCTGCTTTCTTCCTCATTCCCATCCCCTTGGGCTTCCTAACCTTTCTTGGCTCCACTCTTCTTCTCCTCCTTCTATACCTATCACTGACTTTTCACCTTTTCCATGAAATAAAACCATGTATGGATCTCTCTCATTCTTGAAGAAATACACTGCTCTTATTCCCTTCTTCCTTTCACTTTTAAACACATCAAGCAGGCAATTTACACTCAGAATCTGGATTCCTCTCCTCTAACTTCCATCCGGATATACTCTGTCATCTCCAGTATACTGAACTCCTTATATTTTGCACATACTTAAACATACCTTGCCTTAATCAGCAACAAGCTCAGCACGTTCATCTGAATAGAACAGAGTCCTCTTGCACCTCTTCCCTACTCAAAACCTTATGATCTTTATCTGGCATGTTATCGTAACTTGGCTTTACAAAAATGCCTTTTTCTAGGTCTCCTCCTACTTCTCTTGCCAATCCTCTATGACTCTTTGCAGATCTTCCTGCCTTTTTCCAGTTCTCCCAGGGACCACTCCTATCTTTATGCCAGAAACTCACAAATTTACTTCTCTCCATCCAAACGCCAGACCCCAGCCTCTCTTCCCAATACTGCATCTTCCAAATGCTTCACAAGAGAGCTGGTTGGAAATATTCTGACACAACAAAGTTTGGTTGAAGGCTGCCATTTCATTGAGCCTGGAACACTCATTTGAAACAGTTTACGTTTGATGAATTTTTACCAAATCTGAGATGGGGTTCCAAGGGAGCTCTATGTGGGTTCCTAGTAGGTCTTTCCCAGGGCGAGAGATACTGGAAGCCATATAGTCCCCAGCCCTGGGGGACACTTTTCTGACAGGTCTGCACCAAAACCAGAAACTCCAAGAGTCTCTTTCCCATCCTACCCTGCCTCAGCAGTTATGCCAGTCTACATGATGATCTCATAAAATCTTCTATGCCCTTCTACCATCCCTCTCTCCACATACAGAATGCTCTTCTTAAGTTTGATGGAAGTTTGATTGTACCTTAGCTTCTCCACCAAAAGAGCCACTTCTTCTCTCCAAATACCCCCTCCAAATTCAAGTTAACTCACAGCACCCCAGCATCTCAGGATGCTTTCCACCTCCCTTCAACCCCGCTACTCCCCACAGAGTGGGTGGGTTAGCTTTAGCCCAAGCTGTCTGCTCCAGCCAAGTATGGAGACATGTTCTAGTGCCCCCCAGCTTCTGGCCTGGGCTACTGCTGGCATGTGGCTGTATTTCTGAAATCAAAAGTGAATGTATGTCTGTTCACTTGTTTAACAGTTCAATCTACACAGCTTAGACCAGTGGTTCTGAACTTTTTTCAGTAGATGTACCCCTTGGTCTCAGAGTGAGACTTCACATACCCCCTTTCAATGGGAAATTAATTTTTTAGGCCCTCTGACCTGTGTTAGACAATGTATGAAATATATCTCACGTACCCCTTGATGAGGCTTCCTGTACCCCCTGGGGGTACGTGTACCCCTGGTTCAGGATCACTGGCTTAGATTAACCTGACTTTTTTCACTGTCTGTACTTCAGCCCATGGGCGCCAAAAAAAACTTGAGCAAATCTTTCTATTCAATTCCTCTCTTCCCCCTGCCCTTTCTCCCAAAAAACTCCATTTTTATAATGATGTGCGCTAGCCTCATTGAGTAAATGCATAATCTCACTGCTACTATCCTTCTCTTTCCTGTTCTTCTCTGCCATTGTGTTATGTACAGTATTAGTTTTTAGGTTCCTGATTTATCTGTCAAAAAGCACCTAGCACTTTTTGGGTGCTGCTAAAATAAGTTATATTTTCCTTTTCCCCCTTTCATACTGTGCAGGCATGTGCACATCACACATTCAGTGTTCATGTAAAAAATCAGCTTCAACCAATAATAGGCACTTAACACCTCTTTAAACATGCATGGAGCAGTAAAATTCAGTGTCTCACCTCTCCTGGCCCCCACGTCCCCTCCCCAATCACTGCCCTAAAATTGTAGCTTCAAGTTGGTAAAGTAATAGGAAATGCACAGCATAAGAAATTGGAGCTGGCCATTTAGCTTAAGGGCACAGACCTCACTCAGGCATATCAGTGGGGTTCTTATTACATTATGAACTCTACATAGAACAGAAATTGCCCTTCCTGAAATTCAAAGAGTTTATTTTGATTGCTTCCAACAATGATGAAAAGCAGAATTTACCAATACACTGCAATATGGCTATTATCATAATCTGTCTCCCTGCTGAGGAAGTGACACTGCTTTTGTACACCAAAATGAAGCAATCACACTGAATTTTTTCTTCACAAAATGGAGGTGGGGGAATAGAGAAAGAGACAAAGAGAAAGATGGCATATAAAGGACCACTCATCTCACCAGCAAAGGGGCATTTCTCTGGCACTGACACCCAAACCGTTCTTAAAAGCAGCTGGGTGGCCAACCAGTCATTCATTATCAACCCCACAGAACACAAATGAGTAAGAGTTAGCATCACAGTCTAGTAGAAGCATTGTATGCTGTCTGAAGTCCATTCTCTTGGGCTGGTAATAACAAAATACAATTTGCAGGCCCAGGATGGTAAGAGGTCCCTGGACAATTTAGTTGTGGTACTCATACGCTCCTAAAAATGCCATGACAGCTCCTCTTTGGTTTATACCATATGCTTTCCAAGGGGCTTGAAAGTGTAGCAAGGATTGTTGATCTACTGCTCCAGAATTACTGAATGCTATGGAAAAGCTTTCTAAGAGTCCAGTTTACACTGAAAACAATAAGCTTTTCATTTATTCCTAGAATTCCCATGCCCAGCATAGTGAAAGTAGAAAGGCTATTGTTTTAGCATACTATTCTAAATATACTATTGTTTTGTTGTGTTTTTTAAAAAAAACAATTGAGAGTTCATGTAGACTGCCCACTAGCAACAGCAGATGAGACTGGCCAAGCAGTCCGTGCTTTAAGAACGAAAGAAAGAGCTTGGTTTTCCAAACAAGGGCTATTGGTTGGAAGGGTTAAAAAATATGAAGTTGTGTTCATGGTTAGGACAGAAATTACTACTACTGTAGCTATTCTGTACTCTTTTTGGCCAACTGAAAACCAGGAGGTTAACATTGCTACAAAAGTATGATCCTGGGCCCCAATCTCATCTTAATCGCCTATGTAATGCACAGCATCAATACAGAATTATTTAGCTGTACAGGCAACCCCCACTTAGTGCTTTTAAATAGCTTTCTGAAAAACCAAGCGTTAAGCAAAATGAGTGTTAAGTGAAACCAAAAGTATTCAATGACCCAAAATGGCAACCACAATTATTTTTAATGACCTAAGATAGCGACTGTGAGTGTTATAACAAAACTTGCTGAGTGCTAAATGAAATCAGGTATCGATTTAACATCAGCATTACAGCGAAATAGCGCTAAGCAAAAATGTTAAGCGGAGGTTGCCTGTATGATGATGGTGCTGGCTCAGTCTAACAAGCAAACTGCCCTCGATTTTAGTCAAGTGGAAATATAAAAAGTTTGGAAAAAAACAGATCTGAAACTTTGGATCCAAGGACACACCTTCCTCCTAACTAAGAGAAAACGAGTGAGAAACGTGAACCAAGGTTTCTAAACAGCAGTCAGAGGGAAAGTCAAAGCCACTGTAATTAAATTAAATTAGAAGGCTCAAAGCTGTTCTGGACTCCTTGCCTCTTTCCACTTATACAAATACACACATTTATACACACTATCTTGTTTTTTAACATACAATTACTACACTACCATTTTACACTACACTACTACCATTTTAAAAGAATGGTCAAAACCCACTATCTTGTTGCATAGCACCTACATTACTTGCCTATAAAGGATATAATTTCACTGTCACGTAAAATATCCAATTAAAAGCCTCAGTTAAGAGTATCTATTAAAAGACCACTTGAACAAATGTGCCTGGTACTAAACCTTGTTACTTGGGGCTCTGATCATTTACAGAGGGAGAGAATGACAGGATGACCTTTCAAGCAACACACAAATACAGTATCAAAAATTTTAAAAAGAGGTTTTGATGTAGTAATATACCACAGAGAAGAAAAAAGATATCAATATGCTACAGAAGCAAGTTCTTAGAGTTTAATATTTTCTTCTTCTCCATCTATATTTCTGTCATGATCCAGTAAATTCAAGACAGAAAAAAATCTACATCCCACATAACACAGATGAGCCCCGGCAGATGTAATCTACAACCTCCGTTTTTAATTTATATGAGAAAAATGAATGACTGAGTACTGCTAGAGGGAAATAAAAGCCAGGGTCAAATAAACACAATGAATAATCCTATTACACCTGATATCCAGCTCCACACAAACAAACACCATTACATATGCTGGCCTGGAATCAAAGACTAAAAAACCAAACTGCTTCTCCCATCCCCAAACAAACATACAAACACTCGTCAGACAAAACCATCTTTGTGTCTGCTTTCAGCCGAACCAAGCTTGCTCAATCCATATTCCTATAATCAATTTTCATCTTAATAGAATCTTCACTTTCTAATTTAAACCTAACAGAATAGAAATGTTACTACACTGGAACCGCAAGCACAAAAAGAAGTAATTTCTTGGAGAGGTACTTTATAAAAAGCAGGCTCTGTTGTCCAGATTGTCAGATTTCTCTTTGTCACTAGCTTGCCCCTATTTAGGCAGGTTTCACTAGAAAGTATTAGATTAATATTCAAACGTAAAGCCTATAGTAGCATACAATGGAAATGGGAGAGTGTGAGGCAGACAAAAAGAGACAAGTGTGTGCTGGGGGGTGGGCAGCTCCCACTGATGCGTGTTTCCCCAGATCTGTGCACGGGGTGAGGGCAGGTTGCTCACTCGGAGATGGGGGTGGTGCTGGGCTCTTCCTGGCAGGGGGATTGGGTCAGGCAGGTGTACAGCAGTGAAGCTGGGCGAGGGGCTACAGGGGGGCTACAGCCATGCTGTAGCCCCCCACCCCCCCGCTCTCAACACTGCTGCCCACCCCCAATGCAGCCTCGGCCCAGCCCCCCGCCTTGGGAAGAGGCCTGTGCCACCCCTAGCCCCAAGCAAACAGCCTGCCTTTGCCCCATTCACAGATATGGGGGGGCACATACCCCCCATGCTTCCCTTGGCAGTGCATGCAGCACCAGAAGCCACCACCCCACACCTCCCAGACGAGCCGCTCGCAGCTCTGGCCTGTGCCCTGATCCCCCCCACCGGCTGTGCAGTGCCTGCCCCTGCCACAGCCCCAGCCCCAGCCCCAGCCCCATTCCCTCCTCACCATGAAAGCCTCAATCTGCTCCTCACCTTCCTTCTCTCATGCCTTTTACCCGCCACAGACTTACTAGCCTGATGTTGCTCTCCAAGCTGCCAGGCTGCATATCAGCAGTCAGGTTGGTATCGGCTGATATGGCACATTAATAAACTGGCTGTCAGTATCAGCCCAAAAAATATTTATTGATGCACCCTTAGTACAAATATTTAAAACCTGAGAGGAACTTGCATAGGAATGGAGAAAGGCCCATCTCTCTGTTCCTTAATAGCAAAATGAACCCTTAAGACTCCAGGACCAGCCCCAGCTAGAGGAAGCTGATGCAGGGGTCACAAAGCAACTTCAGGATGTAGAAAAAGAAACCTGACCTAGAAGCAGACTGCCTGAAAAAACAGGGCTCCTAAATCTCCATACTCAGCGAGACAAACTAGATGTGGATTTGTGCCCCCAGAGCGTGCCTAAAATCAAAGGCAGTGCCAGGTCACTTTACATACAAAACAAGTCAAGAGCACATTGTGTCATTCAAAGTCACTCTCCCTCTACAGTAAATTGGGTCTCAACATTCTTCAGCTATCTTCTCAAAAGCTGAAAAAACAGATTCTGAAATTTGTGCCATTCTCATCTAGCAGCACAAACAATTGCAGGACCACAAGCAACTGCATCTAGGAGCACAAACAGCAAAACTTCAAACTCGCTGCTAATCAACAGGTTCATGATTGCACTGCTGTCAGACTTCTGATTACTCTTTAATAACCTATAAAACCAGTTAAAATACATTAAGCCTGCAAACACAACGTTATCTTTGCAGTCATTATTTAGCCTCCTTCTGCATGGTATAATACCTTATTTCCCTGGTTGCATACTATTTCATAGGACTTGCCCCATATTCAGTGAACAGGACAGAATTTTCTCAGGAGAATAAACGTACGTTTTGTCTGCTGGGTACCTGCCTCATTTATTGCAGAAGCAGGCAGGTATGCTGTGAATGAAGCAAAGGACTGCAGGAAGAGAAAATATGGGCCTCATAGATAAGGCAGATAAATCTTGTTCTGGAGTTATATTGAACAAGTCTCTGAAATCAAAGTTTGTATAAAGGGCCACTAACAGCATGCTCCTGATCTTCTGAGTGATCCTGTGGAAACAGTTCAGGGCTCATTTTTGCCCAGTACTTACATGGGAAGTGTGGACACTTCTCATCTCTGGCAAAAAGACAATTTGTTCTAGAGGAATAAGCACAGAGTTATAGTACAGGTTTCCCTTGCTTTATGCTGTACAAGCGTTCCTGGAAAAAGGCACATAACTCGAATTCGCATAAAGGGAACCCACTTTACAATGTAACAAATAGGGAGACGTTCCAAAACCTCAACTGTACTGACCCCCAGACCCATTTCTACCACTTTTACAAGACAATTTTGGTACTCACCAACAGCAGGCAGTTCACACAAGCACAGGGCACTATCATAATGGGGATGGCAACTACAGAAACACGTGTTGCAGACAATGAGTGAGGAGCACAGATCTACACAGGAGACTATATTTTGGTGCGCATCATTCCCACAATGCACCGCACAACGCATCTGACTGCAGGCTTCCACCACAGCAATCACATAAGACTGAATTTACCTCGCATATAACAAATTTTTGATATAAAAAGGGCCATCACATAACACCGAATTCGCACATATGGAACCCACATAAAAGTGAGGGAAACCTGTATAAGGAGCTGGTTTTTGGCTTTGCCACTGATTCACTGTATGGCCACAGGTAGGTTTTCTATCTTAATTTTCCATTTGCAAAGTGGCTGGTACAATGATTTGTTAACTTACTGAGAAGAGCGATTGATTGGCTATGAAGCCCTCCAACTTCTTTCAGTTACTATTTGTATTATCATAGCATCCAAGCATCACAGTCATAGGCCAGTACCACTAGACACTGCAGAAAGATAGTCTCTGCCCCTGAAGAGTTCACAATATAAGTATAAGAGGCAACAGATACAGACAGACAGGGGTGTATGAGGAGACAATAGTGGCCCCAGGAGAGGTATTACGCTGATAATAAAGACCAGGAGCAAATGAATAATTCTGTAATCGTTGTAGCTTCTGAATAAAGTGCAATAAGTAAACCAAGGCTCACTAACTGAATGCATAAAATAAATATTAAATAGATGCCTCATTTGCACAGTGCTATCCAAACTGTACACAAAATGAGGCACTGCTTCTTTGCAGACTGTGTGTGTGGCCATGTAATTAAAGACTTTATCTCACTGCTTTATGTACAAGTCACTGCTCTCATGCAACCCTAGTTTGAACAGTGTTTCCTGATTTCTGAGGGCTTGACCCTGCAAACTAATACCATTATTCTAATGTAATACATATGTGGTGGTAGCTCTTTTTTTTTTTAATAAAGCTTGTAAAAATAATAAAGTGTGTGTAATTTTAACTACCTACCCCCCCACCTTTATGTACCTTTGGTAGGATCTGAACTCTGAATCTTCAGCAAGACAACAGAGCTCAAGCTATCAAATTAACTGCATCAGCTGACAACAGAGGGAAAGCTGTTTGCCCAGAAGGCTGAACAGACCCCTGAAATGGTGCTAGGTTCAAAAGGTGACTGAAAAAACCCCAGTGAGGCAGCTAGGAATCGTGTTTCCCTGAGAAAGAGGTATCAGGTGGGACGATTTAGGAAAAACCTAGCCTGTTTCTCATGTGCACCTGAAGAAACTGCTTTATCAAGGGATTCTTGGTGCAGTGTTTCTTTATTTCGGAACTGGCATGGACCACATCCTTGGATGTTTGCATCTACTTCATTTTAGAATGCAGGCACACATCAATGACGACAAAGGAAATGAGGGATTTTTGGGGGTTTTTTTGTTTTGTTTTTTTAAGTCTCTCTCAACTGTACTCAATAGAGCATCACTGGAAGGGGAAAAAAGAACAGGACATTTTGCTTCTCAAATGTCAATGCTAGCTGCACTAAATTGAGGTGATGGGGCTTCTCAAAGAAGTCACAAGAATCTTTCCTAATGCATAGTGTTGGGAAATCTAAAATACCGTGGTTGTTACCAACCACAGATATTTACAGTTAGTTCTCTAGGAACACTCCCTTTAATAGGAACTTGGTGCCTACAAGATACTCCCATATTTATAAACAGCACATTTTGCTTTACCTGAAATAAACATAAGTAGATGGGGCTTTAGGCAAACACATACACATGCATAAAATATGGGAACAAGTTTCCAAAGAGACTCAGAGCTGAACACTTAATTCCATGTTAATGCTGTCTTTATGCTTGAACAGAACCCAAAAACATGCACAGAAAAAGTTAGTAACCATGTTTGAAAATTGGGCCTACCATGTGGCCACATTTACTGTTGATAGCTCTTAAGTGTACACATTGAAATCTTCATTATTGAAGGAATTCGACAAAGTGACCAGTAAAAATTCAATGCAAATAATTTTTCCTTTCTTTACCAAAAAGGTGTAACTTTCTGTATTTTTTTAGGAAATAATATTCAAAGCTAGTTTGCAAAGACTAGTTAAGCTGATCAAGTAACATATATATTCCTTAAAAAAATATATCACAAGCATCATTACTTCATAGTTCGATATAAGCTAGACAGGCAGAAGCAGTTGTTAGATGATGCAATGATGCAGTAACTGCATGAAGTACTCTTTGTGAGGCCTGATTTCAAGGATGGATAACATATCTTCTCCATCACTTGCTCAGACTGGCGAGACGAGCAACACAGTGAAAAACTCTGTTAGTTATATAAGCATGCCCCATGCCTCTCCTTCAGGGAAACTGTACTAGAGCTAGGGACAGACATGACACATAATCTAGCCATGCCCTCCTCAGCTCAGCTCCCTGCAGAAGGGAAGGGAGAGCTTGTCTAGCGCCTCCTGGCATCTAGCCTGAGCTACTGCAGGCATATATATGCCTGAATTTCCAGAGAGAATGTCTGTCCAGTTTCAAACCAGTTCAGCCTAGCTAGGTTAGACTAACCTGCAAATATTGAATCAATTTAAGCTCAGGCTTTTTGAATGTCTGTCCCTAGCCTCGGTGTCTTACAACCAAACAGGAGAATGGAAAGTAGGCAGAGTAACTGTTTATTTTCAGACACAGTAGGGCCAGCAGGCATAAGGGACAGGTTACATTAATCATTTTAATTCCAAGACAGGATGTGATATAAAAATAGAACCAAGACCAAGGTCTCCATTCACTCTTTTAAAAAGTGAACAAATTGCATCACATTAAGATATTGCAAAATGTCACTTTATGGTATGGTCAGCTTTCTATATTAAAGCAATACTAACTGTAATTGTCAAACATTTGGTATCTATATATCACAGAATAGGCAAACAGTTGCTCAGTATTCTGCACTAACAACCTATTAATGCCATTTTAGGCAGCTGTCCAGAATTGGCTGCATGGCAGTCTGAAATAAATTCAATCCTTAATGATAAGCTTGTATTTGTGATTGTGTAGATATAACCTATTTATATAAAATAAGCAATTAAAATTCAAGTCTGACAGATTAAAGGGACAAGCTTTCAAAGTGGAAAAGAAAAAAACACCTATTCACTGAAAATACAACACTAGTTGCTAGATAATTGTCTCTAATTTCAGATAGAAAATAAAAACTTTCTGAAATCAGCTGTTCTGTCTTCCATATTTGCAGTTCTCCATAGCATGGATTCAAGACAGGAATACTGCACTATGTTCTTTAAAACCGGGTGTGTGTCTTTTGAATTTAAAAAAAAAATATATATATATATATATATATATATATATATAAAAAAAATCTCATAGCAACCATTAAGTGTACTGATAGATGCTGAAGCTAACACTTCTCTGATTTGTTCTGCTATGGATCAACTGCGTCTATTTTTATAGACAAACTCTGCATACAGAGATAGTCTCTAACTTTAATACATTAATATAACTTTAACACATACTTACAAGCCTAAGTTTGGTCTAGTCATCTTATTTCTGTTACACAGAAAAGGTGTGCAGCCAGACACGGAAATATGGTAAAGACAGCCCCCTTTCAAATATTTGTGTGTAGATAACCAAATGCTGCAGGAACTGATGCTAATAACTCTCTAAATAATAGTCCCATCCCTCTTCCCCTGAATGGGTAACATATAGCATCCTTATGTGGAGTCAAGAGTGCTGTATCTCCTGCCTAAGATAAGATGTAAATACACAAGCCTTACTAAAGCAAGGTGGCCTTTGGCAGACTCTGTAAGCCGGTCTGGGACCTCAGTGGCATCAGAATGCTGACCAAGCTGAAAGTTTACAAAGCCATCATTCTCCCGACCCTCCTGTATGCCTGCAAAACCTGGACTGTTTACCAGCATCATTCCAGAAACTAAACCACTTTCACCTGTGCTGCCTGCAAAAGATACTAAAGACCAAATGGCAGGACAAAATTCTGGATGCTGAGGTGCTCTGAAGATCGGCTCTCCCCAGTATCCACACCCTATTGAAACTGGTGCAGCTAAGACGGGCCAGCAACCTTTCAAGAATGCTTGGCACTCTCCTGTCAAATAAAATCTTCTAAGGCAAACTGTCAAATGGAGTATGCTTTTACAGTGCACCAAAGAAGCAGTACAAGGACACCCTAAAGATGTCACTAAAGAGTTTTGGCACCGACCCAGAGTCGTGAGAGCAAATTGCTCGTGACTGTCCATCCTGGAGGTCATCAGTCCAGAGCAGATTACAGGTAGAGGCAGTGAGGAAGCATGTAGCCAGGAAAATGAGGACCTCTCGTGTCCAGTCCTCTTCGCTCTCCTACCCTTGATGCAGCAGATTGTTCAGGGTAAAGATTGAGCTCATAAATCACCTGCGTACCCATGAGACCTGGCCTCCAACCCCCTCCTTTCTCTTTTTTTTCTCTCTTTCTTGTTTTCTCTTTTATCCCTCCCTTTTTCTTTTCTGCTTCCTTTCTCTCTTCTCTCCCCCACTCCCAGCCGCTGGATGCGGTCATTTTCACTTGTGAAGGATGAACAGAACAAAACAAGCAGTCATAAAAAGTTCTAGAGGACTTCTCAAGAGTGATATTTGGTGTTGGATCTAATTTCTAACTTGGTTAACTGCTTCCTAGCTAAATTCTCCACCTCAAGTGCCAAGTGAAAAGTTCATTTTTCACATTCTATTCTCACCTGCTGTATAGTGCTTTTCCTAAACAGTTGCAGTATTTCAAAGGCGGTGTTCTAGTTATGCAGAAATTAATTTGAGTCTAAAATCTGCACTTCCATTTGTAATGCAGCTGGAGCTCTTTTGGAAGGGAAGATACTGTGTGCAGAAAGACTAACTTCCTTATGTAGTGTCTGCTTGTAAGGGAGTGATAGAAGGCTTTTTTTTGTCTTCACTTGCTCAGAAGTGGGTACCTCCAAATTTCTGAAATGCAGTATCCTTTTGCATGCAACTTTTCAAATATTAACACATGCAAATGACAAAACACAGATGTGGGATGTTATCCATATGGGTTTTATATGTGTAAATGCCATCAGGTGTGCTTGCAAGCGTGCTTTAACCACCTGGATCAACTTCCCATGCAGATAACAGAGCTGAAACTGATGCTGCTTGCAGATGTTAAATAAACAAACCCTCCCCCACCCAATGGTGCTTTACTTTAAACTCAACACATTCCCGCACAAAGCCCTGCACATACCCAGAAGCAGCAGCACGTTACTTCAACCCAGTTTACTCAACTTCTGTAAAGATCATGTGCTTCAATGGGGTGTTTTTAGAGATTTTATCTAAAGCTGACTGAATCAACTTTAGCTAAAAGCCAAAAAAACCCACACTGAAGTGCCTGATCTTTACAGATGTTGCAGAGGCAGGTTGAAGTAAAGCATTGCTGCTTCCAGTAAAACACTTTTTTTTTGCTTGGTTGGTTGTTTTTTTAACATCTGCAAACAGCCTGAGTGCACACTCACATAAAGAATCCAGCTGAGACAATATAAGAACACACTCAACTAAATGCATTATAAAGTCTTATTCCACAGTAGTCATTTATGAAAGGAAACATGGGAAAAAGAATCTAACTCATCCAAATCCCATTAGCTTATTAAGTTTGAGCATTACAACAAAAAGCTGTATTTTGTATCAAACTGTTGTTCTTATGGCATTTCCACAATGTCAGTTCTAATCCAAAAACTCACCCTTTCACTGTTTGGCTGAATTATAAGGAAGGATACACTAAAAGAAAACCAAGCCTATTTGGCCCTTCAGAAATAGCTTCCTGAAGAGTGAACACAGATAGATGGCTGCAAATATTTTATGTAGGAATGAATAAACACATGGATAACAAAGGTCAGACACTGAAATTATATAGGCAATAAAAATATGCAAATACCTAAAAACACTGCCTGACAAGGCTGGAATCTTGCTATAAATTGCCTATTTGCAAATACCTTTGTACCCAATTATACCATTAAGAAAACTTCTAAACGATTATATTCAAAGGAACATAATGGATCCTGCATACATGTATTGTTATATTTAAGCCAATGGCACTAATGGGTACTTCATCAATGGATGGTGATGATGTGTCAACCAACAGGCCAATGTCAGACAAAAACAACAGCATCCAGGTGAAGGGGTGAAAAGAGAAATATGGTCTTGCTATTAAACCTAGTGACAGGAAATAAAAAGAAGTGCTGCAAGATTTATGTATTCTATATAAAATGACAAAAGAATATCTTAGGAAATAGGGCAAAATATGAATGGGCAATAGAAACAAAGCAAAATGAATATATAAACATACACATGCAAGCATGAGTAGTCAGTAAGAGCTCGAAATCAGCTTGAGTTGTTGCTGTTGTTATTATTTAAATCATTTCTTGTAAGTGGTTTCTCTCAAAATATCATCCTCTTTTTAAATAGCTTCCAATCAAGAATAATAATGTCTTCCTTAGGGACATCAAAGTTCCATACTTCTAACAAAAGCTTGTAGTTGCTTGTCAAGATATTTGTACACACTGCAATAAAAATCAATCCATACTGCACCAGGGGACAAAAAGTAACTGAAACAAAAAGAGGTAAGATGCTGCACAGCAGGTATTGTATTTTTGTAAAGCTCTACAGAGTTCAAATGTTTTTAAAAATTCATAATGAATTTTTTTCACTTTGTAGAGACTGAGCTAAAATCTGGAGAAAGGACTACTGCCTCTACCATTTACAAACCAACTTATTTCATTGCTAAGAGTGACACAGGGCTTCTCTGCATTGACTGATAATTATTATACATGATATACAAGCATTCAGGGTTGCTTTCTGTCCGACTATATGGTGCTAAATCAAAAGCGGCTGTTGGGGGGAAAAAAAAAAGCAAAAAAATGAAGCAATAACATGATAAGAAAGGGGGGAGAGGGTGGAGAAATACCTCAAGGTGGCTGAAAACGTTGGGGCTTAAATTAACTGGAAAAGGCCTACCGGATTTGGCTTCACTGACCCGACTTGGCTTCACTGAAGTGAAATGACTTACCTGGCCAACGGTAGGAAAGCAGTCTAAGATCAACAGAGCACTGGACAGTTACATATTTACTGTCTGGGGTGGGGTAGTGGTCACTTTTCAAGGACTGTCCAACAGAGCAGGCTGACACAAAGAGGTTTTGCATTTTGGAGGAGCCTGAAGAAGTTGGGCCTTTATGGAGCATGGTAAACTCTAGATAGACATGCCTGCATACAGAATGTTTTACACAGCAAAAGGACAAGGATTTTAATATTTCCAACTGGATATATCAATGGTCAGGGAACCCAAGAGGCAGAACTGCAAGTATTAAATCACCATCAGTCCTAAACCAGAAGACGCTAATTTAGATGCTAAGAGTTTTGTCATACAACCCAAGCAATATGAGACAGGTGAAAGCTTGAGGCTCATCACTGGTAGGGGTGCACACAGACACAAAGAGAACACAATGTGGTGCAGTGAGCTTCCTAACTGCAACTGAAAAAACACCTTTCCAGAGAGGGAGCGTGTATGTGCACATAAGAACTCATAACTGCAACAAGTTTACTTCACTCTCTAGATGTAGTCTGCATTAAAGCATGTCACCTCTGATTTCCTGCCAGTATTAAGATTAGTGTAAAGGAGGGAAATATAAATAGCAAAAGCAGCAATACTGTCTCTCCTGGCATTAATAAAGTGGAAGAAAAAATCCACGTAACCTACTGATCCAGTGCTCAGCATGAGTCAAATGGGGACATTATTGTCTTCATCTACATATAAATTGGAGACTGCTTATTGTGCTGTGACGTGCCAAGAGAAAAGAAAAAAAAAAAGAGAAATAGAGGCATAAAAAATATGTAAAAACAGAGACCAGATGCCTTTCATGCTACTAAAAATAAATAGGAATTTAAACATGAACACAAACAGAAAATCCATGGCAAATTACATGCTTTCTAAAATTACCACAACAAAGACATTTAGCTTTATGAGCCTCACAACACTGCAGTCTATAAATCAACCTGCAAGGCACCAACCTATGGGCAAGTGTCTATGGTGCATAGGCACCGGAGGTGATCCAGTGTCTGAAAAGGACCCTGAATAGAGGACTCACAGTGCCAAGGACAAGAGTCATGCTGACAGTAATGGACAGCTGGTGCCAGAAGACAGTGCTGAGCCTGGAAATGGTGCTACAAGAGCTGTCAGTATAGGTTTGATGTTTGAGATTATTTGAGTATCAAGAGGTCCAAAAAAGGAAGCAAAGCCAGGTGTAGGCTACTGGGATGCAAAAAGAACAGTACATTGCTACAAGCAAATGATGACATCTGGAGACAAAGCTATAAAATGGTGTCTCCTTGTGGGATCATTTTATTTCAGAGGTAAACAGGACAGTGGAAACGCTGACCTGCACTAAAATGAAGCCCAAGGGTGGTAGTTTTCCCCTAAAGAAAAAAAAATGTTCAAACTTTTCAAACACCTTTCCTGAGTTAGTGAATGTAAGCAATTTAAAGAAGCCTTTGCAACACTTCCAAAAGCTCAAAGGCCATTAGAAACTCAAGAGAAGTGCTGGATCTCTAGCCAAGTGGTTAAGAACAGAAGATCAGGAACCATGTACCATGTTTCGGCATAAGGACAAAACAAGAAGTAAATAGACCTAAAGTACACATTAGAGATACTGCTAAGGTAAAAAAGTCTCCAACAGGAGTTCACAGCATGAATCACGTGCTAGTGAGAACACATATACAGAAAACTACCAAAAAACAGAAGCATAGTCATGCAGCTCTCTGAAAATCTACCCAGAAGTTGTAAGGCCAACAGTTAGACAAATAGTCATCTTGAAACCTGAATACAACACCAAAACCACCCTGTCCAATACTGACATGACTTCAAAGGCTCACAGTCTAGGTACAAAATAGTTCAAGTCAATATGTGTGCATTTACTGCACAGTAACCAAAATTACTGTGCAGTATGGGCACACATCTACACATGCATACGCATACTGTACAGTAAATATGGCAACTTATGCAGACTTGAACATAAAGTTAATACCTGCACCATGCAAGTATCAAATTTACACTCAATTAGTTACTGCGCACTAGTGCATGTGTAGACGCATTACTGCACAGTAACACTGTCTGTGTGGATTGACTGGAGACTAACTTTAGTCCCCAGTCAGTCCACACATGGACTTTAATGTGCTTTAATTCCTGCATGTTCAGACACTGGCCTATTCATACTTACTGAACAGTAATTTACTGTGTAGTAAATTTAAGCTGGTATAAATGCACATGTAGACACACCCATATTCTCCAAAGCACTAAGTGGAGATACGATTCTGGTCTGGAAATTGCTGAGCTAACATTTAACCAGCATTCCTGACTAAGGGTCTCCCCTAGGCAGTCCTTTTCTCTTCTAATCGCATGTACAAAATTTTTTAAATTCCTTCCTTTAATTGCACTGATAAGGTCAGTAGTTATTTACAAATTTGAATTAAATACCCAGTTGGAAAAAAACCCAACAACTTATCTTAAAAGCATAAGCTTCCTACTGCAAAAAACAGTCTGGTACATTAACCTGAATATACAATTACTGTAATATTTGCTTATGACAGTATGAAATATCAGCCTTACAAAGAGTTCCAAACAAATCTCAAAAAAAAAAACAAAAAAAATCCAAAATTAAAGCAGGAATATAATGGAAAGTATATTTTTACATCACTCTGACTTAGTAAGAAAGATGCTATTTACTCACATAATTTGCAATTGTGCTACTAATTTCTCTTCCCAAGTAAAAGTTTTCAACAATGTTGATTTGTTAATTAAATCTGTATAAAAGTTTAAAACTTCACCTAAATTCCTTACTGAGACCCAGCTCTTCTTTTCCCTGAGAGTAAGTCTCCAATTACACAAACAATTGCTAGCTACTTATTATTTGCCAAAAATGTAATGATGCTCCTGTAGAAGAAAATTACAACAGCCTGATAGTTTCTCTATGCCTCTGTGGACCACGATGCAAAGTTGTAATTATTATGTTGCAGGGGGAAGGAAGGGTTCAGAAGGGAGCATCACAAACTTAAGCTTTTTTATATTGTAGGTAAAATGTACTTACAGTGTTAGCAAGTTCTAAATAACTTCCTCCAACAGAATTACTAAGATTGGAGGCCTGCGTAAGCAATCTTTGCAAAGCAGCTTGTTGATTCACGCTACTTCCTCCATATTCCAAGAGTTTCTGTAAAGTAGAATGACTCTGCAGGTCAGGACTCTGAAGGTCTCTTGCACCAGAATCATATTCCCAGCTTTCTCTAGCTCCTGATAAGGCACCTAAAATACAGATACATAAAGCATATCCCATTGTAATTAGGAAGGCAGGTATAAAAATTAACATGTTCCTTCCAAAAGGAAGAAACATATCTTTATTAATATGATGGCAAAAAGAAACTCAGTACCAATCTAAGTGCACAACGCAGCAAAAGTGTATGTTCACATACTTCACACATACCAAGAATAAATCAATTACAATTGAACCATTAATCTGTGGGAACACTCTCCTTCCCAGCTTCTGCTTCCTGCCCTTGCCCCTGCTTGTGGAGGTGTGGTCACATGGCACTGGACAGGGATGCCAGTGTGGTACTAGCCACATGGCACAGCATATAGCCCATACAGCATGTGGCCTGTGCATCCAGCATGTGTCAACAAGGGGCCTGTGGCCTGCAGCCACTCAGAAGTTGCACAGCCCTGCTATAGTGGATCACATCCACTGGTCTGAGGCCACAGAGAAATGAGGATGAAAAAAGATACTGAATACTTAGCCCTTTAATAAAAATGGCTTACCCTCTACCATGGTAGGGGCCTGTGGAATTATCAGTGGAGAAGAACCTCAACCAATGAATTTAGTAGAGCCATAACAATTTATACCAGCTACAGATCTGTCAAAATGCAAACATCCAAGGGAAGGATGTGACTTAGTGCAAGACCGGCACCTTATTTCTGGCATTTCCTGAATTCTAAGTGCTTCACTTTGCAACCTAAATAAGGTTTTGTTTTAACATTTTTAAATGCAGTTTTATATACATTTGCCATCTGATATGTGTCCTTCTCAAGGTAATCAAACCCCATCTTTTTACCCTGGTCTCAGTTACATTAGAGTTTTACCATACCATAAATCATTCTAGTCACCCTTCTCTGAAACACTGCAATATCCTTTGAGCCGGGTTAAGAAGTACTACCCATAGTATTATAAAGTGGTCATACAACTGATGTATTTAATTACATCATTATGATATCTACGTTATTCTCCACCCTGTTCCTTATGCATCCTAACATGCTATTTGTGGGTGCACACGGATTAAGGTCTTTATTGAGCTATCCAATGATAGCTGGTTCTTTTCTATTTTGATACAGTTCATCTAGACTCCCATATAATGAGAAGACATAAAAAACATGCATCAGTTTGCCACATGCACATACAGATCCATTTAATCAAAGAGAAAATTTGACCCAGCTTCAACTTGAATCAAGATGGAATAACTATCCTCAAATCCTTGTAGTTTACACTTCTGTATTAACACTAAAGGAAGCTTCAGCAGTTCCATTTCAAGCAAGTTAAGTGCAGCCATCTGCTCCTTGCAAGTTGTCAATATTGGCTTAGTCTGGCAAAATTTGAATACCATTGCAGTTAGTGCAATTCATTAGGTTGGAAAAGGCTTTAGTGCTTTCTGCTTTTGAAGCACAAACCAATTTTTCAAGCAAAAGCCTAAAATAATTTTACTAGAGCTAGTATTAACTTACGCCAGCAGTTGCATAAACAGGTACAGAACAATAAGTTTATTACATCATTTTACTATACAAGAATCATATTCTGTCCATAGAGGTAAATCTACCTTACGCACAATATACAATCAGAAATTCAGGATCAGCTGGAGCAAGGCTGTCCAAATGGTGGCCCTGAGGGAGCCGCATACAAAAGGAAGGAGCCCTTGCAGAAGTCCATGAAGGAACACCTTGCTTTGGCCTTCAGTGGATTCATAGATTGTTAGAGGCTGGAAGGGACCTTGTAGATCATTGGGTCCCATTGCACTAGGCAGGAAAAGACAACTGGGGTCAAGTGACCCCAGTAAGGTGACTGTCCAGTCTTCTTTGGAAGATTTCCAGGGTAGATGACTGCACCACCACTGGAGGGAGCTTATTCCATAGTCTGGACACCCTGACTGTGAAGGAGATTTCCTGGCGCTGAGCCTGAAGCGGCCTTCCAGGAGTTCATATCCATTGCCCTGGTCTTCCCAAAGGGTGCCCTGGTGAACAGCTGTTCACCAAGTTCTGGATGTATTCCCCGATGTAGCAGTAAGCCACTACCAAATCCCCTCTCAGCTTTCCCTTCTGTAAGCTGAAGAGACCCAAGTCCCTCAGCCTCTCCTCATATGGCTTGTCTTGCAAGTCCCTGACCACATGGGTGGCTCTTCTCTGAACTCTCTCAAGTTTTCCCACGTCTTTGTTGAAGTGCATTGCCCAGAACTGGATGCAGTTAGTCCAGCTGCGGTCTCACCGATGCGGAGTACAGTGGGAGTATCACTTCCTTAGTTTTGCATAAGATGCAACAGTTAATGCATGCCAGCATGTTGTTTGCCTTGCTGGCCACAGCACTGCACTGCTGGCTCATGCTCGTGCGATGGTTGATCACTACCCCTAGGTCCCTTTCGGCCATTGTGCAAGTCAAATTGTCACCACTGAGCCTGTAGGTGTGTTGGAGATTGTTTGCCCCCAGATGGAGCACCTTACACTTCTGAGTGTTGAACTTTCATAGATTTCACAGACATTAGGGCTGGAAGGGACCTCAGAAGATCATTGAGTCCAGCCCCCCGCCCAAAGGGCAGGAAGTCAGCTGGGGTCATAGGATCCCAGCAAGATAAGCATCCAATTTGCTCCTGAAGGTGTTCAATGTAGGTGCTTGAACCACCTCTGATGGCAGGCTGTTCCAGACCTTGGGGGCTTGGACAGTAAAGAAATTCTTCCTTATGTCCAGCCTGAAACGGTCTTGTAGTAGTTTACAACCGTTCGACCTCGTCATCCCTTGGGGCGCTCTGGTGAACAAACATTTCCCCAGATACTGGTGGTCACCCCTGATAAACTTATAGGTGGCCATCAGATCACCCGAGCCTGAGCTTTTCCAGGCTAAAGAGCCCCATGGCTCTCAGCCTGTTGTTGTAAGGTCTGCTTTCCTGATCTCTGATCATGCATGTGGTCTCTGGACTCTCTCAAGCTTCTCCACATCCTTTTTGAATTGCAGAGCCCAAAACTGGATGCAGTACTCCAGCTGTGGCCTCACCAAAGCTGAGTACAATGGGAGAATGACATCCCGGGATTTACTTGAGAAGCATCTATGGATGCAAGCCAGCGTTTTGGTTGCTTTAGTAGCCGCAGCATCGCATTGCAAGCTCGTGTTCATCTTGTAGTCAATGATGACCCCCAAGTCTCTTTCTTCCATAGTGCTAGCCAGAATACAAGGATGCTGCAGGTTTTTCTTCCCAAGGTGGAGAACCTTGCATTTTTCGGTGTTAAACACCATCAGGTTCTCATCTGCCCATTTCCTGAGCCTGTCCAGGTCAGCCTGGATCACCCGCCTGTCTTCTGGCATGGATGCTTTGCCCCAAAGTTTGGTGTCATTGGCGAACTTGGCCAGTCCGCTTCTGACTCCAATGTCCACATCATTAATGAAGGTGTTGAACAATATGGGTCCAAGGACAGAGCCTTGGGGGACCCCACTGGTCACAGGACACCATGATGATTGACTTCCATCAATTACAGCCCTCCGAGCATGGAGCCAATTGCCCAGCCAGCGGATCGTGGTGGAGCCAAGGCCACAATTGGGCAGTTTCGCCAAGAGGTGATCATGGGATACCAGATCGAAGGCTTTTTTGAAGTCAAGATATATGACACCAGTCTCTTTTTCCTTGTCCAATCTCTTCTCCCTCGTTGTAGAAGGAAATAAGATTGGTCAAGCAAGACCTACCTACAACAAACTCATGCTGGCTATCCCTCATAATGTTGGTGTCGGCCAGTTCATTAAGGATGGCCTCTTTAATAAACTTTTCTAAGATCTTCCCCAGGATAGAAGTCAGGCTGATGGGCCTATAGTTAGCTGGATCCACTTTCCTCCCTTTCTTGAAAACAGGCACCACATTGGCCTTCTTCCAATCCTTGGGGACTTCACCAGAGCACCAGGAGTTTTCAACGATCCATGCCAGAGGCTGGGCTATGATGCTCACCAGCTCCTTGAGTACCCTGGGGTGCAGATTGTCAGGGCCGGCTGACTTGAAGGTATCCAGCTTCTCAAGGTGTTCCTTCACAAGGTCAGCATTAATGGAGGGCACGGGATCTCCCTCACCCGGACTGCCCTAAACTTCATCTGGTTCCGGTCCACCCAACTCTATAGCCAGTATCTGCAACCTATCTTCTGGCATGACCACACTCCCACATAACTTGGTGTCATCCGCAAACTTGCCCAGCGAGCTTTTCACCCCCACCTCCAAATCATTGATAAAGATGTTGAAAAGCACCGGTCCAAACACAGACCCCTGAGGGACATCACTGGCCACTTCTCGCCAGGATGACAGAGATCTATTCATGAGAACTATCTGGGTCCTACCATGCAGCCAGTTTTCCACCCACTGAACTGTTGAGCAGTTAAACCCACAATCTTCTAATTTTTCCACAAGGATATTGATGGTTACTAGATCAAAAGCCTTTTGGAAGTCTAGGTATATAATGTTGACTTTCTCTCCCGTGTCCAGGTGGTGAGAGACCTGTTCGTAGAAGGAGACGAGACTGGTAAGACGAGACCTACCTGTGACGAAGCCACGCTGGCTATCATTCAGAATCTTACTGTCAACGAGTGTATCGCACAGATTCTTTAATTAGTTTTTCCAGGATTTTCCTGAGATGGAGGTTACACCGACTGGCCTATAGTTATCTGGGTCCTTCCTCTTCCCCTTCTTGAAGATGGGCATAATGTTGGCTCTCTTCCAATCCTCAGGGATCTCCCCTGTGTGCCACAATTTCTGAAAGAGTTTTGCCAGGGGTTCCTCAATGACCTCAACCAGCCCCATCAGCACTCTCAGGTGAAGTCCATCTGGTCTTGCTAACTTATAAATGTGTAGCTTTTTTAGTTGGTTTTGCACCAGCTCAGCATCCACAGTGGGAAGGTTATCATTCCCACCATGCCCTCTGTGATCCTTATCTCCTTTGTTATTCCCCTTGGTCCAGTGAAATACCCAAGCAAAGTGAGCATTCAGGAGTTCAGTTTTTTTCCTGAGTGTCCATTACCAGCTGTCCTGAGGTGTTAAGCCTTGTTAGCACCTTTTAACCTAGCCCTAACCCTGTTAACGCACTGCATGCAGACTGATCTGTTAAAATCAGCTAAATTCCAAAAATCTTCCAAGAACTATTCCAAATTTAAACAGTTTCTCCATAATAGTAGAAATAAATCACTACTTTCACTTTCACTTCAGAGGGGTAACGTCCTGGGAAATATAGGATGCAATACATCTCCTCTAATATTTTCCAGACTGGCCACTTATCAAGTCTCAGAGGCTGTCACAATGACAGTACAAGCTTTCGAGTAACATTTGGTGAACACAATTTATAGAACAGGAGCTACTACTCAAATCCAGTTCACAAGGGGCAACATTATGTGAAGCAGAAGGCCAGTTCTCTTTTAAAATGGCTATTCCTATTTCATAGCATTTTAATTCATAGATCCCCAATCACTTTGTAATGGTGGGCACCATTATAAGAAGAGATGAAGCAACTTTTCTGAGCATATGCAGTAGGTCACTGGTAAAGTCAGCATCAGTATCTGGTTCTACAGTCTCCTAAGCACCCTTTTAAGCTAACCAGGCAACAGGGGCCCATAAATACCTGACAACAAAACTATCAAGCTAACCGAAAGGCCCTTCTTCCTCAAAAGCAACAATTTTCCTCTCTAAAATATGCATCAACATTCAACCTGTGTGTTTATCAATCAAAAATAATTCATTAGTCAGATTAGTGCTGAGTGATGATAATAAATTAAATGAACAAAAGGGGAAAAACAAGGATACAAACATCTAAAGGTAAAAAGGAATAAGCAACCTAACTGCAACAAAACCAAGTTTTATACTGCAGACTACGGGGAGCAAAAATGCATGGCAAGTTGATTTAAACACATTTTAACTCAATTCACTAGAAGGAGAATATCTCAGTAAACTCACTCATTAAAAAAGGTGAAATAAAAGGAATAAATCCACCCAAAACAAACAGTATTCTCCAAATAATCACAAGAGATCTGGTTTATAATGCAGAACTTGTAACTAATGCAACTAAAATATATTTCTACATTAAAGTAAATTAGATTAAGAACAATTTAAATGGATTTTTTCATATGTATATGAAGGGGCTGCACCAGCATAAGCAATCTACTCACACAGTGCCAGTTTCCAGAAGCAGCATGCGCTATGATGTTTCTGTTAATCCAAAATAAATCCCCAGGTAATGTGGAATAAAAGTATGTAGCAGATGCCCCATCACTGCCCTCTAGTGGCTAGACTACAATAATAAAGCCCTAAGACAGGGCTTCCCAACCTTTTCCTTAGTATGATCCCATTTAGACAGTCAACATTTTTTGTGATCCCAAAATGATGCAAGCAAGATCAGCAAAGAAGGATCAATCAAATTTCTGCTTTTGAGTCTAGCACTCCTTTTATTTCTCATTCTCATCCTTGTCATTAGTTTTACAGCTAGAGCTTGAAGCAGAAACTTTTCCAAGAAAAATCCACGTTAGATTTCTCTGTCATGTAAAATGTATTTCAGCCAGCCAGCAAGTATCAACATATTTGTTCATCTTCCTGTAATGCAGATCCAACTCAAGGTGCCTGTACAACTGTCATGCATGCATGAAAAACTTCCATGCGTGAGAATTGAGTATTTATAAACAGGAAGTACATTCATCATAATTGGTTGCCGCTGTCAAGTGTCTTTACGACCCCATTTTTTATCATTGCAATCCCACATGGGGTCATGACCCCAAGGTTGGGAACCACTGTTCTAAGAGCTAGAGGATATTTCCCTACAGTTTGAAGGAGCAGAGGCCTTATCTTAGAAGCAAGTGGCTGCATTCCATCCCCAAGGTGGCACATGCGCTAAACATAAAAGCTTTCCAAAATGTTTGCAAATGCGTGATCATGGAGGGCAAAGCATTTAGCATTATTCTTGTACAGCGCTAAAATATGACAAAGTTCTACAAACTGTAATATTAATTTGCAGTGGGTTCAGAATGTTCTGCTGTTAAGAAAAAGACTATCATTTAGTATGGAAAGTCATAATAAAAAAACCCAGCAAAAATATACTAAATACATCCAAAGTTTATCCAAAATATTAGTATGGTTTTAATGGGTTACACTTTATCACATTTGCAATGGGTATGGTAGTTTTGGATGATAGTTTATCCCAACCAAGTAGCAGAATGGAGGACTGCTGCATTTCAGTTAAAGCAGGGGTATCAAACTCAGGTGTCCCAAGCTCAGGTCATCAGTAGGGAAAGCACTGCACGACCAGGGACTGAAGGTGAAAGGAGTACATGAAGAGTGGTTGTTCCTTAAGGACATGATCCTTGAAGCACAAAGGAAGTCCATTCCCACGCAGAGGAAAGGTAGCAAAAGGGCTGGGAAGCCCTCTTGGCTAAACACGGAAGTCATGGTCCTCTTCAGAAAGACGAAAGAGACAACAGAAACTTGAGACGGGCCTCAAGGAGCGCTATACAACAATGGCCTGCACTTGCATGGATCAGATTAGAAAAGCTAAGGCAGCAACTGAACTAAAATTAGCAAGAGGAATCAAGGACAAGAAGTCCTTCTTTAGGTACACAGGGAACTGGAGGAAAACAAATGGGATTGTGGGGCCACTGCTCAACAACTCAGGACAGCTGGTTACTAGCACTCAAGAGAAAACTAAACTTCTGAATGACTATTTTGCTTTGGTTTTTCACCGGGTCAAGGGGAAAATCATGCCAGATAGGACACAAAATGAGCAGAATACAAATGACTGCCTTCCTACTATTGCCATAGAACTGGTGCGTGATCAATTAAAAAATTAGACATTTATAAGTCAGCAGGACCAGATGAACTTCATCTGAGAGTGCTGCAGGAGCTGGCGAAAGTCACTGCGGAACCCCTGGCAAAGTTCTTCCAAAGCTTGTGGCACTCTGGAGAGGTCCCTGAGGACTGGAAGAGGGCCAATGTTGTGCTCATCTTCAAGAAGGGGAGAATGGAGGACCTGGGTAACTAAAGGTCAATTAACCTAACTTCTATCCCAGGGAAAATCCTGGAAAAATTAATTAAGGAGTCTACGTGCAATAGGCTTGCAGAAGGTAAGATTCTGAACGACAGCCAGCATGGCTTCATCAAGGGCAGGTCTTGTCTTACCAATCTCATCTCCTTTTATGGTCAGGTAACTCGCCACCTGGATAAGAGAGAGAGGAGGTTGACATTGTATACCTTGACTTCTAAAAAGCTTTTGATCTGGTATTCCATGATGTTCTCACAAGAAAATTGGAGGATTGTGGGCTTAACTGTGAGACAGTCAAGTGGGTAGGAAGCTGGCTGCAAGGTAGGACCCAGAGAGTCCTAATGAATGGATCTGTGTCATCTTGGAAGGAAGTGGTCAGTGGTGCCTCTCAGGGGTCTCTGCTTGGTCCAGTACTATTCAACATCTTCATCAGTGATTTGGATGTGGGGCTGAAGAGCTCACTGGTCACATTCATGGACAACACCAAGTCATGGGGAAGCATGGTAATGCTTCAAGATAGGCTACAGATACAGGTGGACCTAGACAGGCTGGTAAGGTAGGCAGATCAGAACCAGATGAAGTTCAACATTGAGAAGTGTAAAATGCTCCACCTGGGGATGAACAATTCCCTACACACCTACAGGCTTGGCAACACCAATCTGACCAGCGCTATGAATGAAAGGGACCTGGGTGTAATAGACCACAGTATGAATGAGCCGGTAGTGGGATGCCGTAGCCAGCAGGGCTAATAATACCTCGGCATGCATCAGTCAATGCATCTCTAGTAAAACCAAGGAAGTGATTCTTCCACTTTACTCAGACGTGGTGAGACTGCAGCTGGAGTACTGCATCCAGATCTGGTACCGCACTTTAACAAGGACATGGTAAAGCCTGAGAGAGTCCAGAGAAGGGCCATCCATATGATCAGAGGCTTGCATGGCAAACCATATGAGGAAAGACTGAGGGATGTGGGACTCTTCAGCCTGAAAAAGAGAATGCTGAGAGGGGACTTGGTAGCAGCTTACCACTACATCAAGAGCTTGGTGAACAACTGTTCACCAGAGCACCCTTGGGAAAACTAGGAGTAATGGTCACAAACTCCTTGAAGACTGTTTCAGGCTCAAGATTAGGAAAAACTTCACAGCTAAGGTGTCCAGACTGTGGAATAAGCTCCCTCCAGAGATGGTGCAATCACCTACCCTGGAAATCTTCAAGAGGAGACTGGATGGTCACCTTGCTGGCTCACCTGACCCCAGCTGTCTTTCCTGCTTGGTGCAGGAGGCTGGACCTGATGATCTTTCAAGGTCCCTTCCAGCCCTGCAATCTATTAAACTCATCTGACCCCTTGGGCCATGTGAGTTGCATTAGATTGGTCCATGGACCAGACGAACAGCGCAGGGCTAGTTCCACAAGCCAGATCCAGTGCCCACGGCCTTTGCTCCAGCCAGTTCCACACTGCAGTGCATGTGGTACCTGCTCCGGCCCAGACTGGGACACAAGCCACATGTGACACCTGCTCCAGATGCTCCAGGGTGAGAGCTGAGTGTAGTACAGGTCCTGAAATGGCTGGAGCAGGCACTGTGTGAAGTACAGTCCTGGAATCAGCCAGAGCAGGCACTGAATCCAGCATGCACACCACCCATGGAGCTCCTCCCCTAGCATGCCAGATCCAGTGCCCGCTCTAGCTGGTCCAGGACTGTGCCACACACAGTCCCTGCTCTGGGACCCATGACATGCGTAGCTAACATCCCAGATGAGCCAAACCAAATGCCATGGGCATCCAGCATGAGGAGGGGAGGGAGGGAAGGGGGTTCAGGACTGGCCCCAAATGGGGTCAGCCCCGGGGGGGCTAAATGATGTGATTTCATGGGATGGGCTGTATCTTTGATGCTTCCTAATTACAGCGTAAGAGAGCTGAATTAAGTTTACTATGGATCAGGTTAAGTGCCCTGGATTTCTCTGCAGATAAAAGACCAAAATTTTGCCTGTCCTTCACTGATTGGGTAAACTGCTGGGGATGTTATAAGAATGTTTCTTCAGCTTGAAGGAAATGTGTTATACTATGCTGCAAATCACAAACAGTAATTTCACAGGAGAAAGTCTGGCTAAGTGTAAGGATGCCTGTCAATTCTCTCTCATCAGAAAAAACTGTAGTATCTTATCACTGTCTCAAGGATAGGGAAAAAGGACAAAAATCAGAGAAATCTGGGGGATTAAACTGGCATAACAATGGGTGTATTTCACTGTAGAAGTCCATCGAATACAAAATGAAAAAGAAAAGACACCATCAGTGCTGATACTTCAATAAAAAGAAAGAAAAAGGCCAGGTAAAAAACTTGACACAAGATTTCTCAATGCTACATAAACTAGAAAATATAATTCATCTCTCTCAATACTATAATCCCCATTCAGCTATTCCTTTCTCTTTCATACTAAGGAAAGGACAGACATTATAAGACCTTCTTTCAGCCACAGCCAATAATGAAAAAGACTCAATTCAATTATCTAGAAAATTAACTACAGTCCCTACTTGCTGGGAGTTTTCCATATAGTAAACATTTAAAGGGCAAATGTCAAACCTAAGCAAATACATCTGGAACCAACAATACTCCCTGCACAACCATTTTTGCCATCGATTTTCTAGCATTTACCAAACAGTTCTCAGTTTTGAATTTTTTCGCTGGAATCAATATCAGGTAATCTCCAGTTATAAAGGACATTGATTATACTGACTGGGGGAGGGGGGCCAGAAGGATGGGGGGAAATGTGTTTATTACTTTTCTAGCCTACTAAGAAATAACTGAGTGTGTGGCAATTGTTAGGTTAATCCCATATCAGCTCCAAAGTGTATTTGTGTAAAAGCTCATTCACCATAATGGTTAAGAGGAACATTTATTTTAAAAAATTCTCTCTTTTTCTACCTCTTCCTGAATCATTTGTCCCTAATATTGGTTCCCTAATATTGGTTCTCTCTATATCATTTTAATTTAGTTTTTTAAATATTTTACGCCAACATGCCCAATTTATAAAAAACAAACTGTTGAGCTTCATTAATGCTAAAGACAGGTTAAGTCAATAATATGAAAAATACCAGTGACCAAAAAGGAAGTTTCAAAAAATCAAATATAGTTTAAGTTGATAGAACAAGACAAGAGTTATGTAAAGTAAGTTTATTCCAGTGATTCTCTAATTTTGGGGGGGAGGGCAGGGGGTGATGTTCTTCCTTAAGCTTGTTAAATTGTTATGTATTCTTATGATTTCATGTTATTGAATAATACACAGGGATCCTGGTTTTCTCTGCTTAAAAAAAAAAAATCACAAATTCTCTGATAAACCCCGCCCCCCACGTTCTTTGATTTAAAACCCCCAAATCCATGTTTTTCCATGATTAAAATGAAACACCACTCTCTCTACATACATACATATACACACACCTCTCTCTCTAGGTATCAGTCGAACACAATGTTTTATTGATACATTTACAATTTTGAAGCAATTTGGAAACCTAACCGACTCTCACAATCACTTTAATAAAATAAATTCTAAATACCTATAAATTTTGGCATTTGATTTGGGATTTTTTATCATGGAAAATTAGAGCTCCCCCTGCCCCCTTCACTCACCAGATCATGGGCCCAGCTGTGGCTCCCTCCACCCCACACTGCTTTGTGGCACTGAGCAGCCCTAAATGCCCTGCCCATGCCATTGCCCCTCACTCCCAAGCCACAACCCCCCAGCTCTGATGGTGCCCCTCACCCTGACCCACAGCTTCCTGGCCTTGCTGATGCTCCTCACCCCCAACCAATAGCCCCCTGGGCCCTGCCTGTGCCCCTCACTCCCAACCCATAGCCCCCTGGGCTCTGATGATGCTGAAGAGGCCCCCACCAACTGCTAGGGCTACAGGGCCAGGGATCCCAGCAGCGCCTGAGCCCTGGCTACCACCCATGGGAGACAGTGAGCTGCTGCAATGAAGCGGAGTGCAAGCCCGGTTCCCTCCTCTCCCATGGGTGGCACAGCTGGAGCAGACCCCATGGTGGTGGGGGGGGGGGGTGGAGATGCGGGCTGACAGCCGAGGGCTTGGGGCTCCCTGCTGTGCTGCTCTCCAGGGCCTGGTGGGCTGGACCCAGCATGGAGGGAGGTGGTGTGTGGCTCAGTGCCTCAGCAGGGAGCCCTGCATCACCACAGAGAGGTGCCCCCACCCACCCAGCAGCAGAGGGAGTGGCAGTACAGAGTTGTACCCCCTGCTGCTGCCATGGTGGTGCAGGGCTCTTGGCAGCAGCACCAAGCCTCCTCCTGCTCTGTCCTGCTGCACAAGGTCCTGCCTGCTGGACCTTGGAAGCTCCCAAGGGGGGGGCAGCAAGGCAGGGAGCCCCAAGCCTGCATCTGGCACCAACCTGTTCACAAAACTGAAGAACACTTGTCCCCATGCCCTCCCTAGGAGTGCACGCAGTGGTGGGGAGCCAACTCCCTGCCACCCTCTGAATGAGCCACCTGTAGCTCTATTTCACTCCCTGCCTGGGCCCTGCAGCCACGTGTTCCTGCCCTGCTCCCAGGCCCCAAGCCCCACACACCACTCCTTCCTCTCATGTACCCATTAAATGTTTACCACGTGCTGCCAGGGTTACAAAAATTATACTCCAATTCGAGAAATACTACTCAACATAATGCCCCCATGGAATAATCATTCAGGTCACCAGCAAGGCAAGTTATAGGGTTGGCTTGGCCAGCCTGCACTGGGCCTAGCATCTTATTCCACCAACCTGCTAATCTCCCTCTGTCACCTGAAAAGCTGGGCAACGGTGCTGAATGTTATGACATAAAAAGCATTTGGTGCCAGCTGTATTCTGCTGATTGAAAACTGAATGACAATTCAGTCTCTCTAGAGGCTCCAAAATGTTTTGTCTAGGATGAAGGGAACTAAGCCTTCCACTGCTGTGCACCTGATTGTGCTTACAGCAGAGGAACAGATGCCCATCTTGACTATAAACCTGCCCATATCGTCAGGTCCCTCAGGCAATTTGGAGTCAGCTGTGCTGGATACTGCTGACAGCTGTAATTCTATTCATTGTCCACAGAAGACAGAAAGGTCGTCTTCCACTGGTGCAACCAGTGTAGTCTCAATGCCATGAGACAGCCTGCAACCTCACTGTGATGGGTCTAGGAAATGAGCTGAGATCGTATGTTGATGGTAGCCTTGTACAACCAGCTTCACAAAGATCTGGCTCAGGAACGGCAGACATAATAGCTAACATAAAGCTGTCTACAGTGAAAGAAGAAACACTATCAAGCCAATACTCTTTTTTGAAGAGAAGCTAGCAACCTGTCCTCATTGATAAAGGTCCGAAAGCATTTGAGGAAGTTCAAATCATTCAATATAAAAGTGATCAAACCTCAACAACAGTGATGCCTTCCAGTGCAATGAATAATCCAACTTCCATGGAGGAGCATTATTTATTATGGGCATAAACCAACTCCCAACTGTGACAGCCAGACATCTTCCCAAGTTCTGATGATCTAATTTGTGAACGGGGCAGCAGATTTTTCACTATGCAAAAGCACAAATGCTTGAGACTGTGGAAGAGCACAGGAGTTCATAAAACAGAATATTTCGGGCAGTAATGACTATGCAGTTAGTGGCGTAAGAATATAAATATCTCTTTGATCTTTCCTATGATAGGAACATAGAAGTACAAAAATTCTTTGTGAGGTAGCTCTCAGGTTCAGTATATATTCTGTTTCAACAAGCCATTTCACACCATGGACCTCCAAAGAGCCTTCAGAAGATAACTACTTCAGGCCTTCTGCTGGTTAGTAATGTTTCCACTGGCTGCAAACAGAGAATAGGATCCAAATCGTATCACAAAAATCCTGAGTCTGCCAATATCCCTTGTTAATCCTTTACTGTCATGCCCTTCACCATCCAAGTCTGAAAGTTGCCTCTCAGAAAGAGAAGCAAAGCCCTCTCAGAAAGAGAGCTGGACTATAAACATTTTTTATCATGTTGGTTTCCTCTTTGGAAATCTTTTATTCAATAGGTGATACGTGAAACTTTTTTTTTTTTTTTAAACAACAAAAAGTGGTGTGGACTTAAACACTCTTCACTGAACAGCAAAATGACACTGGTGACACTGGTACATAAAAAATAGCCAGCATGCTTTACTGGCTTCAGTTAAACAAGAAGTTCTAGTAAGAGACACTATCTGTAACAGACTTGTAAAATGAGAGGACACCTCCCACATCCCTATGACGTCTATTTATCCAGGCTATGCAGGAAGCAAGGCTTACCATTAAAACAAATAAGGGAAGAAAGGAGAATAATGGTTCTACATATTTTGAATCCTTTCTTCTCATTTTTGCTTACGCAAAGATTACTGCTGCCCAATGCACCAAAGCTGATTACACTCTTCTGGTGGTTTTAACTATAAAGCACAAAAAATAGAAATAATTGAAGATGATGTATGTTCCAAAGTCAGGAAAAGAACAAAAGGAGGGGGAAGGGGTCAGTATCAGATGCAGCCAATTTGGTTATGACTGTGAAAACTAGATAGACATGTTTGGAGCTTTCTAGCACTCTTTATTTCTATTCTCTTTTCATAATGGAATGTAAACTTTCTCACATCCTGCTGTCTGGAATATTGTTCCCAGAAGAGCTATAAAAATCCAGTGAGGAGGGCGAAAGACTGAACAAATGTTCTTGTTGTTCTTGAAAGAGTTTTGGCTATGCTGTTTGCATTAGTAACGGAAATAAAACCCACTTTAAAATGATAAGGAGATAATCACAATGGGCTCTGTGCAAGCCAGGAAACCATTCCAGTGCAGGAGCCAAAGGCCAAAGCTTTAACTAAACTTCATTATCAATGGTTACTACATTACACACAATTAAAAAGGCTAAATGGCAACAGCAATACTACCTCAATAAAATATAACCTGCTTAAACAAATAATTACAGCAGATCACAAGACATTTTGCATAATACGTCAGAAGAACAGGATGGTAAATAATTTGTATTAAAATGTTACAGTCTTGTTCAGAAGTGCAAAGGTAGGGTATCTTGAACACGTTCTTTCAGCTGTATCGTTTTTAGACCTCAGCAAAACTCAGAGATTGTAACTTATAAAAAGTGTAAGAAAAATACCATTTTCCCACAAAATGAAAATTCCTAAAATCTGGGAATAATATTTCTAAACTAAGAGTCTCCAGCTCTGGAAGTGAAACTGCCAGTGAAATTGAAAATTGCCAGTTTCTCTGCTGCTTACCACTGCTGCACGGAGTCAAGAGCAGGAGTGGGCAGCCTTTTAGAAGTAGTGAGCTGATTTAAAGGCAGCTCAGGCTGAAGGCGGGCTGCTGCTTGTAACCTAGCTGCAACCTAGTTGAAGAGCCAGAAGCCATGCCCCCAGTAGCACTGGAACTCCCAGGGCTTCCACGCTCCTGGCTCTGCTACAGGGATGCTAGAAGCCCCAGGGATCCTGGAGCAGTTCACATGGCAGGGCTGCCCAAACACTGATGCCCCAGAGGCTCTGAAGCCCAAGTAGCTAAGGAGGCAAGCCAGCAGGAAACATGGTGGTTTTGCACGGATTTCTGCCTATCAGAGAGGACAGCTTCCACCTAAAACCTGCACGCTTCAGTAAACATTAATTAAAACTAGATATTTCTGCAAAACATCGCAGTTTTAACAAATGGACATTTTCCATCTAAACTCTGTTTTAGCACAAAAATCCCAAAAAGCTGTTCTATTTATTAGGGAAACCTATTCTCAGAAGTGGCAATAGGTAAGAAAAAAGTCTTTTAATTACTGAATGCACTACATTGCCATTACCAGCAGCTTTGTACTGGGCACGTTCATTAGTTTCATCTACTGAGAAAGCACCAGCTTCCCACAGCTTGTTCAACTACAATTATATACCAGTTAAGCAAGAATCTTCTTGGACTGTCCCAGGAACATCTGTCCTTGGGGCTGTAACTCTGTATTCTTTCATAAAGAATGGATTGACATAATTTAGTTTATTATGTAAGTAACTGAAACACTCTCGTTCTCTTGCAAAGGAGATAAATTATAAAAAACTTATTTAAAAAAAAACAAACAATTATAGAAATCACCTGAGTCCACAGCTTTACTAGTAAGGTTAAATATAAAAGGCAAATTTTTCACTTAATTATTTATCTGACTTGCTAGGAGAAAGAGGGAAGAAAAAGAAAGGAAGGGACTTGGTTTTTTTCAAACAGATGTCTTCACAGAAAAGTTAGCTGAACAGAATGCAATTTAAAGTGTATTAAAGGCTGATTTCTGCATCCTTTAAGAGCCACATTCTTCATGGAGCTCTGAAAACACCTGTATACAGTGCCATAGTTGATACATAAAAATAGGCACTTATGCAAACCATGAACTGTGTGCAGGTAAGGCACATTTATGCAAATTTCCCTCTATTTTCACAATAATATTTTAATAACTATTTTAAGTCTTTTTTTAAAAAAACAAAACAAACAAATTCCCAACACCCTAACGCAGTAACAGTACTTTAAAAAAGAGACACCATTGTCCAGGAACAATTAGAAGTACCCTCTCTAGTTTGGGGCCCTGGAAAAGAACTCTCCATGACAACTCTCTTGGTAAAATCCCCTAAAATGCTCTATAAGGGAAGGGATTTCTTTTGCCACAGGAAAACCCACAAGACCCATTTCAAAACCTGACAAAACTAACAGGGAGTCATGATGGATCATGAATAATTTCTGGAAGGCTAGAATTAATTTAGCGTCTTATAAAATGTCAGTCTCCCAGACACTTGCTTCTAAAACAAACCTTGCAAATAAGCCTATATGCTCTGGTTTTTCCTTGGAAGTTAAGAGGTGGGGGAGATGATGTGCATTTTGCTCCCTCTTCCTTGCCTATGGTAGAGAACAGAACTACATGTGGAAGATCCATTTTGTGCACAGGTCAAGGAACAGAAAAGAACAGAACTAATAACTGTGCTAAAGAAAAAAAAAAAGGAAAAAGAAAATACGGAAAAAGAAAGGCCTTCAACTTCTCATAGAACATACCTAACTCTTCAATAGCTCTTTTTTGGAATTTTAAAGTTATCTGAAACAAAACACAATAGTCTTATATTGCAGAAATGCAATAATTCTTTGGAAAAGTATATATAAAATCATAGAAAATCAGGGTTGAAAGATACCTCAGCAGGTCATCTAGTCCAACTGCATGCTCAAAGCAGGACCATCCCAGCCAAGCCTTTGTCTAGCCAGGTCTTAAAAACCTCCAAGGACAGAGATTACACCACCTCTCTGGGTAACCTGTTCCCCCTCCCCCACCCCTCACCCCAACAGACTTATCTGGAGGGAGCTGCGGGAGTTGTTTTCCACCGCTGCCAGGCTGCCACGTGCATGTGCACCTGCATCTGCATATACATATGGTGACCCCTGCATCCTGCTCTCCCCAGCCTCAAGCAGCCCCTTGCCGGTTGGAACTGTGCCTGCCTGGGCGGGGAAGCCTGCAGTTTCATGCATTTTTCTCCTTTAAAGGAGAAATCTGTGGTTTTCTCCTTTAATGAAGAAATCCATGTTTTCCCTCTATTGAAGGAGAAAAATCTGCATTTTTTCCACACCAATTGGAAAACCCAGATCCCCGCTCATAAGAGTTATTTTGGTCCGATCCTCCAATTTGTTGAAGTCTCTCCGAATCCTCCATTGTGTCTACTGCTCCACCCAGTTTGGTGTCATCTGCAAATTCACTGAAGGTGCACTCCATCCTATATTCCAGGTTGTTGATGATGATATTGAACAAAACTGGCCATTGATTGCTACCCTTTCAGCCTGATGAACCAGCCAGTATTCACTTTACAGACCATTCATCCAACCCAGACTTCCTTAGCTTACATGCAAGAATGTTGTGGGAGGCCACATAATTCACCTTGCTAAAAATCAAAGTATATCCCATCCGCTGGTCTCCCCGCATACACAGAGCCAGCTATCTCATCATAGAAAGCGATCAGATTGGTCAGCCATGACTTGCCCTTGGTGAATCCATGCTGACTATTGCTGATCACCTTCTCCTCCAAGTGCTTAGAAATGCATTTCTTAAGGACCTGTTCCATGATTTTTTCCAGGGACGGAGGTGATCCCCAGATCCTCCATCCAGCAGACAGTCAAGAAGAGAACAGTCCCTAGTTGGCCTCTCCGGCCCTGGCTCTAGGAAGTTGTCCCCAACACTCTCCAAAAACTCCCTGGATTGCCTGTACACTCTTGTATTGCCCTCCCAGCAGATGTCAGGGAGACTGAAGTCCCACATGAGAACCAGGGCCTCTGATGAGGAAACCTGAAGAAAGCCTCATCCACCTCATCCTCCTGGTCTGGTGAACTACAGCAGACACCAACCACAATATTACTCTAAACCAGAGACTTTCAACTAGGGGTGCACCGATAGAGATTCTGGGGGCTGGTACCAATAGCCAATATTTAAGGAGGCATATCGGCCGATATTGATTCGATATCCGATACAGCTGCAATCAGCTGGTAAATCTGGTATGGTGGAAGGGGAGAGGGGAGGGAAGGGGCATGGGAGGCAACACCCCCCATGGTGAGGGAGGGGGCAGACACTGGCTAGCTGGAGCGGTGGGGGAGGTGCAGGACAGAGGCATGGCTTGTGGGGTGGGGGCAGCTTCCGCCGCTGCTTATACCCCGGGAGGGCTGGGGCAAGGGGGTGTGCCTCCAGATCTGCACAGTGCAGGGCAGGCAGCAGCTGCAGGGCGGAGCTGGAGCCGGCACTGCGTGGGCCTTTTTTTGCTGGGGGCTGAGCTCACAGCAGGCTGTCTTCCCCAAACAATTTATACCCATTCATGACACAACTCCAGACATGCAAGCTATCCCACCGGGTCTCTGTTATTTGAATCACGTTACAGGTCCAGGACTGTATGAAGACTTCCAATTCTTCCTGCTTGTTCCTCAGTCTGCATTCATGTAAACATCTCAGGTAACTAGCCAAATGCCCTACTTTCTCAGGAAAAAATGAGAACGCCTCCTCCTGCTTCTGCTTCCCCTAGGCCACCTACACGACATTCTGGATCCCATAAGTAATATTCTAAATCAAGGATTAGCAACCTGTGACCCAGCTGCCACTTTTGACCACTGATAGTTTCACAGCCCTCCCTGCACTGTCTCTCACACTTCCCAGCTGCAGCTTTCACTTACCCTCACCACCACTTGCCACCAGGGATGCAGAGCAGCAAAATCTGGCAGCAAGGGTAGCTGCAACGCAGACACGAGGCAGAGCAGAGGGGGACCACAGCATGTGACAGAAGAACGCACAGGATAGCCCTGTCACTGTGTACCACCAATCCTCTTCCTCAATACATGCCACTGACGTCCAGATTCAATCTCTTTATGGGCTAGATCCAGCCTTCGGGCCATAGGTCTAAATATACAACAATATCCCTGTGGCGGGTACATACTGCAACAGTTCTCACTCTTAAGAGATTTAAAGAGATGAAGAAACCACAAAAATACTAATCAGTATCAAATAAATGATCTGAGAACATCCAAGATAGTATGATAAAAATGATAGGAGGCAAAAAAGTCAAGGTTCCCAATTAGAGGAATAAAGTAACTTGTCATCAAGAAAATGAAGAGTTGTCACAGCTGGCAACAATTTTCTGTCACCAAAATTCATTAAAACAAGTCTTCTGCAGTTATCATCTTATCTTGTTTAAGCATATTGAGTCTTCCCCTGTCTACCATCAGCTAGATGCAGAAGTCTAATGTTTTCCTGCTTCTATAGTACACTTTTTCCAAACTGTCACAAAACTTCATTTCTGCACAATGAACAATCCTCAAGACTACTAAATCTGCAATTCCTGAATTTAGATGCACTGACACCTGAAATAAAATCTTCAGTTGCAATAAATCTGTATTTCTTGCAGACTTGCATTGCAGAATGCCAAAATTAGGAAAATACACATTTTCAAAGCATTGAACTAATTGAAGCTTTAAAAAAAATCTGCAACCATTTCAAGAGGATCGCTCCTCATGTTTGCTCCCTAAGACCATCTTCAGTTCTTCTCTTTTAGGCACTTCTTTTTCTGACGTTAGCTGGTCTTGAAGTTTAACCCAAAATCAAGAGTCTTTAATAAATGTGAAACAGAAACTTTATCTGAAATCTTGGGCATGAAAATACACTGAATACCACCATGATAAAATCTGAAAGAAAAACACCGAGTGAGCCAAAAATAAATTCATGGTGTAACCAATCCAAGTCAGAATCAAGTAATCCACACACTATGCATTAAGAAAATATGAATGCCACAGCTAATTACACCACTGGCCTCCGAAGCAAGCATGTTGCCTCCAACAGTGTCAAATACTTGAGAGTGCTTCACACTGAAAGAAAAAGGTACAGCTGGCCTGTCATGCACGTGAATTTTTTCCTCCAAATCTCTGAAGATGATCCATTTACAGCTTGCAGCATATAGACTGATGACAGACAGGTAGGCAGAGAGACATAAAAGAAACTAACTTAAAACTTCTTAAATTACTCTAACTATATGCAAAGCCTCTTGGCTTTAATACACTGCAACAAGTTTGCACATGTCTAATAAGAGATAAAGAAAAAAGCAAAATAAGCCTCTAGGAAACTTTTATAACATAAGCCATTCTCTTGGAAGATCAAAGGACTAATAAGGATATTCCATCCTAGCTAATGAACAGAAAAGCTTTTATCTAACTGCCAACTATCAATTTTTATTCTCAGAATATCATCTAAAAGCTGGCAAAATTGTAGCTTAGCTAAAGAAAATTATAACTGCTTCATGACATCACAAAACATTGCCTCTTCATGTGGGGCTTAAGAGGTCAAAGCAAGATTATTATTTTTTAAATTTTTGTAGGGTTTTACTTGCTGCAATGGTACTAAGAGTATGTATTCTGCAGGGATGTTTTTTACCACATCCATAATAAGGCCTCAGCCAGAGATTAACAGGCCAAACCTATTTTATCTGTATTTCTTAATTAATCTTGACTGATGTGATAATACTACCACATATGAAAGCATTTGAGAATGTTCTTCCAAAGTGCTATCAGGAATTGTCTTAAACATGCTTACAGACCAGAATGAGATAATAGTATAAACCAAACTGTTAAATATGTATGGACATTATATCTCTATATAGATTTTAGATGTGGGATTTTAGAAAACTAAAATATATTTAATACATAAAAGATAGTATAAAGTCCAAAGTATACACTATCATATACATAATATTGTATAATGTTGCAGATTATGGATACTATATTATGATTTATAAGTATGTAAAATATACGTATAGATCATTTGACAGGTATTTTCCCACAAATGAGAAGTGCTTTTACTTTTCACAAGCTTTCCAATCACCATAATCCTTTTCTCAGCTAAAGGGAAACAGTGCTCCAAAATGGGCTTGCCTTTGACCCATCAATTTCTATATCCCCTCAAGAATTAATGATACTACGTTTTGGACATCACACCTAGAGATGAGCATGAACTATAAAACTGACATCTCAAACTCAACATGAACATACACTTGGGTGCTTTTGTACAGTTTCGCTAAATTAAGGGTAGTCAACTCATGCAAAAACTGGTATGAGTTCTAAGGTTTTCCAAATGTTGGGGTCTTCAGAACAAGGGTTCTGGTCTAGGCCTGCCTTTAAGCAAAAAAAATTACACCAGACAGAAGAGTATGGACTTCACAGCAGGATCATACAGAAAGAAGAGAAAAGATGTTAGAGAAAAAATAGATCTTGATCAGCAACTTTTGCAATTTTGATGTTTATGACTGAACAGTGTCATGGTCACTAAAAAGCAAAAGATAAGTCACACACACTAAAAACAGGACTATTCAAATCTTCAGTGAGTAAGCTGTTCTTCCAGCGGCTAACAAAGGAATTTCTTACCCTATATACAGCACATCCGCACAAGTATAGTGTAAGGTTGGGTATTTACTTTCTGCTAAAGCAGTGGTCTAACCCTCTGGCCCCATGAGCAGGATGAGTGATCCAGGGCTGGTCTGCAGGCCAGATCAGATCTTTAGGCCCAATCTGGTGCCTGTGGCCCCACACACCAGATCACACCTGTAGCCCTGGCCCCACATTCAGGGCTGTCATCTGGCCCACAGGGATTATAAATTTGGCTACCACCCCCCTGCCACCAGATTTCCTGAACCATGGGGAGCCCCATGGGCTGGATGACATGGCTCTGTGAGTTGGATCTGGCCTGCAGACCAGAGGTTGAGAGCCCCACTGTTCTGCTTTACTAGCAGCCAACCTTTTGTCAAATACCTGTTAAAAGATGTTCTGTAGCATTTGTTTTAAAATGTGTTACACCATGTCAAAACAGGAAAGACAAGTTAACAAATCACAAACAGTGAGAAATGGGTACAAAGTGCACCAATTTTCCCAATAGTTCTCTCTTTTTTGCCATAAATCAAACAAGTCATTCCTTCCTCTGCTGCAAAAAGGCTAGAATGACTCAAGTTAGCAATACAGTACAGACTAGTGTTTCTCTTGGCCAACAAGAATATTTTCTTACACACATAAACCTACATGTGGTGCATGTCTCCTGCCAGTAGGTTTTCAAATTACTTAGATCATAAATATAATCTATAATAAGAAACAACAATAACTGACACATATAGCAACTTTCACACTCAAAATCCCAAATTTTACAAGCTAAAGCATATCTTGGGGAGAAAGACACCAAGCTATTTTGCTGTGCACTTTTATAGCATATGCTACTTAAGACAGAAAGTAAAACAAATCCATTAAAACTACAGGGAAAATGTGAGATAGGCAGATTTTAATCACCAGTTTGGAATCTAGCCAAAATACCCATGAGTGCAAAATGTCACGTTCTGACTAACAAACCTGAATGGACAGGACCTCGGTTTAATATTTCATTTAAAGTCTGTATTAAAAACTCCCCCATGCCAAATTAATTAACTCCATTAAGAAGTTGTTGTGTATAATAAGAGATGGATGGTATATTTATCTTGATATACTACAGAGGTTAAATAGAGTTCAAGTATTCACTCCAAACCTTATAGCTCGACTACAAAGCACAAATATTTACATACAGTTGTAGAGAAATCATTATTTTTTCTTACATTACAAACATCCCACCCATGAAACTGAAGAGCCATAAAGAACCTTCCTGGCACCCTCTTTATACATTTTAGATTTGCATTTGAACTAAACAAAATCATTTTGTGGGGTTGCCATTTGCAGTACTGTAATGATCCAAAGTCCAAATCTGTCACATTTCCAGCATTTGCAAGGGAGAACAGGAAGGAAGGAAGGAAGGAAGGAAGATGTCATTTGGCCTGAGTAAGTTAACATTTCCCTACTGTAAAAGAAAAATAGTAAGAACATTCAAAAAAGCAGCATTTTTCCTACCCTGAGGTTGAAATCTGTTTTTACTATTCCCATCACATAACAAATCTATGAAATGTGTAGATCATCTAGACACTCTAGTTACATGTACCACAGGAGCTGTAGTGGCCAGTTGTAGACAACCTGGCATAGGGGAGATTGTTGAACTTTTACCCTAACCCATCACTCTCCTAGAAGACTTTCTATGACTGGAGGCCTGCCAGCTTTAGCATATCAGAACCCTATAATGAATCGTATCTGAGTAACTAGCTCCTGGCTTCCCAGTGACATAACTGATGCTACATCACTATTTACTTGACAGCGTTCTGAACAGAAGACATGTTAAGAGATGCAGTAACTCCACAAACAGGCACATTTGGAAGAACATTAAAAATATTCTTGTTGTAATTCCATCTGACAAAAAATGCAGATCACAAATCCAATCTGGGAACTCCAACAACCCCCAACTCACGTATTATGCTAGACAGCAGAAGAATATAAAAGAGGCATGTCAATTCATATGGATTGGCAGTTGCACGCGAACCAAAAAGGATATCCAGTACTAAATACCACCACAAACTGACACAGCAGCAGCTGCATTCACTAGCTTAGCCAAGTTTTGACCTTCAGAAATGCACTAATTTAAAAGATCAAACTAAAAACCTATATTTGAAATCTTTAACTGAACAAGAACCTGAATAGATGAATGTGAAAGCTGGAAATCCACCTGAAATAGAAACATAGGGGTTTAAATGCATTTACAAGCAAATATGATAGGGAGTACTAGATATTAAAACAAAAGCATTTATGACAAATGCAAGAGTTCAACTCTCTGTATATTCACAGTTATTCAGATAAGGAGATGAAAATAACATGGGTCGTGTCCAAAACGAAACCAGAGGACCTGCGATCATAAGCATGAGATTAGGCAATTTGAAAAACATGGGAACAGGACTTACTGAATCAACCCTTTCCACTAAAAAAATATTTACAGAGGGGACACTTATGTGACCGAAAGAGGACAAGTAGCAAGTGTCCCAAAGCAGATGATGATAAGGGAGGACCCAAGCAATATTTGAAAGCATGAAAATAATTAGGTTTGGTCACAGCATTAATGGATCCCAATATCTAAAGGAAACTCCAATCATGTTTCTTTTCAGATAGAGTAAAAGTCCAGATAGTATAAACCAAAAGATTATTTTCTGCTAAATCTCTTAGAACAGTAGGTTAAAATACGTATTGTTATAGTATCACCCACCAGAAACAAGAGGCAAAGAGCTCTGAAACCCTGCTATGGATTACCTAATTTCAGCTAGCATCCCTCCAGTCAAAGGAAATTCTATACCTGTACAGAAGAAAAATGGTGGAAAACAAGAGAAGCAATATACTTGCCCTCCCCCAAAACACACACACACACACACACACAGAGGAAGGGAAGCAGGCATGCAAGGTGAGAAGGGAAAAGACTACAACAAAAAAGGATTCCTAAAGACATGGGAATTCAGCATTAAGGGCTCCCAAAAATCAGAGCAATGTAGGAGGCCTATAGTTCAAAGTGCCCAACAGTCAACCTGTGTATCTCTATAGGTCAGAAACCTGGGTTGATAGAGACTGCACAGATGCCTTAATCCAACACTGGATATTCATGTTGGTGTCGATACAAAAGCAGAATGGATAGGGAAACCTTTCAGTCCAAAGGAAAAAAAAAGACAGGAACAGACAACCAGGGATTCTCAAAGGAAGAGAGAGACTCTTATATGATAACAGTACAATTAGCAAGGAATATGTACTAAATATCCAGAGACAAGTTGCTAGAAATGTGGAACTTACTGAGTTTAAAAAGAATATATGCCAAGCCATGTACAAGAGTATTCTACTCCTGGTTAACAGCTGCCAGAAAATAACAGATACCAAAATGAGAACTACAAGACAGCAGAGTATACAAGTCCTTCATTGATGAAACATGGCAACCAAGCTCAGCAAGATCTCCTAAACACCTGGGACAAAGGGTGGGGCATTACATTAGGAGAAGCTAACCTAAATGTGAAATGCAAAAAACACAGGGTACTTGGAGCCTATGAACATGCTAGAGTGTACCTTAATAAACAAACAAACCCGTTGAGCAGTGAATAACTTGGGATGAAGGACAGTTTATTAGTAATGGATCAGTCTTTTCTTAATGTCTGACTTAGAAACCTGTTAACTGCTGCTACTCAGAAGAAAGGTATGTCAAGTCAGTCAGACCAGCTTCTTTTTGAAGGAAAAAGATCAGTGAAAAAAATCTCAGTATCTTCTTAGTCCAACTTGTTTTATTTGTATGCAGATTAGTCCTAGAACACAGGTGGTCTCGAATAGCACACGAGCAATTTCTGTTGCTAGTCAGAAGAAAGATAACAGGTATCTAAGCCGGACTAAAGAAGAAACTGATTTATTACTAAATACAAGTTCATCTACTTCACTATGCAATGTAAATTAAGGATGATATACTCACAAGAGCTGTTCTAGTCAAATCCTGGGAAAATATGAAAAAGCTGCGCTACTTTGGGGCACATTTGCGCTATAACTCTAGCTTTTAATTAAATACAGAATAGATAAAGTTAATCACTGCATCAGTTTCTTGAAAACAATTTATTTACAGTGAGATCAGATGTGGGAATAATGAAGAACAAAAGCAATGATTTTTCAACCCCAAATGACTTGCTTCTCATGTTTACCCATAAGCTTAATTTAAAGCTGAAATTCTGCTATTCTTTTGATTTATTCTCAAGCTTGATATGTAATGCAAATAAATCATCATATCTCATTCTCAAGGGTTTTCTCTTTTGGAAGGAGAAGAGGGGAGTTGGCCATGAATTAAATTAATTATGAACTGTTGTTAAACCACAGTTCAGGATGGCTTATGGTCTGTTTTATTCCTGACTGAGCATCTGGTCTGTAGAGTCAGATGAGTAGACGTTGAGCTCCCAGACTAACAGTAAAGACACTCACTTATAGACCTGAATTAAGTTTTAAGTTAAAAAAAAACATTGTTTCCTGTTCTTGTCCATTCTTTAAAATTATAATGTACCAAGAAGCTACATTTTAGAAATAGGTTATTTAGGTAATATCTATTTTTCGTAAAATACCAGACATCTCAGATAATATTTATTTACTATAGCATTTACCAATCATACAAAATCTTTCCAAAACATTTTCTTTAAATTACAAGATAGCTGGTAAGAAACTACTTTTATTGCTAACATGCTGCCTTAACAGACTATACCAAGAATCTTTAGATGTACAAACTACTGTTAAGCTTTATTACAAGGCCGTGTTTGTTAAGAGATCCATTTCTATCAGTCATGTAAGGTAAGTTTTTCTGTAACTGTTTCAGCCTCTTGGCCTCTATAACAATAATCAGTGGCAACAGACATTTGAGTAACACCTCAAATTCTGCCAAACCTTCTTATCAAGGATCTATTCCGTGTTAGATTAGGAGACAGGAGATGCGTCTACACAAGACATTTACTGCGCAGTACCTATTTACCTGTGCAGTAAACGTCTCATGTCTACACATGCACCCCTATTAGGCTGGAGTAAACTAACTTACTCTGCAGCAGAACACAGCTTGTAAATACAAGTACTATCCTGCTACAGAGTAAAAAAACCCCTCTGCAACAGCACAGGTATACATTACCCCAGCTGGTTGGAACAAGAGGGTGCTTCAATGTGGCCAACCCCACACTGAAGCATCCTTATGCATCAGCTGGCCCCTATACAGCACATTAAGCCAGGGGGAGCAGCCCTAGGCTGACCCCTGGGGTTCCTTGCCAGCTGGGGCTGTTTTGCCCCGACTCAACATGATGCAATCCCAGGCGCATGTGAAGACACAAACTCAAGAGCAATAAGCTCATTCACTAATATGCACATGTAGATGCACCTAGATACTACAGCTTCCAAGGTAGATTTCAAAGTCTTTTTTAACCGTGTTATAACAACATTTAAGTAATACTGTTTATTTAAAATTGAGGTGAAAAGAGGTCTTCAGAACAGGTGTTAAACTTCCCATTGAATTTAATGGTGTAGAACAGGATCCAAAATTGTACAGTGCCCTTGCCCCTAGGCAATGTTCCCTCTAAGGTGTAGGGATCCATGAGCATACCTGTTTGGTCCGTGATCGTGCCACTTCAGTCCCACCTCCCCCTTCTGCTAAGCCTGGATCCAGACTATGCTAAGCCTAATAGACTAGAATCCTCACGTAAGGCATCCTCATGCAATGGATTTTGCAATAATCCTCCAAGCACAAGACTGGGGGCTGGGGAGCTGAGCAGTTCCCTGGAGCCAGTAATGGGGATTCCCCATTCATGATGCAGAAATCTTATGTCATGGTTAGACAAAGTGCTTTGGGTAAATGTGATATAATTTACCCAAAGCACCTTGTCTGCCTATGTGCTTAGACTAACACAGCTATAACCAGCACCCCCAAACTACACCATGGTTAGGAATGATTCCTTGCACCTGCTCCTTTTCCTCTATGCAGACACAGGTTCTGCACCATCCTGCTCTACCCTGCACACCTGAGATCTGGGGAAGCCAAGTTCTGCATGTGTCTCTGCTCCAGGAGCGAGGAGGCACATGGACTCCGGGCTGGAGAGTGGAGCAGTTCCCCGGAGCCAGCAGAGCCCAGCCCCCACCCCTTCCTCACCTCCAGGAATGAGGAGACACATGGCCTTGCGGCTAGGGATTGAAGCAGTTCCCCGGCACCTGCACAGCCCGTGCCAGCCCCAGCCCCAGCCGCCACCTCACCTCTGGGAGTGAGGAAGTACACAGCTTCAGGACTGGGGAGTGAAGCAGTTTCCCGGCAGCAGCCCCCACCCCCAGGAGTGAGGAGCACTCGTGAAATGAGGAGAGACCGCACCAGCCCCTAGCCCCCACTTCCCCTTGCGGTGCTGCAGCCCAGTTCGCCCCAGGGCAGATGCACAGTGTTAATAAGTTAGTGTGCAACACTGCATTAAATTGTGTGCCGCCGCACACGTGCGCACCTTGGAGGGAACCTTGGCCCTAAGACTACTCCAAGTACCCCCAGGGTATGTGTACCCCCAGTTGACAACCACTGGTCAACATCAAAAGAAAAGGGGTCATCAAATGGACTGAGCACAAAACTGTGGACCAAGAAGTACCTGAGCAAATCTCCACAAACCCTACATTCTAAATATGGCTTTCCTCAAGCCAAAGAAAATGGAGCTGACAACACTTACTGGGCAAGGAGGTTGTAGACATTCTACTGTCAATAACTGCGATTACTGAAAGGCAAGATAGTCATGGACATTTTAAGCAGTAAGTTAGACATAACTATTCTTTATTATGGTTAACAAATCTCTTCCAGGTGCTTCATTCTGCTTTTTATGGGATGCATAAATTATAGTATTATAAATATATCCTTTTAGTTTTCATTTAAATAGATACGCAAATAAATTGTTGAAAAAGTTTCCAAAAAGTAGTCTCAAAACAAAAAACCCCAGCTGCATATACTGGTTGAACTGTGTGTTCAGTGTACTATTTCCAAACAAAATCAGTGTAAGAGCCCCGTGAAAGAACCTGGATTCCTTTGCTGCAGATCAGCAGGATCCCTGCTGCTCAGTGGCAGCAAAATGAATTTGGAATTTCTATAATATATGCATTCCATATGGGGCAACTAATGCCAACTTTCAAGGGATAGCAGCAGCTAACATATCACATGGAAATAAATCTGGGGAAAATGCCTGCAGACAGTCTCTGAAGACACTGGTTATTAGAAACAGTGCACCATCTTCAATAAAAGATCCAGCATCCATTAGGTTTATATGTATTAATTAGCATATAGATGTCTCCTGTCTTAAATCAGTGTTTACCAAGCAAAAGAAAGTTTGTTCAAATAACACCAGCAACTAGGTCCTACCTAAGCACCAGATCACTGCCTCTGAAGACCTGAAATGTATTAAAAACACACTGTAACTCATTAGCTAGGACTGCTAGCTTGTACTATTCTTCTGGACACCCTATGTTACTGCTCTGTGAAGTGTTTTTACAGTAGTACGGTGTAGTACGGGAGAAGGCTAGCAGACAAGAGTAGTGCCTTTGTGACCTGAAAGATACAAACAATACAGGAGGGGAGGCAGGCAATAGGGTTACTAGGGTGAAGCCTCGGGAAGCAAGCAGCCAAAGGGGAAGAGGAGACAGGTTTTCAGCAGTTAGCAACATACCTGCCACGGCTGTACTAAAACCAAGCAGGGCTGACCAGACCAGACCAGAGAGAGAACACTGGGCCCATGCCGCATGACAGGATGGACCGCCTGGAAGGGGAGGGACTTACCAGTATGAGTCTTGCCCTCAGGCCAGCAGGCTCACTCAAGCCCTGGTTGGGGAAAGACGAGGACCTCCCAAGCAGGCTGCTATGGAGTCTGAGGTGGCAGAAAAGGGAGCTCTGGCATACAGGCAGAGAAGCCTTCTTTTTGTTCTAAGTTCATTCAGGGTGGGGATTATTTGAGTTCATCTTGTTCTTTGTTTTGTGCAAGGGCGGGCAAAATATGGCCTATGGGCCAGATCCAGCTCACCAACTGATTGGATTTGCCCTGCAGGTAGACAGTGTCTCTGGCAGCTGTGTGGTGCCAGGCAGCCGGGGCTGCTTCCAATGTGCCTGGCGTGCTCTGTCTCTGGGCTGGGGCTGCCATCAGTGCAGAAACGGAAGCATGAACCCGCTCACAGCTGTAGCGTGTCCCTCCCATACCTCCTACCCACCATGTCCCCTCCCGAATCTGGACCTGGCAGCTGCCGGCTGTGTCCACAGCTGCCCAACCACATCTGGCAGCTTCTGGGTCAGGGAACCAGTAGTTCTAACTGGGCATGTGACCCACCAGCAGATAACAGCCATGGTTCTGGTAGTGGATGGAGGGATCAGAGACTGACTGAGTTTGCTAGGCACAAAGAAGAGCACTCCAGGACTCAGGGGCAGCCTCCCAACCAACAGAGAATGAACATGGGTTTGCCAAGTAAGACAGAAAGAGTGGGGTTATACAGAGGACCTGGAGGAGGGGCAAGACTAGGGTGACCCACAGACACACCTCACAGAAGTCCTCAAGGTCTGTCCACATCTGGTTACTGCACTACTCCAGTGCATTTGGAAATCAAAGCAAGATAAGAATACAGAAATCATGAAATTTCCAATAGGTCTAAGCATATAGCCAATATTAAACCAAATGGACAGCTTTTACCACTGTAACATGGGAAATACCATGAGCAGAGAATTTAGAAATGCAGCCTGACATACAAATTACAAAGAATGAGAAGCAAAATATGAATTCAAGAGCCCACTTAGAAAAAATAAGCAATTTTTGTACAGAAGTGATCAGGCATTGAGGGGAGAAGGGATGGTGAGAGGAGAAAGGGGACTGACAGCATCCTTTGCATAAGGTACTGGCTACTGCTAGAAACTACATAACAGCCTAGCTGGACTGACCAAGCCCAGCAACAACCATATACTAAGTTCTAGGGAAAACAGAGTTAGGTGTCAGCTAAGAAAAGTAAAAAGTTGCTTGGTGAGGAAGATAGCCTTAGTTTCTCCTTTATTTTCATATTTCAGTATATGTATTTATTCAGGCTTAGTTCCAAAATTGTTGGCACTTTAGCCATCCACTGAGGTACACTATACTGGCTGCAGAAGGCTCATTGTGTATGCCCATGATTTTTAGTTAAAATTGTTCTATGTTTATTCTAATCTACAAAAGAGGTAACCAGTTACCATGACAAAAGGCACCTTAGACATAGGATATTATCTGATGATATTATGCTACAGAATATTTGCAAAATCCTTTACTGGGGCCAGGCTTTCACCTAAAGTCAATGGCACAACACTCATTGATTTTAACAGAGCCCACGATTTCTTCATTCATTATTTCTTACTGGAGGAATATCTGGAATTGTACCTACCCAAACTGTTATCGCTGCTAGTTGGCCAGGATGCTATTCTATCTCTTAATTTTTTCTTTTTACAAGAGTCATCTGATTTCACTGAAAGCTCTACTTCCTCTTTCCTGATTTCTCGTACAAGTTGCATGCGACACTGAGTAAAATCCTGAAAGGAAATCTTCCCATTTTCATCTGCTCCCAGTTGGTGCATGATCTCAGCAACAGACTCTTCCATATTCAGCTGGCGGCACACCATCAGCAAGTCATTCCTGAGAATTATTTTTTTTTCAAACAAGGAGGAGAGGAGAAGAAAGGAAGAAGAAAAAAAAAAAGCAATTTAGTTCATAAAAGAATACAAACCGTGTCCGTTAATTCACAAACACTGAAATCCAATAAGGTAACTTTGAACATTGTCAATCCAATAAGGGAACTGTGAGGTTGACAGATTTCAATCATAGGAACGATGCCTAAACAAAGTTATAAATGCCTGTTGTTCCTTGGCAAAGCTGCACAAAACAAACCCTGACAAGCCTGCGTGTCCAGACTTTAAAATATCACATTCACTAGGAAGATTTAGGCTCCTATTCAGATCCACTGAAACAAAATGCACCACAGAAAGAGGAAAATATAATAAATGATTATCATTAATCCATAAATCCAAACTTCATACAGTTACTAACATTTTGATTAGCAAAAATGCATATAGCCTAAGAGAACTGAACCTTGCTATTTACAGTACTCTCTAAGGAAGTTCAGAGGAAAAGCATCATGAATAGATAATATTTAAATAAATAGCCTCTCAAAGACAGGACAGAGCTGTCATTTCAGGTAGGAGAGGCAGAGAAAATATCCTCTTCTCCTAAAGAGTAGTAAGTTCAAAACAAAAAACTAGGGAAGAGAAAGAAAGTAGCAGGGCAGAAGAGGGAAAGTATTACTTTGGATATTTGACTTGAAGCCTGCTCCCAGACTTTCTGACTACAAAATCCTTTAAAAATATTAGTTGCTCCAAACATTCAAAACAAGTTACAAAAAGAGAGGAATACTTTTCTTCAGTCCTGCACTCCACTCCAAGTCCCTTGAAGCCAGAAAACTGTTGCAACAAACCTGATTTGAAGGACAGCTACAACTGTACATACCATTTAGTAGTATTTTTTACTATTTTTGTAGGATTGATGAACATAAGTGACCCTAAATAAAATGCCAAAGAGAAACCATTCAAGATCCCTGGAAGGCCAGTAATTGTTTGCTTTGTCTGAGGAAAGGAAGAGCCATCTGAATACCCCTGAGCTCAGACTGGGTGATGAGAAGAAACCTTTCTTCGGACACTTGCCTTCTACTTCTATCCCCTTCAGAAGATCTGCCTTTTTCCTCTGCTCCACAGTGTCACAGGGCACAATTTGCAAAAGAACACTAGTTAGTAACTGCTGAAGAAAAATATGGAATAAGATATAATAAATTAAAAAAAAAAAAAGGTTAAAATACTAATTTCATAAAAATCAGTACTGCATGGATCAGAAATTGACTGATAAAAGGAACTGGCAAATGAACAGAGAGTCCTTTCAAAGAACCATAGTAAGTAATACATATTAAACAACCTATATCACAAATATCTGACACTCCTGTTAGTGAAGTCATTCAGTAAAGTACTTGGAGATGGTTAAGTGATTTACTGAATCAGGGCCTTACAAGCCAAAAAATTCACTCACTCCTGAGTGGGAAGTCTTTTCTAACAGACAAAAGGATCTAAGCCAATTTCTACAAAGATTTTATGAAAACAATTCGAGTCCTTGTAGTACAAATAGTTCTTGACAGATAAACCAGATTATCTTCCGGAGCTGCAGAGATAGCATCTGTTCCTCTTCAGGTACTCATACTGTTCTTAAGCAGCATCAGTCAAAGTGACAAAATCAGGCTTGTCTCGTTTGGCTGCTGCTTGAGAAAAGTATGCACTGTAGGAGGCAAGAAGCTTGAAAAAGCTAACAGCAATAAGAATAACAACCAAAAGCATATCAGATGAAATGTGACTGTGGTAGAAAACAGCATTTACCCCATTATCAGCCAAGAAGATGGTGAACTGACAGAATAACAGAGACTTTTGTTCTCCTTACACGTTTAAGCAGTCAGTAGTATGGCACTGAGCAAGACAGAAAAATCTCTTCTTTCCAGGTAGGCGGTCTAGAGGTCCACAATCTTTGGACCCCAGTGAATTCAAACAAAATGTAAGACACCTTAATACTAACCTGAAGACAATAGCTAGCCTTTGTATCAGAACCTCATTGGTGCTTCACTCTGCCTTGCTTTGAAAATGGAGTTAACCCCCATTTTAGCCCTTTCCTGCATTTCTAGTCTTTCCCTACACCCCCTTCTCCAATACTTTTTTTTGGGAACCAACTGGAACAGAATTTATGGGTATGAATTTTTAACAAAAGTAATTTTTTATTTTAATTGCATTTCCTACTGATACCAAGCAGCACTGCGAGTGGACCTGGGAAAGAATGGGAGAAATTTTATGAATAAAATAATTATTACATGAGTAAATGCTTTCAGTAATAGATATTTTCAGTACTAATTAGGAAGCTAATAATATCAGAACACTGTTCGGAAGATGTATATGCATAGATTAAGTATATAAAATTCCTGTATCATATATGGACAGCCTGTGTACAGCCATTTAGTGCCAGTCAACATCCATCTGTTCTAGAGGGAAAAATATAGATTGGCTGGAACTTAATAAATCTATTCCATATACTAATTCCAGAACAGCTGCCTCACCAGGCCTTCTGGCATAGACTTTTATAGTGGAGCCAGAACATAAAAAATAATAATAATATCATCAAAGACTGTGTACTTTGGCCAAAAAATTCCCCTAATAAATCAAGCATGAATTTATTTTAAAAGATATAAATCACACCATGTGCCGAGTAAAAGTGACTGATAATTCCTATGTATTATTTTTACTTCTCTTTCAAGAGAAAAGGAATTCAGTTATACTGATAAAAATATAACATTTTAACATCACTTTTCTTAGTGCCCATATACATTACTGTTTACATATATTATTGTGGGCCAATGGTTACAGCTACAATACTGCACAACTGAGACCTAGATTTAAGCTCCGGCATCACCAACAACTTCCTGTGCTCTTCTTAGTCTTGTTATAGCTCATTTCCTCATCTGTAGAAATGAGGCCAACAGTACTGCTCTACCTACATGGAAGATGTAGGGATAAAGTTTACAAAGCACTTGGGTACTGTAGAATGGAGGCCAAAGGAGTGCATAAAACAAGTCTAAATGTCCGCTTGCACATAACCTAAAATAAGAAATTTAACATCAAAGGAAAACAGAGGAATGAATGCTATAAGACTGCTAATTTTAAAAAGTATGCAGTTGGGAGATGACTTTATTGGTAGATACCCAGCTTGGTATTTCCCTGCTCCATCAGTGCAATATTTAAACAGGAATTTTTTTTTCAACCTGGGAACAGTGTTTCTAATGTAGTCTGAAAGCATGTGAAAAACTGAGTGATGAAGAGCTACTTTGGATTACATGAAATTGTTTTTATAATAAGATAAACAAAAATTAGTCAATTAACAAAGACCAGATACCAGATAAGTTACTGATCTATTTCATTCATATCTGAGACCACCATTCTGACATTAACATCATCTGACATCAAATGACATTAACATCATCTGTTTCTAGCCTCAAAATAGTATTTTTAAAAATGGGGAAAGGTTTTTTTTAAGGAATCTGGTTAAAATATACATCAGTTACCTAAACATATTACATTTATTTTTCTTCATTAAATAATCTGTATCAAGATAAACACCTAACTGAAACAAATATTCCCTTTCCATTATTCCCCCCAAAATATTGTGAAGCAGAAAATTAAATATTTTAAAGAAATTGGTATTTCAACTACTTCTAATGAGGATATTAAAGTTTATCAGTGGAATTTAATAGGTGTGGAATATACAATGGCCCTGGATTAATTCTAACAGAAGAATTCTATTTCTATGAAAATATCTTTAGGGATAAAGTAAGAAAGAAGAGGTATTAAATAAAAATTAACCAACTAACTAAATTATTAAATCAGTATGCCTTTCAAGGTTTTCCATCAAGTTTCAGAGGTTCTCCAAGGCTAGAATCCAACAAACAGTCAGACAAACAAATGATTAACTTAATCACAGGCATCATGTTATACTTCCGCTAGATCTACTCCCATTCCTATAGGTAAAGGTCTGCTAAAACGCTTAGTTGGACTGGAGCCTAAGTGATACAAATACTGGTCTGAGGAATCTTTTTTTAAAAGAAACAATCAGACTATTTAATCACTGGTATTCTTTCATTATTTCTTCTTCTTTTGGTGCTAATCCAAACCACAGTGAAATAAAATGAAGTTTTTTCAATTACCTTTTTGGAATTTGGATCAGACTCTTTGTAAAGATGAAACACATTAGAAGTAGCTGACAACAGAATATGATCAGCGCTTCTACGCACATGTAGATGGATATTTGCAAAGAGGCCTAATCAGTTTGGAGGTACAACTCCGGCCAGATCCAGATGTGCAGTCGTGTGCAAACTGTGACACCGCACTGAGGCACCCTATATCCCAGCCAGCCCCCGCCTCCTGCAGCACATGGAGCAATGGGACAATGTGCCCTGCTGCAAACTGCACGAGCAGGGGCATGCATTGCTGCACAAAGTAACAGCACAAATTTGTGCCACTAATATTTGTGCTGCTGCAAATGCCTGCCCCTTCTCATGTGGACGCAGCCTCTGACATCTCTTCATGACTTGATGACGTATGTATTTGCATGTCATGTGCTATGGCTGATATGTTCAAACTACACTATTTTGGCACATTATGACAATTCTCCTATAATACCCAAGTCAGTAGGTATTTGAATCACTGCTTACATACCACATGGATGAACACTAGAGAAAAAACTAAGGCTGTAAATAAACATCCCATCTGATTGTTTAAGCTGGATTAAAAGAGGAGCAGAACAGTTGTTTACACAGTCCTTTTAGGTTGCACTGCTGCTCCTCCACCAGTAGGTGGCTGGAGAGAGTACCCATCCTGGACAGCTTGTTATTGTGGGGCATTTCCCTAACCTTACAGATAATACCATTATGTCCCAGGAAAAAGTGATAGCACACTTTATCCCGCATACTTTGGTGGGGCTTGTACATCTGTACAAGTCAGGAACAAAGTGAGTCTTTAAAAAAAGAAACCACAAGACTTGCACAGATTGGATCTTCCCAAATATAAAAAAAACCCTCAACACTGTTAGGGCCCCATTTCTCCTTTTGTAGTTGTACATTTATAACTGCACTGACTTAATCAATTTACTCCTAAAATACACCCAGGGAAGTCAGTCCCATTATCTTCTTTTTAAAATATTCTTTTAAAAATGTAGTCTTTAGGACAAAATTCAAAGCACAACCAAGAGACAACAATAATAGTTTATGTATACACAAAGATAAGTCAAATGAGCACTTCACATTTGAGATTAGATATCAATAAGCAAGATTTGACCCTAATAGAATCATCAGCCTAATATGGCTGTGTCTGTAAGGTATAAAAGAGAAAGTTTCTGCACCAAGGATTTCATAGAACAGTTGGGGAAAAAAAAAATCTGTCCTATGTACATGATTTGCATTTCTAGATCAATCTGTAGGCAGCTGGTGATCTCTTTGTAATAGTAAAGTGACAAAAATGAAAATCCTCTTCTGCCTAAACCTTTCATCACACTTAAAAGAATTTGGGAGAAGTTATCAAAATAAAGTTCTCTCTACCTCCAATTACAGAAGTTTGTTAAGTTCCTATATCTACTGCTAACACTATATGCATCAATCTCTTAGTTTCCCTTTCTTCACATTATCCTGTTAGAGTTTCCCCTACTAGACATGGCCCAGATTGCTGTGCCTGGGCCTCACATACTGAGCCTCTGTGTACCTAAGCTTCCTGGGTCTCCGTAGCCACCAGTCCTATCTACCACAATCACAGGATCACAACTTAGCCCCCACTCCCAGTTTTTCCTGATCAGCAGCAGACAAATCTCACTGGAAACAAAACCTTCCTGAGCCATGACTGCTATGCGATTCGACCTGAAACAGACAGACAGAGATCTGGTTTTTGCCTTTCAGTTAAAAAGAATGGAAAGTTTCCAGAGCCCTCCTAAAAATGCTTGCAGACTGGTTACATACAGGCATTCAGTTTCTATTGGGAAAATCACAGTTCTCCTGATAGAAACCACAAGTGTGCTGATAATTCAAGATTTTCGCATGGATTTTTTTAAAATGACTACTCTGAGAAAAAAGTAATTCAGGGACAGCCAGGGCTAAATTGCTCCTGAGAGTTTCTCCAGGGATACTAAATGTCTGCACACTTCCCCCAGCTTAATTCTTCCCAGGGACTGAGAAGAGTGGAACTGGTGAAAGGCTCCCTTGCCTTCCCAGGACCAGGGTCTGAAGCCGGCACAGGGGTTTTCTGGGAGAGGGTGAGCACGGGAGGCAGCGCTCCTGCCCATCCCATAGACTGGGAGAAGAGGAGGGACAGCCGCTCCCCACCTGCCCTGCTTCTCACACCACAGTTCACAGCTAAGCAGTGTGATGGGTATGGGGCAAGGGAAAGCTGGCTGAACCAGGAACCAGGCTGGGAAAAGATGGGTACAGGGCAAGGGAAAGCTGGCTGAACCAGGCTGGGAAAAGTCTCTCCTGAGCCCAGCTCCTGCCCCCACTGCTCAGCTGAGCAGCAAGGGGGTAAAAGAGAAACAAGATGGTAGGGACCTGGGTTCAGGTAGCTTCTCCCTAGGGCCACAGGGCAAAGACCCCACCAACTCTTTACACACAAGTCCCAGATGTGTGGGGTGGGCAGGAGCTTTACCACACTGCTCTGTCTCCTCAGTTCCCCAGTACTACCAGAGAGAGCATTGCTGCAAGTCTCCTGCCTGCTTCTCACACCAGGGACTCTGGTGTGAGAAGCAGGTAGGGGACTTTATCCTACTGCTCCAGTCCCCCCTGGAACAAACAGACTGCAGCAACCCATGCTTTCCCCGACCAGGATCACCCCAGTCTGGGGAAGGTGCAAGGAACAGTGGAGAGAGGGAAATTTGCCTCCACTAGGCATAAACACTTGTAGGCAGCCACTAGCAAACTAATCCAAACTACTGCCATCACGTCATGGTCCCAGTCAAGTTTCGCAAGGCTGCTGTGTTGGAACTTCCTAGGAGGCTTCTACAGGTTCCAGCCACTATGGTACACTCTCTGTTACTTGTTCAGAGAAGACAGATCTCACAGACCTGCCTGCTCTCAACTACTACAGGCCATCCTTCTCCAAAAGTATCCCAGGAACAAATGCACACCCTTTCCTAGAGATCCATTATGTGGATAGGTGCTCTTTGTCTACAGTCTTAAATCTCCCAAAGCAAGTAGCAGTTGAAGAACAAAGCATACAGGATTCTAAAGGATTCACATAGGATTATAAAGCAAATGGCTCTTTACTTAGCTAGCAGGGGAAAAAAGATCTAGGCACAAAAAACACACACCTATATACATTCCCTCCATTACTCCACCACTTTTGGGCTTTCCTTTAGGCTTACAGTAGAGTTCTCTGGGACTCCAGAATTCCCCTCCTCCAGTTCACAGCGCTCTTCTGAAACATGGATTCTCACTCACTCGGTGTGGTCCAAGTGAGACCTCATCAACCCTCCACAAGTGAACAAAGCTCTTCTCTTATAAAAACATGCCCCCTGCTCCTCACTCTGGTCCACAGTTTCCTGTTTGTCCAAAGAGCCAACACATTTTTCCTCCTGAAAGTTCTTTATAAGTCACTTGTCACATGCATCCCTTTGTCCTGTTTGGCAACTTCTCCACCCTCCACTTCCCATTTCCCGCAGAGAGGTTGGAAGAACGTGTTCTTCTAGCTTCAGCCAGCCCATTGTCTCCAGCTGTTTCCACCTGAGTATGTAATCATTTAGGTTTAACAGTTTACCACTGTCCCTGCTCTGACAGTTACGTGACACAGACCACTTCATGGCACACACAATACCCGCCAAGAGATTCCACGATATTTCATGATATCAGCTAGTTACCTTTGTAATCACTGAGCCCACTCCCCAGAAAAAACACTTAACACCTGAGCAATTTTAAGTAGCAACATTTCAGACAAAAAAAGTATGTTAAACTACAAACACTTCACATTCAGGAGGATGGAATCATGTTTCTGTATTTGGCCCAATAAAAGCTATCACCCACAGAAATCCTTGCCTCTCACATATTTCTGTTTTTCTTAATATTTTCATGAGCAAAATTACTATAATAAAAGAGATATAAAGGAAAAAAATATAACCCCCTCTGTGTTTTCAGTTTACCAATTTTTTTTGCATGCACTAGCTCCTTGATCAGGCAAACAGTGACAATAACTGTACATAATTAGGTTTCAATCCTGCAAAGGGACCCATGAGACCACAAGGGCCCACATGCTCATGCCTCATTACAGAATCAAGCATGCAATTAGTTCTCCTTGATGTTTTTGTGAATCTTTTTTTTTTTAAATACAACAGTGCAGGGGGGAAAAAACCCTTTAAGAATTAGAAATTGTGACTGTGAAACCACAGGAATTGTTTCAGTATATAAAACATATTCAACCCATTTTTAAATTCACTAGATTTGAAACCATTGGTATCAATACCCACTCAACTGCAAAATATCATCATGCAAAACAAGTCGTTATCAAAAGGAATATGAAGTTACGTATATTTTCTCTCTCTTCTCTTGCTTAACAAGAACCAGAACAGCCAATCAGATGAGTTACCATAAGAAAGCCCAATTAATCAGCAGCTTAAATGTGAGGTTTAAGGAGGAAATGGAAACCAGAGCTATACAAATACCACCAAACAAATCTAATATTGGGTACTGCAGCTAGGATACACTATGAACTTAAACTCAGCCAAGTTATCTGGAAGGCCTGCAAAGATTCACAAGTTGTCAGTGAAGCTGTAACTGGGCTCTAGTTCAGGCCCTCCAATCTCTGATCCCCCTTTATGATTACCTTAGGGAAGTGAGAAAGGTTTACTCTCTTCAGTATTTCAGGGCTCACTAGCTTGCCTCTTTTGTTCACAGATTTTCAGGATGTTTCCCACTCCATACCTAAAAATTCTGGTGCACTGCAAATATCCTGAAACCACTATCAGAAAAAGAGAACTTCTGGGCTATGCAAATCGCTTGTCACTGAAATGCTACCATCTGAAACAAAATTACCGTATTTATCCAAATCCAAGATGATAAATTTAAGACAACTCGCCAGATTTTAGACATGAAAAAAGATAAATTTGTTATAACAACTGTCCCTTCTTAGTATCCAATTACTGGAGGGTCATCTTAGATGTACCCACCCCCACCACTGCAATGGAGAAAGCAGTAGCAGGGAAACAAGGGGAAGCAAGGGGACTGGGATCAGACCGCCTGTCCTGCCACCACAGTTTTCCTTCCATCACTTGCTCCCCATAGTGCCTTCATCCCCCAGCACTTACCCTCCTGCCACCTGCCCCCCCGGCACTTGTCCACCACCACCCAGTGCCCACCTCCCCAACCACTTGCCCTGAACCCCCTGCCTTCCCCATGCCCCCTGCTTCTGTTTCCCCTTGCTTACACTATGCAGCAGCTCTGCATCTGGCCCCAGCATGCAGTGCCTGGCCAGGCATCAGTGGCAACTCCAGCCCCAGAGCCTCAGCAGCTACCCTGCCATTTAGTCTCCCCTGTGCTCCCCCTCCACTGCTTCACAAGCCCCAGCCAGACAGCAGCAACTGCTGTGGCCACAGATCCAGGTCAGAGCCAGAGACACCACCTGACCCAGGTTGATACTCAAATCCAAGATGAGGCTTCTCCCCCTATGCTGAATGGGGGGGAAAAAACCCTGCCTTGGATCTGAGTAAATATGGTACTCCACTGGGTAAATGCAAATTCAGAGCCTGACATACTCAGAAAACACATAGCAGTAATGTCCTACTTTAGAAATTCCATGATCCCTACGTTAAAAACAAAACCTGGAACCCCTGAGTCTCAATTCTAAAAAAAAAACAGAGAGGGTCAGTTTCCTATTTCCAAATCCTTTCTACATGCCTGGGAACAGGAAAAGTACCAGCTCACATGACTTTGAGAAATAATCAGAGATGAGGGTCCACTGACTAGCTTTAACAATAAACTGTTTCTATAATAGTCCACAAATAGACTTCAAAGCTGTTAACAAACATCATTCTTCCTTATTGCACTTGGAGAAACTGACAGTTTAATTGCCAGATTAAGGGCCAGATTTCCAAAAGTGATTCATGGATTTATCAGCACAAACCCTAAAACTAGGATGACCATATATCCTGGGCCAAAACAGTCCTGGATTTTGAAGGCTGGTCTCAGCCAGCCAGTTACTCAAAGTTAAAATGACTGTCCTAGAATCACAGGGGCATGGGGCACAGTTCAGTGAGGAGGTGGAGGGGCAAGGTATGCCAGGCAGGCACCATTGCTGCCTGCCTGCCTTGCACACCATGCCACACTGCCTCTGCCTGCAGCAGCACCACAGGCTGGGGCGGGGGGAAGGAGGAAGCAGCAGTGTCTTGAATTTCCCATGGTCCCATATACTCACCCTACCTAAAACCCAGTTTTTTAAAACTCTCCCTTATAATTTTCAAGACACGGCCTCTTAAATTTGGGAGCCCAAGCAGACAAAACCCACACCTCATTTTCAGAAGTGCTCAATATCCACAACCTTAAGCAAAGTTCATGGCAACTATGTATATTCAAGGCCTTTGTACACAAAGTGCCTCAGAGCAGGCACCGAAAATTAGAGGCCACTTTTGAAAACACTGGTCTGACCCTATCTGCATCTTCATGGGCAATGTGGAAATACACCAGTACTTTAGATAAATTCTGTGCATTTCTGAATATCACTGCCTGGGTAACTGGGGAGTTGTTTTTATCAAAAGGAAAACCTAGGTTCAGAGCAATTAAGTGACTTGCCAGGGGGCATTATAGTCTAGTACATCAATCAGGAAAGCAGGAGTTCAGTGACAAGCTCTAAAACTGATTTTGACTGTGTCTAGCTCCATTTAAGCACAGTTCTGCTGAGAAAAACCTATGCAAGCCAAAATGTTGCCAAAGCTCCTGCTAACTGTAACCATACCTTGCACCGCTCCACCATTTCTGCCAGGAAAGTCCCATTTTAAAAAATACCCATCCTGCGTGTCCAGCTAGTTTGGTGAAACAAATGCTGTTGTCTTGTTTCCAGCAGAATGCCCAGAACAGGTATTTAAAACATATCACTATGCTTTCCTTCTTCCCCTGGTCTTCTGAAATACTGCTTGAACACTGTTCCCAGTCCCTGAGCCGTTTTCCAGTGCACTCAGCTGAGACCAGACCTTAGAAACATCTAAGAACCCACTGGAAAGTACCCTATTTTGAGACCATGGAAATATGGTCACACCAGGGTCAGATGCAGGGGGCTGCAGTGATGCAGTTACACACCCCTTCGCTGCTAAGATCACCAGTCTCAGCAGGCAAATGCATGTACAGTGAAATCTCTGCCCAGGCACAGCAAGCCTGCTGCTACCATTGCACTCCCTTTTTCACCATCCTGAATCTGCTACTGGGTCACCCTAACTAAGTATCTACTGTGTAAGCCAGACTCAGGCTTCCTAGTTAGGAAAGTGACAGTCAGCCCCACCCTGGGTCTGTGTTGTAACCTCCATGCTAGTTTTATCCTTCAAAGTAAAAGGAAGCATTCAGACACAGAGGTGTTACAGGGCACATAAACCCATGTCAAGGGCTACGGAAGCCTTGGGTTTTGGGTCTGTGGTATCACCCAGTTACCCTCCTGCAGCATTTCTTTGCAGACTCTCCTGTTCCTCTCTGCTCTCATGGGAGGTCTTCTAAACCTCTCAGCTGGACTCTGCCCTAATCCTGTCCCTTCCACCTGCTGGCTGCACCCTCAACAGAAGAAGGCTGACTGCTCTCTCTTCTCCTTTAAAGGGACAGCTCACCCTGCTTCATCCATCCCTGTGTCACCAGCCAGTTGTGCAATTCTACACACATGTCCATAATAAGAAAATACGTTGCATTTGCAAAAGATATTGCTCATGTAATGTAGTGACAGTAACGTAACGGACAGTGGACTACCTAAGGTATCATGTGTTTAAAAACGGAGCTGAACAGCTTCAAAAATGCATAGTCCAGAGGGCAGCAACATACAGCCCACTGACCAGACCTGCCTGCAGAGCCATTTAATCCACCCTGCAAATATGGGGCTTTGGCAACAGTGGGGAGCCCCCACTGGGAGCACCCCAGGGAAAAACAGCAGCAGTGGCTGAGAAGGCACCAGCCTTCCCACCTCTGACCTGAACTTACAGTCTGGCCCACAGTCTAAAAAGGTTGCTGCCCACAGTGTTAGTTGCAGCAAATTCTAGACCCCTTATTGTCCATTCAAGGTAACTGTCAAACATTGAAAACCACTATAAAACCCTGCCTATCCTTTGCAAGTGCATTGTTTTGTAACACATTTGTAAATACAGCCTTCTTTTCAAATCTAGATATGGCCACAGGGAAGGGAAGCTGCTGTCCCTTTACAGTTTATGCCTTGAAGCACATGACCTTTAATGCCGTCTTTTGTGCACTAAGTTACCCATTATTTATTTATTTACTAGATTTGTGCACCATCCTTCTCAAAAAGACTTACTGGGGGCAGCTTACACTGAAAAGACAAGAATTATAGAAACAAAAGAAGACAGTAAAACAAGAAAACAACCCCCCAGCAAAAGAAAAAAAATTCAGAAGAAATCCACACCACCCACTGCTGCTACCTTGCCTCTGGCCAGGGACACTGTCATGTCCCCCGTCCCCCTCCCCCCCAACCCAACTTCTCTTTTCAATCTGCATTCAATTCCCTCCCCACATATGTATTCCCACTCCCACACCTCATACAGGCCAGTACCCTTTCCTTACTGTTCTTCCTCCCAAGCTGTACCCTCCTCTTTCAAAGGGGATGGGGGGAAGGTCTCCAAAACCCATTCTTAATCCCCTTCCCTATAAACCAAGGAGGCAACACCAGTTTAGCACAAATTCATCTATGGTAATCAGTGCTAAAATTAATCCACCACTAATTGTTCCATCACTAATTGTTCCATCTTTTAAAATACCCATTGTACTTATAAATTTGGGATCACATATGATCAGTTGTCACACCTGTTTTACTCAATGGCTATTAAACCTGTTTTGGTTTAGTGACACAGAAGCTCACATGCAGACATAAGTCTACTCAGATTTTCCCCACAGGCTCACAAATAACTACCATCCTAGAAAAAATATTCCTTTATCTTACTCATCCTCTTTCAAAGCAAGTAGCTCAGCAATACTGAAAGCCGATTCAGTTTCTGTCGTGATTTTGAAAAATGAGACCCAAGACAACTTAAACTTTCTGGCAATTTTTTCCTAGTAGATGGGAATTCTAAAGAGGGCAAAGAATGCAAAATATGACAAACTTCCTGCTGTGACAAATCTAACTGGCAGCTGTTGTTCAGGAACAAGCCCTCAATTTTAATCGGTGCTTAATGCAATACATTTGTTCCCATCACTATTAATCAGTCAGAAAGACTGCTAAATTGATGTCTCTACAATTAATCTCTTATACACATATTTGTGTGCTGCCATGTATTCTGGGGCAAAATAGGCCTACTGCTGGAAGATTCCTGGGTTCTCTGTCACTTTACTGCCACAGATTGATTTCTATTTAAAAATGGAATTGTAAATTAAACATGAAGATATGGAAAAAGTAATCACAGCACCCTTTATGCTACTCATTTTGATACAAAATGCCATATATTTTGGGGTTTATCTACATGTTCATTAATGTGCTTTAGGTAATGCACATTAAATCTAGTACCTCTATTGTGAAGTACTAGAAAAACGCACATTAGCCTATTTTAATGTGCATTAGCTAAAGAGCATGTTTTTTTTGTGATGCTTTAATATACATTAAAGCACACATGTGTACGTGCCCAGTGTCTCCATACTTCCCTTTTCAGCATGCCGAATACTTCTGTATTGAAAATGCATAACTGCATAACAAAGTTATCAACTGAGGGGGAAGCTGGAGGTTTCAACAGCCAGTATGGGCTTTGGGCATAAAGGGAGTAATAGGAGACTAAACTGACACTGACATATTAGCTGGACATGTTTACTGAAAATGATCAACAATGACATAGTTAACAATGTTGGGATTTGAAATGCAGGTGTCAAACCTAGCATACCCTTGAGATCAGTGAGGCAATCCACACAGATATACTATTTCAGATGGTTTGAAAACTCAAAAGACAAGAGGCACTGGTTTATACACGTTGGTTCAAGACTTTCTTTACTACCATAAGGGATAAAAACAAAATTTACCCCCCCAACACACACACACGAATTCTGCAACAAGCACTGAATACCATGTCACTGAATACATGTAATTCACTGGAAATCAACCAACAATTTACAGTATGCAAAAAACACTGCACCTAATAAGGCAAACGCACAGAAGGCCTTATAATTTATATCTGTAATTACAAGATTCAGAAAGTATCTACAAGACAGTTATGTTCTACTACAGTGGTTTTCAACCTTTTTTCATTTGCAGACCCCTAAAAAAAATTCTAATGGAGGTGGGGACCCCCAGTGTGGGTTTTCACATACTTTTGATTGATCCTAGTCATCTTTTGAGGACCCTTAAAACATAGTTTAGAGACCCCCAAGGGACCTGCGGACCACAGGTTGAACAGCACTATTCTACTAAACGCAGAGAAAACACAACTGATGGGGATGGCAAAGCCAATTCAGATTCAGAGAGGAAAGATGCAGCTGAAATTCTTCATTTTCTGCTCTAGCAAGAAAAAAAAACACCAATCGGAGATAAAGAATGTAGGAGTCGTCCAGCGTTGGCTGCACCTAGAATCTAACCCCAGCAGTCTTTCCTGCCTATGATCTTGTAAGGGCCCTTCCAGCCCCTAACATCTTTGAAACTGAAAATGGTTTTTTAATACAACCTGTTGTGTCATCATGGATATGACCTGGGCATGAGGGAAACAGGGCTCAGAAATGGAAGGTCTACAATACCATAGGTCCAGAAGTCAAGCCAAGAGTCACAATACCAAATGTCAGTCCAAATCCAAAAGTTTGTGCCAGAGGCTCAAGCAAGTCTATGATGGAGGCCAGGCCAAGGTCAGCAGCTGAGAAATCCAACAAGTAGAAGGAGATAGGCAGGAGAGTCTGAGGCAGTACCATGAATACTGTTGCAGGGACAAGGCCCTGCAAGAAGTCAGAGGGTTTCAGAGCCCTGGGCCATGTGATCTCATTGGGAACCTCACCAGAGGGCCCAGGCTGGCCAGGGTCCAGCAGCTACTTGGTGGTGTCACAACACAGGACTCTGCCCACCAGCCTGGAAAACCTAAGTTTGAGTCCCAGGCCTTCTGACACCTGTTTCAAAATGCTTTTAGTTAAAACGTTTAGTTAACTAGTATGTTTTGAAACATATTTCCCTAGGCACAGGCAGACTCTAACATGTTAACAGTACGGCAGAAGAGGAGTTTCCTGGGAACTCAGGAGAGGAAGTGAAGGAGGCAGAGTGGAGACAAAAAAAAAAAAAAAAATTATTTAGGACATCAGGGAAAATCTCCCTGCTCAGAAATATACAGGTAGAACAAATAGAATTTAGGTTATTGCAAAAGTTATTGAGAAAAAAAATAAAGCACCGGAAGAAACTATACAACATAATGCTAAAGAAAGTATAAACGTGAACAGAAAACTTTCACTCACGCAAAATCCAAACACTGAACAGAATCAAAATCATGCAACCCCCTCTAGAGGACTGCCTTTATTAACAAGCTTACGAGCATGTACAGAGTTCACCTCACACCTTCTGCTCAGCCTGATTACTGCCAACATCCTTACCCCATGTTTGGCATATACTAGAGGCTACACTATCTAAAAAGCCATTCATCCTTGGGGGGAAAAAGGTGCAAACTCAGCTGCCTCAGTGAGTCGACATTTTAACCCTGATCCAGCAGGATAAGTATCTACTACTACCAGAGGGAGATATGTTAGGAGACAACTGCCAGCCTGTTAGAAGAACTGCCATTAACTTTAACTGAATTGTTTTACAACAGGAACACCACAATGCATGCATGATTCTACTTACCAGAAATAAAGTAATTAACCTTTTCGAGGATTACTCCGTATGTCACACTGATGATACAAACTGCATCTCACAACTTGCAAAGGTATCATCCACTTGCTTCACTAGCAGCATCTTCTAAGGAGACTGAACTATTGCTGCTATAATCAGTCATTGTAAGGAAAGAGCTTTTACTGTTCTGTGCTTTGTGCCAATCAGCTAGCCTGAGTTTTCACAAACAGAATATCTGATGAAGCCCACCAGTTTTACTTCGGAGTAGGGACAACTATGAGGGACCCATCTCATACTTCAAAAGGTAGCACAGGTTTTGTTATCTAATTAACCCATTATTACATTGAGTCCTGAACAGTGCTATTTGCCCGAAGTCCTATAATTACTGGCATTTCACAGATACATTCTGCATTATTAAATTTAAGAATTTAGTGTCCAATAAAATTCTCAGTAGGAGTCATGCATTAAATGTGCTCATTAAAGCTAACCATGCTAATTAACACCCAAGTGCTAGGAAACAGTTACTAACCCAGATACACTCCAGGCACACATCACCGGTTCCAGCAAACACACAGGAATGCTCTCAATAAAGATAAAGAGTACCTTTCAAAAGCTCCATACATTTAGCTCATCCATACTTACCTCGAGAAGCCCCTTACTACCTGCTTCTGATAATGCTCAGTTAGACGATCTCCTGGCTTTACCACTTTCTACCCCTTATTTACCGAGACCTAAGAACAAAACTGCTGCAAACTGTAGAAAACCACACAAAAAAACTTCTTTCAGGATTGTTCCTTAGCTAAAAGGATATATGACATGCGCTATGTTAAAAGAAAAATTCAGCACTCAGAAGTTGGCTATTCACAATCCAAAGGGAAGAATTAGAAGAAAGTTTACTGGTTTGCCACCTCTCTCAGAGGCTGCCCTGACACATGGGAACAACTACTGAATTAGGTACACAAGTCCAGCCAATACATGTGAGGGAAGTAACTAGCACCAGCAAGGCTGCTAATATCAACTATCAGTGGACATGGTGGGAGAAAGAAAATATTAAAGAGCAAAGGCATCCGGTGTCTCTTGGGCAACTAACGAGTAGAAGGCTAAGTGTCTAAATCTAATTTTTTGATCCTCCAAATCACCAGTCAGCTGCTGCTATCCTGCTAATCTCAGGTATCAAGTCCCAAGATGCCTAAATATTTGACAAAGCAAGTTTCCCAGGCACCTCAGTTCTGCTTCTGCACATGCCCAGAACTTCCTCAAGTCTGTATAAACCAAACAGCTCAGTGCCCATGTCACACTGTATTCCCACAGGGATTCACAAAAAAGGCATTCATCTGCACATCTCGCACAAGGCGCTCAATCCAGCAGGCATTCAAAGTGTGTGCCTACCAGGTCAGGCTCTATACAAAATGCAGTTGCGGCTGCCACTTTCCTTCAAAGCATGGCCCCCTGGCTATCCTTTCAACTATATGACTAAGCCTTTGATCTAGCAATTGACTCTGCATGTGGCTCTGTGTGATTTCAGAGTTGTCTGCTAAAGCCCTATTGCAAAAGCAGGACTTAAATAACTACTCGTGTTTAGCATGTTACTGAACAAGTCCCACCCAGCTTTCTAGTGGCATTCAAAAATAAACTGGCCAAGAACTGAAAGTAGAAATGAAGGGATATATATATATAGATAGGTATCCAGCATCATCAATGTGCTCCAGATATATATAGCATCAATGTGCTCCAGATATATATAGATATATCTCATGCTGTACTGAAAGGTACCCAATTGGGAAAGAATCCCACAATTTGGGCTATTAACTCATTGTATTATTTTTCCTTTGTCCTCCAATATAATTTGGCCAGATTGTGGCTGGGCACGTAGACAAACCCTTTTTTATATAAATTAGTTGGCAAGTGTGGATGGAGCAAAGTTACTGTCACAAAACTAAGGTGCTCGGAGGGTGCCTTGCATGGTATTGAGTTTAACTGATATGGCACACAGTAGTCTCTATGTATAGGTACCATCAAGCTGAATTTAGGTTTATTGTCCTTACATTTGTGTGTGCTGCATTTTTTAATAAAAAATATGTCTTATATGTTATTATAAGGCCAGGATTGCACATTATTAAGGTGACTTTCAAGAGATAAACCATGAATTGGTACCTAGAAAAGACTTAAAAGCTACATCTGACATGAGTGTGTTTACTCAGGAAGAAGTGCTCCCAGACAATGACAAATTTACATTTTAAAGGAAGAAACCCTAACATGTGCACCATTTTTCACTATGGCTTAGGGATACTGGATTAATATTTTCCATGTCTGAAAGGATATACATACTCTCCTGATCTTAATTAGATCAAGAAAAACTTTTAGTCTGGCGCATAAAAAACATGTACCTTTGGGGGTAGAGGAGGCAGGAAGTTAAATGTGTAGCGTGCCTCCCTCCACACCCCAAGAATCCAATAGGGAGGTTATGCAAATAGCCCAGTAAGTACTTAAGTGTACCTTGAAAGCATGGCTTTGCCTTCAGTTTCCTTGGCCTATGGAAACACTGGAGTCCTTCAACTTGAGTAAAGCAGGCTAAATAGAGCAAGCTGCTCAAAGAAATTGCAGGAGGCTCTGCCAGAGAGAGAGGTCAAAGGTAGATACCACTTTCTAACCTTTCAGTTGAGAGGAACTGAAGTTTTGGATTTGAGTTGCGGAATAAGAACAAGTTACTGTTCTGATAATTTTTTGGGTACATTTTTATACCTCTGCCTGTATCTCAACATACAGTTACTGATTTCTCACACTTGTTCTTGCTTTTATAATGATAATTTCATAGTTTCTAGGGTCGGAAGGGACCTGAGCAGATCAAGTCCGACCCCCTGCCATGGCAGGAAAGAGTACTGGGGCCAAACGACCCCAGCAAGGTGTACATCCAGCCTCCTCCTAAAGACCCCCAGGGTAGGAGCCAGCACCACTTCTCTTGGAAGTTGGTTCCAGATCCTAGCCACCCTGACTGTGAAGTAGCGCCTCCTGATATCTAGCCTAAATCTACCCTCTGCCAGCTTGTGACCATAAATCCCTTTATCTTTTTAACAAATTAATTAGCAATGTTAAATGCAAGTCCAAAACACTTTACCACACAAACTGATCTTCTCTAGGGAGCAAGGGGATCCAACTTTTCTGAGCATGACTGGACAGGAATGTGATTCTTCCAGCTAACAAAATCCCTTCTGCTATGAGCTGGCAAGGCATGAGCAAGACCAGTAAGGCTGAGGCACCACAGGCCTGGAACATCTCAGCTGGTTCTTAGCTGCCAAACAGCAGACAGAAGAGAAGGGCTTGGGACAGAAGAGAAACCATGAAAGTGCAAGAACACCCTACGAGTGTCTCTCAGGGGAGTACCCCTGCTGCATCCAGGATCAGGGTGTGTGTCACAGTCACTTTAAAATTATTTAAAAAATCTGCATTGAAGATAAGTCAGCTGGGGCACTTACACAGAGTCTGCTCTGATGCTCTAGAAATCCAGCATGTCTGAACAGGCTTAATTAATCGAGTCTGCTGGAGCATGTACATTGATACGCACTAGCAGCCTCATGCATCACATGCATCAGCGGTGTAGCCAGCCTCCATGCTGGGAAAATGGCAACACTGTGCTTTGAACTAAAACACATTCGATGTGCTTTAGTATAAAGTGCACCACTGCCATTTTCTCTGAGTGGAGGAGGTATGCTCCACCACTGATACACGATGTGCGGGCGCTTTTAATTTGCACGGCTAGCCAATTAAAAATCGCCCAGCACCACATCAGAAGCGCATGTAAAAATGCCCCTAGTGTCTAAACTGAATTCAGGAAACAGTTCAGCATCCCTACGAATAAGGTTAGGCTCACATGCAAAGGGACTTAAGTGCCTGGCTCATGTAGTAGAACTCACAGCCCTAAATGAGCGGAGGTTATCAACCGGGGGTATGCATATACCTGGGAAGGCTCCAGGGGGTATGGGGCAGCAGTGTGGAGAAGCGGGGGCTCAGGCCACCAGCACACTGCACCGCAATGCACCACCAGCAGTTTTGTTTTTGCCACTGCCGCATGCCACTGGCACTTCCGGTTTCATTGCTGTGAGTGTGCAGGGGACACCCTCCCCCCCCGCCTTCTCGACTGGCCACTGCGGGACTCCCTGCTTCTCGACTGGCCGCCAGGGGTGCACTGACCAAAGAAGGTTGAAAACTCCTGGTATGGAGCAGTAGTCTCCAACCTTTTTAAGTACCAGATCACTTTTTGAATTAAAATGCAACCCAGGATCTACTGCAGCCCCTACCCCTAGCCCACATGCATCGTACTGCACCCTACTAGGGTGGGGGGAGGAGGAGGTGGTCAGCAAGCACCTTGTGGACATAGTGCCCCAGATGCTGCTGCTGAGGGAAGGGCAAGGAGTATCTGGCTACAGACTCCTGGGACCATGTCCTCTGCCAGCTTGGGCTGCCTGTATCCCCTGCCAGCCCAAAGCTACCCCTGGAGCCCCCTAACAGCCTGAGGTTGACCCCTGTGCCCCATGCCAGCCCAAGGCTACCCCTCTGCTCCATGCCCCTGCCAGGGCTGGCACCCAGGCAGCTGCAGCTGGAGTCTGGCAGTCTCCCTGGCTGCTTCAGGCAGGCAAAGCAGGGCAGGAGCAGCTCTGGACTAAGTTGCTTCAGTTAGGCTCAATGTGCTCCAGATGCAGGCACATGTGTAGATGCACGCCCAGGCGCAATTTAACGTGCCTGAATTTTTTGTGCAGAAATTTTAGGCGCATTATTTGCATCGGAAGACATGCCCAAAGTCTATAAATACCTTCACATGTACACTGTATATGCTGAAGAGCTGAAAGACTTCTGCTAATTTATCAATCTCAAGTATTTTAAAATTACCAGAGCATGGCAGCACATGATTCTGTCACTGAGACCAGTACTGGGCAGAATTTTGTTGTTTTTGATGGACTAAAAACATATTTCCTTTCTCAAGACAAATGCCCAACACTAATAAAGAAAGTGTTCAGTAAACCTAGCACTAAACTGTGGCTTCTCTTCGCCAGTAAACAAACAGCCACGTTTCAGAAGACTGTAGAGGTGATTGGAAAAAAGAGTTGTCAGTAAAATAAATTGTGCTGCAGATATGTTCCTTTCAGAATAATTTAGCAGAGGGGATTAGAGAAAGATCTGTCACAACAGAAATAAAGAACCTACTGCAGTCTTTTGTAGACTGTAGGTGAATTTTACAATATAGTTGACAATTTTTACACAGCATGCCCATCCTACTTAGAGCACTGGAAACCTGCCTTTGAGTACACTGAAAAGCCTGAGTGGACCCTGTTAAAAAAATTGCTGATATGGGACAAAACATAAGAAAGCTTTGTTACACGCTACACTAGAATCCCCACCTTAAGTCTGCTGAATAAGAATCGTCTTTTTGATGAGTGGGCCAATGCAAAATAAATCATCACTTGTCATCTTTCTGACTGGAACCATTGGAGAACACCTGTTGCTGAAAGGTGACTGAATGTTTTTCAAGAGAGGGACAAGAAGGCAGTATAATATGCAGATCTAAGGCTGTGGAATTTGCATTATGTTTGCCATAGAGGTGCACCAATACATCGGTCCATACTGTATCAGCACCAATAAAAGGAAAATTGACATTAAATTGGTAATCCGCATTCTTTTTTTGGCTGATGTGGCTGATAAATCCTATGTGCGTGCATGCAGCCACAGCATGCACGCAGCAGGGAGTGCAGCCCGGCAACGTAGAGAGCAGTGTCCACTGGTAAACCTGCTGGGGGGAAGGAGTGAGGGAGGGAAGGGCCATGGGAGAGGGGGCCGATTGAGGCCCCCCACAGTGAGAGAGGGAATGGGACTGGGGCAAGGGTAGGTGCTGCCCAGCCAAGCAGGGTGGGGCATGGGACGGAGCCAGCAGCTCATCCAGGGGATGCAGGGGAGTGGAGAGGAGAGGCATAGGGGGCATGTGCCTCCTGGATCTGTCCACAGGGCAAGGGCAGGCTTCCCATGCACGCTCAGAGCTTGAGCTGCTCCAGCCTCTTACCAGCAGCCGCGCTCAGGCTGGGAGGAGCAGGGCAGGGCAGGCAGCTGTGGTGCTGGAAGGAGGGGTTATTGGGTGGCACTAGAGCCACCCCAAAATTTGCTGTAGCCCTCCCCCCCCAGTGCCACCGCTGCCCGCCCTACCCAGACTGAGTGCAACCACCAGGAAGAGGCTGGAGCAGCCCCAGCCCAGAGCACGCAACAGACACCCTTGCCCCATGCACAGATTGGGGGGGGTTCATGCCCCCCTAGAGGTTCATGCAGTGGCAGGAGCTGCTGCCGCCCCCCACCCCCACCCAGATGAGCCACCAGCTCTGTCCTGCACCCTACACTGCCCCAGCTGGGCAGTGCTTGCCCCTGCCACAGCCCCACTCCCTCCCTCACCACAGGGGCCTCAATCTCCCCCCACAACAGACTTACCAGCTAGACACTGCTCTCCATGCTGCTAGGCTGCATATCAGCAATCAGGTCAGTATCGGCTGATATGGCTGATCAATAATTGGCCATCAGCATCGGCCCAAAAAACCTACCAGTGCACCCCTAATTTGCTAGACACCAGCTCCTGTTGAACATCTTGCAATAAAGATAAGTGTATGGTCTCCTGAAAAATCATGCTTGAATGCCCCACCATGAACCTTATATTGTCTGTGTGAGTTAACTTTAATCTGGATTGTATTGTGTTCTATGATAAACTTCTGAAAGACAAGCAGATCCTCCAAAAATAGCATTAAGAAACACAAGTGTAACAAGCAATGTCACACCCTAGAGGACAGCAAGACAAGGAAAAATATTGGTAATTACTTTAGTGTAAGTAGATACTTTGACTGTTTATGCTACTTGTAAAGGGGAAGCTATTGTATTGGTTAATTTACAAAGTCAAACCCACTTAATCTCTCTCAAATGATATTAAGCATGTTTCACTATACTGCATATTTCTCATAGATTTCATAGACATTAGGGCTGGAAGGGACCTCGGGAGATCATCGAGTCCAGCCCCCTGCCCAAAGGGCAGGAAGTCAGCTGGGGTCATAGGATCCCAGCAAGATAAGCATCCAATTTACTCTTGAAGGTGTTCAATGTAGGTGCTTGAACCACCTCCGCTGGCAGACTGTTCCAGACATTGGGGGCTCGGACAGTAAAGAAATTCTTCCTTATGTCCAGCCTGAAACGGTCTTGCAGGAGTTTGTGACCGTTCGACCTCGTCATCCCTTGGGGCGCTCTGGTGAACAAACTTTCCCCCAGATCCTGGTGTTCACCCCTGATAAACTTATAGGTGGCCATCAGATTACCCCTGAGCCTGCGCTTTTCCAGGCTAAAGAGTCCCATGGCTCTCAGCCTGTCATCGTAAGATCTGTCTTCTCATCTGTCTTCGCCTATGTAAATGATTTTACTAGGGTTCAAGGGAATTCAGTCTCCCACAACTCCATGAAAATCATTGCCAAGGGCTCCAATATCACCTCTACCAGTTCCTTCAGGACCCTGGGATGAAGCTCATCCAGCTCTGCTGATCTGAATTCATTCAGACCCAACAAAATCTCCATGACTGACTCTTTTGCTATCTCTTCCCTCAGCTCGCCCCCTTCCGTATCCAAAAAATTCCTATTAGGTATCTGGCTGCAGCTTAATTTTTTGGTAAAGACTGAAGCAATGTAGCAGTTAAGTAGCCCTACCTTCTTTGCGCCTTCGGTTAAGAGTTCCCGTTGGCTTGTTAACAGAGGGCTCACAACTTCCTTGGTCTTTCTTTTCTGTCCAACATACTTATAGAACCTTTTCTTCTTCTTGTCCTTAACCTCTTTTGCCAGGCGCAGCTCATTCTCTCTCTCTGCCTTCCTGGTTTCATCCCTGCAGGCTATTACCTGGTATGCTTCCTGGGTGACTTGCTCATTCTTTCATTGCCTGTATATTTTCCTTTTCCATCTGAGGCATTTTAGAAGCTCTTTCTGAAGCCACATTGGTCTCTTGCCATTCTTTTTCTGCCTCCATCTTGTTGGGACAGTTTCTCATTAGGCTTGTAACACCGCGCCCCTCAACAGCTCCCAGTCCTCTTGGGCACCTTTATCCTTCAGTCTATCTTCCCATGACACCACACCTATGAGCTCCTGGAGTTGGATGAAATCCACCTGTTTGAAATCTAGCGTCCTAATTTTGCTGACCTCAGGCTTTCCCCATCTCAGAATCTAGAATTCTAACACATTGCAAGTGTCAGTCACCTTCACATCCTCCACCAATTCTTCCCTGTTGGTCAGGACAAGATCCAAGATAGATGATCCCCTAGTTGTATCCTCCACTTTCTGGAACAAAGTTGTCATCTGCACACCTGCCAAACTGCCCAGTTGTGGCCTTGGCTCCACCACGATCCGCTGGCTGGGCAATTGGCTTCGTGGTCGGACCCAGAGGGTTGTGATTGATGGCAGTCACTCATCATGGTGCCCTGTGACCAGTGGGGTCCCTCAAGGCTCTGTCCTGGGACCCATACTGTTCAACATCTTCATTAACGATGTGGACATTGGAGTCAGGAGTGGACTGGCCAAGTTTGCTGATGACACCAAACTTTGGGGCAAAGCATCCACGCCAGAAGATAGGCGGGTAATCCAGGCTGACCTGGACAAGCTCAGCAAATGGGCAGACGAGAACCTCATGGTGTTTAACACCGATAAATGCAAGGTTCTCCACCTTGGGAGGAAAAACCTGCAGCATCCTTATAGGCTCGGCAGTGCTACGTTGGTTAGCACTACAGAAGAAAAAGACTTGGGGGTCATCATTGACCACAAGATGAACATGAGCCTCCAATGCGATGCTGCGGCTAGTAAAGCGACCAAAATGCTGGCGTGCATCCATAGATGCTTCTCGAGCAAATCCCGGGACGTCATTCTCCCCTTGTACTCGGCCTTGGTGAGGCCGCAGCTGGAGTACTGCGTCCAGTTTTGGGCTCCACAATTCAAAAAGGATGTGGAGAAGCTTGAGAGAGTCCAGAGGAGAGCCACGCGCATGATCAGAGGTCAGGAAAACAGATCTTACGATGACAGGCTGAGAGCCACGGGACTCTTTAGCCTGGAAAAGCGCAGGCTCAGGGGTGATCTGATGGCCACCTATAAGTTTATCAGGGGTGACCACCAGGATCTGGGGGAACATCTGTTCACCAGAGCGCCCCAAGGGATGACGAGGTCGAACGGTCACAAACTCCTGCAAGACCGTTTCAGGCTGGACATAAGGAAGAATTTCTTTACTGTCCGAGCCCCCAATGTCTGGAACAGTCTGCCAGCAGAGGTGGTTCAAGCACCTACATTGAACACCTTCAAGAGTAAATTGGATGCTTAACTTGCTGGGATCCTATGACCCCAGCTGACTTCCTGCCCTTTGGGCAGGGGGCTGGACTCGATGATCTCCCGAGGTCCCTTCCAGCCCTGATGTCTATGAAATCTATGAAACCGACTTGACATTTTATAATTTAGCTCTCACATTAAAGCCAATATCATACAATCTTAGTTTTCCAGCATTGTTAGTAAGTACCTCATTAAAAAATGAATAAAAATAGGACCCAATGATCTGTAAGGTCCCTTCCAGCCCCTAATAGCTATGAGACTATGAAGAAGTGATGTGAGCAGCAGGAAGTGAACTGATTGTTTCAGCAAGGTTTCATTCAAAAGGAACAGAGGTCTGAAAGAGGTGTTCTTAACTGTGTTCTCCAGTGACAGATTATTTGCTTAAGTTTTCATTTTACAATCTGTATGGATATTAAGACCACGGGAATGAAATTAAAAACCTTAGGATAACAAGCTCATTATTTATTAAGTCACTTTTCTCAGATCACCAATACTGAGAAAAAAGAAGAGAATAGTTTGCATAAAACGCAGATATTTCCTAACCTTAAAACATAAATGGCTCAAACAAAAATGTCACATTACAGTCTTCAGTGACATCCTGATGTTTGTACAAGAAATACATGGATAACGCATTTGAAAATATTAAGCGCTCTATAAATGCCAATTCAAATATCCTCTCTCAACTGTGTATTTATTCCATCAAACGTACTTCAAAATATACAGAGTTTTAATAAACATTAATTCTCATTGTGCATATCAAATATACCGTTTGACAAACTGATTATTTTTCCCATTGCAAACAGAGCATATATATGGCTCTTTTTAGCCTTTCCTTTTGATTCTCCCCTGTCTGCCTTCCGCATATCACTACCCTATTCCTTTTCCCAGTTAACACGCTCTAACACAAGCTATATGAAAAACTGTATCATTTTTATTTTAAAGCTCTGTGTAGAGTAGTTGACTGAAGTAAGTCCCAGAGAGAAGGAAGCTAGACAGCACTTAAACGAAAAATGTACAGGGCATCAACTAGACATCCCGCTTTGCATGGATTGCAGTTCTTCTCTGCACTCAGACATCAGCACTCTAACACTGTTTTTTGCATGCAGATCTTCTCTGTATGCAGATATGAACAATCTAACACTGTTAACTGCATTGCTCTGTACATACCTAGCCTACATCTCCTGTCACTGCTCCAGAATTAACATTGTGGAATATTTCAAAACATCTCTAGGAACTAAGCAGGATTAAAGGAGAAGAGATCAAACTTCCTCAGCTCCTTGGGAACTGTAGCTGTTCCCATAATGCTAAATATGGAGGCAAAAAACAAACATTCCAAGTTGTGGTTTTGTTCAGACAATTTTCTGCTAGAAATCTTGGAAGGTAGTTGTCAAGTTTATATCGAGCATATAGCAAAGCTTCACTGCCCATATATTTATAATTAAATTTGCTGTGGAAAATCCATTTCTATCACGGCAGCATTGCAGAACACTAAGCTCTACATTTCCGCCAACAGCAGTATGTCCCATAAAGCAGGACCACTTGACCAAAGGTATGTTAAACATGATCGTGCAGGTTGTGCATTTGGTGGGATTTCAGTGTAAAGTTAGAGGCAATCATTGAGGTATGGAACTCACCAGCAGATTGTCAATGTTACCATAAGGGGCCAATTTGTTTAAAAAACGGAAGAAAGAAATCTCTAGTTCTTGTGTAGAACGGAAAGCACTAAAAACACATGAATGTTGGCTGCTGTTTTATCCTGGTAATTTTGGTACTCACACGTTCAATTTCAACTTCAAAGATTTAAGTCTTTTCTTTCCCCCTACATTTAACCCTTACAAGGTCTCAAAAATGTATGCCTTTAAAATATGCTATCCATGTGGACACATTTTCAGACACAGAACAGGAGTTTTTTTCACTGCTGAGATTTCCAGCCCAGCACCTTCCAAGCTTCTGCAAAGCCTCAAACAACAAGAGAATCCTCCCATAAAAAAGTAAGATAGATTTCAATCACAATGGTGACTAAGTCCATCACAAAATATAACGTGCTCATAAATGTGATTGTCTCAATCCCCTAAGGATTTTCCATACCTGAACCTCCAGTCTTTAACTCAGCTGCTGCAATACGTACCAAATGCAATAATTTTTTAATCACTACCTACAGTGTTTAAGACTGACTAGCTGCTGAGTGCAGATGGTAGATGCCAACAAATCAGCTCAGTTGTCTCAGAGGAATCAACAAAAGCAGCAGCTGAAAAACACAGTGATTGCACCACAGTGGAGAGGAGCCAAGTTGGGCCCAGGATCAGGGCCAGGGCCCACTGTGTCCATGCCTCCGCCCCTTCCCCCTGGCTGGACAGCAGCCCCAGCCCTGCCCAGATCCCTCCCTACAGCGGTCTCAATCTCCCTCTTCCCACACCGCCCCACTTACCTGCTGGAGCTGCCCTCAAGGCTACTTGGGGCCACGTGCATCTACTGAATATGCACATGGCATCCCCCGTCTCCCTGCTTTCCTTCTGCTTCATCCCAGCTCCCCGTAGGCTGGAACTCTGCCAGCCTGCAGGGAGCTCACTGCTGGCCAACTTGCAAAAGTTCAGATTTTTCTCACACAAAGTGAATTTCTCGTATAAATAAGGATGTTGCATGTAAGTGAATTTGCACAAAAAGCATTCACATAAAGAGAGACCCGAGTGTATACTTGGGCTAATTTCAGAGGGCAGAATTATTTTAAATTATAGAGTAGGCTTATGTCAATATAAATGTTCCACTGCTCTTTTTCTCTCTGACCCAATCAATTAGACCCTCTGTTCAATGAGAGGACAATAATTAAACAATAACAGTTCTTGAGTCAGCCCAATTATCACCAAAAACTGTGATCCAGTAAAAGGATATTAAAATAGTTCAATTACAACAGTTTTACAAGTGTGCAAGATCTGCTCTAATGCTGCATTCTTGTGATACTGAAATATTTTGCATCATTTTATTTTAAATAACAACATTCCAAGTGTTTTAAAAAGGCAACTGTACATTTAATAAAACAAAATATACTGAAGTCTCAGAGTTATTAACCAAGATTTTGACACAACCTATTACATTCTAGAGGATGGATAGTTCAAACTTTCTCTTTGAGTTTGGGATTGAGTTTTATATATAGACTTAACACAAGGAACCAAGATTCATCCAAAAGACCAAGAGAGTTTGCAATTTCTGTACTGGGAATTCATTTAGTCTTTGCACAAAAAGGACCCAGTTGCCTTTTTCAAATATCTCCTGTTAGGAATCCAACAAGTAGGAGCAGCAAAAGATACCTACTTAAATATACGAATAGGTCAGATAAAGGTCAAAAATTGAGGAAGAGGGATTAAAGTTACAGACACAACATACCTACCTGAGTCATTTCTACTCCACAGCTTTACTTGTGGTTACACTGCACAAGTAAATGGTGAAACACAGGTCCCATTTTTGTCAGTGTAAGAGGCAGCTTACTTCACTGTTCTTATTAATAATTAAGATTTATTTTATTCTAATACATGAATTTAATCACACTACATAACATGACAACTTGAGGAAGGAACTTTATTATCCGGGGGGGGGGGTAGGGGGGCGTGGCACAGGCAGCAACTCTTTACTGCATTCCTAAAAGCCTGGACATAATTCCTGTTCAAACCTACTATAGTTTGCTTAGAGACAAAGAACTTCACACCAAAAAATTAATTTGGTTTGCTTCTGTAAACAAAGGGTGTGTCTGCACATGCAGTTAATGTGACCGAATATAAACCAGTTCAATTTGAGCCAAAGTAAACTAATCCCAATGTCACTGTCTACATGTACGTTTGAGCACAGTAATTTACTGCGCTGCCAGATACCACTTGTATCTGACAGGACTATCTGGCAGTGTAGTCAATTAATCGACTGAGCCCTAATTACTGTGCTCATGTAGATGGTGATGCTTTACTGTGCAGCAAATTAGTCTGCTGCACAGTAAAGCATCTCATGTAGATGCACCCAGAGTGTAGTAAAACTGACAGATCATTAGTCTGCTATAGAAACCTTGGAGCCATTTTTGTTTCAATAAGTAAACATTTCAAAAGGCTCTTTTACCACACAAACATTCAAAAACACTCAAATAACTTAAAGCCTAGTGATTATCCATTGACTATCAAGTGGGACTTGGGTTTAGTCATCTGGAAGATTTATAACATTTTACCTGTTAGCAATACTAGAGGACTAAAACACAAAATAAAATCTTAGCACCAACCAATGAAAGTTTTGCCACTGACTTCAATATGGTCAGAATTTCATCCAATGTTAGTAATTTTTTTAACTATTTTTTTTTAAATAAGCTGCAGAACAAAAAGACAAGTTTTGGGATTTTCCCTTTAGCGCCCCTGCATGACGTCCAGCCAACTTTTACATTTATTTTAAAATATTTGATCCTCTGTTCCTTCTCTTTGATGAAGAAGAACCCTGCCAAGTTTCCTGGAGAACCCTGAGTTGAGCTGTCACGTGGGCATCACAAAAGTGGGCACAGACAGAAGAGCAACTCCTTATTGCAACTCAGAGGCACTATAAGTTACAACAATCCCTCAGATCCAACAGAAGTTTGCTACTGGGTCCAGGAGTTGGGGATTCTAGTTGCTTGCTGCAAACCTGCAGCCCAGTCTCCGTAGCAAGGCCACTCCCCCGCTCCCAGAATGGGAGAAGGGAAAGGGAGTACAGGGAGCCTCAAGGGGGCTCCAATACCAGCCCAACCCTCCAGCACCAGCTGAAAACCCCCCAACCAACTCCCTCCACTCCCTTTCCCCTTTGCATTCTGAAAACAGCGACAGGCTGGGAGCTCCACAGACAGAAGCTGGAGAATGAATTTTGGAGCATGTTCATCTGAACACTTGTACAATGAGGGTTCAGATTTTCATGGGATAGGGCCATTTTAAAGTGCTCTGCAGCCATGCACTTCTGTTTGGTCACAACTGTAGACTGGGGCAAGATCAGGTGAAAACCGTCACTTCTGTTTGCACCCAAGGTTCATCTTTTGTGCAGGTTGCAGTCTTGCAAAGTATGCAAGACTGCCTTCTTCAGCTGCCTTCTGAGGACCCTGCTATTGTTCTCCAAAAGCTGATACTTCTTGTAGCAGGGCACTAAGGTGCCTGCTACTTGAAAAGCAGCAGTATGGGCTCAGGTGCTGGTTGCTAGGGGCAACCAGGAGGAGCTAAGGGCCCACACCTGGTGAGTCAGCTGACTGGAAGGGGCAGGGGCTGACTACTATAAAGTGCAGACTGGAGACTGTGACTACTCTCTCTCTCTCTGCTAGCAGCCAGGGAGAAGGAGCATTGCCTGACTAAGGGAAAGAAGAAAAAGGCCTGGATGTATAAGCTGCTAGTTACATGGGTGAGAGCTCTGGTGTGGTTTGGAGAACATTTAACTATGAGGTTTAGCTTTGTGTTATAGCCCAGGGGCTTGTGTTATTGTTTTTGTTGTTGTTACACCAGAGGACCGGGTGAGGCTGTTAGGGGTTGGAGGAGGCCTCATAGGGGCTCCACTGTAGTGTGGGGACCCCGGTGCCAGAGAGGGCACAACATTCAGGGGTGCACTGACCCCAGCTCTGAGAAGGGGAGCAAAGGATTGGGGGCCAGGTAAGGCTGAGGCTGCCTGAGCCCCACAGGAGGCTTAAGACCTGAGGAGTAGATTTGGAGGCTAGGCATGGCTACAGCCACCTGAGCCCCAAGGCAAGAAGCCCCAGTGTGGGCAGTTTTGAGAAGCCCCAGAGCGGGGGCGGAGATTGTTGACAAGTGCCAGGGAACACGGTTGTGAGGCAAGCCAGATGCACCAGTGGGGCGCAGGAGAGTGAAATCGACCAAACAATGTCTGGTACATCTGTGAGGCTTGGGGCATGGTACAGGCGTGGTTGGAGCCACATGTAGCCCATAAGGCTGGGGTGCACCGAATCACTCAAAATAGAACAAAGACTGAGATGCATCAGAGCACCATGTCAAAGAGGACTAAGGGCAGCCTCCCTTCAACACTGTTGACATCAAAGACGTGGCAAGCGAGGTGTCAGGGTGCTTTTAATATCACATTGGCACGGTAAGGTGCGCTAGGGGAGTTCACGGCCACCCCTAGGACCCCGTGCTGCTTTACTTCTAATAAATAAATTTAAAAAATCTAATTTTCTCAAAGGGTTTTCTTTATTAAAAAAAAAAAATAAAGAGATCATATTTAAAAAGAACAAGCGGTACTTCTACTCATTCTATTAAATTCTAATCCTTTTCTGTGTTCTGTTATAAAACAGAAGTCTCGACTTTTCACAGGACATCGCTAGTAACTGAGCACGCAAGCAAGAAATTCCCCCTGGGTAAAATTCTGTGTTAACTTAAACAGAGCAACAGAATCAGTTCGGATCTTGGCTCTTCTTTGTCATCAAAGAATGAAATATTTTAGGTCCAACATAAGAATTATCTTTTTAAAATACTCTGACAATTATTTTATTTGAAAGTTCTCCAATTTTTAGAATTAGAGGAAAAACCCCAGCAGTTCATTAAAACTATTCTAAACAAAAGAGTTCTGAGTTTTAAATTTCATGACTACTTCATTTACCCACAGAAGTTTCTTTATGAAATTGACTCTCCTATAGGTAGATCAATTTCAGACTCATTAATATAGAAATGCACATGAAGAGCACCAAGCAATCCAGACTACAGTAATAAATAAATACTTATGCATTTTTCCAGGGGCTATAAACAACACATGGGCTAATTAATGATCTGCCAAGAACTATAATTGGGTATCAACTCGGTGTACTATTCTAATAGATGGAGCACAAATCTGAATCTCATGCACTTGAAATAGATACATCCCAACTGCCAAATCTACCCCTGGACAAAGTCCACAAGAACTTACAGAAATTAATTTACCGGATTACGTTTTTACCAGGCTGTAGTTCTGTGCTTTAACAGGCATTTCTGCTCATGTCTCGAGCAGAATATTTGAGGCACATTTCAACAACCATATATACTATATAACAACACAAAACGCACACATTTTACTGTTTCAGTTATAAGATGAAGAAAAGAACAATTCATCTTCATGCTCCCTATATTCTACTCCAAAAAAACCCCGTGGAAAACAGTAGGGGTCAAAAGGACCACCAAATATAAACAACAGAAGCAAAGAGATCAGGAATGTGAAAAAGCATAAAAGGAATTATTGCAGTGAAGCTGAGAGAAGATGAATAGAAGTAAATAGGATTAAGAAACAGAAGTGTGGAGGCAATATTAAATAGACAAAAAAAAAAGCCATCCCAGGGAAACTATCAAGACTAACTAGCAAAAACACAAGAGCCAGAGAGCTTTAGGGTTTTCTCACAGTATTAGTGAATGTAAAATATGCATGGAAAAGATGAGGGCACGAGCAAATTCAGAGGGGATGCAGTGGCATAGCTGTACCCCCTGCTTTCTGACCACGCAGTAAGAGCTTAGCCAGGGACCACCCCCCAGAAGTCCCTGAAGAAAATAACTTGCCCTCTCCCTTCCTCTTCCTGCTACTGCCTGAGTGTTATCCTGAGGGCAAGGGGAGTGCCTATCCCACTCCAGCTGGGCTAGCAGGGGCTGTGCTGCAGCAGTGGGTGGGTGAGTTCCTGGTCCCCTGCCAGGACAAGAGCAAGCACAGGGAGGGGGAACCCACCCACCTGGTGCTGTCCTGGTCTGAACTCAGCCCCTGCCAGGCTTGGCTAGAGCAGGACAGGAGCTCTCCTCACCCTTAGGACAATGGAGACAGTGGCAGCAGCAGAGGGGGAGAAGGGGTATGGAGGAAATGTGCCTCTGGGCAGGGAGGGGAAAGGGTGGGGGGACTGCACACCCTGGCTTTATGTGCAATTCCTATAAGCTTTGGAAACTTCTCTACTTTGTGGACTTAAAGTCCCTGACTCCTGCTCCTGTGGTGCAGTCTGCCCACCGGAGTTGGCAGGAGTAGGGTGGGGAGGGGGCTGGGTGTGGGACTTGCAGCCACCTCACAGCAACGATCACTGCTCCCACATCCCCATTTATAAAATGCTGGATACACTTCTTGAGAGGGTGACAGATGTGTATTTTATGGTACTTACCAAGTAGAATTTCAGTTATGGAAGTAAAATTATGGAAAGAGAAACAATCTGTGGAAACTCAGTCTCTCATAGGCTACAAGCATATGTCACATTTGTCCTGGGAGAAAATATTTTCTCCCGAGATAAAATGCAGTTGTTTAGCTATCCATGACCACTGTCCCTGGCCAAACCCTAAAGAAGTTCACAGGATGAGACGTGCTAACATTTTGACCTTGGACATCACAAAGCATTTCAGAGTGGCTGGTTGTCCCAGGACTGTACCATTAACTCAATGACACAGAAGTGGCAGACAATTCAGCTGCTCACTAAACCTCCAACTGGGAGGCGGATGTGTGCACATGCCAGTCCCATGACTTTTCTATTCCAGGACAAATACAAGTACAACCGGTCCCGGGATAAATGTAATGTGTGATCTTAGCTATAAAGTAAAGCAAGGGCCAAAACAGGCAAAAACTGGAAATTTTGTCACCAGAACAGAAATGATACTCCAGGTTGAATGTCAAAGGATAATCAACTGAGCTGAAATAGAGAAAATGGCTGAGGATGAAATGTAAGGTGGCAGAATTAGAGAGAGGCCCCATGACCAGCCAGAATTCATCCAGAAACTGACTCTTTGCTCCAAGCTGTTCCCACCAGCAGGGCCCCATGAACACGTGTTAAAAAACTTCCCTGCTGATGGAGATTAGACAAAACTGTCAATGGCAGTCACAGACAATGGCTCCAAGGACTCAGAAGTACAGTGATGGACATCTTTCCCATTCACAAAGAACTGGAGGTTTTAAACTAGGGAAACACCTTCCTATTCCTTTCACCAACTAGAGGAAAATCAAGTTTGACAGTACCAACTGGCTGGGTTATTAAACAACGGAGTCCCTTAGAACAGGGCTGTTCAACTGGAAGTTAACATGCTGGGTTAATATATGGCCCGTGGGCTCCCTCCTGGCCACTGCTCCTCCCATTCCTCCAGCTGCTACGGCTACTGAGAGCTTTGGGCTGCCCCTGTCTTCCAGCTTAGGCTTCCTATCCTACTCCTGGGACAGAGCAGCATGTTGAGAGGGGACCAGAGGCAGGTCTGCCCAGGGCTCTACGCACAGATGGGGAGGCAGGCACAGAGCCAGGCTGCATGCGATGAACAGAGGGAGTGGGCTGCCTGCACAACAGAGGGGGAGACCCAGATGCCCCCCCCTGCAGTATGTGGTCTGTGCAGGATGCAACCTGGGGTCTGCAACCCACAGGGTATGCAGCCCTCCACCACCCAGATGTTGGACAGCCATGCCTTAGAATCAACGCTGTAGCAGAAAGCCCAGCATTAATCCTTTCCCACAGTAGTGAGTACAAGGCTGTGTTTTTTGATATCGTTCGATCCCTTACACGCACTCAAATTTCACATCTACTTCAGATAAGCAGGTTTGGTCTTCCAGCCAACAAACGTCTAGTGCATTGTTTCAAGCCAGGTTTACTCATTTCTTTTAGACAGTGGAGCAAAGAACATTAAAAAAATAAAACCTGGTTTCGCTGACATCAATTATAAAATTCCCATAGACTTCAATGCATTCACATTTGTACACAAAATGTTTTATTCCATAATTAAAAATATTATCACCGCTATAATTAAGGTCATAAATATGTACCTAAAGCTTTGGTAAACCACAGAATATTAGGACACAGATTTTAAGATAAAGTATTTTTTCCTAAAAATTTCATCAAGTCCTTCTGAACTAGGATTTATTTTTTAAATAGCCACAGACTCTGCACAGCTCACAAATCCCACAGGACTCTCAGAGGGCAAAACAAGCTGGAGGAGCAGGACTACTGTAGCCTGTTAAACATGGAAATGTCAGTCTGCAATTACATAATGCGTGCATAGTCTCAGGGCTATATACCAGTAACTTCATTCATGTAACGTGACAAGTCAGACAAGTTTCCTAAGGCAACTCTTTCTGAGTGTGACCGGCAAAGGAAGCAATCTTTCAGCATGTGTTTTTAATAGGCTGTACTAACTTGTTACCAAATCAGCAGGTTTTCTAAATCACCCAAGTTTACCACGGTTTTGCAGTTTAACAAATGATGAATAATGGCATAATATCAGTGAATTCATAAAGAATATCAGTGAATTCATAAAGAAATCTGTGAATAACCTCTCCAGAATCTAATTTTACTGTGCCATTCTGAATATAAAAATTAAAGTTTTCCCTGTGCTTTCAGTGCTCATTTTTCCTCACTTTTTCCTAATCCTAAAGAATATTTCTTAGCCATATTTAAAACGTTAATATTAAAATTTAAAACAATTTAAATTTAAAATTAAAATTAAACATTAATATTAAAATAAAAATAGTAATATTAAAATTATAAAACCAGCACATATTTTGTAACATGAACCATTAACATTCATTTTTCTACTGCTGTCAACTCAGTAAGCTATGTTTATCTGGGGGGGTTAAAGTGAAGTTATATCTGCTGGAGCACACACCAGGAAACAGATATTTATGGAATGAATTTATTCGATAGAAGTATCTGGTAAAGCATTTAGTAACAATTACAGTGCTGTGAAACTCATTATGAGTTTAAATGGAACATTAGTAGGTTCTAGCCATAACAAAGCTACATGGCAAGCAAGTTTCAAAAGAAGACATCAATCTACTCCACCACCTGTGAAAACTGAACCATGTTCTCCCTTTCCTCATTTAGTCACCAGGGCCACATATGTTGACCTTATAAAAGAAACAAAAGACAGCAGGTGTCTTCACCAGTAATTTGACTCTGTGTCGCTGAATAGATATTTAATTAACGATGGCATCTGATATGTATTTTTTTCCAAGCATCTCAAAAATAAACAAAGCCAAAATGAAATAAACTATTACATATTTTTCAATTAACAGCTCCTTTTTAATAAAAAAACAACCTAGCTAACAGTACAAAAGTGAAGTCTTCAGATGAAAACCTGTGAAAACTGAATCCTGCTCTCAATGAAGGCTATCAGGAAAACATCTGGGACTGGTCCTGAAAACTGGCTGTCATGTGCAAACCGCATTTGCAAAGTGACTTACTACTATTGCTCAGCTCTCTAAAGGAAGCTAAGCACTTGTCAGACATTGAAACAGCAGACAAATGACTACAATAGAAGCAGGGGCATTTTGATATGCACTGGTTGAACTGAAGTTACAGCACTGCTTTATAATTTTCGATTTGCTAAACACTGCCACTTAAAGTGAAAAAGCATCCAGGCTGCTGAAAAATTTAACTCATCAGGGAGATGCACATCTAAAATTCTCTCCTGCTTTTCAATTTCTTTCTTACAGTCATCACCAGTACGTACTTAACAATTATGCCTTTATCATTTCAGAATGTCACCTCATCTATTCAGAGAGCAAAAATTCATGATTCTCTCAGGAGGTGCCCTTTCTCTCCATATGTGCCTCTAGTTCCCAGCTATTATTTAAATAGGTTTACAGTTTAGTGCACAACAAAGAGTTTCCACAGCTGAGACTCCATATAACTTAATTACATATGCAAATAGCTCGTCTCCCCAGGTGATTTATACTAAATAAAATGTGCACAATGGGAAAATGCTTCCTTTACTACAAAAATACAGATTTCTTTTCCCACCCGACCGCTACAATTTAAAAGGGGTGCTACAATGAACAAGCAACCTTAGGAACAGTCTACTGGGGCATTAAGGTAGCAAATGAAAGACTAAATCAGTGATTCTCAACCAGGGTTGAGATCTTTTGAAAGGTGCCTCTGCTGGGAGAAGGTCAGTGCAATCTCAGACATTCCCCCGCTGCCTGGCTGTTCTGCAAGAAAGTAAGCACTGTAATAAATAAATTAGTTTTTGAAATGCGGTACTGCTCAATGCAGAAAACAAATGGAGAGGTGCCTGTAGCCAAACAAGGAATGACTTGCATCTAAAAAGGTTGAGAACCACTGAACTAAAAGTACAGTGCTCCAAGCAGAAAATAAATGGTATGTATATTTTAAACTGTTTTACCAGAAAACGGCTGCAAAATGGGGGGAAGGGAGGATCCAATCTCTATTACACCGAATGCATTTAAATTTCTCAAAAGATAAGATGTTCAAATAAAGAAAGGTTAACACAAGTCTGACCACACATGACCCACAAAAAATCTGCTGGTAGCGCACAAAAAGTGTTGGCTGGTTATATGGTGCTGGCTTCTCTTTGTTTCCAGCTACTTATACAGGCTTCTTAGAGCAAAGCTGCATCTGTGGGCCTGTAAAAGGAACTATAAACATGAAGGAATCACCTTAGCTGCCTCTTGGACAGAGAATACCTGCTGGGACCAAAGGGAAGTCCAGGGAGGCAAGCCAAGAGAACTAGAAACCTGAGTAGCATCTCCCAAAGAGTAGATGGAAAAAGTTCAAGTGCTTGGACAGAATGAAAAAGAAATAGCAAGAGTAAGAGCCTGCACCGGAGAATGAGATTAAATGAAAAGTAGAAGTAAATTGTGTGTTTTTTTTTTTCTTTTTTGGAAACTAATGTTTATATTAGAAGATGTACTTACATGTCCAAACACACACCTATACTTTTCAATGCAAGGAATTATTCTACTTGTCACAAGATACTGTAAAATAGGTATTTTCTTATTCACTATCAGACAATCTCTCTACTAAAATGGCTCACATTATGAAAATATCTGAGAACAGCTGGGCAAGTCTAGTCCTGTATACAGTTTGTCATAAAGTGTGTTACAGAGAGAAAAAATCAGAGTAAGCAGCACAAAGAGAGGGATGCACTCAATTTCCAAGATCAGTAGCCAAGGAAAAAATCAGTGCAGTATAGATTCTATACCCCACCCAAGATCAAAATGTAACAGATGACAAAAACAATGCCTCCTCCCCACAGATGGTTCTATATGATGGCAAAAATGTCTTGTAAAAGATTCATCACCTTCTCCTAAAAAGTTTAAGAGAAGATACAATACCTCTTTCTCGAACTTTAACCACTTTTTCAGGAGTTGCATCATTTTGTTGCAACTCCTAGACCAGATCATGGAGTCATAGCTTTTCCAGGATAGTTCAAGTGAGAATTAGAACAGGCCATCATGGTAACACACAATGCACAAATTGCAAGCATCAATAAAGTGCATGCAGGAAAAAATAATTTAAAATACAACAATGTGCTTTGGTAGTAGTGTCCTCTACCCTGTCTACATAAATACTATGAGCAAGTTTCACGCACACTAACTACATTATTAAACCCATTTCAATTTGCACAGTCAGCAGAAAAAACTAATAAAAAACCACAAATCAGATCAGAAAGCATACCAAGATCAGGCAAAATATATAGTAAACAAGCAGCTGAGGGTTTCAGACAAGAATTTTTATCAATAGTTTATACAAATTAAAGGGGAAATGTCATCTTTATACAGTTGTATGAAGGTGTATATTCTTAGAGTTTCCAACTGATGGCCACTACTGACAAACTATCCCTTTGGTTAAAAAAAAACAATCCAAAAACCCAAGGTCTGTCCATTAGGGAAAACACAACAACAAAACAACTGATCCCTTTAAAACTAGCCTGTATATATAAAAGTTCCAGTTTTTACTGAATCGCAGTGTTTGAGCCCCTTGAAGGCACCCTCATTTCAAAAGGACTGAAGTGGATATCAGAGCTCTCAAGGCCTCTGTGCAGACTCACATTCTCCAGTGTCAAAGTATGCAACACTGACAACCTTCCCTCACTTAGATCCCATTCTTCAGAAGTGTAGTGAACCTGCAGTTCCCACTGAATTAATTTGGAGCTGTGAATTCCCAGGGCCTCAGAAAATCCCCTCTTAGTTTTTAATGTTACAAAGTCAAGCAGCCTTTACAGAAACCCACCCACCACCAACCCTCTCCCATTTAAAATATTACCATTTACTACAGGCATATAAACATTGAGTAGTAGGTTACTTCTTTTCAACTTGTTGCTCTAGAAGATGCAATTAAAACCCAACCTTACCCAGAAAAGTTTAACATCACACACCCCAGTCTAGAGCCTGATCTTGGGCGAATACAGGAATCCAACTACAGATCCACACCATTGCAGGGACGGTATAATGAAAGACAACCAAAAAGACAAGGAAGGTGTCTGTACCCAAAAGCTTGCAAAGAAGTATTTTTCCAACTATTTAGCTGGTCTAATACAAGTATCACATTTATCGAAAGCCCCTTATCAACCAAAAATGCATGCACTGGCAGACCAATGGAAGTATTGTCTTAGAACAGGGCTAAGGCTAAACTGGGAGCCTGCAGGCCATGTGCAGCAATCTTGTGGGATCGGGGGCCTCCAGGCTCCCCCTCCCTCCTCTGGTTTCCATGCCCCTGCCCATGCCCTTGTGCAAGGGGGGCAGTATGGTGCAGCATGGCATGGCACAGTCCTGGGGAAGCCAATGGCCTTAGGAGCTGGGGGTGATGCTGGGGCACCCAGGCATGAGGTACATGGAGAAGGTGGGGTGAAGGGAATGGGGTCAGATGCATGCAACACCCATGGCAGCATGAAGCCCGTTGCTCATGCTGGTGAGGAAAAGCTGAAAGAACAAGGGTTAGTTAGCCTAGAGAAGATTGAGGGGGGATTTGATGCCTTCAAATATCTACATTGATTAAAGAGAGGATGGAGATGGGCTTTTCTCTGTGGCTGTAGGAGGCAAGACTAGGAGCAATGGCTTCAAGCCTCAGCAGGGGAAATTCAGGTTGGAGATTAGGAGGAACTTTCTGGCTGCCCCGGTGCTCAAGCACTGGAACCAGCTACCTAGAGAAATCATAGAGGCTGCATCCTTGGAAGTTTTCAAGGCACTCTGCTGGACCGGCTCCCTCAGGGCAGCTCCTGCCTTGAACAGGAGGCTGAACTAGGTGCCCTCGCAAGGCCCCATCCAGCCCTGCTTTCTAAGGGTGCAGCCGCTGTGGTGCCATGGCCCATGGGACCCCTTTCCTTTGAACAACTTATTTTGGGCTGATCTTCTCCTGCCTTAGCCTGAACAGGACAGGATCTGACGGCACAGGCCGGGTGCTGGGGGGCCTCGTGGATGTGATGGAAGGGGGGTGAAAATCAGTAGGGCCTGGGTCATCTGCTGCTGAAACAAAGTTGCTGCCAGCTGTAAGAACTGGGCTGCCCCCAGGCAGCAGCTGTGCCTGCACCTCCTGTATATGAGGGCTCCAGGGCGGGCACCCGCAGCTACTCCCTGGTCCCCTGAAGGAGCAGGCAGGAAGCTCCATGCCCAGCAGACACTGTCCTCCAGACCGAGCCATGCAAGCTTGGGGCTGCCCGTGCCTGGAGCCAGGGCCTGGTCCCATTCTCTGGAGATGAGGAAGGGCCGGAGCCTCCTCTCCTCCGCTGCACTTTGCACACGCACCTGTCCATCCCCAGAGCAACCCACACACACATGCCTGGACTCCAGCACGATGCATGCACATGCATGTGCCAGTGCTGTGCAATGCACACTCCTCGGCACGATGCATACTCAGACACACGCATGCACAACACACCCAACCTCAGATGATACATGCACACACATGCACCACTACAATGAGCACACACTCGAGCATACCCCCCCGGGATGATACACAGGGGTCTCGGCACAATGCACACCCCCCTCCCCAAGCACGATGCACATTCGTGCACACACATGCCCCAGGACCACACACACTAGCACCTGTGCACACACACACCAGCACAATGCACACACACACTCATACATGCCCTAGGACGATGCGCACACACACACTCACCCCAACATGATGCACACATACACTCGCCCCAGCACGATGCACACATGCACTCACCCCAGCACGATGCACACATGCACGCATACACAATCTGTACACGCATACATACATAACCTAGAATGCTCCACACATGCACGCTCACACTCGCCCCAGGATGATGCACACGTGGACGCTCACACTCGCCCCAGGACGATGCACACGTGCACGCATAGACGCCCCAGGACGACGTACACACTCGCACACACGATGCGCACGCACAGGCACACGCCCGGCCGGGAGTCCCGGAGCGGAGCTGGGGGCGGCGGGTGCCCGGGGACAGCCACCGCTGCCCGAGAAACTTGCCCGAAAGTTGAGCGGCGCCTCAGGGGGAGGGGGAGGGGGAGGGCCGGGGAGGACCCCGCGGCCCCGGTCCCGGCCGCGCGCGCCGCCGACCTGCTGATGTAGCCGTCGCCGTCGCCGTCGCAGGTCTGGAAGAGGCGCCGCATCCGCTCCTCCTCGCCCGTGCTGGACGTGTCGCTGCTGCTGCTCGCGGCGCTGCTCGCGCTCACGGCAGCCGCCGCCGCCGCCGCCGCCATCATGCGCGCGGCTCTGGGGTGGGCGGGGAGGCAGGGGCGGGGGGGTCCTCGCCCGGCGCGAGGCGCCACAGTGGAGGCTGGGGGGGAGCCCGGCGCCAGCGCAGCGCCGCCCCCTCCGCCCACCTGGGGGCGGGGCGGGGCCCTGAACAATGCCCCGGGCAAGCGGGGCTCAACCGGCTGCGCTCCTGCGGGGCGCCAACAAGTGCCCGCTCGCCCGCCCGCCTGCGAACCCGTGTCGCTGCCCCTGCAAGGGGGGCCCCGAAACCCTTCCCGGCCGGTGTAGACCCGTTTCTCCTAGCCCAGCCCGGTGTCTCCCCCGCCCCGGTTTCTAGAGGGCCCGGCTGAACGAGCCGCGGGGAGCGGGCTGGACGGGGCCGCGGGCGGCGCGCACAGAAGTGACACTTCTCCAGCCCTGAGCACACACACGTGCACGGCTGCGCACGGCTTCCAAAATGAACAGTAGGGCAAAAGTCTGAACCCTCATTTATACTGATGCAGCTGCAGTTTGGTCAAGCTAGTAAAGTTTTGGCTGTAACGTGGGGCTGTAATCACTGGCCTCTGCGTAGAAGCTGCACTGGGCTTCACTGATTCATGGACTGTGAGGCTGGAAGGGGCCTCGGAAGATCATCGGGTCCAGCCCCCTGCACCAAGCAGGAAAGATAATGAGGTCAGGCGGCCCCAGCAAGGTGACTGTCTAGTCTCCTCTTGAACATATTCAGCATTGGCAATGAGTAGGGGGTGCACATGCACCCCCTGAGATTGGCGGTGCACCGCCTGGAAGCCCTAACCACAAAACCAGAAGTGTGCTTCTGGTTTTGCCACTGGCTCGGCAGTTAGCTGCTGGGGGACCCCCCCCTTCCCCCTTGTTGGAGATCTAGTGCCCCCCCCAGACTCAGGAGGCACCAGTCACCCGTGATTTCCAGGGTACGTGATTGCACCACCTCTGGCGGGGCCTTATTCCACAGTCTGGACACCCTGACTTAAGTTTTGCCTAATGTTGAGCCTGAATCAGTCTTCCAGGAATTCCTGGCCATTGCTTCTGGTTTTCTCCTTGAGTGCCCTGGTGAACAGTTGCTCCCTTGATGTACTCCCTAGTGTAGTGGTAAGCTGCTACCTGGTCCCCTCTCAGCCCTCTTTTCTTCAGGTTGAAGAGTCTCAGGTCCCTCAGCCTTTCCTCATATGACTCTCATTATACAGGTGGCTCTTCTTTGGACTCCCAAGCTGACCATCCAGTCTGAGGCAGGATCAGCCCTATCCAAACCATCCCACACAAAACCATCTAAATGCTACATAAGACTCTCCTCAACCCTGACATACCATAGACTTAACACCCTAACCTGCCACAGGGAAAGGGGCTTCAGGAGGTCATGCAGTCTATGCCCCTGTCTAAACCATCCAGGCAAAGGTCTGTCTGAGCAAAGCTTAAAAAATCCCCAGGAACTGAGATACTACAACCTTGCTAGGGAATCTGCTCCAGTGCCTCAAACCATCTCCGCAGGCAGAACAGTCTTTCTAGGACAGGGCGGGTAATTATTTTGGGCAGAGGGCTGCTTACTGAGTTTTGGCAACCATCAAGGGCCACATGACAGGCAGATAAATATTAATTTTCTAAAATTTTTAGGAGCCCCACAGGCTGGATAGAATGGCCTGGCAGGCTGCATCCAGCCCCCAGGCCACATTTTGCCCACCCCTGTCCTAAGATCTAACCCTTCCTTGCTGCACTTTGAACAGATTATTTCTTGTCCTGTGCCTTTCCCACCCAGAGGCCAGCTGGTTGCCAGCCTCCTTTTTAATAATGCTTTTTGTATTTTAAATTTTTTTTTCAGTTGTGTGTTCAAATTCCCTCCTCCATTTTCTCCTCCATAGACTATAGACTCTTCCAACCTGTCTTCAGGTTTCACATTTTCTAGAGCAAAAATAATTTTTAGCGCTGTTTTATGGACTCTCAAATTCCAGTTTCTTAATGTGCACTGCCCAAAGTCAGACACTGGTGAGGTCTCATCAGTGCTGAAGAAAGGAGAAGGAATCACTTCCCATGACCAGCCTATGACAATCCTATTAAGACATCTGTCTCATTATGCTATTAGGTTTTTTTGTTGCTTCATATTCAGTTCATGATCCTGTGGAACCCCAACTCCTTTTCTCCTTTTCTGCGGTAGTGCAGCCTACCCAGCCATTTTGCTATTTCAGACTATTCTTCTAATTTGACCAAGTAATTGTGCAGCTTAATCCTCTCTTAGTCTGTCCTCCTCTGACAGGTCCTCCATTCTCCTGATCATCCTAACAGTTCTTCTGTTTGTCTGTTCCAATCTGAATCTTTCTGGAATACAGGTAACTAAAATTACATGGAGCATTCCAGATATAACAGCTCAACTGTGCCCTGTACAGTTATTTAATATTTATTTAATAATTCCTTCTATTGAAAATACTATGCCTGATCCATCTTCATATCTCATTTGCCTTCTGCACAGCCACCTCACATTTGTGAGTGATGGCCATCTTGTGACTGATTAGTAAACACAGCTCCCTGTTTATTGCAAAAATTCTTATTAAACTTGCAGATTAATAAGAAACTATAGAAACTGAATTAAATTCAATTATTCCAGTTTCCAAAGTCCAGTTCTTCCTGCATGATGTTCTGATCCTCCTCTGCACTGGTGATGCATCCCAATTTCATGTCCTTGGCACATTCATGTCAACATATGTCTGCTTTTTGTGCCAGTGTCATTAATTAAAATATTCAAAAGGATCTTTCCTAAAATCAGTTCCTGAGAAACACTGCTAATAGTCCCCCTCCAGACTGGTACTTCCCCTGTCAACACTAGCTGCTGTCATCACTCTACTCAATTTACAGTTCTTCCATTTATTAATCCCCATCTTTTCTGTTTTAACTATCTTTCATGTGAAACCATATCATGTGTTTTACTGATTTACTAATAGATCCATTATATTTACTTTCCCCAGAGAATTAGTTATCTTAGCAAAGACAGATACTATGTTAGTCTGGTTCTACCTTTAGTGAACCCATATTGTATTTTAGCCTGTTTTCCATTTATCTCCTTGACTTTAGCTACTCTTTCCTTTTCAGTGGGCATGTCTACATGTGCATTAATGCACCATAATTATGGCACATTAAGGTTAGTACCTGGTATTGCAGGTACTAACCTTAATTAGCTGCAATTGGCGCTACTATGCAGTAACTCCAGTGCACGTATTTTACGCGACGCACTAATGTGCAGTAGAATTAGTCTGTTGCACTGCTAGCATCTTATGTAGACATGTCCAGTTTGTTCTAAGGCCTTGCATACTACTGAGGTCAAATAAATTAATCTGTAGTTTCCCGTATCACTTCTTCCCTCTTTTTAAATATAGGTGTTACATTTACTGTTGTCCAACCATGTGATACCAGTATTGACTTGATAGTTTTATGGCAAATACTTCCTGTTGTTACCTCCAGTTGTATGTGCCAGTTCTTTCAGACTTCTGGGATCAGCTCCACCACTGCGCCCCCCAGCCTGAGTGCACTGACCTCCTTGACTCTTGCTTCCACATCAACTGCAGTAATTCTTACCATCAACACCATTAGTCATTCTGCCTTTCATTTTCACACCATCATTCTTACTGAAGACTGAGGTGAAACACTGAGTTTTCAAATCTTACCTTAATCTGAACTATATCCTCAGGCCTACTTCTTTCCTTGTTCTCCTTTTAGTTAACTGAAAAGCATTTTGCTGTTTGTTGTATTTTTCTTTGCAAGACCTAACTTAGCTTGACTTTGGGCAATATGTACTGTATTTTTTAAGCTCTAAGAAACAGCTTGCTTTGCTAATCAGTCTTTTTTTCAGGGTCCTCTGTTTTCTCTCGTTATTTCCAATATCCTTTTTGAGACAGTTTTCATTCAAATAGGTTTGAAGCCCTTTCCCACACATTTTCTCTTGGGCTTGGGGTATAAGTTCCAGATAATTTTTGTATCTTTTACTTAAAGTAATCCCAGGCTTCCTCTGCATTCAGTCCAGTTGACTCATTCCTTTAGTTTATCAGTTTGCCCTTTTGACATTGAGAACCTTAGAGACCAAATTTGTTTATCATTACATATAAGTTAAACAATCAAATCATGCACATTTGTTTAAAAGTATTTATATAAAATCCCCATTACCCACCAAAGCCAAACCTTAGAAAGCATCACTTCTTGTTGATTCATTGCCTTCTGCATTAAAAAAACCTGTCAAGTGTTGTGTCTGGGACTACTGGCAATTGCTACTAGCAATTTTTCTTCCATCTATAGCTGGGAAATTAAGTGTAGGGTCTCTGAAAGTAAGGCACAAGTAGTCTGATTGTTGGAAGTGTTGAGTCCACAAAAACAACTCTGAATTTGAGGGGAGTTGTACATGATCAGGACCTCCAAAAAAATCTGCGTGTCTCAAGTTGGGCATCAAAAACAGAACAAGACAGTTATGGAACACCTCTTAAAATTTGGCAGCTACTGATTTTGCAGGGGAAGCAGTTAAACTGGGTATATAAACTGTTACATATTAAATGTAAATATACTGGGGGGGGAAGATGTGTTGTTCCCCACGTCTCATTCACTCAAGCAATTTTAGCTGCCCCAAAACTATTCACAACTATGATTTATAAAATGACAGTGAATATATAAGCAAGAAAGAAATATGGTGGGATAGGCCCTTCCTTCAGGAAATGTCCCCAATGTCCTAGCTGCTGTGTCTTGTGTTTTTCGTTTGCCACACACATACTAACCTGAGTTCTATGTTTCTTCAGGTCATCGAGTGGTAACAGGCATTTCCCTCTCAACTGATTGACTTCTTTGTGGTGCAGATTGCTGGGTTACTGGCTTGGTAGGAAGAGTACCACACTCTCTGTGGGTGTGTTCACCCATCACTCTGTAGTCTGCACTTCAGTGCTGGAACAACATTTGATCCCCACTTACTAAGCTTCACCTCCTCCTTACTGTCCTAAGTCAATCAGAGGTAGGTGAGAAAAAGAGAGGCAATTTTTTTTGCTTTTTGTACATCTTCTGGTTACCTGTACCACAGGCCACATTTCTGAACAGACTCTAGTACCTTTGAAAGATACTGCAGCAACACAAACCAATGGAACTATGTTAAGAAAATATGCATAGCTGGATCCTCAAAGTTGGTGTATAGTTGTCAAACTTGGTTTAGTTCTCAAAAAAGTGTGGGAATCCCTGCATTAACATTTTAATTTCTCTTTTTACCTGAAGAACTGTTACCTCTGTTAAATATACAAAATGTTTTGACTACTAAGAAAGCAAAAGAGGGAAGGGTATCATGCTCTATGGTTATATTAAAGATACGATGACAAAGAGTTTATTATTAAAGCTCTTATTAAAACTGAGAGCAGCCATCAGTATTTTAACATTTTTTTCTCAATCATGTAATCGGTATTTATTTTGGTTAAGGCCTAAAATACCTCACCATTTATATAAAAATATGCCTTGTTATATGTCCAAAGAAACAAGAGAAAGATATGAATGATTTGCTACATATTAAGAAACAAAGTCTTCTTCAACTTAATTTTTTAGACTCATATATATTTAAAGTTTCATAAATAGATGACATGTTTCCAGCAACAAGTGTAGCTTGAATGAGTGAATGCTAAACTATATTATAGAATAAAAACAAACATGCAAAAAACTTCTGCTACCTTGTATATGGAAATATTACTGACCAACTTTGTGATGTCTAATAAGGCCAAATGCTGTGTAACTGTAGAAACTTTAAATTGCCATTCTATGGGTGCATCTACATGTGCAGTTAACACAACACACTCCTGGGTGCTGCATTTGCATGTGTACCCAGGACTGCAGCATGTTGAGCCAGGTCAGAGCAGCCCTGGCTGGCAGGGAGCACAGTTTGGAGGGGTCAGCGTGCCAGTTTGAAGCTACTCCACCCAGGCTCAACATGCTGTGGAGGGGCAGACTGGGGCATGAGGGTGCTCCAGTGCAGGGTTAGTGCAGGCAGCCCTTGTGCTGAAGCACTCTTGTGCCGAGCCAGCCCTGACTGTCTGCACATGTGCTGTAGTACACTAAATAATGCCGCCACAGGATAGTACTTGCGTTTTAATGCAACTAAGTAATGCGCTGTAAGATAGTACTAACATACGGTAGAGTTAGTTTACTGTGGCCTAATATGACTGCACGTGTAGATGATGATGCTTTACTGAGGAGCTAATTAGGCAAATCTGCAGTAAATGTCTTGTGTAGCTGTGCCCTGTATTCCTGAAAGGTCCAGTATTGCAGTTTTCATTTCAGTTTCTTTTCTCTTTACTCTTTGAAAAGAAGACCAGTTGATTTAAATCAAAACTTAATCACGTGAGGTTTTGAGGACCAGCGCAGCTTCTCTTCAGAGGCCATTGATTCCAGCCCTACATTATAGCCAAAACTTTAAAACTAATTAATCAACAATTCTAGAGGCTTAGACAGAGATACTAGCCTGACTAAATTGCAGCTGCATCAATATAAATTATTGTTATAAGGTAAAAGTCATACTTCAAACTCCACCTCTATAATTTAAATGCTACAGGGATTACTACAAATCAAAGATCAAGGCCAGCAGGGTTTGGTTTCTTGGTTTTTTTTGTGAAAAAGCCATTCTCTAGAGAAGTCCTGGCTTTGTCAAACTCATCTAGGTTCCAGTGATAAACTGGGCCCAGAAACCAGTGAAAAAACAATACGCAGCTCCGCAAAAAACAGCAGGTGGGGTAGAGAGATAATTTATTTTCAGACTCTAATTGGTCTGTTGGGCACAGAATAATTTCTCCTTTTGCACTGTTCTGTTCCTGAATGACACATATGCAGAAAGAAGTTAATGCTGCTTGAAATAATATCTGCATCTATTAACCTAGTCTCTAAATCCTTCAGAAAAGTGTGCTATACATATGTACTGAGTGGGTGGCCAACAGCAGCATGGACAAAACCACACTCTGGGAGGAGCAAGGCAGCCAAATTAATACTCTGCAAGGGTAACACATCAAAGTTAACACTTCCCATTTTCTTTTTATGCTCAAGATCTCTTAGGGTTGGGAAGCTGCACTGGACTCATCACTTTAATTGACAGTGTAATTCCTTTAAAAATTTCTTTAAAAAAAAACCCACAGGTATGTGCCTTTGCCATTAACAGTCACAGAAAAGCCAGGAAATACCCAGTTAAATTTTCATCAGCTCTTGCCATGTTACAGCTATTGCTTCATTCTGAGATTAAATCTCAGGAAAAAAAAACCTTCCTAACTAAGAGCAGTAGGACAATAGAACAAACTGTCTAGGGAAGCTGTGTAATCTCCTTCAATAGAGGTTTCTTTATTCATTTTGCATTCATCATAATGTTGGGGTCAGAGGATTTGCAGATTACAAGCAATCTTATGGGACCTACAACAGTCACATTCCCTCCATAGGTCCCACAGAGGGAGACTAAGTAACTTGTGCAAGGTTATACAAGATGTCAGTGGCAAGGAACTGAAGCAGGGTCTCCCAAGTGCTAGGCTAGCACTTTTATCATTATGCTTCCAGCTGATTGGATGTATATCAAAAAGTAATGCCATCCAAACTTTCAACAGCAACCAAGCTGTCCCAGTTAGGTAGTTGCTCAGAGAACTGCTCAGGGATGGTTTTTCACAGCAGCTTTTATAAATCAGCTACCTATAGAGCCTATAATACCAATATTTATGTTGTTTCAAATAATAACTACTAGAAAAATAACAAATTTAAAGTGCATGCTGTATGTTCTATCCTGCAAACCTTGCTGCTCTCAAAATAATTTTGCACTAAATTATTGAACACATACAAGTTCTGTAAAATTGAAAAAGGCATTTTAAATGCATGTACACACTAACTTGGGATCAAAATTTACTTGTAGATGTGTTCTATCATAATGAATTCCATCAGTATACCTATGCCATACAGGCATTTTATTTATGTGCAAGTGATTACTTTTGAGATATATATATATATTTGCTTACTTACTTAATGTGAGTAGTACCAGGAAATATGGTTCTTGATCTTGCCATTTAAATTATAGGAGGGTAGCAGTGCACCTACACAAAACAGCTTCCAGGACTGCATTTAAATGATCTATTACTCTGAATATGAATGACCAGACTTTCAACATGTATTTGATTTTAAATTTACATTAATTTTCTTTCAGATTCAAACCAAAATCAAGGATTGCAGGGGTTATGCACTCTGGTAAGAATTATGGTACTAAAGTGAAAAGTTTTATCAGGAAGTTTACTTTTCCCAGGCCCTTTAAGTACCTCCAGTGATTAAATCAAAATGTGACAGCTAGGAAATGGACAATGATTCTAAATACAGTATGTGCCCTTTTTTGTTGCAAGATCTTTATTAATGGGCTTATCTACACTGAATGAAATTTCCTGGAAATGTTCTGCTACAAGTTTTTCACTCTGGTTTATTTATTCTAGAATAACTCTCTTGTTTGGACCACCTATCCTGAAATGATAGGGATGTAGTCCATAAAAATTACTCCAGTTTCAAAGCTAAATAATTTTCCCAAATAGAGTAACTTTTCCTTCAGAACAGCATATCTATACAAAGAATCTGGAATGCACTACAGTGAAATAGTTAAATACCTCACCTGAGTTAGTCAGTTTTTCTGTAGAGAAGCCCTATTTATTTAAAATGTAAACAAAGTACATACTTTGAATTGTGCACTGTAGTTATACATACATAGAGATGAATGAGACATGATACAGGATAGAGAGTGGAAGACATAAAAATCATAGCTATTGAGAGAAGTTATGCAAACAATAACAAAATTTGTGACAAATGATGAACTCAATTTGTGACTTGTTCCCTTAGATTACAGTTGGAAAAAAAGACTGGAGAATCATCTCATAAAAGAGGAAATTGCTGAATAATTTCCCCTTTGTGCTAACATTTGTATTATTTGATAGTGCACATAATTTGGAAATTCAGCAATACTAGAATGAATTGCAAAAGTTTCAGTATGCAGAATACATTAAAGTTCAATTTGCAAGTGAAAGAAAAACTGAGAACTGTTGGGGCCCCTCATCAGTTTTTCTATTGTAAAAGCTGTGTGCTGTCTTATAGTACAACATTAATATAACTCTCCTGGCTGTTGCACATTTAGCAGGTTAATTTACTTTTTTACCAAAAAAAAAAAAATACATACAAAATTGTATCATCCTAGTACTTCAGTTTAAAACTTCAGTATTTATTACAAGGTAGCCAGCCAGTTGAAGCAGATTTATCATCACAACAGAAAGCAGCAAACGCTTTAGAATACTTAGCAGGCGTCACACTGCATGAAGATTCATGTGTACGATTCCCCCTTAATTTTGACTTGCAAAGGATTTAGATGTGCACCTTCTTTTGTTAGCACTGCCAGAGTCAAAAGAGCATGCAGACACTTGACCAGTGCCAAGCACGTTGGGATGTGTGCTCTTTCTAGCCACCTGCCGGTGGAAGAACAGCAGTGCATTCAGCAGCCACTTTCTCAGCCTAAAGAAGGGTGTTTGTACCCGAAAGCTTGCAAAGAAGAATTTTTCCAACTAGGTTAGTTGGTTTAATAAAAGATACCAGGTTTACCCAAAGAAACTTGTCTGCCTATGTCCTTAGACCATCACAGGTACAACCAATTCAGCTATTCTAAACTCACTTTAAAAGGCAAACATGCCAATCCCGTGACTTCTCCATTGTGAGACAAGTTGTGGCACAACCAGTTCCATGACAAATGCAATATCTGTTTATAACCCCAGGGTTATTTATAATGTGGTACAGGATATTCTGTAGGACTAAAACTTTGTATGTCATTTGGCTATTTAATTTTTATAGGATTTTCATTTTGTTCAAAGCACTCTAAATGTCTGAGCTAGAGTGCAGACAAGGTTCTTTGGGTAAATCCGATATCTTTTATTAGACCAACTCAAATAGCTGGAAAAAAAATCTTCTTAGGAAGCTTACTTAGACCATCACAGCTATAACCGACACTCCTGAGCTATAGTGCTTTATTCAAAGCACTGTATATCTGCCCGTGCCCTTAGAAGTCTATATTTGAATTCAAAGTCAAGATTTAAGCTCCTGAGTATGTAAGGCCATGTCTGCATGATAAACCAACTGGCAATAATGCCCTCACACATACTTTGCTTTCCTATGTGGATTGCCCTCTGAGGTGGAAGTGTAGTACTGCTCATTTGTGTTGTATGAACAAGCTACTTGGGCTTATACACAGCAATGTTAATAAGTAGGAGTGGTCCAATAGAGATTTTTTGGCCTGATACTGGCGGCGCAGCTTGGCAACCAGCATTGGATTGGTAAGTCTGGTGTGAGGAAGGAGGTATGGGGGGGGAATGGGAATAGCAGGGAGCAAGTCAAGGCCCCCATGGTGAGGGAGGGAGTGGGGCTGAGGCTGGGGCAGGGACAAGTGCTCCACAGCCAGGGTGGGGGCACGGGATGGAGCCACAACCTGTTCCCAGTGTCTATAACGTAGCTTCAGCAGGGCTTTTTGACACTTTTATCTAATAGCTTATTCATTAAACTATTATAGTTTCATAGTTTCATAGTTTGTAGGGTCGGAAGGGACCTGAGCAGATCATCTAGTCCGACCCCCTGTCATGGCAGGAAAGAATACTGAGGTCAAATGACCCCAGCAAGATGTTCATCTAGCCTCCTCTTAAACACCCCCAGGGTAGGAGCCTGCACCACTTCTCTTGGAAGCTGGTTCCAGACCCTAGCCGCCCTGACTGTGAAGTAGCGCCTCCTGATATCTAACCTAAATCTACCCTCTGCCAGCTTGTGACCGTTATTCCTAGATAAAACTGACAAAAAGCCCGGCTGAAATGTGCAAGCTATACGGATGATGGGGAGCTGGGTCAGACTGACATGATCCCTCTTCTGGGCATGTGCTGTGCTTGGTGTGCTGAGCTGAAAGTAAAGTGCTTTTTCCCCCCACATCTAGTTTACAAAGCAGCCCTAGTTCACAAAGCAGACTAGCACAGCCAAGTAGGGTGGTGGCAGAGAGTGAAACCTGTTGCTGTTGGACATAAGTTTACCAAATACACATGGCTCTAATAATTTTAGAGAATGGGACTTAAGTTTCAAAGTCACTCACACATTCATTTCTTTCTCTTAGAGCTTGAAATGTAATATGGCAACGATAATACTGTCTTTTCTCACATACAGCACACACCTTTTCTCCAAAAAAACACCCCCCACACTTCCCTCTCAAATTGGGGTGTATGTATTCAAGGGTGGCTGGGGGGGTATAGTGGTGCACTTGCACCCCCTTTGATTTATAGTACACTCATAGTTTAAAAGCAATACCTGGAGCTGGCAGCAGCATTTTTATTCAGAGAGCAGTAAGGGAGTCAGCTGACTTTGTAGATCATTATACTCTACCTGATTCCTTCTAAACTCTTCATTCCATAGGCGGTAATGGCCCTCTCTTCAATTTGAATTGTCTTTATGTTTCCCTAATTAAACTATTCTTTCTTCTGGAATTCTGCTGTCTGATAGCTCTCCTGGTAATGCAGCTTCTATTTCACAGGCCCAAGAACTGTTTTTAACTCTAGCTAAAAACATTAATTCAGGTGAGGAGATAACTTTCAGTGAAGCATTAGATGCACTATCAAGGTCCTCAAGAAGGTTAGATTTTGTTTTACAGATCTGCAAAAGAGACATCCATTTAATTCTAATGATTATAGGACTGATGAAACAACATATTTCAGTATTTATTAGCTAGCTTGTGGTGGTTTTTTTTTAAATATGTATAACAAATTTATATTTGCTTTCGCTGTGGCCTTAAACTGAATAATATAGCCCTGGACTACTACCTTATTAGTGAAACTCTTAGTTTCTTTTTAACTTGATAAAACTATGTACTGTGTTAAATGTGATGCACCACATCATTTTAACCCCCTTTTCAAAATCCTAGATCCACCCACTCATAGTTTCATTGTTGATAGGGTCGGAAGGGTGCTGAGCAGATCATCAAGTCTGACCCCCTGCCTTGGGCAGGAAAGAGTACTGGGGTCAAGTGACCTCGGCTAGGTGATTATCTAGCCTCCTTTTGAAGACCTCCAAAGTAGGAGCGAGCACCACTTTCCTTGGAAGTTGGTTCCAGATTCTAGCCGCCCTGACTGTGAAGTAGTGCCTCTGGACGTCTAGCATGAATCTACTCTCAATCAACTTGTGGTTGTTATTCCTAGTTACTCCAGAAGCTGATTTTTTGCCTAAGATAACATCCTCCTGCTTTGATCCCTGCTGCACAGTGTAACATCTCTGGTATTACTTTTCAGGCAGTTGAGAGAGTCAATGGCCCATTGAGGTAATGGCCCACTGTTCTTCACTTCACAGGTGTTAAAGATCCTCTCTCCCTTTTAATGGTCTTGGCATTCTGATAATGAAGCTAACTTTTCCTAGGGGAATTTCCCTGTCTGCTAGGACTTCTGGCTCTGTTTCACATCTCTGAATATGAGGAAGAATGGTCTTGCATTTGAAAGCTTTTCTAACTTCATCCCAAGGACATAGTTGGTCCAATAAAAGATGTCACTAAGGAATCTTTGCCTCTCACTCTTTTCAAGCAAGGGGAAGGTGCATCATCTGAAGATTAGGCTCTGTCTGCTCTCTGCAGTCATAACCCTGGGGAAAAAAATCTTCATAATGCCTTTCAGAAACAAGATGTGTGTTATATTCAGGAGTGTATTATATGAGAGAAGATACAATAATTCCCAATCTGAATGTATTGCAAAAGATATGTTAATTAATGTGTATGGAGTGTTTTGAGGCGAGTCACTGAAGCTCACAAATTTCAGGTGAAGTGGATCCATGGAAGTCACTCATGCTCCCTCCCTGCTTTTCCCCATTACAGTCCCTAATGCAGCTAGCTTCTTTGCTGATTCAGGCCTGTATGTTCTTAAGGTCAGGTTTAGATGACATCAGTGGATGCCCCATCTTCCTTTGTCCTTAAGAAATGCAAAACTCCGGAACTCTTGGTTAAGAGTTGATACCTTTTATTACACTAACTAAAAATACACACACATAAAAAAAATTCTGCAAGCTTTCAGGCACATGCCCTTCCTCAGGCTCAGGGAAAATTCCATTTTACTGCGTTTGTGAATGGATGAGTAGACAAGAAAGGATGTGGACAAATTGGAGAGAGTCCAGCAGAGGGCAGCAAAAATGGTGAGGAGGCTGGGGGACATGACTTCTGAGGAGAGGCTGAGGGAACTGGGCTTATTTAGTCTAGAGAAGAGAAGACTGAGCGGGGATTTAATAGCATGCTTCAACTACCTGAAGGGGGGGTTCAAAAGAGGATGCAGCTAGATTGCTCTCAGGTGGGTTACCGTATTTCCAGCAGCAAAAAAGAGGGAAGGAGGGGCATATGATTGGGAAGGAGAGCAGTGATATGTCTTAAGCCCCTGGTCCCCCAGCTCTGCCAGCCCCCCCTCACATCCAACCCACAGCCCCCTGCCCTCCAGCCCTGCAAATGCCCTGTACTCCTGACCCCCTGCCCCCGCCCTGAGCCCTGCTGGTGCCTGACCTACTGCCCCTGCTCCCCCAGCCCTGCTGCTCAAGCAGTGCGCGTGTGCACACACTTCTCCCCTCCCCCTCCCCCCCTGCACACACTGTTGCTTCACCTAGCTTGCCGGGGCTCACGTGGGGAGCACATGACCCCCAACAGCCAGTAACGTTGCCCACTGCTCCCAGTCCCAAGCACCAGCCAGGAGAGTAGAGAGAACAGCAAACAACCTGGACATTTGCTCTTATTTTAAAAACCCACCTGGATGCAGCACAGGGGGCCAAAAAAGAGGACATGTCCAAGAAAACCCGGGCATATGGTAACCCTAACTCTTAGTGGTGACAGATGACAGAAAAAGGAGCAACAGTCTCAAGTTGCAGCAAGGAAAGTTTAGGTTAGATATTAGGAAGAATTTTCTCACTAGGAGGGTAATAAAACACTGGAACAGGTTACTCAGAGCAGCCCAAACATCCTATAGTAGATTCTAGCAATAGCGACAAAAATGTTGGGAACTATTAATCTATGCAATTTTGTTCAGTAAAAAGAGACCATTTGGCTTGTCCACGCATGTTTTATTCCAAAAAAGAATGCCATGTGTGTGAACTATAGGTCTGGTGCAGTAAAGTGTTGTCTATATTCATGTAAACAGTCTGCAGATGTTCGCTATCAAAAACCCTAAGAGAAGAAATTAGTATTTTTCTATCTAAAGAGAAGCCTGAGCTATGTATTGGTTCATTGATCCTGGGTTGTTGTTATAATGGTATGCTATACTGTAAAGACTTCCTAGAGGATAGAGCATGTACAGGCAACACTGAACTTTTGGCAGTACAGTTTATTCCCAATTCCCTCTGCTCCCTGTGGAATAAGTTATAATAACAAAACACAGTTTTGCTGGTATAACAGCTTGTATACTGGGGCTTTAACTGACCCAGATCTGTGTTTGTGAAGGATCATACTTCCTCACACCCCGACTCCCTATGGTTATGTTGGCAGAAGTCTAGAGTTACACATGACCTTAGAAAGAGACCACCACTTCAAAAAAGAAGCAGGTGGTCTATCTTAATGACCCTTTTCATGCTGCTCACCATTTTTGCCTTTTTTTAAAAACATTTGTTCACTCCTTTCCCTTGCTTACTCTGTCTTCCAAATAGAAAATGCAGCAATAATAGTGATTCTAAGACAATTTTCATGACAGTTGAATGAGCTTTAATATTACCTGTAATATAGTTGCCAATCTCTGGTTTCACACCTATTAAAATGCAAAGAAGTCAGACATAGTTGTTAGCTTAACCCCTCAAAGGTCATGTCTAGAAGAATGCAGCTGTGCAATATGTAGAAACCACAGACCTGCCTGCAGTGCCACATACTGTACATTCAGGTGTCTCCATGTTACAAGGTTGCATCGTTGTTGGGAGATCCCAGGGTCAAAAAACCTGCGCCGAAAAAGAAAGCAGGGCGGCGCATGCCAGGACAGGGCATGCTGCCCTACCAGAGCCCAACTGGCCGGAGCCATGCTCTGGCTACTGGCCAAGCTTCAAGCGGGACAAATCACTGCTGCTGCTCCCCCAGGAGGCCCCCAGGACTCCAGGTAAGGCTGCAGGTGGCAGGGATACACAAAGTGTACCACTGCTTCTTGCCTCTAGGGAAATAAGTGTCCATGCTCATGTAGACACAGTCAAAGTCTGTGCTCCTTCACTTGGTTTACTTATCTCCCATTATGGATTGTCCTTTGCCTTAGACAGTTATTTACTAACTGTGGCCTGCAGTCAGGACAAGGCAGCTTTGCTTTTTCCATCCTGTCTTTGTGTCTGTTTATAATGATTTGAACGTGTTAGCAAAAATACATGCATTCTAGCAAAATACATTCTAGCAAAATACATTCTAGCAAAATTTATACGTTTGATCACCTTAGTTATTAATGTTTTAGGATGCAACTGTAATGCAGACTATTTAGGATACAGGCTCTTGGCTTGGTGTTCAGTCATATATTTGCAGCTTTGATTCAGGTTTCCTGAACATGGCCAAACCTGACTTTCCCTGCAGTTTGGTTATGCTTTGTATTGCATATGTTTGATCAAGTTAGAATGCTGTTTGTCACCCATATCTTATGCTGCACAGGCCCATGCGTAACCTACACAGTTGCAGATTGCTCACTCCCATTCTGACTCAGTCCTTGACTGGGAGGTTCATGTGCCTGTAAGTGAACACGTTTCTGGTGGTGAAGCGGACACTGGAGGAGATCAACAAAATTCTCCACAGCTTCAGAAGTGGTAAAACTCATGGGGCAGATGGCCTGCACCAGGAGTTCTATATTGCTTTCTGGGACCAGAAAGCAATATAGAATATTGGGGGACCCCACTGGTGTGCGGACACCAGTGAGGTCCCTCAAGGCTCTGTCCTAGGGCCTATACTATTTAACATCTTCATCAACGCTGTAGACATTGGTGTCAGAAGCGGATTAGCCAAGTTTGCCCATGACACCAAACTCTGGGGTAAAGCATCCACACCTGAGGACAGGAGGGTGATCCAGGCAGATATTGACAGGCTCAGGAAATGGGTGGATGAGAACCTTATGGTGTTCAACACCGAAAAATGCAAGGTTCTCCACCTTGGGAGGAAAAACCTGCAGCATCCTTATAGGCCCGGCAGTGCTACACTGGTTAGCACTACAGATGAAAGAGACTTGAGGGTCATGGTTGACCACAAGATGAACATGAGCCTTCAATGTGATGCTGTGGCTAGTAAAGCGAGCAAAACGCTTGGTTGCATCCACAGATGCTTCTCAAGTAAATCCCAGCACGTCATTCTCCCATTGTACTCAGCCTTGGTAAGGCTACAGCTGGAGTACCGCATCCAGTTTTGGGCTCCACAATTCAAAAAGGATGTGGAGAAGCTTGAGAGGGTGCAGAAGAGAGATGCGCATGATTGGAGGTCAGGAAAGCAGACCTTATGAAGAGAGGCTGAGAGCCTGGACTCTACAGCCTGGAAAAGTGCAGGATGAGGGGTGGTCTGATAGCTGCCTATAAGTTTATCTGGGGTGTTCACCAGGATCTGGGGGAACGTCTGTTCACCAGAGTGCCCCAAGGGATGACAAGGTTGAACAGTCACAAACTCCTCCATGACCATTTCAAGGTGGACATAAGGAAGAACTTCTTTACTGTCCGAGCCCCCAAGGTTTGGAATAGATTGCCACTGGAGGTGGTTCAAGCACCTACTCTGAATGCCTTCAAAAGACACATGGACGTTTATCTTGCTGGGATCCTATGATCCCTGCTGACTTCCTGCCCCTGGAGCAGGGGGCTGGACTCGATGATCTTCTGAGGTCTTTTCCAGCCCTAATGTCTATGAGATCTATGAAATGGGCTGGCCCACTCTCTCCACCTCCCCCTCCATCCTCTGTGTCCCCACTGTCATGGTGGCACTCCATGGTGCCACCTTCTGTCCCAGCACCCTTGGAACTCTCTGATTGGCTGTTTTAGTCAGCCAATCAGAGTGTGAATAAAGCCTGATGAACAGACAGACAAACTAAGGCTTTATAATATTAGATAGGTATGTGTGTGTGTGGGTGCGTCCCAAAATGTGGTAGGTTCCCATCAGCATGGTTGCCCAACACGGCCATGTGTTTTATACTCATGCTCAGTGTTGGCTGCATTTAATGAACCCCCTAGTTGTTTTTTATTGCTGAGCACAAGTGGCTTTTGGCAGCAGTTTAATTACAGACAATGTATTTAATGAGGTTTCCTTATGTTCAAATGTAAGATGAGCTTTTTTTCCTTCATGCAAATTGGGAGGGAAAAACCTCATCTTGTATTTGAGTAAATATGGCAGTTACCTATTGAATGTGCACAATGTAGCATGTATCAATACAATGCTAGTGTGTCACAGGGTACTAAAGTGCCTGCTCCTTTGAGAGCGGAAACTGCCTAGGGAGAGGGACCTAGGAGCCAGGCAGCACTCCCACAGGTGTAGTTTACTATGGCCACAGGCTAACAAGGGAATTAACCTGCACCCAGTCAGCTGACCAGAAGAAGGCAGGGCCCTGGGCACATATAAACCCCAGGGCTGAGGCCAGCCGGAGTTAGTTCTCTGGCAGCAGCCAGGCGAAGGAGCCTCCAGGGAAGAATTGCCCAGAGACACTGGTGGTCACCTGATATTCTGCCTATAGGCCTAATGGGGCTCCAGGAGCTCACCAGGTACCCCAGGCTACAAGGCAGTTAAGGCTTGGGTCGGGGTTTGACTCTTTTAAAAAGGGACAGAGCACACGCTGGATTGGCTGTATTATGTTATAGCCCAGGGGCTCATATTTTGGTTGTTGTTTAAAAACCAGTGGACCTGGCTGAGGCTACTGGGAGAGGAGGAGGCCTCATTGGGGGCCCACTACAGTATGGGGGCCCAGCGCCAGAGGGCACAATGACAACAGGGCTGCGGAGATCCTGTCACCAGGGGGCACAGAGACAGGGCTGCAGAGAGCCCGGTGATGACAGGAAGCCAAATTAAACTAGGGCCTCAGAGGAACAATGTTTGAATGTCATCTGTGAGGCTTGGGGTGTGGTAAAGGGGTGGCTTTGGAGCCATGCATCTAGCCCATAAGGCTGCGGGTGTCCCGTGAGGCATCCATTTTGAGAGGGTTCAGTGGGGTCCATCAGGACCGTGTCCAAACATAGACTCAGGGGCAGCCTCCCTATTTATTATAATTACCAGCAATTTACTTACTAAAGGAAAGATTGTACACTTCTGCAAGTTAGTCATCCAAATAGCCCCCAAAATGTGAAGTATAAGTGCTTACAACCTGAGTAAGGTTTACATACCTTACCCCTACACTCCCTGCTCTTAGCACTATGTCACGGGATGGGGTCCCCAGAGATGGCTGTGATGCCTCTAGGGTTCCATGACCATGCCAGTCTTGCCCAATGGGCACCTTTTTCCTTTCCTGCCATGTCTTGCTGGTAATTATAGCAGATAGCAGAAGGAAAGATAGATATATATATACACACACACATCCTCTATCATCAACTTTTCATCACAAACTTAAAACACATAAAGAAAACCTGCACACCCATTATAAGTAAATGCACCCACTCCTTTGCACCCCCATGCACCCACACGCTGTCCTTCCTAACCCAATCGCAGTCCCTTAGTTCAAGCCCCAACTGGAATTGAAATTCTCTATTCATTTACAGTCTTTGTCGATGTCGCTGATATATATATACATATATCTATATCTCTATATAACTATATATATAACTACATTAACTATTTATATACATTTAACTATGTGTGTGTATATAGATATATAATTTTATTCTAATATAAAATACAATTTTATATTTATAAAATCTATAATATAATTTTTATATTAATAAAAAAATTACTAAAGATTTCTGTGGAGAGGGGCTGTCATAAGCAACAACCAGTTTTTCCAAGCCCTCTTCTGGTGGGGCAGACTGAGCCTGTCAAAAGGAGAGCACAAACCTGCTTGTTCAGTTGCATTGCAGCCTGTCCGGCTGCTGCTCTTCATAGGGCAGCTTTTCTTGCTCTTTTCAGTCCTAGAGGTTCTCCTCACCTTTTTTACCCCACCCTACCAGGGTGCCCGCACCTCACATTTTGTGGGATCTGCGTCTCATATTTTTGGAAACCCTGTGTCTCATATAATTGTGAACCCTGCACCTCAAGTCTGTTGTTGATTTGTCTCTGTTATACATGTATGTTCACCAAAAATCCCTTTGATTCTGCTCTGCTTCCCTGGTTCACCCCCCTCCTGGATGCCTGGAGAGGGGCGGGGTACCATTATCTCCCAGGGTCCCCTTGCCCCGACATATGTGTTATATTCCATCCTGTTCTTTCCCTATTAAACCTGTATATGGTTAAGCTCCAATTGGTCTTGGCTCTACTCTATAGGGGATAGGAGATGAGCTGCTCCCCCATATGTGGCTACCCCTCCCATAGCACACTAATACCTGCTAAATTCCTTCAATTGGTGGGAGGGGGGGTACCTCATCTGAGTACCAGCTGGGTTACAGCTCTGTGCTGCAGCCCGTAATCACTACATGAGGCTGCCAGTGTGGCCAACCAGAGTGCAGTGCTTCCCATTCTGCCCCACCCTACCCCACCCACAGCTTGGACCCAGGGCATGGCTGGGGGAAATGCCAATAGTAGTGTTGCCGGCACAGGGTGCCCAAGGGAGGCAACAATTGGGTTCGTTGCCCGGTGTGCGTCGCGCCAATAAACACACTGGGGGGAGAAGTAGACAGAGTTTATTTGAGCTCAAGTAAAAGGCGCAGGGAGACTGTATGGTCTCAAATCCTGCGCGCCTAGCCCTGCAACAGTGTATTTTTATACCCTGATCACTTCCAGCAGTAGTTTTCCACTAGTTGGCTTCCACCCCCCCAATCCCCTTCCCTCCTCCCTTCTCTCTCTGAGCGGTGTCCTTGCATTCCACAGATAACAGTTTTAGGGAGTTTCAGCTTGCCTGCTACTCATCCTGTTTTTCCAGTATTACAGAAGGTTACAAAAAGTTCAAGGAAAGGGTTACAAAGGTTCAGGAAGGGGGGGGGGGGCCTGGCTCGCCCAGGCCTAGAGCAGAGGGGCTTCATCGACACTCGTGGTCTTCCATCCCTCTGAGTTACCTAGGGTTATGCCCAGTGACACCAACAGTAGTGCTGCTGGTGTAGCAAAAAGCCTCCTTTGTTCATTTCCCTTCTGGGCATGGTTATAACAGAAACCCCTTATTGCCTGCATCCCCCATTTTGTTTATTTGTTTTCCTTTTAGTATTGGCGGAGACCTATTACACTGATTGCATGGTTGTGGCGAGGCTCAGAGGAAGCCAGAAAGCTGAAGTGGCTTTCTGTAGGAGAAACCTAGAAATTACATCTATATATCAATTTAGCTCAGTGTCACTAAAGAAAATGAAAATATCCACTGCAAAGACTGTAAATATATCCTATGTTAACCTAACTCACTTACTGTTCCCCATGAATGACCTGTGCCCCCAGCAGCTGCGGGGGCATGGCAGCAGCAGAAACGTGGCAGCGGGAAGCAGGGAGTTCCTGGAGATGCTGTTGGTGCTGTCAGTGGTGGCTGGGGGTGGTGGCGAGCACCAACCCGGAGGAGGCAACTACCCTTATGCACAAACGTCTATCGCTGACCGCCCGCGGATGCTGCTGTCAGTAGGGTGGTGAGCAGTGGCTGCCCGCAGGTGCCACCAACACTGTTGGGAGCACCTTTTTGTAGGGGGTGCACTGCCATGCTGAGGGTGCACGTGCAGCCGCATGCACCCCCTACGTGTCACCCCTGCTGTCCCTAGTAGCCTTTGATCCTCACTACCTCACAGTGCATTTTTATATTTCATCTGTCTCATCTTTACTATGGCATTCTGTATTTTATATGTTATACTTTTAAATCCTTAAGGAATGTACTTCCTGTAGAATGAAGTTACACCCTGGACCATTGTTAAAAACTGCACTGAAATTGTAATTGCAAAGTTATAAAATCTGCTGTATTGGGTAGTCCCTTGAATGAATGCAAGTATGAATGACAAACCAAGTACCTCTGGCTGTTAATTGACAATAGCCTAGCCACTTACCATTACAAAACTCTACTCTACAAGCCATTTGAAATTAATCAAGCCAAGGACCTGATTCCTGAAAATGAGGACCCACCCGATGAACTATTCCTGTAACCCATGACAATACAGCCATTAAGTCAATAAGTCAAGGGTGGACTCCTAAAATTTCACGTACCAGCAGGCAGACACCTCTGTGATTAAAAGCTGTCAAAACCGATGTGGGACATCGACCTTTGGATTGGGTAGCCAAGATGATGCTGGGAGATCACACAAGTCTGCCAGAAAGGGATAAAAGGCAGTGAAGCGTGACCCTCAGGGGCACCCTCTCATCCAGCACCTGACCTAATGAGACAGGACAAGCAGGCGACCCCCTTCTGGATATGACATCACCTTGAAGGAAGCTGACCATCAACAGCAACTCCAGGGCCTCGGACAGGTAGATATACTGACACCAGTGCTCTCACAATCACTACAGCAGCTACTATATGATATACTACATGGGTTTAAATGACATGCATTTGAATGAGTGAGTTCATGTGTGTGTGTTAAGGTGACTAGTACCCCTTATAACTCAAAGTTTTCATTTATGATTTTATTGTTAACTTCACATACCATCTAATAAACTAGAATTTATGATGATTCCAAGAGTTGGTCCTTTGTAGCCAATACTGGGGCCAGCAACGGCTGTGCTCCCTGTCCATGGGCACTGCTTGGCTGCCTCCTCTGGCCTCCCTTCTTCCTGCCAGGGGCAGTCCAGGGGTAGCCCTTGTGGCGAAATGCCGGGCTAGCGGCTCCGGCACCGCTTAGGGGAGCCGTGGGCTTTGCGGAGTTGTGCGAGCACGCGGCTTGTGGGGCGGAATTGAGGTAGCTTTTTAGCCGCCCTCGAGGTTCGCCAAGTTGGCACAAGTAGACGACTTAGAGTAAGTAGTTAGTGTCTCTTAATCTATAGGGTGTCCGTTGGTTCACGAGGTTCCAGAGCCAGCCCTTGCGTTCCAACAGTGGAGCTAGTCCAAAGCTAGGTGCGGCTGCCGACTCCTTAAGTCCCAGAACTGGTCAACGGCTCATTGAGATGGAATGTTAGTAATAAAAGTTATTACGGAGTAGATATAGAGTAAAATAAAAAGATTTATTCACTCACCTGGCCTCACCCTCTTACGAGTAAGAGGGGAGGCCGGTTGGAACGAAGTTGCAGTAAATACAAGTATAGCGAGCGTAGGTATGCTGTCTAAGCTACGATGAGAGGCAGTCGAGAAGTGGAGTCTCCGATGTTTCTTCAGTTACAGTGTGCTGGATACTAAAGGGGTCTGTTGGTTCACGGGGTTCCAGAGCCAGCAGCTGCCGACTCCGTAGTCCCGGAACTGGTCAACAGCTCATGAGTGGGATATTCTATAGGGTGTCCGTTGGTTCACGAGGTTCCAGAGCCAGCCCTTGCGTTCCAACAGTGGAGCTAGTCCAAAGCTAGGTGCGGCTGCCGGCTCCTTAAGTCCCAGAACTGGTCAACGGCTCATGAATGGGAAATACAAAGCAATACTGTAACACGGTGAATCGTTGTCAGTTGTCGGATTTCTGAGGCCTTTGTTTTCGCTGGGATACGCCCAGGCGGGGAGGCTGAAAACCGGTCTGCAGGGTGATCAGGCCCACAGAGTTTTTCCAGTTGTCGTCTCTGCTGCTTCCTGCTTTTTTGCCTCTTTTATAGATGTTCGTTGGACTGCCTCTATGACACTAACTATAATATAGGCTAAATATACAGAGATAGGATAATTTTCTTTTACATAATAGTTACTAGGCAGATTTTCTGCACAAGTTTTGTTTCTGTAATACTGACACTTTTTAGATAAGAGGTAAAATTTATAGAGTACAGGTGTGGGGCCTACTGCCAGCAGAGCATAGTACCAGGCACTTGTTTAGACTAACAGTAAAACTGCAAGGCAATAAAAAGCGGTACCAGGCACTTGCTTTGGATAACAGCACAGGCCTTAAGGTTACATAAATGTGAAAGTGCCACACGGCAGTTATACAAAAAGGAGAAAATAATATAAAATATATGCTTTATATAAAGATAATATAAAACGGTTATATGCTAAATAATATAAAATAGTTACAGCCCTCAAGGGGCAGGAGTAGTTGCAGCAGGGGTCTTGCACAGTCAGCCTGCCATGCCCCGTCACTTGCTGCCTCCCCTGCCCCTGCACTCACACCCTGTCCTTGCCCTGGTGGTGTCTGTGGCACAGAGCGAGGCCTAGCAACGCAGGGCAGCCTCCCTGGAGCTGCATTCGGTGGGCAAATACAGGCCCTGCAGGTGGGGGCTGGGAATCACTGGTGAACGGTGGTGCTCACAGGCAGCCTGAGCTCCTAACCAATGGCCTGAGAGCATCAAGGATGTGGTTTCAGTCAGTACCCAGGAGGTTTAGGTGCTGGGCTGCCTTCACTGGGGCCACTGACAGATTGGCTGAGTATGAGCTTCTGCTGCAGGGCCTGAGAGCAATCAAGAGCTTGAAAAGGGTGCCTGGGACATTTTTTTTTTTGAAAAATATATGTCTATATATATATGAGATGATATATCTACACTCTGAGTATCACTCCACAAAGAAAAACCATAATTCATTACAAAACCCAACCCTGCAGAGCCTGCAGAAAGGCCTAGCTGGCCACCCAGACCTGTTACAATATCCATTCTATGTCCGGCCCCCCCCCCAAACTCTAGTCTCTCAGGAACATAAAGAGTATCAGCCTTAGCCCCCAGCATACCTAGAGGACCAATACTAACAGCTAGATGACAAGTCTTTAATTTTAACCCAGTTCTTATCTGATCATGGTAAACCACAGTGAGCAATACAAAACAAACAAGAAGACATATTTGCATATACCCCAACTATGCCAATAAATATGCAAATGAGTCACCCCTCACTTCACATTGCTCGTGTAACTCAGCAGTGTGTGAATGAGAACCAGGTTGCACACCTCCACAGCAGCAGCTCCAAGAGGCTTCTTTTCCTGCTGAAGCCTAGCTCCTGCATGGGGGGAAGGGGTTACACAGGCTACCAAATGAAGGCCCAGTGACTATGTCAAACCGTAGGAAATACAGAGCCAGAGATATACTATTGACCATAGAGCTACTTCTTGATAATGACTGTCAGGCTGTCTGGGAGCAGATCTTCTACAAGGGCCTACAAAAGGACCACAGAGACCTGAATTGGCTAATAACCCACTGTGCACTCCCAGTGAAGGCGTGGAGACACAGAGAGTGGCAAGGGATTTGACCCAGCTACCCCAGGCAAATCTGCCAAAGTGTAAAAGACAACATTGACCACCTCCTATGGCTCTGCCCATATGCCAAGGGGGTATAGAAAAAGGTAAACTGATTCTGCAAAGAGGTAACAGGAGTCAGGCTGATGACAATGGAGGTGTTGCTGTACAGACACCTGACTAAACATCAGGGGACCCTGACAACCTGCTTTGATCAGTTTGTGTTCTGCATCAGGAGCGCTCTGTAGAAGTCCAGGAACCTCCTGATGTACAGACACACGAACTTTGAGGAAACACTGTTAAAATGTTTCTGAGTGAACTCCAGTCCTGCCACCAGAAATTGGTGGGAGAAGGTGGAGAAGATAAAGTCAACTCTGCCTGGCAAAGGGATAGTTGGCACAGGCTCTTCAAAGACCCTCCTAAAGGAGGAGTAGACAGGGGACAACTAGACAATCAGACTTGAAGACAGCCCCAATTCCGGGTCCATGGGTGCATTTATTGTAATGGGTGCATGGGCTTTAAATGTGATTTAAGGTGTGTGAAAAAAAGTTTTTTGTTATATATATATGAATATGAATATGAGAGAGAGAGAGAGAAATATATTAAAAAAAAAGAAGCTCCTGTGTGCAGGAAGGGGGAAGAGCCCCCAAGCTTTATGCCCAGTGCACCTAAAACATTTTAAGCCACCTCTGCATTAGGGCCATTTGTCTGCAGGCCTTGTGCTGGGTGGTGTTACTTTGGCTGGGGATGGGGTGGTGGCCATGCTGTGTCAACAAGCAAGCACCGGACCCTCAACCATATGCTTTGCCCAGTCTGCGATCTTGTAACAGGGTGTTTTGTTCCATTAAGAAAAGGCAGCTATTAAGACTGAAGGGCTGCAGCTGGGGGAAGACTAAAGAGTGGGTGGCTTGTTGAGATTTGAAAAACCCACTAGGCAGGACCTGGGAGTGGCGTGAAAGAGAAGTACCCAAGTGAGGAAGCTTCTGCTCTAGGAGGAAAGCAAACCTGGGAAGGAAGCCTGGAGCTACAGTGGGACCCCTTGCTGGGGCCAAGACCATAAGGTTTCTGTTTGCTTACTTTGGTGAAGGCTGAGACGCTCCAGGCAGCAAAGGCCAGGAAGGTGAGAGACTGGGTAGTCCTGAAGCTGCTGAGGGATGCACAGAGGACAGGCAAAGCCTGGTTGAAAGCCCCTGAGGGGGTGGCCTGCTCCTGTTACTACTAGGATTCTTCTTGCCAGAGCCCTCCAAGGATTGACATGGCCACTTGTCTGATGTGGTATTAAGCAAACTTTAATAGCAACCCCTTCACAGTGACAGGCAGTGACCTTCGAGCGTACCAGGGCTCAGGTCCTCCACTGGGTGTGTGGGATCTCAGTTTCTGGAATCCCTGTTGTTTGAACATGAATTCCAAGGTTGCTCCTGTCTCTCCAGGGTGGAAGCACAAAACACACCCAATCCTTTTAAATAAGCTAAACTGTTGCAATGTGGATTATTACACAGTCCAATGGTAGAAAATTGGCTTATGGGGTGCACCCAGAGAGTGGTGGTGAATGGATCGATTTCTACCTGGAGAAATGTTGGCAGCAGAGTCCCCCAAGGCTCTGTCCTGGGACAGGTACTATTCAATATCTTCATTAGTGACTTGGACAAGGGAGTAGAAAGCACCCTGTCCAAGTTTGCTGATGACACCAAGCTATGGGGGGAGGTACACAAACTAGACAGCAGGGAGCAAATCCAGGCTGATTTGGACAGGCTGGGGAAATGGGCCTCACAGACTAGGATGCAGTTTAACAAGGATAAGTGTCATGTGTTGCACCTGGGGAGGAAGAATCATCAACACTCCTACAGCCTGGGAGGTACCACTCTAAGTAGCAACTGTGGAAAGGGATCTCGGAGGCGCAGTCAACTCCAAAATGAACATGAGTCACCAGTGTGATGAGGTAATAAGTAAAGCTAACTGCACCCTTTCTTGCATCACAAACAGGTCTAGGGAGGTGATACTTCCCCTCTATGCGGGGTGAAACCGCAGCTAAAGCACTGCGTCCAGTTTTGGGTGCCGCACTTTGGGAGGGATGTGGATAGCTTGGAGAGAGTTTAAAGGAGGGCCACTCATCTGGTTAAAGGCCTACAGAAAAAAACCCATGTGGACCAGTTGGGAGACCTGAACCTCTTCAGCTGCCGCAAGAGGAGGCTGAGAGGTGATCTCATGGCTGCCTACAAATTCATCGGGGTTGGGGGGGGCAGCAAGAAATAGGGGATAGAATGTTTACCAGGGTGCCTGTCAGGATAACTAGACATAATGGCCACAAACTGGAAGAGAGCAAATTCAGATTGGACATCAGGAAAAAATTCTGTATAGTGAGGGTTGCCAAAATATGGACTAAGCTTCCAAGGGAGGTGGTGCTTCCTTGGAGATGTTTAAAAGGAGATTGGACAGACACCTGGCTGGGGTCATCTGACCCCAGTACTCATTCCTGCCCAAGGCAGGGGGTCAGACTCAGTGATCTAACAGGTCCCTTCTGACCCTAACATCTATGAAACACACATGTTCCTTTGTTTGTCCATTACTTTTATAACTTTTTCCCAGATTGTCCAATCCCCTGGCTCTGTGCCAAGCATTCCTTATATAGTGCACCTATCCCCTGACACTGTGCCAGGCACATTCCTTATCAGAAAACTGTTGTGCCTTGCTCACCTAGTGCCCAGTCACAGCACTCATATCTCCCAGTGCCACAGAAGGCACTCTGTTCAATTTTGTTGCTTAGTTCCGGAAAGGCCTGGAATATGGCAAAAAAGCCTTAGTATAACTCACTTTGTCCACTACACTCCAGATGGTGGAGAATGCAGGCTTTGTAGCTTTCAGTCAGCAGCATGACCCCCAAAGCAGTATTAAAACAGGTGGAGGGGCTGCAGGAACAGCAACAGCCTTTGAAAAAACAGCAACAGTTCTAGCAAAGGATGCAAGAGGAACAGTAGCACTTTATGCTGCTGCAGCTGCAGCAGGTGAAACTGAGCCTGGAAGAGGGTGTGGTGTCCCAGACCCTGATGGATGCAGGGGGGACGCTTACAAGAATGGGGCTGGATGATGAGCCTGAGGCCTTTCCAGAAGCATTTGAGCAGGTGGCTGAGGTATATCAGTGGTCTTGGGACCTCTGAGCTGTTAAGTTAGCTCCCTACCTAAGTGGGGAGGCCCAGATGCCTATTGGGTCTTGTGAGCTGTGGCCACATGCACACATCTATGACACCCTGAAATTAGCCATTTTGGACCATGTGTGGCTCATGGAAGAGGCCTACAGGTGGCAATTCTGAGCAGAACAATTTGACCCTAACTCTCAGCCTCAGGCAGTGAGTGTTGGCTAAGTGGTTTAAGTTTATTATAGGTGCACTGATCCATGAGGACCAGCTCAGTATGGGAGCATCAGACCCGTGGAGCCCTGCTGCAGCTACGGGGCACTGCTACAATGTTCAACTCCTTCTCCCATACCAACTGGAGAAAGGGCAGGACATTGCTGTGCTGAAACTTGACCTGAAGAAGGCTTTTGACAGGTTGTCCCACCAATTTCCCTTTTGAGATGCTGAAGAAGATGAGGATCCCTCTGACTTTTGTCGCATGGTTAAAAACACTGTACACCAATGTGAGCAGCAGGGTGCTGGTGAACAGGTTCCTAACCTCCCTGATCACAGAAGAATTGGGTGTTTGGTAGGGATGCCTGCTCTCTCTGATCCTTTTCATCTGCATGATGGAACCACTAGCCCAGCAGCTCAGGTGACATCCTGGGATCCATGGAATTGAGATCTCTGGAGGCAGCAGGGAAGAGACGACAGTCCTGGCCTACATGGATGACCTCAAAGTCCTATGCAGAGACAAGTGGTCTGTGGGAAAAGTGCTGCAACATGCCCGATATATGGAGTGGCAGCAGGGGCCAAGCTCACCATGGGCAAAAGCATCTTCCTGGCATTGGGTAAGCTCAGAGACCTGTCTACCCTGGCGGTCTCCACTCCCAAGAGGTAAAGGTACTTGGGGTGGTTTTTGACCTGGAGTTGAAAAGACAGAAAACATGGCAAAAGACCAAGGCCTTGGTTCAACAGAAACAGGGACTGTGGAACATGTGCTACCTGTTGATGGTGGGGGAGTGTTGCTACTGGTGCTTCTGTCCCCCCTCAGAGCAAATCATCTGTAGCATCCAGAGGACTATGTGCATCTTCTTCTGGGGCTCCAGATGGAGAAATGTTCCAGAGGAATAAATGCGAGGGCTATGCACCCCCAAAGGTGAAGCCCCAAGATCAAAGAATACTCATCCACTCTAGAAGTCCAGACTCCAGACGAGCAATGCCGACAGGAGAAAACTGTGCAGTTCAGCCGCGCCTATATACAGCTGAAGCCGGTAGCTGACATTACTGATGATCACTGGCTGGCAAAGATAAAAGCCGGTAACAGCTGGGAGCAGGGGAAAGCGGGAGAGGCAGCAGAGGCTGCAGAGGCTCCATGCCAGTGGCAGACAGTGCTGGCAAGAAGAGGGATGTCCCAAGGAGTAGCAGCTGCAACAAGCCTCCATGCCAGTCATGGGCAGTGCTGGCATGTGGGAGGAAACCCTGCTCAGGAAATAGCAGGCAGAAACCCGGGACAGAAGAGACTCCCAGCAACGGGCACTCAGAGACTGGGTCAAGGGAGAAGAACTGACTTAGAGAAAAGTGGAGGGAGCACAGCCAAGGTAGAGGTCAGGACAGCGTTGGGGGACGCTGCCAAGCACAGGCTCCAGGGCAGGCAATATATCAAGGCAGTCCAGCCTGATCTCTTTGTTTTTCTTTACCAGCCTTTATGTTCCTTTTTGCGTGTCCATCTGTTCGTTGCTATCTGGCCTGTGCATATTCTTCTTTTGTCATTTTCCTTGTCTGTTGCTTTATCTGTAATTCTTTGATATCTCAATGCCCAGAGGTCCGAACAACAACTTAATCTCAAGGGCTGCTCACAGGAGCCAACAAGAGGCTGGCGCTGGATGGGAGAGACCTGTAGGAGAGAGTAATATCCAATGGGCCCATAGACCACCAAGGTAGCTGGAGAAGACCTGGCACCTGAAGGTGAGCGATGAGTAAGGACCATCACGACTGGAGGGCTAGCCGCATCAAGATCAGGTGGCCTGTCAGAGGCTGGGATATGGCTGGGGTGTAGAAGAGGTGGAGCCCCATGAATATCCATCAGGAGGAACAATCAATCTTGAGGGACTGCCAACAAGGGATCCCACCACTAGAGATACATTCAAAGTCATGGCAGGCAAATTCTGGGGGTCTCCCCAGGGTAATTGGGGTCCCTGTCCGAGGTTGCACAAAGCCTCCCCGCACCTGTCACTAGGCGCATGCACCAAGGTAGCACGTGAACAAATATTCAAAGTGAGACAGGCACAAAATGGTGCACTGGCCGGGAACCCACAGGAAGACCCAGTGAACGAAGAACAATTCAACATGCAGCCCACGGCCATGGCTTCTCCGGACGTCCTGAGTCAAAACCTATAAGCCCTGACTCAGATCCTAGATACTCAACAACAGATGATGGATTGACAACAGGATTGGCTGAGACACAGCTTAGCTTCACTTAAGATGCTGAAGATGACACGAGAAGATGATCCAGAGGCCTATACCGAGTCTTCTGAATGGCATGACATAATGATTAGGCTCAAAAAAGGATACTGGGCCAGTCAACTGGGCACCCTCATGGTAGGGAAAGCCCAGGCCGCATATCGGGCCCTCCCTCGGGACAAAGCTTGCGATCCTATATGGGCTAGATATCAACCGGAAACACTATAGGAGGCTGTTCTGGGCAAAAAAGGGTCCAGAAGAGAGGCGGCCTAGGCTCTTGCTACAGCTGCTAAGGGATCTTTTAAATAAATGGGTAAACCCTGCATTATGCGATCAAGATGCTCTGGCCAACCAGATCCTGCTAGAGCAATTCCTGAATGACCTGGAGGAATGCACGCAACATTGGGTTTGCCAGCATTTGCCCTGCAGTTGCAAAGAAGCCTTAAAGCTAGCAGAAGCATTTGCGGCATCAGAAGCTGACTACAATAGGGAGAAGCGAAGCCCTGGCATGTCAGCTCCACTACCTAGAGAGCCTGAGAGAAAGCGACCACCCAACAGAGGCGTATCAAAGGACACCATTTGTTTCCAGTGCGAGAAGACCAGACACTTCCCCAGGGAATGCCGTAGTGGTCCCACAGAGTGGTGGCACCCAGCCAATCCACCAAGGATGCAAGCTGAGGGGCAAAGGGACCAGGACCCCAGCAAGCTGACGGATTGCAGTTATGCTGCCAGAGGGGACAGCGCGATATGGGGATGGCCCATAGTGAAAGCCTGGGTTGGGAACCGCCTCATTCAGGCTATGTTAGACTCGGGATGTGCCCAATCTCTGGTGAGGGCTGAACTCATTACCCCTCAAAGGAACCATAGTGCCAACCCAGTGAAGGTGTCCTGTCTTCACAGAGAAACCAAACATGTAGATCAACAATAGATTCGACTTAGGGTGATGGAACACCAGGGGGACTTGCTGGTGGGTGTAATCCCCCAGCTGGCATGTGACAAGCTGTTAGGTCGAGACTGGACGCCGATTTGTGACATGTTTGGGATGTCAAGGCCAAGTGGAGGAAAATACGTAGCCACGAAAGTTGGCTTGGTGAACTTGAGAAGAGTGAGACATCAATGGATGAGACAGATGAGATCGACCTCTGAGGTGTGGCAAGCAGCCTGCAATTCCAAGAAGCCCAAGAGGAAGATCACAAAATTTAGAGGCTTAGGACACAGTCTCTTGATCCTCCCGCCAGTCAGACACCAGCATCAAATGAAACCCCATGATTCGAGGTAAGGAACCAACTCTTGTATCGTGTACAGCAAGGAAAGATAGGGGAGTTGGAAAGGACACAATTGGTGGTACCCGCCTGGTTTTGTCAAGTCATACAGCAATTGGCCCATTCAAGCCCCACTGGGTGACATCTGGGTTGAGATAATACTACCTCCAGGGTGACCTGGGGGTTCTTCTGGCCAGGTCTGGGGGAAGAAATCACTCACCAGTGCACAGTGTGTCCCGAATGTCAGAGAACCAGGGAGGATCGCCTGGTGTGGGCCCCACTGCAATCTATGCCCATTATTAATATCCTGTTTTTGAGAATCACCAGGGATGTAGTCAGGCCAATTCCCCACATCAGTGCAAGGCACCAGTATATACTAATGTTCAAAGACTATGCCACAAGGTATCCTGATGTAGTGCCACTACAGGCAGTGACAGCCCCACAAATCGCTGAAGAACTCATAAAGTGGATAGCAAGGATGGGGATACTCCAGGAAATCCTCACAGATCAGGGTCAAAATTTTATGTCCGGGGTTTTGCGAGTGGTATGCCGCACCCTACAGTTAAAGCACCTGTGCACATCTGTGTACCACCCCCAGACTAATGGCCTAGTGAAGCACCTTAACAGAACAATAAAATGAATCCTACGGCGCTGTATATGAGGAGACCCACAGAGGTGGGATCTACTCCTTCTGTTAATATTATTCACACTTGGTAGATACCTCACAGGATTCAATGAAGTATTCTGCCTTCAAGCTAGTGCTAGGACACTGTCCAAGGAGCCCGTTCCAGGCACTTAGAGAAGATTGGGAACAGGGCCAGGGGAATGCGAAGGACCTAGCTGCATATCGGCAAGAATTTCAACAAAGGATCCAGGTGGCTCGGGACGTTACCAGGGATAATATGCAGGAGGCCTAACACTGCCAGAAGGAAAGGTAGGATGGGTACACCAAAGAAAGGGAATTCAAACTCGGGCAGAGGGTTTTGGTGCTCCTGCCCACATCCTCAAGCAAGCTTCTGACCCAATGGCAGGGTCCATTCGAGATAACCTGCAGGGTGGGACCAATGAACTACCAAGTGCACTGGCCAGGCCACCTACGTGAGAAGCAGATATATCACGTCAATCTCTTGTGGGAGTGGCACAAACCTGAGGGATGGGCTACCTTTATGAATGCTGATATGGAGGACCTTGGACCCCAGGGGAAGGGGATGATGAGGACAGAAGACCAAGTCCAAATAGGTGAAGAGTTGTCAACATCCCAAAGGTAAGAGATGCAGGCTCTGGTAAAAGAGTTTAGTGATGTGTTCTGTGAGGAACCTGGGTGGGTCCAGAGCAGTTATCACTCACTACAAACACCGCCTGGAGCCATAATGCGGGAAAAGTGGTGGCCCATACCCCATCATCTCTTGGGAGAGGTCCGCAAAGAGGTTAGAAGAATGCTGGAACAAGGGATCATACGTCCGCCCAGAGGCCCCTGGCGAAGTCCCTTAGTCCTGGTCCCTAAACCCAGTGGGTCTCTAAGGTTATTATCAAAGTAAATTTTTAAATATGAGTGCTGCCAATACAAGAAATTAAGTTTGACATGCGCAGACAGCCTAAGGGAGTGGAAAATTCCACTGTGCAGTCAGAGCTTGCCCCCTGCTCGACCTTTAGAACTGTCAATCAACCGTGACCTACTTTCAGTCCTGCGCATGCCCAGTTACTACACAGAGCTCAAACTTACACATGCTCAGTTCCCTAAGAGCATGATGTCACAATCCAGAGAGTTCTAATGGCTAAGCAGCCTGATTGGCCAAGGGGCTGTAATATTAGTGTGTGAGCCCCCACCTTTGTGTAGGTGGCGTGGTTGTTGTCGGTGAAAGAGTGGAGAGAGACCGTGCTCTATCTGTAAGCGGAGGCTGCTTTCAGCAGGGACCATGAGGCAGAGAGAGATGTTGGGATTCGATCCCCCGGTTTTCTTCATAACCTCACCCAGTGATTTTACCCTTTGATTTCATCTCTCCTAGTACTGATTCCTTTGGTTACTGGACTATTTTGGCTTTGACCTTGACCTTGATTTTGATCATCCCTATGGCTTTGATACTGATTCTGGTTTCTGCTTACCTGGCTTTTGACTGACCTCGGCATCCATCATCGACCACGACTCGGCTCATCCCTACTTACCCGATTGTACCTCCGCTGCATCACATCCCGTCTCTTGACCTCACCTTCATCTATTGACCATTCGTTGTCCATCACTGGACTGGCGTCATGACACGTTACAGTTATTGTTTGTCTGTCGATCCCTATATGAGCTGTTGACCAGCCCTGGGACTATCAAGTTGGGCAGCCGCACCTAGCTCCAGCTAGAAAGCAAGGGCTCAATTGAGAACCCTGTGGGCCAACAGACCCCTCCGTTGTTTATTGTTTGCAACTAATTAACTGTAACTGAAGAAAGCATCACTACCTACACCATCAAAAGCGTAAGTCAAATAAATCTCTATCTGTTTTGAAACCACTATGCTTCCGTGCCTCAGAACTCCACGACAAAAATCCCGCCTGTTCCGTTTCCAGTTGCCACCACCCGGCCGTCCCACCGTGACCAATACCGTGAGCTTGGCTCGCCAACTCCGGATTGACAGTTATGTGTCAATTACTGATGGTTAAACGCGATGGCAGTCTTCGATGCGTTCCCTACGCCCGACATCGCTGAATTAGTGGAACGCATTGGGAACACCCAATATATCACAACAATCAACCTGGCAAAAGGGTGTTGGCAGATCCCCATGGCCAAAAGAGACCAGCCCAAGACAGCTTTTGGGACACTCTATGAGTTTATTTGCATGCTATTTGGACTTCATGGAGCAGCTGCTATATCCCAACACCTGATGGACCAGATTCTGGCACTGCAGGCTGAATACACCGCAGCCTATATTGACGACATTGTCGTGTTTTCACAAACCTGGACACAACAAGAGAGCCCTCCGAGCTGTACTGTTGGAACTGAGAACAGGGATGATGGTGTATCCAAGGAAATGTTCACTGGCACAGAGAGAAACCAAATACCTAGGGTTTTTAGTCAGACGCGGTACCATCAGGCCACTAGCAGACAAGGTGGAGACCATCCATAACTTTATGACACCCCACAATAGTAAACAACTTAGATCCTTTCTGGGGTTAACAAATTATTACCGGCGATTTGTTCCCTGTTTTCCAAATCAGCGGTGCCCCTTTCAAAGGCCCTAAAAGGGTGGAGGGCAGGACCCATAAGGTGGACTGCTGAAATGATGCAGAACATCGAATTACTCAAAAAAAACCTTATGTGACTATGTCATGATACATGCACCTGATTTCTGTAAACCTTTTATATTACAGACTGACGCGCCAGAGACCGCTATCAGTGCAGTCCTAACGCAAGAAGAAGTGGGGATAGAAAGACCTGTCGCCTATGCCAGCCATAAATTACTACTGGCAGAAACATGGTATGCAACCATAGAGTGGGAATGCTTGGGAATCCAATTTATATAAATGAAGTTTATTTCCTACCTATGGGGACTTTTTACCATCTTGTACCATCTACACTTTTCCCAGAGCCTGACAAAGGGACTTTGATCACAAAAGCTTGCAGAAAGGGACAATTTTCTTGCCATTTTACAGTTGGTTTAATAAAAGGTATCATTTTGGAACCAAGAGTTCTAGTTTTTTTGTATGCCTTATTAGCTATATAATTTTTTAAAGACATATTTGTAAAAAGATCAAGAATCTATGGCAAGCAGATGGTGTGAAATATAGTTGGGAGTCCAACACCAGCTTATCTTTAAGATGCATGACATTTAAATAAGTCTAGTAAATCAAGTATCTACTTCTCTGAAATATTTTATGAGTTCCTGTCAACCCCCATAGCAGATTAATCCCTGCTGAAATGGCATCAGTTAATTTGGGCTTCAGTCCTTAAAGTGCAGTTCTAGTATGGAAACTGACTATACAAGAATGAATTCTTCTTGCTTTGGGGAAACGATAAGAAATTATTCTGCTTTATTTGGCACCTTTGGGCATATCTAAATGAGTGTGCATGTGTGGTGGGCCAGTAGGGGGCGCTCCTGCGTTGAGCCGCCCACCTCCCTGCGCTCGACCACCTTCCAGGCTCCGAATGCCTCCCTAGGGGTGCCTCATGCTTGGCCGACCCCTTTCCCGGAGCACACTCACTAGTCTGGGGGTAACGTAGCCGCCACCACCCCGAGAAGGGACTGTCTCGGCCCTGTGTCCTCGGGGAAACACAGGCCTAATAGTCCGACGGGTACTCAACCCAGTACAGGCACTTGGGGCACTTCCCCAAGTCAGGGGGCAAAAAGTAAAGTCTCCCTTAGTCCGCAGACCTAAGGGGTCTCTTAGGCATAATTTAGACCCACCCCTCAGTAAGTCCCCCACACCAGTCAAAAAGGAGAACTTTATTGATTACAAGGGGTAGGGTAAACTAGGGTACAGGATTGAGCAATATCTTAGGAATCCTAAAGAGCAAACCGTGTGGCTGAGGTAGCCTTTTGATCACGCATCTGTGTTACTGCCAGCTAAATATCTAAACAGATTGAGTAGCTTACTCACAAGCATCTTCCAGAGGCTGGTTGAGTTTCCCCTCTGCAGTCTTGGGGTGAGAGAGAGAGCTAGGTTCAGACGGTAAGGCTTCTCTGTCTCCCCTGCTTTGCTGCTGCTTCACCTCATGGCCAAAGAGAGAGAGCCTCCCTGCCCCCTCAACCTATATAGCCCCTGTGACCTCATTCACCTGGTCCAGTGGAGGTCAGCCCCAGTTGGCTGTCAGCCAACCAATTTGAAATACATCACCTGTTACCAGGCAGATTCCAGCTCCCCAGGTAGATGCCCCTCACCCAGGTGGCTGATGCCAGTCACGTAGGCAGAGGGAGCAGGTTTCCCCCCTCCCTCAGGAATGCAGCCAGCTCAGGTTACATAAAGAGACAGGCTGAGGTGTGAATCCTCTGTGCTGGCCCATCCAATCACGTTGTCACAGGGCAGAGATTTTGGGGAGAAACCAAGGTGGCTTTCTGCCACACATGTGCCTCTTGTAGCATCTCAAACCCCTTTGAGATGCTGCAAGAGGCACATGTGGGAACAAAACAAGTGCAGCATGAGGGCAAAATTAGATCCCTGGATATCCAAGGGTCAAAAAATACCCTGGGAGAAAAAAGCAGAACAAACAACCAGAGGTTTGGTTCTCTACAGAGCTGCTCTGGTAGCCAGCCCTGGCCCAGGTACTGAAGCACACTGCCTGCCTGTGTGGGGCAACCAGTGGTGCAGGCTGCAGGGACCTAGACCTGGCTTCATGGCAGGTAAGTAGGAGTTTGGGGGGGCCCCACCTGGCCCCAACCCTCCTGTGCATTCCTCTTGCTCCCCCATTCATTCCCTCTGCCCTGTGCATTCCCCCAATTCCTCGTTGGTTCCCCCTGCCCTGTTTGTTCACTCAGCTCCCCGTTCATTCTCCCCTGCCTCCCATTAATTCCCCCAACTCCCTGTTCGTTCCCCCTGCCCCGTTTGTTCCCAACTCCACATGTTCCTCTCACCCCCTGTGGAGACGAGCACTTGGAGACGATTTGAAGATGTTCCCCTGCTCATTCCCAGAGAGCAGGGAAAATGAGGGTATAGCAGGGGAACGAACAGGAGCTTGGAGATGAGCAGGGGAACATCTCCAGCTCATCTCTCCAGCCCCCAGCTTGTTCCCCTGCTCTCCCCTCATTTTCTTTGCTCCCCGACCATTTCCCCTGCTCTCCCCTCATTTTCCCTGCTGTCCCTTCTTTTCCCCTGCTCCCTCCTCGTTCCCCCTGCTCCTCCCTTGTTTCCCCTGCTGTCCCCTTATTTTCCCTGCTCTTCTCAGCTCACCGATCACTTCTCCACTCGGCCCCGGCAGCGACAGCAGCAATTGGGGTTTCTTGGAGCCTCATGGCAGAGCCCCCCTGCATGGCGGGGGGCAGCAGGGCTCAGCCCCAGCTACCTGGCACCCACACTGCCCCATTCCATGGGTGCAGCCTGGCTCAGCAGGGTGCTATGTAGCACTGTGCGCTGTCTGGCAGCTCCAGCTGTCACCTGGGCCAGTACTGCTCAGCTGCAGCGGCCCCCTGGCACCCTGCCGAGCCGGGCTGCACCTGCGCGAGATGCAACTCTGGCAGCACGTGCCAGGCGGCTGGGGCCAATCCCCACTGCACCCCACCAGGTGGGGATGCTGTGCCATGAGGCCCCAGCAGCCGTGACGGCCACTGCTGCAGCCCGTGAGTGCAGGGATGCTGGGGCCAGGTGGGGTAGTGATTGGGGGCTGTGACGGGGTGTGGAAACAATGGGGCAGCTGGGGGAGTGAGTGGGGCTTGGGGCATGTGGCCCATGTGGGGGAGGGAGCGATAACCCCTGTTGGGGGACTTTGGCCCCTGTTGAAGACCTGAGCATCCCCCCCATACACTCTCCCCACACTCAGTCCCCCCACAATTCACCCACAAACCCCATACCCCCAAGCCACCCCAAAAAACCTCTTACCCACATACTTGACCCTGTGGGTCAGGAGTGAGGGGACAGGGGTGGGAAGCAGACTATGGGTTGAGAGTGAAGAGCAAGGGCAGGGGCAGGGCAGTGGCATATCAGTGCTGCTCAGGAGCATTCCCTCTAAGCTGTGTGGTGTGTGCAGCTGTGCAGGCACACTTGTACCACACTGTCAGGTATGCCTGCACGGCCACGCACACCACGCAGCTTAGAGGAAACGCTGCTGCTCAGTGCTGCACATCCTGGTGAGTGAAGCGGGTAGGGGCAGCTTTGATTTTTCTATGACAAAAAAGCCAAAAGTCAATGCCAAACTGTATAGATATTTAGAATTTATTTTATTATGATGATGGAGGCAAAGGTAGACTTTCAAATTGCTTTAAAATTGTAAATATATCAATAAAACATTGCCCAACTGATTTGATCTCTCTCTATATATGTATGTCTAGTTGTCTTTTGTTTTGCTTGTGGAAGAAGATGGATTTTGGGGTATTTTAAAGAATGACTTCAGGGGTTTTTTATCAGGGATTTTGCAGTTTTTAAACAGGTAACACCATAATTCCTGCTAGGGAGGCAGGTGGCAGGACTCAGGCAGAGGATCCTGCTCAGAGCTGGCACCCAGGACCCAGCTGGAGGTGGCTGAGCTCCTGGCTCCAAGTGGCCAGGACAACATGCTTTGACAGTTCAAAGCAGGCTACCATCCTGAGAACATCTGGGCAATAGCTGATGGCCAGCTGGTGTCACACATGGCAGTAGTGCTGCACCAAGGCCAAGTGGGCTGCCACAGCCCACTGGTAGCTGGCCCAGAGGTGCAGATGCTTCTAATGTCCATGCGGTTCCCATCTGGGTCTGGCAGGTGTGCAGCCTTTGGGCCACATGCTGTTGCAGGTGATAGCAGGTCACAGCCAGGCAGCAGCCCCCAGTGCCAGACTACTGCAGTGGGTAGAGGTTGCAGGGAACTCTCAGGGCTACTTCAGCAGTCCAGCTGGGTAGTGTCCCCAGGTACCAGTTGGCTGGGCCTCAGAAGCTCCTCAGAGTGAGTAACTGCTTGACAGGGCAGTCTTTTATACTGGGTGCTGGTGCTGGCCCCAGGCTCTAGCTCCCCCTGGCTGCAGATTTGGGAGGAGCCAGGCAGGATTATTTTGATCCAAGTGGCACAATTTGCCCCACACTGAAGTGCATTTTCGGGCACGTGCACTGAGGCAAGAAGCCCCACCTGCAATTTGCACCAATTCTATTTGAGCTGCTGCAAGAGCACATGCCTGCATGTGTGGATGCGCCCTTTGGGGCCACATTTGGAGTACTGTGTCCAGTTTTAGGCCCTCCACAACAGAAAGGATGTGTATAAATTGGAGGGAGTCCAACGGAGGGCAACGAAAATGGTGAGGAGGCCGGGTCACATGACTTATGAGGAGAGGCTGAAGGAACTGGGCTATTTAGTCTAAGAAAGAGAAAACCGAGAGGGAATTTAATAGCAGCCTTCAACTACGTGAAGGGTGGTTTCAAAGAGGATGAAGCTAAACTATTCTCCATGGTGGAAGATGACAGAACAAGGAGCAATGGTCAAGTTGCAGCAAGGGAAGTTTAGGTTAAATATTAGGAAGAACTTTCTCACCAGGAGGGTAGTAAAACACTGGAACAGGCTACCCAGACAGATTGTGGACTCTTCATCGCTGGAAGTTTTTAAGACCCGGCTAGATGAAGCTTTGGTTGGGATGATTTAGTTGGGGATGGTCCTGCTTTGAGCAGGCATTTGGACCAGATGACTTCCTGAGGTCCTTTCCAACCTAATTTTCTATGATTCTGTTCAACACCTCTACTCACTGTGTATATTCTGTGTCATGCCTGTAATGTCTGTGTCATGCCTCTAACTTCAGCAACCAAAATAATACTTTTATACATTTTACATTTAATAACACTGGCAAGTCAAGAGAACAATGGAAAAGGAAGGTCCTGTTTCAACAGATTTCTTTTCCCCATGAAATGCAATTTTAGTGCAAGACTAAATTATGTTTTAGTTTTACAGATACAGCTAATTAAGGCAATCAGTTATCACATCTTTATAGGTCATTGGCTCGCAAAGCCGTAACTGAGGGAAAAGTTTGGTCTGCACCGTCTTTGTTACATTTATATGGGAAGGAAACAAGCTATTGTTAAGACACAGGACTGGATAACAGAAATATAGATTTTTGTCTGACTGTGAAAATCATGTAAGGTTCTACATTTATAGCATTTGGAAATACTACATTTACAAGTGTTTTAAAGCTTAATTCATCAAGCTTTCTTAATAAATGCCAGTTGTTCAAATATTACAGCAAAGAATTCCATTAAAATGTCTCTGAGTAAATAAGTATAAACAACTAAATAATACCACTATTGAAGATGTATAGGAAGGAAAGAATCTAGGTCACTTTTCAAAATGTAGGTCAAGGGTGGGCAAAATACAGCCTGTAGGCCAGATTTGGACCTCCAGGCCATTCTATCCAGCCTGCAGGGCCCCTAAAACATTTAGAAAATTAGTATTTATCTGCCCCTGGCTGCCTGTCAAAGATGACAATGTACCAGTGGCAGTAGGAACCAGGGGGAGGGAAGCTGGTGGCAGGACCCAGCAACCTCAGCAACGCCCACCGGAGTGTGGTCATGTACAATCAAAAAGAGGCATAAACCCAATTTTCCTGTGGGGGGGGTGGGGCAGAGAGAGGGGAAGGGGGAAAGGTTCTGATTTTTTGTTTGTTTCTTTTAACAAATTAGATTAAGAGACATTCTAAACTTTGATGCTTTGGTCAGTTAGGGTAGAGGCTGGAGGGATGTGGTTGGACCTAGGCTGAAGAGGTAGCAGATGCTTTTGGCCTGGGACCCTGGGTCTATTCCTGCCTCCCTCCACCAGAGAGGGAAATTCAGATAAGAAGGGAGAGGGGGCAGCAGGGAGGACTGTGGGCGATCATCCCAGTCCTCAGGGTCAGGCCAGGCCAGCTCTTGCAGTCCCAGTGCTGCAGACAGGAGCCACGTGGTGCCAGAGGGGCAGGAGGGTTAGAAAGAAACGATGGCAGTGGGCAGAAAAGTGGGAAAATGATAGGGGCTGAGGAGTGGCAGTGAGCGGGCACATGAGAACGCAGCAACAGCTGGGTGGGAGTGCAGGGCCCATGCTGGTGTGCTGGGGCCAGCACTGGTGGGGACCCAGAGCGGAGTAGCAGGAGCACAGGGCCCAGGCCAGCAGGAGCTGTATGTAGTTGGGCTGGGCTGCACCAGCAGGAAGATGTGGAAGCCAGGCCAGCTGCCCACCTGCACCCCACTCTGCACCAGCACAGGCCACATGCTTCCACCCAGCTGTCAATGTGCTCCCACGTGCCTGCTTGCTGCCACTGCCCAGCCATCCCCTGGACAGCTGTGGCAGATAGGGGGGAAGTGGCAGTGAGTGGAAACCCAGGGCCCACACTGATGCCCCGAGGTCAGGAGTGGCAGGAGCACAGAACCCGGGCTTGGAGAAGCACTGGCTGGGACTCCACTTGCTGTGGGAGGGCCCTGGCCAAACCCACCCCCTCCACACATACTACAACCCTACCCAGCCACCCTCCCCCACACACATCCCCCACAAACCCCATACCCACCCACACCATACACATCCACACCCCCCCATATGCTCCCCTACCCCACCTACACACACACTCACACACCCATACCTATCCCGCCTCACAAACCCCCCACACACCCACACCTTTCCCCATACCTCACATACCCATATACCCACAGCCCACCACAAACCTGTACCCTCTAACCCACAACCCTATACCTCCCCACACCCCATTATACAAAAGTAAGACTTCATTTTAAGCTATTATACAATCACCTCTATGTATGCTACACAGACGCATGTAAATCGGAGCAAAATATTTTTTGAAATGAAATTAATGAATGTTGTAGTAGATATTTGATTTTTAGAATATAATTTGGAATTTTTATGGTTCCAAGATGGCAAACCCCCTTGCTGAAAGGAGTACTTCTTGGGGGGCAAGGTGAGGGACTTCACATGGCAAAGGTCAGGGGTTAGAGGGCAGGATTTCTGGCCCCAAGATAGTGACTGGGGGCAGAGCACCTGTGAAGGGGCAGGGCTACCCTTGCGGCCCTCAACAATTGCCAAAACTTGGTAAGTGGCCTTGCACCCAAAATAATTGTCTTCCCCTGACGTAGGTAGAGTTTGTATGGTAAGCTATTTGGAAAATAGTCTTACAGTACAGGAAACTGAGAAAATATTACATAGAACCTTTGAGACACAGCAAACTTGGAATGCCCCTGCCATTTTATGATCATTTCCCAGAACCCAGCTGTGCCAGTCTGTAACAGCCCCGGTACCCATATTTCGGCCAGGTATTTGCTAGGTATTTGTGTCTGGATCCCATACGGGAGTGTACTGCTGTGTTCTTTTAATTCTCTAGTTCTGAGTATATTCCATCACCGTCTCTTTCCTTGATCCTTTAAACACTTCCTAGGCATAGCCTCTCTCAGAAACGGGTCCTCTTAGCTGCATATAACATAAAATACCAGTACATATTTCCATGCTTCAATTTCCTCCCCATTCTTGAGCATTCTTTGGGTTGTCATGGTCTTGTACGGTTTCATCATCATTCCTCTCATCCATGTGATGTCTCTGAACTGGGAAGCCCCTCTCTCCCGAACTCTGGTGTTGTTATGTAGATCAGTTCAATGCCTTTGTTTCATAGTGCTGTTGGTGTGGTTTTGGGAGCTGCATTCTCTCATTTGCTTGTAGTTTTCATAAGTACGCGTGTAGTTGCAGGATCCATTCTGATCTAATTTTGACCTGCCCACACTCCTGTACAGAATCTGAGACCAGACTATCATGGGGAGTAGCTGCTCCCATACCTTTGAAAGTCTATGTACATCAAATGTATGCAACAGAAACATTTTCTTGTAAAATAAATAGAGATTGCCTTCCAGTTTGATGCAATATGCCTGACAAAGGGCATTTATACCCAAAAGCTTGCAAAGAAAATGTTTTCCAACTATCTGAGTTGGTCTAATATCAGATTTACCCAAAGAACCTTGTCTGCCTATGTCCTTATGCCAACACAGCTACAACCCATATCCATGCAAAATGCTGTTCATTATTATATTTTCCAAGTATTACTTGTTGTGTTTTTCCTGTAGAGCAGCAGTTCTCAAACCCTTTCGCTCAAGGAACAAGTCGGAAAAGGTCAGCTTTTCATTTTGAACCAGTGTGCTAATACAGGCATTCCCCATGCTTCTGGGCTTTGCTGGTTCCCCCACCCCCTTTCTGCCACACTGTCAGGGTGGTTTTTAAGCCTCCCTCAGAGGCAATGGGGGTTTTGGCTGCAGCTAGGACCAGGATTTTGACTGGGCTGTGTCAATACTCCTGCCTGGACACAAGTCCAAGGTCTGTGTCTAGAGGGTCTTGCCCCGCTGCCCAGAGTCTGACCAACTGCCATAACTTGGGGCAGGAAGGAATCTGACCCCGCAGCCAGACTAGTACGACTGTGGGGACTTTACCTTCCTCTCGCAGGCTGCAGCCCTCTGTCTAGGCTCTCTTGAGCACATACTGACAACGTGCCACAGAAGCAGGACATTGGCTGCCCGGGTGCCCCCGCTTTACGTGGAGCAGGTAAGGGTCTTGGGGCTGTGTCAGGGCTGAGGGTATCCTAGCGCAGAGTTGAGGCGAGACCTGCTCCTGCCTCGGCCTTACAAGTGCCTTGCAAGGTCAGCTGTCCTCCCAAGGGCCCGCACGTCACGTGACTCTAGGCCACACGCTCAGCGCCTCGCGCCTCCCCGCATCCCGGCGCCCCCCGCGGCAGCCGCTTCTCCTCCGCCCCGCCCGCTGCCTGGCGACGGTGCCGCTGCCGCCGCCGACTGCCCAGAGGACGCGCTGGCGTCAGAGCGCTGCCGCGTGGCCCCGCCCCTGCCTCCGCTCCCGGCCGCTTTCGCTTTCCGACCCGGTCGCAGCCCCGGGGCAGGATGTCGCGGCCCAGTAGCGAGTCCCCGCGGCCTGCGCCGGGCGGCGGCGGCCGCGGGCGCGGCCGGGCCAAAGGGCTGCGGGACATCCGCGTGGACGAGGAGGTGAAGATCGCCGTGAACTTGGCCCTGGAGCGGTTCCGATACGGCGACCAGCGAGGTGCTGGCCTGGGACCCGGCCCCTCCCCCTCCCTCTCAGGCGCTGCTCGCTCCCCCTCGGGGCGCCCCGGGGCTCTGCCGCGCTTCGCACTGGGGCGGGGCCCGCAGGGGTGCCCGCGGGAGCGGGACGGGGCAGGACCTCTCCTCACTGCGCTGATGGGCCCGCGGGGCTGTGCTCATCATGCCCTTCCAGACTGCTCCAGTGTCACTCGTTATTATGTGTGGTGTATCATCATATATGCCCATTATTATATTTGTTACCATATTTATTCACTTTCATATACATTAATACATAAGGTGATGTCTGTGTGTACTTGCAGACTGGAGCCACCACCTAGAAGGGTGGGCCAGTGAGGCAGCAGCACATATCCCTGTAGTGTGTTAGTGGGGGTTGAGCAAGTTGGCAGGTTGGATCAGACCCATGGGGGCTCCTTCCCACACGTGGGCCCTGTATTCAAGGCCCCCACCTGTATTCAAGCCTCCCTCCCTGCCCCCCCACCAAGTCCTGATTGGTTCCGCCCTGGGAAGCAGAGAAACTGCGGGGTTTGCAAGTCAGACTGTGTTTTGCTGGGCCTCCCTGAGAAGTGTATCCACCACTTGTCACAAACGTGGTGCAGGCCAAACTGGTCCCTCAGTTACAGCTTTACAAAGCCAATAAGCTGTAAAAATATGATAACAGATTGTCTTAATTAGTCTGTAAAACTAATAACATAATTTGGCCTTGCACTAAAATTGCATTTTATGGGGAAAAGAAGTCTGTTGAAACAGGACAGTCCTTTTTCATTGTTCCCTTGGCTTGCTAGTGCTATTAAATATAAAATGTAGAAAAGTATTATTTTGGTTACTGAAGTTAGAAGGAAGAAGGTGGCTCTGCTGTGTTGTTGTCTCTTGACTTTTTTTTTCTTCTTAGAAATGGAATTTCCCTCTTCTTTGACTAGTACGGAACGAGCTTTTATTCACCGACTGAGTCAGTCCCTTGGCCTCATCTCCAAAAGCAAAGGGTAAGCCGTTAACCTGATTAGTTCTCTTAATTATTAGATGTGAACGTCCGCCTATCAGTTAGATGATATTGTATCATTTTGGTGCATTTTATAGCATGGCCAAGGATAACAGTGTTCTTTTCCATGGGAAAATCCCTGAGGGTAGAGGCGTTGATAAGAAAAGGAAACAGGTTCCTCATGCTTCTTTCCTAGCATTATTCCTCCTCTTTTTTTAATGTTTGTATTCTTTAATTGTTGAAGGAATTGGAGAGCTGTGTGGTTTTGGAAGATGTGTTCTCTTAATAGCTTGTTGTTTACATATGTACGTAAAGGAAGGTTTCTCTTTCCTTGTAGTTGTGGGGCTTATTCCGGTCTAATAGTAGCATCTTCTGCCCACACTTCTGAATGGGATCCAGGACCTTGGTATGGGACAGCATCATGGAAAACATCTGTTCCCATATCTAGAAATTTGGAGAGCAGGGCCTTCAGAAAGGAGTTTGTTGTAGGTGCAGTGATATCTGAGAGATGGTTTTACCCCGTTCTCCCTCCCCTCTCTGATACCCTAAGAAGAGAAGAAGAGCTCCAGGGACAGAGGGCCCCTTTTATGTTCACATAAAATGATGACCAGCTTATACTTCTAATAAGCATCTCACTATTGCCAAGTTTTCAAGGTTTAAAAATACTAAGGTAGTAAAGCGGGGAAAAAAGGCAAAAACTGCTATCTGCAAGGCACACAAATCCCTAGATGTTACTGACTTACGAAATGGGCAGCAGTTTTGAAGTGTTTCCCCTGAACATAGTCTCTTCTTTCTAACACAGCTTCTAGACAGAGGCCATCCTTGTTCAAAACTCCGATCATAATTTGTTCTCATCACTCCAAACTACTTTTGCTAAACAGTAAAATCAGTATTTCAAAACAAGTTGTAATATCACTACTGATGACAGTAGTATTATTGGGTTGCTACTGTGACCCATCAGCTCTTGATATTTAGGGTATCATGCCAGGAATGTTTTGTATCCTCATTCTGCTTTCATTGTTGGCCTCGATTAAAATAAAAAAGAACCTTGTGCTAAGCCAGTGATTCTCAGGCTTTTAAGGATGCTCTGGGGTGCTGTGCAATATTTGTGTCGTTAGATGTGAATCATGTTAGAAACGTGTACAAGTGACCCAGGCATTTCAAATAGGGATCCATAGGGTCCAAAATATTTTGACCTGTTGTGGTCTTTCTAAGTTCTTTGCAACAGAAGAATTGTTCTGTTGTTTTTTCCATAGTTAAGAAATGAGTAAAAGCTGAGGTCTGGCCTTTGTGAAGAGTGCTTTGAGTCTAAAAAGGTTGAGGACTGCTGTGCTAAACTCTTCAGAAACAAATGACTCTGAGTTTTACTTCAGTGCTGAGTTGAAGAATACAGAGAATGAAGTGGATGTAATCATCCACAATTCTAGCAAATATGTGCTCATCTAGGTTGGTTAATGGATTGTGCTACCTAGAAGCAAAGCAACTAGAGCTGTAACATACTAAAATAAACACTCCAGGAGAACTATTGGGCTCCTGAGATAAGTTTTAAAGCAAAAGAAAAAATAATATTTAGTGTTGAAGTAACTTTTGACTGTGGATGCTTTAACAGTGCATTGTAAACTTTTTATTTCCAATTCCAGAGTGCAATGTATGCTATCTGACTGGATATGCTGAAGATTTGAAGTCACTTGCGTATGGACTCAATGTGTTTTATTTATATTTTTCTTATGACTGCTAAATCATGAAAACATAGAAGAGTCTTAAACCTACTCAGACCCCTAGGTTTATGGGGATATTGTAACAGAAATCTACTGTGTATGTTGGAGGAAAAAAGGAAACTTTGGAATGTTAATACATTTAAGAATCAGAGTTGTTTTTTCTTGGAGAAACAGATAAGTTGAGAGATGCGGTCATAGCTGGAGGGATATTTTGGTAGCGCACTAACTTTATTTATTGCATTGATTTATAGCGCACCTGTAAATTAGAATTATAAAAAACGTTTTCCTCTCTGCTTGGATTTCTTTGCTGTCCCTCATGCATTAATCACTGATTATTTTTAAGTTAATGTGCTTCTCTTATCCTTTTTTATTGTGGTATTTGAGGTCTTATTCTGAAGTTGCTGAAGTTACCTTTTTTATTTATAAATCATGGTAATACAATCTCAAAGGGAATTACTCTTTATGCAAAATGTAATTTATTTACTTCTTTTCAGGAAAGGAGCAAACAGATACCTAACTGTAAGGAAAAAAGATGGTTCAGAATTGGCACATACAGTAATGACTTGCAGTTTGATTCCCAATACAAAACATGCTATTAGGAGTCTAATTCAGAGATTTCCTGTCACCAATAAAGAACGCACTGAACTTTTGCCAAAAACAGAACGAGGAAATGTGTTTGCTGTCGAAGCTGGTATGTACATCGTATACTGATATTGGGTTGTGTATCCATGCAATTTAATGAAAAAATGATAAAAAAGGCTTTTCATTTTCTTATTGCATGATTTTAGTGTTGATTTTTTTCCCCCCCCCTATAAAATAAGTTTATTTTTGTATTATGTTTTATTATTCTACTGGTGGGAATGCTGGCTTTAAGAGTTTATGTCTAGATTTCTTAAATCTTTATCAAATGAAAGTAGCAGCTAAAAAGACACATTTAATGAATTTCTTATTGTACCAGGATACTAATTATTTAGCAGAATTATGAAGGTATCAGTACTGTAAAGGCTTTTTGCTGCTATATAATATTTAGCTTGTTGAATAACAGACATATCAATGGGTATGCTCTCTTTCATTTGGGATCAAAGAGTTGTTATGATTACCTTCAACCTTTCTGAAGATAGTATGTAATATGTTAAGTCTGAAATTTAACATAGAATTCTGAGCCAAGGTATCATAGTATTAATAACAATCCTTTAAAACAGGTGTGTATAATTTGATGTCACAAACTCGTGTTTTGGGGTAGAGTAAAATCTTAAAAGTAGGCATATATTATAATGAGATGACTGGCTTCTCTGCAGATTATGAAAATATGAGTCTGCAAGAGGGGGTTAGGCTAGAATGCTGTGACAGCCAGGCCAGCTTCTTCCTCTTGCTTGCCATCTCTCTTTAGCTGCCCTATAGTTACAAATAATATTTTTTCCTGTGGGGCTGAATCTCATGTCTTTACATTACTTTTAGCCTCTCTTGACTTTGTGAGTAAGATTTTGGGAAAGTCAGTCTTCTTATTTCAAAATGCCTATTAAACAATAAAAATACTTCAATTAGGATTCTGGAAAATGTTCAGTTTCTATATAGATCCAGTAGAATCTTTTCAAGATTAGCTTCCCAACCTTCTTGTGAAGATGATGGATTGTGAAGTAACTGGGGATCTACAAACCTAAGCTAAGCAGCTACATTGGACTACTGAGGAGCTCCAACTGTTTGTTGCAGCTTTTATGTCAAAGGGTCCTGTGCCTATGTGATGCGTGGAACTGGAGATGAACTCCAAATTACTTCAGTATGCTCTCTGAAGTAAATGCCACAGCAAGCAGCTCAGTGACTTATTCTCATTTCAGCAACCTACTGCACACTAAGCAGGTTTCAAAACCACTGGGAAACAAATGATTCTGGTTCCACTGTACCCTACGTTAAACAAAATGAAAGAACTGCATACTTCATTGTAGAGAGGTTTCTAAAATTAAGATTGATCAGTTTTGCATAGCAGAAAATTTAATTTGGAGCATTTTGGAGAATGTACATGGTATTGACAGATTGGTGGTACTTGGTTATTAATTCTGTCTTCTCTTAGAGAATCGAGAAATGAGCAAGACAAGTGGGAGACTTAACAATGGCATCCCTCAGATTCCAGTGAAAAGGGGAGAATCTGAATTTGATTCCTTCAGGCAATCTCTACCAGTTTTTGAGAAACAGGAAGAAATTGTCAGAATTATTAAAGAAAATAAAGTTATTTTGATTGTGGGAGAAACTGGATCAGGAAAAACGACTCAGGTGGGTTTTATTGCAATTAAACCAAAATAACTTAATTATTTATTTAAAAATTATGTTATTCTTTAAAATATTTACTGTATTTACCTGAATCCAAGATGACTCAATTTAAGATGGACTCTGCCCCATAATAATTAGATTCTATTCATAGAAAGTTACAAATGTGTTAAAACATTTCAGTGTATAGAATTTAACTGTTGGAGGGTTGCCTTACATTTATTTTATTCCCTCATCTCAAAACCCTCTCTACTGCTGCAGTGGGGAAAGCAGGGCAGGGAGGGCAGGCAGCCTGACCCCTGCCTACCACTTGCCTTCCCGCTACCACTTGTTGCCCCTCCCTGCTTCCCCTCACTATTGCCACTGACCTTGTGTGGTCATTCTGGCTCTGGCCTGGGGCATGGAGCACACAGTGGCTCTGGCCCTGGCTAGGTGGTGGTGGTGGTAGCAGCATCCCTAGCCCCAGCCGGGTGGCCAGCACTTGACATATGTTGTGGGTGTGGATGAATGAAAGCTGACTGTTTTGGTACTCCTATCATACATTTTGTTTATTATAGTAAAAATGTAAATTTTTGAGTCTAAAACAATATGCACTTTCTTATAGATTCCTCAGTTCCTTCTTGATGATTGTTATAAAAATGGAATTCCATGTCGCATATTTTGCACTCAGCCAAGACGTTTGGCAGCAATTGCTGTGGCTGAAAGGGTTGCTGCAGAAAGAAGAGAAAAGATTGGCCAGACAATTGGTTATCAGATCCGATTAGAAAGCAGGTATGAATGATGCTTTTTTAATGGCATAACCAAAAAAGATCAAGTTGTGCAAATGTATGTAACTTAAGAAAAAAGGGAAGTTCCTCAGAGCAGAGACTTTCTTTCTGTTGTTTAAAAGACGCATACACATCTGTGATGCAGCATAATACATGATCAGAGATGCAGTAATGGTTGGCTGTGGTTATATGAAGGTGTGATGTTCCATGTGATCAGACCCTTGGCAATATAGAAAACAGCCTTTTGTTTGTATGGATTAAGCTTCCACTTAATAAATTCATTTTCTAATAATAAGCTGCGGTATCTTTAGCTTCATCTGGAAATAACATACCTTACAGATCCACTTTGTTTTGTTCTGACACAAAATCCAGTTTTCAGTGAAATCAGCAAAGTTTTTTGGTATTCTTTGTGTACAGCTAAAAGTTTTGTGGGATTTGCAGTAAAAAGGAAGAAACGAGAGCATAAACAAATGATGGGTTTGAGTGTCTGCCTTGATCTTTTTGTGTTTTAGTTTTATTTCATTTCCTTTTCAACTTGACATTTGATTTATTGCTAGCTAATGTACAGGAGGTTTGTAGGTCTTCTGATAGGCATGTTTTTTAAGTGAAACTGGGTAGAATTGCCAGTGAAGAGCTAGGGATGGGTTTCTGGATCCATGTGGAAGGTGGCATGCAGGTAAGTCGGAAGAAAAAACTCACGGTGCAAACTACTTGTGTAGCTTGAAGTGAAGGTGGGGGGGAAAGAAGAGAAGAATAAAAGGACAAGGGAGGCAACTTAAGTAAGGTTTTGAAGGTAAGTACAGTGACTTACAAAGCCAGATAAAGGGATTTTAAAGGTTCTGAAAATCTTAGTGACAGAAAAGATGAATGATTGAAATGCAGTAGCGTTGTGTTGGTCTGAATTAGGGCAAGATGAATGTGAGAAGGGTCAGATGGGAGGGGTTGCAGTACTTGAGAGAGAATAGTAAGTCCTTGTTGAGAAAAGTAGCAGGCTACTCTTTGAAGATACTGCATAAGAAAAGCAGTTAGGATTTAGAGACTATTTGAATATGAAGGAAAAATGGAAGACAGATTGGAAGACTAATGCAATTTCCAACAGTGTCTGACAGCAGGAAGCATTCCTTAGCAATGAGGAGTTCATTTTAATCTTATTGAATATTACATAGTTAAGGGTCAATTTAAGAAGGGTCACTTATGGGCATCTGAATAATGAGGTAAGTAGGGGGAAGGAGCTAAATTATTTCTGGACTGGCTTCTTTAAGGGATTTTGACCTTGAGAACTCTCTGAGTAACTGTGTGGCTTCCAAACTTGGTTGACCTTTATATTTGTTATTAAGCTTACCTGCCTGTGAAGCTGTACAGGTCAAAGCTCAAACTGATGGTGGAAGGAAGTGTAGGCAAACTTAGCTCTGCCTACTTGGAGCACTAGTACAGATGTTGAATACTGATGTTATGTGGACTCTGAAATTAAAGTTGAAATTCTTGAAAAACAAGATGGAAGCTGGGGGGTGGGGAGCGGGGGGAGACTGTCTGGTCTGGTGGTTTCCTGTGACCAGTCCATTTCAAGCACTGTCAATTGCAGATACTTTGGCTAAGCTTGCTGGAAAATTACTGAGCCTGTTTTTACAAACCAAGTTACACTATAGATTTTTCAGAAAAGTAAACAACCACAGACTGGTGTACTTTTGTTTTTTCAAATTCTGGTATAGACCGTGACTCTGACATTGCTTTAAAGAGTATACCCATGTGATTCTAGAGAAGGAAAAGTTTTGTCAGGTCACACATCCTCTGGGAATCCGTTTTAAATTAGTATAGCTGCCAGTGGTTCTATTAAGTATATGCCTATAAAGGAACTGTGATATAATTATATTTCTGTTGATCAGCAATTAAAATATTTTGTGGAACATTATTTTTAGTAAGCCAAACAAAAATGGCATGCATATTTTAAATACTGTATAATTATAAAATTGTAAGGGATTGAAACATCTATTTTGTAACTTCCTAACAGGGTTTCTCCGAAGACACTATTAACATTTTGCACTAATGGTGTTTTACTTCGCACACTAATGGCAGGAGATAGCACACTGTCAACAGTGACACATGTTATTGTGGTAAGAACCCTTGCATGTTTCACATAAAGAACAGCTGTTCTGTATCTTTGGTAACAAAATCGGGACTTGTTTTTTCTCTTGTCAGCTTGTTATTTGTTTAGGATAATATAAATGAGAATTATGGTATTTGCTACTTTGGGTGGCCTGTACAATAGTATGTGTGTGTGTAGGGTTTACTGTATTAAAAGGGCTGCCTGTCAAGGTAAAGAATAATTTTTTTTAGACTATTAAAATTGCTAAGATTACAGCCTTAAATGATTTGTAACATCTTTAGAACCAACTAGATTGGGTCTTAAAACATCTCATGGAAATATTGGAGGGTGAGTTTCATTTTTTTGTTAAGACTTTCATTTACTTAGGCAAAGTACTGAGAGTCTTGATCTTGCAAGTTTCATAATCACATGTAGTCCTTAAGCATTTGAGTCTGTGTGTGAAGAATCATATATTTGCAGTGCAGTGTGTATTTAAAGTGGCTGCATCAGGCTCAAAATGTTTAGAACGTTGGAAGATTAGTATTTTAGTTACTTCAGAGAATATTACTTGAGTCATGGCAGTTTTAGTAGATTATTTGCTTACACGAATAGAAAAAGTAGGAGAACTGTCAAGTCTTAAATCCAAGGTTTTGCTTTATTTGCCTCCCTTATCTGGAGTGGGTTTTAGCAGAAGCAGCAGCAAAATTAATGGTCCAGGGTGGCAACTAGGGTCTCAGAATGCTGAGCATAGTAAAGAAGTACAGATAGATCCCTGTTCTAAAGAGTTTACCATCTAAACCAACATCTGTAAATTGCTATAACAAACAAGAGGAGGACAAGGTAACCACTATGCAACCCTTTGTTCATATAAAAGGTAGCTATCTGTACAGCTTGATGCTTGAGTTACTTGACTTCTATTTAAAAAAAAATGCGTAAGATAAATCTCCAGCCAGTTGCCTACAGCTAAGATCCCCTCTACCCATTGCAGGTATTATGCAGTTAACTGAGACCAGCTTTACATGTGTAAAGTACTTATGCCAAAAAAAGGTCCAACTTGCTATAAAGTTAGACACAAATGTGTATTAAGTTTATAACTGGTGGCTATGCAGCTTTAAGTTGCATGTGTAGTAGGACCCCCTGCAGCTAGGAGCCCTGTCAGTTGACCAGTTCCGCAGTTGCAAGACAGTCTCTCCTTTCGTACCTTTACCTGAATGCTAAAGGGGTCCCAATATCCTGTGTGAAAAGTACCATGGTGTGATTTGTTTTTGCAGTTAGGGTCCATGCCATTTAACTTTGAAAATGGCCTTTATTTAAAATGACATGGGTGGGGGCAGGGGTTCTGTATTGCCTCAATGACTTCTGGATTGGCTCAAGTATCAATTACTTTATTTTTTAATGTTGTAACATTTTTGTTTAGTTTTTAGTTTTTGTGTGTGTTTGTTTTTTGTAATAGTCTGAAAATTCACTCAGAATCCAAAAATCAAGCTATTTCTGTCTTATGCTTCACTGTTCCAAATTGTGCTGTGACAGGATAAGTTTTCTTAATGGCTGTGATTGTGGAGTAATGATTTTTACGTGTTTTCTTTTTCTGCTTGTTATAGGATGAATTACATGAGAGGGATAGATTTAGTGATTTCTTGTTAATAAAACTCAGAGACATATTGCAAAAACAAGCAAATTTGAAACTGATTCTATCTAGTGCTGCCCTAGATGTGAATCTATTTATCAGATATTTTGGAAGTTGCCCAGTAATTCACAGTAAGTAGAGATTCATATATATAACTAATAAGTGATTCAGATTTAAGGCTTTTTAACTTATCCTTAATTGATATCTTTCTTATGAAACTAACAAATAATTTTGAATAAGAGCCCCCTGCCCAAACCCCCCCCCCCCCCCCCCCCCCCCCCCCCCCCCCCCCACAAAACTACTGAGTTAAATTAATCCAAGTTAAAACTGTGCTTACATGCTGTCCTTAAAATGCTTGTTGCTACTGTTTTGGAAAAGTGAACTCATATTACCAAGAGTATTTCTACATTTTCTTTTCAGTCATTGTCAATATTTGTCCTCCCTATGGGTATACAAGTGCTTTTAGCACAGAAGCTTTTGAAACTTTTTCTTTAGCTTTCCCAGTATCCACAGATCATGCTGTGGCCCTGCTTTTCCTCACCTTGTTCAGTAATGAGTTTCACATTCCAGGGAAATGGTCCATATATAGATCATTTGCTGCCTGGGCAAGAAACCGTATGGTCCAGGATCCTCCCATATGCCCTTTCCTGCCTATGTGTATTATTATGTGGGTACTCGGCAAGGTGAGACCAGGATCAGTCCTGATGATCCTCCTAGTTCTTGCATGGTCAGGTCATTTCTGGTGTTAAGCCCTGCTCATCTCAATAAACAATCCCATAGATCTGCCTCTGGTCCTAGGCCTTTTCAGCTAGGACAGAAGGATGGTGCTTCATATATATCATCACTTTCATTTAACATAGGGATGTCCAACTTCAGAGTGGGGGGTAACCACATGGGCCCCCGGTACTCTTTGCCACACCATGTAGGGGCCCTTCTCAGTGCAGAGTGGCACCCTGAGCTGTGGGCTACCCTGCTTCCAGGTGCCAAAGGAGGATGGGGAGCCCAGAGACGCTAGCAGTAGCAACTGAAGCAATAAAAGGAGCGTTACCAAATTAAGCCTTTGAATTGGACAGACTTGATTTAAGATACTTCAGAACTGGCCATCTGGTAAGATCACATGCGAGTCCAGGCTAATTAGTTATATTTCTCTTTTTTTACTATTTTTTCGAAGACCTACCATTCTAATGTAATATAATACTCACTGTGTCTGTCTGTCTGTCCCTAACATTTCATTCGCACTCTGATTGGTTGTCTCTGTAGCCAATCACAATGCTGACTGAAACAACCAAACGGAGTGTTCTGCACAGACAGACAGACACGACGGAGTACCCCTGTAAGGGTGGGGACTGAGACGCCCGAGTGGGGGGCAAATCCACTGGTGCTCACCTCTTTTCCTCCTCCCCCCCATCGCCCTGCTCCTTAGAGGCAGATGGTGGGGATGGAGCGGGACTGAGGGATTGGAGTGGGGGGCTGAAGCCAGCAGCGCTGCTGCCCCCCGCCTCCTTCCCCCAGCCCTGGTTCTTGGAGGTGGTGGTGGTGTGAGGTGCTGGCAGCACAGCCCTGGCCTCAGGCTCCCCTCCTGCCTGCTCTGCTCCAGCCTCACCGCCACATCCGAGGGGTGGCCACACACCCCTTTGCAGGCAGATAGGAGTGGTGGGTGTGGGGCACATGGGGCTGGAGGCGGAGCAGAGCCACTGTCGGGTACTGGGTGGTGGTGCTCTTTCCCCACCTGCCTCCTCTTCCCCCTGCCCTGTCATTCATGATGGGCAGTTTGCTAGTAAACCATATATTAATCATGTGTTTGTAATTAACAATGGGCTAATTTGCATAATTGGACAGAACAAAAATAGTTTGTTTTCATTTTCATAAAACTGTAAAGAACAACTTTCTGCTCATACACTGTATCCAGTTACCTTTCCATAAAGTTGAAGACATTAACCAGGCAAAAGTACCCCCTGAAATTTGTTAAAAATCTTACATACATTCCATTCCATTCCATTCCATTACTCCATAGTATCTTTTGCCATAAGGAGCTTTTTGCATTTTGGTTCTTTAACAAGTCTCTGGAATGTTGTGAAAATTGTTTTCTTTTGTAGGCTAGAACATGCGTTAATTTTGTGCATTAAACACATTGATCTTTGTTACAGTAACTAATGGAGAAAAAGCAAATAAATAAAATATTTATTTTTTCAGTACAAGGAAGGCCATTTGAGGTTAAGGAGATGTTTTTAGAAGACATTTTACGAAGTACTGGATATACAAATAAAGAAATGGTGAAATACAAAAAAGAAAAACAGCGAGGTTAGTAGACTCACTTATTTGTCAGGGGAAAAGGAAACGTAGGATTGCAACTGTGGTTGAGTAGTTAAATGTGTTAAATATTTTTGTTAAGTAATTCTTAATGTATTTGTAAATACTTGCATCTTCAGGCTCTAAGTGTTTCATGATCTTAAGTAATATTTATAAAAAAAGAAGAAATAACTTGATCTGCTGTGTTTTATGTATGTACTTTATTGTTTTATGTATGTACTTTATCTTCTGGTGAATTTTGATGGGTATCTTTTTCTAAGGGGGCAGCATTAAAACTTGTTGCCTTCTAGCTGTTCACAAGGTAGTATCAGAAGTTGCATTAATGTTTTCCTCTGGGAACAGATATGTAGCATAATAGCATTTGTTTACATTGCAGAGAATCAGTGACTGTTGTTGTACTATTTTTGTTTGCTTTCTCCAATGAAGATATTATTTTAAAATTATTGTAATAAATATTAACCAATTTAAAAACTGTATTTAGCCTAAGTAGACATGTATGTCCTGTCAAGTAAAGGACATTTTAGTTCCTTTCCTTTCAGTTAAAAAAAAATGTACAAACTATAAGCAAAACATCCTAAATCCTAAGCACTGGCTTGTATCAAAGTGTCATTTGTGCAGTAAACATTGTTCTTGTTGCTCAGCTTAGCTGTAGAACACTGATTGTTGTTGATGTGGAACAACTCCCACATTTCTTAGGAGTATTGGCTATTGCTCCCTCTAAGAAATGTGGGAGTTGTTCCACATCAACAATCAGTGTTATGGCTTCTATAATGGTGGCCATAGTGGCTTCCATAATGGTGGTCAGCCCAGAAACTAGTCTGTTCTTCTTACTTGATCATTTCAAAATGTTTCTGCTTATAGAGAAGAAATAAATATGGTCCAGTTCTGTAGTATTTACTTGAATTCCCCTTCTGTTGCAGTCTGTTAGGAGTGCTGATTATTTGCCGGTTTGAACCTTCTGTATTTGGTGACTTTGGGCCTTGCTCTGTGAGAAGGCTTGCAGTTATGCATCTTAGAAGCTCTTTATTTATCATTATAGTTCAGTTGAAGTATAGCTAGTGTTTTAACCAATGGGTGATACAGACAAAACCTTACCACTCATACTTTATAATTCAAGAGAGATGTATGGTAAATTTCCCATAATATAAGCCTTAACTTCTGTAAATTAAATGTCTAGATAATAGAATATAACTGCATTTATGTTTTACTGAAATCATAAATGTTTTAGAAGAGAAACAGCAAACAACCCTCACGGAATGGTATTCTGCTCAAGACAGTAGTAGTAAACCAGAAGCTCAAAGACAAAGATCTGTCCCAAGTGTGGCTGAAGAATATGACCTGTTGGATGATGGTGGTGACACAGTATTCAGTCAGCTGGTATGTTTTCCGTTGTCTCAGAATTTGTTTCATATATACTGTGTGTTAATATGTTGTCTCTCATAGAAAAGTAATTTTGTTAATCATAGAAATCACAGAAGGGACCTCTGGTGGTCACCAAGTCCAACCCCCTACCTGAGGCAGGATTATCCCTTACCAAACCAACCCACACAAAACCTTATCTAACCTATTAGTAAAGCTACACAATCAAGCCTGTCACACATCTACAAGACATAGTTCCCTAACCTGATACAGTTAAAGCAGGGAACAACAGTAGTCAGTGCCCTGCTGCTGCAAGGGTTGCAAAAGCAGGTTTGAGAGAGAAAGGCACGGGGCTATGGCCCTCACTACAGAGGAAGACAAACTTCCATAGTCCGTACCAGCGTGACCATGCGATAATATTCCTTCCTGATCCCAAATACAGTGATTGGTCTGACTCTTAGTGGAGGGGCAAGGCCCTCTAGCCAGGAACCTTTGAGTTTTAGTCCAAGCAGGAGCATTGGCACACCCAAATGAAAATCTCCAGCCTTGGCTGCAGGCAACACCCAGTGCTTCTGGGAAGGCATGTAAAACCCCTGACATGTTGCAACAGGAGGGGAAAAAATTCCTTCCTGGGCACGTGTGACCAGGAAGCATGGAAACTACCCACAGTAGCACATAGACATAGTTACTCCAGATCAGTGATTCTCAACCTGTTTAGACTCGAGATACCCCTGGATAGACTCAGAAAAGGCCAGCTCTTTGTTTTCACTTGTTTTTTTGACTATAGAAAAAAAAAGAGCAATTTTTCTTCTGCAAAGAACTCAAAAAAGACCACAACAGGTCAGAATGTTTTTAACACTATGGATTCCTATTTGAAATATCTAAGTTTCATAGTGGTAGGGTTGGAAGAGACCTGAGCAGATGATCAAGTCTGACCCCCTGCCATGGGCAGGAAAGAATGCTGGGATCAAATGACCCTGGCTAGATGATTTATCTAGCTTCCTTTAGAAGACCCCCAAAGTAGGAGTGAGCACCACTTCCCTTGGAAGTTGGTTCCAGATCCTAGCCGCCCTTACTGTGAAGTAGTGCTTCCTGATGTCTAGCCTGAACCTACTCTCAGTCAACTTGTGGCTGTTATTCATAGTTACTCCTGGTAGTGCTCGGGGGAACAGGGTCTCTCCCGTTCCATGCTGGTCCTCCCTGGTAAGTTTATAGATGGCCACCAGATCCCCTCTCAGCTTCCTCTTGTGGAGGCTGAACAGGTTCAAGTCCCATAGTCTCTTCTTTTAGGGCCTGTCCTGCTGCCCCTGACCATGTGAGTGGCCCTCCTCTGGACCCTCTCGATGCTGTCCACATCCCTCCTGAAGTGCGGTGCCCAGAACTGGATGAAGTACTCCAACTGCAGCCTGACCAATGTCGCATAGAGGGGGAGGATCACCTCCTTAGACCTGCTCATGATGCATTTGTGGATGTATGACAAGGTGCAGTTGGCCTTACTGACCTTGTCCTCACATTGGCGGCCCACGTTCATCTTGGAATCAATAATGACTCCAAGATCCTTTTCTGCCTCTGTGCTGACAAGAAGGGAGTTTCTCAACCTATAGGTATGCTGCTGGTTCTTTCTTCCTAGGTGCAGTACTTTGCACTTGTCAGTATTGAATCCCATCATATTCTTATCCGCCCACCCCTGTATCCTGTCCAGATCTAGTTGTAGCCTGTCCCTCCCTTCTGTCATGCCCACCTCTCCCCTCATCTTAGTGTCATCCATGAATTTGAACAAGGTGCTTTTCACCCCCTTGTCCAAGTCGCTGATGAAGATGTTAAGCAGTGCAGGCCTAAGGACTGAGCCCTGGGGGACCCCACTGCCTACATCCCTCCAGGTCGAAAAAGACCCATCCACCACCACTCTCTGGGTGCAGCCCTCCAGCCAATTTGCGACCCATCTGACTGTGTAGGCACCGATGCCACAGTCGCCTAATTTTTTAATGAGAATGGGGTGAGAGACAGTGTCAAAGGTCTTCCTAAAGTCCAGAAAGACTATGTCCACTGCAATGCCTTTGTCCAAGAATTTTGTGACCTGGTTGTAGAAGGCAACCAGGTTGGTCTGACAGGACCAGCCCCTAATTAACCCATGTTGGTTGTCCGTAAGCATAATCTCCCCTGCTGGTCCCTCGAAGATATGCTCCTGGATAATTTTCTCAAAGCGCTTCCCCAGGACCGAGTTAATGGGCCTATAGTTTCTCAGGTCCTCCTTCTCCCCTTTTTGAAAATGGGGATCACATTGACCCTTTTCCAGTCCTCTGGCACCTGGCCAGAGCACCATGAGCGCTCATAAAGCCATGCCAGGGGTCCCGCAATGACCTCTGTCAATTCCCTCAGCACCCTGGGGTGGAGGTCATCTGGACCTGCTGATTTTAACATGTCCAATCCCACCACAAATTCCCTAACTAGGTCCTCTCTGACCCTAGGCCTGTCTGTGCCCCTCCTGAGTCCATCCGGAATCCCAGTGTGCGGGATGTCCCGGTCCCAGCTCAGAAAAATTGAGGCAAAGAATTTGTTAAAGAGGTCAGCTTTATTGTCTGGTGCAACTACCAGATTGCCAAGTGTGTCCTGCAGGGGCCCTATGTTACCCGGTGCTTTCTTTTTACTCCCTATGCATTTAAAAAAGGACTTCTTGTAATCTTTGATCTTGGTCACTAGTCTAAATTCTGTCTCTGCCTTAGCCTTCCTGACAGCCCCCCTGCAGTCTCGAGCAATGGAAGTATAGCCCTCCTTGATGTTGGCCCGTCCTTTCCATCGGGTGTACACCTCCTTTTTAGCTTTCAGACGTTCCTGAATGCCTTTGGTGAGACATGGGGGCTTTTGAGCACTCTTGCCCCCTTTGGCTTGTGTTGGGACTGTCACTCTCTGGGCTTGGAGGATCGTCTCGTTAAGGAACAGCCACTAACCTTGGACTCGCAACTCCCCTACCTGCCGGGACCTCAGTGCCTCCCCAACTAATCTCCTTAACTCATTGAAATTGGCCCTCCTGAAGTCAAGGGCTTCTGCCTTGCTGCAGGCCTTTAACCCCCTGCACTGAATGGTGAGTTCTAGTAGGCGATGATTGCTATCACCCAGGTGGTCGAGAACCTGCAGTCCCCTCACCAAGCTGTTGCCTGTGGCCAGGACCAGGTCCAGCAAGGCATTTCCCTTGGTGGGACTGTGCACCTCCTGGGTTAGGTGGAGGTCCTGTATCTTGGCTAGGAACCTCCATGAGCGATCAGACCTGGCTGACTGCTCCTCCCAGCAGATGTCCGGGCAATTTAGGTCACACATGATGACCATGTCCCTTGACCTAACTGCCTCCGCAAGTTGACCTGAGAATTCCCGGTCCGGCTCTTCCCCCTGGTTGGGTAGTCAGTAGTATAGTAGACACCCACAGTTAAGTCCCTTACCCCACCCCCCCGACCTCCTTTTATTTTAACCCAGAGTAATTCAGTCTGCCCCTCCTCTGACCCTATGCTCTTTGTTGAGGATGTGTATTGCTCTTTGATGTAGAGCACCACACCCCCACCTTTCCTCCCTGTTCTATCCTGTCTGAACAGTCTGTATCCCTTGATGTTTACCACCCGGTCATGGGTTGAATCCCAGCAGGTTTCAGTGAGCCCCACTGTGTCCAGGTTTGTGTTAGCAAGCAGGAGGACAAGTTCCTCCTGCTTGTTCCCCATACTATAAGCATTAGTGTTTAAGGTCTCCTATGGGTGCATGGCCCTCCCACCTGATCCCAGGACTATCCAGACCCCTGTAAGCTTAAGGTGTGAATCATTTGCACACCTAACAGTTCAGATAGCGTGTCACTTCCTGCAGTGCCCTTTAAAGGGTCTAAAAGTATACACCCTGGTTAAAAATTACCATCCTAAACCATCTGTGACCAATGCTTGTCCAGTTTCTTTTCGAAGACTTCAAGTGATGGAGAGTCCACAACTTTCCTAGGTAGTCTGTTTCACTGCCTCACTGTTCTATCAGTGAAGAAAATTTTCCTGACAATCTAAAACTATTTGCTGTAGCTTCAAGCCATTTGTTCACATCTTTTCCTCTGCAGCAAGATGAAAAGGTGATCTCCCTCTTCCTTACATATTTGAAGCTGATCTCCCTTCAGATATTTGAAGATTGCTGTCATGTCCCTTCTATAATCATCTTTTCCACAAGCGGAGAAAGCCTGTTTCCTTCAACCACTCCTCTTATAGCCTGCTATCCAAGCCCTTTATTTTTTTGCCTGTCTGCAGCTCTGTATACCCCCGGATACTTTGCAAGTTCTCACCTGCATGGGGAAGGAGGAAATTGTCTCAAAGCCTGCTAAGTAGTTTTACTGTTCATCAGAGTTGTAGCAGTGCAGCTCCATGCCTGGGGCAGTGCTGGATCCTGCAGCAGTGCAAGCAGCCATCACAATGGCAAGGAATGCTTCCTTCCCCCTGCCCCAGTTATGCTATTGGTGTATGTTATACTGAGTATGTTAACTTCACCTAAGTTGTTGAGAGAATATACTTAATGGAAATAATGTAGACAGCAGCTGTAAAATGTTAACTTTTAAGGCGGTCCTAACTAATCTATGCAAATACAAATCAATTTTTATATTAATATTTTGTACTGTCCCTTGATTATCATCTTTTTTAATTTACTTACAATATTGCTATCTAGGTAAATTGGAACTCTTTGGGACAGTATTCCTTTTAAACAAGGGTATTTTAGATGAATTGTGTTAGAGGCAGGTAGCATGGTGAATTGTGGAGTGTCACTATTGGAATAATAATTATCTTTAGCGTAGGTGTGGAAATAATATAAATTGTCAGAGGAACAACAGCTCTTAGAAAAGATTTGTATAGGTTATTTTTCAAATCTAATATCTTTACTTTTTTTTAAATTTTAGACTGAGAAAGATGTGAACTGTCTTGAACCTTGGTTAATAAAAGAAATGGATTCCTGTCTCTCTGACATATGGTTGCATAAAGATGTTGATGCCTTTGCTCAGGTGTTTCACCTTATTTTAACTGAAAATGTCAGTGGTAGGTCTTTATTTTAGTAAGCTTGTTTTTTCTTCATATGTGATCTGCTGCATAGTTTTTAGAAAAGAAAAATTATGAAACAAGTAAAGAAATTCTGTGGATTTGGCATTACTAGTTTCTTAAATATTACTTTTAAATAAAAATACTTGTTGGAAAATTTTTGACTTAAGATTTTCAGGAATGATGGATTGTGTTCCTATTAATTATCATCACAGTCTTGAAGTGTGCATATTTGTGTGGAGCCAATTTATATAATACAATGTTAAATTTATGAGGATTGACAAGGAGGAGGGAATGAATATTTTACTTTGCATCCAAAATTTAATTTCTTCTTGTATTGGTAGAATTTTGCAAGGTGTCAAATAGAACATTTGGAGGAATCAGTAACACTATTCAGATGTTTTTGCACGAACACTCATTGGTTTTTCTTTTTTTTCTTTTTCCTTACTAGTTGATTATAGGCACAGTGAAACCAGTGCAACTGCACTAATGGTTGCTTCAGGGAGAGGCTTCTTGAGTCAAGTAGAGCAGCTAGTTGGTATGGGAGCAAATGTGCACTGCAAATCATCCAATGGCTGGTAAAAAATTTTATTGGACTTTTTAAAAATACAGATTTCTGTTTACATGTTTTAAGTAGATAACTTCCTTTTTTTAAAAGAAAAAATATTCTTGGTAGTAATATTAGTGAATAATCTTAACAAGCTAAAACCAATCATCCTTTTCTGTTTTACTTTCTCTCTTTTCCCTACATTTCAAATTTCAAAAGCTGCACTCACTAGCACCACAACCAAAACAGACTTGGGGGGTCGTGACCGCAAGATGAGCATGAGCCACCAATGCAATACCACAGCTGGCAAAGCAAATAAAACTTTGGCTTGCATCTATTGATGCATCTCAAACAAGACCCAAAAAGTCATTTTCCCACTTTACTCAGCCTTGGTGAGGCCACAGCTGGATTACTGCATCCAATTTTGGGCTCCACACTTTAGAAAGGATGTGGAGAAGCATGAGAGAGTTCAGAGGAGAGCCATGTACATGATTAGAGGTCAAGAGAACAGGCCTTACGTAGAGAAGCTGGGAGGCATTGGACTCTTCAGCCTGGAGAAGTGACTTGGTAGCAGCCTATAAGTATGTAAGGGATGTGCATCAGGATCTGGAGGGGAACTTTTGTTCACCAGGGCACCCCAAGGGAAGACAACCTAACGGTCACAGACTCCTCCAAGACCATTTTAGATTGGACATAAGGAAAAACTTTTTTACGGTCTGAGTCTCCAGAGGCTGGAATAGACTCCCCACAGAAGTGGTGCAGGAACCTACTCAGGATACCTTTAAGAAATGCTTGGATGCTTATCTTGCTGGGGTGATCTGATCCCAGCTGACTTCCTGCCCCTTGGGCAGGGGGCTGGACCCAGTGATCTCGGAAGGTCACTTCTGGCCCTGATGTCTGTCAAAACTATGCAATTTTCAGGAAGTTTATATGTAAATCTTTGCTTTTCAAATGTATTATAAGACCATCTTATTTTCTTGTCAATGGCACTGATTAATGCATATTAAAGCAAATATAAAGACAATAGAAAGGCTCCTAAGCTTCAGATCATCCCCTAAATGCTTTGCCATTCATGAATGATGCATGAGCATGCCGGAAAAGAGTATGTTTTCTATTCTTAAGGCCTTTTTTTCGTTTCAGGACTAACTTGTACTACAGCCACTGTAAATAATAGACCTATTATGGAAAAATATCAATTTTTCAAGCTTCTGTGACTTTAAATGCATTCTGTACTAGTTTAGAAAATTTAACTTAAAATCCATAGTAGATCATTGTAAAATAAAGAAAGAGGCAAGAATTGGAGTATGGTGGGAGCTGTTGCTATGGTGATTATGTTAAAAACCTTGCAAAAGAGTTTTGTTTTTTTCAGTTGGAGAGGGGGAAGGGACCAATAACATTAGCTTTATAAGGACATAATGAACATAATTTCCCAGGAAGACTTTTAAGTTAAAAAAGCAAACCTTTATACATATGGATGTATTAGCTGAGAGGGAGTGCTACACGTGTGTCACTTTGGAACTATTAAAAGTTCAGTATAAACAATAGTGAAGGAAAAGTACAAAGTATTGCTCAGTATTTTATGTAGACTTGTTTTTTCAACTGAAATAAAGTGAAACAGTTGTTTTTTTACCCAACTTAATTGTACTCTCTCCTGCCTGAAACTGACATTTTTACTTGGGAAAGTATTACTGTATTTACCCGAATAGAAGATGACTCCCCCCAATAATTAGGTTCTGTATATGGAAAATGTATACTTTTGATATAATATTCCAGGTATAGAATCTGACAGTTTGTCTTGAATTTGTCTCTCTTTCACTGCTACAGCAGTGGAAATAAATTGGTGCAGGATGGTTAGGTATCTTTTCCTTTGTTTCCCCTTCTCCCCTCCTGCAGGCCCCTTGCCACCCTTCCTGACTGTCAGACCCTGCTTTCCCTAAGCCCATGGCAGTGAGGGGCAAATCTGAAGACACTAACTTTGAAATAAACATACATGGAGTAATTTATACCCATAGACTTAGTTCATCCAGAATCGATGCGTTTTACCTCTTTTGAGACCGCTTCAAGTTTTAGCACAGGTACTCCAAAAATTCACTTTTAAGCAGCACTTTTGTTCCAAAGCAGAAAGGCTCATGATACACCATGTTGTTCATTGAGCTGGGCCCCAGCAGAGTTAACAGTGTTTCAAGCTATGGTGATCCCACAGCTCAGCACTGCTCAGTAGGTGTGTGTACTCCTGATAGCACCTCCACCCTCCCCACCCAAAGGAACCATGTGTTAATTTGCTTCCCACTCATAATTGGAACAGGGTGTTCTTGTCATGAGTCCTGGTATCTTCAAAAAATTGTGTGGGTGAGGCGTAGGGCAGCCTGATCTGCTATCTTGTGGGTGGCATGCTAATCATTGGTGACAGGCTGAGAGAGGGTTTGACAGAGGGATTCTGGGTAAACTGTCTGGGGCCCTGTTTGGTGATGTTTGCCAGACATTTAAAGCTCATGAAGAGATGGGAATCATTGGAAATTAGCAAGTAAGGTGCAACTCAGCTGCAGGAGTGAAGAGGAAGTCCAAATATCAGTGTAGTGGTTCACTGCCTTGAAAAAGAGTCAGCGTTGAGGGGGACTGCGTTCAGTGGGTACTAACCATGTATCTTATTCAGATGGGCTGCATTAACTTATCTTTGTGGTAGCTTCTCAGCCTTTTGTGGGCTAAGATCAAGTCACTACACTGGTCTGATATCTAAGCCAAAATGCATTTAAAGTGGTGCTGTGTAGTGGAGGGTCCACCCCTGTCCAGTGTGGACAGGACACCTTATGAGAGCCTCATAGTTAGTTTGCCATTGACCAGCTTCCGGTGAGAGGATCTTGGCTACACACTGACTTTATGGAAATGGGAGACTCCTTCCTTGGTTGCTCCTGCGGCTGTATGGCTGAGGGTAAGAAAAACTTGGGAGCATCCAAACCCCAAGCCTCTAGGCTTGGGCCTGCATGTAGGATGCCTGCCAAAGGATTTGGAAGTATCTGAAGTCCCAAGCTGAAAAGTCTGGGGTGGAGGATACTTGCCGGTAGCAGGGCCTCATATGGTTTTTGAACAATTTAAATGGATTCAGAACTGATCTGGCTAAGTTGACCTGGAACACGTAAAATTTTCCAAAATTAAAAAACAAACAAACGTGATAGGTTCCCATCAGCATCTCGGCCTTTTGGCTAAGTTCAAGCATTTTTGGCAACAAGGGGGAGGGTATCAGGGCTGGCTCTCGCCCTCCTAGTACTGGTTTGGTATTTCAGTACCTCCAGGCCTGGGGTTGTTTCCCTATAGAGGGATCACCTGCCTGTTCGTTTGTTTGGTTTTTTTCTTAACGGCTAAAAAACAAAACAAAACAAAAGTGCAGGAGAGGGTCCCATGAGCATGTTTGCCCAATGTGGGCCATGTGTTTTATAGTTATGCTCTATGTTGGCTGTATTTAATCAACTTCATAATTGGTTTCCATTACTGAGCACAAGCTGTTTTTGGGAGCAGTTTAATGCTAGACAGTGTAGCTTTTCCCCTTGCTGATTGGAAGGGAAAAAACCTCCTCTTGTATTTGAGTAAATACGGTATATACTGGGCGCATCCATTGTACACATGTTCATTATTGTGCTAGTTTATATACTTGCAAATGTGAAATAGCTACACAGTATTTATGAAACCTGTGAGACACTAGAAATGGAGGGGAAAATGGTATACTTAAATCAGTAATTAAGAACATACAAAAGCATGGTGGCACATATAGTTCTAAATGAGAGATAGTAAAAAAAACCTGTCATTATTTCAGGATGGCTTTGGATTGGGCTAAGCACTTTGGACAGACTGAGGTGGTTGACCTTCTGGAATCCTATAGGTAAAGTATCTCTGCTTTGCTAAAACAGTTATTGAACATGGTGAGTGTCCCTGTTAATTCTTAGTAAAGTTTTAAGGAGTATACTTTTTGGTTTTCTGTCTTTAAAAATCTAGCTCAAAACTTTTGGGTTCTCTCTTTTTAAAAACAGACTTTCTAAAATAAAAGTAAGAGTTAACATAATTGAAATCAAATATTTCTCTGTGTTCTTGATCACACCTATTACTTTATCAATGAATGAGTCAACTCCTTGTAGAGGCCAGGACTGATTCTAGCACTTTGATAAAGAACCCTGAAACTGTAAGCCATGCAATGCTTTATTTTCCTGCCAAAACAGCAGGATAACTAGGTCAAGTTCTCCTAATACTCTTTACAATCACAACTGATGTCCCTTCCCTTCTACTCTGGGGCAGGGAGGTTGCCTGTTTAAATTGACCTTTTGCCTCTTTACTCTACCACTTGCATGGTAAGAATGTTTTTAGAACACTATATTATATCTTTGCATCTCATCTCTCAGCAGAGGGTTGTGTTACAGAAAAATCTAGTAATCTCCTGTCCTCAGTGCTTGAAAATTAAGCCCAAGATCTGTAAAACTGTATGTAAGACTAGGTTCCTATAACTATATTAAGATACCTTAGTAAGTGCTTGTAAAAAGTGCTATCTAGTGTCATCATTAAAGAGCCAGTGCTGCTCTTCAAAACATTTAAGAGATCTTTAGATTCCTGTAAGACATTCTTATTATTCCAGCGGTTCAGTCACATAAAAAAACCTCAAAAGTTCCAATTCAGGCCATTCAGGAAATATACTTTCTCTCAGAATTATTTTGACACTGCTAGAGAAAGAATTACAACTTTAGCATTTTAATTTATAAAAGAGAGAAATTAAGTTCTTTTTCACATAATTTGTAATTACCTTGTGAGACTCATTGCCACAAGGTTTTGTAGAAGCTGATCATTTAACCAGATATTTTGAAAGAGGATTTGGACAAATTAATACAGAAACCAGCTCAGCATTGGCTATTTAAACATGTTAAGTAGGAGTGCAACCTCTAAATTAGAACTTTATAGCCCTTTGAAAGTTGGAACCTGTAAGGGAGGAGGGGCAGGGTAGAAGCTCAAACTGGATAGGCCCTGCATAAATACTTCCTCTAAGCATCCATTCTCTGTACTGTGCTATACAGGATACTGGGCTAGATGGATCTATGGTCTGACCCAGTATGGCACTTTTTGCAATGTTTAAGAAGACATGCCCAGGTAAATACTTCCCGTTTTTCTTCAACTAAGTATGACAATTCCATTATGCTCTTTCAAGGGAGTTAAGAGTGGGGAGAGCAGGTGCAAGGAAAAAATTAACTCTGTCTGTAAAACTTAATATTCTAAAGTTTGGCATCCCTAAACTTAATTGTATGCAATTGAAAGCATTGTTTGCTGAAGATGTGGTTATTTTTTTTAGAACAGGATAATATTTTCTCCAAAAGAGCTTTTAAACGAATTGGAAAGAGCTCTTAGGGAAGAGAGGGATACTGAAATAGTCCTTCAAGAGTTTCTATCCATACCTCATTTGGCTAGAGTGCAAATAGCAGTAAGTTAAACTAAGCCACATAGAATTTCATCAGTAAAAACTTGCTACATTATTTACTGCACCATACCTCTAATGGGATTTCCTTAATACTGATTTTTATATCATACCCACTGCTGTTGTATATGTCCTTATCAAATTCATTTGGAATTTGAATTTGGAATTTGATCTACTGATTGTCAATTAAGACTTATTCTTTGATTCTTCAGATTTACTGGTGCTCCTGATTCATTGAAAAATGACAGAAAATGCTGAAAAATACAGCTACTCCATTCCTAAAACACTGAATTTTGTTTTTAAGGAGGAAATAGATTTTTCTATACTAATCCATAGTGAACACAGGTTTACCTTTAAAAAACTTGCAAGTGATTTATTGAAAAAAATTACCCATGTCTGATTCCATTAACTGAGCATAATGGGGATGTGTGTTTCAGGTTACCATTGAGATTCATTGGCAGAATGATTTTGGAAAACTTGCATTGCATTTTCTACACTACCTGGCACTAGATAGTGTCCTCAGTTTTATAAGTGCCAAAATTTACATACAAACTAAGAAGGAAGTAATGCATGATAGCCTGCAACAATGCATTTTAAATTGTTTTTGATTGTTTTAATATAATGCTGTTTTATCTAGACTGAGCTATTTCTAAAATGCATTTTTAATTTCTGTATTTGTTTAGATGTAGTCTTTGACTATTAAAATTCTACCTGCAAGGAGTTTTCTTTCTTTTTTTAACTAATGCTGAGCTACCAGACACAACCTTTTCTTCGTGCGAGGGGGGAAAAATGGGATTTTAAGGGTAAAAAAAATGGTATATAGATGTTTACTTCTCATTCTTCCAAAAACTCATTGAGAGAATAACCACAGGACTTTTGTCTGCTTGGAATAACAAAACAAAACCATGATGGTTTTTCTAGGGTATTTCTCTCAATTTTTTTAAAATTACAACTTCTGAGTAGATGGGCATATTGAAGACAACCACTACGTAGCCTCCTTATGTGATTCCCAGTTTTGCGAGGTGGAAGAGTGATGCATTCTAAATTTTCGAAATTTGGTATTATCTTGTTTAACATGTTGCAGAATGAGAGAGGCAGAAAAAGGAGTATAGGGAAACAGAGAATCAAATTGTATTTGGTTTATTTTGTGGGTAAAATGCTATTAATACTATGATGATAAAAGAGGGCTAGGCATTCAGGTACAGAAAATCCTCAAACCCTGAAGTAGTTAAATAATACAGAATATTATAACAGTTAAATAGAAAATAGAATGTATAGTTAGCCATCTATCAATAGTTACACAGCTATCAATTCTTGCATTTGCTTTCTGATGTGTTGCTTCTCAGTGAAAATGTTTCACTTAAACGAAAATAAGAGTTTGGTCATAAATGGGAAGTGTCTGTGCAATTATTAATACCAGTTCATTTTAATAATACAAATAAGCATGAACAAAGATTAGGAAGCAAGCTATTAGTCAGTAACAGTGATTGTCAAAACACCAAATAATCATTATTATATATTCTTTTAGTGAAATGGAATATGAATTTTAAACAATTCTTGATCATTTATCAAAGATAATTAGAGGATACTTGTAAAGGAGAGCTAATACTAAGTAAGGAGGGTTAAGTGAAGTACAGATTCAGATGGCAAGATATGTTCTACAAATTTTGTTCGATGCTTTGGCAGTGTCATTGCCAGAATGATTAAGTCGACTAAATGAAGTGTTCCTGAATTACAGGAGAGGAACAGTTTGGCTTTTTTCAAAGATTTTGTAGGTTCCTGTTTTACAGTCATTTTTGGTTAAGAACTTTAAATTTTATTTCATTTGGTGATGCCAAGGCTGTGATTTGGGAGTGGGTAGGCTTGGTCAATAGTATTAAACAGTGACTTAATTATTTTGTTTACGGGTGTTGTTTTTTCAACCAAAATAGTTAAACTGGTATAACCAGTATAAAGCATTACAGTAATGTTTCTCAAACTATGGATTGCAACGCCAAATTATGCTGTAGCATTTACAAGTGGGATTATGAGCTCCATAGAATTACTGTTAGAGGGAGCATGTCTTGCATTGGAAGTGGGATAACATACCTGGAAAGGTGAGGAATTGCTTTCTTACCATAATAACTTATTTTCTTTCCCTATGGGAATTCCTATACCAGGATAAAACACTTAGGCTGGTACAACTACATACATAATAGGGATAGATAAAACTACAGTATCTGTGCATAGGCAAAGCCTCGATGCACAAGGACAATCACTTCAGTTCTTCCAAAATGTGAAGGTATGCTAGTTGAAATTAAAAAAAAAAATACAGTTTCAGAATTATTCTTTGAAAGTGTGGCTGTCATTTTTTTTTTCTTAGGACTAGTGTCATTATGTACTGAAAAGTAATACGTACACCAGAACATTCACAAATTATATTTTGATTACAGAAAATTTTCAGTTTCTCATATGTTGTTTTGTAGAATTTTACCATCATTCATATGGTATCTGGTAAACTAATATATTACCCATTCCAAAACTGGAGCAATGTGAATTAATTTTGATACATGTATGTTCTTTCTACCATTTTCCTATAAACAGGTTAAAGTGGGTGATATAGTTGGTACTTTCAGATGAGACTCTAAGTACAGTAAACTAAAACATCTTAAACACAGGTGTGGTATGAGAGTTGCATGTTTGGTGGACTGGAGTTTGAATCACTAAAGCTAATGTTCAGTTATACAGGGCAGTGAAAATGCAATGTTACTATCTATGCCATTGCTAATATTTCATATTGACTTCAGACCCAGAACTAGTGATAGCTTTTATCTGAGTTTGAGTTCACAGGTAAAGGAAGCATGGTGTTCTTAGACCCACTTCACCCTTTTTCATGAGGAATAAGTTTATTTTTATGTGATTGGATGTATATATTTTAGTGCTTCCTTGGAGTTTGGAAATCTGGATGAAAGTTCCCTGGTCCAGGCAAATGGTGGTGACCTTAGTGCAGAAGACAGAGAACTACTGAAAGCATACCATCACAGTTTTGATGATGAGAAAGTGGATCTGGACTTGATTATGCACCTACTTTACAACATCTGTCATAGTTGTGATGCTGGTAATTGTATATTTCTTTTATTATAATTTGGATAGTGCAGATATAGTGTTCCTGATGTATCAGATCATCATTTCCTTATCTGAATAGTAGTAGCTAAATAAACTGCTGTACTGTATGTCAATCCTTTGCATCTGATCTAAATACACAGCACTTAAGCATGTTCTTCTCAGATTAAATATAACTTCTGTGTATAATTTTTTTTAAAGGAGCAATTTTAATTTTTCTACCTGGCTACGATGAAATAGTTAGCTTGAGGGATCGCATTCTGTTTGATGACAAGAGATTTGCTGATAATGTTCACAGGTAAAATCTCTACTCTGTATTGTTGATTTCAGTTCTTCTTGCCTTCATATACCTTAGATTTTTAAGAATAACTTCTGTTTTGTCATCAGGTACCAGGTTTTTATGCTGCATTCAAATATGCAAACATCAGATCAGAAGAAGGTGCTGAAAACTCCACCCCCAAGCATCCGCAAAATAGCAAGTATCCAATGACTTGTAAAAGTTTCCTTTAATTCCAGTTGTTTTCACTTCTGCAGTTATTACAGAATAATTTTATCGTTATAGATTCTTTCAACTAACATTGCAGAAACCAGCATTACAGTCAATGATGTTGTGTTTGTTATTGACTCTGGCAAGATGAAAGAGGTATGTTTTGGCTCAAACTCTCTATACACTAAGAGAAGTGTGAAGTGGTAGATTATGTTAGCAGGTTTCTTGTTAGTGTGTCTTGTTAAACGTACATGTTTAAGGTATCTAAACTCATTAATAGCGGAAATTTTATTGAAACTAAATGTAAATATTTGGCTGTTATAACTCTAGTAGAGCTGGGATTAGAGCACTGGTATTTACCAAGAGATCTAATAAGCCAAGGGCTGGTACAACTCTTTAAATATACAAAGGGCGGTTTGTATTTTCTTCTGAGACTCTGAACAAGTTAGAAAGGGTCACTTATTTCATGTAGGCTAATGCTTTCTTGTTCCATCCAGATGAGGTGTTGTCCATAGTTGGCTTCACTGGCTGTCAATAGATACCACTCCTTGCCTGCTTTGCACAGGGAATATGAGGCAGTGTGTAATAATAAGGAAGAGGACATAAGAATTGATGTCATAAAATAAGCTGGAATTCACAGTCTGTATACACACATTCTCCTAATTTGTTACACTGGTATTGTTTTACTTTACATGCAAGCAGGCATTCTGGGAAGATATGACAATGTGACAATTGTCACAAAGAATGAATAAAACTTCATCAAGTACTATACTGAATATGTATTTTACTTGTTCATGTGATAAAGCAAATGCAGTTCATTTTCTTCACTATGCAAAGTATTATAAAAAAACAAAAACCCCGATGTACAGAATATAATATGATGTAGATATTTTGCTAAGGAAGTGATATAAGATCAAATGCACTTAATTCTAGTTTTAAATCTGTCCAGATTCCAAAATGCCATGGTTGTAATCATTGTGGTTGAATTTAGCTTAAATTAAGGTCAATGATCTGTGTCATTTATGTTATTTTTGTCTAATATATCATGGCAAATCCAAATTTTGTTTTCATGAAATGATTTTACCTTAACATTATAGAAATCCTTTGATGCATTGAACTGTGTTACAATGTTAAAAATGGTATGGATTTCAAAAGCTAGTGCCCTCCAGCGAAAAGGCAGGTAAATGCACATTTTCTGTTGCATTTTATTTTGCAAGCATCAACTGTTGTACATATTAATCAAAGCATGCCTCTTTAGTAATAATAATGTGATGCTAATGGTTCGTTCTGTGGGACATTACTTCTCTTGATTTGCAAGTGACACTTCTGTTAATATAGGTCAGTACGCTGTTGGCTTATTTAGCTTTTGGTCTGCTGTAACCCTTAGGTCCTTCTCTGCAGTACTACAGCTTAGCCAGTTGTTCCCCAGTCTGCATTTGCGGATGGAATTATTCCATCCCAAGTGTAAAACTTTGCATTTGTCCGTGTTGAATTTCCTCTGATTGATTGCGGACCATTTCTCCAGTTTATCCAGATTGTTCTTGATAGGTGTTCTGGGTAACCTGGATGGACTGGAGAATTGTGGCTGTAGGGGACAGGACTAGGGGCAATGGCCTCAAGTTTCAGCAGGGGAAATTTAGGTTGGAGATTAGAAGGAATTTTCTGACTGTGAGGGTGGTCAAGCATTAAAACAGGAAAAATCATGGGGTCTCTATCCTTGGACAATTTCAAGAGCAGGTGCAGCATATACAGGCATTTGGCTGGGATGATCTAGTAAGGAATGTTCCTGCCTTGAGCAGGAGCCGGACTAGATAACCACATGAGGTCCTTTCCTATGATCCTGTGCCATCAGCCTATTCCTTTAATCCACATGAATTGAAGTCATCTACTGTTGCTACTTACAGAAAAAAACGGGGTGTGTTTGATAGTGCTTAAGGTGTCTTGCTACAGCTTGAGAAGGATAAGTTTCAGCCTCACTCTAGACTCTTGCCAGAGGTTGACCTGAATTGATCCAATTAGTGATCTAATCAGATACCTGATCATTCAGGCTGGAGAGTCAAAGGTGCCCAGATATGTTGCTAGCACACCTTATTCCTTTGTGTACTGTTGGGTATAGAAATTGGCATGTCTTAACCATGAATCCATAATAGGCTGTTGGAGCTTTGCCAAAGGGGAAACATTTAAGCTTAAAATAATGTTAAAAGATTTGAGAAGCAAGGATTTCTTATTGTGGTACATTTTATTGGACCAACTGGATAGTTAGGATAAAGATAGACAAGCTTTCATATGCAAGACATTCTTCGGCAAGCTATGAGATAATACGACTTTTCCTGGTTTTGGTCTGAGAGTATGAAGATTTTTGCCTTATTCTACCCACTTAGTATGCATGGATTTTATTTTCAAATTCCTAAGGTTGGTTCATTGATTTGATTGGCTGAAGATATTTGGGTCCAATTCTAACTGGTACACAAACCTCAATTCACACCAGCCTGGCAATGTAAAGAGTCCTTAAAATGGCAGACAATCTTGTCTGCTTGTGTCCTTAGACCAACAGGGCTACAACCTACACCCCTGCTAAAATGGCAGGCAAGAATTTTGGGAATGTATTCCAGCATTCATACAGGCAGTTGGGTCAGATAACCCTCAAGGTCTTTTCCAACTCTACCATTCTGTGACATATGGCATATTCTGTAAAGCTTTTTCATAGGAGTAGTGTGGTGTGAATTGACTTTATAAATGCAAATCAGATCCATTTGCATTTTAAATTAAAGGCTCCTTCCTTATTGCCTTTCATCTTCTCCTTTGTGGCAGTGAAGTCACTTGAGTTCTACTTCAGTTATTTCATTATTTTACTTCAGGAAGATTAGACTGGTTACTTGAAAATTTCAGTTCAGTATGTTTTTAAAATATGGCCAATCTATCCTAATGTTTTACAGATTTCAGTGCATATCTTCTCTAGTGTCTAGGTTTACTTATTTTTACACATCTTGTGTAAGAGTCTCAGTTACCTTCTAAGTAATATTTTATGTCTAAGGGCTGGGCGCTGTCGGCCTGGAATCTGTTTCCGACTCTTCAGCAGGCTCCGATTTCAGAATATGTTGGAATTCCAGACTCCAGAACTTCTAAGAATGCCATTGCAGGTGCGTATTTCTTGGGAAATAGTAATATCTTCCTGTTGTTACCTTACCATATCACTTTATAAAGTTTGTATAGAATTCTGCAAGTGTGTGATACTTAAGTTAGCTTTTCTTAATTTTAAAAAGAAAAAGTGAAGACAAAAGTTGTCATTTATGATAATTTGCTGTTGATACTCACTTGGCTTCTGCATAGCTTACCTTGCATTGTGTCTTAATGCATGAGTTCAAGTGTTGGCAGTACCATGTATTTATATGAATAATGTAATTTTTTTAGTGTCAAAATGGAAATCATGACATTTAATTACTATTGTTTACCTAGATCTATCATAAACAAACTTTTGAAGGAGGCCTAAAATGAGAGCAGGATTACCCATTTTGCTTCGCTAGCCTAGGTGCTGAAGGCTCCTGCCATGATGGAATCTGGTGAATTTTATTTCAGATCACAGAAATCATGCATCCTGCAGGATACATAATTTTCGGGATCTGATAAAATTTTTCAGATTCTATTGCATGTCTGTCAGCATGGGAAGCTGGGGATCAGGGAGCTGGATTCTAGGTTTCTTGCTTCCCAGGATCTTCAAAGGGCACTGAAAGAAGTGTGGTTTCCCTGGTGACCTTTTATCTTCCTGGAACATGGGGAGCCCAAGATCAGAAGGAGCAGCTCCTTTAAAAGATTTTGTGGAAAGTTCAGCATCATGGACCAGCTCAAGTACTGTCCTTCCTTGTCAGTGTGTAGGGAGTGTAAGAACATGCACTAAATGTGAGTGTTACATGAAATACTGCTATGTTTGCACCTTCTCCTTGGATTTCATGGACATTAGGGCTGGAAGGGACCCCATAAGATGAGGGGGTCCACTCTCATGTCCCAGGGGCAGGAAGTCAGCTAGGGTCAAAGGATCCCAGCAAGATAAGCATCCAAATATTTCTTGCAAGTGTCCAGAGTAGGTCCTTTTACCACCTCTGGGGGGAGTCTGTTCCAGGCCTTGGGAGCTTTGACAGTAAAGAAGTTTTTACCTTATGTGCTGCCTAGAACGGTCTTGCAGGAGTTTGTGATCGTTGGACCTTGTCATTCCCTGGGGTGCTTTAGCAAGCAGGTGTTCCCCCAGATCCTGTTGCACACCTCTTATGTACTTACAGGCTTCTACCATGTCACCAAATGACAGTTTTTATTAATTCCCAACTGTGGAAGTTAAAATACAGTATTTTTTATGTTTGCTTTGTTTTATGTTTATTAAAACACTCATTAAAATTTGAATGTTTTCTGGTATGTGTGTGTTTGCCTTTTTTAGACTATATTTGAGATTTATACTTATGTTATGAAATTGCAGATTTTTTTTTAATTTACAGGAGCTTTGTTTGCACACAAAACTGTTGGCTCCAATTAACTGTCCTATTGCTGATTTTCTGATGAAAGCCCCAGATCCTCCACCAGGCTTAATTGTCAGAAATGCTGTTCAAATGCTTAAGGTAAGTGGATGAATAGACTTACATTTATTTTTCTTCTTTGTTGTTTTTATTTTCATGGTCTGGGCCTTAAACTTGGCAGTGTATCTGTTATGTAGCCTGTTAGATAGTTGAGTATAAACTCTCCATTTGTGTAGTCACCTAACAAAAGGCTTTTAGCTGGCTGACTTTTTTTTTTTTTTTTTTTTTTTTTTTAAGGCTTCTGCTTTGTTATGTCTAGGCTAATACCTCATTATTAAGGGATGAGATAGTCTCTTCTTCAGAAGAAACCGTTGTTTATCTAATTTTTTTTTTAGATTACATATATACATAAATGTTTTAAAACCGAAGTAAATATGAATTTATATGTTTTTTTTATTATTGCCAGACACATTTCTACATTGTCTACATTCAATGCCTACATTGCCCCTAATAACTAGGGGTGTGTGAAGTGGGCTATATTTGATATGGATTTGGTCCGATTTGGGGGCATTGATTGGATTCGTTGATTCAGATCACGGTCCTGATTCAGTTCAGCTGAATCTGAATCTGAAGATTCCATACCGATTTTGGAGAATCAGCAATTCGGCCTTAGACACAGTGTTTTTTCTACACATCTCAAGGTACCAGGCGCGGCTTGTGAATGTTGAGATGGAGTGGATGCAGCGTCCCACAGGAGCGCGGGGGGCACCCCTGCGTTCTCGGCAGCGGACCGTCCCCCCAGCACCTCCTCAGGGATTGGCCATGGGGGAACCCCGGGTGGTCCCCCAGACCCAGGAGGCACCAGTCACCAAGCTGCAGGTCAGGGTGCTTCTGGTCCACTTCTGGGTCTGCTGCCGTGGGACGCTCCATCCGCCCCACCATCTCAGTGTTCACAAGCCACCTGGTACCTTGAGGTATGTAGAAGAAAAACACTTAAAGCTGTGTCTGTGTCCAAGTCGTCAAATCTCCCTGAATCTCTCTGAATCAATTAAAGGGTCTCTTGATTTAATTCGGAGATTTGGCTGCCAAATTGGGCCAAATCTCTGCTAAATCGAATCAGCGACTAAAGCTTCACACAGCCCTATTAATGTGTCCTAGAGCTTTGAATCTCCTTAACATTCCTGGGTGAACGTGGGGCATGGAGAAAGCAAAGATTTACTTGTAAGCTTGTGTTGAAATACAGATGACCCTCGCCATTCACAGGGGATACGTTCTCGTATCCCCCGTAAATGGTGAAATCTGCAAATAAGGCACTGTGTTCATGAATACCGTCTACATTCGTGAACGCAGTGCCCCTGGCGGCTTGGGGAGTGGGGTACATAGCTCCGGCGGTGGGAGCACGGTGGCTGCAAACGTGGAGCTCCCAAGGAGCTCCTATAAGTGTATAAAGTGTATTTAAAATGCAGGTTCGGCATTTGTGAATATTTGAAACCGCAAATGCCAAACCCGCAAATAGCAAGGGTTTCCTGTATGTTGAAAAGTGTATGGTGTATTAATCCAGTCATCCAAATAGTATTTACTTTCTGCTTTTACAGTGAATGATAAATTTGCTTGCTTTTTTCTCCTTTTTTTTTTTTTAAATTAGACAATAGATGCCATGGATACCTGGGAAGATCTCACGGAACTCGGTTATCATCTTGCTGACCTCCCAGTAGAGCCACACCTTGGTAAAATGGTGTTGTGTGCTGTTGTTTTGAAGTGCCTGGATCCTATTCTTACCATTGCTTGCACTCTTGCATATCGAGACCCTTTTGTCCTACCTACACAGGCCTCACAAAAACGTGCAGCTATGCTGTGTAGAAAACGTTTTACTGCGGGAACATTTAGTGACCATATGGCGCTTCTCAGGGCTTTTCAGGTATTTTCATCTACAGGAGGAGTACTGATAATAGATTACGTAAGAGAGAGTAATAGTGCACTTTAAGTATGACTAGCTAGAACACAGTTGTCATTAGTAGATTGTCCTTGTATTGAACCCAATAGTAACTTTCTCTGAGTAACCTAATATTTTGAGAATTATTTATTCTTTTCTTAGCATAATTTTGCAAAATTTACTCAGTTCAGTGTTTCAACTGAGTATCATTTTAAGTTAAAAGTGTATCTATACTAAAAGTATATCCAAGTTAAAATATATCTATATGTAAAATATTATCTAAAAATACTACTTGAAATGCATTATTTTGATATAGGGACATGTACATGGACAATTCTGTTTTATGTGAGGAAGAAATGTCCAGCGATTTTGATACCTTAAGGCCTCTCTGCCTTAATTAAACTAAACTGAATATTACTATACTAAAAAAAAAAAAAAATCTGGCAGTAGTAGTTTTAAGTTAACTGTGTTCGTAGGCATTTATAAAAATATATATATATTTATTTTTTCCCTACAGGCATGGCAGAAGGCACGGAGTGACGGGTGGGAGAGAGCCTTCTGTGAGAAGAACTTTCTTTCCCAGGCTACAATGGAAATAATCATAGGGATGAGGACACAGTTACTTGGACAGCTCAGAGCTTCAGGTAAATTGTTAAAAAATGCCTTTAAATATTACTCAGTCCCAGAAGAGATAGCAATGAGCATATTCAAATTTTAACAAGAATAAAACTCACCGGTGCTACACTCCCATGTAATGTATATAGTACTCTAGTGTATGTGCTCAGAAAGCTACATTTGATAGTGAAAAGATGGCATTGTACAACATCAGTTTATTCAATATGAAACAGGAAGATGCACTGAGGATCATACCTAAGTTCAGCCAAGCTTTTCATAGTTCAGGGTTGAGAATGGAGACAAAAATAGTTTTAAAGCATGTTTCCATTTCCCTGATCCAAGTCTTGACTGCAGATTGAATCAGATTATGGCACAACTTCAAGTACTCCAAAGGGCTGTTTCAAAGTTACACTAGATGTTTATTTTAGGGTATGACCCAGTGTTGCTTTTTGAGTTTCATAGCCTAGTAAATGTTTTATGTAAAGCATTTTACATGGTAGAGCATCATTATTTTAACATGTCAAAGCCAATTAAATTGAAGGATCTTAACCTAGTTGCATTTTAAGTACGTGCCTAATATATACTATATTAACTAACATAAGAGTTATTAAAATGTAATTTGGGGGCTGGGGAAAGCATAAATATATTGTTTTGACCCAAAGGAAATTTAAAAACAATGTGTGCTTATAAAAAAAAATACAAATATACAATCTTTTTTTTCCCTCTAGGTTTTGTGAGGGCTAGAGGTGGAGGTGATATTCGGGATGTTAACACCAACTCTGAAAACTGGGCCGTAGTTAAAGGTGCTCTAGTAGCTGGGATGTATCCAAACCTCGTCCATGTGGACAGAGAGAACCTTGTATTAACTGGGCCAAAAGAGAAGAAAGTGCGATTTCACCCAACCTCTGTTCTTAGTCAGCCTCAGTATAAAAAGGTAAAATATTTCTCTAAATGTATAACGTCACAAACTCCTTTTAGGTCTCAGCCCTCTGAAATCAAGATGTATATGTACAAGAGATCAGACCTCACTGTTGGCCAGATGAAGATCATGTTTAAAATTGCCTGCAAAAGTTGATGTCAGTTTATTTTAAAAACAACACTTTTAAAATACTTCTTTATCAGAAATTATCTGATCCTGGTTACCCTACCTAACGGAATGGTGTCATGAAGTTGTTTATTGGTCTCCAGTGTGAATTGTGTTTTGGAATGAAGTAGCAACATGGAATCCGCTTTGAAGTTCTGATCTGGGTTTTCCCTGTCTACTAACTGTACAGATTATTTAACTGTAAAAGGACAGTATAAAACTTTAGTACATTAGAATTTTTAATATTACACTGTTCTACAATCATGGCTGACTTCAGCATATATGTTGCATTTATTCCTACCTGGCTTGAGGAATAAACACATAAATAAATTTCTGTTCTTGTACATCTTAGAAAAGGTACAAGAACAGCCTAAAGCCTTTTTTGCTTTTGCTAACAGATTCCTCCAGCAAATGGCCAAGCTGCAGCTATTCAGGCGCTCCCCACAGATTGGCTAATATATGATGAAATGACTAGAGCACACAGAATAGCAAACATCCGATGCTGTTCTGCTGTGACACCTGTTACAGTGTGCCTCTTTTGTGGACCAGCAAGATTACCAAGTAATGCTTTACAGGAGCCCTCATCTTTCAGAGGTATAGTATGTTTGGAAATAAAAAAATTCCAATAATATGTACCCATGTGAGTTACAGCAACAAGACTTATTTTACAGGAGTAGCTAATGTGTCTCTTGTGTGAATTATGAAGATCTTGCAACCATAGTTCTTACAGCTACTGAAAAAGTCATTAAAGGTTCCAGTGAAAGACATGTTATGCCTAGCTTCTGTATTTTAATATCCTTTTAAAGATTATTTAAAACACTGCTTTTTCATTGGTTAAAGATTAAATAGTAGAACAGGAATGGAAAATATGGGGAGAGAATCTTCTTTCAAAACATTTATAAAGGAACACTACTCTGGGAATTATATTCCAATGTTGTAAGGCTGTCTTCTCTAAAAGTTCTAAAGCAGTTAGCTGTAGCAGGGGCCACTACTTTTCCACATAGTGGACAGAGTGACCTTCCTTACCTTGAGATGAGCACCCACAGCTATTTGCAGCCGCTTGATACACCAGTAGTCTGGGAGTGGAAGGTCAATTGAAAACTTTCTTCGAGTGTTGTCTCCTTTACCGCATCTGCTTTACTATTTAGCTTTGAGTCGCATCAAAAGATGTTTGAATCTTGTAATGACATAGGATTTTAAGGTCTAGGCTCTACTGGTTCTTTGGTATAAGTGTGTTTAAAGACACTTTTGGTCTTCATAAACTTAGACTATTTTATTTCTTTCTCATGCCTTTCCATTTGCAATTATTTTTCTTCATTGCTGATTCACTATATATACATTATTCTAGTAGCCAAATTGCTGCTTTTTTTCCCCCACTTACCTGGGGATGGATCAGAAGCAAAGGGATCAGTCTTCAGGTCTCAGAGACAGTGTATGAAGGTTCTTGTTTCTCTCTGTAGCCTGATGTTAGCTAGCCATAAAGTCTAGAGAGCTATCTTGAGATACAAAAATAAAAGTATAAAATGTCAAATATTCTAGACATGGAGTTCTTTCAGCAGGACTCAAAGGCCAGAGCTTTAAGTGAGGAAGAGCTGAATGTCTTACCTAAATTCACTGTATTTATCTTGCAGCTGAGTGGTTAAATTCTTTTGTTAGGTGATTAGTACTTAAGTTGACAGGTAAGATGGTACTAAACACTCATCGCATTTATTTTAAAAGGTGGTGTTTACTGTTTCATCTAATGCTTGAAGAAAAATGAGGTTCCATAGCATTTAACATTGAAGGAGTCACAGCAGTGTCTGTGGCAGTCTTTCTCTGAAGCTGTCTTACCAAAAATACTTTGAGTCAGGTTTTCTTCTGTCTTGTGGTACAAAAGGGGCAATTTAGGATATTACTGTGAGAGCTGCAGGTGTTATAATTAGTTTCTCCCTCTCCTGTATCTCAGAGTAAGGTACGTATGTTACTGCTGTGTCCTCATGACACAGCATTGCTGCTCCCCGGCACCTTAAGCAGCCAACATACTTCAGAGGAGCTTCAGGGCTGCTTTAAAACTATACCAAAAGATATGGACCCAGGTTCCGGGTACTTCTAATAGTTCTTCTGCTGTTCTTCCCCCTTCCCTCTTCAGGTGTACCTAAGGTGTAATTGAGACACCTGAGGATTGAGGTCGTTCTGTCTAGCCCCTTTCAAGGCATAATGCATCTTTTTATCCTGACTTGCGGGTAATAATAGATACACTTTTAATTGGAAAAGAAATTATCGTCCAGAGAGTAAGAGGTTGTACTGAGTTTTAGGCCACTTTAAATGTTGTTTAAAAAATAATATTCTTTAATATTTGTGCCATTAGGGGTACTCTGTTACAGCAGTTCTCAACCTTTTTAGATTCAAGGCATGCCTTGGAAATCACCAGCTCTTAGTTTTCACTTCTTTATTGGCTACATAAAAATAATACAGCACTTGTTCTTTTAAAAAGAACTCAAAGACCACAGCAGATCACAGTATTTTAACACTACAGATTCTTATTTAAAATCTCTGGGTTTATATTGTGCATCATGTTTGCGTACCTAACAGTGCTAATGCTGCGTTGTACCCTGCAGCACCCTTGAAAAGATCTCAAGGCACCCCAGAGTACCCCTGCACCCTGGCTGAGAATCAGTGTTCTATTGAATGCAACATCTGGATTTCAATTCTCACTTTTAAATTTTCAGTTGCTTAGATAACTGTTTTTTTTCTTGGATCTTTTTCTAATTGTTGCTTCTAAAACTGGAGTGTTTTATGGGGTATCTTCTTTTTTGTTTTATTTTTGTTGTTTTTGTTGTTATTTTTTTCTTTATATCCATATAGCATTCAGTGAAGTAAATAAATGTTCACAGTTTTCATAGACATTAGGGCTGGAAGAGACATTGTGATATCATCGGGCCCAGCCCCCTGCCCTAGAAGCAGGAAGTCAGCTGGGGTCACATCACCCCAGCAAGTAAATAAATGTAATAAGTTTAGAAATAGTGTTTTTGTAGAAAAGTTTTTAATGGTGATCTGTTTTCAGATAATGAGCTTTTAATGGTTGACTGGATTGACAGCCTAGCACACTTCCGACCTTTTAAAAGTAAAAAAAAAAAAAAATTATTTCTCTTTGGCCTCCTGCTTGCGACTTATTCCATCTCTTTTCTGGTCATCTATTACACTAATTCACTTCAGGTTTTTTTTCCTGAGTTAGTTTCTTCAGGATATTTTCATCTTTACACTTCATATGACCAGAAAACTTATGTTTGCACCTATTGATTTTCAAAAGTCAGCTTTTTTCCAGTGATGTTTCCAACATAAGTATTTGTCATCTTTTTCAGTTTCAAGGTTTTAAGTTTCTTTCCATCAGCAGTAGTAATGGGCACTTAGAATTAATTCTAACATAGAAACTCTATCAGAAATTCTGGTAGAGTAGAATGTTTGCATCTTTCACTAAATTAATATAGAAATATTTATTTGCCAACTCAATTTAAAAATAACATTCTTTCTGGAGAACCAGTTATTTGACAGCTTTGAATAATCCCGTTCAAAATTTTATATTACAACAATTTAGAAGCAGTGAGATTTTTGGAATGCTAGGATATCTTTAATTTCACCATTAGATTTAGAAAGACATTATGTAATATTAACTGACAAAATAACATTAAAGGACTTTGCATTTTAATATTGAATATTTAAAGTGAGCACCTTAACATTGAAAGGAACATTTTGTGAAGTAAATGTTACTAACTTGATACTAAGGTAAAATCTGTTTTGTGTAATAAAGCCAGTAATATTTGATTTAAACATTCAGATGTCAGCTTTGTCATTTCATTTCTACTCATGCAGACCTTATCCAGTCTTGCTAAGAAGTTTGGGACCCTCCAGACTAGAGTTACATTTACTAATGAAGCAATAGATTTAAAACACTGCTGAGAAATCTCGTATGCTGCAATTTAAGACTTTTTGTCCTGTCTGCGGACTCAGAGGACAGTTTTTAATTTTCGTTTTTGCAGTAGTTTTTCAAGTATTTTAAGACTTACCATGTCTCCACTCAGATGTCCTTTCTCTTGACTAATGAAACCTAATTCTTTCCTCCTCATTCACATTTATTTGGACCTCTGATTATTTTGGTTTTTCTCCAGTTGGTTCACATCTTTTTTTCTTTTGAGATTGTTATTCAGAAGTGGCAACTGATCTCCAGCTGAGGTTTTATCAGTGCTGAGAAAAGTAAAAAGATTACTTCATATGTCTTAGATGCACTGTTCTTGTTTATACCTGTCTGTATGGTATTTGCTTTTTTTAATAAAAGCATTACTTTTAATTTCAGTGAAACAAATATTCATGTGTTTAAGAGTATATAATGAAATAGGGTTTTTTTTGTCTGCTCTTGGAAACAATATAGAAGTGCTAATGTAGCTTTTATTTTTCTGTGTTAATTTAGTGGATGGTGCACCTAATGATAGTAGTGATAGTGAGATGGAAGACAAAACAACTGCTAATCTGGCTGTATTGAAGCTAGATGAATGGCTGCATTTCAAACTAGATCCTGAGGTAGGTAAATGTATCATCTGAATTATTTTACCCAAGAAGCAAGTATTATCTGCTTTCTTAATATTATCACTTCACTATGATTTCTGAAGTATTCAGGTCTTAAAGAATTTCATTGAAAAATAGTAAATAAATGTATATATTCTTACTTTTTTATAAAAAGTCTTGGGATCTGAAGGGAAAATTATAGCTAAGAACTTGCCACTTGATTGGAATAAATTAGATTTTAGGTTTAGGATTAATACTGTCAGCAAAACTGTAAGTACATCATATGTTTACTTTCCCACAACTCATGTTAATCTTGTTCTAAATTATCAGATACATACAAAAATATAAGGTCTTCTCCTGAATGAATAAAGCAAAGTTGATTTCTTTAATAAGTGGTTCTTTTTTCCTGCTTCAATAAATTAATGGTTTAACAATGCATTGAGATTTATGAATGCTAGTTTTAGTACATGTGCAAACCCTGCCGAAATCCATTGGAAACTTACACCCCCATGCATATACATTTTTGAGACAATGAGGCAGGATCAGAGACCTGGCTTTAAAGAAGAATGTCACTGATAAATAAGATGGTAAGGCAGCATGTAAAAAGAATGAGTGAGGTATAGATATCTTTTTAATGTGGTATTTAGGGTGAGGAGTCATGTCTATAGGACAGACATCTAAAGCTTATCAGACCCAGTATGGAAAATAATGTTTTCTATTTTAATGCTCTCTACACTATTTTTCTATTTTTTATTTTGGAAATCTTTGGTTTATGTCATGCACTAGCAATACAGAATCAGACCTACACAGTTCAATTTAGTTGAAATATATTTTAAGGGAAACGGGTCATTTAGAACTGTTCCACTTGCTTTATTGAAGAGAACATATACGGTGAAAAAATTAAGACAAAAGGCAGAAGGTAAAAAAAAGATTAGATTAAATAAACATGAGGTTCTAAATAAAACTTTAGTTAGAGCTGGGAATTAGTAGTATGTACAACTCAGAAAACCAGATTGTAGGAGCAACAATGCTAATGAAAAAGTTTAGATGATGGAGCTAAATAAAAAGTTGATTTTTTTTTTAGAGAACAATTAAAGAAAAACTAGGAAAGCAAGACATTAAAATGGCTTTAAATGTAATTGCTTTTTCAATTTGAAACAAATGCATTTAATAGTTCAGACATTTTATTGGGTGTTGACAACCAACAACCCACAGGCCAGATCTGTGTTGTGAAGGTCTGATTCAAGGGGACAGGGGTGCCATGTTGAAGTGACCATTTAAGGCTTTCTGTTCAGTGACTTTGCTGCTGAATTTAATGTTCCCTGTTGGTGTTTGCCACAGCTTTCAGTGGCACTTGGTAAGCAGAGGGGGACACAGAGCAGGGAGGGGATTGGAGCAGCCAGGGATTGGCAGCTTGTGGCAGTGGCCACATTGCAAGCACTTATCCCAGTGCTCTAAACAGTTGTTCTAGAATGTTGCACATTGCCTGGTTAGTGAGATGAGAAAGTGAGAAGTAGGACATTGTTGTTACAGAGCTATTCAAAATGTCATCAGTCTTTTAATGGAGGTGACATTCATTATAGGCTTCCAGTCTGCTGTTACAACTCAGACAGAAATGGCACAGCTTATTTCTTCGCCGCATGAGAGCCCCTTCTAAACCTTGGTCTCAAGTTGATGAAGCAACTATAAGAGCAATCATAGCTGTTTTAAGTACTGAAGAGCAGTCTGCAGGTTTACAGCAGCCTTCAGGAATTGGACAAAGACCAAGACCAATGTCTTCTGAAGAGCTTCCCTTAGCATCTTCATGGAGATCAAATACCAGCAGGAAAAGCTCGGCAGAAACAGAATTATCTGATGACTCTTTTAATGCTGAAAAGTAAGTTGGTTTGTAACTTTCCATACAATACTGTACCTTAAATTCCTGCTTGGGGCAAAATTATTACAGTTCAACTGAGCCCTTTGATTGAACCTGTATAGATTTTAGTGGTATAAATTACAAAAGGTGAATCTGGCTCAAATTTTGAGTCCTCCAGAGGAAGGTGAAATTTTTCTAATATAAAAAATTGCAGAGCAATAACTGAGTAATTTTTCTAATAGAAAGCAGTGTAATGCCTGAACTAGATCTTAAATAGGTTTGTATTATTTTGAGTATACTATTTTTTTCCATTTCTTTAAGGGTTTCTACAAAAAAATGGGTAGAAATAGACATACTGTATTTATTTGTATAACACAAGCTTCCTGAAAAAAACCCATGAAACTTGTTATGGGAAGGTACAATGAGGAAGAAATTTTTTCCCTTGAAAAATAAATAATTTAATATAACAATTTCATAATTTTTAATTATGATTTAATATAACAATTTAAAAATACTTTTAACCAAGCTGTTTGAAAATTAGTTGGAAATCCTTAAGACATGAATCTCAATTTTTGGTTGCTAATTTTTTCATAGATTTCATAGATTTATTTCATAGACATTAGGGCTGGAAGGGACCTCGGGAGATCATCAAGTCCAGCCCCCTACCCAAAGGGCAGGAAGTCAGCTGGGGTCACAGGATCCCAGCAAGATAAGTATCCAATTTACTCTTGAAGGTGTTCAATGTAGGTGCTTGAACCACCTCCGCTGGCAGACCGTTCCAGACCTTGGGGGCTCGGACAGTAAAGAAATTCTTCCCTACGTCCAGCCTGAAACGGTCTTGCAGGAGTTTGTGACCTTTCGACCTCGTCATCCCTTGGGGCGCTCTGGTGAACAAATGTTCACCCAGATCCTGGTGGTCACCCCTGATAAACTTATAGGTGGCCATCAGATCACCCCTGAGCCTGCGCTTTTCCAGGCTAAAGAGTCCCATGTCTCTCAGCCTATCATCGTAAGATCTGTTTTCCTGACCTCTGATCATGCGCGTGGCTCTCCTCTGGACTCTCTCAAGCTTCTCCACATCCTTTTTGAATTGTGGAGCCCAAAACTGGACGCAGTACTCCAGCTGCGGCCTCACCAAGGCCGAGTACAAGGGGAGAATGACGTCCCGGGATTTGCTCGAGAAGCATCTATGGATGCAAGCCAGTGTTTTGGTCGCTTTACTAGCCGCAGCATCGCATTGGAGGCTCATGTTCATCTTGTGGTCAATGATGGGGAAAAGTGTGTGTAGTGTGCAAATAAATATGGTAATTATTCGTTTAAACTTTTTAATTATAGAAATGTAAATTGCAAACTTGTCACATGGTTGCTCTTACCTTGAATGGCTCATACTGCTATGTACAAGTCTTTTATGTAGAAATGAGAGTTTTTTGTTTCAAACCCCCTTTAAAAACAGTAGAGGCAACTAAATATATATATATAATAACTCCCTTATTCCCTTCTTTACTAGTTTGTGTGTGCATCCATGTGCATGTATCTATACTAATCATACCCATAAGAATGTGAAATTTTTTCTAACTTTATTCAAATACTAAATTTGAGAAAGAAATTAGAGGTGCACCGATACATTTGTCTGATTATTGGATCAGTACCAATATTAAGAAAATAGTTTATATTGGATATTGGCTCCATGGGACCGATAATTTGGCCAATAAATGTCCGTGCTGTGCGCAGCTGCAGTGCAGCATGGAGAGTTGCCTCCAGCTGGTAAGTCAGAAGGGGAAGGAAGGGGCGTGAGGGGCAGAGCAATGCCCCTTGCTATGAAGGAGGGGACAGGGACAAGCGCTGCCCAGCTGGGGCAGGGGGGCTGCAGTGCGGGATGGAGGCACGGCTCGTGGGGTGGGGGTAGCTTCTGCTGCCACTTGCAACCCAGGAGGGCAGTGGGGGAAGGGCTGTGCCCCCAGATCTGGCAGCTGCATGGGGGAGTCGGCTCTGCAAAGGGCTCTTAGCCGGGGCTGGGCTTGGAGCCGGTTCTGGTGGCTCTGGGAGGAGACTGCAGCCACCCCAAACTTCGCTGCAGCTTCGCTTCCAGCCCCATGCTACCACCCAGTACAGCCCCAGCTTTTCCCGGTCTTTAGGCCAAGGCAGGGCATTCAGCTGGGGCAGCGGCAGGTGGTGGGCCTGGGAGTGGAGCTGCGGTGAAATTTGAGGTGGCTGCAGCCTCCTTCCAGCGCTGCTGGAGCCTGCTCCAAGCCCAGCCCCTGGCAAGAAAAGCCCCATGCAGCGCTGGCTTCACCCTGCAGCTCAGCTTACCCCATGCCGTGTAGATCTGGGGGCACATGCCAGCCCTCCCAGGGTGCAAGCAGCAGGGGGAGCTGTCCCCACCCCACAAGCCGCACCTCTGTCCCTTGCCCCCTCCCTTGGCTGAGCAGCGCCTGCCCCCTCCCTCACCCAGGGGGTGTTGCTTTGTCCCCCCTTGCCCTTTTCTTCTCCCCACGCCTTCTACCGCACTGAACTCGCAACCTGATGGACCCTGTATTGGATATGGGATCGGTATTGGTTGATATCACTCTTTAAATATCGGCTATTGGTATCAGCCCCCAAAATCTCTGTTGGTACACCCCTGAAAGAAACACAAATTATTTTAAATTCTTGGTTAGTTTTCATGAGTCCACTTAAAATTGAAGCTAGTTTGATCTGAATGTGCATGAGAAATCTCTTAACAGCAGGAAGAAAACCAATCAATAGATAGTTTGGGTTGGGTATGAAACAATGCTATTTGTTCATGTCTTCTTTAAGGGGCAGCCTTCCTTGAATGCACCCTTCTCATAAAACTTGTCTTCTGGAAAGAGGTAGTAGGTTAAGTGTCACTTCTTTTTCCTGCATCACAAAACCAAAACACCTCATAGTTTCTCAGGATTGCAATACATGTAGCTGTGCTCCAGACTCGGCTTTAATTGAAAGTTGTTTTTTTTTTCAAACTGTATGCTCTTTGGTATTTTATACTGACCAACTATTATATTTAGACAGTTCTGAGCTTTCACCTATCTTTCCACAGAGTTTTAATGAAATCTACATCGCCAGCATTTCACCAGCCACAGAAATACAAAGAAAGAGGTATCTTACATTCCAAACGAAGTTCAGAAGACAGGTCAGATCAGTCATCTGTGAAATCCACAGACAGTAGCAGTTATCCCAGCCCATGTGCCAGTCCTTCTCCTCCATTATCTGGAAAGGTAAAATATCACCTTATTTATGGATAGTAACAAAAATATAAAGATGAAATAATCTACCTGACATTTCTTTTGAGAGCAAAAGAACAATATTCGTATGCAAAATAGTACCTGATGAAACTAAGGCTTCAGTGTACAGTGTAAAATGTCATACAAACATAAATAATCCAGACCCTAAAGCAGGGACGGGCAATTATTTCAGGCAGAGGGCTCCTTACTGAGTTTTGGCAAGCCATCAAGGGCTGCATGACAGGTAGCCAAAGGCAGATAACTATTAATTTTCTAAATTTTTTAGGGGCCCCGTGGGCTGGATAGAATGGCCTGGCAGGCTGCATTTTGCCCACGCTTTCCCTAAAGTGTTTAAATTCTAGATAGAATACTTTTGTTCAAGAGCTGCACAACCTCCTGGAAGCTCTTGTCTGCAGATTTGTCTCAGTACCAATTTTTCAGTTACTTCCAGATAGCTAGGTTAACTTGGGTCTCGTGCTTAAATTGAAAATGTAACACACAACATATCTAGTGTCTGACTTAGGGGCCCCAGGCCTTGTGCCATAGATTGTGACATGCAACACATACAAGCAATTTATGGCATGACACAATGGCAAACCAGCCACAGAGATATTTTACATTTAATATGAACGTCTTCATGGTTGGTTTGTATCATGTTTTTCCCCAAAGCTGGGCTGTCTAGTTAGCTTTTAAAGGTCAAGGCACAAGAGGGGAACCTTGTATTGGGGACTGGGGTTCCCCTAACACTGTCAGTTCAGAGGGAACTGAGGAATTTTATCTCAGGTCTTGAAAGTCATGCATCATGCCATGCATGTGTGGCATGGCAGGATATACAAATAGTGGAATGAGGCATAAAATTCCTTTGATCCCATTGAGCCATGAAATTAATGTATGCCAGGGCCTGGAGGTAAGGTACTAGAGCAGAATCTATAAGGTGGTGGAGGATGCGGTCTAGGTGGAGCAGAATGTCTCTCCTTGTGTATGTTAGCTGCCTGGATTTATTTAATAGGAATGAGGGAGGAAATCTGTCCTGTTTGCATCAGGAAAATTGGTGCCAAACGCAAGTGCCAAGAGGTCCTTTTCTTGACAAACCTAGAATTCTAAGAGGACTTTTTGAAAAGATACTTTACCAGATTTTTTTTTTGCACATGCAGTCCACTTGCTTTTTTTGCAGGGTTCCAAGTCTCCTTCACCAAGACCAAATATGCCTGTTCGGTACTTCATAATGAAGAGTAGCAATCTGAGAAACCTTGATATTTCTCAGCAAAAGGGTATATGGTCTACAACCCCAAGCAATGAGCGGAAACTAAATCGAGCTTTCTGGGAGAGCAGTATAGTTTACTTGGTATTTTCAGTTCAAGGATCTGGACATTTTCAGGTGAGTCCTAAATTATAATTTAAATTGTCTACCTGGTGGTTGGGTAATAGCACAACAGATTACCATACAAAGAGGAAAAACTTTGTATATTATTATAGAACAGTTTTAAGTAGTTTGTATTTGGTTGATAGAAAAAGGAGCATTTCATGTTTCTCTGAAGTTTTCTCTTCAGTCTGACTCAGGAAAGTTGTTCAGTCATTAGGACTGAATTGCATACAGAGCTCTTCAGTCTGGATAGCATTATGCTTTATGTGTGTGTCCTCTGGTTGAAAATCAAAGGGGAGGAAAGACATCAGACAGGTGTCTTCATTCTTTTCTTCCTCTGACTGCCAAAAATAAATGTACCATTTATGATTTAATGGCAACTTTTTGTAAAAGTCATGGAGGTCCACAGGTCTGGAGAGAGGTCTGTTTCATAAAGAAAAATGCTAGGAGAGGTTATGGCTATGGGTACAGAGAGTTATTTCACCCTGAAAGTTATTTCACCTTGTAGCTTTAAAGTAAGGACCGTAAGCATATCTTCTAAAAAAGGAAGCTAATCTCACATGGAAGAGAACCAACACCATCCCCAAGTAAGTGTTGGTGCAGAAGCCTTTCACAAAGTTCAGTTTGACCAAGGTACCAGGGGGCTGTCTCAGCTTGTTACATAAAATTATCTATGAAAGTCTAAAAAAAGTTGAAAATAGACTGAGTTAGTTTAGACTGGGTGTGTCAAACATGCAGCTTGTGGGCAGGGTTTGGCCCATGGAGCCACTCCATCCTGCACGCTGGACCACCATCAGGCCACCAGAAGTTGAGGGGGAGGGCGTGTGGGGAGGCAGTGGCTGGCCACGAACATGGCGATTGGCAGCAGAAGGACAAGCAATAGCCTGTCACCCTCCAGCTGGTTTACCTGTCACCACTGCCACATTTTTACCTTCCCACTGTGGGCCCTGTGCTGGAGCTGCCACCACAGCACAGGATATGAGGTGGTGGTAGCTCCAGCTCTGAAATGATGCATGTGACAAGGGCTGGAGCTGCCCCCATGTGCTCCAGGTTGGAGCCAGAGCTGCTGCTGCTACTTCATCATGCCCTGGGCTGGATCTAGTGTGGAAGGAGCTCTGTGGTTTGGATTTGGCTTGGGGTGCAAGATGAGTTTTGAGACCCTGGGTTTAGACCAAAAGGATTATCAGTAAGACCCAAGGACTGTAGTGAGATCATCTCTGGTGAACAAGAAGAGTTTGGAAGTCACTGGATCAGTATTGGTGTGCTGGAAAATTAGGTCTAACGGTGGACCAGGTAATGAAGGGATGCGGTAATTCCACCCATCAGACCTTTACGGGGTTTTTAATTTGACACTGATGTCAGGGAAAGGGTGGACTGAGAGAAGGAATAACCTTTACCAACTTTGCTGGCCCTACTACCGTCCCTCACGTCTTTGGTGTTCTCTGGGATGGCTCTGGATTTTCATAGCTCTGATGCCCTGACCTGATAGAACCCTGCTTAAAGGGGACCCACATAATATTGTAACCTCTACCAACTTCGATCAGATTGTGAACCCCACCTACACTGTGACACTTGCACTCCAGCTGTCACCTTTTAATATGCCTTTTTCATTTCCTATTACATTATATTTAAGATGTTTTAACTGGTTTTCCTTCTTTTTCTGTATCTTAAATATTTTATTAAAGAAATTCTTAAAATTTGCCAAAGGACTAAGGCTGTGATGTCTGTACTCAGAACCCTGAACCCTGTTTAACTATTTACTTTTGTTCAGTGACAAGATAATAACATATTTAATACTTCATTCGTTTATCCCATTGATTAAACATGGGTAAGAATTAATACCTGAAAGCCTGTCTATGTTTATACCAACCATACAGTTGCTCTGATAAGAGAGATCATCCACAAGATTTCTTGCCTGTTGTGCATTTCATGGACCAGTAGCATCAGCTTAACACTACCATTGAATAAATATGGTATCAGTGCTTAATTAACATGGCTCTTGGAAATAAGGCACACATTGTTAGCCTGAATTTGTCTAGCCCTGGCTGTTCGCCTGTGGATCTTGTTTTGATTGCTAAATTAAAGGCCCCTCAACTAATAGGTACTGGACACAAAAGTTGGCTTTGAATCTTGTCTAAACAAAAAAAATACCATGCTTCTTGTTTGAGGCTATATTTTGTTGGCACATTAAAATGTAATTAGAGTTTTTTGGGTTTTTTAAAATTGTGCATTCCAGTCAGTAAAGAATAGAAAACCAAAATATCAGTGTTTCACTTTCTATAAATTTGGCTTTACATGCATTTACACATAACAAAATCATTTTAGTAAAAAAACCCAAAAAAGTCAAACATTTATTTATTTATTTAAAATTAAGATACTGAGATATTAAAGTCACAGTGCAAGCCTGCTCAGTGTTTTACATAAGGCTTCTATAGAACATAATTGCTTCTTTACTTCAGTTTATTTCAAATGTCACATTGATAATTTAAAGTAGATTAAAAAACACCCTGGTTTCTATATTCTCACTATCACTATGCTCATGTTCTTAGGGAAGGACTTCGAAATCTTTCATTAAAGATATATTCTAAATGGAAATGATTACTTTTATTCTGGGTTGCATGAGTATTATTTGTTTATAGACAGTCTGGTTAGGTTTGTCACACTTAAACCATGTTTTTTGTTTTTTTTTGTATTTTAAATTTTGTCACAGGGTTTTGCTAGAATGTCTTCAGAGATAGGACGTGAGAAAAGTCAGGAGTGGGGCTCCACAGGCTTAGGAGGAGTGTTTAAGGTGGAGTGGATCCGGAAAGAAAGTCTTCCCTTTCAATTTGCGCATCACTTACTCAACCCTTGGAATGACAATAAGAAAGTACAAATAAGCAGAGATGGACAGGTAGCGCATATTCTCATTTAAAATCTTTACTAACTATTATATATACAGGATATTTAAAAGTTTCTAGGCAAGTGTAGTTTTCTTGGCTTTACCTTTTCATTTTTCGTAATAGTTTCATAGCGCAGCTTTGTATCTTACTACTTTTAATCTTCTGTCAGCACTTATCTTTCATATATCATGTGTTTAACTTTGATTCGATACTGGCATACTGTGTTCTGTTGTTCTATTAATTTGTTTGAAGCTTTGTCATACAGCAAGGTAGAACAGATGAAACGGAAGAAACATCATTTCTGGAGAAGGTTGACACTTCAGTGTATAACAGAAGACATACAGAACCAAATACAATTTTATAATTCTCCAGGGTACTTTAACCCATGTATTTAAAAACTATAGAAAATACTATCCCACAATGTGTTGTGTGTGCTGTAAAGCTTCTGTCCTTTGCTTTTAAAATAAATATATTCTAGAGCAACAGAGGCCATATTTCTTCTTGTGTGAAATGGAATATGAATGTATTTTTGCTAGGACTGTCAGTTAATTGCAGTTAACATACACAAATAACACAACAAATGAACACGTTAATTTTTATAATAAGCGTTAATTGTACGTGTCCATTTTGACTAGAAGTGAGCAAAATCCAGCCCTCCCTGCACCCTCTCTAGACTTGGCCTGACAGAGTGACCAGAGCGGACCAGCTCTGGACCGGGCGTAACCCACATGCACAGCCCTGACCTCCTGCCCATGCTGAGCAATGGTAGCTGGGCATAAGCTGCTGCTCTTCCCCCTTACTGCTGCTGGGCCTTTTTTGCTGTGGCTGCCCAGAGCCCATGCCCATGTCTGGGCTTCTCTGTGGTCTGGGCTTCTCTGTGGCTTCTCTCTGCTGCTGTCACTGCTGTCTCTGGGCCTCTCAGTGGGGAAAGGGCAGCAGTGCAGAGGAGCCTCAGGGGCTGCAGCAAGAAGCGCCTGTCAGCGGTTAGGGAGAGGAGCTGCTTTTCCCCCTGCCCTGAGCAGCAGCTTCTGTCCAGCTACTGCTGCTTAGCATGGGCGAGTGAGTCTGGAGCAGGCACAGGGTGGGCCAAGGTTGGGGCTGTTTGTACAGGTTCGTGCTGGCGGCACAGGTCTGGAGCAGGTGTGGGGTGAGCTGGGGTCAGGGCTGGGGCTGTGTGCTGCTGGTGGTGGTGGTGGGGTAGGAGCTGCAGGGCACATAGGCTGTTGGGTGAGGGGATACTGATTATTGTTTAACTGTGCAATCAAAATTGCAATTAATTACAACTATTCTTTTCAATCTCACAATTAATTGCGATTATTTTTTTAACCATTTGTCCGCCCTAATTTTAACTGAATATCTATGAAAGAGAAAACTTCTAGAATATGGATCTTTTGGATAGTTTGCCTTATATTTGATTATAATATTTAAAAAGTTGCTTCTCGATGAGCTTCGTTATTCTTTGTGAATTAATGGTAAAAAATACCCTTATGATCAATGTGCCCTCTGCAGTCTACTTTTTAAGATCATGAGACTATATATTAACCAGAAAATTCCCTATCAATGCTGGGGCCTTGGTAGTACATTGGGGTGTCTTCTGCTTCCTTCTTGGGTTGACTGTAGATTTTATTTTTTAATTGGTGCTTTGGGGCTGTGTTGTACAAGAGGGGGATGTTCTTGTGGACCCACTTTGGCCAAATACCTATTACAGGGATGCTTTTAGGATTTTATTGTAATTTGCTTTGCTTTTCCTTTACCTTTATGAACAATGTGGAAGAGATTCTCGTCAGAAATGGCTTGCTTAGTTTTAATCCAGATACAGAGTCTCATAAAATTCAAATAGTCTTTGTTTCATTTTAGAGCAATACAACAGATTCACACATATCCATAACAGTCTTAGTTACTTGGAAATCAACTTGCTTTTCACAACATATAAATGATCCCAAATATACATAACTGATCCAGACGTGATCAAAAATATATCAGCAAGGATAGTCACTCTGAAATTTAAACTTTTAGTATTCGCTATAACCTTACGAAGGTGGTACCTTGAGAGATTTGTAAGATAAGGTTGGTGATAGGAAGGGGAATGGAGAAACACAGAGACTCTGGCCTGGATGGGAAGAAATTGTATAATGTCCCTGAAATAAAGGGGAGCAGAAGGGCAGCACACAGGGAGATAGATAGAACAGAGGAATTCATGGAATCCTGGGTACTTGCAATGTGCTACACCTACACGGAGTGTGTTTCCTGTATGTTATGAAAATTTAATCTTTTTATTCTTTGAAAAGCCTTTTGTTAAAGGGGGAATGTAGTATATGTTGTAATACCCAAAGGTATCTCTTCAAACAGAACAAAAACCAAACTGCTAATTTTTTTGGAGCTCAGCCACTAGTGTGTTATGGCTTCTTTGTGTTATGGTAGTCTTGTAACATGTCTAAACACAGCAGCAAAAATGTGAATTTGCTATTTAAGATTGCTTTTGCTTTTCTTCAGGAACTAGAACCACAGGTTGGAGAACAGTTGCTACAGCTTTGGGATCATATTCCTGTGGTTGGAAAAAATGCAACTGATTGATGCACAGAAATACACTTGAGGTAATGTATTGTAAGACAGGGGCTTTCAACCTTTTTTAATAAGTGTAAGACGGGGGAGGTATCTGTCCAGCTGGGCAGTGCCTGTGCGACCCACATTGGTGCGTCACCACCCTCGCCCCACTCTGGCCGTGCTCCTGAGAGGTGGTAGCAGGGGGTTGTGGGTGGTTGCAGCATTCCCAAGTACCCCCAAGGATCGCTCAGGGGTATCCCTGGTTGACAACCCCTGTTGTAGGATAATTATGCTTTTTATTTTTTTTTTGAAGGGGACCATTGTGAATTTTCATTATTCCTTGCATTATATGTTTTCACCATATTTTTTTCTTATGAAGAATTGTAAATATTTTTATGGGGGAGGTTGCATAATTTTGTCAGAGAAAATATAAGTTTGTTTTTAAAAAATTTCCTTTTTTTTGTTTTTGTTTTACAGCTATGGCTGCTAAGAACATCTGTTTAATAAGCACTGAATCCTGCAGTGCATCTGCAAAAAAAAATAAAATAAAAAGGGGAGAAGTGTCGTAAGCCAACAGGCTCTTGGAATTGCACCATTCCTTGACCATTAGCACTGAACCTCCATCCCCCACCACCCCTGCCCGGGGGGTACCTTTTTAATTTTATTAAGAACTTACAGTAGCAAACATCAGAACAGTACTTACTAGTATGTTCTTGACAGAATGAAAATGATGTGTATTTTATAGTTTGACATGTATGGCTTGTCTACGCTGCTTCAGTACTGCTCCTGGTCATGAATGTTCAGTCGAGCAAGTGTGTCCACTCCCTGCACAGTACCTCCCAAACTGAAATATTATAGCCAACTTAATGCTGCGCTGAGTGCGTGTCTTTTGAGAGAACTGTGTGGAGAGCTTATTGGCAGGCACCAGCACTACTTAGGAGGCTATGTTTACTTATTTTTCAGGTGACTGTTAATGGGGTGGCCATGGTGTGCCTCCTGCTAGTGCTCCCTTGTCTGGTACTGTTGTGCTGTGAACATGCCCTTAGTGTACAGTTTATTTTTGAGCAAGTAGTTTTAAAGCTTCAGAATTAAATTTAAAACAATGGAGAAGACTGAAATTGCTGGTGAGTTTTAAATAGCATGGTAGGGAGCTACATATACCCTTTCAGTTCAAAACAACAGAAAATTTTTAGAGCAATTATTGTTACATTAATCTTGCAACTTTTATTATTTAGACATTTTGAGAATAGAGATTTCCAGTTATAGGTGAAGATTTCTTACAGTAGCCATCGAGCATCTAAATGTTATGGTAGAGTAGGCTATGTACAGACAAATGACTTAGCAGAATGTACTCCTTGCAACTGATTTTTAAAAATTAAATACTCCTATATTTATAGCATGAATGGAAAGTGTGTAGGCTTTTCTTTGTTTGAACACTAGTTCAGAGGGTGTTTCTAAATCCCCATTATCCTTTTAAGTGAGGGTTATACTTTTTGTCCATAGATCTGTAACTGCTTTTTTAATGGCTACTTCCGTTATTAGCAAACAAAATAGCCTCTTTAAAGGTGCTGCCAAAGGGCAGTCTGCCTGGTCATGTAGCACTGGGCATTAAAAAAGAAGTAACTCTAAACACTTTCAAAACAGTTACCAGCAGCATTTTCCTTACCTTTACTGTTATCTTTATTTTCCTGTGTGTCTCCACAAAATTTATACACTTAATGGCTACTATCAGAAATCTTCATCTATAACTGGAAATCTCCATTCTTGTCTTTTAATTTATTTTCTGTTTTCTCCTCTTGGGCATGTATTACTGCTGATATTCTGCTATTTTGGTCTTGTCTACTTGGGAAAAATACTGTGCTGTAAGTTACAATGTGAATTTACTGTGTATTAGCTATTCCACCCTGATCCTAACTTTCTACTTGGACACTTTTATGCTTGCAGGCTATATCTGTATTATGCAATTATGTTGCTAGGTACTGTTACACTGAGAGATGTAATATTCGCTTTGTAAATGCTACCTTCCAAACTGGTAGCAGTTTAGCTAGCTGCCTTTAATGTACTGCTATATGTGTATTAATAAGCCCTCAGTGAAGGAGAGTTTATTGCCATAAGCTCAGTGTTATGATTAAGGCAGCTACAGTAGTTTCAGGAGATACAGAGATGCAATATATTTGCTATGGGCAGTTTTGGTGCCAGAATTGAGCAATATCATCATACCCTCAAAGAGCCATTGTAAGAAAAGCTACCTTGATCTTAATCCATACTAACTACCAAGATGTTCATGCAGAGAGTTACAGTTGATTCATGCCCTATCTTACTGTACAGTTGCTTCCCTGGGTATACAAGCTCCCTCTCTCCTTGAGGCTAATTGCATTCTACCAAAAACTTTGGGTTCCAGAAAGTGGTGTGTTTTGAAGACCTAATTTTACTAATTCCTATCTCCTAACTTGTGCACTTCCTTTTGTGCTGTAGTACTGAAGAGCCCCCTATTATATTACATGACTTTTAAGATGTGCATGAAATCCCTTTAGAAATTTGAACAAGGTAGAGGGTTTGCAGTTCAGAGGAAATCTTTGTTACTGAACTTCAAGCTAATTGATAGTGCGCGTTTCCTTTCAAAACTAATAAACTTAAGAAAGCTTAGGAACAATTTGCAACCTAAACTCTTGAAAGGACCGCACATCTATGCTTGTACACTCAGAAGAGGAAAAATCATGAGTGGCCTTAAAAGAAAAAGGAGGAGAAATATTGAAAGAGAATCCATCTTTTCTCCAGGGAAGTATTTTATATTGATACAGTGCATCAACTAAGATATTCAGAATGTCCATTGATTTTTTTTTTTTTCTTTCCCCTGCATGCCCTTTTATTCCTTAAGTTTCGTGTGTTTGTCACATATTGATGTGAAATCATTTGCAGTTAAGGTTTTGCTGCACATCATTGTAGTTATGTGTTTCCCCTATTAAATTTTCTTAGCAGTAACCTTAGATCCAGATTTCGTGTTTTATCTGTTCTGTGTTTTTGGAGTTAGAAATAAGGAATTACAGGAATAAAGTTTTTTTTTCGGTTTTAGCTTTGTGATGTCTTGCAGTCATTACTTTCTGTATATAGAGTAGATAAATTGAGTGAAAATATAATTTTGAACAAATCCATTATTAATACTAGGAATATACTTTTAAAAATGCAATATGTTATACAGAAATTAAACTGATTTTACAAATTCTTCTTAAATAACAAAGTTTGGAGAAGTTATGAGCTAATTCTGACCTGAGATATTATAAAAGCACAGTTTAAACTACTAAGCTTTCCTTATTCATAGTGTTTTCACGGGGCCTGTGCTTCCTCCAGTTCTTTTCACTTTATGGAACAAGCAAACAAATGGATTACAGAGTAAGTTTCTCAGGATTTTGGACATTAGGATAAGTTTTATTTGGTCTTTTTTATCATGCCACATCTCTTAGCCCTGACAGACTAGTATAATTCTGGACTGGTGGAGAGACTCAATTTTTTTGGGGAATTCTCTTTAAAGTAGACAAATTCAGTGAGCCAGAACATCTGCTTTGTTTTCTCTCTCCATTTTTTCTTTTTTTTTTTTCTTGGACGTAGCATAATTTTTTTTTTTCCCTATTGCATATTTAGAACTGCCACTGTTGGTGTCTTGGAGTAAAAACAGAGTTCCAACTTCATGGAGGACAACATTAAAAATGAGTAATGGCTTGAGAACAAAATGTTGGGTAATGAGTTAGGCTAGGTCACTATGGGTTTAGAAAAGTCCCAAGGAACTTAATGGGCTACTGTAGTAGCTGTTAATTGAGGATTCATAAAATTAATTCATGCAATTTCAAGGTCAGCGTTACAGGCTATCCATAACAAGAAATGCTTCCTAGTCTTTGATACGGTCACATTCATAGGGTATCAAATAATAATATCTCATATAGTTAGAGAATTGTTGCTGTTCATCCTTTGGGATTTTTGGCACACAGCTACAATAACTGGTATTGTCTGTAGCAGTGTTTAATATCTCTTCAGCAATAGCAGTATGACTTGACCCAGGAACAGACTGCCAGTAATGTCTTCTAGTAGATCCAAAAACCTTCAGTTCTTACCTTTGAAGAATTTAAGTTACTGGGAGAGTATTTTGAACTAAGGAACACTGAACATTGTGATGTGTGGTGTTCTTGTTTTCCCGTGTATAAGTCACTTGCAGATATTTGTGTACCTCTAAACAGGAATAAAGGAGCAGGTTTTATTAAGCTTGTGTCTATTGTGAATCTCTCTTTTTTTTTCTCCTTTTCTATAACCGCTTTCTTAGGTCAGAACTCCTCAGCAGTGTTGTAATATAACAATACTGTATTTACTTCCATACCATATGCACCTTTTTCTCCCAGATCAGACCTCCACAATCCAGTATCTTAAATGAGAAAGCTGATTTCCACCCCCTGGAATAGAAGCAGGGTAGAATAGAGCAAACGGATTCTGTGCATTATGGCCACCGGGATGGCTGCCACTTCTCCCTGGAGCTGCAAAGAGCAAGTTCAGAGTCCAGTGTTAACCTTCCCACAACTGCTGGTGAGGCAGTAGCTTCTGGCTAAAGTGTCACTGAGCTGGCTGAAGGTGAGTGAGCAGCTCTATACTCTGTGGTATCTTGGTGAGGCTCATGGTGTGGAAACAACAATATTATTTACACAAACTTTTAAAGAAACAGCAGTCTTGCTACTGCTCTTCCAAGGGTCTGGGGCCTAGCTTTGTTGCCGTCTTGCCACATCAGGAAGTCCTTGTTTCCTCATCCAGACAGTGCTGGGATGCCACACTTCCTGGACAGTCAATGTTTCCAGGAGGACTTTCTCTGTCATACAGTTGACCATGACTCTGGAAAAACTCTTTTTTCCCCCCCGCCTACATTCTGCCTTCTGAAAATAAGGCATATATTTTATTCAGAGGTGCATGATGCGCAAGAAGTTATGGTATTTGAAGGTGCTACATTGCAAGATAATGATTTTTTAACAAACGGCCCCAAAGAACTTTTGGACACGTTTAGACTAATTGCCTGCATTTTAGCCTTGCATTCTTGATGTTAAAATGAGGGTCAAAAAGGAAACCCAACAGAGTCTGTCAACACCAAGGAGCAGTTCACAGTGTTGAACCTGGGCCTTCTGTCTATATACCTTAACTCCTGCACTCACATATGTAGTCTTACTGAGAATTCTACATGTGCATCCACTGGAGTTACTCTTATTTTCATCCACTGGGAAATACTGTTGTGTTAGCATGGACAAATTCATTTCCAAAGTAACGGAATCTGTGCAAACAGTTGTCTTGCTATTGTCCCATTATATCCCCTTTGTGTAACCAGGGTGCAAACAAACATCGTTGTCATGCCACCATAACATTTTTTATGGCGGCACAAGTTGCGAGTGACCAGGCATCCCCACCCTTTGTCTTGCGTCAGTTGTCCGAAAATGTTTGCCCAGCCAAACCTAGTCACAGTTTATGGTGCCTCATAGGGGAGGAAGTTTATTTGCTTATTGCATGTCTTGGGAATCCCCTTGCAGAGGAAATGTAGCGTATTTCCTTAAATCCAGTCCTCATTCAACATGGGGTGGGGAGAACCCCTTGTCTTGGATTTGAGTGCTAGCCCAGGGCAGGTGGCTGTTTCGGCTCTCATGCAGGGGAGGCTATGTGGTATGGACAGAGACTCAGGAGACTGCATGGGGCAGGGCCCAGGGGGCAGTGTGAGGGAGGAGTTGCACAGCCTGAGGGAGGGGGTGGTGTTGGGAAAAGGGCAGGGAAGATGGTATAGTGTAAGGTGGGAGCATAGGGAGGATTACACAGCAGCAGAGGAGTTGGTATGGCTCTAGCTCTGGCCCTGACCCAGGCCCAAGGTTACAGCTGCACCCATTGCCTGTCCTGGGTCAGAGATGAAGCAATATACATCTTTTATAATCAAGATGGAATTGGGGAGGGGCCAAGCTCAGGTACTGTGGGTTAAGATACAAGGGAGTCAAGGGGAAAGGGACTTGACAGTGGGGGTCTACTATAGACTGCCACACCAGGATGATGAGCTGGACCTGGAATTCTCTGGGCAGCTCTCAGAGGCTGTACAGTTAGGAGATACAGTTGTCATGGGTGACCTAAACTACCCTGACATGGCTGGGAGGAGCAGTCAGCCAGAACTAATCACTCACGTAGGTTCTTAACATGCATACAGGACCTCCACCTAACACAGGAGGTATACAGTCCCACTAGGGGGAACACCTTGCTGGACTTGGTTAACTGCAGGCTACGAGGGATGACCTGGTGGGGGATCTGCACATACAAGGCAACCTAGGGGATAGTGACCAACTGATTGAATTCGCTGTCCGGCAAAGGGTGAGAAAAGTAACCAGCTGCGCAGAAGTGCTAGATTTCAGAAAGGCTGACATCAGGGTGCTTAGGAGATTAGCCCAGTGGACTAATGGAGCATGGACAAAAAGGGAGTCCAGGAAAGGTGGTCGTTCCTCAAAGAAGCGATCCTTAGGCTGCAGAAGGAGGCAATCCCACTGTGTAGAAAAGGCGAAAAAGGGAAATCTAGGAAAGCCTAAGGGCAAAAAAGGGGGGCATACAGGCTGTGGAAGCAGGGAGTAGCTACCAAGGAGGAGTATACCTCCTTGGCTCACGCTTGCAGGGAATCAGGAAGGCCAAAGCAGCATTACAACTGAGGCTGGTGACAAAAATTAAGGACACCAAAAAGTCCTTTCGGCATATAGGGAGCAAAAAGAAGGCGCAGGGCAGCATAGGACCCCTACAGGATAGACAAGGGCAGTTGGTGACAGATAGGAGGGACAAAGCAGAGCTCTTTGATGAGTTTTTTGCCTCTGTATTCTTGAGCTTGGATTTAGACAAATCTCTTAAATGAACTACTGACAGAAGCAGGAGAAACACCAGCCCACCAACTGTCAACACCGACTTAGTAAAGAGACACTTGGAGGACCTAGATGTGTTTAAATCAGCAAGACCAGATGAGCTCCATCCAAGGGTGCTGAAAGAATTAGCCAGTGTCATAGCAGAGCCACTGGCACAGCTGTTTGAGAGCTCATGGTGCTCAGGTGAGGTCCTAGAGGACTGGAAAAGGGCCAGTGTGGTCCCTATTTTCAAGAAGGGGAGGAAGAAAGATCCGGGTAACTATTGACTGGTTAGTCTCGCCTCCTCTATACTTGGGAAAACCCTTGAAAAAATTATCAAGGATCACAATGGATTTTGTAAGAGTCCAGCAGATAATATAATGCTGAAGGGCAACCAGCACAGGTTCATAGCAGGTAGATCCTGTCTAACTAACCTTGTTTCTTTCTATGACCAGGTCACTAAAAGCTTAGATGCAGGAGTTGAGGTAGATATCATCTACTTGGACTTTAAGTAGGCCTTCGGTATGGTATCCCATCCTATTCTTATAAATAAATTGAATGGCTGTGCCATAGATTATTACACAGTTATGTGGGTGGCAAATTGGCTTAAGGGTCATACCCAGAGCGCGGTGGTGGCCAGGTTGGTATTGACCTCAAAAGATGTGGGCAGTGGGGTCTCCCAGGACTCGGTCCTTGGGCCAGTGCTGTTCAATATCTTCATCAGTGACCTGGATGAGGGTGTAGAAAGAACTCTGTCCAAATTCACAGATGACACCAAACTACAGGGCAAAGCAAATGCACTGATGGGAAGAAACTGAATCCAGGCGGACCTGGACAGGTTAGAGAAGTGGGCAGAGAACAATAGGATGCAGTTCAACAAGGACAAGTGCAAGGTGCTGAACCTAGGGAGAGAGAATCACCAGCACAGCTATAGGTTGGGGGATGACCTCAGCAGCACAGTGGCAGAAAGAGATCTCGGAGTCGTTGTTAACCCTAAGATGAATATTAGTCATCAGTGTGGCGAAGTGATTAGCAGAGCTAACCACACTTTGTCATGCATTAGTAGGTGCATCACGAGTAGGTCCAGGGAGGTGATGCTCCCCCTCTGTGCAGCACTGGTCAGGCCGCACCTAGAGTACTGCATCCAATTCTGGGTGCTGCAGTTCAAGAAGGATGTGGATGACCTTGAGAGGGTCCAGAGGAGGGCCACTCGTATGGCAAGAGGCCTGCAGTGAAGGCCTGATGAGGAAAGGCTAAGGGACTGGATCTTTTCAGCCTCGGTAAGAAAAGGCTGAGAAGGGATCTTTTGGCAGTATACAAACTCACGAGGGGTGGAGGAAGCAGGTAATAGGAGATGCTCTGTTTACCACAGCACCCCTTGCAATAACCAGAAACAGTGGCCACAAACTGATAGAGTAGATTTAGTTTGGTCATCAGAAAGAACTTCTTCACAGCTGGGATTGCCAGAATCTGTATTGGGCTTCCAAGGAAAGTGGTGCTCTCCCCTACCTTGGGGGTCTTCAGGAGAAGACTAGAGAAGCACCTGGCTGGGGTCAAGTGACCCCAGCACTTTTTCTTGCCACTGGCAGGGGGTTGGACTCAATCCTTTAAGGTGCCTTCCAACCCTGACATCTCTGAATCTATGAAAGATTGCATAGCATATGATAAGAACTTCTTCCAGGATTTATCTCCAGGCTGCTGTGTCACCGCCTCATGGAAATGTCCTGCATGCCTGTTACCAAGAGATGTGTATGGGGCTGAGTCAGGAAGTGGCACTCCTGACACTAGGTGGGGCACTCCTGTCTGCATTCAGTTTATTCCCAACGTTGTCCCAGGACTTTCAAACTCTTTCAGCTGCAGGCTTGGTTGACTTCCAGTTCCCCTCATGGAGAAATACAGGATTAAATAGTGCCCAAAGCTGACTGATAGGACTTGAGCAGATAAGGCATTGTATAGCAACTGTGTGAGTGCTTTCCTGATCATCTGGAGAAACTAAAAAACAGTTTATTATTGAATAAAATAGCTAGTCACCCCAATTTTCTCTTTTGCCCAGTTCTATCTGTTATGCACTGTAGTTTTGAGAAAAATTGAGTAAAGTGATAGGGGGTGCCTTGAGTCAAAAAATAGAGAAGTGCTGCTTCGGGTCACACAGACAGCTTTTTGTGCTTTGCCCTTTCTTCATTATTTTAGGTGGGACTTCCTATAATTCTTTTCCCTGCCACCTTCTCTCGTCTTCTCTGTGGTTCTGTATGCCCTTTACTTTTTCCCAAGCAGAGGCTATATATGCATCTCTCTACTATGTCCTCCTCTTCACAAGGAGTCCCCTTTTCTCCTCTCTACCAATTTGTGAGGAACTAATAAGCAAGCAGTTATTTTATTTACCCTTTGCCCGCCATTCTCCAGTTATGTCCAATCACCTGGATAGGTTACAGGGGTGGGTTAACAAAAACAGGATGCATTTCAATACTGACAAGTGCAGGGTGCTGTACTTGGGCAGTAGTAATCAGCAGCACACTTATAAGATGCGAAACTCCCTTCTTGAGAGCATGGAGGCAGAAAGGGATCTTGGAGTCATTATTGACTCCAAGATGAACATGGGCCAACAATGCGAGGTCACAGTTGGCAGGGCTAACCGGACCTTGTCGTGCATCCACAGGTGCATCTCAAGCAGGGCCAAGGAGGTGATCCTCCCCTTCTACGCGACACTGATCAGGCCACAGCTGGAGTAGTGTCCAGTTCTGTGCGCCCCACTTCAGGAGGGATTTGGACAACATTGAGAGGGTCCAGAGGAGGGCCACCCGCATGATCTGGGGACAACAGGGTAGACCCTACAATGAGAGACTGCGGGACCTGAACCTGTTCAGCCTCCACAGGAGAAGGCTGAGGGGGGACCTGGTGATGGTCAATAAACTCACTAGGGGGGACAAAAAGGGTTTGAGAGAAACCTTGTTCCCCCCAGCGCCCCCTGGCATAACAAGGAATAACGGCCACAAGTTGTTGAAGAGTAGGTTTAGATTAGACATGCGTAAGAACTACTTCACAGTTAGGGTGGCTAGGATCTGGAACCAATTTCCAAGGGAAGTTTAAGAAAAGGCTTGATGCCTACCTGGCTGGAGTCATCTGAGCCCAGTCTTTCTCCTGCTCAGGCGGGGGTTCGGACTTGAAGATCTACAAGGTCCCTTCTGACCCCACTTCTATGATTCTTTGTCTTTTTTTCTGCCTGGGACATGAGTCATTCAGGCTATCAACATATTAAACTTTCTGAAAGGATAACCAAAGCCAAGATGTGGGTGTTGTCATGCTAGAAGGTATTAATGGATTCCATCAGCCTTGTGTTTGATCTGTAGACAATTACAGAATTACCAGAAGTGCTAAACAGATGGCAGTTTCCTACAATATTCTACTTCAAAATGTCTTTTCCTGAATCAGTCCGGTTCTGGCCAGTGATGCCTAGAATGTTCCTTGAATTTTTGGAATTGATCAGAAAGGGTGTTCAAAAGTTAGTGTTTCTTGCATAGATATGTATTAGGATGAATGCATAGCCTGTGTGAGCTCAACCAATTAAATATTTATGTAGATGACTACTTCCATAACTACACAAGATCAGTTACAATTTTTAAGAGCTATGCACCCTTATGCTGGAGAAAAACAATTAACTACATTATTATGGGGATTCAGACACACAGGTGGAGGTCCTTGGTTATGAAAAATGTATCTTATTGCTCCACTCTTTTGGAAATATAGCAGTTGGGATGAAAAAAGTTGTCAGGCTGAAAAATAGGTTCATTTTCTCAGCTGGTATGTCTTGTGCAGAATTACTGTTTTTATACATTTGCAGGGTTACATGATGCAAAACAAGAGTCCTGGAAACTTTTTGGCAGGGCCCAGTCTTGGGGTTCTATTTGAGAAAGTCCTGTTGACTGTGATGAAACTGCTTGCAGGAATTGGGGTGCAGGATCAGACCCTCCAAGTCTGTACCACTTTTCTGTATTTATCACCTACTGGGGATTATTAGTGAAGCACAGCAGCAATCAAATGGTATTATGGAGCAAAACAAACATAGTTTCCATCTTGGATTATCCCATACCCTGGCAGAAAAAGTAAAAGGTAAAAAGTAAAAGGTGTGACTTCTGTAAAAATGGAGATAATGTTTAATACCATCCCCTTTTGTAAGGTGTTTGAGATCCTTGGATGAAGGCAGCTGCCTACAGTAACTACTAGAGGTGTACCAACAGATCAGTCCCATATTGGATTGGCACTGATATAAGGAAAACTGACATCGGCTTTTTTTGGCTGATGTGGCTGATAATATCACTGATAAATGCGTGCAGCCACAGCACAGCATGTAGGTGGCCAGGAGCACAACCTGGCAGCATGGAGCCAGGTCCAGCTGGTAAGTCTGTTGTGAGGAAAGGGTGGGATGGCAGATCAAGCCTCCGTGGTGAGGGAGGAAGTGGGGCTGCAGCTGGGGCAGGTGCTGCACAGCCAGGGCAGGCCATGGGATGGAGCCACGAGCAGCCCTTCTGGGGGGTGCAGGGAATGTGTGGTGGCTCCTGCCGCTACGGACAACCCAGGAGGACATAGAGGGTGTGTGCCTCTGGATCTGTGCTCAGGTTGAGGTTGCACACAGGGGTAGGTGGTGACTCTGGAAGGAGGGCTGCAGCAAATTTTGGGGTGGCTGCAGCCCCCTCCCCCACAGCCACCCTCCCAGCACTGCTGCTGCCCAGCCCCCTGCCAGAAAAAGCCTAGCCCACAGTAGCAGCCCACCCTTGCCCTGCACACAGATCTGGGGGTACACACCCCCATGCCCTCCTGGGGTGCGCGTAGTAGTGGGAGCTGCCTCCTGCGCCCTCTAGACAAGCTGCTTATGGCTCTGCCCTGCACGATGCCCCAGTTGTGTAGTGCCTGCCTGTGCCACAGCCTCACTCCCTCCCTCACCACGGGGTTTCGATCTACCCCCTCTCATAGTCCCTTTCCTTCTCCTCCCTTCCTCCACAACAGACTTACCAGTCAGATGCTGCTCTCCAAGCTGCCGGGCTGCATATCACCAATCAGATCAATATCGGCTGATATGGCTCATTAAAAATCAGCCATCGGTATCAGCCCAAAAAATCTCTATTGGTGCACCCCTAGTAACTACATAGAAGAAATTCTGTTCACCACAAAATTACGTAAGTGGCTGACACACAGGGGCATATTTCTTTTTTAAAACCCAGCCACAGCACAGCATGTAGGTGGCCAGGAGCACAACCTGGCGTCATGGAGCCAGGTCCAGCTGGTAAGTCGGCTGTGAGGAAAGGGTGGGGTGGCAGATCGAGCCTCCGTGGTGAGGGAGGAATGTTTCCTGTGGGGTTTTTTTATTTGATGCCAACAATAAGAATATAGGAATATAGCCTATAGTGTAGCAATAAACAAGTGACCTTTATGTTGCAAGAAACATCAAAACATATGCCATTCCTTGAAAGTAATATGTTCTAATGTAGTGTATCCAGTGATTCTGCCACACGTTTCTTCAGTGAAATTAATTTTCTTTAAATCTAATATGTTAAATAGTAGACTAATTTTTTTTTTCCTTTAAGGATCAAAACAGTTTGGCCATTTCTGAGCCAAACTGAAAAAATTTGCTGTCAGTCAGTATACATTCATTTACAAATGTGTTCTGATTAAAAGTATTCTAGGAATTTCTATTGGTGACTTTTGCAGAGGTAAACAAATAGTTCAGGATAACTTTGAGCAAACCGATTTCTGTAACAATAAAAAGCTACTTTTTTCAAACATTTAAGTGCACTCTGGCAGTAAAGCCCATAACAATTCAGTATTAATAGCTGAAATTACATAGCCATCCATCTGTTGCTGCAAAAGGGAGGGTGCTTGTTTCTTCTGAACCTGTATTACTTTATTATTTCAGCACAGCCATATAGCCACCCACATACCTGAAGAATAATCTGCCTTTTAATATTCTGCTATACTTTTTATTGCAGGCTTTCCTTTAGTCTTTTCACAGCAGTCCTTAAAGCCATTCCAGAATTCCTTATAAAAGGGAAAAAGGTAGAAAAAGCTTCAAAATCGGAATGGCTGTAGCTTCAGCATTTGCAGTGTGCTTTAGGATATGGATAGATGTAACAATTGAAACGTTTCCAAATGAAACATTTAATAAAAGAAGCCTTTCACCCTGTGGACATGCATACAGCCCCTGTGCTTTCCCTGGGTGGAATGTTTCAAAATGCTGCAGCCTCCTCTAGCACCAGCTACAGGGATAGGAAATAGAGGAGATAGGGGAGCAGAGAGGTAAGTGGGGGGTGGGGAAAATAGGGGCTCCTAGGCCCTGTTGGCAGGATTCTGGCATTCTAGCTCCAATCCGTTCTCTCTCTCTCCTCTCTTCAGCCAAGTGGAGAGGTAAATTGTGACTGGAGGAGCTTCAGCAATGGCTCTCCGAATCAGTGTGAGTCTGGCAAGGGGGGACACCAGAGAGGTAAGTCTGATTCTGGAAGGGGGCAGAGGTCCTACTTGGAGTGGAACTGGTGGTAGGACAGCTGGCAGGCTATATACTTACTTTCTCTCTCTGCACAGACATAATAAAAAGTGAAATACTCCACAGCACTCCATTCCAAGTGGCCTTTTGAAACTTCTCAGAAGCATTTGAACTGCTTTAGTTTTTATATCTGTCCACATGTTTAGCTACAGTTGCCTGGAACCCAGCATCAAACAGGCTTTTTAACAAAGCCTCCATATTAGGCTTCATGCTTCTGAAGTTTACAAAAGGGTATTTTTGTCAGCAGTTAAGTGAAGCCTGCAGAGCAGCAGGCAACATCATCCTGAAGTCTGATCTCCAGCCAATGGGGGAGGGAGAAGGCTAGGGTAAAGTCTGTTGGAAACTTGGGCTATAGTAAACTTATTTTTCTCCAGGGTGGTGATCTCAGGCATGTTCCACTCCAGGGACCTGCCGTTTAAACCTGGAAGTATTGTAGTTGCCCCCATGTGATGCTGCATGTAGAATAATAAGCTAAAGGCAGACTAGTACACTCTTGCTTTAGTTAGTCTATAAAGTACAGATCTACCCTGGCTTCTGTTTGACTTCAGACTAACATGACTAACTACTGTGAATTCTCACTGTCACACATGTATGCTAATTAGCCCACTCATGAACTGCATGGACACAGCTACACTGCTTCTAGTTTAGGATATGCCGTGTAGAGAATGGTGCACTATGCTTGAGGATGCAGCTCTTAAGCATGGTACATTTATCTTATAGGCAGGACTTTAGTTCTCTCTTCTTTCTCTCCTGAATGTATAGGTTTTTCAGCTCTGTTTAGGTTATTTAAACAGAAGGGCAGCATGCAATTGCTTTAGTTGTAATGAGAACCCTAACAAATTTTCCACATGACTGCAAAACATTCGAACACTTTGCATTGATTGAACAGTAACTGTAAGTCTATATTCTCTATTGGATATAAATTCCATTCACGTTAATGTGAGTTATGTGCACATGTTGCTAGGGAGATTTGTATCTTAGTGCACCTAGATATAGGCACTTGTAAAGATACCAGCTAACTACTTCTATGTAGCAACAGTGTGGCATTTCTTACAGGTACCAGAATGTGTCTGCCTAGTTTGTGTGTCTTACTTTCCAGGTTTGTGTGTGTGTGGGTGGGGGGTGGGGTATAAAGGTAGAATTCAAATACTTTACATATCCATCAGTTCTTACATTTAGATGCAATTAGCTACAAATGGATACTCACGTAGAGTCTTTAAAGATTCTGAAAATTGTTTCCCCAAGTCTCATTTTTCAAAAGCAACTTTAGCTTAGATTTGATTTTAAACTGAACAGGATTTTGGTAAAAATTGGATATCTAAATACTGGAGCGTGCCAAGTGCCTAAGAATAGGACTTACATTCCTAAACTTTTAGTATTTTTTTTTTCAGTTTCTTGTCATGTCCCAAGTAGCAGAGTGTGGGTTAAGAAGCTGACTTAAATACAGGGGGGAGAACAGCCATACTGGGGTGGGAGAAGTAGCAGACTGAGGCTGCTGGGAGATGTTAAGGCAGTTGTTCAGTTGGGGAGCCTGAGGAATTTGGGGAATGGGGCATAATATTTTCTAAGCCCCAGTCTCACGATTGCTGGTTGCCCAGGGCTTCCCAATGCTGAGCCTAATGATCAACTGATCATCAGGATCAGACAAGGGCAGCCCCTGTCTGGGGTACTACTGCCCTGATTTTTGAGGTTGGGCAGGGGGCAGCTGTGGGTCCCAAACCAAGACTTGGGGCTTGCCCCTCCTCTGATCCCAAGACCAGGACTCCCCATGACCCACCTTGTTAGTTCAATATGTCTAGAGAGCTCTGTAAAATTTCTAGAGAGAAATACAGTCAGGAATTGTCATTAGGATAGCCATGGATTTTCCAGATACAGATCAGAGAATAAATACTGTAATAATGTTAGGACCCAGCTATCCCAGCAAGTTCTAGCTATAGATTTATTTGAGTCACTAAGCCAGCAAGAGCTGATGCTATCTGAGATGTAGTTTTGATAAGTAGGGAAGACATTATAGGAGATCTGGTCACAGAAAATAACCTTGAACCAAACAATCCTAAATCAATTCAGGTTAGAGTGAAATAAATGATAAATAAAATAGATCTGTTGAAGACTGGCCTGGCACAAGGGCTGTGGTAATTACATGGGCAGAGCTTTGTTAGGCCTCTACAGTGCCAGGGGTCTATGATTTGATTGCACCTGAAAGGGTGAATCCTCCCTCAGAGTTGTTGGCCTGCGGCCTAGCCCCACCCTGAGGCCCACTACTGTTGATGAGCAAATCTGTATTATAAGCTAAAGGTATCAACAATCATAACAACATAAACTAATCAACAACCATTGAACACAATGTATGTACAGAGAGCAATATTGACCTGTTACCAGTGGTGGCAGTCGGGAGCAGTGGCCTGCTGCCAGGTCCCTGTAAGATGGGATTTCAACTTAATCATTCCGGTCAATCAGTCGCATCACTTTTTGTGGACCAATCACATTCATTATTACCACACAAACTTATTGTCATAACAGGGCATGGAAAATTATGTTAAGGCTTCGACTGCGCATGCCTAAGTTTCCTGAGTAGGTCATAGTGTCATCAAGGTCAGAAGTTTAGATGCTCCAGAGACTTCTAACCTCTAGCATGCGTATGCGTCTATTATGACTAAGCCAGGACTCTCACTGTTTATAACTAAGGTTTTCAATTTCAAAAAACAGATTTTTGATAAATTAGGGAAATGGCAAAGACAGCTGGATAGGGGAGCTTAGGGATTTGAATTTAGAGGTGGCCTGTAGCACAGGCTTGGAATGTCTGTCAACGGTCCAGAAATTATGCAGTCTTGCATCCCAAGGTCAGATGAAAAACTGATAAGGGGAAGCTTAGACTTAACAGGAAAACTATTAAAATCCTGGGACATCATTCTCCCCTTGTACTCAGCCTTGGTGAGGCCACAGCTGGAGTACTGCATCCAGTTTTGGGCTCCACAATTCAAAAAGGATGTGGAAAAGCTTGAGAGAGTCCAGAGAAGACCCACGTGCATGATCAGAAGTCAGGAAAACAGACCTTATGACAACAGGCTGAGAGCGATGGGACTCTTTAGCCTGGAAAAGCGCAGGCTCAGGGGTGATCTGATGGCCACCTATAAGTTTATCAGGGGTGACCACCAGTATCTGAGGAAATGTTTGTTCACCAGAGCACCCCAAGGGATGATGAGGTCGAATGGTTATAAACTACTGCAAGACCATTTCAGGTTGGACATAAGGAAGAATTTCTTTACCATCCGAGCCCCCAAGGTCTGGAATAGCCTGCCACTGGAGGTGGTTCAAGCACCTACATTGAACACCTTCAAGGGTAAATTGGATGCTTATCTTGCTGGGATCCTATGACCCCAGCTGACTTCCTGCCCTTGAAGTTGGGGGCTGGACTTGATGATCTTCCGAGGTCCCTTCCAGCCCTAATGTCTATAAAATCTATGAAATCTATAAAAAGATAGGGACAGACAGCCCTAGGGAGTTGGGGAAAAAAAGACTTGTCTTTAAAGGAAGATATTGTAGAAGTCAAGAAATGTTGAGATAGTCCTGAGTCTAGTTGAATTAGACTTTGCAAAGGTAATTCCAACATATAGGAAAGAAGTAGGGGTATTCTTGTCGTGAGGATGAAGTCAAGATTAAAGGTAATGGCTCCAGTTGGAAATGAATACTTTGGCTCAATTTTCAGTAAAGACAATGATGTGTTGACTATTGGATCAAAAGCAGGAGCAATAACAGGATGAGGTCATGGAATCACCAAATTTGAGGGGGAAGCAGAACACAATATGTTTCAAACAACTACATTTTGGGATGACTAACAAATCTCCATCCCAGAATACAGGAAGGGCAGTTGAAATTGCAGATCTGGGAGCTAGGGATGGTAAGATATGAGCAAACAATAGAAAACATAGTATTTATAGTTGAGAAGGGGTGGGGATGGTCAGGGAATGAGATCAGAACAACTGCAGGGCTAATATTTTGACCTGAGTAATGTGCAACCTCTTAGAACAAATTTTGAAGCAAAAATAAAGACATTAGTTAAAGACAAGGAGTTGAGATTGTAAGAAGTATCTCCTTTTCAAGGAAGATAAAAATGCCTCAAAATGTTATGGTACTGAAAATTCCTCCAGATGATGCTAGGTGGTGCAATTGGCTAGTGAACTGGCTTTTCATGGCAGGAGACTTGTGTAACAGAGAGCAAGGGCTCCTGTTACTTTAATAAGGAAAAGGGAGCTCATCAACCATCAGCTGCCAATGAGTAAGCAGCCGAAGAAGTGTAAAGGCAAGAGCTCTAAAGCTATAGGTGACTACTCGGGAGCAAGTGGATCTGCAATAAGAACTAGGCAGAACCCAGAGGCATGCGCAAAGGGAGATGCAGAGCTGGTAGCAGATGGCAGCAGATGAGAGCAGACTGCCCATTGACCCAAGGAGAGGCATTTGTGCGTGGTCAGGGAGGAATCTGACCAGAAGGGGAGAGGCTCAAGGAGTATAAACCCTGGCTCCTGGGCCAAAGCAGGCAGTGTGGCCTTGCCCCTACAGGAAGAGATGCTTCTAGGTTGCTAGAAAAAAAGCTGCAGATTTGGAGGCTGGGTGGAGCCAGCTGCTTGGGGTGGGGTTTGGCAGCAGTATAGAGACCTAAGATGGGGTTGAAAATTTGAGTTCGGTATTTTGTTTCTTTTTGATTGGAGGCTCAGGTTGTGGCTACAGGGAGGCCAGAGGGGATGCCTGGGAGGCACTCTGCTTTGACCTTTAGAAGGTTCAAAATATTGACAGAGAGGCAGAAAGTATGACAGAAAGGCAATGGCCCTGCCAGGGCCTGGGACCTGATGGGGAGGGTGTAAACTGATACAGAAACAGAAACAGAACCAGAGGGCCTGTTGAAAGAGATTAGAGTGATATCCTTGTGGCATATCCTTATGGCTATGGGGGAGGCCACAATTAGTACCCCTAACATGCATAGGGCTTGTAGAGTCATGGTTAGTACCTATAAGGCAGGCCTGAACAACTGTGTGAGGCAGAGTCCCTGATGCCTGTGATTTGGGCAGAGAAGCCCTGAGGACTGTGGTTAGAGGGAAGGCACCAAAAGGAGCTACCCTGGCCTCTAAAGACAGCCTCCTGAGTTCATTATTGTTGCATCAAGAACATTGGTGACGTGTAGGGGGTGCACATGGGCACCCCCTGGGCTTGGCAGTGCACCCCCTGCAAAAAGTGCCGCCAACTCTGCCAGCAACACCTGCAGGCTTATTTGCACACACAGGCCAATTGTTATTTCATTCTCTGGAAGGGATTTCTCCAGAGCACAAAACTACCACACAGTGCAACACTCGACAGAGCTCCAGTGAATCCTAAGCTGTCCTCGAAATCTTCTAGGTTGGTTTGTTTGGTACATGACCCAAGAGTAAGGCTTGGTTTTGGTACAAAGTCTTGCCAGAATAGTTGTGTTGGCCAGGAAGGGGGTGTGAAAAGATCTGTTCCTCATTGATGCAGCTCTGCCAGCAAAACTCCCTATCTTGATACAGCTCTACCAACGGGTGAGCTTCTGCCACCAGAACTACTGTCGTTCGGAGAGGTAGTGTAGTGAACCAATCAGAAAACCCCTTCTGCTACCATGTGCCATGACACTGGTAGGGTTCTGTGTTTTCTCAGAAAAGCTGTGGCAGCAACAAACCTGAAAAGCAAACAAATCCTAACTGTGCATCTTGCGTTTCACAACACGTCTCCCTGAAGCTGTTCTCCGAGGCAGTGCAAGCTTTTTTCATGCAATGGAGATTACAAGAGTCTGCTCTGAGTAGAGGGAAGGGGTGTTTGTTGGGGGAGTTAGGAAAATAATGGAAGGGAGTCTTCTTGCTAAATAGGATGTAAGCATCTGCTATGTGTCCCAGACCAAGGAACTTCCAAAGAGGAAAAACCCTTCCTGTTCCCCAAGGGATTCAGAATAATGCTCTAGACATGCATCTTAGTTTGTCCAGAACAGTTTATCCTGTGTTCTTTGTAGCAGTGCAGTATGAGCAGTGAACGTCACTGCAGTTTTAGTCTTACAGAGTGGGGGCTCTGAAATCCCTCTGTGACTACACTGGTGCTGGCAGTGGGGGCTGAACTGGAATTGCTGCATATCAAGAGTTAGCTGTGTGTGTTTTCTCCCTCTATTCATAGCTATCATCAGGGAGCTCCTATTCTTCCGAAGGGAAACTCCTTCCCTTGGGCGGCAGCCAAATATTAATTCAAGTCATAGCGCAAAACCTTTAAAAGCTTTTTAAAGAGCAGTTTCTGTCTGCAAAGACCAAAACCAGTACAGGAGCAGAGTAGAAAGGATTATTTTAGTTTTTAAAGGGTTTAACCACCATTGCTTTTACTGTAAACATTATTATTGTCATAAAACACTATTTGCTTCCACAGAGTAGATTTAAAAAGAAAAGGCATATTGGAAATGTGGACATAAATGAGGATAGCACTGTTTTAATTTTCTGTGGAGGGAAGCCCTACAAACAGGGCTGGGAATAAGGGAATCATGACTTCTCCCAGCTTTGACCCTGGTTTTTTCTCTGACTTTGTATCAGTTGCTTAAAGTGCCTTTTTTTTGTTGCCATCCTGTAATTAGAGAATGCTACTTGCTGGTGTTTTGTAGGAAATAGTTAATATTTATAAAGTACTTGGTAAATTCAATGTTTTGTGTAAGTGTTGTTTAATAATATTTTATTTATTATTTATACTTCTGCTAGCGTAGCTCCAAGTTCATCCACGTGCTGAGAGTACAGTTCTCAGTGGCAGTCAGGGAGGGGGGCATCTATATCTTTCACAAATAAAAATGTGCTGTGCTTTTATTTTGCTGCATCTCATAGCTACCAACACACTTTTCACAGAATGCCTCTTCCTTAATCCCAGCCCTGTTTGTGGTCTTGGAAAATATTTTAGTCTTTCTCTTTTTCTGTTGTTTTTCTGTCTTACTGGATGCCTGGATGATAGTTAACTAGGTATTTGGTTCACATCCCTTGCTAACTGCAACTCCAGTTGTGCTTTGGCCTTCCTGATTTCATCCCTGCATGCTCAAGCAATTTTCTTATACTCCTCCCTAGTCGTCTGTCCAGGCTTCCACTTCTTGTGAGCTTCCTTTTTGTGTCTAAGCTCACTGAAGAGTTCTCTGCTAAGCCAAGCTGGTCACCTGCCATATTTGCTGTTCTTCCTGCACATTGGGGTGGTTTCTGCACCCTCAGTAAGTTTTCTTTAAAATACAACCAAGTGTCCGGTAGACTGGCAAGGGGACCAGGGCTATTGGGTTGCAACTCCTGAGAGACCCTAGCTGCCCCCCCACTGGCTGTGAGTGACTTCTGCCCCTGCTCCTTAGGGCTAAGGCCTGGGCCCTGCTGCCCTGGTGTGGACCTTTTCCCAAGTGCCACTGATTGTCCTCAACAGTAGCAATGGGCAGTGGTGTATTCGGTGGCACAGACTGTCTGAGGGACTTCCATTCTAGTGTCCCCTCTGTTGGTGCCGAAGGATTGTACTCTGTTCACCTACTCCTAATTCTACTGCTGACTCTTTCAGTCTTTTATTACTGCCGTGAAGAGGATGCACAGAAGTCCTCTTGTGAAAGAAAGAATTCTGTCATCTTATCATTGTTTAAGAGAACACAATGATACATTCTGGTGCTATTTGTTATAACTAAAAAAAATAAAAGTCCAAGGACTTAGATCAGGGGTAGGCAGTTATTTTGGCTGGAGGGCCACTTAGCGGGTTTTGGTGAGCTGTTGGGGGCCACAAGGGTAGCCCTGCCCTTTGACAGGTGCCCTGCCCCCCTTGCCACCATCTTGGGACCAGACATCCTGCCCCCTAATCTCTGACCCTTGCTACTGGAAGTGCCTCCCTTTGCCCCTCCTTTTGGGAGGGGGGGTTACCATCTTGATACTGGGAAAAAAATGGATCATATACTAAAAAAAATCAAACATCTGCTATAATTTATATTAATTTTATTTAACATAATATTTTTGTCCTGATTAATGTGAGTTTCATAGTGTATCTAGAGGCAATTGCATAATAGCTCAAAATCTAGTCTTACTCTTGTGTAGTGTGTGTTGGGAGGTGTGGGTAGGGGTGGAGGGGTGTGAGTGCGGGGTATGTGGGTGGGTGTGTGGGAAGGTATGGGTGTGGGTATAACGCAGGGGTAGGAGTATGGGGGGGCTGTGGGAGGGTGTGGGTGAACTTGGGGGTATGATGGGGGATGGGAAGCTGTGTGGGGGAGGAGAGTGAGGGAGGGGGGGTCCTTGGAGTCTCTGGAGTGTGTAAGTCATTGGATCTGCATGTGGCTTTACGAAGCAGGGCCAGCTTCACCTGGCCTGAAAGTGCTCCCACGTAAGTCCCTGGCCACACATGGTGGCAGGGTGCAGGGCCAGCTCCACCAGCCCATAGTCCGCAGCTTGCTTCCAAGTCCCCACCTGCAGGTGGCTGCAACGTGTGGGGACAGCCCCACCCAGTGCCATAAGACACAGCTCCTGTCCTAGTTCCTATCTGCACATGTTGGCAGCAGCTGGGGCCACCCCCATCTGGCCCCATAGCATGTGGCTCCCATGCTCCCACCCCCATCCCTGGCTGCACGTGGTAGCAGCGTATAGGGCCAGCCCCACGCAGTTCCGTAGCACATGGCTCCCTGTGCTCCCACCTCCTTTCCTCCAGTGGGAGTCCCTGGCTCCACCCTGATGGGGTTTATAGTTGAATTTCCACTCTTGCAAGCAGGGAGGCTGGGAACAGGCATGGGGTGACCTGGCACAAGCTCTGCCAGGCGCAGGCTTCTTGTCTTCAGTGACCCCTGGCTCGGGGGTGGAGTGGGTAAGGCCAGGCTGGGATGGAGGGGTGGTTAGCAACCAAAGCCCCACCCCCTCCAGGGATGCACTGGCTTGCAGAGAGGCAGCCCAAGGCCAGGGCTTACGGAGGGGCCCTGCAGGCGAGATGGAATTCCCTGGCAGGCTGCATCCGGCTTGCAGCCTGTATTTTTCCTGCCCCAGCCTAGATGTTTCTGAGCATTTTAGTTGGGGACTTTCAAAACAAATCATTGCTAGTAAGTAGCTGTGTAACCTGATACAGTAGCAATTAAAAATGAGGGGGAAAAAAGAGCAGGTTGTTAATGGTGAATCAGTGACAAAAAGGGCTCCAATCTAGCACCTTTTGCAGACGCTGGAAAGATTCTCAAAGCTTCAGCGGTTCACTAGATCAGTTTGTCAGTGAGAAAATTCTCTTTTTAAAGTAAAATGGCTAAATAAAATTTTAAAGAGGAGGAGGTTTAGGCATGATGAGGGAGTCAAGGTAAGCCAACTTGGGTGTTATTTCTGGTTAGTCGCTCAAGTTAAAACCCGTAGGGAAACTGGGGTGTAATGAAAATTTCTCATCCAAGTTAAAACCCCAAACGTCTCATCTTTGCTGCCATTTTAACATGAGTCTGTTAGCTTGGGCTAGGCTTTTTTTTAAAGGTAGATTTACTCAAAGTTTTGCAATCTATTTAATTAGTTAGTACAAGTAGTGGAGGTGATCCACAAGACTCCAAGCTTTACTTAGACAGTATTCAAATTCTTGGCATGCTGCTTTTCTCTGCCAATCAAGGTTTAATCCTTTAAAAATAGGCCCTTATCAATAGAGCAACCCTGCTCTACACATTCAACTCCAATTTACAGTTCAGCTGAGGCAGCAGATAGTTTGAAAGTCAAAGGCAGCTCCTTAGCTTCACAGCCATGGTTATCTCCTAGAATCGGGAATGTGAAATTGGCTCCTTCAGTGGGGCAATCTTCTGTCAATTATTTGGACAAAAAGGTTTTTATGCAGGGATGGTTGTTGAGAATGTAAAAGTAGAAACAGGGAAGGAGCAAAAAAATAAATAGGAAATAAGTTCAGATAAACCAATGGAAAATAAAAGTTCATTGCATATGAGAATGCAACTGTGATCAGCTAAGGAAAATATATTCTAATTGGAAATGTGCAAAGTGTCTATAGAAAATAAAAAGGTTATGACTGTGTCAAATAAGTGATGCGTTACACTGTATTTGCACGGAAAAACCACATTAGGTACCCATTATAAAAGATACTGTATTAGTTTTTAGTAAGGGAGAGAGTGTAAAAGAGGAATCTTGGCAGGGCTTCCTGAATGACATAGAGGAAATCAATTTGAACCCATTTCTCAGGCTTCTCAACCCATTTTTACATAATGAAATGAGTACTCTATACACAAGTAAGGTTTTATTGATTTGCATTGGTGTAGTGCCCATGTCAGAAATGTCCAGGACGTGTGTGGGTCCTGACCAGTTTTACTACTTGTGTGTAAATTCTGTGTTGTGGTTGTACTAGAATACTCCGGATGGTATGTGCTTATGGAAATTATTTCAAATTTTAGTTTCTTGTTTTATAATGCTCCCTTGAAATGTGCTATGATTACTCAGAAAGGCACTGACTGATCTGACTGCTAGAATTGTGTTTCATACTCAGACTGGACAGTTTTCCAGAATACAAAACTCTTTCTCTTCTGTAGGTGAAAAAGTACTGTATGAAAACAGAAGGGAAATGACAGGACTCCTGACTTGCTCTCTTTCCCATCTGCTTCTGAAGGCTCAGAGGCCTTGACCTTCACCATTCCTCCTTCTTTACCTTACCACTTCACTGGAAACAAACTCACTTTTTTGGCTTTTGAATCTTCAAAATGACACCATCTGTCACCCTGTCTTCTCAGAGGGCAGAAGCAGCCTGACTCTCTTAAGGATTCAGCTTCTTTTTAAAGGAAAGTGAATAATGATTGCTATCATCCGGGGAGAACCACAATGTGACATTTGCAGAATGGTAATTAAGAGGAATCGTGATAGATATTGGGATGGAAGGAAAGAAGCCATGCTGTTTCAAGCTGGCATTTCAGAAGTCTTCTTGTTCTGTAGGCTGCAAAGAAAGGGGAGATAGCAGCATTTTGTACTGAGAGTCTCTTCATTAATTCTGAGACAGAGCCAGGCTTTTGTTGGTAACATGTAAGATATATGTTTCTGTAAATTCTTCTCCACACATGATTTGGGGTTTTGTTTGGTTCTAGCTGCAGGGCTGCATGGAGGAAGGGAAGCTGTCATTTGGAGTGGCTAACCAAAAATAAAACCCAAGTTGGCTTACCTTGACTCCCCCATCATGCCTAAACCTCCTCCTCTTTAAAATTTTATTTAGCAGAGGGCGGATGGGAAAGTTGCTTTTTGTCCCTGGTTTTGATTAAAATTGGTGAGCTACAAGGTCTCTGATATGTTATTCCATAATGCTTTGTAATATCTACATTTATGTTTTACGAGCTGCTTGCCAGCTTGTGCTTTTCCCTGTTCACCTCTTGGTCCTTCTGCCTTTCCTCTGGCATCTGCTCCCTGTATCCACTTTGTTCCTTGTGCCCCAGGCTTAGACATCTTTAGGAGATCAGAGAATATGTCCTCTCTGGTCAGTTTCTTTCTTCTGATCAAAGCTGGTTTTTGGTTTGTTCCTGAAACAACCAATTGGAGTGCTCCAAGAGCGTTCGGGACAGGAGGTGGAGGTGGTGGTGGTGGTGGCAGCGCAGCAGAGCAGGGATGTGAGACCAGCGGCTCTGCTCCCTGGAGGAGGTGGCAATGGAGTGAGGGGGTGAGGCCCGGCTCCCTGGAGGTGGTGGCGCAGGGTGCTGGCTGAGGGGGATGGAGGGGTAAGCTTTGCCTCTTCTCCTGCTCCTGGGAGGTGGTGGCAATGTGGGGTGGTGGTGCTCCATCCCTGTTCCCCGCCCCCCCCCAATCAATCCTGATGGGCAGTTGGCTAGTATCTTTATAAAATATGAAGAGGTTCAGGCTTCCCCTGGGCTGTTCAGTAGCTTTCCAGCACGCCCATACAAGGGCACTTTGAGGGATGGAGGGAGAAACTATCAAGTTCCCTGGATACTAAGTGTAGTGACACTGTAGTAAATATTACTAAGCCATGTAGGCAGTGGTGATGAATTGCTCATGAGTGTGCCAAAGGAACAAAAGTCACGTGCCTGAGGGGACTTGAGGTTGTATGCTGCCTATCTCTTTACATAATAATGCTACCAGTGCTCATTACAGAATTATGTGGGAAGGTGTCCTACTGTGACAAGAGAAGACAGCCCTTCCTAGAAAGGTGTGGTAAAAGCTTAAGGAATACCCAAGTAACACTTCTACCAAGTTTGTGCCAGAAGATAGAAAGGAAATCTGGACCAAGATCATCTGGAATTTCTTTAAGCAGAGAGAAGTATGGCTTCTGTCAGTTTGATCTGCAGGCCAGTTCAAACCCTGGTCCCATGACCCAGCAATCAGTAGTCTTTTCCTCTGTATCTGTTCCTAAATCTAAGCACAACAGGCCAGTGATTTTGTTTTGGAGTCGAATTGTTGTGACTGGGCAAACCTGCACTTTTAAATATTTTTTTGCATTCACTTTCAGTTTTATTCATGAAAATAATATAGTGTGAATGCTTGCAAGGATGGTTTTACATTTTCCACATATTTTATTTGAATATTCTCATAAAAGTCTAGGTGTGTTTCTTTTTTCCCATTTGCACTGAATTGATTTAATGTTACTAGAAATTCTGTCTGCTACTGTGCCAAAAATATGCACTTGGGAACGTTTTGGGGTTGCTTATGGCATCCTTTTTCTTACTTCTTGCCTGTATCTGCCAGTGCATATTAAAATAAAGCAGCTTCAGAAAGCAAATCCTTTGCTCTTTCTTTGTGCATCTGCCATTTTGAGTGAGGGAGGAGGGAAAAGGTCTGAGGCTCCATTAAAAATGGGGGACAGGGGAAAAGAAAACATTGCAGTAATATTTCTTCCTGAGCTCCTTCTGTCTTTAGTGCATTCTGCTTATGGGTTTTGAAGAGCTCAGGGCTCTCTGCGGGATCTGCATCTTTCAGTCTCTCTCCTGAATGAGCTTATTGTCTCTTTGCTCTTCTGGGATTCCTTCCTCTGAGTTTCATAGAGTTTGAGTTTATGGCCAGAAGGTCTGGACTCCTGTGTAGCATAGATGATTAAATTTCTCAGCACAAAAGCTGCGTATAGACCATGCTGGCAGATGGATACTTATCCTCCCACAAAGATGCTAGAATAGGCGAGGATCACTCTGTGCAAGTGTGTTCTCCAGTGTATTTGATAGCAAATGGAATGTGTTCTCTTCTATGATACTCCTAGATTGGGAGTTGGAGTGAATTTTTGGATGTTGGTAGTTCTAGGCAGGAGATGCACTGAACAGTGATTATACACTTTGGAAGGAAGAAAATGTGACATGTAGTCCAATGCACATGAACACCATAGAGAAAAGCTGTATGTTTCTGCAAGACATAACTGTGGAGTATGATAATTGTTCAGACAGCTCTGAAACATGCTGCAACTTGGGACCTTGTGGAGAAAAGATGGATTTGGTTTAAGATTACAGGATATCCTCTGTGACAAATGATCTATCTCTTGCTCCTGTCATTTTACATTCTTTTCTTGATTTATACATTCTTAAAGATTTATGTAGGACCAGGGGACTGAAAGGGATGCCCTCAATCACTGAATCCATTCATCTGTGATTGAGGGCAACCACATAATAGATCAGGGCTGACCAATGGTGTCCTACAGACCACTAGCATCCATCCCCCAAGGAGTTAACCTGCAGGTTCCAGTCTCCTGGTCCGGGTGCCACTCCCTCTTCAGCTGCTGTCACTGGACTTCCAAGCTCCCTTCCCTCCTCCAGCTTCTGCTGTCTGCCCCCACCTCTAAGGGTGGGTCCGTGGGGTGCTGTGTGGGGACACCAGTATGACACAGCAAGGTGGGAGAGGATGCCAGCTCATGGCACAATGTGGCCTGAAGCTTGAGTGGCATGTGACCCAGGGGAGCATGTGCAGTGTATGGCAGAGGCTTGGGGCCCCTGGCCACTCAGAAATTGAAGAGCCCTATATCAGATGTTCAGTCCCAGAGGGTCCACAGTGACCCTCCCCCTAGCAGCCTGCCCCTCCTGCCATCTCTGCCTCTGCTACCCACCCTGCCGCTTACCCTCTGGCTCAGGCAAAGCCCCGGCCATGGAGCAAGCATTAGCTCTGGCCCCAGTCCAGCCTGGTAGCAGCACTAGTGGCAGTTCCAGCCCGAGCTCCAGAGCCTGGCTGGAGCTGGAGCAAATGTGCTCCATGCCTTGGACTAGAGTAGAGTGGAGCCCTGCCAGAGCAAGGATAAGCGGTGAGGGCTGGGGAGGGAGAGGGCAGATGTGCAGCAGTGGCAGTGGAGTGGGGCAGACAACAGATGCAGCTCCAGCTCCAACCCAGGGTCCAGCCCCGAGCTAGAGCTGTAGCAACTGCCTGTCCCCCTGCTGCCTCACCCTTGAATCTAAGATGAGGTGCTTTTCCTCCCATGTTAAAGGGGGAAAGTATTTTGGTCTTGGATTCAAGTAAATGCGGTATTACTTCTTTCATTCAACCAGAAAACAAATTGTTTCAGTTGAACCTAAGCCCATTTCTCCCTCCTCGTCCCCCCCCCCACTCCCTCCGATGTTCTCCCTCACCCAATTTGGTCCCAAATGGAAAAAAAATCCCATTACTGTGTTTACTTGAATATAAGACAGGGTTCCTCCTCCCACTCCCCATCAGCATGGGGGAAGAAAGCCCCTCCTCTTGCATTTTTATATGAAATGGAAGGAGGAGCAGGTGGCTACTGCAGTGCTGACTCTGGCCCTGAGCCTGGGCTGGGGCCAGAGTCAGACCCACAGCAGCCTCTACCCCCTGTTTACTCCCTGCTTCCCCTCCCTCACATTCTGCCCAGCCTGCCCACTCCCTTTGCCTCCCCTTTATTGTCACACAGAGCTCAGCTCCAGCTCAGGCTGGCATCTCTCTTGGGCAGGAGCACATGAAAACTCTTTCCCCTGCCTGGCCAGTGAGCAGTGCTGGCACTGCTGCATGGGCAGACAAGGGCTCAGCTTCCATGTGCTGTGTTATAGAAAGAACCAGGCTAAGCAGTATCTGACAGTAAGGGGACAGGGAGGAAGGTTGCAGGCAGGAAAGAGGCAGAGACTTGTGGGAAGCTGGGGGTGGGAGGTGCAGGTGGCAAGGGGGGCAGGAAGCCTGCAATGGGAAGAAGTGGGTGGGGCAGAGGGCAAGGAAGCCACCTGACCTCCCCGCCCCCCAACCACTGCTTTCTCTGTTATAGCAGTGGGAGGGTTTCAAGGCAACCCTGCATTACTTAGATTCTGTACCTGGAAAATGATAACAACATTTACAATTTTTCCATATATAGAATCTATTTGGGGAGATCATCTTATATTCAGGGAAGCCTTTTATTTGAGTACATATGGTAATTACCAAGTATTTAATGACAGTTTATGGCACTTATAGAAGTAGATGCAGCCATAAATATATAGAATGTTGCAGAATTTATTTTGTACCATTAAAATGGTGATATGAGCTAATATTTGAATTATCTAAAGATATGTGAGAAAATGTAATATCTAATACTAATGATGAAATTGTAAGCAGGTATTCCTAAAGGAGGATTGCCATTGCATTGTTATTTATCACAGCAATAATTTATATTAAAACATCTTTGGACTCAGAAGCTGCTTATTATCACATGACAAGTATATGCAACTGTTAACCCCATGCTCGCCTTTGTCCTCAAACTGTTATGTTCACTTGCCACATTTGGCCTTGCTTCAGATTGTAATAAGCTCTTAATGATTTTTTTCCTATGCTTGTACAATGCCTAACATAATGTGGCCCTAATTCTGATTGGTGCCTTTTTAAGCTCTACAATGTAATAAGAGGTTTTCTTCACATGGCATCAGAAGGTGGCTTATAAAATGACGCCAATCTGCAGTATGTCTTTAGGAATATAGAGGCAGCTCTATAGTTATTTTGGAAGACAAACCTGATGATTGAACATGGAAATTGGTATGCTTTACACCTGATGCTGTATTGTATTTCTTTGTTGGTGGTAGGTGTTTACAATTTCCCAGTTTTCTATTTGGACATGGCTTTTGGGAACTTTGGAATGGACCCCTGTTACTTTGTGATGATGTTCTCCTAGAAGTTTGACATCTAGCTGTTCAGGGTCTACTTAAACTTTAAGAGCCATCTATGGAAAACACGTGTTGTGTTTCCCTCCAGAAGCAGAATTTGCCTCTGTGGTTTCCTCTTCTCTAGATGTCTGTAAATGAGTAACAACCCCAAAGAGGACAGTTGATTAAATGTCTCTCTGTGCTTTGTTATAGTTATTTCACTCTCGGGCTCTGTAAAGCATAAAAAAGAATGTTCATAACTTCCCAAGCGACTTGCCTTGATGCCCATCTGTTAGACTATAAAAGAATGAAATAGACTCAAGGCCTTTGTGTCTCCCTTCTTGTATATTCCTATATGCTGGCAGATGTACACTAGAACATGATGACCTCAAACAATTTCAAGAAGACTGTGGTTTAGAGTTTTACAGATATGATGCAGTTCAAATATTTGATTTAATTTGATATATGGATTATAAAGCTATCTAACACATGAGGCACCAAGATGATAAAGGATCAGAGTTTATAATGCTTACTCTAGTTCAGTGATTCTCAACCTTTTTGGACATGAGGCACCTACCCATCTATAACTTTTGTCAACTGAGTAGCACTAATTAAGAAAAACTAATTCATATATTACAGTGCTTACCTCCTCGCAGAGGGGCTGGGCATTGTGGGTGGGGGATTGTCCAGGCAGGGACCAGCCTGAGGCTATGCTTATCTGCTTAGTTTATTTGCTTATCTCCTTGCACCTTGGGGCACCCATCAAAAGGGCCCTGGCACACTCCTTGAGAAACAGTGCTTTAGTTAGTAGCACCTTCAACCTGTGAGTAGTCTCACTGAATTAGAGTAAGGTGCTATTTAATCCAGGGCTGTCCATCTTCTAGGTAAGTGGGGCCTTGGGCCTGCAGGGTCACACTGCATGACCCCATCCCCCTGCTGCACTGCAGCCCCCAGCACCCCACACTGGATCATATATCTCCCAGTATACTGTGTGTGCCCTCCTCCACCCTGTCCCAGTGTACTGAATATCCCAGTGTCGTTCCTGCTTCATTGGGTCCCCCGCATTACTCTGTGCAGGTGGGTGCCTAGGCTGCAGGCTTTGCCAGCACTGCAAATTGTGCCATGCTGCACTGCTCCACCCCTGGGGTGAGGAAGAGGAAGGAGGGACAGACAGCCTAGAGATACCACGTGCAGAAGCAGCTGGAACACCTGGGAAATAAATAAAATAATTTGCTAGTCTTATAGTTCATATCTGACAATACCACCTATGTCCTGACAGGGTTAGTGAGAGCACTCACACAAGAGAATTTAAGTACTGGAGCAACAGGATACTCTGAAATGAGAGTCAGTCAAGACTGAAATGTGTTCATTAAGCTTCTTGCTGCAGCTAGCATACAGCTTACCAGTAGATTTGACAGCAGTCAATACTGTGTAGTTTACTTTCTTAAGTACTAAAATCTAGCAGACTTCTAGATGAAAATCAGGGAAAACTCCCTGGCATAACTTGCTTAGTTATAGGTTTATTTTTGCTGATTGCTGCCTAATAGTTTCAAGAACATTTTTACAGTTAGTAAAATGTGTAAAATGTAGTAAAAAAAGAACGTTTTTAATAGTAAGTGCTAATTCGGGGACTCAATGCCTCTGTACATGTAAAAGGGGATTGGGGCATTTTAATTCTGTTCAACTTTTTCATATGTATCTGGGACTGGCAATGAATGACTTCAAGTTATCATCAACCAATGACCCTTTATGGTATGAAATAGATTGGTGATCTGAGTTAAATACATAGCAAACAGAAAGCTTCAAACCATCTGAAAAAACAAAACACCTGTCTGAAAAAATCTTGAATCTAGTCCCTTATAAATTAAGAAAACTAGCATCTTAATTTGGACTCCACTCTGTTCTCAGGTCAATGGCAAAGCATCTGTTGGTTCAGAGAGAGCATACTTAGGCCCTAGATTTTATTTGCTTATAGAATGTCCACATGACACTTATATTTATTTTGTATCTTGTAGTGTTTCTAGATAATTTGACACCTTGCTAAGAAATTTAGCTACAGTAAGGCATACCTGATTTTCCCTGGAAGTGTTTTTCCCCTGCTAGCCTTGGGAAAGGGTATGTATTCACCTTCTAATCCAAACCAGGAATAAGACTGTTGGAAGGACACAAATAGATGCTGATGCAATAAAACACTTCTGAAGCATGACAAAACTAGGGGGGAAAAAGTGTCTTAGCAAACATCTTAAACAGGGAAAAATACATGACTGGTCTCATGGGGAGACCTAGGAAGTCAGAAAGGGGGGTATGGGAGATGCCACTGGTGCCACAAGGAAAGCTGTAGCTCCCTCCCCCTCCATGGGCAGATTGAGTCAGGTAACAGCTGCTGGGGACTTTTTGGAGTCTTCGAAACAGGTAAGAATCTCTCCTTCCCCCACCACTCAGCATCATTTCCCTTCCCCTCCCATTCCCCTCTCACCCTCTTCAGTAAGGGCTGCTTTTGGGTGCAAGGAGTGGGGATGTGCCCACTGCTGCACTTTTCCCAACTGACGGGAACCCCAAGGATGCTCCTGCACTGCTTCAACTGATACCTTTGGTAAATAGTAGGGGTGTGTGAAGCAAGCCCTATTTGATTTGGATTCGGATTCAGCTTGAATCAGGGGCAGTGGTTTGATTTGTTGATTCAGATCACTGTCCCTGATTCAATTCAGCTGAATCCGAATCTGAAGAATTGCTTGAGGGAGGGGGGAATTGCTCATTGACATCCCCTGCCCCTCCCAGCACTCCACACAGCTGGTCTCTGTAGCTGGAGCCCCCAGGCCAGTGAGAAAAACATAGTGGAGAGGGAGGAACCACATACTCAATGCAGCTATTCCCTAGAACCCTTGGCTGGAGTGGGGCAGGAGTGATCCTGGGACTTCCCTCACCCTAAGATCAGCTAGGGACAGCAACAGCTGCTTTGTCCCTTGATATATCTCGCTCCAGCCCAGAGCTCCAGCTGTGGTTTGGACACCGCTGGAGACGCAGGCAAAATGGAGTTGCTGCCATTGTACCTCCTCCCTGGATCTGCCCTTGATTTGTGTGTTAAAGTAAATTTTCTTTAAATTTGTTGAGGTGGATCTGATGCTACTGAATTCATTATTCTGGGATGAAGCTAACTGAGCTATAATTTCATTTCTGAATGTTCTTTCACGTTTAGTGCAGATACATGAGACCGTTCATGATGGTCAGACACATAAGTAAACTCTAAACATACTCTAAGCAACTCAGTGAGTATGCCCCCCTTAGGAAAAAAGGCCTTGTCTTACCATGTGTTAGCTAACATCTGGTAACTAATATGAGGTGGCCCTTCTACATTGTTCAATTCACTCTAAAGCCTGTGAACACTACAACTGCCTTACCTTCAAGGATTTTACCTTGTGCTAGTTACTTTATGTTAATGAACATATGGCAAGATGACACCTTTTTTCCTAGTGAAGATCAGTCCTATATGTAAATTTCATAGATTTCATAGACATTAGGGCTGGAAGGGATCTCGGGAGATCATCGAGTCCAGCCCCCTGCCCAAAGGGCAGGAAGTCAGCTGGGGTCATAGGATCCCAGCAAGATAAGCATCCAATTTGCTCTTGAAGGTGTTCAATGTAGGTGCTTGAACCACCTCCGCTGGCAGACTGTTCCAGACCTTGGGGGCTCGGACAGTAAAGAAATTCTTCCTTATGTCCAGCCTGAAACGGTCTTGCAGGAGTTTGTGACTGTTTGACCTCGTCATCCCTTGGGGCGCTCTGGTGAACAGACGTTCACCCAGATCCTGGTGGTCACCCCTGATAAACTTATAGGTGGCCATCAGATCACCCCTGAGCCTACACTTTTCCAGGCTAAAGAGTCCCATGTCTCTCAGCCTATCATCGTAAGATCTGTTTTCCTGACCTCTGATCATGTGCGTGGCTCTCCTCTGGACTCTCTCAAGCTTCTCCACATCCTTTTTGAATTGTGGAGCCCAAAACTGGATGCAGTACTCCAGCTGCGGCCTCACCAAGGCCGAGTACAAGGGGACAATGACGTCCCGGGATTTGCTCGAGAAGCATCTATGGATGCACGCCAGCATTTTGGTCGCTTTACTAGTTGAAGCATCGCATTGGAGGCTCATGTTCATCTTGTGGTCAATGATGACCCCCAAGTCTTTTTCTTCTGTAGTGCTAACCAACGTAGCACTGCCGAGCCTATAAGGATGCTGCAGGTTTTTCCTCCCAAGGTGGAGAACCTTGCATTTTTTGGTGTTAAACACCATCAGGTTCTCATCTGCCCATTTGCTGAGCTTGTCCAGGTCAGCCTGGATCACCCGCCTATCTTCTGGCGTGGATGCTTTGCCCCAAAGTTTGGTGTCATTGGCGAACTTGGCGAGTCCACTCCTGACTCCAATGTCCACATCGTTAATGAAGATGTTGAACAGTATGGGTCCCAGGACAGAGCCTTGAGGGACCCCACTGGTCACAGGGGACCACGATGAGTGACTGCCATCAATCACAACCCTCTGGGTCCGACCACGAAGCCAATTTCCCAGCCAGCGGATCGTGGTGGAGCCAAGGCCACAACTGGGCAGTTTGGCCAAGAGGTGATCATGGGATACCAGATCAAAAGCTTTTTTGAAGTCAAGATATATGACATCAATCTCTTCTCCCTTGTCCAGGTGATAGGTCACCTGGTCACAGAAGGAAATGAGATTGGTCAAACAAGACCTACCCGCAACAAACCCGTGCTGGCTATCCCGTAGAATGTTAGCCTGGGCCAGTCCCTCAAGGATGGCCTCCTTAATAAACTTTTCTAAGATCTTCCCCAGGATAGAAGTCAGGCTAATGGGCCTGTAGTTAGCCGGATCCACTCTCCTCCCTTTCTTGAAGATCGGCACCACATTGGCCTTCTTCCAGTCTTCGGGCACTACACCAGAGCGCCAGGAGTTTTCAAAGATCCGTGCCAGGGGCTGGGCTATGACGCTCGCCAGCTCCTTGAGTACCCTGGGGTGCAGATTATCAGGGCCAGCTGACTTGAAGGTATCCAGCTTCTCAAGGTGTTCCTTCACGAGGTCAGCATTGATGGAGGGTAGGGGATCCCCCTCACCCAGATTTCCCTGTCCCATAGCAGGCATGGGCATCTTGTGTGACTGATGAAAGACTGACGCAAAGTACCTATTTAATAGGTTGTCTTTTTCCTGGGTGTCAGTTGTCAGTTGCCCCATCTGGTTTAGCAGGGGTCCAACATTGCCCTTGCTTTTCCTCCGGCTCCCCACATATCTGAAAAAGGACTTTTTGTTGTCCTTGATGCCTGAAGCTAGTTGGAGTTCAGTTGCAGCCTTGGCTTTCCTGGTTTGGTCCCTGCAGGACCGGACCAGCGCGGAGTAATCCTCCTTGGAGGTGAATCCCACCCTCCATCCTTTGTAGGCTTTCCTTTTTAGCCACAGTAGGTCTGCTAGGTCTCTGGAGAGCCAGGGGGGCTGCTGTGCCTTCTTGCTGCCTTTCCTCCGTGTTGGAATAGATTTAGCTTGTGCACTGAGGATCGCTTCCTTGAGAAGCAGCCACTCTTCTTGAACTCCCATCTCCCTGGGGTCATGGTCCCTGAGGGCCTGACTGACTAGCCTCTTGAGCTTATCAAAGTCGGCTTTTCTGAAGTCAAGGACTTCTGTGTTGCTGACTGACTTGCCAGCTTTACGGCGGATGGTGAAGGTGATCAGCTCGTGGTCGCTGACACCCAACTTCCCATCAATCACTAGGTCGCCGATTAGGTCGTCCCCCGTAGCCAGTACCAGGTCAAGCAGCGCTTTGCCTCTCGTTGGCCCATAGACTTCTTGAGTCAGGTAGAGGTCATCCACGCACGAGAGAAAGCTTTGCGCCTGCTCAGATTTAGCTGAGTGATCTTCCCACGAGATGTCCGGGTAATTGAAGTCACCCATGACTTTGTGTAAATTTGTGTAAACTTGTCACTTTGTCCTTGAAAGAGGTGAATGATATATCCAGTTAGTCTTTGCATAGGAGTCCCTGGCTTATTTTTTAAGTTTGGCAATGAGTAAAGAGATCATTTATGTGTATTTTGGTTTGAATAGTTCCTCTAGACATGAACAGGGTAAAACTAGATAGGGACCACTTCAGGCATAACAAAAACATTTAATCTGGGAAATGCCTACCTTGAAACCACATTTCCATCCTGATTTGTGACGGGCTGGCTGGCAGTGACTTAGCCCAGGGGTTTTGAAAGGGCAAAAGATAATTGGAGGACTTGGGATTCCCTTTCCTCACCAATCTGGTAATGATTTGGCCCAGGGGTTTTGAAGGGGTAACAGATGATTGGAGGACTTGGGATTCCCTTTCCTCACCAATCAGGCCCTAGGGACTCCATGTCCCCTGATTGGCCCCTTGGGTCACCTGGATGGGGATAAAAGGGGCAGCGCAGCTGACTCAGGAGATACCAGCGAGGGACAAGAAGGAAGGAGCTTCACACAGCTGGCAAAAGCTGAGCCAGCGGGGCAGGAGCAGTGCCCCAGAAGAGCCTGAAGGAGCAGGACCTGCAGGCAGCAGTGGGACCCTCAGCAGTGTGGCGTGTGGCCAGCCAGAGAGGCTCCCCACTGAGCTCCAGCTCCTACGAGAGGCTGCAGCCAGCAGGAGAGGCTCCCCTGCTCCAGCAAGGATCTGAGCAGCGACCTGAGAGGTTCCCAGCTCTGCTTCCAGCTTTTCCAATCAGAGGCCATGCAGCATGACATGAGGCTGGGGCTCCGGGAAGGTCAAGACCCTTAGCAGGCTGGAACAGTATCACCAGTGGTAGCTGTGTAGCAGTGTTCCTGTCTCCCATGTGGGAGCTCTGAGTTCAAGTCCCAGCTGAGGTGAGTGAGCTAACAAGAAGCAAATCTTGCAGTGAGAAGGGGCCATTGTGTTTTCCCCCGTTTCTCCCCCTCCAGGTACCTATATTTCCTTGTCATTTGACATTTTAGTATTTTGTACCTTTTTATATTTCACCAACTCGTATTGTTTGTTCTGCTGTTTGTGTTTTATATTTTGTTAACCCTGTCTTTTGTCAGTGATTGTAAGTGTCTAACCTTTGTTGAATCCTGCCCCCTTGGGGCATTGTAGTGTCCACTATACACTCTGATTTATGCCTGTTATGTTCCCAGTATTGTTCCTTCATTAAAAGGTATATGGTTAAGTCCCTATTGGTTGTCTGGCTCTGCTCTATAGGGGAGGAGAGTCCCTATACCTCCCACAGCACTTGTGCACCTGCTTTGATCCCTTTGATTGGAGAGGGGTACCTCTTGGAGTACCGCCCGGGTTACAATCTTAATGAATAATGGAAATTAGAGAAGAAAAATGTCTGCTGCAATATATATAGTAGTCAGCTCACTTCTTAATGCAGGGGGTTTCACTGTAGTTCAGTTTTAAAATTTCAACTAGAAAAAAAAATGCACCAAGCAGTGAAGGTCTAGCAGTTTTCCATGAAAACTTTTCCACTGTCAAATAGATCTTGCTGCCAGAAAGGCTTTTCTGACTGTCAGCCTGTTTTTCCCTTGTTTATTTTCATTTGATCATTCCTAATTATACCCAGTTTCCACACAAAATTGATCTTACCTAGAGAACTTCTAATCTTAACAAAATAAATATTATCTTTGAATCTCAATTATTCAGTTAAACATGCAAAAACATGCAGTAAGTATATGCAGATTCTTAGAATATTCTGGGTTTTTTTTCTTGCTTAATTATATTTTGAGAGAGAGAGAAAGTGTGTCAATACCTTCTATTCAAGGTCTACAACTCTGCTTCCTGGAAGCTCCCATGAATACTCATTGTCACTAGGTGGTGATGTTTTGCTAAGGAAAACTTCAACAAAATGTTTAAAAAAATAAATCTGCAAATAATGAAAAGAGGGCATCTGCTGTAGGTGCACAAATTTTTTTTTCTTTGTGTGGTTTTTTTTGAAGTACTGCAGCTTTTCCCATAATGTTTCATGAGGAAATATATCAAGCTTACAGAAGGAAAATCCAAATTGCCTGTATTGAAAAATTTAAAATGGATGGATTTCATTTGGACCTGATGAATTTCTTTCTCCTGTGCCAGTGTTTTAATTTTGGAATGCCTGTGTATCTACATCCACCAATGTCAAATAGGTTTAACATTATTGTGTGTGCACACCTAGCTGAATCTGGTGACTTTGATGTTTGGCAAGGCAAAGCTAATATTTAAAAAATGTGCTCAAAGCCACAGCAGTGCGAGAGAACACTGAATCTGATGTAAGGTGACCTGCAAAAGATTCTTTCTTAAATTTTATGTTTATGCTCTACTTTTCTTTGATTAAACAAACAGGATCTGAAAACATTTAAAATTCTGCTGTTTTTAAATATTAGGATTATATATAAACTCAAGTTTGCTGGAGGGCTTTGAGAATCTGAATATGTTTAGTATGCTTTTGCTTCTTAAATGATCATGTTGGGGATCTGAATTTTTAACAAAATATAATTTCTCTTAGTTGTTCTCTTAATATCCTAATGCCTTGGAAGTTAAGCAGATATTAACAAAAGTGAAATAAAAACTTCTGTTTTGTATCACAATTCCATTACTCCTCCAGTTGTCTCCCTAGTCTCCCATGTAGAAAAAGTTAGAATTTCTAAAAAGCAGGGTTTGTTTATGTATGGTGTCTTAGTCACTTTTTTTTTTTTAGTTATATAAGTCATTTGCCTTTACTGTCAGATCAGCTACTAACAGTTTTCTGTATGGAGCTTCTGCAGGACCCAGGAAAACCCAGTGACTAAGGTGACTTTTGTCTGATTTCATCCATTTCTTTTCTATGATCATCACTACAACAAACACAAATACTGTCACCCAGGTTCCTAACAATCTTAGACTTGCAGGGGCACTGCAAAGATTTTTTTTTCATATAGCATGCTGATGAAACTGCCTTTGTGAAAGCATGTGAGGAAGTTCTAGATCTGACTTCTTGATATTTTTTTCTTGCTAGGGCTAAAGAATTTAAATGCACAAAGATCAAGTTCTGGAACACAAGGGGTGCTGACAGGTGTTCATACCTCCGCTCTAACTTGTAGCGCTTTACATAATTCCCCATGAGTTAGAGTGCTCCCCGACCTTACAGACCAGGGATGGGCAAAATACAGCCTGTGGGCTGGATCTAGCCCACCAAGCACTTCTCTCCAGCCTGTGCAGCCTCTTCAAAACCCAGGTAATGGCAGCTGCCTCTCTCAAAGCCTTCAACAGCAGCCAGCAGCACCAGCCACTGGCTGCAGCACCTCAGGCTGTTTGTTTGGGTTCTGGTTGTGAGGCAGTCAACCCTGACTTCTGCCTGACCCAGCTGGCCTTGCCCTGCCCCTGGCTCAGGCCATGTTTGCAGCTTGAGATGGGCAGCGGGGCTAGGCCAGAACCTGTGGCGCCGGTGAGGGGAAAGGGTGTCTGGGCCAGCTTCTGCTTCCTGCATGGGACTAGAAAGGGCCCTGCCCTGCAGGTAAGTCCAGGAAAGTGGCTGCTGGACAGGCTTTCTCCGTGTCGTGCTGCTCAGTCTGTGCGGGGTCAGGCTAAGCAGGCACTGGGGAGGGGAAGCAGCAGCTGGGCTGCAGCTCTGGCTCAGTCAACACCAGAGAGGAGAGGTGGCAGTGGAGTTGTGTGCTGCTTGGGACAGGACGGGATGAGCCCAGCTGGAGTGGTAGGGGCTCAGCTGCACTTTTCCCCTACCTGTTCCAGTCAGTGCTGAGCAGCATGCAGCTCTGCCACTTGACAGGTGCCCTGCCCCCTGGTTGCCATCTTGTTACCAGAAGTCCCACCCCCTAACTTCTAACCTTTGCCACCAGAAGTCCCTCTCCTTGCCCCCAGAAGTACTTCTTTCAGCAAGGGTTTTTGTCATCTTAGAACCAGAAAAATACCAAATTAAATTCTGAAAATTGAATATCTACAACATTCATTAATTTGATTTCAGAAAATATTTTTGTCCTGATTTACATGTGTTTGTATAGTGTACACAGAGGTGAATGCACAGTAGCTTAAAATGAAGTCTTACGCTGGTATATTGTGGAGGGTGGGTATCGGTTTGTGGGGTGTGTGGGTATGTGGGTGGAGGGAGCATGTGGGGTGTGGGTGGGTATGGTGAGTGGGTGGCTGGGGTTTGCGTATGGCAGTGCGAGGGGACATGTGGGTGCATGTGTACGGTGGGTGCATGTACATGTGGGACTCACCCAATGAACACACACACTCTGCCCCATGCCTGCAGACACGCACACACCCTGCCCCTGTGCCTCCAGATATACACACATGCTCTGCTCTGTGCCTGCAGACACACACACACACGTGCATGCACACACTCCTCATGCACCCTCCACCCCACCACCAGCACAGTCTTATGCTCCGTGGTCCGGGGATGCAGCTGGGAGCCACAGTCACATGGTGTCTGAGTGGGGACGGGAGGGGGGGCCAGGAAGCAGGGAATTTCATTGATTTCATAGATTTCATAGACATTAGGGCTGGAAGGGCCCTCGGGAGATCATCGAGTCCAGCCCCCTGCCCAAAGGGCAGGAAGTCAGCTGGGGTCATAGGATCCCAGCAAGATAAGCATCCAATTTACTCTTGAAGGTGTTCAATGTAGGTGCTTGAACCACCTCTGCTGGCAGACCGTTCCAGACCTTGGGGGCTCGGACAGTAAAGAAATTCTTCCTTATGTCCAGCCTGAAACGGTCTTGCAGGAGTTTGTGACCGTTCGACCTAGTCATCCCTTGGGGCACTCTGGTGAACAAACGTTCCCCCAGATCCTGGTGGTCACCCCTGATAAACTTATAGGTGGCCATCAGATCACCCCTGAGCCTACGCTTTTCCAGGCTAAAGAGCCCCATGTCTCTCAGCCTATCATCGTAAGATCTGTTTTCCTGACCTCTGATCATGCGTGTGGCTCTTCTCTGGACTCTCTCAAGCTTCTCCACATCCTTTTTGAATTGTGGAGCCCAAAACTGGATGCAGTACTCCAGCTGGGGGTGGTGGTGGTGGTGGTGAATTGGCTGGGGGTGGGCAGGGATGAGTTGTTCAAGCCTGCAAGCCTGCTAAGGGCTTCCTTTGGGTCCTACTGCCCCTGTCTCCTGTCAGCTCTGACAGAGAGGCAGGGGCAAATAAATATTAATTTACTAAATTTTTTAGGCACTCTGTGGGCCAGGTAGTATGGCCTGGTGGGCTGGATCTGGCTTGTGGGCCATATTTTGCCTGCCTGTGCTATAGCCCCATCCTCCCCCTCCCCTAACCAGTGCTGTCAGCAGGAAGAGTGGTGGAGGGGGAAGCCAGAAGCAGTGAGTCAGCAGCTGAGGTTTGCCCAACCTGAGCTGGAGGGGCAGAGGTTGGGGGGAGGGGTCATGAGGTCTACCTGTCCCCCCTCCACCTGAGTTTGGATAAACCCCTTGCTGGGTTACCCCTCTGCCCTTCTCTCTCCCTTATTGCTAACAGTCCCAAGGGTTGGGGTGGGCTGGGCTGCATCAGGCCAGCACCAGTCATGTGATAAATTAGCCCTAGGGCAGCATTTCTCAACTTGCGGGTTCCGACCCAAAAGTGGGTCACAAGAATATATGAATTGGTCTTGAACAAACTTTAAAAATGGGTCAACAACCTTTAAAAGAGAAAAACATGGGAAACCATGGCCTTTCCCTTCCAGGCTGGCAGAGTTCCTGCTTGTGGGGGGGCTGCTTGGGGCCCCCCCCATAACCTCCATCCACCCGTTGCCCCACACTCTGGGGGACTGAGGGCAGTGGGTTGGGAGTGAGGAGCACTAAGTCAGGACTGGCCATTGATGTTTACAAATGTGTCCTAGTACAAAAAACTTTGAGAACCACTGCCCTGGGAAACACAAGTTCCCTAAGGCACTCTAAAGTACAGTGCCTCATCTTATAGATCATTTGAGGAGGGTCAACTTTTTGCACAACTGACCACTTTAAATGCACTCTGCAGCCATGCATGTGTGTGTCCCAGTAGACCTGTAGAGCGTTTTCAGGGGACCAGTCATGCTAAAAATGTAACTTGTGTCTGTTTCCAAGATGGCAGGCTCCAGAGATGAGCACAATCTTGCTGAGTGAATACCAGCTGATTTAAAATTCAGCTCACTTCATGTGCTGGGGGGATTGAGTGTGTCAGCCATAGTATTTCCATTGTTTCCACCCAGGTGGATAGACTGTGACTAAGAATTCATCCTTCAGAGTGAATCTTTGTTAGACTTATTGTATTAAAAAAAAATCAGGAAAGAGTTTCTCAGAGCACAAACACCCAGGTGCTACAGTGGAGTATATAAATATGCTTTCATCAGCCAGTATTGTAAAAGGTAGGTCATTTTTCAAAATAAAGGCTTGTCCTTCTGAGAGAGACAGACAATAAGCTAGAATGCATAGCAAAAGACAGAGCACCTGTCAGACTAGTCTGTACTAAAAAGCTTTTGCTGGTCTGGTAATGTCTGTTAAGGTGTGACATTTGTATTTAAATAAAACTTTTATGCTAGCAGAAGCCCTAAGGTAGAGGCAGTTATATCAGCAAAGAAATTATTTTGCCACAATAGTTTATTTAATTCAGGAAACCAGTTTAAACTATACTGGCAGGACGCTTGCTGTTGTAAGATGCATCTCCACTACCAGGGTTTGCCAACCTAGCTAACCTTTCCCAGTGTGGATTGAGTCATACGGAACACTTTTTAGTATGCTTTCTGATGCTGCAAAAGGGAGATCGGCAGTTGTGTAGCTTCTTTTTAACTTTTGTTTACCCATGCTGATACTTTGGTTACTGTAAAAGTTAAACACTCTCTCATTGTACTGAGGCAGGACACTGATGTTCTTTATAGGATCTGTACAGAAGTGGAGATTATCAGTCAAAAATAAGGCACATTTTATTCAGGTTTAAATGATCTATACCAGGAAACATATTCCATACTATATAAAATAATATTTCCTGCATGTGGGCTGCTCTGAAGTTCCTAATATTTCCTCAGGGGGCTTTCTTATATGTACTTCCACCTTTGGTTCACGCTGTGTTAAACCACACTTCAGGAAGGGACCAAGCTTTCTTGATCAGAAAATACCAGGCCCCTGGTAACGGTTAGTCTTACAAGAAACAGGAAACCATAAGGGAAGCAACAACTAGCCAAGAGGTTGACTGCCGACAGATGTACTATGAAACCCTTTCTTGGTTGAAGTCCTGTTTAGGTTTGACCCCCAAAACCAAAAGGGCAGATTTACCTAACAGTTCTACTGTAATAAACCTGTTGTATTCTATTAATTCATAGCTTGCCCATTGTATCCACTTGTCTTTCCTACTCACTTATCCAATCTGTGATCTGACCCAAATTGTAATCTTCAGCAACTACCTAGATATACTTAGGGTGATGTCTTTTATTGGACCAACTGCACAGCTAGGATAGAGTTAGACAACCTTCGGAGTGTAAGACACGATGTCTTGAAAGTCTTGCATTCAGAAGTTTGTCTAACTCTATCCAAAATACGCAGTTGGTCTAATAGAAGATATCACCCTAAAAAATCCCTGTCTTTCATGATTTCTGGAACATCACAGCTACAAAATCACTCTTACGTTAGCTAAGTATTATAATTTTGAACCAAAAGCTGCCACTGACCAAAGCAAACCACTTCCTTTTACAGTGGTCACCTGCAGAGATTAGTTTATTCTACAGTTTTTCAAGCTTCTCATATTTTTTAGCTCATTGTGGGCAAGCACTAAATGAGCAACTGTCTTGTGAATAGTTTCATGCGATTGCTATACTGCAAGTGCACGGGTAGGGAATCTGAAGATGTTTTGCTAGTGATGATCAGGCTGTCGTGTTTAGCATGTAACTTCATTTCCATTTAAAGACTCCTTAGAGATATTAAATGATCCATTAAAAACATCAAGCTATGGCAAGAAAGATTGCCTATAGCTAAGGAAAAGGACTGGAAATCAGAAAACTGGGCTTTCTGATGTCCTTAAGCACATCACTTAAGATCTGGGTTTTAAAGTAGAATGTACATAATCTTGGAAGCAAAAATAAACAGGTAATTGGGTTTTATTCTGCATGTGCAGCTGGTGCACATGCATGTCAAATGATTATGTGAACAAGTGACTGGATCCAGCTATTTGCAAATGCAGTAACCTGATTTGTGCCTAGTAATTTAATACGCAGTTGCATGTATTTGGTTAAAAATCTCTTTTCACTCCCCATTTTGTCCATTCCTCTACAGGGGAGTAAAATTAGCTGTCTCAAGAGGGATACAAAGGCTAAATTAATATTTGTAGGTATGGCTGATATTCTTAGAAAATGCAGTTTTATTGTTAGAAGTGATCTGTATTAGACAATGATAACTCCTGCTCAATAAATCAATCACTTGTTGGATAGAAAAGGAACCCTATTAAAAGCCTTTCTTGACAATGATGTTAAGGCTATATCGGTTTTGAGTGATAAATCCACATACACTGAGCTATAGTCCGCACATTTCCTGTTCAGTGGAGACGAACTGAACAGAGACTGTAAGCTGCCTACCTTTTGGGTTTATTTTGCCAAGTGAGCGTATGGAATTAGAAAGAAGTACATTAACTCAGACATCTCTGTAAGTAAACAAGTTAAATCTATAGCCTGGTTCCATAAATACTTGATAATTTTGGATAACCTTTTAAATGTCTTCATTTATAAAGGATGCTCTGTTATATTTCCATATAAAGACATTTTAGCTGTTCTTTCCTTTTTTAAACAGGCTATGGTTGATAGAATAGTATTTACATAGGAATTATCTTGCTGCCATAAGTGAGTGAATTCTGTAATATCTTTATAATTTTACAGCTTTTTAATATTGCCACTGTAACCCTGCAGATGCCAGATCTATACCAATAGCAAGGCAGGGTAAAACAATTCATATGATTATGGTAATTCTACAGGACTCATTTTGTTTATCCTAGATAAAATAGCTTATTTTTATATATTTAATTGCTTTTCTTTTTGTATTAATTATGGACAAATAAAATGAAATCTTGAGGTTTATGGTATCTAACTTCAAGAAGAAAAGCAGAGCTGTTCAGTACCTACTCAGAATTAGGTTAAATAGTACCCATGTTGATCTATGTTTTATCACCAAGTCATAAGAATTTTGAAGGCTGTTAGGTGCTTTGGAAGTATTTTTTGTGATGAAACAGCCCTCAAAATTAAACTGACTGCATATATTTCCTCAATCTCAGGATAACCCTATTTCAAAGTGTAAAAGAACTTTGGCAACCCAGTTAACCACAGATTTTGAGATAGATACCAGAAATGATGCATAGTTGTGGCATCCCACCAAATATCTGCTGATGATTTTGTTTCTGTAGGCTGTACTAGGTACAGTTCGTGAATATGACTCATTGTGAGTTTCTTTTTCTGCTCTCAAATGAAATGAGGGGAATTATCATAATAGCTATAATTGTAATATTAATATTATCATGCTGTAATTTACGCCATCACATTCTTATTATCCCTAAAGTAATATCATATTATAATATGGCAATTATCATAATAGGCCTTAGTTTTACATTGGTGCTTTAGAAACCTGTCTGATTGGTGGTTGCATTTCCTGAAAACTCTCTGTAGCTCTCATCTTAGAAAGGGGACCATGGGAACTAATCCTGATGTCAGGAGAAATCATTGCTGAACCCAGTGGGATCCCACATGGGCCTGAGTTGTCCTTTCCAGGAACGGGGACCTAAATCTACAGAACAGGTTCACTTCATCATGAAATGGCAGTGGGAGCTAAACAGCTTAACATCTACTGATGGGTTCTGAACTGACATAGAGGAAGACTACAATAGCAGCGATAGCGTTGAGCAGCCTCCAAGCTCATTCAGGACTTGGTCTTTATATAGTACTAGCTAATTGCCTGGTAAGAATGAGGGATTTCAGGGAGTATTTACACGGCCCCCCTTTGCCTCCCGCTCACCCTTCGGGGCCGGCTATGTAAAGACTCCCTCCGCCACTGCTGCCGCCTCCTCCATCCTCTGGCACAGGGTGTCCAACCCCCCGTCTGCCTGCACCTCCCTTCCTCTCCCCTCCCCGCTCCTTTCCCTTCCTCCCTGCTGCCTCCCCCTCCTTGCTGGGGGTTGTTGGGGTTGGACAGCAGGGAGGCGCTGCCACCATGACCCCTCTCCCCTCCCTGATTCTCTGCTTTCCTTCTTTCCTTCCTTGCTGCCTAGCCCAAACAACAGCTGCTACCATGACCCCTCCCCATGCCTGCATGGGCCTGCGCAGCCTTCCTCCTCCTCTGCCGCCTCCCCCACCCTACCTGCTGTTGTTGAGGCCACCTTCCCGCTCCTTTCCCTTCCTCTCTCCCTCCCTCCCTGCTGCCTGGCCCCAACAACAGCCACCACCGTGACCCCCCTTCACCTCCTCCTGCCCTACTCCCCTCCCTCCCTCCCTGCCTGCTGCCTCCCCCTCTCTGCCAGCTGTTCCGGGAGGTATTGGGGATGGGTGGCGGGGGGACCCCATGACCCCACCTTCACCCTCCGGCAGGGAGGTGTGGGCAAGTAGCAGGGCACATTTGTTGCTGCCACAAACTTCCCCGGCAGTGGCTCAAACTTGGGCCTGCGCAGCCTGGGCCCATGCAACCAATAGCTGCTTGCCCTCTCGGCGGCACATGTGCAGTTGGCCAAAAGCATTATGGACAAACAGACAGACAGACTAAGCCCTTTATTATATGAGAAGAAGGCACAACTGGATGGTACCTTGTAGACTAGGTCAATCAGAGACATGGGAATTTTTGTAGGCTATAGCTAACTACCTCTCTTTGTATGGCATGGTAAAACTATTTAATTTTAGTTTTGAGGAAGAATCCCTTGTTTTTTTGCAACTGAATTGAGACTACTAAATCATCTCATGCAGTGGCTGTTATCAGATGATGATGTCTTTTTTTATTGCTAATATGGTCCAGATTTGAACTGGTGAATTAGAGGTCAAAGGATTTGTAGAACAAGGTCTGTTTTTGATCCCCCTGAGTCATTCCCTCTGTAGATTTTTGCTTCTAATATCAATTATGTTTCCGTTTCCCCCAGGTAAGCTTATTGTAGTTATTGGTGGAAAGTTTTTAAACATTAGGGCCATCTGTGTATACAGTAAGGCCATTTGTAAAAGAGATTAAGCTCATCCAGCTGTAATGAGGTAATGTTTTATAAGTATATTATAAATCAATAAAAACATTTTATGAGTGAAAGGGTTAGATACTGGGGAGATCAGGAACTATATCACAATGATTTTAAATTTTTTTTGGGGGGGGGAATGCTGATAGCTTGTTTTCTTTCTGTTTTTTCCTCCAAAATATAGGCTTCATTCTTCTAAATTCTATATTGGCCAACAACCTTGAAGATGATGAAAGGTTGAGAAGCTAACTCCAGATATTCTGAGCTAGCCTTCATGACTCTATGCATTAAAGAGAAAAAGGAGAAAAATTCAATAAAATGAGGACAGTAAAGACAGCTTTTGTGATCAGGTCTCAAGGTACACTGGGAGTTCATATCTCAGAAACAAATTGTGTGTATATATGTGTGTGTGTATGCTGAATTAAAGGCTGAAGAATTGCTATGTATTTAAAGAGGCAACAGTTCTATTGAATAAATCCCACCACACTAAACATTATAATGTCCAAACATTTCCAGAGTACTGTCCCCAAATTATTGATCCCAGTACAGTTGGAGGTCTTAGATGGAGAGTGAATACTAACTGGTGTTTTGAATTTTATAATGTGCCTCGAAAAGCAATTTCATTGCATTGCCATGTACAGTAATGTAAGTTAAAGACTCCTATGACATTATCTTTATTATCATGACGTTGCATTTATTTTTCTGAAGTGTTTTCCCCCCTCAGTGAATTACTCCAGAGTAGATATTTTGCCAATGAAAACAGTTTTATTCAATGGTATCCAAAATATTGAGTTTGTAATGGAAAGGATTGTTGCAAGATTAGATCAGCCTCAAAATACAATAAATCAGAGATTAAATTAATACTGACTGTACACTGTCTTATTGAAAGCCTTAACTATTTGGGGATACTGATGAGTATTCCACAATACTGCATCTCTTCTGGAATGACTCCCTATGTGAACCCTCTGTTTTGGAATAAAAGCAACTTTATTCTGGAGTAATTTATTTACTCCCAGTATAAAATCACATCAGGTGCTGCTTCAAAAGAATAACTATTTCATTTCATAGACTTTCATAGACATCAGGCTGGAAGGGACCTTGGGAGATCATCGAGTCCAGCCCCCTGCCCAAAGGGCAGGAAGTCAACTGGGGTTATAGGATCCCAACAAGATAAGCATCCAATTTACTCTTGAAGGTGTTCAATGTAGGTGCTTGAACCACCTCTGCTGGCAGACCGTTCCAGACCTTGGGGGCTCGGACAGTAAAGAAATTCTTCCTTATGTCCAGCCTGAAACGGTCTTGCAGGAGTTTATGACCGTTCGACCTAGTCATCCCTTGGGGCACTCTGGTGAACAAACGTTCCCCCAGATCCTGGTGGTCACCCCTGATAAACTTATAGGTGGCCATCAGATCACCCCTGAGCCTACACTTTTCCAGGCTAAAGAGCCCCATGTCTCTCAGCCTGTCATCGTAAGATCTGTTTTCCTGACCTCTGATCATGCGCGTGGCTCTCCTCTGGACTCTCTCAAGCTTCTCCACATCCTTTTTGAATTGTGGAGCCCAAAACTGGATGCAGTACTCCAGCTGCGGCCTCACCAAGGCCAAGTACAAGGGGAGAATGACGTCCCGGGATTTGCTTGAGAAGCATCTATGGATGCAAGCCAGTGTTTTGGTCGCGTTACTAGCCACAGCATCGCATTGGAGGCTCATGTTCATGTTGTGGTCAATGATGACCCCCAAGTCTCTTTCTTCAGTATTTTGTAATGCTATTGTAGTAGACTGGAATTGTATGCATTTGTACCTCACTGATGGTTTCTATCTACTGAAAACCCTTGCATTTCAGCCATCTAGGGGTTTTAAATATAAATTTTATTAAAAGAAGGCAAAAACCTTCAATGAGAGAGAAATATTTTATTAAAACATGCGATTCAAAAGTTATAGTAAAAACTCCAAATTACTGAAAAGCAAGAATTTCACTAGTGAAAACTGTGTGGGATATGAACATACACAAATCTGATCATCTTGCAATGGGAATTCACAGACTCTCTTAGGCCTCCACTTTCTTCTTCATCTTTCTTCTGTGTTTTATTCTTTCTTTTTCTTTCCTCCTTTTCTCAGTCCCCCGCAGGATGGAGTCTCCCACAACAAACACCTTTCGTTTTGTCTTGGGGAGAGCGGGGGCAGTAGCTGTGGTTGAGCCTGGGTTGCCTGCGGGAGCTGGCAACTGAGCAAGCTCTGCTGGGGCAGCAAGAGGTGCGAACCTGTTGCTAAGCTCCAGTGAGGGAGGGGTCTTGGTGCGGCAGGCCTTAGGGCCCTTGACCCCCTTGGTCCATGCCCCTGACTGGGCAGAGTGGGAGGTCCCAGAGTCCTCCTTAGTCCTGGAGGGAGATGGTGCTCTGCCCTGCTGCTGCCGGGGGAGAAGGGCCTGGCAGTAGGAGTCTATCTCCTGCTCACAGTCCCTGATGGCACGCAGTCTCTGGACTGTGGCCTGGAGCTCCTCCAGCTGGCGCACCAGAGACCCCAGTAGGGAGCAGACCCCGCAAGGGGAGGTGGCCATGCTCCCGGGCCCCAGAGCCTGAAAAAGGGACAGGCAGCCCCCGCAGCCAAGAGCCGGGGGCTCCGTCTGCGTGGAGCCCGAAACCGTGGGCTCCGTCTGGGTGGCCGTCTCTGAGGTGCCCAGTGGGGGGGCCACAGAGCCCGAGGGGACCCTTGGGGTGCGGCACGTGCCCATCCGTGTCGTGCCTCTGATAGGCTGGCTACGGCTGGGACTGACTACTCTGGGGGGTTCGCAGGCAGGGTCTCGTGCCCTCCCATGCCCTCTCCTGCGCGAACTCTGCGCTAACTCAAGCGCCTGTTTATGCAGCCTGTTCATGCTGCTCCGGTCGCGTGGCTCCCTGGGGGGCCGGGCTAAGTAGGTGCCTGGGCGGGGGCTCGACCCGGCCCGGCTCCATGCAGCCACCTCCTCCCAAGGAGCGAGGAGTTAACCCCTTCCCACCACGAGCCCGCTTACCTCCGGCTGTGCTGGGGGTCGGCAGGGGGCTCTGCGGCTGCTGAGGGGGTGTCTGGGGGGCTTCGGGGGAGTGGGGGCGCAGCGGGCTTCACCCGCGCATCTCTCACCGCTCCAGAGCCTCAATATGGTTAATTCCTCATGCACAGAAGAAGTGCAGCATTTTTTTAATTTTGTGCTTCAGTTTAGTCTGAGAACTGATAGAGCCTGTTACCTGGATATATTTCAATGTGTAGTTCTCTCTGAAAAGAATGAACATTTAGACCAAGGTTGTATTATATGTTTGACATAAAATAACTAACTTCCATCAAAGTGAACTATACCTTTGTTTTATGAGTGACAAATTGAAAGCAGTAGTTCTAACTTTTTAAATAATTTTCATAAGTGAATCTCAACAAATTGATTTATGTTATTAAATTGCTGCATCTTTGGAGTTTGCCCCACTTTCTGTTTGCTGCTGACATGTCACTACCAGTTTCACTGCTGCACACTCTGGTGGTGATTTCTACATCTGTATAGTGCTTTGGCTTTGTGAGTTTGCTGCATTAATTTAAATATCAGCTATGGTGAAAGTCTGGAAAACATGGTTTGAGTGTGTCCATGCCAGTTTTGTGCCAATTCTCAACTATGTATCATAGCTATGTGGGGAGGGCAGCTTTTGGTTTGTTTCTATTATCTGTCCATTTCTCTTCTTGCCAGTTATTGTTGGTGTATTGCCCTGGCTTTGTGTATTTTATTGTAACTACAGCCTAAATTATGTTGAGTATGAGTCTAAAACAGAAGAGGGCACAGATAGCTGCTGTGCTTGACAAAAAGCCAAATCAAAAGATCTGTTCCTTTGCAAATATGTACCCAATGCCTTAGGGTGTTTTTTTGCAGTTGGTAGCAGGGGAGTGGGAGTCAAATGAGAAAGCAAGCAAACATGAATACGGAAATTAAAGTGGGTAGTGCAGGCAGAACAAAATGGCTCCTGATGTGTATCATCTATGTTCTTGCTGTAACTGTATTGTTGTCAGATTTATTCTACTTGCTCAATTTATAACCCTCCTTCCTACCCCCCAGAGAAGGCTTTGCAAACAACTTTAACTTGGGTCCTGATCAAAATGGGAGGCTGTCCCAGAGATCAGTAAACTGTGGAGAAAAGGAGGAAAGAAAAAGAAAGAATAAAACACAGAAGAAAGATGAAGAAGAAAGTGGAGGCCTAAGAGATTCTGTGAATTCCCATTGCAAGATGATCAGATTTGTGTATGTTCATATCCCACACAGTTTTCGCTAGTGAAATTCTTGCTTTTCAGTAATTTGGAGTTTTTACTATCACTTTTGAATCGCATGTTTTAATAAAATATTTCTCTCTCATTGAAGGTTTTTGCCTTCTTTTAATAAAATTTATATTTAAAACCCCTAGATGACTGAAATGCAAGGGTTTTCAGTAGATAGAAACCATCAGGAAGGTACAAATGCATACAATTCCAGTCTACTACAATAGCATTACAAAATACCGTAATACATGGCCATGGCCTCTTGGCATTTTTTCTGTCCTCTTATAGCAGAAGTTAAAAACAAAGCCACTAAGAAAGGGAGAAAAGATTTACGATATGTCAGCAGTGGTTTCTGTGATACATAGCTCTTCAAGGCGATTTCCAATTCAAGTGATTATTTATAGATGAGCCTACGGCATGATTGGCATTTCCTCTGGTGAGCTGCAGGACGTGAAAGTCACACTAAATATGACTGACACTACTGAATTACTAAATCAGTCAGGAGTGGTCCAGACGGATGCTATGAAACTTTTTTTTTCATTTAAGGTAAATTTCTGTAGGGGATTGCAAAACACATTTTTTTCAATGATGCTATAATAAATTTCTTTTGTAAACTAAATTTCATGCCTTACAACAAGCATTTCTAGCCAGATCCTATAGAAATCAAATTTTGGAATAAAAAATAATTGTAGATAATGAATATATTAACTTGAATGAAGCGCCTGACAGGGGAATCCCCCCTGCATTTCTTCCCTTTCTTGGTTCAGTATTCAAGACACTGAAGTACCCTTCATCACCTAGTAACAGGCAATTGATAAAGGGTTGCCTGGGAAACCCTTGTGCCTGGAGATTTTCATTGTGCTGCATTATGCATTTGTAGGCATTCTTTATAATTAAAAAAATCCTCCCTAGGAATCATTGACATGAAAGAGAGGGGAGGAGGGGACTGCATTTTATATTTAGGAACATCTAATACAATGTTCTCATTTGATTTTTAATAATCTCTAATAGCATGTTTAAAAAAATGCTCGAGGCAATTGAAATTCTGCTTGAAAAAGCAATATGGAAATATGACCGTAGCTGTTTTAAGTGCAGCTCACGTACAATGTGGTTTGCCTGCCAGTGGAAAAACCCCAGCAATCCTCCTGAGAGCTCCACTCTGATCAGTCTGAGTAGATTATTCCTTCAGCTTTAATAATTCAGACTCCCTGTCTGCCTTGCAGGGAGTTTTCCTCTCGCCTGGAAGACACAGACTGCTGACTGGGGAGATCCCCAGTCTCCTGCTTGTATTTTTAACAAAAGGCTCATTCTTGACACTATCTTCTCAGGAAAAAAAATCAGTATTTTTACCTTGTCCTTTTTAACAAGGAATCCAGCTGGGATCTGAAAGATTTATATGAGGTCCTAGACTCATGTTACTGTAGACATTGAATATTTTTCCTGTTGTTGGATGAAAAAGACAGCTTTGGCTAGTTTTACCCTGTATTAAAATAAGATAAACATGGTCTTAGTGCCATCCCTGCCTGGTTCCATCCAATTTAGTTTCCTTAGCTTCCATGTATCAGTGGGAACCTGAAATATTATTAAATGTGCCACAGTGCAAAAGATGCTGATATCCTACTTATCAATTTTAGAGGGAAGTGTGAAGTTTGCCAGTTCTGGTTTGCAAAAGTTGGCCATATTTGTAATTGGTTTCCATTGGGCTGGTTTCATGCTGCTTGATTTCAGCTAAACATTTGTTCTTTCTTTATTTTTATAAAGAAAAACCATGTGAAACAACAAACATTTATCAAGTACTGTGTATTACTTATGGCCTCAGTCCTCTGCTGTAATAAAGTTGCTATGGGGTTTTAAAGTACACAAACCTTGTAAAGCATGAACGACTTGTGCCCCCAGCAGCTAGCGGGGCATGGTGGTAGAGGGAGTGCGGCTACGGTAAGCAGAGGAGCTCCTGCAGATGCTGCTGGCACTGTTGGTGGTGGGGGTGGGGTGGCAAGCACTAACCAAAGGTCGGCAACCACCCTCAGCCACCACCGGCAGTGGCAGCCAGCTGGGATCATGGACCACCCACAGATGCCATTGGCAGTGTCAATGGCAGGGTGGTGAGCGGTGACCACCCGCAGGCACCACTGACAGTGTCGGTGGCACCTTTTTTAGGGGGTGCACTGCCATGCTCAGGGGTTGCATGTTCACTCACGTGCACTGCCTACATGTCGCCCCTGTGCTAAAGTATAGCTGGCCATTGGAAGGTCAAAGCTGGCCATTCAGGAGGAACTTCTGTGGTGTGGCACAACTGTAGTGGTTCCTTCTGTGCCCGATGCCCTCTTCCTTGGGGCTGGTGTAGTGGCAGTGGCTAGAGTCTTATTATTATTCAGTACATTCTAACAGCTTTAACACCCATTTTGGGTAAGTGACATCCCTCTGCTAAATTTTGGTAGATAAATTAGTGCTTTGGCAACCCAAGACGAGAAGGTTCAGAGGTTGCTTAAAACCATCTCACTCTGCCATCTCCTAACACATGGCTATACAAATCAGGCACAGCAAAGACTTGGAGCCTATGGTTTTTTTAATCAGAAAAAGTATGTTTGATAGCTCTATTGGAAAACCTCATCTCTACATGCAAGTGGGGTGGGATGCAGTTTGGATTAATTGGAAAAAGAAACTTGAAGCAACACGTGAAGTGTGCTGGGAAGAGGTATAACCAGAGGGTTCATATAACCAGCTAAAACATTAGAGCAAAATCAGCACGAGTAGAAAACTGGGGTTTCCACATTTCATTCTGAGTTTTGCAAAATGGTCCACTGTGGAAATAAGATATGTATATAAACATTTTACTCAAAACAACACTAATTTCTTGTAAAACCCACAAATCCTTTGAATTTCTAAATGCCTTAAAGATGAAAATTGTCAACATGGGACAACTTGGAAACATAAAATCTTGAGTTTAACATCATTTGCTTGGGGAAAATGGCTACTGTAAATAACATTTCTGGGTTGGAGAAGGATTGAAACTAAAGAAGCATAGGTTTTTTGCATGCAACCCTGAAAATTTTTGCAACTTTTGTGCAGGTGAGAGGGCAAATTCTATCTTTTTTTCTGCTGTAAGTTCACATGGAATGTAGCATGTATGCTTCCCAAATTAAAAGGGATGGCTGGGATTCTAGAGTCCAAGCACAGCTCCTTCTTTATCTTCATACAACAAGATTTGAAGGGGTAGGGCAGGAAGGAAGGCTGGAGCTGCCATTTTGTGGGTATACCAGCCTTTTCCTTCCCTTCACTCTCTTATAGCAGTAGCACAATAGCATTTGCTATTTGAGAGAATTATCCTGGCACATGTCTGCGAGGGGCCAGCAGGGGAGGTTATGCTTAGGGGCAACCAACACAGGTTCATTAGGGGCAGATCCTGTCAGACCAACCTGGTGGCCTTTTATGACCAGGTCACAAAATCCTTAGACACAGGGGTAGCAGTGGATGTAGTCTTTCTGGACTTTAGGAAGGCCTTCAACACTCTCACCCCATTCTCATTAAAAAACTAGGGGACACCGGTGTCGACACCTACACAGTCAAATGGGTCACTAATTGGCTGGAGGGCCGTACCCAGAGAGTGGTGGTGGATGGGTCATTTTAGACCTGGAGGGATATGGGGAGTGGGGTCCTGTAGGGCTCAGTCCTTGGGCCCGCACTGTTCAACATCTTCATCAGTGACTTGGACGAGCGGGTCAAAAACGCCCTGTTCAAATTTGCTGATGACACTAAGATGTGGGGGGATGTGAGCATGCTAGAAGGGAGGAATAGGCTGTAATCGGACCTAGACAGGTTATGGGGTGGGCGGAAGAGAACAGGATGGGTTTCAACACTGACAAATGCAAGGTGATGCACCTGGGGAGGAAGAACCAGCAGCATACCTACAGGCTGGGGAACTCCCTTCTTATCAGTGCAGAGGCAGAAAAGGATCTTGGAATCACTATTGATGCCAAAATGAACATGGGCTGGCAGTGAGGGGATGCAGTCAGGAAGGCCAAACATACCTTGTCATGCATCCACAGAAGCATCTCAAGCAGGTCCAAGGAGGTGATTCTCCCCCTCTATGAGACACTAGTCAGGCCGCAGCTGGAGTACTGCGTCCAGTTCTGGGTGCCACACTTCAGGAGGAATGTGGACAACATGGAGAGGGTCCAGAGGAGGGCCACTCGCATGATCAGGGGGCAGCAGGGCAGACCCTATGAGGAGAGGCTACGGGACCTGAACCTGTCAGCCTCCACAAGAGAAGGCTGAGGGAGGATCTTGTGGCCTGTTACAAACTAGTCAGAGGGGACCAGCAGGCACTGGGGGAGTCCCTGTTTCCCCAAGCACTACCAGGAGTGACTAGAAATAACAGTCACAAGTTGGAAAAGGGTAAATTCAGATTAGACATCAGGAGGCGCTACTTCACTGTCAGGGTGGCTAGGATCTGGAACCAACTTCCAAGCAAAGTGGTGCTGGCTCCTACCCTGAGGGTCTTTAAGACAAGGCTAGATGAACACCTTGTGGGGGAGGTTTGACCCCAGTACTTTTTCCTGCCATGGCAGGGGGTCGGACTTGATGATCTGGTCAAGACTCTTCCGACCCTACCAACTATGAAACTATTTGGGATTGGTGCGGCTTTTGGTTTACAGTAGCAGGTGTGGAGTGATGAAATAAGACACCTGGGCATCCAGCCACTCTTCTGCATTTTCTAGTATTGGCATTATGTTATGGAACTTTAATGATGAAGGAAATATAGCTTTATAATAGGATCACTCCAGAAAAGTGGATTATTATATTTCTTTTTATTTGGGGTGGGGGAGAGGGGGAGGGGAAAGGGGAGGAAATAAGAGGGGGCATAAGAAGGCTGCCAGTGCTACCATAAGTTGTAGAACCAAACAGCAGGGTTACAAAGCAAATATGGAATATTTCCTTCTCTTCCTCCTTTCCTCTGTGAGGTTTTATTTTGTAATTTTGTCTTTGAGATCTTTTCTCTCTTCCAAGTCACTCCATTGTTTTCTTGCTGAGCATGGACAATTTTGTCTTTTACCTTTGTTCTATGCAAGCAAGAAAACTTGGAGCATGGATTTTATTAAATGTACAATTGCACAGACCATAACTGCTTATAGCTAACTCTCAAGCCCAGTTCTGTTGCTAAACACCAATATAAATTCAAAGTTATGTGGCTCTAGCTGTTCCAGCAAAGGAAATTATACAGCAATTTTAAAAAAAAGTTCTTGATTGTACATATTCAGTGTTGCTAAGATTTTTGCATTCTTTGGCTGTAATAATATTTATTTATTTTCATAGACACTAGATTCATAGACAGTAGGGCTGGAAGGGACCTCGGAAGAGCATTGAGTCCAGCCTCCTGTACTATTTGATTAGTACAGCAGCCTTTAGCCTTTCTGTAGTAGAGGACTGCATTCCAGTATCAAGAGAAACCATGGTAGGAGAACTACAAATTGCTACAGAATAGAAAATAATTTTAATGAGAGAGTTATTGAGAGGACTGCTGCACTTAACACACATGCTACCTCCTTTGCCTTTCCATAGCATTATCTATCTCGCTAAAGGACATCCTTTTTGGTAGAAGTCTCACAAATTAACCTTGCACCCTCCCTGCCTGCCACTTCAGTCCCCTTCCTCTGCTCAGTTTGCTGCTCTGCTTTCTACTCCCTACCCTGTGCTCACTGGTGATCAACTGCTCTACTTTTTGTTTCTTTCCCTATCTGTTGCTGTGCTGCCTGCCCCTTCCCTGATCTTCTGTGTGCCACATACAGACTAATGACAGACATTACACATAAACTGGTTTAAGTAATCAGAAACTGGTTTAAACCTGTAACAGAACAGATGTTCAGTGCACATAAACCAGTTTAAGAATGGCTGAAACTGGTTTGAGATAAACCTGGTTGAATGTAGTATCAGACTTAACTGATTTTGCTCAAATTGGTTTATGCAATGTCTGTTCCATTGCTGGTTTAAGATAAACCAGACACCCCAGCATGCTCTCTGGGCTGGGTGGGGCTCTCTGTTCCACAGCAGAGCTGGTCCCTCCCCTCTGCTCCCTGGCTGGAGCTCCAGAGACTGCAGGCATTTCCTCCCTCCCCACTCCCTGCTAAGCAGGAATTCCCCCCTCCCCTCTGCCTTGCTGAGGAGGTGTCTGTGTATTAGCTAGCAGACCACATGCTGGCTATGGTCTGATCCATGCTGAATCAACAGGTAGAATCAGCAGGGAAAAATCAACAAGTAGCTGGTAATGTCCCTCTGTTGTTTTCTTAATTGGGTGATAAACACTGTTGTCAATTCTCTGCTGGGCTAATCAGAGCCCCTGTCAGAGCCTGGCCACTCCCCACTCAGCTCCATGCTGTGGAAGGAAAGGAGGGCTGCTCTAGCGGCCCCCAGCTTCTAGCCTGAGCCACTTCATGCATGTGCCTGCATTTTTGGGATGTCTGTCCAGTTACAAAACTGATTTAGGCTAGCCAGGTTAGACTAACCTGCAAAGATTGAAGAAAGCTAAAAACAGCCTGCAGGGCTGTGAAATAGGGGGAGAAAGATCAGGAGTAGCTAGCAGACAACAAAGTTGCCAAACCAAAGGGTAGCTTGATTAATGGAATGTCAAGAAGATTGAAAAGGAGAAAGGTTATTAACACCTGTGGAGTAAAGAACAATTAGCAGGAATCGGGGATTATAAAGAGTAATGAAGTCACCATCAGCACTGCCTGAATAGAAATGCCAAATCATTTTGGTCTGGATTACAGAGAAATCTTCCTAGCAAATCCTATCATTTAGACCCAAATTCCTTTTTAAAATGATCCCACCTTCGCTCAGCTGGCTGGATTTGGTGAACTTTGAGGGTTGTTTCATTCTTTTTCTCTATGATTTTATGTATGATCATGTAGGTAGAAAGAAGTTTATTTAAAAACCTCCCCCCAAAACAAAAAACATGTTCTCTGTCTAGTGTGTTGCTCCTTAAGTATATTTAGGGTAAACTATATTGTTTAGGGGTAGGCAACCCCCTCATGGATGGCATGTGAAGGCATTTTACTTGGCATGCATTCCTCAGGGTGGGCCGTGGGGAAAGGGCCAGGGATTTGTTGCCACAACAAGGATTGGGCCTCTCACAGCTCCTCTGCCACTCACCCCTGGGATAATAACTTCTTACCAGCTGAGGTTGTGGGTGTTTTTGGCACTCTGTCCAATCCATTCTAGAAGAGCAAATTATGACTGTAGCACTGACATCTGTTATATAGAGTGATTGGTTATATATTTCTGATATAGAAGTGTTAGCTGAGCACAGCAACTGTTGGGCAAAGTAGGAGAACTTTAACTGCTACATGCTAAAAGAGAGGTTGAAAGATAATGGGGAGACATAGAAAGATAGGAGAGAAAAGGAAATAAAAAAGAAAATATAGATGTTAGGCAAAGGTAAAAAGAAAAGAAAGAAGAGAACAATAAAAGCATAATGTAGGACTGTCCGGTGTAATTTAAAAACCTGTAATTTTTTCATTGCCCAGTAGTTTTCCTTTTATTTGATAAGACCTGGTAAGCTTAGGGGTTGTATTGTTCCTGGAGATGTTTGTGGCCCAAATTCTTCAGTGCATTGTAGTTCTTTTGCTCTAAGCTGGTGGTGCATACTAGACCTAAAGCTAGCTGGCCACATGGGTGACTGGTGCCATCTTAGTCAGGGGGCGCATGTGCCCCTCCCACTGACCAGTCAGCAACTGGAGGGGGGGTTCCCCCCATGGCTAACCTCGCTGACTGGGGGGGGAGGCCAATTTGCTGGCCGGAGGCAGGGGGAAGTCCCCCTATGGCCAACCCTGTGGCTGATCAATTGCTGCGGCTGCTTCCAGAAGTGGCTGTGGCTTCCAGAAGCATTGCTCTCTGGCTGGTACTCACAGGTGGGGCACTGGCACTCTCGCCTGCCCGCCCCCCCCATCTCCTAAGTGGCTAGTGCGGACGGTCAGGGGGTGCACTGGCACTATCAGGGCTGGCCATAGGAGGTTCACCTGAGTGTAAAAGGATCTTTTAGTGGTGTCAAGATTGCATATATATGTGAACAAATTAAAGCAGGTGTAGAACAGGCACCTCTGTATCCCCAGGGGGTTGTGATGTATGCTGTGGATGAAGGCCTGGTCTTGAAACCAGTCTTTGGTACAACATGCACTAGTGTTCACTAAGTAGCTGCAGTTTTGTAGAAGACCTAATCCAGGAACAGAGGTGGTTGATGTACTCACTTCGGAAAGTGTGTATCTGTGGGAACTTGTTTACATGAAAAATGGCCCAAGGCTGTTTCAACCTCTCATCTAGAAGCATTTTTGCAGGCAGTTCTTTTTCCTTAAATTGTGTGTCAGATCCTGTCTGTCTCAGTTTTCCATCTCTTATGTAAGTTGGAGAGCCAACTTATCAGCTTGTGCCTTGATGAAGCTCCCACAGGTATCACTATTTCCTTACCTTTTCTTAGGAATGCGTTTCTTGTTCAAACATAAGCACAGTTCAGCCTTAGTCAGAATAATGTGCTGGTCAGTAATCACTGAGAGCCAAGGAATTATTCAGAAGACTGTTTCATTCAGTGTGGAATTTTAACTGATCAGTATGGCCTAATATAAATCTGCATTATGATTTGGTCTTAGCAGAACATCTAAAAGATATAATTCCCTACAATCAGGTGCTGCACTCTAGGCCATCCAAAAGTAATACTTCAGTCAGCTTCTGCTGTTGCTTATGTAGCAGATGTTCTCAGGCAAGTCTTTCACCAAGGACAGAAAGCCCCTCTTGGATTCTTTCCATGATCCAGGATCTCCTGCAGCTCCCGTCTTGTATCCAGGTTGCTGTTCATTAGTTCAGCAGTCCTGACTCAGTTACAGTCTTCTATCACAGGATTCAAGAATTCATGCCCTTCATCTAGGAAGGTGTGCTGAGAAGTGCACAAGCTTACACTGAGTGTTAAATGGCAAACTTGCTTGGGATAGTGCAGTTTGTTGTCTCACTCAAAAGATTAATGAACAAACCTTTATTGTTAGCTGGCTGTAAAGCTGGACAAGGTTCAGTATTTGCTGAGTTACTACCTATTTCTAAAAGAATGACAGCAGAGTGCCCTCTCTGCTATAGGTAAGATGGACATTGTCTCAATATAAAGGCCTAAGAACCTGAAAATCCATACCCTGACTTGGATTGGTTGCTGTTTCTTGTGAGGATGTGGAGCAGGGTTAGTGGTCCAAATTTGGAGTCATTTGTCCAGAGAGTCATTGAGATTTGGGTTCCCTTTCCAAAACCAACTTTTTTTACATTCAACTAGTTCTTTAAACCCTCTGTAAATACCTGAGGCTCAAACTGTTACTCTGATCTACCCCAAACTGATCTGTCACTCAGTGTTTATTTTGGTTAGTGCATGGCACCTGCTGTTCCTTCAAAGAAGTATTATTGGGTGGGAAAAATGAATAAGAGTAAAATTTCAGGGATAGTTGTTATAGCTGTGTCAGTCTAGAGGCATAGGCAGACAAAACTTTTGAGGTAGAGGTGGTATCTTTTATTAAACCAACTAGATAGTTGCAAGAATTTTTTTATTTGCAAGCTTTTTTATGTGCCCAAATGCCCTTTGTCAGGCAACAGAGAATTCAAAGATTGTAAAATTTCTCCCAGGTAGAAACAAAACTTCATATTGCACAGGAGAACCAAAGGCTGGTATGGTTCTCCTGGGTAGGAAAGTTCATTTGTAAAAAAGCTGCTCTGTGAGTCTGCAAATTAAGCCATTTGAACTTTACCACCCAGGAGAACCATGCCATCTTTTAGTTCTCCTCTGCGACATGAACAACTTAACAAGAAGGAAGCAAAATTCAGCAACCTACATGTCACCGGACACATGAGATAAACAAACTACTACATCCTTTGTTTGAGCCTAAGTTGCATACTCGCAAAACAGCCTCTTATGAATGAACTTTCCAGTCCAGGAGAACCTTTACCAGCTTTTAATTCTGTGAAATATAAAGTCTTGTTTCTACCTGGGAGAAATTTTACAATCTTTGAATTCTCCTTTGCCTGGTGAAGGGCATTTGGGCCCAAAAGTTTCCTAGTAGAAAAAAAAAACTGTTTGCAACTATCTAGTTGGTCTAATAAAAGATATTACCTCTACCCCAAGAATTTTGTCTGCCAAAGGGTAAAGTTTGTAACTCCAGGTCAGTGTGAGATGGATGGACATTCCTAAAAGAATGAAATTCAATGTGTGCAGCACATGTGTAGCAAGAACAGGTGATGCCAGCAAGGCCAAAGTGTTTGCAGATACTCTGTTAAAAGTATCCATCTGATTTGAAGTGACTAGTTGCAGGCCAAGAACATGAACCTGAGCCCTAGCCTTGGCAGCTTTCAGGAAATGTGCATTGTGAACATTTCTCACATTTTTGAGGGGTTCCTTTTGGAAGCTTAGACCTGAGAACAAAATATCTAGCTTAAGAGTGATTCAGGCGTTCTAGAATCCCATCTGTAAGCACCAATTTTAATTAAGAAATATTGTCAAGGCTATTTATATTAATTAAATAGAGAGTAGACAAAAGACTCCAGTAAGCAGTTAGCATAATGTAATCATTCTCTGCACAGTAGGCTTGAGTGTGATCAGAGGAAAGCAACTCACAGGGTCATCTGACTTAGAGGTTTGTGATGCACACATCCCTTAATATAAGATGCTCCTATTATTTCAGGTGCTTTGTGTGTGTGTGTGCATGTGTGTGTGTGTGTGTGTGTATGTGTGTGTGTTTGTAGACCTAGGACATATGCTGCTGTTGAAGTAACAAGATGGAGTTTGGGGGCTATGGGATTAGTGCCCATGGAGGTGGTACAAAGGGAGAATGGACAGAAGCATGGGAAGGAATAAGGAATTTAGGAGGATAAAATAGTAATGAGTAGGAACCTACCTAATTCACAGAGGTTGCCTCCATGTTTTGCAGACCTCATGTGGCATCGGGGACCATTTTTGCAGCAGAGTGTGGTGAGACCCCCAGTGTCTCTGGCTGAGGGGGCCCTGAAGTACCATCCCTCCCAGAGATTGACAGATGGCCATCTGTCAATTTTTGGGAAGGGTGGGACTTCTGGTGCTCCTTGGCCAATCAGAGGTGTGGGAGGCCCTCTAACCCCACCCTGCAAATTGATGGGTGACCATCTGTCAATCTCTGGAAAGGGGCAGGACTTCCAGGGCCAATCCACACCCTGTTGTTCAGGATGCCAGGGCTTCCTGCCCTTTTTCATGGGGACTGGTGTTTTCCACAGCAACCTACCAAATTCATGGTTTCTGCAAAAAGTGGGAAATTGTGAATTTGGTAGGTCCCTAGTAATGAGTAGTAAAGGAGAAAAGAGGGTTTGGAGGGGTACAGTTAGGGGTATTAGTAAAGATTAGGAAGAAAGGGGGAGAGAAAGAATAGGTCCTAAGGAAGAATGACATAGGGGAGCCTACCACAGATTTGGCTCTATGTAGATTCATGGCACTGCTTCCCAAAGCTCTGGAGGGGGCCTAGAAGGAGATGAACCTCAATCAAAAGAGGAAGGGGAAGGCAATAGGCAGCTTTGATCCATGATCTGGGAAATAAGTTAGTTTCAATGGGTGGCCTGAGATCTAGGCCATGCCCTTCTCAGGAACTGGAGACCCTCCTTGCACTTACGGTGGGCTAGCACTTGGAGGGGAGCCCTGAGGAAACTCTCAGTCTGTAATGGGCTTGGCTACTAGCTATAGCTAGCTGATTGACTCTACCTCAAAAACTGATTGGTTGCCAGACCAGCAGCCACCCAAGAAAATGTTGGGTGTATGTGTCACCAGCCTGTAGCTGCACCTAGTTTCTTTTGGCAGTAAGTTCCTTCTTTCCCAGCTTTTACCCTGGTTTTTGCTTCAGACTAGTCTGCAGATTTTGTTGTCTTCGCAGCCTCTGGTCTGGTTCCTTTTTTGCCTGTGGCCCTATCTCCCGCTCCTTCTCTGTTTCTGTCCAGATGGCTCCAGTATCCTAGCTTTCCCAGCTCCTGGTTTCTGGCACTGTTTTCACTATGAAGTTTGGATTTCAGGCCTTGGCTTGACCTCTGCCTGAGATTTGTTCTCATTCTTGAACTCTGACTGCTCTGGCTTCCTTTTTTGATGTGAATGCTTGCTCTAGCCCAGCATTTCTCAACCCATGGGTAGCAACCCAAAAGTGGGTTGCAAGAATATATGAAAGGGTCATGAACAAACTTTAGAAATGGATCAACAATTTTTTTAAAATGGATTCTTTCTTACAGGAGAAAAACATGGGAAGGTGTGACTTTTCCTTTGCAGGCTGGCAGAGCTCCAGCCTGCAAGGGGCTGCTTGGGGCTCCCCATACTCCACACACTGAAGGGGCAGGGGACAGCAGGCAGCGGGTTGGGAGTGAAGAGCATTAGGTCAGGGCTGGCCATCAATGTTTACAAATGGGTTCTGGTACAAAAAAGGGAGAGAACCACTGCTCTAGCCATTGCTCCACTGACCAACTACTGTATTTACCCAAACTCAAGATGACCCTGAATTTAAGATGACCACGAATAATTAGAATCTATACACGGAGCATTTATACATTTGTTATAGTTTTCCATGTATACAATCTAATTATTGGAGGGCTCTCTTAAATTCACTGCCCCCCCTCCAAATTCCTGCAGCAGGGAAAGCAGCAATGTGGGGACAGGTGGTAGGTAAGTGATAGGAGGGGAAGGTGGTAGGACAGGGGGCAGGGGGGCAGGCATTAGGGTTTAACCCCTGCCCCTTTCCTCTCTCTGCCCCCACCACTTGTCTCTCCCATCCTGTACCTCCCCCATTGCCTTTACACCCCGTACCTGTTTTCTTCTGCAGTCTTGGGATTTCCCTTCCCCACATCCTTCTCTTTCAGTCTCTGTTCCCTTGGCTTCCCCCCTGCAGCCTTAGACCCCCTATCCCTTGTACCCTGTCTACTCCTACCCCACAGCCTGTGCCCTCCCTGCTGTTAACCAGCACTCTGACTCTGGCTCCACTGCAACCTGGGGAATGGAGCATGTGTCCGGAGCCTGCTGAAACTAGAGTTCATAGTTTCTAGGCTCAGAAGGGACCTGAGCAGATCATCAAATCCGACGCCCTGCCATGGGCAGGAAAGAATGCTGGGATCAAATGACCCTGGCTAGGTGATTTATCTAGCCTCCTTCTGAAGACCCCCAGGGTAGGCATGAGCACCACTTACCTTGGAAGTTGGTTCCAGATCCTAGCCACCCTGACTGTGGAGTAGTGCCTCCTGATATCTAGCCTGAATCTACTCTCAGTCAACTTGTGGCTGTTATTCCTCATTACTCCTGGTAGCGCTTGGGGGAAGAGGGACTCTCTCATGGCCTGCTGGTCCCCCTTGGCCAGTTTGTTGATGGCCACCAGATCACCTCTCAGCCTTCTCTTGTGGAGGCTGTACAGGTTCTTGTCCTTTAGCCTCCGCTCGTAGGGCCTGCCTTGCTGCCCCCGATCATGTGAGTGGCCCTCCTCTGGAACCTCTCAATGCTGGCCACATCCCTCCTGAAGCGTGGCGCCCAGAACTGGACGCAGTACTCCAACTGTGGCCTGACCAGGATCACCTCTTTGGACCTGCTCATGATGCATCTATGGATGCATGACAAGGTGTGGTTAGTCTTCCTGACCGCGTCCCCACATTGGCAGCCCGTGTTCATTTTGGAATCAATAATGACACCAAGATCCTTTTCTGCCTCTGTGCTGACTAGAAGAGAGTTCCCCAACCTGTAGGTGTGCTGCTGGTTCTTCCTCCCTAGGTGCAGTACCTTGCATGTGTCAGTATTGAAACCCATCCTGTTCTCATCCAGCCACCCCGTAACCTGTCTAGATCTAGTTGCAGCCTGTCCCTCTCCTCCAGTGTGCCCACTTCTCCCCACATCTTAGTGTCATCTGTGAATTTGAACAAGGTGCTTTTCACCCCCTCGTCCAAGTCACTGATGAAGATGTTAAACAGTGTGGGCCTGAGGATTGAGCCCTGAGGGACCCCACTGCCCACATCCCTCCAGGTCGAAAAAGACCTGTCCACCACCACTCTGGGTGTGGCTCTCCAGCCAATTTGCGACCCATCTGACTGTGTAGGCATTGATGCCACAGTTGCCTAATTTTATAATGAGAATGAGGTGAGAGACAGTGTTGAAGGCCCTTCTAAAGTCCAGAAGACTATGTCCACCACGACACCCGTGTCCAAGGATTTTGTGACCTGGTCGTAGAAGGCAACCAGGTTGGTCTGACAGGACCTGCCCTGAATGAATCCATGTTGGTTGCCCCTGCTGGTCCCTCACATGAACTCCCCTGCTGGTCCCTCGCAGATGTGCTCCTGGATAATTTTCTCAAAGAGCTTCCCCAGGACCGAGGTAAGACTAATGGGCCTGTAGTTTCCTGGGTCCTACTTCCTCCCTTTTTTGAAAATGGGGACCACATTGGCCCTTTTCCAGTCCTCTGGGACCTTGCCAGAGCACCATGAGTGCTTGTAAAGTTGTGCCAGGGGTTCTACAATGACCTCTGCCAATTCCTTCAGCACTCGGGGGTGGAGATAATCAGGACCTGCTGATCTGAACACATCTAGTCCCACCAGAAGTTCTCTGACTAGGTCCTCACTGACCCTGGGCCTGGCAGTGCCTCCCCTGGCTCCATCAGGGATCCTAGTTGGGGGAATGCCCCGGTCCCTGCTCAAAAAGATGGAGGCAAAGAAATTGTTAAAGAGGTTAGCTTTGTCATCTGGTGTGACCACCAGATTTCCTAGTGTATTCTGCAGAGGCCCTATGTTACCCGGTACCTTCTTTTTACCCCCTACATATTTAAAAAAGGACTTCTTGTTATCTTTGATCTGGGTCACTAGTCCCAGTTCCATCTCCGCCTTAGCCTTTCTGACAGCCCCCCTACAGTTCTGCATGTATTGGATACATGTGTGTGGCACTGGAGCAGTGGGGCAGTGGATTGGATGAAAAGAGCAGTGGGTGTAATAGAGGGAATGTTGGAGGAGCTGAATGAGTGGTAGGAGAATCTGAATCTATAAGAGAAATATATGGGTAAAAGAACGTGAGGGGAGCATAGGTGATGCTGGAGCAGTGCAGGGAAGAATGGAGTGGAGTGGACCTGTGCAGTGAGGGAAGTGACTTTGTCTCACTTTAAACTTAAGTTTTTCTTTAGCAAGGAGAGGGTGATAAACTTTGTCTTAGGCAGGGTCCACCACTGGGCAACATTAGCTCTATATTAATGAAGGTTTTTTGGCATCTAATAGATCTTTGCTCAGTTCATAAATATATACTGTCATGCTGGGAAGGAGAGGGATGTCACATTCTTTGTAGTGTGACTGATGAAGAGGGCCTTGACTGTTCTGAAGATACAGTAAGCTTTGAAATTAAACTAATTGTAAATGGTTAACTGGTAATATCTGCTTCCCACAAAGGAGACTGATGATTAGGAGATTGTTGCAGGCATTATACCAGCTTGCCTACACCTCATCTTCAAGTCAAATGCTTTTTTGTTGCATTATTGTATACTATAAAAAATAAAGAAGAAAATCTATTTTTCTAACCCCTGTTGCTTACATATGTATGTCATTAATGTGTTAATCTAGATGCTGGAGACAGTAATCTGGTATTGCTCTATACTTAGTTTCAGAATGTGAAATAAAAAGTGCTTCAGTGGTGGCTTTATAAAAGCCTTCAGTTAAAATTTTTTATTTGATTTTTCTGCTTCCAGGAGTTTTTCACTTGATGTGACAGAGGAGTCAAAGGCAGAGGTGTGGCTGGTTGAAATTCTGTTTTATGTCTTTTTCTCCTCTAAGTAGGCCACCTGATGTTGGATTTCTTTAATCAGAGAGGTGTCTCCTGTTCTATTATAGTGACAAATAAAAGAAAAAAAACCGTTTCCCCAATTGCTTGCTTTCTCACGGGGAAAGCTAAAAGAAATGGTGTTCTTTTTGATGCATTCTTTAATACTGGAGGAGTTTGGAAGAGGCTTTTTCCATTTCTACTGCTCTATATAGCTATACTAGGTAACTTTAGTGAGCTATATCTCACCTTGCAAATATTGCTGCATCATGCTGAAGTGGGACAAGGACTGCAAAACAGTATTTTTTTGAGTCCTTGAATTCAGAGTAATTGGATTGCTCTGTTTGGCAATGTTTGTATCGTTTTCTCTTTGCTATACACAAACACTGACTTGAACAGCTATTTATTCATGCTAATTGTAACAGCAGCCACTCACCTACATCAAGGTCAAGGTTTATTTTTACTTGAGGAATAAAGGACAGCTGAACAAAACCAGGGGTGATACTGGCTCTTTCTGAGGGCATCTGAAATGCTGCTGACAATGTTCCTATGCTGACAGAAGTAACACACACCTACTCCATCACAGGACAAGCATCTGGAGTCAGCAAGCACAGCCTGCAAGTAATGGATCCCCCAGTAGTAGCTGAATAGGTTTCTGCAGAACCATGAATGGCCATATGATCAGAAAGCTTTGGGAATAGTAATTAGACTAAATTAATTAATTTACAATGCCTGACTTTGACTACTTGCTTTATTTAGATTTTTTTAAAAGCCCATTTCTCCCACACGATTGGTGTGTTTGTCTTGGAACTTCCAGCTAGATCATGTGAATGGTGTCAGGAAACGATATGTTATTTTTTTCCCCAGCATCTCCAAGAATCCCAGCACAAATTCTAACTGTGGAGACTTGAAGATTTGCTTGTATTTATAAAAATATCCATATTGGTGTGTAATCAAGGATGTTATATATGAATGAACATCTAGTTTTTCATTGTTCCTCTGTTTGTATAGTTTCAGAAGCAGAATGCATATAACTTAGAAACCATTAGCTTTACAATTAATATTATATGACCAAACAGCTTGTAAGATGGAACTTGTTGATTGAGATTAAGGAGATAATAGTGAATATATAATACATTTCTAAAATTGTAGATATGTTTCATAGTTTCACAGTTTCATAGTTGGTAGGGTCAGATGGGACCTAATCAGATCATCAAGTCCGACCCCCTGCCATGGGCAGGAAAGAATGAGGAGGTCAAATGACCCCGGTTAGGTGATTAGCTAGCCTCCTTTTGAAGACCCCCAGGGTAGGAGTGTTCACCACTTACCTTGGAAGTTGGTTCTGGCTCCTGGCCGCCCTGACTATGAAGTAGTGCCTCCTGATGTCCAGCCTGAATCTATTCTCCGTCAACTTATGGCCATTATTCCTTGTTACTCCTGGTAGTGCTTGGGGGAACAGAGACTCTCCCATTGCCTACTGGTCCCCCTTGGCCAGTTTGTAGGTGGCCACCAGATCCCCTCTCAGCCTTCTCTTGTGAAGGCTGAACAGGTTCAGATCCCATAGCCTCCCCTCATAGGGTCTGCCCTGCTGCCCCTGCTCATGTGAGTGGCCCTCTTCTGGACCCTCTCAATGTTGTCCACATCCCTCCTGAAGTGCGGTGCCCAGAACTGGACGCAGTACTCCAACTGCGGCCTGACCAATGTTGAATAGAGAGGGAGGATCACCTCCTTGGACCTGCTTGAGATGAATCTGTGGATGCATGACAAGGTGCGGTTGGCCTTCCTGACTGCTTCCCCACATTGGTGGCCCATGTTCATCTTGAAATCAATAGTGACTCCGAGATCCTTTCCTGTTCAGTTCATGAGATTCATGGGGAAAAAAGGAGTTACGTTTGTCAAATAATTCATTCATAATTAATAATCTGGCCTCTTCAATGTAGCAGTTTGAGGGGAAGTCCATCTGCACTAACCTTAGACAATGCCGATGGTGCCTAATTTATAATGAACTGTTCTCCTAAGTGTAACTTTCTTCACTGGCTACTGTTCATATAGCAGTTGTAATTCCCACGGTGCCTGATTAATGAAGTATTTTGTTATCAAGAGTATTTGAGCAGGTTATTACCTCACTGATCTGTCGATCACTGAAGGTAAAAGCACTCGCTATACTGCGGCATTTTTTTATATTCCTCATGCAGACAGTTGAAGCTTATGTGACTGTTGAAATTGATTGCTTACTGAGTACTTTTATATTCCTTCTGTGCGGCACAACTGTGAATGGCCTTCATCTGGTCTGCAGCTGGTGTAAGTATTACTGAATATGGGGTTTGTGACACCATAGAGATGAAAAAGCACCCAGTTCTCTCTTTCTCCTCAATGATAGAAAGAAAAAGAGAAGAAATATCAGAATTGGCCCTGTCCATAAAAACAGATTGCCATGTCCAGGAACTCACTCACAGGACTGCATGAAGTTAACTGACATGAGTTAGGGAACTTTATAGGTATGCATTTGGGAGAACATTGTAGTTCTGACAGTGCCACAAATGTTATAGAAACTGCTGGGAGCAGAGTTAACATTGGCATGTGCACCCATATGCCAGAGCCTGTATACTATCATCCCCTGACCTTTCTTCTGTTCCAATATCCCTTCTTTGATCATCTCTTCTCCTTAATCTGTTACTTGCTACCCTTTTTCTCACTTCTTGCTAATCATCTTCTCTTTCTGTGTCCTTACAGCTCAGTCAAAGGGTTCCAACAACCTTAAAGTCAGTAGGATCTAACGTATTCAGCTGTTCTCAGAATCAGATATTTATTTCTTTTCTTCTTTTCCTATTTTCCCTGTTTGGTCTCTCTCACTCTCCCAGTTTTAACCTCTTCCATCTTTTGTTTTGTCTCCAGGTAAATTTTTAAAGGCACTGAAGTTCTGGTTTAAAAAAAATGACTTAAACATTCAGGATCATGAAGAACATTGACATGAAATGAGATTTAGTCAATTCTGGAATTTCCACACCTTGCACTTCTCTGTCACTGTTTGTTTGATTTACCTGCGGCCCTTCTCCTTTGCAGTGATTAGCAGAGAAGGTAGATTCATCATGTCGCAGAATATAAAAAGGGAATAACGAGGATACATGCACTCAGTGAAATATTTGCTGGCATAGAGATTTTGGAATGAGATGAGTATGTAGGAAGATGAAGTATTTCATAGGAATAGAAATAGAAGCAAGTGGAGGCTTGGGGAGGTTGGGAAGCATGGTTGGGACGTGTATGTGAGGGACTTGCCTGAGTGAGAGGCAGGGAAGTGGGAGTGGGTATAGTGGAGTTTTTAAGGATTAGGGGTGCCTTTTAGTTTTTGCTTGTGGGCTTTTCTATAAGCCCCCTTTGGACAGAGCGGCATATAAATGTAACAAATAAATAAAAGTAAAAACACAGCGTAGTACACTTGTTTGTCTGCTAGTCTAGGGACCTTGATGGCAGGGTGTTTTATTATCTTGTAGATAAGAGGAATAAGTTATTTTCCCCAAGCAAATCCTCATCCCACTAAACAGAAGTATGGTGTATGCCCTCTTTCAGAGGTATCCTTGGTTTTCTCTAGCCCTGGTCCTGTAAATGAACTCATTGACTCTTATGTAGGATGCAGAATCTATCCCTATTTAAAAAAACCCCAAACATTGGGACTTCAGGTGCTTCTTCCTTAGGAAGCAGTGAGATAATGGATGCAATTTTATGTAGTTGTGAAGATTTTAAGATGTTTCAAATGTTTTTCATAAAGTCTATTCTGCATTATGGAACAGAGAGAAATGTGGGAGCGCTGGAAAGAAAATTAAATTTTATTTGCTGATAGCAATCACACACAGCTCAAGATTTCAAAAATCAACCCGCAAGTCATGTAACAGAACTGTAAGGGTCACCTTTATATTAAACAATAAAAAGAAGTGGGGGAAGGAGAGACGGCAAGTAGTGGATTGACATTTTCCCTTTCCCTTGGAGGAGGAAGCTGGAACAGTCTGTCTTTTCCATTGTAGGATCTAATTGTCCCTCATTTATTGCGGGGAGGTCAGACGCTTCAAAGATCTATTCAGCCAGGCATCAGCTCCTCCTGTTTCTTCTCCTTGCAGGCTCCTATTCCCATTGAGTTTTTGCATACCGGCAAAGATAGTGGGTGAGCTGTTGAGCTATTTCCCATTAGAGAGAGATGGGGATGGGGGTGTTTGGGGAGGGAGGTCACTCCTTGCACATGTGGCAGACAGAAGGAATTGATCTCCTTTTACTTCCATTCTCTGTTCTGGCAAACTTGCTTGATTATCTTCTCAGCACCTCTGAGAGTAGTGAGGAAGAACTGCAGAGAGTACGTTGCTCCTGCACTGCTGTCCTAGTTATGAGTTTATGCTGCAGCTGGAATGAATGACTTGGACAGAAGGAGCAAGTCTGTGAATGATATTGCAGGTGCTGAAGGTTGCCAGCCATGTAATACTATGAAACACACAAATGGTTCTCTTAACAAATAACCACAGACCTGACAGTGCAGTCTTTCATTTCAGCAAGTCATATTGAGTCAGATTCAGGTATGCATTTTGAGTCAGATTCAGGTATGCAGCAGACTCAAGTCATATTGAGTCAGCTGGTATAAATGGTATAACCTCAGGCAAGTCATTCAAGGTATACTGATTCACATCAGCTGCATATCTGATAGGTTGGTTGTGAAAGATACAGAATTTAGGATGAGGAATTCAGCTTACTGGTTGTAGAAGGGAATGATACATGTATTGGAAGACTGAGGGCACATTTCTGTGGTGGTCTCTTGCACTACAGAAAATTTTAACTCTTGATCTGACATAAGTGGAGAGACCAAATGTTGCCTTGCTTGGGGTGTTTGGAGCTCAGTGGCACAATGATCTGGCAATTTTTTAGGGTTTGCAGTAGGCTTTCTGTTTCCATAGCATGATTGCCGTTTTGTAAACTGTGATATCCTAAACTTGAGAGAGAAAGAGAACACTCCTTAAGATTTTGAATTCAAAAGCTACCAAGAAACAATGCAAATGACAGGATGAAGCGCATTAGTTTTATTAACATAATTAGAGTGATGAAGTGTCACACTTGATGCCCTCAAACTTAATCAAATCCTTCTTTGCCCATCTCCTCTTCTGTCTGTGTTCACTTCTGTTAAGAAATCACTGAGTCCCTTGCCACTTCTTTTCAAAATATTTTATGAATCTGAAGGCTCTTAATCTTCAAAGCCTATAATATTCGCATGATAAGAGTGCTTGTTAATAAACAGATGATTCAAGACATTCATATAGTTGAAAGGGAATTCCTCTCTTGGATATTCAGATACTCAAATTCATTTCCCTACACAACTTACCACAATGATTTGTTGTTTGAGAAGTAAAATTACATTGATTGTGACTTGCTGTCTACAATCCATAGAGATTTATGCTACCTACTCTTACTCTGATAATGCTCAGCATTTTCTATAATATCTCCCTCAGAGAATCTCAGAGTGTTTACAATTATAACTTTTCCAGCATTTCTTTTAGGTAAAGAAGAATTAGCCTTATTAAACAGCTGGGGAGAGGGAGGCACAGTGGTGATGTTTCTGCAGGTACGCAACACCAAACAACAATTATGTGGCAGAACTAAGAAAAGTGCCATGTTTTGACAGCCACTAGGCTACATGATTTATATTTATGTGAAGTAAGAAAAACAGCTTGGTAGTGAAATCTTACAATAAAACCATTGGCAAGTTTGAACAAATGATCATTGCTATATATTTTATATTGCAGAATTTGAAAACTATATTTCCCAAATTTATCACAGTTTTGGGCTTTGTGTCAGTGGCTTGGAAGACTGAGCTAAATGTACGGCTGGATTCCACATGTGGCAGCCTGGCCAGTGGGTTCACTGGCAGCCTGGATTGTTAGCTTGAGCCCGAAATGGCTCAGGCCAATGGGTAGAGCATTTCCACCAATCAAAAGGAGGTAGGACGCAAGCTTGCTTTGGCCCTCACCCAGGGGCAGGGTGAAGAAGAGGACCTGAGGGGGAACTAACCCTTCATGCTTTCCTATTTGTTCATTTTCAATCTGGGGGCAAAGCCTCCAGAAGGGATAAAAGCTCGCGTGACCAGCACATGGGGAGCTGTCAGTGAGGGATGATGAAGATGGGGCTTGTGAAGAGCTGGTAGAGCTGACCAATGGGGCACAGCAGTTGCCCCAGAAGAATCCCAGAAGACTCCACTGCCTAACAGGGAGCAGCAAGCGACTGCATCCCCAGCCCCACCACAGAGGGAGTTGCAGTGTCAGTACACAGGTTGGTGTACAGAGGGTCTGGGAGTGGACAGGACCCCAGCAGCTGTGCGAGGCAGGACGGGTCCCCAACCCTGCATGAGGCAGGAGCCCAGCCTCCCTGGTGCACAGACCTGTGTCCAGGGCTGATGGAGAGATGGAAGGGACTGCAGTGGGTGCATGAGGCAGCATGGATCCCCAACCCTACACGAGGCAGGAACTAGGCCATTGGTGCATGGATGGGTGCACAGGGCTGTAGAGCCGATGAGTTGTCGCAGCTGCATGAGGCAGCATAGGTCCCCAACCCTGCATGAGGCAGGATCTGGGCCATCAGTGCACAGATCGGTGCTCAGGGCCATAGAGCTGACAGGTTGCTATTGCTGCATGAGGCAGCATGGGTCCTGGTGCACAGGGAGGTGCATGGCAGGCTGAGAAAGGGCTGATAGGCCCCAGTGGCTGGAACAGGAAGCTTGGGCCTTCCTGACACGAGCATTGACCAGACAGGTCAACCACCCCTGGGAGGCAGGATCCTGGGAATTGTGAAGTACCCAGAAAGGGGATTCCCCCAGGGGAGGAGGGGTCTTCCTCACTGCCAGGATCAAGGGGAAGCTCCTGAGGAGTAGGGACAATTTGCCTTTGGGCAAAGAGGGGAGTCTAGGGCCCCCCTGTTTGTTAAGGGTAGTGTCATAGTTACAGGCCCCTCTTAGTTGAGCTACCTGGGAGAGGGTAATGATGTTTTGTTAGGTAACGGGAGCTTTCCCTAGGTTGTCGTTTTTTCTTTGGGCACGGCTGCTGTGCCTTTGTTGTGGTCTGGTTCCTTATGCTGTTGGGATTCCTATTGTAACCCTGTGTCCTTATTGTTGTACTGTAAAAGACTGTAAGCTGTTTTATATCTGAACTCATTGTATGGGTTATTGTATATATCTGTATCTCATTTGATGTAACCTGACTGTGTATGTACAATTCTTGTCTATTCATTGCTAGATACTCTTGTCATTGTTTGTTGATTAACCTGTGTTTTATCATTAAGTGCTCCTTTGCTTGCTGCCTGAAGGGCCTTGTCAAGAGGGGCAGAGGCGGCAGATTAATCGGAAGGCCACAGAGGACTACACCTGTGCCTACATCAAGGGTTAACAAGAGTTATTGCCTGTGTAAACCTATATCTGTAAATAGCAGATGTATGTGTATATTTATATGTACATAAGTTCATGTTTGCAAGCTTTATATAATATTGTATCATTAAACCTGTAAATAGTTAAATATCACTGGGTGTCCTTGGTCTCTGAAAAGCTCTGTAGGAAAAGGAGGTTAGCTGGCTTGCAGCTAGGCAGCAACCCCACATCCTCCCACAGTGTAACGCACCCGCCGAATCCATTCATCTGGAGAAGGGGTACCTTCTGCGTACCACCCGGGTTACACACATTACAGCAGAAGGATCAGGGAATGAGAGATCCATGCCAGATGTACCTTTCCTATCAAATTGTCTGGCTAAGCCTGGCCTATAATGTAAAGAATTATTTCATTTACACTCATTATAGATCTTGGACTGGTCAGGACATAATGGTTTGATCATGGTGGAATTTTTTTATTGTGCTGCTTCAAAATGCATCTAGATGCACTTCTGGACACATTTTCTGCATTCCTACCCAGCTGCTGAACAGATAAGGAACAGATAAGGAAGACTATGGGGACCAAGCTTCTCCTGTAATGAGTGGGAACTGCATCTCTATCCCCTTTGTGCTTGCCTCTCTCTCACTAACCCTCATCCCATTAACTCCAGCTTCATGCCCTGTCCCCACACCCTCCCCACACCAAACCATCTTTTCGAAATCCCCAGCTACCACAGGGATATAAGCCTCTCCTGGTTTACCAGCCCTGTAGTGGCAACTCACAGTTGTAGCTTCTAGTCAGGCCCCTGCTTGCCAACCCACTAGTGGCAAGTCATAGCTGTGCAGGCAGGGGAGTCACAGAGATTTTTAGCTTTAAGATGTGACTGCTTCAAACTCAAGTTAGCACTAACCCAGGTCTGTCTTCCCCACTGTTGCTGGGGAGCAGGTGATAAGGGGAGGTGGTAGAAGTGCAGGTGGGAGAAACAGGTGATGGAGGAATCAAGCAGCCTGACTTCCCCCCGGTGTCTGTGTGCCCTAACACTTGCAACCCTACTGCATTGCATCCCCCTTGGCAGAGATATTAGAAAATATATGGTACTGGGGCGAGGTCCCGGAAGACTGGAAAAGAGCCAGTGTGGTCCCTATCTTCAAGAAAGGGAGGGGGGATGACCCAGGGAATTATAGACCAGTCAGTCTGATGTCCATCCCTGGAAAAATCCTGGAAAAAATTGTCAAGGGTGTAACTATCTTATAGTTTTTAGCAAAGACTTTATATTATTTTCCCTTTTCTGTATAACTGCCACGCAGCACTCTCACATTTATGTAACCTTGAGGCCTGTGCTGTTATCCAAAGCAAGTGCCTGGTACCGCTTTTTATTGCCTTGCAGTTTTACTGTTAGTCTAAACAAGTGCCTGGTACTATGCTCTGCTAGCAGTAGACCCCACACCTATACTCTATAAGTTTTACCTCTTATCTAAAAAGTGTCAGTATTACAGAAACAAAACTTGTGTAGAAAATCTGCCTAGTAACTATTATGTAAAAGAAAATTATCCTATCTGTGTACTATAGTTAGTGTCATAGAGGCAGTCCAACGAACATCTATAAAAGAGGCAAAAAAGCAGGAAGCAGCAGAGACGACAACTGGAAAACTCTGTGGGCCTGATCACCCCGCAGACCGGTTCTCAGCCTCCCCGTCTGGGCGTATCCCAGCGAAAACAAAGGCCTCAGAAATCCGACAACTGACAACGATTCACCGTGTTACAGTATTGCTTTGTATTTCCCATTCATGAGCCGTTGACCAGTTCTGGGACTTAAGGAGCCGGCAGCCACACCTAGCTTTGGACTAGCTCCACTGTTGGAACGCAAGGGCTGGCTCTGGAACCTCGTGAACCAACGGACACCCTATAGATTAAGAGACACTGACTACTTACTCTAAGTCGTCTACTTGTGCCAACTTGGCGAACCTCAAGGGCGGCTAAGAGCTACCTCAATTCCGCCCCACAAGCCGCGCGCTCGCACAACTCCACAAAGCCCGCGGCTCCCCTAAGCAGTGCCGGAGCCGCTAGCCCGGCATTTCACCACAAAGGGATCCATCAACACTAGTCTAATGGAAGGTAAGCATCTGAATGCCAGCCAACATGGCTTTGTGTCTGGCAGGTCTTGCCTGACCAACCTCATTTTCTTCTGTGACCAGGTAACACGTGCCCTGGATAAGGGAAACAACATGGATGTCATATATATGGATTTCAGGAAAGCCTTTGACCTAGTTCCCCATGATGTCATCATGGTTAAGCTGGGGATCTGTGGCCTTGATCATCTCACAGTCCAATGGCTAGGTAACTGGCTATGGTGTCAGACCCAAAGACTACTAGTTGACAGGAGCAAATCAATGTGGTACAGGGTGACCAGTGGAGCCCCTCAGGTCTTGGTACTTGGGCTGGTACTCTTTAACATCTTCCTTAACTATCTGGATTTGGGAGACAGATGCAAACTGGCCAAGCTCACAGAGGATACTAAATTATGGAGGAGGGCGGTCGCACTGCAGGACAGGCTGGATACAGGCCAACTTGGACATGCTGTCAAGGTGGGCTGACCAAAGCCTGATGGCTTTCAATGTAGAGAAATGTAAAGTTTGAGTGTCAGTGGGTGCTGGCCGGCATCTCTGCTCTGTGTCCCCCCAGGGAGCACTTGTTTTGGCCCTATGACCTTCATGTGCACACCCTGTTTTTCATTCTTTATCCCCTGTATTTAATTGATTTTAATGAGGCTCTATGCCGCCCAACAGTGGTGGCCCACGCAATTTTAGTGGGCTAGGCCCATGACCCGTTGTAATCAATAGATCAATGTAAAGAAATGTAAAGTGCTGCACCTTGGTAGGAAGAACCTTCAACACACTTACAGGCTTAGCAGTGCTACAGTTGCTAGCCCCATGAATGAAAGTACTTGGGGATCTTGATTGACCATAAGATGAATATGAGCCATCAATGCAATGGTGTGGCTGGCAAAGCAAACCAAACTCTGGCATGCATCCACTAATGTATCTCAAGCAAAACCAGGGAAATCATCCTCCCGCTTTACGTGGCCCTGGTGAGACCACAGCTGGAGTACTACATCCAGTATTGGGATGTGGAGAAGCATGAGAAAGTCCCCCCACTTCAGGAGGAGTGTGGAGAAGCTTGAGAAAGTCCAGAGGAGAGCCACTCATATGATCCAAGGTCTGCAGGTCAGGCCGTACAAAGAGAGGCTGAGGGTCTTGGGACTCTTCAGTCTGGAGAGAAGTCTTAGGGGGGACTTGGTGGCAGCCTACATTTATTAAGAGGGGTGCATCAGGACCTGGGTGAACAGCTGTTCACCAGAGTTCCCCAAGGGATAATAATTTCCAGGATTTACATTAGACATAAGAAAAAAGTTCTTTATGGTGTGAGTTTCCAGGGTCTGGAACAAACTCCCCCAGAGGTGGTGCAAGCAGATGCAGGTAGTAAATTTAATGCACAGTAAATTTACTGTGCAGTAAAGCCAAATAGTATTAACTGCATGTGTAGACATGCCCAGTGACAGCCCCATCAAGAAATGATGCGTACTCATTGAACTTGTTACAGCAGTTCTCCCTTCCTCCATCCCTTCTCCCTTGGAAGGGGAGGGAGGAGGAGCGGTAGCTGAGCACTGCAGGATGCTGGGGGACTGAGTTTTGATACAGTTAAAAAAATCTAAATAAAACGGGCAAAATTTTGGCACTTATTTTTCACAGGGTTGTTCTACACTTTTTGCTGGTATGTCTGTAGTTATAACTATCTTTGCACAGTTTTGTGCTCTGGAAAGATTCTTTTGTATTTACAAAACAATACAGAAACACTGAGATGGTGTAATGACTTCTAATATTTCCTTCTAGTAATTTGTATTTTCTATAATTATAGATGTAGTCTCTATTAGAACATAGAGTAGGTAAGAACATAATATTAAAATAAAACATTTCCCTGTTGGAGATTTCAGCCTCCCTGTTGGGTTTTTCAGCCTGAACTGAATCACTGGTTTTGCTCACGTTGCTCACAGACACCCCAGGATACACTGGCAAAAATGCATTGAACTCGAGTATTTCAGCTGATGGAGCTCATAAACTCTGCAGGTGGCATCTGAAAGGGCACATATCATTTGCATACCTATGACCTTGTAGTGTAGGAGCTGCAGTCCTCCTTTAGAAAGAGGAGAAGCTCTGCTTCTATTTCTTCAAGGTTTGTAACAAAGTTGAAAAGATCCAGAAAGATGCAGATGGTCTGTAAGGGGGCTTCCTGCACCGCCCTGAGTTGCGTCATACAATGCCTGCCACACTTTCGATGTTAGGGGGGATGGGCCTAGTTATTACTGGGAGGCAACTGAGAATGGTTACGGACTCAGAAAGAACCACAGAACATCTGTGGTTCTTTGCAGGGCTTCACCATCCCCATCCCCATCCCCTGCCCTCACCACACCTGATGTTTCAGGCGCTGTTGATTGCCTCTAAGGTTTGTTACTATCTTTACTTGAAGGATCTGGACCAAAGTCCTTGCCAAATTGGCTGCTTGCCCCTTTTCTTCCCTGTGTGGGGGTGTGTGTGTGGTCCCAAGTCAGCTACCTCTTTCTCTGGCTCACCCCTTGTCGCCATCTTGTAACTAGGGTCCTCCCTCTCTTCTTCTTTCCCTCCTGGGAGAGTAGGTTTACCTTTGCCTTTCTCTTCTTTTAGGTCCCCAGAGTGGATCCCTTCACTTTTTGGAATCAGACTCACCAGTTGCTCAAGCTTCTTCACTGGCTCCCATTCTCAGCTGGACCTTGTTTGGTAAGTAGCAGGGTCAGGGCTTATCTTTTGGCTCCCTACTCATTCGCCCCCACTTGCTGGATCTCTTTTCTTCTCGCCTTCTCTCCTCTGTTTTCTTTCTTCCTTGGCATCCCTTAAATCCCCCTCTCTTCAGCTGGGTTCCCCGTGGCAGTTCCCCATTGCCTGCCCGCCTGATCCAGCTGTTCCCTTTTTGCTCGCCAGCGTGGTTCTTCTTTCTTTCTCTTTGTTCTTTTCCTGCTCTGTTTTTTTTTCTCTGTCTTTGGGTTCCGGTGGCTGAGTTTGCCACAGCAGCCTTTGATCTGTCGTGGCCCCAACCAACTTCTCCATTCATCTGGATCACATTGGGGTTTGCCGCGGCTCCTCCGGCACCATGAGGTAAGTTTCCCTCCCTTAGCCCTGCCTGACTCTGCTCATGGCAGGGTGCTTCAGGCACTCTGTCACATGGACTGACCATTTTGTTTTTGGTTTCACAACTGTTATCCACACAGTAATTCTACATTTAACTTTGATAGTTTCCCTTTTTAAAGTATGAAGATTAATATCAATTCTGGAAACTACAGCTGGCCAAAAAATTTGCCCAAAGTATTTTTTTAACTAAAAAGAACTTCTTCATCAAAATCAGGAACAATTGCAAAATCATATTGATGTAGGTACAATTTTCAGAATGACTTGGAAAGATACAAATATTTCATTTTGTTTGGCTTTACTATTTTGTTTCATTCCAAGTTTCCTTGTTGGGTGCCATATGTTTCTGTGGGTGTTCTTTGACTGGTTAAGTTTGGCCTGTTGGCTCACCTTTCTTTTGGTTGTATGTGTTCAAGGTTGGGTTAGGAAACAGGTGGAACACATTGTTACTTTTTACATATCTAGCTCTTTGAGAGGATTCACTCACCATACTGGTTACAGGTGGCTTTCCTCTCCAACCCCTACACCTGCATAGGTTCTACTCACTCTGTGAGCCAGAACCTTATTTAATTGATTTCACTTCACCCTCAAGAAACCTGCATACCCCCTGGTTTGTAAGATGAGCAGTAAAGCAGCACCTGTCTTTAATGTTAAAGGGAATGTCTTTTTTGACCATCCCTGCTGAAAAATGTGGAGTGTAAGGAGATGCTGCTGCTTTAATTCAAACCCATGGTAGATGTTCCACTGATGGGAGCATGATCAGGCTCTGGTAGAATTCCCCTGAGGAGTGAGAAGAACACAATCCATATGGAAGCTTCAGAAAGCTTTGGCTGTAACAGTGAGGTTAGAATAGAAACCAGTATCACTCCTGAATAATTATGGACTTAAAATATGCCCAGAATTGTTAGTTGCTTCTGTCAGCTGCTCTGGGATGATAGGCAATAAACCTGTACTGTTCAGAGTGACACATAGATTGTGCTAGGAAAACATATGAAATGGATATGCAATTTTCTCCATTGCCAGGCTGTTAGAAACCCATTTTATTCATGCATTCTCCCTTTAATGTGCTATACTTTAGGAAGCAGGAGCTAGATGCAGCATATGCTATCTCTTTAGTGTTACTTGGGAGATGGTCTGCCTGAGAAACTGAAATACAGCTGAACTCATTTATCTTAATGGGACAGGGCCTGGTGGCACTTACTGCAGCGTGATGATCATATATGCCTAAATAGAATTGTTTCTCCATTTGGGTATAAAGCTGATACGCTGGCCAACAAAATTACAAAATACTACAACAACTAATATAAAAGCTAATAAAATAAAACCTAGCAGCAAATCAGTTTTGGAACATGAATCGTCTTCCTTAACTAGAAGGAACCAGCTTCATGTGTGAACAGAATTTCATTACTTGTATTTCATACACACACATGCATGCACACACACACACTCACAATGTGAGTAAAAGTGAGTATATTATATATGTGAGCATGTGTGCGCGCACACACACATACCATCCATTAGGTTTTTGGGGTTTATATCATGTATCTTGTAAAACATGTTCAGTGTAATTCTGAGATTTTGTCATGAGTATTAATTTACTAAATGAATTATTATTATGAAGAGAACTTAGCTAAAACTTTAATAGGTATGTGGTCATCAGACCTTCATAATTAGTAATAGGAAGAATAGATTAATAAAGAAAACTTAAATCACACATTATACATCAGGGTGGGCAATTATTTGGGTCCAGGGGCCATATAGGGAGTTTTGATGAGTTGCTGTGGGCTGGGTCAGCACCTTGTCGTGTTCCTGTCCCCCCCACTACAACAACTCATTAAAACTCCCTATGTGGGATGGGGCTACGGGTGGGCAGAGAGCGGTGTTTAGGAGTGAAATGGGTGGGCAAGGCTGAGATCATGGGGCGGGGTTGCGGGGTGGGCCCTGCTCTGTGGGGATTGTGTGTGTGGGGGTGTGTGTGTGGGGATTGTGTGGGAGGACGTGTGTGATTGTGCCTGTGGGAGAGCTAGGTCCTGGGAGCTGCCCTGGGGTGAAGGGAGAGAGGAGGGGACAGGGGCTACATGAAGCAGAGCTCACTTGGGTGGTGTGGTCTACTGCTGCCCCTGTGGTACATAGGGCTGAGCCCTGGCTGCTCCTAACCAGGGCAGCCCGTGCTGTGCTCCAGCCCACACTTGCTGCCCCAGCCCCAGCCCCAGCCCCAGCCTGGGTGCTGCTCCACTCCTCCCTACTTCCAGCACCATCTCTTTCTGCTCCTCCTGTGCCACTCCTGGCCAGAAAGAAGCATCATCCAGGTGCTCCTTGTTGCTTCTAGCTGCCTTCCACCCATTCGGTGCCCATCCCAGCCAGGAATGGCACAGCAGGAGCAGGAGGAGGAGCCACTGAAGGGAAGATGAGTGAAGCAGCACTCAGTCAGTTTCAGTTGCAGTTGCACTGGGGAGTAGCCCTACCAGAAGCTGCATGTGCTGGCTGGGGCTGGGGTCAAGCTGGCAAGCATGGCCTGGAGCATGATGTGGCCTGCCTTGGGCTGGGCTTGGCTTTCCTGGTTCGCTCCCTGCAGGTCCGGACCAGCGCAGAGTATTCCTCCTTGGAGGTGGATCCAATCCTCCATCCTTCGTAGGTCTTTCTTTTTAGATGGAGGAGGTCCGCTAGTTCCCTGGAGAGCCAAGGGCACTGCTTTGCCCTTTTGCTGCCTTTCCTCTGAGATGAGATAGACTTTGCTTGCACATCCAGGATCGCTCCTTTGAGGAGCAACCACTTATCCTGAATTCCCCTCCCCTTTGGGTTGTGGCCCTTCAGGCCCTTCCCTGACAAGCCTCCTGAGCTTGTCAAAGTTAGCTTTCCTGAAGTCGAGGACTTCTGTATTACTGACTGACTTGCCAGCTTTATCGTGGATGGTGAAGGTGGTCAGCTCATGGTTGCTGTCACCCAGCTTCCCTTCGATCATTAGGTCACTGATTAGGTCGTCACCCATTGCCAGAACCAGGTCAAGCAGCGGTTTACCCCTTGTCGGCCCGTCAACTTCTTGCATCAGATAGAGCTCATCCACACAAAAGAGAAAGCTTTGCAACTGCTCGGATTTGGCTGAGTGCTCTTCCCATGAGATGTCTGAGTAGTTGAAGTCTCCCATGACAACCATGCATTGGGAGTATGTGGCCTCAGCCAATTCCCTGGTGGACTTCTGGTCAAGCTCTTGATCCTGTGCAGGAGGTCTGTAATAGACTCCCACCACTGTGTCCCCTGTGCCATGCTCCCCATGGATTTTAACCCAGAGGGTCTCTGGTTGTCCACCCTGGGTGCCAGTGTTGGCTTGCAGGGACATGTAGCTTTCCTTGACATAGAGAGCTACACCCCTTCCCCTTTTGTCCACTCAATCCCTCCTGTACAGGGTATAGCTGTCTATACCTGTGGCCCAGTCATGGGTGGAGTCCCACCAGGTCTCTGTTATCCCTATGACATCATAATTACTTGTGTTGAGCAGTAGGACAAGTTCCTCCTGTTTATTCCCCAAGCTCCTGGCATTTGTGTACAGGAAGGCAAGTGTCCCTTTGAGGGCCCTTGCCTTGCCCACAGCTTGCTCCAGGGCTGGGGAAGGATGGGTTCCCTTAAGCGCCTTTGCCTTAAGTGCCTTAAGTGCCTCAAGTGGCTTTGCAAGGGTTGCTCAGTGGGCCAGCAGTGGTGGTAGTCCCCCCATCTCCTGGTGGGCTTAGTTTAAAGCCCGGTGGAGCAGGTCAGCCAGTCTGGCTGAGAAGAGCCTCCTCCCCAGCAGAGAGAGGTGGAGGCTGTCCCTTCCCAGCAGCTCACTGCCTCTCTCACCAAAGAGTGGACTGTGGTCATGGAAGCCAAAGCCTTCCCGATGACACTAGCACCACAGTTTTTGGTTCACTACCTCGAATAATGATATAATCAAAGCAAACCTATTTTCAAAATCCTAAAACTAGGATGTTTCTTTTCATTGCAATGTGATGGCAGTGCTGCATTAATCACGTTAATATTTAAAAATCACAATTCCTGAGGAAAGATTTTCACATCTGGTCTTATACATAGTCCCTAGTCTTGTGAGAGATTGGTAAATTTAAACTGCTGGTTGTGTTCTTGTTTTGAGTGAAACTGTGTGATAAAGATAACAACACTGTAACTTGAGGTCTTCCAGACTGGAAAGGTAATACCATATTTACTCGAAACTGAGACAAGTTCCATCCCCCATTCAACATGGGAGTGGGGGAGTCCTCATATTGGATGTGAGTACAGCACAGTGGCAGGCTTCGTCTGTAGCCACCTCCCCAGAATCAGAGCTGCAGTTGTTGTCCCTCTCCTCCACCTGCTACCTGCAGTCTCTCCTCCCCACTGCCTCTGCCACTCCCTGTCCCGTGCTGCCTCTCACCCTCAGTTGCAGCTCCAGCTTTAGTTCTGCTTTGGCTTGGGGCATGGAGCACATTGTGGCTCTGGCTTCCACTGGGGCAGGCAGCAGCAGTAGTAGCAGCAGCAGTGATGGTGGCTCCATCCCCAACCTGGGCAGGCATGGGGGGTGGCAAGTGATAAGGGAGTAAGGTATGGAGGGGAGGCGTTGTGGGGAGGGGGCATAGGTGGCAGGGGAATCAAGTGGTTGGGGGGATAGGTGGCAAGGGGTGGAGGTCAGGTGCCTCCCTGCTGCTGCTTTCCCCATTGCAGTGGTGGGGGTTAGAATTTAAGACAACCGTCCAATAATCAGATTCTATACGTGGAAGCTTTATAAGTTTTCCATGTATACAGTCTAATTATTAGGGGTTGTCTTAAATTCAAAGTCATCTTGGATTTGGGTCAGTATGGTAATTCAACAATGTAGCACATAATAGATTGTTACTGTACTGTTTATCATTTTATGCAAAGGAAGTATCCTTTATTTTTAAGTAAGTTGTGTTCACAATCTGCACAAAGAGAAGTGAACTGCAGCTGAATTATCATCAGTATGACCTGAGGCCTTATGTAGAGCTGATCAGCATATTAATCTTTTCATTTCTTCTATCTAGGTTCATGTTGCTGACCTTGCAGATGCAGTCACTCTTTGCTGCTTTCCTGTAAGTTTTAATTTAGGAATAAACTACCTTAATAATCACAATTCTACTGGCAGGTGTTTAAAGGAAACAAGTAATGTGACTAGTTCAGAGGGAGACTCAAGAAACCCCCTTCCCCCTCCCAGTCTTTTTCAGTTAGCTTTCTTTGATTTCCTGTCCAAATTTTGTGCATTTGACAGTGCACTGTCTAGTTAGTTTAACTGATTCTCATGGGTAGTCAATTAGTTAGTCTTCCTTGTTGGCTTATGTGGGCCTTTCATACAACACAGCCAAGAAAAACAGTTTTTGAATTTGCTTGCAAATTCCATACCTGGTTCCTAGTTCAAGCATATGGGAGCCAGAAAGGCATTGTCTCCTTCCAGGTTATAGTGTGATAGCAAAACCACTTAGCTGCTTTTGCCCATGCTCCAGGACTTCACAGTGATGGGAGGCTAGAGAGAGTAGAAATATGTTGCAACTTCTAGGATAACTCTTCCAGTCCTAGTGCTTCAGATTTGATACTGTATAAAAAGAAATCAAACAGTCAATTCAACTCACAGGGCAACTGTGCCAGGGTATGCACAAATCCAAAACTCTTCAGAAAACATACATCTTTATACATATAACCATCCAATTGTATGCTAACATATGGATTCATACAGTTAACTTTTCTCTTATCTTTCAGTGCATTACCATTTCAGTCCGACCTCCACTTACCTTGACTTTGATCTGACTGGCTTCCAAATCATTCAGAATACTGCGCCTTGACTGAGGTCTACTTAGCATTTTGACACTTTCCAGTCCTTCCAGGATATTTACCACATTGTTTGTTATATTTCCATGGTAGGTGTGGTTGGGTCCCTTTGTCTATAGCTTGACCAGCTTTGTGCACCCTGTTAAGGAGTACGCTATCTTCTTGGGATATTCGCTTGCCATGACTTGATGGTATAAACTGAAACATTTTCTCCTAGAGAAGGAAAACTGGCTTTGCCATCAAGGCTGTCTTTAATATTCCAACATAGTTAGTTATGACCTGTAGTAGAGCTTCACAGGCCCTAACAGGGGGCTCTTCCAACCCCAGTACCCCCACCACCGTCCTCCGGTTTAAATAAGGACTCCTGCTCTTAATGCATCACAGCCAGGAGTGGCTCTCAGTATCTTCCTGGTCTATTTCCAGGAATTCTCTGCACTCCATTAGAAACAAAGACAAAGAAATAGGGGCAGGGGTTTCCCTCACTTCTTGCCTCCACTGCTCTCAAATGTAGGGTCTCTCCTCTCACCACTTCCTGCATCCTTTCGGGCTCGCTACCACATACTTCCAGCCTATCAACACAAGCTTTTGATCTCCAGTTGCAGCTTGTCTGTCCTGTATTAATGTGAAGCACTGGGATGAATTGAAATCAGGTGATTCCTCCCCTGAAGGTATAAACTGTCCAGGCTGTTCTAGCCCAGCCTTAGTGTTCCCAAATAGGGCTTTCCCATCCTAGGGACTCTGTTTCCCAGGGGGAACTTTAAAGGGGCCAGGCTGCAGCTGTGCTCTATGGAGCTTCCTTGTAGCATGTGTTTTCCCTACTGTGAGTTTGCACCTCAGCTTGGTAGAGCTCTGAAGGTAAGGGTTTTGTACCCTGCATGCCCCCAGACCTGCCCTGGGGCCTCCTCAGTTTGCTGCCTCTGGACAGGTTTTCCAGCTGCCCTGTTTCAGCCACTCCTGTGGCTTGAGCCTTCACTGGTGTGGCAGCTTGCCTTGCAGATGCTTAGGGGAAGGGAGGGAGCATGGATTCTCTTCCTCTAACTCCCCCTGCTCTTCTACAGTAGGTCTATCAAGCAGTCTTGAAGCGGCCAACAGTTTTATTCACCCTTCCTTTCTCAAACAGCATCACTTGAATTTAGGGGGGTCTCTTTAGAAGTGTGCACTATAGTATGAATCTCTAAGCAACTTTTAAAATCATCCTGGGCACCTCCCTGTTCTCCCATAACACCACCTTCTCAACTTTGCTGTATTTTGGATCCATTCTTCTTGTGAAAGTAGAGGATGAAAGGAGGGATGGGGGCATGGTTGGTTCCAGTACATAATTCATACGAGCTAGCATGTGCTAGGACTGGCTTGAGTTAAAGATCATAGGGAAAGTGTAATGGGAGCAGCTCTCACAAGATTGTCACTTTCAGCTTCCTGCTGAAGACAGAATTATCCCTGTCTAAATCATCCCTGCCAAAGTGTCTCTCTAACCTGCTCTTGAAAATCTCCATCCTGGGACATTCCACAACTTGTCTAGGTTGCCTGTTCTAATGCTTGGCCACCTTCATAGTCAAAAAACTCCTCTTTATCTCCAACCTAAATTTCCCCTGGTGCAGTTTAAGGCCATTGCTCCTAGCTCTGTCCCCTATGGCCACAGAGAAATGTTTCTGATGTAACCTCTATTTTTACAGATTTTTAACTGTCTAAAACATTCAGATCTTCGTGCTACTGACTGGGAGTATAACAGTAGTTCGAAAACGGGTAAGAATACAGTCCTGTCAGACATGACACAGAACATTTAGAACTGGGCAACACCAAATTTGGCGAGATTGCAAATATCCCTGAGTGTTTCAAGTACAAGTCACCTACTGTTAAGCACTGCATACCTTGTCTGCACCCTTACTTGTACATTACACTCTACCATTTGTTTGTATCTAGTATCTTATGGTCTAGTAGTCTGAGCAATTGGACACATTCCTCCTAGCAGTTCGACAAAGATATTGACACGCATCATTGTCCTTCTTAGAATCCTTTCTTACTACAGGACACCTGTCATGAAGTCCTGCCATTCAAAGCATTGATCAAATGCTGTGTGCCAATATCATGTTATGAAGTAATTGACAAACACCTTTTTTATTGCAGCAATTTAAGCAGCAATCTTCTAAATGTGAAATAGATGATTTCCTGCCCCAAATTTTGATTTGGTCAGTCATATTATTATTTTATTGCCTTCACCCTATCATTTTCTCAGTCGTGTTAGTTATAGTGCTAAGGTATATACTGTCAACATAGGCTTAATGTAATTTTAGGGCTAAAGTAGCTTCTCTAGGGTGTCTTGTTGAACACTGTTTTGTACTCTGGAATATAATCTGAACTGTGATTTAGAAAGATTTACTATGATAACACCGTAGCACAAGCTGGGTTTCTAGAAACCTTGTGAGCTGTATATGCTCTGCAGCCTAAATAAAGAAGCCCTGTTTACTGCTCTTAGTCTTGCAACTTGTTTTTTAGAATGGATGCTGCAATATTTTTCCATTTTCTAAACCATTCCTCTGTTATTGTATTCTTAATAGTAAATACATAGTAAGTAAATAAGAAAGATGTGTTTAAAGGCAAAGAATTACTTTGGACTAACTTCCAACTTGTATTGCATATACAGTGGATTGTGTCACTTGATGTTGGTGATATTTGAGTGAGATATTTGAGTGAGACAAATTGCATCCAGTTATGAGTTCATACTCTATTTTGTATTTTCCTCAAAAGCCTAGATGTTACAGATTTCTTCAGAGTTCTTGCTTGTATAAATGAAAAGTGATGCTTCGCAAGCTGTTTCAGGATGCCATTAATAATGTTTTCATCTCTCTGCACACGTACATTACTTACAAAACAAATGTATTAAAAATTATAATGTAACATGGCAGTGGTTTGAAGCCTGGCTTACGTGCATAAGTGGACCTTCCTAAGAATGCATGTTGTTCTTTCGTTTATGGCTGGCAAATTAGTGTGAGTTTATAAATAGGGAAAAAAGTTCCTCCTGCCCATTTAAATATTATCTCTTTTTAAACAAATCCTTCAAAGCTGTCAGTTGTAAACATTTACCATGATGATTTTGTAGAAGTCCTGCAACTATATTATAAATGATTTACTGGGCTTATTTTTTGTTATACTGTACAGATCTGAATGTATTGACAGAAAGCAGGCATTTTCTAAATTCAGCCACTTCATTCCAACTCAGTGCTGTATTTAATAAAGTCTATCATTCTTCACACCCAGTTCTGGGATTTCCCACCAGATCCTGAATGTAGGTTATATCTCCTAAGACCAACAGCAATATCCTTATAATTTCTAAAACGTTAGCTGTGAAATTAACTTGACCCTGCTGGAGACTGGACTCAGTCATTTGGTAGATTTTATATTTTTTTTTAAATCTGCAAATACTTTCCCTAGTAGGCAAATCCTGTAGCATTTAACAAAATTTTATAGGAGGGATATAATTATTTAAAAGTTGGTTTAAAAAATCACTGGAAAAGATATTCTCTATTACACTCCATAGGCTTTTACAGTCATTTCTATAGAATACTATTGAATTTAGGTGGTGTTTGAAGTGTTTGTCATCTGAATTAGCTAAAGATCTGCTAAACAAGACAGGCTGAATTGTGGAAGATGCACACTTGGTTCAGTTTGTGGTGAAACCTCCTTTGATTGGCTGCCTGTTCCACTTACCCACTTTCTGGAGTAAGTACAAAGAGCTCAGAAATTAAGGATGCCTCTGGTTACTCCTATCCTATGAACATCATGAACAAGCCTCTTCACCCTGCAACACTTGGCTTGAGAAGCAGGGTAAGGGAATATGCTGAAACTACGCCTCAGGAGAAGGAGGTAAAGAATCTCAAGAGCTACCGAAGGAACAGAGAAGTTCTTGGGAGTATAACTGTTGTGGAGAAAAATGAACATGGATGACAGCCTTGTTGTGGGGTGGGGTGGAGAACAGGGTTCATCTGGATTGAGAGCACGGTTAATTGCTGGGCAGGAGGAGTGGGAGATATGGGGATAGACTTGCCCCCTTTTTCACATCACTGTCAGTGCTCTCTGTAGGAGTTTTGTTTGTTTTAAAAACAGGGCAGGAACTTAATGAAAGCCTGTGTGGACTAGCTGTGGCCACTGGAGAGATTGTCTTATAAATACATTCATTATCATGAACAGTTTCAGCAGATGCCCTAGAAGCAGTGCTGCTGGTAGGTAGCAACAGGTCACTACTTGTAATATTGGAGTGCTATTGCAGGCAGAATGATGCTTCTAGCAGTTGTAATGTTGATATTTAAAATGGTTGTCCTTTACAAGTAAGAGGAAGGTAAAAGCGGGGAAATGTTACCAGGAAATAATACCAGGATATAATACCAGCCTATCTGTAAAGTTCCATGTTTTTTGCATGTAACTTCATATTAGAGCAGGGGTGGGCAAAATGCAGCCCTCAGGCTGGATGCGGCCCACCAGGCTATTCTATCTGGCCCGTGGGGCCCCTAAAAAATTTAGAAAATTAATATTTATCTGCCCCTGGCTGCCTGTCATGCAGCCCTTGATGGCTTCCCAAAACTCAGTAAGTGGCCCTCCACCTGAAATAATTGCCCGTCCCTGTATTAGAGTATGTTAAAACATTTGTGTAACAGAACAGACTATGAATCAGAAGCAGTGCCATGTAAGTCAGTAGTGTTACTCTGGATTTACACCATTGTGTCAGAGAACAGAATTCGACTCATGGTATTTAATCATTGCTGTAATAATGATTAGTTATATATATATTTTCTACCACAGTTTGCACAGAGACAGATCCTTGACGATATGTGCCTTTCGATATTAGGTGTAGAACAGATATATATCATACCAAATCTGGACATTTTTATATTAAGTAAAACATTGTAGAGTTTATAATCATAATTAAATTATTGTATTTTTAGTATGGAAACCTTGAAAACTACAAGCTTTGTGATCCGTGATGAATGATCCAATCATTTGTTTTGTACTGTAGAGCTAATGTCTTTGCTTGCTGTGCAGCAAAGGAAGGTTAAACTCTAAGGAAAGTTCCCCCTGAAAGATTTGCATTCTTCCTTTTCTAGGATTGAAATACAATGTGAGTTAAGAGAGTTGGTCAGTTTTTTAGGTCATTTAGCCTGTTTCTTGTAAATACCCCAAGGCAAAAATTCATTGCATATTTTTGGGGACAGGGAAAATTTGTCTCTTGGTGGAACTCATAAAACATAAATGAAACTGAATCCTCTTTATAAGGTCATGAATCTCCTGCCTATGTCCTTAGACCAACATGGCTACAACAATGAATTCCCTGAAACATTTGTCACAGTCTGCATGTTGGTGAAGAGTTGCTTGCACTCCAAAACTCACACTTAGTAGTTTTAGGCACCTGACAGGAGAAAGTTGATTGAGAACAAAGTAGACTAAGAAGGCCTTATAGTGATCATTGGGTTCAATAAATACTAGTACACAATGTATACAAAGAGCTAAACAGTCAATGTGAATGGTGGAGCAGTAGGCAACCTCTGCAGAACCCTTTTCTCTCTCTAACTAGCTGCCCCTTAACTTGAGGATCATTTCCTAATTCCCAACTTCATCAGTCTCCTGTTAGGGAATATCTCTAAACTGTAGCTTCTATCTCCACAGTTCTAATCTTTATTCTCACCTCTGTCCTTCATTAAAAATACTTTGTACTTAATGCAGGTAAAACGAAGGAATATTTCATTTTCACCACTTCATAGGTGAAAAATGTAGATTCTGAATTATACCATGACTGAGTCAGTTAGAACCAGGATCAGAATCTTGTGCCTGAACTTTGCAAGTCCAGTTCATTTAGAGTCCCAGAAGCTAGTAGGGCAGGGCAGTTAGGGTAACATTTTCAAAAGCACTTGAAGTCCACAGGTATCAATGAGAAATGTCTTCCTTTAGCAATCAGAGACTTCGAAAATTCTGCCCTGAGATTCCCCTATCAGGAACATCTTTACCCCTTTTAAATGAAGCCTAAAACTTTGAGGGCTGTTGCATAGTATTTTTTCAAAAAAAAATCTTCCAGCTAATGAAACTAGACTTGGAGTCTACTCTTGGTTTTGCAATTGATTTATGACATGACTTATGACCTGAACCTCAGTTTCCTCATATCTAAAATAGAGAAAATGTTTGACATAGCTCATAATTATCATTGACATAGTTGATATCATTTACATAGTTCATAATTTATTATGAGCTATCGTGAAGACTGGTTTTGGGGAAATGCTGGAACTTCTTGACTCCTAGTTTTGAGATTTAGCCATAAATATACAGTTATTGGCACTATCTCCTCAAACAACTTTTTTTTTTCCTTTTGAGCCAAGGGCTAATGGAGGAGAATAGAGGGATGGGATGTGAAGGAAGCTCTGTGGACCAGAGGCATAACTTGGAATTTTGATGCCCTGGGCAGTGCACAGATGGGAAATCAAGCACTTACCTCCCCATGCATGGGCTGTAGTTGAGGCAGTGGCATGGACTGTTGCTGGAATAGCACAAGTTCTCTGTAGTGGTGGCAGCAGCACAGGCTTGCTAGGGACTGCCATTCTGATGCCCCATAATTGGTGCCTAGGTCTCATGCCCTGCTCACGCTACCCAAGATGCACCACTGCTGGGAATCTGGTAAATGTTGATGTGAGCCAAAGCAAGTCATTTTGATTCAGTTCAATGAGGTATAAAGAAATGTTTCTTCATTTCTGAACTGAATTTTTGCATCAAACTCTTATTTCCTGAGGCATCACTAAGAAGTTTTATGTCTTGGATAAAACCTTACTAGAGAGCAGCTGAGCACCAGAGAGTGGGTGTAGGGTGGGGGTGGGGGGGCAGAAAGTGGGGGAATAGAGAGGTTGGGGAGGGAGAGGTCACTCTTACCAGCCCCAGGGACTCCAAGTCCCTGGCTACTTCTGCTGCAGTGCAGCCTGCCTGACTGCAGTCCAGTGTCCATGTACCCCGCTGCTGCTGCTGCTGTGGCCCATATTTCCCAGGGGGCTGCCATTCAGGCACCCCATCTAAGTCAGCCCCTGGGGCTGGTGTGCTGCTTGCCAACCCTTAGTTATGCTGCTACTTACTTCTATGGAAAAAAATGCAGCATTTTGACTTTTTGTCCTGATTCAGATCAAAAGTGAATGTCAGAATTTCAGAATCCTTTGGGATAGAAATTCTTATTTTTGACCAGCTGTAACAGGCATAATGCAAATTGTACCCTTTTTCCTGTGAACAGATTGCCCGGCTTTGATTATTCCAGAATCCTAAGGAAGAGAGGCATACCAGCACCACCAGCACTATTTCAGTTCACACTTGGAGGTTGCTAATGAATTGTGAAATGCTCCCTCCTAAAATCTAAAGGACACCGGACAGTGGCAGGCAAAGCTGAGAATCTGTATTTCAGTCTCCTACAGGACAATTTCTTGGCAAATCCTGGTCTGCTGTGGTGTGAAAGGCCTTCTGCCATGTAGTGGAAGCTGGTTGTGTATTAGAGGGGTGCGCCTTGTCCATGCTTCATGGATCCCATCAACCTAAAGGCGCTTTCTGTTACCTTGCCTTGGAGGGACATAGAGTATAAGTACTCCCCCTCAAAAATTTATGGGAATTATCAGAATAAGGCTTGAGAAAGAAAGAAGATTTTGGAACTGAGAGCGGTTAGTATTTAATCTCTTGTGCTGCTGTACTGAGTTGGCTTGTAGAAGAACATGAGGACACAGAAGTGACAGAAAAGCATGGAAAGCTTTGGGGCTAAACTTGAAGTAATTTTCATTGCACTTATAACTTACATAAATTGTTTATGGTGCATAATCTTTGTACTTTCATCTCTTCTGTGTTTTACTGTTAGATTAAAATGGTGCTTTGGGACATGATTATTAGCATGGCATTACTCTGCATCAGGAAGATAAGGATCATTTCATTCTGAATGTGACTAAAGAACAGCTCCAGGCTCTGCAGTTACTGAGGTCATGTCCTACTGAATCTGGGGAACAGCACTTCTTCATGCAGCTGATGCTGCAAATGGTGAAGAGGTCTGAAACCCTCTGCATAGCTCTCAGAAGATGGTAACAACTTTGTGTACAGGTTTTCCTTGCTTTATGCAGTACATGAGTTCCTGGAAAATGGTGCATAACTTGAATTTGCATAAAGAGAACCCATTTTACAATGTAACAAATAGGGATACATTTCAAGACCTCAACTGTACTGACCCCCAGACCCATTTCTACTACTTTTACAAGCCAATTTTAGTACTCACCAACAGCAGACAGTACACACAAGCACAGGGCACTATCATAATGGGGATGGCAACTATGGAAACACATGTTGCAGACAACAAATGAGGAGCACAGATCCACACAGGAGACTATATTTTGGTGTGCACTGCTCCCACAATGCACTGCACAAAGCATATAATGAATTTTTGGTATAAAAGGGTCATTGCATAAGAGCGAATTCACACATACAGAACCCACATAAAGCAAAGAAAATCTGTAAAGCAAAGGCTGGGAATTACCAAATAGTGGTATCTGTTAGGGGTGTGTGAAATGGTCTGTATTTGATTCTGATTTGGCACAAATTGGGGGACAGTAATTCAATTAAAAAACTAGTCAATTGTGGCATTGATGCCTACACAGTCAGATGGATCGCAGATTGGCTGAAGGGTCATACTCAGGGGGTGGTGGTGGACAGGTCATATTCGACCTGGGAAGAAGCGGGCAGCGGGGTCCCCTAGGGCTTGGTCCTTGGGCCCACGCTGTTCAATTTCTTTATCAGTGATTTGGATGACAGGGTGAAAAGCAACCTGTTTAAATTTGCTGATGATGCCACAATTTGGGATGAGGTGAGCACGCTAGTAGGGAGGGAAAGAGTGCAGCAAGACCTGGATAGGTTATAAGGGTGGGCTAACAAAAACAGGATGCGTTTCAATACTGACAAGTGCAGGGTGCTACACTTGGGCAATAGTAACCAGCAGCACGCTTATAAGATGGGAAACTCCCTTCTTGAGAGCATGGAGGCAGAAAGGGATCTTGGAGTCATTACTGACTCCAAGATGAACATGGGCCAACAATGCAAGGTCACTGTTGGCAGGGCTAACCAGACCTTGTCGTGCATCTGCAGATGCATCTCAAGTAGGGCCAAGGAGGTGATCCTCCCCCTCTACGCGACACTAGTCAGGCCACAGCTGAGTACTGTGTCCAGTTCTGCATGCTCCACTTCAGGAGGGATGTGGACAACATGGAGAGGGTCCAGAGGAGGGCCATCCGCATGATCCGGGGACAACAGGGCAGACCCTACAGAGAGACTGCGGGACCTGAACCTGTTCAGCCTGAACCTGTTCAAAACAAGAGAAGGCTAAGGGGGAACCTGGTGACTGTCTATACACTCACTAGGGGGGACCAGAAGGGTTTGGGAGAGACCTTGTTTCCCCTAGCACCCCCTGGCATAACAAAGAAGAACGGCCATAAGTTGTTGGAGAGTAGGTTTAGATTAGACATCCGTAAGAACTTCACAGTCAGGGCGGCTAGGATCTGGAACCAACTTCCAAGGGAAGTGGTGCTGGCTCTTACCCTGGGGGTCTTTAAGAAGAGGCTTGGTGCCTACCTGGCTGGAGTCATTTGAGCCCAGTTTTTCTCCTGCCCAGGCAGGGGGTCAGATTTGAAGATCTACAAGGTCCCTTCCAACCCAACTTCTATGATTCTATGAATTAGTTGATTTGGATCACTGTTCTGATTCAATTTGGCTAGATCTGAAGAGTTGATGCTGATTCGGAGAATCAGCAATTTAGCCATAGACATAAATATTTTTTTCTACATAACTTGAGATAGTGTTCACGAGCCATACCTGCTGAGATGGGGTGGATGGAGTGTCCTACAGGAGCACAGCCCGCCCCCCCAACCCTGTGTGCTTGGCAGCAGCCCCAGAAGTGGACTGGAAGTACCTCCGGTCCACTTCCGCTTCTGCTGTTGAGCGCATGGGGGAACGCCCCGCCTGTGCCCCCTGGCTTGGTGATCAGTTGCGGGGGACCCCGGTCCACTTACAGGTCTGCTGTCGAGTGTGCTGGGCCCCCTCCCCGTGCTCCTGTGGGATGCTCTATCTGCCCCATTATTTCGGTGTTCACGAGCTGCCTGGTACCTTGAGGTATGTAGAAAAAATATTTAAAGCTGTATCTGAATCATTGAATCTTTCCAAATCAATTTGGAGAGTTCCAATACAATAGGGAGAGATTAAAGGGTCTCTTGATTTGATATGGATTTGGAGATTCAGCCACTGAATCGGGCTGAATCTCCCCTGAATCGAATCAGCGACCAAAGCTTCGCACAGTCCTAGTATCTGGGACATCACAATATTACAGTATTCCTAGGAAAGTATAGTAGTCTACTATCTCAGCTAACATTTTGTAAAACACGTATTTCAGTGATCTGCTAGAGAAACTATGAGGGCTCATGCAGTTGAGTTCAGGCAAAGACTCCCACAGGGAGTTTGGAATTAATTGGTTTCTTCATCTTAGTCCTTTATACACGTTGAGAAATGAAGTCGTCTCTTAGTCCAAAGGTGTATTTCTACTACATGGTGTAGTTGCTCTCCAGGAAGAGCTATAATCACTAGTCCTGTAGACTTACTTTTATTATATTCTAGGTGGGGCTTCTAGATGCCTAGTGACAAAGTAAGTGTCTGCTAAGGATAGAGAAACAGTGAAAAAATATAGCTCTCAAATGTTGGAGATATCACCGGGGTATATAGTTTATAGCTCTTTAACATCCTTCTGGTCCCAGGGTTGGAGGAGGATTCATTTCAGTCAGGGGCAATGCGTAGGGAGTGCATGCAGGTGCATGTGCACCCCCTACGCGTGGTGGTGCATACCTTGCAAAAAGGCACCGCTGGTGGCATCTGTGGGTGGCTCCTGATCATCCCTGGCCACCACCAATGTTGCTGGTGGTGCCTGTGGGTGGTCGCCGACCCATGGTTGGTGCTCAGCACCCACCCCCCTGCTGCCGACAGTGCCAGCAGCATCTGTGGGAGCTCTCCACTCCCCACCACCTGGCTCCCATCGCCGCCAGTGCAGTCGTGCCCCCACAGCCGCTGGGAGCATGCGCCATTCATGATTTTAGTGAAGCCCAAGTGCTACCAGATTCTACCTTCCAGACCTTCTATAAGAGTTCAGTTCATTGAGGGCTCAATTGGCCTTGGAGGTAATTAATGAGATAATATAAATTGGTGTCATGCTTAGCATCCCCAGTCATATTCCATTTCCAGCCAGCATCTACTTTGTGGGCTTTGGTCAATTTAAATGGATTCCCAGGGTGTGTGGTGTTTGACTGTGTTCCAATGTTGCAACATAGGAAACTTTTTACTTCAGGAGCTGTTTTTGTATTTACTTTAGCTAAAGCCAGTATCAGCCTGGTCCAAATTTACTGTATTTCCTTGCATGCCACATGCAACTTGTCTTTGGTAAGGCAGAATGAAGAAAAAGAGCATTTTTCCAGAGTTATGGCAACATGGAACAGGGACAGAGCCTCATCTTCAGCTCACTCACCCTTCCTTTCCTACCCAGACAAAAATACTTTATGGTTTTAACCCTTTTGCAGCTGAATTGTCAGCAGCTCTTGGTTGGTCAGGACAAACCTGAAACTGTAACTGTTGTTGAAGACTGGATTACATGGGTAGATCTAGGAATTTGAAGAGAACTAGAAATGGGCTGCAGGGCTGTGAAATGGGAAGAGAGACTTTAGGCGTAGCTAACAGACACAAACTTGCCCAACAAAGGGATAGTTTGATTAGTGGAACAGCAGGACTCTTAAAAAAGGAAAGAGGACCGTTAACACCTGTGGAGTGAAGAGCAATTAGCAGGCATCAGGGAGATTATGAGCCAATTGACTCCCATACCACTGCCTGAATTGAATGCTGCTACTGCTGATGCTGGGGAACAAACTTCAAACTTTAGGTGGAGCAAAGCTGAATTAAACCAGGATGTGGCGGCTGGTGGAAAGAGAAGGAAAGAAGCACCTTCCATCTTACAGCATATCTAGATGTCTATTCTGAGCAGAAAATCAGCTCCCCTACTTAAGACACCCACCCCAATTTTGGAAGACTAATATTTTGGGAAAAGGTATATGTGGAGTATGGTTGAGTCAATATGACATTTCCTGACAAGTAAAGAAAATCATGACATTCCAAGCTAGTCTGAAACAGTCTACATTGTATGGCTTACTTGTACGTACTCAGCAGTTGCCTCATGAGTTGGCTTGGTTTGAGAGCAGCTGCTATGAAATAACACATGAGCTGCAATGTTTATATTGTCACCACATTTATTTTTGTGACGTTATAACTATAGGAGGCCATACCCCCTTGTTCTTTGTACTGCACTAAATTGGGCCGCTCCAGGAATTCTCTTCTAGTGAATTGTGGAGGAAATTGTCTGCCCTGTCTAGGCACCCATGAGGAATTATGGGAAGATATTGAAGGAACTGTGGCATTTGAGTAGAGCTGTAATTTGAACTTTAGCCTGCACTCCTGACAGAAGGCCAACTTGAGGTAAAAGCATTGCATTAACTTTGTAGTTCAGAGATTCTCTGAGACATATTACAGAACCGTGAAAATCCTTTTCAGGGAAGCTTTGGGTTTGTTGTCCAACTTATTCTAATTTTTCTGGAAAGTAGCACATAAATGTGTATTCATTTCCAGTGATGAGGCGCTTTAATTATCAATGAGCCAAGAGCATAAAAATTAAAGAATAACCTAATCGGGTAAGGTAGTGGTAGACAGACAATCCTGCATGATGACAGGATTTATGTCAATGGAAGACTTAACAGAATACAAGTGTCTGGAGTTAATGTAGGGACTCGGGTGTTCTCAGTGACATTTGAAAAACTTGCAGTGATTTTCTTAGAAATATACACAATTAATACTAACCTAGTATCTGAAATTCGCAGGGCAGCTGCCAATAATTAGTGCATCATTCCTGATAAGTATACCAACTTAAATTCTTTCAGGTCCTGAAAAATATCATGTTCATCCTTCAAAACTTATGCTCTGATGACAACAGCATTTATTCCTTGAATTTTGCTACATTGCTTAAGGCACAATTAATGTTACTCAATGTTTAGAATTTTGATTTTATCAAGTTAGGTTGTTGATTAAATTACATTTTAAAACGTCTTGGGTTGTACTTTGGTCCTGGTGCAAATATAGTGAAGCCAGGGAGCATCGATTTTTCAGTCCACTTTGTGTAATGTCTGTAGTAGAAAATAAAAGTGCTAGCATGTTAGTCTTACAGCATTCATACTAGACATGTAAGATAGAATAAGCAGTAACAGCTTCCACACACATGTTCAATGAGCTCTCCAGGATTGTAACTAAGGCCATTTGTAGATATGCTTACCGTTTTCTAAACTGTGTTAACTGATTTGCATCACACCATTCAAATCAAATTTCAATTTGAATTAAGGGTTAATAGATGATCAAGGGGGTTTTCCCTCCCTTCTTCATAGATTTCATAGACATAGACATAGACATTTGGGCTGGAAGGGATCTCAGAAGATCATCGAGTCCAGCCCCCCACCCGAAGGGCAGGAAGTCAGCTGGGGTCATAGGATCCCAGCAAGATAAGCATCCAATTTGCTTTTGAAGGTGTTCAATGTAGGTGCTTGAACCACCTCTGATGACAGGCTATTCCAGACCTTGGGGGCTCGGACTTGTGGGTGTTGCTTGGTTTGGCAGTCCGAGGCTTCCTCGGCCCTTGTCTTCCCCTTCCCCCAGGCCTGGCCACTGAGACCACTGAACCCCCAAAGCCTGAGATTCAAAGAAGCCTGCATGCGCCCTGAGTCATCAGAGCCCTCCACAAGCTGCCTAAAATGTGAAGTGGTCACATGGTGGGCACTTATTTCAGGTGGAGGGACAATTAACCAATTCACTTGGTTTGGTGAGCTGTCGAGGACCACATGGGTAGACCTGCCCCTTGATAGTTGCCCTGCCCCCTGGTCACCACCTTTGGGCCTGGAAGTCCCTCCCGTTGCCTCCTGGAAATACTCCTTTTGTGGGGGAGGGTACCATCTTAGAACCAGAAAAACCCAGATCATACACTAAAAGTCAAACACCAACTATAACAGATTTAGCTGCTGGAGCTGGCTGCTTTCTCGCCACAGCCGGCTCTAGTGTCGGAGGCTTCTCTCCCATTCCTGGGGCTTCCCTCCTGTGCTGCACGGGTGCGGGGAGCACCAGTCATACGATGGCCTGGTAGGGCTTAGCCCCTCACCGTAATGTACAGCACCCAAGCCAGGCTTCTTCACAGACAAGCCTGTGCTGTTTGGCAGGGCTGGAGGCTTTGTCAGGATACTGATACTTAGTCAACCTGAGGTGGTGTTGGCACATTTAACTTTTTAAAGGTGTTGCTTTGTGCCTGATAGCCTCTGTTGTGTTGCAAAAACCCAACTGAATTTCCCTTGCAGTGACTGATATCTCAAGCAGGACCAAGGAGGTGATCCTCCTCCTCTACGTGACACTGGTCAGGCCGCAGCTGGAGTACTGTGTCCAGTTCTGGGCGCCGCACTTCAGGAGGGATGTGGACAACATTGAGAGGGTCCAAAGGAGGGCCACCTGCCTGATCTGGGGACAGCAGGGCAGACCCTACGAAGAGAGGCTATGGGACCTGAACCTGTTCAGCCTGAACCTGTTCAAAACAAGAGAAGGCTGAGGGGGGACATGGTGACTGTCTATACACTCACTAGGGGGGACCAGAAGGGTTTGGGAGAGACCTTGTTTCCCCTAGCACCCCCTGGCATAACAAGGAATAACGGCCATAAATTGTTGGAGAGTAGGTTTAGATTAGACATCTGTAAGAACTACTTCACGGTCAGGGCGGCTAGGATCTGGAACCAACTTCCAAGGGGAGTGGTGCTGGCTCCTACCCTGGGGGTCTTTAAGTGGAGGCTTGATGTCTACCTGGCTGGGGTCATTTGAGCCCGGTTTTCTCTCTTACCCTGGGCAGGGGGTTGGACTAGAAGATCTACAAGGTCCCTTCCAACCCGACTTCTATGCTTACCTGCATTCCTAAGGAATTTTTTATCTGAGTGCCTAAGGACTGTTTTTCCTAAAAGCAACATTGTATATTCATGGTAATGAATACAGTTTAAATTGCCTAGTTCCGACTGCCCTAGTCTCCATTAACTTTAATCCTAAATAAATGAGGATTAATTCATTTGGACTGGAGTCATTTTTAACTCGGACTACAGGTATCCACAAGTATAGAGTTATGGCTGTAGTCCAGATTAAAACTAGAGAAAGATAATGTCTATAAGTGGCCTAAAATACTGAGAGCTGACTTTTGCTATTTCCCTGTTTTGCAGTTGAAAAGTACAGAAGCTGTTTAACAGGAGATAATAGCACTGTATAAAGCAAACCAGAAAAGCTAATCTCTCCATATCCTAATACACTCTATATCTTGCTGAAACTGTGACAAGATGGGGAAATTCTACTCTACCTGATATTTCCCTGGTTCAAGATCTTTTGACCACTCCATTACTCATTAATTTAATGGCAAACACTGGCTGCTGTGCTGCCCTACAGTTGCCCCATGCACTTTTCTGATGATCTTGAGATAAGAGGCATGTCAAATACAGTATCTGTTATCTCATTTTGTTAAGTTTATCTTGTCAGTGGCTGGGGTAACAGTCTCTTCTAATTGGTTTTCTGCAGAGGTCATTATCTCATTAACTTCCATAAATGGTTATGTGATTAATTATCCATAGTTTAATAAATTTGGGTGAAGATAATTGCCTGCCTGGAGAAAGATGGTCATTTGGTCTGGAATGACTAATGTTGCAGAAAGATTACCACCTGTCAGAAAGATGGCTACTCTTACTTCTTTGGACCGCTCTTCGTTGGTCCCACATCTGTGTGGTAGTTCAACTACTGTATTGTAATCTTCTTCCAGGAGTTGTATAGCTTAGTTTGTTCTTGGCTAGTTGGCTAGAACTAAACTATGTGTAACAAGATCAGTAATGTGGTTATTACCTGTTATCGTCCTGTCAATACAAGTAACACCGAATCAATTAGGCTGAATTTCAGTTTTGACTTTCTCTTGCTCTTTGATTACACTAAACCTGAGCACCTGGCCTATTGAGCTCCTAAGTGGTGCTTAGGCATCTAAACATATTTTATTTGGATAGATCTATTCCACACTGCTTGTAATTCCATGAAAAAATGTTAACCCATTCACTCCTGTAATGTTCCTCCATCCTGGCTTTAAGAGTAAATAAAAAAAAAAAAGTAGCATTGAGTTGCCTGCTTTTTGCACTAATATTTCTTAGACACTTGAGCAGAGTCGAATATAATTGTACCTTAGATGCCTAATAGGAGAATAGGATCTGGTCTTAAAGTTTTCAGTTTAAGTTAAATGACTGCCCTGAACCAAAAGGTAAATTCTACCATCCTTTAGCTCTGCAGGATTTATCCTGAGCAAACCTTTTCTGGATTTATATTTTCCACAGTTCTTAAATAATTATGAAATAGATTGTGCTTTTGGTAGGTTACTTTAGTAGTCAGAGATCTTAACTTAATCTAAATCCTTGTTCTTCAAACTAATCTATATAGAAAGATGCCTGTAAGGAGTCTCAGTAGGGCTCTCTGTGATTGCAAGCATCTGTACATATGGGCCTGATTGATGGATAGGAGCCAAAGGCTGCAAGTCAGGAAGCTGCCTGTATTCAGGTCTTGCCTTGTGAGCATATACTTACATGCCATTTGTATTAACCGGATTAAGGTGTGTGCTTTTTTGCCTTCATGCATTGGGGTCTGAGACAGGAACAAGCCAGACCTTATTTCAGGAAGTTAACACAAGAAATGTGCTCTGCTTGCAATTAGACTCCCTCACCTGAACCCACTGTAGCTTGTTCACCTATTTTTTACCAGTGTCCAGTTTGTACTTCCTGCCACGTGGACTTGTTGCCTATTCTATGTCTGTGGGCAGATGTCCAGACAAACTAGACACTGGTTAAAGACAGGTGAACAAACTACAGTGGGTTCAGCTGAGGGCATCTAGTTCATTAAAGCTCATTTGATCATTTTTTGGTACAGGGACACTGATACATGTGATGTTCCAGGCACCTTAATTAAAGCGGCACTTGGAACCACTCTAATTATACATGTGCTCAGGGGAGCATTTTAAAAGCAGCCCTGCTGCCTTTTTTTTAGTGTGGGAAAGCTAGTATGTGTGATGATGGAGTCTGCTGGAGTGTGGTAATTACTACGTTGTAGCAGACTTGATTAATTGAGTCTGCTCCGACACACTGTAATTACAGTGCATTGGAGCAGCACATGTATAGGTACCCTAGAGTGCTGGGCAGGGAATAGTTGCATGACAACACTGCTGCTGTTCCTAGCTGACCTGATTGCAGGGGGTGGGGCAGTCCTACTCACTGCAGTCAGGGGCTGTGGGGAGCTGCTGCTCCGGCTGTTGGGCTCTGCCAGGAACAGTGGCAGTGGCATGCAGATTCCTCCTTCCAACTCCTGCTTCCTGCCCACCATTTGGTCCCCCACTGGCAGGAATAAGGCACTGGAAAGAGGAACCTGCACTTGCCACTGCTGTCCTTGGCTGAGCCCGGCTCCCTGCACACCCTTTTTTTGCAGTACATGGTATTAGTGGTTCAGGAGTAGCTTGGGGGCTCCCTCTGTGGCTGTGTCATGTGGGGAGATCAGCCGTAGTGTGCAGGTTCTTCCTTTCAGTTCTTGTTTCCAGCCAGTCAGGGATACTGGAGGGTGGGCAAGAGTGTGCGCTGTAAGGAGGAACCTGTGCACCAGTTTCTCTGTCCCCTGTAGAGTCTGGCACACTGCCATCTGCTGCTTACCCACCCAAACCCTCCCTGTACCTGCCCCTGGTTTTGTCTTGGGAAGAGCTTGATAGAAGCAATGAGAGGAGAGCTTTTTTCCTACATCTCCTGATTCTAATACTGCTGGGTCTAAACATTCAGCTTTTCAAGAGGCAATGTCCTATTTTGTAAATGATTGTGATTTTTTTTTTTACAAACTGGATAATATTAGGAAAATTTAAATTGCTTTTTATTGTAGTGCCTTCAGTTTGGTTTTAAAGGAAAACTCAATTAAAATTCATCAGTAGGCTCACAGAGGACTCAATTTTATGGATGGTTTCATCTGAAATTAAAGTCATTACCTGTGAACTATCCTAATTGAATTTCTGATGGCACAGGCCAATTTTAATTTTAAAAAATAAGGGAGTATTTAAAACAGATAACAGTTTCAAGTTTGGTTTTGATCTCCAAATATACCTTTAAATGTGATCTGTTCGTTCAGCCATGAATGGCCTGGGAGCATTTCAGAGGAGATGTGATTAGTGTTATTCTTTAACCCCAGTAGTAGCTAATTGTGACGTTTCACTACAACTTTGGAACAGTTTGTCTGCCCCTTCTGCTAAAAGGTGAATGCTGTAAGTGTCTGGTCCAACATGCACTGAAATTAATAGGAAAACTTCAATTGACTTTAATGGACACCTCAATAGGACTCTAAATTGAAATGTTTGTAAACTGATCATTGTATGACATTTCCTTTTTCTGACTTCTCCCAAATGAGGCTAAAAACCAATGGTCAAAATGTCAGAATTTCTTCAGAATGGAAATTCCTTTCTCTGATCAGCTCTGTTTAGCACTAAATGTGGAACAGCACAGATGGATTTTAAAGGAAATTAGCTAGTGATAGTTACCATTTGGGTCTAAACCAAAAAATCCTACATAATGTGTGTGTGTTTTTTTTTTAAACATACTGTCTGTTTATGCAAGTGGGTAAGTGGAGGTTATCCTGTTTCTTAATACATTTTAGCTGGTGTGTTAAATTTGTTTCATTTTCCTAGTGTAATTAGAGCCTCAGTCACAGTCTTGCAAAACTTCTTCAAGATGATGACAGATAGGGGAGAGTAAAGAGTTTGGCTCTTGGATTTGTCAGGAGGACAGTAAAATAAAAACCTGTAAACTTTATCCCCTCTAACCTATTCCACCTTTCTTGTTATGAACAGTGGTTGGCAACTTTTTATGGTGGCAGGCCAGAATGGCTCTGCTTGAGTCTTAAGCTGGCTGGTGCGAAGATCTGGCCACTGCTGCCAACGTTGCTTCTCCCTGCTTACCTAAAGCACAGCATGGGAATACTCCTCGCTACCTGGCTGTGCAGCTGCGTACTTGTGACACAGTGCAGGGATGGCAAAGTCTCCTCTGTGGGCCAGATCTAATGGCTCTGTGGACCAAGTGTGTCCCACAGACCATAGGATGTCAATTCCTGCATGTGAACATCCCTGTAAGGCAGATTTAAATTTTCCAGTAGCTTTTTAGTTCAAGTTTAGGATTGATTGAAGTTCCAAGTTTAAGATTGACATGACTGAAAAAATTGAAGGTTCATTATTTGAACCTTTTGTGAACCCATGAACACAATATCTGATAACGTACAATGACTAGTTACTGCCTGTGCAATTTAGATGTGTCATTTATTTTAGACTGAAAAATGCAAAATCTGATTTTCATTTCAATACGTAAAGTGTTGTCAAAATGTCCCAGAGTTCTTTTGACAAGATGTCATTTAGTGTACTTAGAGTATAACTATATTTTCTTTCTTTTAGTACTGGAACTTCTACAACATGTCTTTGAGATTAAAATTTAATTAGGGTTTTCAGTCTATTCCAATTGTGTCTCTCTTGGTTTCTTATTAGGAGAACAAGACTTATGCAGGAACACAACCCATTCATCATATCCCATGACACTTTCACTGGGTTTTATTTTAACATATTTACATATTTTTGGTGATTTTTTTTCAGCCTTTGAGCTAAAAAATTAATTAGTAAGACTGTTCTTGTTTCTATTGGTCTTGTAGATTGTATTAATAGTTGTTTTTGTGTCCCAGACTCTGTAAACAGGTGCTATTTTATTATGTTTTATAAGTTCCCTTTTACTTTTGTGCACAGTGTAGCTAGGAATAAGGAGAAGTTTGTTTTGTATGTTTGAGGCACAGGCACTGTGTCCAAGAGGGTTTTCAAATTGCCTTCCCCTCCCCCTACATTAATACCCGACGGGAGGGTCAGCTCTTTTTGCCCTGAACAGCAGATAAGGATGGACAATTGTGTGTGTTTGTGTAGTTTCAGATTTGGCAATGGTTTTATCCTTGCAATGAAAGAGTGCTTTCAGCTTCCAAGGTTCATGAAGTGTCTTCTTATTAGATTCATTTTTTGCTCTGACGTTTGTTACACATGATGCTAAAATGTTGGATTGTTCTTGAAATGTTGTTGCCAGATCTGTCTTATTTCATAAGAATAACAAAACTATCTAAAGTTTGTATTTATAATGAGCATCTGTGTAGTAAATACAAATTTATTTTGTTTTCTGGGGAGTAATAGATAAGACTTTTGTATTGTACATCATGGAGGGTAATATGTTTCATGCAATCCAGTCTTCAATCAATGGAACTGCAAAAGGAATGTAGTATGGGCAACTATGCAACATTTTTAATTGGAGCTACTCAGATCCTGATGACTGAGTGTAATATTATTTAAAACAAGATGCATCTGGATCATGAGAAACTTTTTTTTCTCACTAAAAGTCTCCAAATGTTCCAAATTACTGTAAATTTCAATATTGAGACTATAGCATTATGCATATTTAGAAGGAAATGAATATCATTCAGTTATTAGAAATCAAGGGAAAGATTTGATATTTATTTATGTGGCTTTCATGATTTTATTTTAAAAACAGGAGCCTACTATACCTATATAAACAATTATAGTTATTAGATATTTATCTTAGTGCCTAAGAATCCTAGTTATGGGTCATTGGACTAGATGCTTTATAAATGCAAAATATTAGAATGTTCTTGTCCCAAAGCATTTGCAGTCCCAAGAGTTTACACCTGAGGCCCCCACATGAACAAAAGTACTTATTTCAGTTGCCTCTTTTCATGAAGCCTTTATAATTTTAACCTGGTACCATGTAATAACCAGTACTGAGTACTAGACAATTTACAAAAAATGACATGCAGACCCAGTCTCTGTATTTTCTGAGTATTTTCAGTTATTATCAAGTCTGTTTTTCAGTTCATAGATTTATTTTGGTTTGTGGATCTTGGATTTTCAACAACATGACATATGGAAATTATGCCTTTATGGTAAGTTTCTAGAATCACTACCAGTAGAGGCATGGGGTTTTTTTTGTGGGTGATATCTTTTTTTGGACCAACTGCATGGTTGGAATAAACTTACACAAGGTTTTAAAAGTCTATCCCAACCATGCAGTTGGTCCAATAAAAGATGTCACCCACAAAAATCCTTTTGAAACTTTCTCTAAGTATCCCAACCATGCAAGTGATCCAATAAAATAAATCACTCAGAAATCCTTTCCTCTTGAGTAATTCCTGGATCATCACAGCCACAACATCAAACACTACTAAAATTACTACTGTAGCTTTTCAATACGTGCAGTGTTTGCAGCTGGGACTGTTTTGAAATGCTGTAGATATTACCAGATGGTATCAAACTAAGGCTGAGTACTTTTTTGAAAACAGATTTGGAGTGTTACTTTCTCCAAAATATTCCAAATAGGAGATTTAATGCAAGGTAATGCAAATGAGAATTCCCTCACTATTTTGTATAATGATCAAGAAAGTTTTCTTATTTTTATCTGAACACTTTGGAAGCCACAGAGAGATCCTTTGAGATAACTAGCTTGGTGCAGATTTTGTCTTGTACAAAAGAACTGAACATGCATGAAGGCGTTATTGAAAACTGTCAGAACATCTCATGGGTTACCAGATTGTCAACACTAAAATCCCAGACTGTCTTTAGTATAAGCATTACAGCTTTTCTCAGCCCAGTATATTCTAAAAGCAGAAGGTAGAGCTTTTTACAGCTGCAGGGAATGTTAATGAAAATGTTAACCCTCACTTTCAGGCAGATAGGTAGAAAACTTCATCAAGGTTTTGGATCCTTTCTCTATTGCTTCTTTCCTCCTCCCCTGCTGGGGTTTCCTCCCGCTGGGCTTGTTAACCTTATCCTCCTGGAACCACTGCTGTCCAATTAGGCTAGATGCTGGATTCCTGACAAAGGCTGATATTGCTATTCTGCTCTACAATCTTGTCAGTGCCTTCAGGGCCATCTGGTTGCCGTGTACAGCTCATATCCTCACCATCACAGATCCTTCATGACTTGTGCGTATGTGTGGGGTGGCAGAGCTGCACGCCGCATCTTGTGAAATCTGATGAACTGACAGCTGTCAGGGCACAGCATCCTCAAGCTCACAATTACGGAAGATCTGGAAGCCTTAATAGGGAGCTGAAATGCTTTTCCTTTTTATGTTTTTGTTGCATAAAGAAGTACATTGCTGGTTTAATATGCAGTGTTGAAGCTTATTTTTATCAAGACTGTCTCAGCCCTTAGGCACTGGTCAGTGTATTTCTTTTGTAGAACATATTACACAACATGCACATAGGGAAAACATGTTGCTTTAAGCTTTTAATGCTTTTTACTATACTGCAAGTACGTAGTGTTAAGAGCAGGCCTATGGGGACTCTTCACTGCTGCTAAGAGCAGCAGAAAAGGGAGGTATAATGTGATCTAGTAACAGATCTGTATTCCTAGTACTGGGAAAATAATGAAATCTCAGTATAGCACATAGGCTTGGATTGACCCTACTTCTCCATCCTTGATTCTTCTCACAGGAGCCTCTTTATGAGTGGGCTTTCTCCTTTTGCTTGGGCAGGGGTGCTAAGTGTGTTTTGGTTGACATCTTGTTAGTGGAGCAAGTTAAGAGCAAGGGACAAGGCTGGGAGTGCCTCATTTTGCATCTAACTCCATATGAAGGATTGAGATGAGGTGAGGGGAATGGGATTTCAAGGAGGGCACCCTTGTAGAGACTTTTATGTGGGGAAACAATCCGTCCCACAATAGTTAAAAGAATAGCATTGCTGTCTGGGATTGATGATTGTTTCAGCCTGCACTCGTACATCTGGTGCACAATAACTAGGGGAAAGCCCATCTATCAATTAATTCACTTTAGTTTTGGCTGTATATTTCAAGTAAGATTGTAGATGTTTGCAAATAAAATAAAAATGAAATTCTTGTAGCACATCCACAAGCATTTTAAACTAAATTTATTACTAAATTTTGACAAGGCACTTCATCTACCTATAAGAGAAAATTAAATTACTTTTCAACTGAAATCTGTAAATGACAGAATCTATAGATGGCAGTCTTCCTTATCTCCTGACTTTTCAGAACATCTCCTTGCATGCCCTTTAGGTTGACAGAAATTGCTTTGGTTCACTTCATGGGTCTTACCCTTAAAATGAGTGAGAAGAAACATACTTAAATGACAGGGTTACCATGTTTTTTTTTTACCTCTAGCTCAGTGCACCAGCAAGGTACAACATCTGTATACTTCCCAGCTTTCTCAGTTTAACTAGAATTTCAGCTTTGTCTGTCATACAAATGCCAAGTTTTCAAAGCTATTGCCACCCCTGGTGTGCTTGCTAATATGAGGAGGGCACCAGGACATCAACCACTGTGAAGTGCAAGAGAGTATTTCCTAACTTTGCTCAGAGCACCTTTTGCATTTCTGCAAAACTCACTGATTTAGAAAACCATAAAAATAAAAGGAAAACCTGCGCTTTCATTGAAAGAGAAGCTCCTTGCCTTTTTCTTCCCTACTAAGAGAGGTTTGAAAATTTAACAGGTGCAAAGTAATTACATGGGCTGAGCTTGTCATTGTTTTTTTTTTTCTTATTATTATCATATGGGATTTTTTTGACAGTTGCCTCATAAACCCCCTGGATAAAGCTTTAGGGTCCAGAAAAAACATAGTCATGGCTCCCTAAAATATTGGGAATTTGCTGGGTCAAGTTCTGAGTTGGAGGCACAGGCTGTCACTAATGGTGCTAGTGTTGCTTTAGGCTCCGGTCACCTCTTGTTGAGCCAGTTCTCCTGCTGTGCAACGAACATCATCTCCGACTGCAAAGAGGGCCAGCTCAAGAGAATGAAAGGTATTATGGCCTAGTGGATTAAGCAGGGAGCAGAGGTAATTGACGAATCCCAGTTCTGTTGCTGATTTCAACTATAAGCTTTGCCAAGTCACAGAAATCAACATTTTCAAATATAGATGCCTAATGAAGTCAATTACTTATACCTTCAGGCTTGGATTTTTGTGTTTAGCTCTATAAACATTTAACCATGTTGGCTTTTGATTTGCTTTGACTCAATTTCCCTGCCTGCAAATCGGGGTTAATACGTCTTAGCTTCTTCTCCCAGATGAGTTATAACAACAGATTTCTGAAGAAATTGTTAGAATAAACTGTACTACTATCATCAGCTATTCCCCCCCGATTTTACTAGGTTTATTTGTATACAAAGAGTATTCAGAAAGCCTCTCATTAATTTTTAAAGTGTTTTGAAACACATTTATACTCAGAAAATATGTCCTGAAGAGTACCAGTTTTCGTTACCAATCCATGAGGAAAACTGAAGCCTGCTACAAAGGAGAACATTAACAGTCCTTGTGTATGTTCTGTCTATGTCCTCTCTGCTGTGTGATGGCACTTCGTGAAGAGAACCTGTCAGCTATGCACTGGACTGAGACCTTCGAATCATTTCATATAGACTACTAAATAGCTATAAAGAGTAACCTCTTCAGTCTTACTAACATAACCCCAACTGGCACTGGTGACTTGAAGGACTTAATTGATGAAGGAACTAATTAATAAATGACACTAGGGCTTTTCATCTTCAAGGTCGTTTGGAATTCAAGCCCTTGAAACACAATAGGTGCTAGCTTTCCTGCTTCTATTATCCTATGTAAATTGTCATTTTTCACAACTGTCTCTTTTTTTACTCTCTTGACCAAGGTTGGAAGTTTAAGAGTAAGTGTAAGTCAGATCCAGACAGAAAGCTCTTTCGTGCTCTAACTCGAAGATGAACTTACATATGTGAAATGTAAGTTACTGAGGACCTGTTACTGAGGGCAGATGACTTCATATCCTACCAACTGCAGCTGGAATCGAGGCTGATGGGCATGTTGCAGGAGAGGCTGTAAGGATATCGTTGGATAGAAATGATATGTAGTAAGGTCACTTGGGTGAAATGACATTGGATTAGGTCTTCTATGTTCTTTCTTCATTGATGGATACAGTGCCAAGAAAGTGTCTTAGTTTTTCACACATTCAGTGTTGAAGCCTCTATTGTTTTAGCTCCTAGAAATTTAAGAGTAAAGAAAAGCAGGATAGAATTAGGTGCAACTATGATTTGCTTCAACTTCTAAAGTAGCACAAAGAAGCAGCTGACTGTTTGAAGCCTAAACATGAAGTGACATAAAACTTTGGAGTGAGGTAGCCAGAATATAAAAGCTAAGCTAGCCATTTATCCTGCAAGCTTTATTCATATCGAACAGCATTTACTTACACAGCCTTATTGGTTTCTGTGGTACTGCATAAGTGCTACTCAGTGTAAATAACAGCTAAAGAATTCACCAATAAGAAAGTACTGTAGGGATTTTATTGGAAGTGTCTCATGTCCTTCTCATATCTCTCCTTGCATGATCAATTAAACATAGGCAAGGCCATAGTGATATTGTAGATGGGAAAAACAGGCTAGAAAGAAGAAATATAATTTTCAGATCCATTATAACAGTAGCAAGTTGGCAAGCAAAAGGTAGAAATTATCATATAAAAAGACCTGCTTGTAAGAAAATAAGAGTAGAGAATATTTATATAGATGCAAGAGAGCCTAAAGGACTAAACATTAATCATAGGTCTTTTCAGTTTCCCTGACAATGAAAAAAGTAAGACATCAATGATGTTAAGGAAAAGTACTTGTTTCCGGTAGCATAATACAAGGCTATGTTTCTTTGCACACTATGTACATCTCAACAGAATAGACTCTATTTTAGTTTAAATGCTTGAGAAAAAACAGGTAGGAAAATAAGATTGAGGTTTGTGGACATTCAAGGGTGAATGATCACAATGCAATCTGATTTGATATCTCGGCAATGGCAGTCAAAGGTAAGAAGCACAAAGATATTGGATTTTAAAGAGGACAGACTTTGTGGGAATACAAAATAAGATGAAGAAAAAGGAAACCTTGATTGGAATTGATTGTCCAGAAAATCTACTGCACAAATGCAGGAGATAAGTGAAGAACTTTTAAGCCACAACTTATAGTAGAAAAAGGCAGCTGGAAGAAGCTTGCTTGGTAATGCCTTGTTTCAAAGCTACCCAGCTTTGATGTTAATTAGGGTTATACAATATTGCAACTTCCAGCGACATTTCCAGTCCCATTACTGCAGGTTTGCCAGTGACTAGAAATTAAATAGAAACCAAACAGCCTTTATTCGCTGTCAGCTGGCTGGTCAGTATACTCAATGGGGGATAATTGCCAGGGCACACAAATCCAAAGCTCTTCTGAAAACATAACTTTATACATATTTTGTTCTCTGATCCATCTAGTCACACACTAACTCATGTACAATTATTACTCCTTTCTCTTGCATATTAATGCATTACCATTTAAATCTATTTTCTACATTCTTTGACTATTGTGTCAGCTTCCAAGGCATCCAGGAAGCTAGGCCCTGATTGGTAAGATACTGAATAGAGGTCTATACAATGATCACTTCCAATGATCACTTAAGACTTTGATGCCTCCCAATTCTCCTGTGTTGGTCACTTACATTCTTGTTACATTTCATGCAAGTCCAGGGGTGGATCCAGAGCGGGGTGCAGTGGTGTACCTGCACCCCCCACCCCTTTCCAACCATGGTGCAGGAGCAACAGCCATGGACTTAGGTCTCAAAGAAAGCATTTTCTCCCTCATTTCTGCTCTGTGATCAAAGGTATGTCCTTTCCCTCTCCCTTTCTCTCTCCTGCCTACTGCTGCAGGTAAGGGTAACAGACCCAGACACAGGCATGGGTGAACCAGGCAGCCACCCAGGGCCCAGACAGAAAGGGGGCCCAAAAATGATGAAAAAAAATTACAATAGCAAAAAAAAGTTTTAATATTGCAAATACATGGGATTGGCAATGTTGTCAATTGAGAATGAACTATTTAAAGACATTGATACCACAGATGTGATAAAGACTTCTGCAACAACAACAAAATCATTATCTCTGGTGAAGCAGGGCCTGATACTAAAAAGTTTGCTTGGGGCCACCAGGAATCTAGGTACGGCACTGAAAGGAAGGAAAGCTCCTGCTCACTCCAGTTGGGCTACAAAGGGATAGTGCTCAGCCCATGATTGTGTTAGTGTCAGCAGCCAACAGCTCTCTTGCTCCTCCCAGGGTGTTCCTGCCAGCCCCCTTTACAAAATCCTGGATCCACCCTTGCCTGACTCTAACCATCCACCAATCCATAGTTTTGGGGCTTTCCTAGCATAGCTACCCAGGAGCAACTTTAGTTTATATTACTGTAGTAATTAGGGTGGCCATCATAGAGGACATTCTGGTTTTCTGTTACTCTGTCCTCTATTGATATGAAACCGGGTGCCTTGAAGAGAAAAATAAAGGACATAAATGCGTTTGGTTTCGTATCAATAAAAGACAACTGGACTGTTCCCTATGATGGCCACCCTAGCAGTAAGGTACTTTCTAGGGCTATGTGAAGCTTCAGATGCTGATTCAATTTGGAGGAGATTTGGCCTGCTTGGTGGCCAAATCTCCAAATCCAAATCGAATCAGGAGACCAATTAGAAGGTCCGAATCATTCTGAAGCTCTCTGAATCAATTTGGAGAGCTTCAGTGATTTGGGCAGTCCCTACGGGCTGCCACACAGAGCGGGACCAGGACTCTATGCTGGTAAATAGGGGGTGGGGGAGGAGGGAAGGGATTGTGGGGGACCCCTGCCAGGCCCCATCCCCTGCCCACTCTCTCGGTGCCCCCATGGCTGCCCTGCCCACCCCAGGTCCTGGCCCTTAAAAACAAAACAAAACAAACAAACAAAAAAAATGCTTTGCACTCACTGGTTGCTGCAGCAGCCTTGGGGCTTCTGGGGGCTCATGGCAGAGCCTCCCACACAGTGTGGGGCAGTTGTGGGTAGTGGGGATTGCCCCCCCACCTGGCAGGAGCTAATGAGTTGGGGCTTTTTTTTTTTAAAGGGCCAGGAGCTGGAGGGGGGGAGGTAGCCGGGAGGGAAGGGCAGGAGAGCAGGCAGCGGTCAGGGGGCTCATGGCAGAGCTTTCCATGTGGCATGGGGCAGCGGGGATCACCCCCTTGCCTAGCACAGCCGGTGAGTCTGTACTTTTTTTTTTTTAAAGAGCTGGGAGACTGGGCACGGCAGCCATTGAGAGTGGGTTGGGGATGGGGCTGATTTGGAGATTTGTCCAATTTGGCGGTGGCCGAATCTGTGAATCAAATTCAGCAGAATCGATTCAGGACAGTGATTTGAATCAGCAAATCAAATCATTGTTACCCAAATTGGCCGAATCTGAAGCAAATACTAGCCACTTCGCACAGCCCTAGTACTTTCTACTCCCCTTTCCCACCCTAGAATAATTCTAGAATGTTATTTCCTTCCCCTTATGATAGTAGAGAAGGGAGAGGAATGCATGTGAGGAGCTTCTACCAGATTTGTGCCTAAGGGGAGTCTCCATGGCTTGTCTGGCTATTTCAAGCCCATTTTCCACATCTTAATTAATGGAGTCAAGCCAATTCATGCCAACTGAGGATCTGGCTTTGAATATGGAATGTCTCAGTTCTGGACCAAGGGTGTTCAACCCCAAGCCCATTGGCTAGATCTGGCTTCTGGTGCTAGCATTCAGTGTGCAGGGCTCCCCACGGGCCTGGAAATTTGGTGGCAGGGGAGTGGTGGTACCACTCCCTTGCTGCTGAATTTCTGGACTGGAGAACTCCAGGCTTTATGCTGGCCCAAGTACATGGGGTTGGATGGCGGTGGGGTCGAGCCCTGGGGTCAAATTCTGGCATGTGGGGCCATGTCCAGCTCTCAAATCAGTCCCATTGCTGTTCATTTGGCTCAGGGTCAAAAGCTGAAGTACCTTTGTTGTAGATAATGAGATCAAATATGGTCCAATTAATATTGAATGAACCTGGCTTTCCAATTTTACTTAAACAAACCCTAACACATTCAAAGTAAGTCAGAGTCTGCTTCACTTTACCTTAGTTTGTATCTGGTTTTATTAAACAGCAGTAGCTTTTTTCATTTAGCTGATAATGCCATTTCTTGCTCTGCAAAGATTTCTGTTTTATTACTTTAGTGATTTCTTTTGGTAAGTTTTTCAGGTTTATATTTTCTGAGGAAAATTATTCTCCTTAGGCAAATTCCCCCAGTGCATTGGATGGAAGTTGTTTGCCATATAAGGACACACTTTTTTTGGCTGATGCATGGTCTCTGGGTTATTTCAGGACCTGTTCAGTTTGTTTTCCTTTCATTATATACACAACTTACTTCTTTTATATGCTCAGCAGGAAACAGATACCAACTAGAAGACACTAAGGTCCCAATTCTCTAGCCCTAGCTTTCCCTTAACTCTTCTGACTTAAATCAGGAAAAAAATTGCAATTATGCTTTTGCAACCAAAAGGAAAATGGGGTCCTAAACTCCATGGAAATGCAATCTATGATTCTTTTTTAAAGATGGCAGTGGCTGTATACCACCACCATTCAAGTCCAGTCAAATGATATCTTGGGATCTTTTAAAATGCCGTTAGGCACCTATCTGCATTTTAGCAAGTGTCTAAATGTCTTTGAAAATATGGCCCTTTGTTTCCAGGTGCCAGTGATAGATTGATACTGTTTTAAAAATATAATTGCAATTTGACTGATTAGGAGTTTGCCGTCAGGGTCTGAGAGTGACATCAGAATTCTAGTACCTAATTTTAGTCTTTTAATATTTTTTCATATTTAGAAAAGAATTTGCTGCAGCAAGAACTTTAATGCAGTTGGTAAGTTTTATAGACATCCCTAAGTTTTGACTTCATGTCACATCAAATGGATGAATGACCTATTTTGTTTGACAGAAAGATGACACTGCATACAATTTTAGGGGGAGAAAGCCCACTTAGTTGATGTCTTTGTAGAAAGATTGCATTGGAAATGAACCACAGGATTTCATAGTTTTAAAACAACCTAGAAATTGTTATAAGGAACTATCCTGTTACAGTTAGCTGTTTAGCACCAGGATTAGGGCTTTTTTACTCTTTGAACTGTATAGCTCCTACCATGTTGTGGGCACTGCAGTAATCAAATAAATGATGATAATGTTTGTTTATACAATTACTTTTGCCTTCATTTTCCAGCCTAAACAATCTTTGATTTGGTTCATAAACAATGAAGTGATCATAGTTATGGGACTGTATAGCCTTGAATTATGGGGGAATGTCAAATAAATGGACATAGAACATGCCTTATTTTTTAAGTGGCTGGTAAGGAACTAATACATGTGCTGTATTATATTATAATATTTTGGAATTTGGAAAGGTCAAAGTAGAATATAAATATAATAATTCCTGAATTTTAATGTTCGCCTGCTTTAATTTACCAATGTGTATTTCACAGCTGGCATTGTGTTAACTTAATTTCAAGTTTTGCTGTTATCATATTGAATCTAAGATTGGGTCAACATGGTCAGTTACAGATAAACATACATATACTTAAAAAAAGATTTGTTCACATTGAGAATTCATGAATCTTGATTCTTGATTATCTTCTACAGTGATTTATGCAGTGGTCTGGCTGGAGAAAAGAATATGATTAGTTCCTAAAGCAAAAAACCAGACATCACATTTTGTTGCCGGAGCTGCTCGTATTCTGGGCACACGTTCCTAGGGCTTGAGAGGTTTGGTTCTGCACACGTCAGGAATTCTTGCACAGGGTTGGGCCTCTCAACCCTTGGGAGTACCTGCCTGGCTCTGGGGCATATCTCTGGAAGCAGAAAAAGTTTGAACACTGGTGTGGTCCTAGGACTTGGACCACCAATCTGCTGATTGTGGGGAAAGTCAGCGTTCCCTGCTTGCAGAGACACATCCGGAGCAATCTTTGGGATCCATAGAGATTGCCAGGGGAGCATCTCTGGAAGTAGAACATGTCACCTGTTGTCCCACTGGTTGATCCTGCAGGACAACAAGGAGGTGTGTTTCACTCAGAGAAACGGATCATCCCGGCACCTATTTCTAGGCAGAGACATAATGAAGTTCCAACTTAATCTAAGATGACAACATTTGCCTTCAAAGTAAACTTACCCGAGGACCAGCTGAATGTTCAGGAGCCTCAATGCAGCCAGTAGTCTTCTTGACAGCTTTACCACTTTTTCCTTCTCTTTCTTTACCTCCTGTGCCCACAGCTTCTCAGTGATTTTTCACACACAGCTCATGCAAACATGTTCTTTATGACACAAAGGCAGACTGCCATTTCCATGGCTGCCATGCAGGCAAAAGAGTATGCAAAAAATTATTATGGGAGGAGCAAGAAAAGCAGTCCATATCTCATTAATAGAGAGCCAGACATAGCATGCCACTGATAGTGGCACTGTATACCAGTTTTGTATTTGGGACTGGAGGGGAAGGAGAGCTAGTTTTTGAGCCCCAGCACATGTGCCTAGACATGCACTTTTATGTGGGGCAAATTGTGTCACTTGGGGCAAAATGACCCTGCTTGGCTCCTCCCGGATCTGCAGCCAGGAGGAGTTAGAGCCCAGGGCCAGCACCTGTGCTGTCCCAGCAGTATAAAAAGCTACCTTCTCCTGGCCCCATCAGTACTAAAAGCATCCCTGTCAAGTGTCTCAGGGCTACTTGCTCTCAGGAGCTTCTAGGGTCCAGCCAATTGGTACCTGGGGACACTACCCCTTGTGCCAGCTGGACTGCTGAAGCAGCCCTGAGAGTTCTCTGTAACTCTTTACCCACTGTGGCAATCTGGCAGTGGGGGCTGCTGCCTGGCTGTGACCTGCTGCACACCTGCCAGACTGGGATGGGGACTGCACAGCCAGTAGAGGCATCCGCCCCAGCTGCCAGTGAGCTGTGACTGCAGAGTTGGCCTTTGTGCAGCACTGTTACCATGTGTTCCCTCTGCCAAGCCATCTGGGCAGCTATTGCCCAGAAGATATTCCCAGTGTGGTGACCGGCTTTGAACTGTCAAAGCATGTCCTCCTGGCTCCAGTTGGCCAGGAGGTCAGCCACAGCCAGCTGGGTCCAACATGCCAGCTCTGAGCAGGCTCCTCTGCCTGGGTCCTGGCACTTGCATCCCTAGCAAGCATTCTGTTGTTCCCTATTTGAAAACTGAAAAATCCCTGATAAAAAAATCCCAGTCACTCTGTAAAATTCCCCAAAATCCATGTTCCTCCAGAATTAAAACAAAAGACCACTATATATATAGAAAGAGAGAGAGATAGAGTGTGTGAGAGACAGAGACAGTGATCAGTTGGGCAATGTTTTATCACTATATCTACAGTGTTAAAGCAATTTAGAAACCTACCAGTGTCTCTATCATCATAATAAAATTAATTCTAAGTACCTATATGTTGTGTTGTTTGCCTTTGATTTTCTTACCATAGAGCAGTTAGAGCTGCCTGTGACCCCTTCACTAACCAGGATGTGGAGCTGTGGGGGCTGTGGGGCCATGTGGCAGAGCCCCCCTGTGCAGCACGGGGTAACGGGGGCAGTGGGGCTTCCCAATCACCCCCCACACCTGGCCTTACCCCTGATGCCCTCCCTTGCCCAGACCCAGCAGTCTGGGACTTTAAAAAAAAAAAAAAAAAAAAAGGCCCACACTCACTGGCAGTAGCAGCTGCTGTGGGGGTCCCTGGGGCCTTGTGGTAGAGCCCCCCAATGCAGCATGGGGCAGCAGGGTTGAGCCCTGGCCCCTGCACTGCCAATGCCCCATTGTGTGGGTGCGGCCAGAGTTGGAGGGGTGCTGTCAGGCAGCTGGGGATGTTGCAGTTGTCACCTGGGCCCTGTGCTGTGCAGGGGGGCTCTGCCACGAGATCCCAGTGACCCCAATGGCAGCTGGTACTTCTGGTGAGTGTGGGGCTTGTTTTTTTTTATTTGAAATTGCCAGGGTGCTGGGGCCAGGTGGGGCAGCGATTGGGAGGGCAGATAGGGGCTGGGTGGAGCAGAAATTGGGGGAACTTGGGGAGCAGCTGGGGGATGGGGCTAGGTAAGATAGCCATTGGTGGACTGGTGGGGGGAGGCGGGGGATGGGCCAGGCAGGCAGGCAGGCAGTGTGCTTCAGCACCGGGGCGAGGGCCAGCCATAGAGATGCTCTGGCTGCCTGGCAGAGTGTCTGTATGGAGGACTGAATGTCCAGTTGCCTGCCCTGCTTTTTTCCCCCTTTTTTTTTTTACCCCTGGATACTCAGGGGTCTAATTTTGCCCCTGCACTGCAAATCTGCAGCACGGGGAATATTTTTTTGTTCCTGCACATACCTCTTGCAGCATCTCAAAAGGTTTTGAGATGTTGCAAGACTCATGTGTGTGTTCGTGTGGATGTGCTTCTGGTGTCTGCAATAGGATACAAAGATTTGGTTTTGGTTGTGTGGTTTGTTTGTTTGTTTGCAGCTTAAGGACTGTGTTTTATTTGGAAGGTCTGGTAGAGAAGCTCTTTAAGGAACAAGCTCACCTGCAGAAGCCAGCAGGTTAGGCAACCCACATCCCTTCCCAAAGTTGACTGCAATTTCTCTGTCCATAGTTTTGATATACTTCCTCATCCTGAGTGTTTTTGAAATGCACTGGGATTAAAAGGTTAATAATTAATACTTATCTAATAAGGATTCAAGTTCCTTATTAGATAGATAAGTATCCTGCTCTTCTCTAACATTCCAGCTGAACTCTACCCCAAATGCTTTTTTCCCCTTCTTTATTACAAAGACCCATTTAATTTCATCTCTGGTTTTCCTCTCCATTCCTCAGATGTCAGGTCTATGAGCAGAATCCTAAAGCTGTTATTCAAAACTCCTATTGCAGTTCTACCTGAGTGAGGCCTGAATTCAAAGCGAGTAAAGGCTTCAAGATACAGCTTTACATTTGGCATCATCCTTTTTGCCATGTTTTCCACCTGATGAATCTCAAGTCTAGGCACAGATATTACACATAAATTGGTTTAAATGATCAGAAACTGGTTTAAACCTGCAACGGAACAGAAGTTCAGTGCACATAAACCAGTTTCAAAATGGCTGAAACTGGTTTAAGATAAACCTGGTTGAATGTAGTATCAGACTTACTTGATTTGGGTTAAACCAGTTGATGGAATGTGTGTCCAAGACCCCTTCCTGGTTTAAGTTAAACCAGAGTCCTCCAGCATCCCATATGCTTTGCAGTCCTAGGCTAGCCTGTGCTGTCTGCTCCAGAAAACAGGCTGGCTCTGCCCCTTTCCTCCCTAGACAGAGCTCTGGGGCAGACTACAGGTACAGCAGGGTCTGCCTGGCTTGCCTTGCTGCTTGCTACTCACACAGGGATTCCCTCCTCCCTCCCATCTCACACAGCACAGACCTCAGCCCCATGGACACAAGGCATATGGTATGCTAGCTAATGCTGAGAGGTGTCTGTGTGTCTCCAATTTCCCTGGGACAGGACAAAGGCAGACAGAACAGGGGCTTAGGGCTTTTTGGAGCTAATCAACAAGTCAGCTGGTAATGTCCCTCTGTTCTTTCCCTTGAAAAAGTTGTTTAAGAAGAGCTTGAACTAATGAGAGAGGATTTTGTTTTGCTGATGGGCTGATAAACACTGTGGTTTTATCAGCTCCCTGCTGTTTTGCAGCCCTGTCAGGTTTGCAGACAGTATGAAGAAGCAGGGAGAAGGAGATGTGAAAAGCTAAGTATCATCAATAGATGCATGAACTGCACACTCCACCTCTGCCTTGGAGTGCTAGCCAGGGGCTGGGGTCTGGCAACACTCCCTCCCTTTGAGCAGCGATCGTTGGACAGTGCAGGTCACGGTGGGGGTTTAAATCCCTCCCTAATCCTGCCTGGCTCTGGCCACATCCCACCTCAGCTCAGCACTGTAGAAGGGAAGGGAGGGCTACTCTAGCACCCCCCAGCTTCTAGCCTGAGTCACTGCAGGGCTGTGCCTGCATTACTGGAATGAAACAGGAATGTCTATTAACTTGCAAATCAGTTTAAGCTTTACAGGTTAGACTAACCTGCAAAGATTGAATCAATTTAGGCTCAGGCTTTTTGAATGTCTGTCCTTAGCCCAGAAGTCAGATATGCTCCCTGTAAACTGGGCTCCTCACCTTTGTAATTTCCCATCTGAAATTCAGGTAACTAGTGTTTTTCAAGCCTTGTAGACTGTCTTTCCAGATTTAGAGTGATGAAACCAGTTTCAAAAAGTTGACTGGAAAGATTTCCATCGGGTGCTATATAGTAAAATATTACCAAGGTTTTTGACCTGTGTCATTGCTTCCATTAATAACCAGTAAAGATGAAAACACTTAGAACATATGCATTTAAGATAGGAGCACAGCTCTATTTTGGCATGAACTTTTCATACTTGATGTCTCCCCAGGCAGAGATATAAACCCACACATGTGATTTTATCTGAAATTGAGTTGGTTTTAAATTGGATTTGCTGATGTCCTTTAGCTTGGGTTATGCTATAGAAGGCTGGTTTATTTATGTTTCAGATGGAAAGATACATACTGTTCCCTCTTCTTTAAAATCTGTTCTATTTTTCTCTATGGACTTGCATGTTTTGTAGTTGTATTGCTAGAAATTGAGTGGTTGAACCTGAAATACTTTACTTGAAGCCTCTTGGGTTTGAAGATGCAAGGTGGGCTCTCTGTGGCTGGGCATCCCATGCTTTCAGGGTCCTCAGGTCTACAGAAGACTCTCCAGGAGGGGAAAAGGGAGACAACCTAAGGTCTGGGAACCTGGAAGCTTTAAGTTCCTGGTTTTGAGGTACTCTGTCTGGTGGGTAAGGCCCAAACTATAGACTTTAGAGTCTTGCACTGGGAGTCTACTTGGCAGGGGTTGTCTCACAATAGAAAACCTTGAAACCTTGGGTTTCATAGATTTCATAGACATTAGGGCTGGAAGGGACCTTGGAAGATCATCGAGTCCAGCCCCCTGCCCAAAGGGCAAGAAGTCAGCTGGGGTCATAGGATCCCAGCAAGATAAGCATCCAATATGCTCTTGAAGGTGTTCAATGTACGTCCTTGAACCACCTCCGATGGCAGGCTATTCCAGACCTTGGACAGTAAAGAAATTCTCTCTTATGTCCAGCCTGAAATGGTCTTGCAGTAGTTTATAACTGATCGACCCCGTCATCCCTTGGGGTGCTCTGGTGAACAAACATTCCCCCAGCAACTGGTGGTCACCCTGATAAATGTATAGGTGGCCATCAGAGCACCCATGAGCCTGCGCTTTTCCAGGCTGAAGAGCCCCATGGCTCTCAGCCTGTCATCGTAAGGTGTATTTTCCTGACCTCTGATCATGCGCGTGGCTCTTCTCTGGACTCTCTCAAGCTTCTCCACATCCTTTTTGAATTGTGGAGCCCAAAACTGGATGCAGTACTCCAGCTGCGGCCTCACCAAGGCCGAATACAAGGGGAAAATGATGTCCTGGGATTTACATGAGAAGCATCTATGGATACAAGCCAATATTTTGGCCGCTTTACTAGCCGCAGCATCATATTGCAGGCTCATGTTCATGTTGTGGTCAATGATGACCCCCAAGTCTCTTTCTTCCATAGTGCTAGCCAGCATGGCACTGCTGAGCCTATACAGATGCTGCAGGTTTTTCCTCCCAAGATGGAGAATCTTGCATTTTTCGGTGTTAAACACCATCAGGTTCTTGTCTGCCCATTTGCTGAGCCTGTCCAGGTCAGCCTGGATCACCCGCCTGTCTTTTGGTGTGGATGCTTTGTTGGTGTCATCAGTGAACTTGGCCAGTCTGCTTCTGACTTCAATGTCCATATCATTAATGAAGATGTTGAACAATATGGGTCCAAGGACAGGACCTTGGGGGACCCCACTTGTCACAGGGCACCGTAATGATTGACTTCTATCAATTACTACCCTCTGGGTCTGACCACAGAGCTAATTTTCCAGCCAGCGGATCGTAGTAGACTCAAGACCACAATTGGCCAGTTTGGCCAAGAGGTGATCATGGGATACCAGATAGAAGGCTTTTTTGAAGTGAAGATATGTGACATCAATCTCTTCTCCCTTGTCCAGGTGATAGGTCACCTGGTCATAGAGGAAATGAGATTGGTCAAGCAAGACCTACCTGCAACAAACCCATGCTGGCTATCCCTCAGGATGTTGGCGTTGGCCAGTCCATTAAGGATGGCCTCTTTAATAAACTTTTCTAAGATCTTCCCGGGGATAGAAGTCAGGCTGATGGCCCTATAGTTAGCTGAATCCACTATCCTCCCTTTCTTGAAGATAGGTACCACATTGACCTTCTTCCAGTCTTTGGGCACTACACCAGAGCACCAGGAGTTTTCAAAGATCCATGCCAGCGACTGAGCTATGATGCTTGCCAGCTCAAGTACCCTGGGGTGTAGATTGTCAGGGCCAGCTGACTTGAAGGTATCCAGCCTCTCAAGGTGTTCCTTCATGAGGTCAGCATTGATGGAGGGTAGGGGATCTCCCTCACCAGGACCTCCCTGTCCTGTGGTGGGCATGGGCGTCCCATGGGACTGATGAAAAACCGACGCAAAGTACCCATTTAATAGGTTGGCTATTTCCTGGGTGTCAGTTGTCAGCTATTCTTGGTGCTGAGGCTAAAGCTGCATACCTGTGAACTTTAGGTGCCTGTCTCTGATGCAGCTTGTCTGACAGGTCTGTCCTGGAGCTCTATCAAGTAGATTACTTCAGAGTTGGGGACAATGGGATTCCAGGGTTTGTGGAGTTGGGAGCCCAAAAGCCTGAGAACCGAAGGTCACACCAACTCTGTCAGAGCTTTTGGCTCCCTGCTGGGGAGTGAAGACTTGCAAACTGAAAGTCCTGGGATAGACTTCTAGGGTCTGTGGCTCAGGGTGAACATGCATCGTGAGGCTTACTGAGAAACAAAGATGCTGGAAGCCCTCCAGCTGTCAGTGAAATTAACATTTTTGTCATTTTCACTGCAGAGATGATAGTTAGGACAGTAGCAATGGCAATTTCATTGAGCAGAGCCAGGACCTGGGGAGCTATTTTTTGGGAAACAACTATACGGTGTTCTCGAAACATTTTATTGGAATTTCTGGTTTGCAGGTAATTTTGGAAATGTTTCTGTCTCATTTGGACCAACATCAAATTTTATGTAAACAACATTTTCTGTGAAGTACCAGTGGTGTTCTTTAGCCAATTCTATTCCATAACTACACTGGAACATATTCTTGACTGTTTCCTCGCCATACACTCATGAGCAAATTTTGTTTAAGACTGTTTTGAAGACTACATCTGTGAATTGAAAGACAGGAAAAAATCCTTCTCTGTTTTGTATTTTCCATAAAATGGCACTTGCCTAGGTAATTATGCACAGCAACATATTCCTAGCCTTCTAGAACATTCAGGGAAACTGAAGAGGATGAAATGATTTTGTACAAAAGCACTGGAGATTTTGATAACACAATCCTTATGCATGAAATGAGTGGTGTAAAGTAACTTTTACACATTTATTTGCCATCTATGCAGTTTAATAGATTGTATGTTTAGCTTTAATTATGACTTCCAGAATCATAAAAACGTGGGGCAAGAAGGGATCTCAAGAGGTCATCTAATTGATGTCCCCCTGCTCTGTGCACTTAGAACATCACAAACAGGTTTTTGTTTAATCTGTCCTTAACTTACGGTGATTTGGGTTCTTATAACTTGCTCCAATGCTTAACAGCCCTTATAGTTGGAAATTTTTTTCCTTTCTCTAACCATAATTTCTTGCTGCAGACTAAGCAGAGTTCTTGTTATATCCTTGATGGACGTAAGAAGAGAGCAATTGATTCAAGAGAGCAATTAATCAAGGTTTTTGAATAGCCTTTTACATATTTGAAGGTTTTCATCTCCTCCTTGAGTCTTTTTTCTAGACTACACAAACTCTGTTCTTTTCCTCTTCCCCGTGGTCTCTTCTAAACTTATTGATTTTGTTGCTCTCCTTCAGACGCTGTCCAATTTATTTTTATTCACATCTTTCCTAAAGCGTGGTGCCCAAAACTGGACGCAGTACTTTATTTGAGATCTTACCACTGCCAACTACAGCAGAATAATTGCCTTCTGTATCTTACCTATGATACTTTTGTTAATGCATCTGAGAGTGACATTTGCTCTTTTTCCAACAGAACCACATTGTTGAATCATTTAATTTGTGGCCTACTGTAACTGCCAGATCAATTTCTGCAGTACTCATGTATCTATTCCCCTTTTTTATTTATCCATTTGATTTTTCCACACTAAGTACAGCACTTTGCACTTTTCTTTATTGAATTTAATCTTATTGTTTTCCAATCATTTTTCTAATTTATCAAAACCACTTTTAATTCTAATCCTGTGTTCTAAAGTTCTTACAATCCATCCCAGTCTGGAGTCTCTGTTTCATCATCCATGTTGCAAATGAACATATTGAATGGTATCAGACTGGGGTGCTTTACCCCTGACCCATGGGCCAGATCTGTCCCCTCTGGTGCCGTGTCATTCGGCTTGCTAGATTGGGTGCGCAGGGTGGTATGGGGCCTAGGTGGAAGCAGCACAGGGCCCTGAAGCCTGATTCCCATGTGCAGGGCCTCATCTCAGCATGTGAGTGCTTGATGAGGCTGTGCAGGGCTTGATCAGGACTTGTAAACCAAATCCTTAGGTGTGGGGTCCAACATGGCATGCAGAACAGCTCTGTGCACTCATCTGACCCATAGGGCCAAGAGGTTGAGTACCACTGTATAAGACCAAAGACAAAACTTGCCAGAAACCTGCTTGATGTTTTTTTTTCTTTCAGTTTGATAGCAAACTGATTTTTTTTTCAATAGTTCTGCACCTACCATGGAGTGGTTTTTAACTATACCGTCTAAAGTAAAGCTGTATATTTACATATCCCAACTACTGCTTCCTCCTTATCTAGTAGGCTAGTTATCCTGTCAGGCAAAGAAATTTAAGTTGGCTTGATTTAGTTTGTTCTTGACAAATAATTGGTTGTTTTATTCTTTTATGTTCAAGGTGCCTATAAATTGATTTTTCAATAATTTGTTCTAGTATCTTTTCAGGGATTGAAGTTAGATTGGACTGGTCTATAAATTTCCAGGTCTTTCTTTCCCCTGTTTTTAAAGGTAGGGAGTTTTTTGGGGACTTTTTCCATATGTTTATTGCCAAGGCATTCAAAGTTTTGTACAAAATCTGGATGGATGTTATAAAAAGTCAATAAAATAAAAAATATCAAAGTTGTTGTTGTCGCTATTAATTTTATGTACTTATTATTCATATTAGTGTGATACCTGCAGGCCTTAGTCATAGATCAGGCCTCTACTCTTCGAGATTCCATAAAAAACAAAAGAGGGTTCTCACCCCAGTGGGCTTCCAATACAAGGACAAGAAAAAATGAGACAAGGTAGACAGGAAAGTACAGTTGTCAAGCCACAGTTTGTTAAAAACGATCAACAAAGATAAATAGGGAGGATTCCTTGTATTAAGTAGTGGAGGAAACTGTTTCTAAATATGAGGCTTAATCTAAAGTCTTGATCCTAGAAGTCCTTTGATGGATAGCAGCAAGAAGTGCAAGATTGTTGATGTGGCCAAAGGCTTTTTGTGGGTGCCAGTACAGTTAAGCATGAAGTGGAGTTAGTGTAGTCAATAGAAATAGCTCTTGCAACTTCTTCCCTTATTTTCAAGCTTGAATGATTTAATAGTGAAATGTCAATGGAGACTGGGAGTGATTGAATAGCCAAGAGGTGTAATCTTCAGTCACGTGAAGTCAGTGGGACTTTTGCCATTGACTTTATCGGGGTCAAGTTTTCACTTCTTGTCTTTAAAATATGTTTCTACTCTGTCCTATGTCCTATGCCTACTAAGACAGCATGAGCTGCATTCTCTTTCTGTTCTGTGCATCACTAACAGAATTACAAATTAAAGTCCCATCAGGTACAACTGCAAGCATGTTGAAGGAAATGAGTTTGGATGAAGACTGTCTTGGTGTCAGTGTCCTCTCTTTGCAGGTGGTGATGAATGAAAAGGAGACAATGCAACTAGACCAGTGGTTTTCAGTCTTGTTAGGCTCAAGTCACCCCTTGGAAAATGCTAGTACTTAGCTTTTATTCATTTTTTGACTAAAAAAAAAAAGATAGAACAGTTCTGTTGCAAAGAACTCAGAAAGACCACAACAGGTCACACTGTTTTTGACACTCTGGATTTCTTTTTGAAATCTCTGGGTTCATATTGTGAATCGTGTGTAGATGTTTGCACACCTAATGGTTAGGTGTGTACACCTAACAGTGGTGATATGATGTGGCACCCTGTGGCACCATTAAAAGGATCTCACAGCACCCTAGGGTGCTGTAACATGTTGGTTGAGAATCACTGAACTGTACTCTGAGACACTGTAACAGCCATATACTCTAGCTGGGTCAGCCCTGAGCACACCCTACCTACTCTTCCTACCACATAAATATACCAATGAGGCTGCTCAGCATTATTCCTCTGCAGCCACTCATGAGATCTTGGTGTTCTGCATACTTGAGAGGAGAAATGAGGTGACTGTGAAGCAGTCTCTGGAGCATGCGTCCTGATTTGGAGTGGGTCAGCAAGGAGCTGGTAAGCAGGGCATGCTTGGGAAGGGCCAGCTGGGCCAGGCCAGTGTCACACTTTGAACATGTCTTTAGTTCCAAGTTGAGTGTGAATGACAGTCAGGTGGTTAGTCAGGAAAAAAGTTTTAGTTTTAAATGAAGTGCTGATACTAAGGGCACCTATAAACATTCAGCGAGGCTGATCTGACATGTAATTACAGCACATCAGAGCAGACTTGATTAGCTGAGTGGTAATTACTGCGGTCTAGCAGACTCCAGCCTCCCCTGAGTGGGGGAGGGGCTCCAATTCACCTACCACACCCTCCAGCGCTGGTCGGGAACCCACAGAATGAGCTCCTGCTTCTCCCTTTTCCCCCTCCCATTGTGAAAACAAGGGGCATTTGTAGAATTAATTGAATTAACTGTAATTTAATTGTAGAATCAAAAAGTGCCTGGTGCTGTGGTGCACACATTTGTATAAATGGTGAAATGTGTATCAGTACTGAGAAAATGGTGGTGGCTTGCTTTTGAATGAACACATCAAAAGTGCTTTAGCTCAAAAGCAATCACCACCATTCTGTAAACAAAGTGAACTGCTGTATTAGATACCATAAAATTAGATGTAACAGCTTGACATGTCAGTCATTTTTAAAAGATGAATTGCAGGCTCTTTCTGGAATAAGTGAGTTACCCAAATATTTACATGCTTATTTTCTTCAGCTATATTATTAACATAGAGAATTACTGACTTGAGATTAGATCCACTAATGGAACTTGCCTGTCTCAGTGCTTAATGATACAAGGCCTGATTTTTAGGTGTCCAGCCACTTTGTAGAATTCAAAGCATCTAGGTTAGGTACTTAGGCTTTCTAGGTAACAAATAGGAAATGTTAAGCATATATAGGGTATGCAAAAGCCAACAAGCTTGGTGGACAGTTGCCTAAGGTAGCAATTAAAAATGCTTACTATCCCACCCCTCTTCAGGACTCTAGGCATCTTTGTTCACTTACGCACAGCCCAGGCCTACTTCTGGCATTGGATACCTAAGACCTTTCTTTTAGGGACTGAGAAGAAGTGCCATTCCTTCCATTTAAAACAGGGCTGTCCATGTAGAGGCAAGCTCCTGCCCCATGTTTGCGGGGGGTAGACTGCCCGTGTGCATGGTGGATCAGGGAAGGGGTCTTCCTGTGTTAGCTTTGCAGTGGGTGAGGGGAGGAGGATGCCATGGGGGACACATACTCTCACTATTGTGGCCTACAGTGTTTGGCTCCCCCACAGCGTGGCCTGTGCAGGGTGCAGTCTCTGCCTTCTGAGAAGCTGAATAGCACTATTTTAACAGATAGCTGGAGGTGATGCTGTCTCCCTTTTATGTCATAGCTCAGTGGTTACAGTATTCACCTAGGATGTGGGAGGTCTTTGTTCAATTCCATCTTTTGGCAAAGGGGATCTGAACCCATATCTCTCACCTCTAAGGAAAGTGGTTTAACCACCAGGCTATAATAGGGTGTGGAGTCTTTAATTGCCTTGGTGAAGCTGTTCCATTTTATTTCATAGATTGCCAAATGCATTATTTGTAGGTCTTTTCCTTATGCAGCCAGAACTGGATAGTTCTGTTATCATCACCTTTGCCATAGGAAGTCCAGGAATAGTCAACATTTCAAGTTAACTTAGTGGCTGGTTAACATCTGCCTGGTTTTGCCATTTTAAGGTACCCATCATTTGTATCAGCTTGCAAAAATACAGAATGCAGCAGTTCTATCTTGAAAGACAGAATCATAAATCTTACTCTAGCCAAGAAAACCAGGAAAGTGCAGGTCCCTTACTAAATGGGGAGGAGAAGCTAGTCATGGACATGTCAAAGAAGGCTGAAACATTTAATGTCTTACCATAGTTACTCAAATATAAGCCAAGGTATTTTGCCCCAGTCAGCATGGGAGAAAAAGCCCCTTGTCTTATATTTGCATACAGGAAAACGTCATTACATATATTTCGTATGATTAAACTGCTGCCAGAAGTAGTATGTGCTCAGCCATGGAAACCATCTGTGAAGTTGACTGAATGCAGCCCATACAAGGCCCATATTGGGCAGACATACTGATGGGATTGTAACCCAGATATACCCAAGGGTGTGCCCTATTCTTAATTGAATAGGATGAGTAGGCCGGAGGGGGTACTGTGAGAGGGATGCTAGAATTTCAAGCAGATCCCTCTTTCCTCTTTAGAGTTATCCCAAGCCCAAATTTCTTAACTTTCCTCTATAGAGTTATCCCAAGCCCAAATTTCTTAACTATATACAATTTATTAAGTTATAATATACATAAACATAAAACTAAATATCATATATATATTTACACAGAGAACACTAACCAATAGCCAAGGTCAAATCCTAAATAACATTATTTACAACATCACAATACAACATTTCAATTACAAAATGTAAGGTGCAAGCATGAACAATCTTAATAACACCTAATTCCCTAATATAGCCCCTGATCCCTGGCAAGAGATAGTCTTCCTACCAATGGGGTCCCGTGGGGGGTGTCCAGGAAGCACTAGGGGCCCCTCCCCTTAGGGCCTTGACTAGGTGGGGGGATGCTTACCCAGCCCCTTCTCTAGGTTTGCCTGCCCCAAACGTCTTTCCCCTGTGGTACCCAAGGGCTCAATGACTCATGCTCCCTCAGGTGGCGGTGGTCAGGGCACAGTTTGATGAGGTCTTCTGTGCTGCAACATCTCTCCAGGCCTCTCCTGTGCTGCTGGGCTCCTCTCCACCCTGTGCTCCACTCTGGGTACCGAGGGCTCAGCTCCTCTCAGCAGCTGCACCACTGTTGCTGGCTCCTGGGTGCTGGTCCTCACGCCGCAGCACTACCATTTCCCCGTGCCCTGGCTTGGCACTGAGGGCTCTCTTAGCGCAGGGCAGGCCCTTCAGGCTCCAGCCAGCCGTCCTCATGATGGGTGGCTAACCCAAGCAGCCTCTGCTGCTCCCTGATTCCCAAGGCTCGGGCCTGTGCACCACCCTGTGCACAGTGGGACCTGGCTGCTTGCCGGGAGATGGGGCCTGAGCTGGAGATGGGGCCTGAGCTGCCTCACTGCGGGCCCAAGGCCCTGCCAGGGTTGCTGGCTCAAGCTGCCGCTTGTGGCTCCCAAAGCCTGGGCTCCATGCGCCGAACTGTGCACCATGATGGGGCTGAGCAGTCTCACACCGCTCCCAGGGCCGGGTCTCCACACACCATCCCTGTGCACCGTCAACAGCCTGAGCAATCTCACACTGCTCCCAAGGCTGCTCCTCCAGTGGCAGCTTCAGGAGCCTTGGGCCTATTGCCCGCTGTGGGGGAGCCCCCAGCTTTTCTTGGCTCCACTCTTCTTGAGTCCCTCACCGCATCTGCCCCTCGTGCTGGGCACGCAGCTCCTTTTATACGCTCCAGGGCTCCACCCCTGAAGTCTTCTGGACCTGACAGTTTACGGTCTTTAACCAGGTCTGAAGTATCTCTTCTCCCCCTCCTCTCAGGAGAGAAGCATGACTTTATTTCTCCTTCTGCCTCCTGATTGGTGGATGGGCTCCACCAATCAAAACAGCAAAATCTCAAGCCTGGGACTCAACCCAAGCTCTGAAAGATTAGCCTGCTACAGGAACTTTTTATACTTTTTACCGTTTCCCTCCTGTGTGCCCCTAAAAAAACAGGCAGGTATTCCCTGTGCAGCAGGGAATTGGCACTGGGCTTGGAGGTACTGCAATACTAGGCCAGTACTGGGAGAGCCAGAGACAGCTCTGACACCCTCCCTTTGGTGCTTAAAAAAGCTACATTTTTTTTTAAAAAAATCTGTCTGTCTGTCTGTCTTGCTCTCTCTCTGTCTCTCTCTCTCACACAATACCTCTTCCAAAACTGTTCTCTGGCTGCTATAGCTCATTTGACAGTCAGTCCAAAGCACATTCATACAATTATGTCATATGCATTCCCAGCACCATTTGATCTTAGCCAATTTTTTTTTCAATTTTGTCTCAGGCCAAATCAGTTAAATTAGTACTGAATTTCATCCACTGAGCAGAGCCCAGGCATTCAGGTTCATGTGGTGTTATCACTTGCAAATATCTTCCCTCTCAGACTCTTCAGGCATCCTACATGCAGGCCCCAAGCCTGAGGACTTGGATGCCCCCAAATCTCACTTGCATTTAGCCAACAGGCCAAAGGAGCAAGCTAGGGAGAAAATCCACATCTCCATAGAATAGATGTATAGCCAAGATCCTCCCATTGGGAAGCTATAGTAGACTCCAATAGCAGGGCCTGACTGCAATACATTATCAAGTCTCCACCCTTCATTACACAATGCCATTCAAAGTGATCTGACCTCTGCTAACAATTCACCTCATGGTTTTTTCCCTGCCAGGTGGCTAGATTAGTGCAGCTTATGTGAATAAAATATAATATTCATTGAGCTCAGTCCCTCTCCATGCTGACTCTTTTTAAAGTCATGGTGAACTACTATACTGAATGCATTTCAACTACCTCCTCATTCCCACTGCTGAGCCAGTGCCTTTCTTTCCCATTTTCAACGTTTCTTCACTAGCCTTAAGTGTCTGGCAAACATCACCAAATGGAGTTCACCCAGAATCCCTCTGTTGCTCTTCTCTCAGTCTGTCTCATATGATTAGTGTGGCTTTGCCTTCCATGAGGTAACAAAGCCCAATCAGGTTGCCTTGAGCCTCACCTGTATATAATTTTTTGGAGGATCCCAGGACTCATGACAAGAACACTTGGTTCCAGTCATGAGTGAGAGGCTGATAAGCACGTGGATCCTTTGTGGGGGTTGTCTGGAGTACACACACATGCTGAGCTGTAGGGTCACCATGGCTTGAAACGTTGTTAACTCCCTTGAGGCCCAGCCCAATGAAGTGTATGATAAATGATTAGCCTTTTGGCTCTGGGCTAATATCATGCAAGGCTTGTACTATGTAGATACAAAAGTGCTGCTCAAAAGGTTATTTATGCAGTACCTGTGCTGAAATGTGTAACAGTTTGCAGCAAGTTAAAATATTTAATTCTGGATGAACTAAGTCTGTAGGTACCCACAGTAATTTGCATATATGCAAATCTTATGGATATGATTATTTCAAAGTCAGTGGTTTTTTGTACCTTGTGTTTCAAATGTACAAGATTTCCTATGTAAAGGAAGGTGGGGGTGGAGATTAGGTAGCTTTTGTTGGGTTGGGGCAAGAGTTGGATCCACAGCAGTCTCCTGCCCCGCTCTACAGCTTCTACGCCCTTGCCCCCTTACTGTCACATGCAGCTCAGAGCTTGAGCAGGATCTGACAACAAAGAGTTGAGGGGGAGGAGGAAGAAGAAGCAGATTGCAGGGAGAAGGGGGAAGGGGCAGAGATTGTGGGGAGTTGGGAGGAAGTGACAGAGGCTGTGGGGAGCTGGGAATGGGGGTGTTCCAGTGGTAGGGGGCAGGAAGGCTGCAGAGGGAAGAAGTAGGGGGAGTAGAGGGCAAAGGAAGCATCTGACCCCCTAGCCACTATTTTCCTTGCTGTATCAGTGGGAGGGGGATGAATTCAAAGCAACCCTGTGTTAATTAGATTTTATATCTGGAAAATAATAATAAATGTATACATTTTCCATATACAGAATCTAATTCTTGGGGGGTTGTCTTAACTTCAGGGTTGCCCTGGATTCAAATAAATACAATATTTAACCATCAGAAAAAGTCAAGTATGAGATGACAAGAACTGGTGGCAGCAAAAATAGGTGTGGGAGGTGGTTATATACTCAGCCTAGAGTAGGGAAAGGATGGGTTAGAAATTACTTAAGTGAGATAAATGTTTTCAGATCAGTAGGACCAAATAAGAGTCACTGAAGAGTAGTCAAGGCACTGGTTGAGGGAAATGCTGCATCATTGGCTACTATCTCTGAGACCTCATGGAGGCTGGTTATGGTCCTGGATTACTGAAAAAGGGCAAATATAGTGCCCATCTTTTTAAAAGGAAGGAGGAGGATCTGGGGAATTAGAGACTGGTCATTTGGACTTTGATACTGGGAAAGATACTGGAACATAGCATCATCATAGTTAAGTACTAGAACAGATTAACTAGAGGCTGTAATCTTAGTAATGGGATGTTTTTAAATAGACAAATTAGCTCATGATGCTTTAGACAGGGATTTTTCCTTGAGCAGGGGGTTGGCTGAATTGACTTCCAGAGATCCCTTCCAGTTTTATGTTTTTATGATCGTATAGGTCTTATTAACATCCAGTATTTTTAAAAGCAGTCTTTGGGTTGTCACCCCAGAGAGTAAACCAAATATTAGCAACTATAATACTAACAAGAAACTAGCAAGAGCACATGACTTGTCAATGTACGCCTATTTGTTGCAAATGCAGTAGTGTAACTAGGCAGCTGCCCTGGGTGCTGACTTTTGTGGGGTTGGGGGGAGTGAGGGGAAACAGAGACAACTTGCAGCTTCCATAGCTGTACAATCACGCTGGATGTAGCTGGAAGTTGCCACTGCAGCACGTGTGCATCTGCCCTGGGTACCTGGCTGTGCTGTTATGCCTATATGTATTGCTGGGATCACAATGACAGCACAGCTGAAGATTGATCTTTCTTGCTTCCTGTGGAGCTGGCACAAAGATAAACACAATTTTGCTCAATATGAAAGAAAAGCAAGTATGAAAGCACAATTGCTATGTGGTATGATACACAAATACACCTGCCTTGTTCAGGTTCTCGTTGTTGAGAACAAAAAGAATATATATATATATTCTTCTTTTATTTCCATCAGAATATTTTTGGTCCTTTCGGAACCTGTCTAGCATGGTACTCTGTACTCTGCATTCTGCGTGATACTCTGTACTCTGAAATGTACTCTTTGTCATTCAGGATTTGGAGGGGCAGGAGGTATGAAACAAATCTATTTCTTTTGCAGTACATATTGCTGGCACTATGCAGTTATTTTTAGGGTAGTTTATTTTGTTTAGCTGTCTCCTACTCCTGTCAATTTTCCAGATTCTATCCTGAATGGGAGGAAAATCTTTGCAAGTGATTTCTATGAACCTTTATTTAGGGCTGTCTGCTACAAAAAGCCAAAAACCCCAACCCCCACCTGCCCTCCCTCCCTCCCCAACCCACAAGCTTTCCTCTCATCCAGCTGCATTTTCCATAAGCAGGATAATAGCAGAGGGATAGGGTGAATAGGAAAGTGAGGGCTTAATGACATTTTTGTTGCTAAAAAAAATCCCCACTTTTTCCACTCAATATAAAATCACTCAGTATATAAAAAAGGTTTACATATCCAAATACTGCTTCCTTTTCCATTATTAAGTTTCTTTCCTTATCTTAAGATTTTAAGATAATTTTTTAATGCATAAAACACAGCTAGGCTTCTTTCCTACCTCTGTATTCTGCTTATTTTAAAGCTATAATGTTTAGTTTTGTTGTACAACCAAGTATTTTTCATCCTTTCCCAGCCCCGCTGGCTTCTCTTCCTCCTGCATTCCCTTGCAGTTCTTCTGCAGTCACAATGGTGGTGCTCTCACACTGTTCTTCCTTGCTCAGCTTCTGTTTGAAAGAAGCATTTGGTTCCTTGTGCTCCAGATAGATTTCTGCCTCTTGTTAACATTTGCAATTATATAAGATAAGACAAATAAAAAATGCACAATTCAAAGCATAAGTTGCAATAGTTAAGACATATTTTTTTCTTTCATATGTGTTGTTCCTTAAAGAAGTATTATTATCATGTACTTAAAAAAGTAACCAACCACCATAGTACCAGCATTAGTGGTTAGATAACTAATGTAAATGAGTGTATAATGGTTAAATGTGTGAGTCACATTTTAGATAAGTGTGTTACATCAGTGTTTTGCCTCTCCTATATTCTGTAGTACTGGTGGTAGGAGAGGAAAAAAAAGCTACACTTGATAGAGGCTGAATGTCGAATCCTGTGTTTAAGTGAATCCCAAACGTCGAATCCTGTGTTTAAGTGTTTCCTTTTCAAACTTCTTTAATTTTTTAAAAACCACAAAGTAAGTGAGGAGGACATGGATGACCCACACAGGTGCTTTATTCTATGTCTTTCACCCTACACAGTTGTTGTGAAAGAAAATCTAAGTGGTTCTCCTGCTGATCAGTTATACTCAGATTTTGGCCATGTGTATTTCAGCTGAATCTCAGCAGCAGCTGTAGAGCAACTAATGCATGGAAATGCTGTTCAACCAATCTATATGATTTTGATCATGTTTTTGATATATTATTCTATATTTTAAATCATCTATCTTGGAAAAATAAAAGCCCAGGTATTACTGTTTCATCTGAGAACAATCGCTCTCCCTCTTCTAATAACTGCAATTATCATATGTAGAGGCTACTTGGACTGCTGCGGTAGGTGGTGGTATAGCTTTAAAGGAAATCTCTGACAGTTTTGAAGGCAGCTTCATGCCAGTTTTTAATCACTGGCACTATTCTCTGCCTAGTACTGCAGAAGCAATAAAAAAAAAGAGAGAGAGAGAGCATGAGCAAGAAATGTGTAGCTCATATGCGTGGGCGGCACTGTCTGGGGAATGTTTGCAGTGATCTCTTGTAGGAGAATTCTCGTTTATGAAGGATTTCCCCGGCTCTGTGCTGTGACGGAATAACAGATGGGTTTTCTGCTGCACAGAAGGGAAATACCTTTTGTCTTAGCAAATGCCCTTCACTGCAGGCAAAGAAATGTCAGTGCATTACTGGGGCTGCTCGTGACAGCCAGTGGATACAGCCTTTCTGCCTTCTCTTTTTATTATTATTAATTTTTTCAGTTTGCTGCTTCTGAAGGCTGCCAGCCCTGAAAAAGAGACTGTCCTTGTTTACAGAGTCTGTATGTGAAATACCATCACAAAAAAAACAAAAGAAAGGCAGCAAATAAATTCCTACCTCACTCCTAGATTTTAGTAGCTCCTTGAAGTGAAAGGTGATAGCTCATATTTAATTTTTGCATGCCATATTTTTTACTTTTCACTTGCATTTTCAGAGCTGTGTCTTACTGAAAAAACAAAGTCCTCTGCTGAAGGTCAGCTATATTTATGGCTCGTGGAGGAAACACTTGTACGTGTGCAGTTTCTGGAGCCATATCATAGCCCTTTGTTTCACTCATCTTTATTCAGGAGCAGCAGCACAGCTCTTGGAGAAAGGGAACCATTAAATATAAAGAAATAGGATAAGTCAAGGGGACAGACACATGTATGTGTGTACACACACACACACACACACACACACACACACACACATAATATAAAAAGGGTAATTGGGCTTCATTTATCAATGGAATTAACTTTAAAGAATTAAATCTCATTTAGTATTGTTGATAGTCACTGTCCTTAATGGAAAACACTTAATCTAGGAGCAAAAAGAAAGAGAAAAATATTAATAGAAGCTGCATTTATATTTGAAAAGCCCTGTGGGCAGTGCTGATATTCCCTGACTCCACATAAGCTGTGCTGTAAGTCCAGCGTTCCAACATACTGGGTATGTCCACATGTGTCTCTTTTAAGTGGACTTAGCCTAACATTGCCATTTTTAAGATGCATTACATGCATGCCCTTAACGCACCTTAAAAAAAATGATTTAAGGCTATGCATAAAGTAGGTATCAAGTTTAGGTTAGAATAGCTAAATCACATTAGTGCATATGTAGATGTGCTAATGTGCATTAATGGATACATACTGTATTAATGTGCATTAGCATATTTGTATGTGTGCTAGTGTGACTTAGCTATTTGCACCTAAATTTAATAGGCCTTAATGTGCATTAGGTGTCCATGAGTAGATGTGTGCCTAAATTGCCTTAATGCACCTTAAGCAAAGGCATATTAATTTTAGGTACATGAAAATACAAGTGTAGATATGCCCACTATGAATTAAATGTATAGTACAGGACAAAGTGCGCTAAATCAAAGAAGGATTCTCTGAGGATTCAGGTCCAGGCAGGTCCAGCTCCATCACAACCTTTAGTTTAATTCTGGATTTTACTGGCCGGATCCTCAATTGGTATAAATTCAGTGCAGCTCTACTGACTTCAATGAAGCTGTGCTGATTTACTGCTGCTGAGGTGATTATCTATTGTCCTATTTTCCATGTCAGGGCTTTTGACATAGAGCCTTGTGTTGTTGTTGTTGGGTTTTTTTTGTACGGTCTGGAACAGGCTCTCTTTCAAATTTCATTTTTGTGCTCTCTCTGGAATATTATTTCCCCCCCCACCTTTGTTTCGCCATTTTTCTTCCTTGCCCTGTCTAACTTCTTGGCCCTGTTGTCTTTCCATTATGTTAATTTAATTTTCTGTTTTCCCATCCTGTTTAACTTAGGCCATGTATATATCACCACCCTTCCCCTCTCCCCACTTTTGTTTGGATGGCAGTGCAGTTTTGCTACTTCAAGCCCCCAGCTGCACAGGTGTTAAATGGAACTTGCATAGGCAAAACCTGTTCTGTGCAATTAATTTGTGTTAGGTGACTGAATGGGTCTAATTACATGAGCACATTTTCCTGTCTGGCTGTAAAACCCTTCTCAGTAAGGACTGTAAAATCTCTATGCCATGTAAGTCTGTGGTGATGCGTGAGTCTTGAAGCCTTCACCTCTCTTCCCCAGTTCCCCAGCACAACTATACACCTACCCACACATTACTTGCAACTGACCTGGGGGAGCTGTGGTTACTTCATTGTAATTCCATCATGGCTTCTGGTAACACAGTGGCTAGGGATAGAAGTTACACACAAACTGGTTTAAGTGGTCAGAAACTGGTTTAAACCTGTAACAGAACAGAAGCTAAGTGCACATAAACCAGTTTCAAAATGGCTGAAACTGGTTTAAGATAAACCTGGTTGAATGTAGTATTAGATTTAACTGATTTGGGTCAAACCAGTTTATGAAACTTCTGTCCCAGACCCCTTCCTGGTTCAAGTTAAATCATAGTCCCTCAGCATCCCAACATGCTTTCCAGCCCTGGGCTGGGCTGGGCTGCTCTGTCTGCTCCAAAAGCAGGGCTGGCCCCACCCCTCTGCTCCCTGGCTGGAGCAGTGTGGGCTGGGCAAGCCCAGGTGGGGATGCAGTCTAGACTATGGGGTGTGGGGGGGGACTGCTTCCCCTCAGGCAAACCCTGGCTGGGGTCTGTGGCCAGGGAGGGAGTGTTAAACACCCCTTCCCCCCGCTCAAATTTACTGCTGGATGCAACTGTGGACTACAAATCCCAGAGGCACCTGGAAGCATGAAGAAGTGATGAGCAACCCTGCAGCATCCTGTTGCTCTAATTCTGGACTGCAAATCCCAGAGACTTCTAGGGTAGCAGGAAGAGGAAGTGAACATACAGCCAGAGAGCTGTACTCTAGCACCCCCTGGCTTCTGGCCTGAGCCACTGCAGGCATGTAGCTGCATTTCCTGAATCAACAGTAGATATCTATTTACTTCTGTTTCAGTTTAATCTGTGCATCTTAGACTAATCTGCAACGACTGAATTGATTCAGCCTGGGGCTACTGTCTGTATACAGCCCATAAGTTTACAAGTAGTTGGTAGCAGCAACCCCTGACATGAAAATGTCTTATAATCACTTCTTGCCCTTGCAGCTTTTTCTGTAATGTACAGAGTGCTTTAAAAGGAAGCCGCAGTGCAGTCAGCTGCAAGTTTATCCACTCCCAGGAATAAAATGCTGTCCTCATTACTTAGATTTTTGTGCTATAAAGTATTTTTGCTTTAAGATAGCCAATGCAATGGGAGCCAGTTATAGCACACCCATGGATACCTTGGAGTTATATGGTTATGCATATCTTGTTGAACAGATTCTATAGAATATTTTGTTTGTGGCATACTGTGACCTAAGGACACAGTTTAAAATACCAGAAACAGGGGAGATGTGTAATGGATTGTGGTTTCTGTTTGATATGCAGGGTTGAATGGATTATGATCAAGGCTGGTATAGAATCATAGGGAAGTAGGGCCAGAAGGGGCCTCCAGAGGTCATCTAGTCCAGCCCCCTGCCTGAGGCATCATCTCTATACAAACCATCCTATACAATCCAAAATCTAAAAACTACATAAAACTATCATCAACCCTGACACAACACAGACCTAACACCTTAACCAGCCAACAGTAAAGCAGGGGAACCACAGCAGCCAACATCCTGCTTCTATGAAATATTGTCAGTATTTGCTCAAGAGATCCTGGGCCATACCCTTGCTATAGAGGAAGCCAAAAACCCCCACAATCTGACCATGGGGAAAAATTCCTTTCTGACACCAAATATGGTAACTGGTCAACCCTGAGCAGAAAGGTAAGACCTGCTAGCCGGGAACCTCTGACTTTGCTCCTATCAGAAGCATTGGCACACTTCAGTCAAAGTCCCCAGCCTTGGCTGTAGACAACACCCATTGCCTCTGAAGAAGGCTTAGAAACATCCTGACACATATGTGGGGAGGGGGCAACCAGCAAAACCTAGAAACATGGGAAATACATAGTAGAATATAAGCAGAGCTATGTCTAGATCATCCCTGACCAGTGGCTGTTCAACCTCTCCTTGAACACCTCCAGTGATGGAGAGTCCACATCTTCCTTAGGCAGTCTGTTCTACTGCCTTGGTATTCCAGCAGTGATGAAGTTTTCTGGATATCCAATCTAAACTTACTTTGCTGCAACTTCAAGCCATTGGTGTATATCCTCCTTTCTGCAGCAAGAGAGAAAAGGTGCTTTACCACTTCTTTACAGCCACCCTTTGGGTATTTGAAGACTGCTATCATGTCCCCTCTCAGGTGCCTTTTCTGCAAGCTGAACATGACTAGCTCCTTCGGCCTCTCCTCATATGACTTGCTTTATCATCCTTTATCATCTTTGCTACCTGCTTCTGGACCATGGGGTCATTTCTGGTAGCTATGGACTCCTGTGTGTATCACTGTCTATTGGGTCATCTTGGTACCTTGCTTTTACTTCTCTGTGATTATTTCTTCAACTGTTAAATGAGGATATTTATGTTTAGATGTCATAAGGCTTAGCTGGTGCTGTTGAGCTTTTTCCAAAGTATTATACAAGTGTTGAGGATTATTGTTTTGTTCAGCTCTAGAAGTGAAGGAAGGATACAGGTTGAGTAGTGCTGCTGGCACCATTTGACCAAAGATACCTTTGGTATTTCTGAATCTTGCATCCACTGGGGAAAGAATGTCCTTGCTATGTGCACCTTCAGTTGCTCTCATTACCACTATGCTGACTATCCCTTTTCCTTTTAAGAGACTCTCCTTATTTGGTACCTAAGATATCAGTTAGATGCAGTGAATAAGCAACATCATGCAGAGGGTAGTTTGATGAACATGGGGGATTTTTATCCTGTGAAAAAGATTTTGTGGATTATGTCCATTAAAATTAGTTTTCCTGTGTTTTTATAGTTATCCCATGTGCAGCTTTGTTCCAGGGCTTCCAGAGCGAAATAAAGGTTTCTATTGTTATATGGGATCTTGTTTTTCAGGTATTTTCCTAATGGACGCATCTATACAAGACGTTTACTGCCCAGTTAATTAATTAGCTGTGCCATAAAGGTTGTGCACCTACACATGCACCCCTATTAGTCTGGAATAAACTAATTTCCTCTGCAGCAGGATAGTACTTGTATTAAATATTTAATACAAGTACTATCCTGCTGTGGAGTAAAAAACTTTGCAGCAGTGCATGTGTAGATGCTGCTCCAGCTGGCTGGAGTATGAGGGTACGTCAGTGTGCCTGCCATCTAGCCCCATGCTGAAGCACCTTTGTGTCTCACCCAGCCCCTCTGCAGCATGTTAAGCTGTGGAGAGCGGCCCTGGGCTGGCCAGCTGACCCCTTGGCTGGCCGGCCACCTGCCAGATGGGGCTACTATGACCCAGTTCAATGTGCTGCACAGGAATAAACTCCAGAGCTTCTGACTCTGGAGTTTATTGTTCCCAGGTGCATGTTTGAACACTGTGCCTGGGAACAATAAGCTCTGTAGTTTATGCATATGCAATAATTGCATGTATACATGTACCCCATGAGACCTTCTTCCCCAAATACAGAGAAACCACAGGCAAAGGATGGAAGAATGTGGGGAAGCACATTTACTCAAAGATTTCTTTGTCAAAAGTGCAGGATGATGATAGCTTTTTATATAATTTAAGATACCTCAGGTTTTCTTGCAGGGACTCTAAAGCCACAAGTTTCCAGACTTTAAAGACTACCAGTCTTGGGCACATCTATCTGAGGCTGATGAAACCTGTGGAGATTGAAATCAGTCAGAACCTCTGCAAAGGAGATGCTTTGACCACTTGGAAAAATTTGAAAAAACATCCCTTAGACTAGAGAATCAATTGTCTCATATGTTCATTGGGGTTTTTTTTATTAACTGTTATCACTATCACACAAACAGTTTCTTAATTTAGAGTGCATCTGCTCCTGCTGCTGCTCCTACTGGAGGTGATAATTTTCTGTGACACATTACCCTTTTCCATAGCATTTGCCAGGGCTGTGAGGAAAGTCCCAAATACTTGGTGATAAGTCTTATTCTGCTGGGCTAGGTACAAACATGCAAAAAGCCCAAGGTGGAATTGATCTGTTATGTGGTTTTCTGTAAGCCAGGGGTGGGCAATTATTTCCACTGGAGGGTCACTTAGCAAGTTTTGGTAAGGCGCTGAGGGCTGCAAGGGTAGCCCCACCCCTTGACAGTTGCCCCTCCCCCTGGTTGCCATCTTATGACTGGAAGTCCCACCCCATAACCCCTGACCTTTGCCACTGGAAGTTTCTCCCCTCACTCAGGAAGTACTCCCTTGGGGGGAGGGGGGGGAGTTTGCTTGTATATTGTGTGTGGATGTGGTGTGCTGTGTAGTATAGTGTAATGTAGTGTAGTGTAGGAGGAGTGTATGGGTGTATGCATGGCTGTGGGATGTGTGTGGTTGAGGTGTTGGGTGTGTGGGACTACTTGGTGTGTGTGTGTATGGGTATGGTGGGGGGTGTATGCATTGGTATGTGTACGGGGGTGTGTGTGGAAGAGGATGGGTGGTGTGTATGTTTGTGTGTGTGGTTGGGGTGTGTGGGACTTGGATGTGAGTGGGTATGCTGAGGGTGTGGGGAGGTGTAGGTATATTTTTGTGGGGTGTGGGTGTATGTGTGGATGTGCGTAGGGGTGTGTGTGTGTGTGGTTGAGGTGTGGGGTGTGTTTGTAGGTATGGTGGGGGTGGCGGGTGTGTGGTTGAGGTGTTGGGTGTGGTGGGAGGTGAGTGTGTGTGTGTGGCGTGTGGGTATGGTGGAGCTCAGGGTGTGAGTGCATGTGTGGATGTGTGTGGTTGGGGTGTGTGTGTGGGTATGGTGGAGGGTTGGCATGAGAGGCTGTGGGTGCATGTGCGGGTGTGGGGGACTTCTCCCCTGCCTGCTCTTTGTGATGTGGCCCAGTCCCTCCATGGGAGTGGGGAGGGGCTTAGCACTTCCTTGCCTGGCTTGCAATGCGCTGCAAAGGGCAAGAAAGCAGCTGCTGCCGGTAGGCAGCGACAGAAGCCCCTGCGAGAGGGGAGGAGGGCCAGGGAGCCACTGTGGCACTGCTGGCTGCCTTGGTCTCTGCCCCACATCTGCCTGGTGGGGCTGCAGCTGGCTGCACTGGCTCCTGCTGCTGTTTCTCTCTCATGTGCCTGTCCAGCAGGGCTGCACCAATTGTACACTGGCTCCTGCCTGTCCCATGCCTGCCCCTTGGGGCTTTGTGAGCAGTTGAGCTCCTTCACACTCCCTTCCCCCTCCCCCCACACCTGTTCCATTCACATGCTATCCTGCCCTGCACAGGAAGGACCAGTGTGAGCTGCAGGCAAAGTCCCACTCCCTCAGTGCTGCAGCTTTCCCTCCCTACCTGCTGCCCAGAGTGCTGCAACAGGGACAGGAGGAGGAGTTGCTGGAGGCTGGGGGAGCCCAGTAGTTTCCTGGACAGCAGCAGCAGCATCCCTGTTGAGAACCTGTACCTGCTGGTAGGGCTGGTGCCCTCTGGCAGGGGAGGCTGGGAGCGCAGTACGCTGTGTCTTGGGCAGGATTCAGTCCCATGCAGAGCGCAGCAAGGGCAGCCACCAGTAGGTATACAATTAATTGGTGGGTGCTTGCCTGCGGGCCAGATCCAATCAGCTGGTGGACTAGATCCAGCTTGTGGGCCATACTTTATCCACCCCTGCTGTAAGTGGTGTAATTTAAATTGGTAGCAAACAGTACACACATTCGCCTTTTGATGGCAGAGGCAAATCCTAGACTGGGTTCTGCCATTTTTGAACCAGTCTGTGTGCGTGCTGAACTTCTGTTTTGGGCTTGCTCATAAGAGAAGGTGGGTATATGCCATTCATGACTGCAGTGGATAGATGGGCCGTTAGATGTGCAGATCAGAAGGAGTAAAAAATTCACGCGAGCGATAATGAGGGAGGCAGGATACTCAGTGGGTTTATTAGCTCAGTGAGATCAGCATGGCAATGAAGAATGGCAATTACAGCTCACAGGACCCTTCTCTAAGCAATCTGCACGTTGATGAGAAAGCAGTGCTGCAATGCAGCTACTGGGATGCTGGCTGTAGCCTATAGCCATATTAGTGCAGCAGCAATGGCAAGCTGTACTCCTCCTGAGTGTAGCTCTCTAAGGATTGGATGGATCCAAGAAGGATCACAGCAAGGTTTTCCTTGGCAAATTAGTTTGAGTCACACTGTGATCTGGAATGTGGGGATGGTTATGTGATATGCATCATCTTAGATGATATAGCAGGGAACAAACTGAGAAATTGCCAGAACTGAAAGCATGATCTGCTATCATTTGAGTTCAAGCTCTTCAGGAGGTATTGTGATAGAATCATGTCTTTTGTATATTCTTGTCTTGTAGAGCAATAATGAGCTCATTAGAGATAAAGTTGTGCTGAGTAAGTTCCTGTAGACTTCTATATGGTAAGGTTTACCTTTCTGACTACCTCTCAGGCCTTCATCTATCTCTCCTAATTGCCAGTTCTTTGTGCTCTGTTTGATTGGGTCAGCCTGGCTGTAACAGAATGTCAGTTGATAGGACCAAGCTCTCTGGTGTGATTGTGCTCTGAAACAGAGGTAGCATTAGAAATGGGTCCAGGTTGGAAAGTGCAGTTTCACACTTCCAGAGATAAAGTGTGTGTGTATGTGGAATGTTTGGCTTAACATGCTAGTTATTGCCAGCTGCAAAGTTGAAATTAAGAGGAAGGTTTATATTTCGCTAAAGCCTAGTGGGGTCTGGAAGTCTTTTAGGTCTGAGCGTATCTCTGGTTACAATTGGTCTGGAGCGTCAACCAGTTTGAAGAAAGAACCAAGATTAGATGTATGTGCTTACCTATAAAATATTCCTGCCAATTGTGGCTAAAGCCAGACACAGGGAAGGGTGGAAGAAGTAGATGTTGCTGTACTATGAGAAAAGCCAAGAAAGAGCCATGTATTTCATTTTAAGATATGCATGTTTATGCAGGCCCCAGAGAATGGGATTCCTTGCCAGAAATAGGAATGTTAGGAGCGGTTTTTAGGTCATCACTAGATGACATGTCTTTACTTCTGCAGTGCATTGGAGCTGGAGGCCCTTGAAATGGCAGGAAGAATTTTATGAGCAAGCAATTCCATCTAAGACAACTTGTCTGCTAATTAGTTTTGTCAAGCTATAAAACCCCCTCTTCACTCTGTGAATAAAATGCTTGTGGACTATTTATTTTATATGGTGTTTCATTCCCAATTCATAACATAGATGGCATGGGGCTGGTTTTTATTGATGTTCTGGATACTGCAACGCTCAGGAAACTGGCTCTTATGTATTATAGAAAGCAACCTAAATTAAGCAAATCAATAATTTACAAGGAATTTATTACTGCAAGAAAAATATAACACTTATTGAAAGCTGTTGTCACAAAACAGTAGTGGTCTGCAACAATAATTTTTTCAGGATGACAGGAATAATTGTAAGTAGAAAAGGAACAAGCAAAATCACTTTGCAAGGTGAAGCTTCTAAAAGCCTGCTGAAGGTAGGTTTGTGAATAAGGCATTTCAGTGCATAAGTAGAGCTTCTTCTTGTATTTAAAAAATCCCATCTACTGCATCCACCCATCAAAATCTATTAGCTGTTTTTACTTCTATATTACAGTTGCAATTTACAGTACAGACTCCACAAGTTCTGGATTTGGGTCCTGTTAAAATGTTATGACACAGGCCCATCTGTAATAAGCTGAGAATTCAAATTCAAACCTTATCCCCATTATTCTTGAAATACTAGGATGCTCAGTTTCTCCTGTCTCTACATAGAGTAAATATGTTAGATGTGCTGTGAAACTTTTTAAAGCACAAGGGCCCAAGCCTCAGCAGGCTTGCTGTTAGGTGCAGTGATGGTGGTGATTATATTAAAAGTACTTGTAACACTGAAGAAAATAAAATCTTTCTTTGTGGTCACAAAGAGAGAGACAGAAGCAAAAATAAGTTTTCAATTGATGTCCTTGGCTGACTTTACAAATCTCTTACGCATTGTGACCTGCAAATATTATGTAATCATCATATCATAAAGTAACTGTGGGGCAAAATTGGCTGAATTAAAAAAAAATTATCTTCCTGGTCTACATAAGTCCCATGTGATTAATGCAAAAATGTAGAACTCTTGGTTCAGGGATACCTTTTATTAGACCAACTAAGAAATTGCAAACACATCTTTTTCTGCAAGCTTTTGGGCTCACATGCTTTTTATCAGGCTCAGGGAAAATTAAAGAAGATAAAAAGTCTCTATAGGTAGGAAATAAACTTCATTTTTACACAGACGAAGCTGAAGATGGAAGTCTGTACCTCTGGGTCCATGAGAGTGTGTTTGTGAGTTGCTCTTTGTTGTAGGCGGGATTCCTTCCCTGGGGGTGTCCGATGGCAAACAAGGAGTTGTAGAAATCTTTCTTGTTGTTCAGCAATTTTTTAAAACGTTTAAAATCCAAAATTGGCTAAAATTTGGCATCTTCCATGTTTCAGGGATGTATTTGGTTGCCATGTTGGTCTGAAACAAGAAGAAATGCAAAAGTCTAGAACTCTTGTTCATGAACACCTTGTGCCTCCTGAGGCTGGGGCGGGGGGAGGGGGGTGGGCAGCATTGCAAGTGGCGGTGGGGGCATGGCAGCTGTTAGCAGGGACTACCTGCGGGTGGCTGTGGTGATGTTGGTGGCGAGGGCAGGCTGAGTGGGGACTGCCCGCAGGTATATGTGGCGGTGTTGGTGGTGAGTGGGGGGTGGTGAGCGCCAAACGGTGATTGGCAACTGCCTGCAGATGCCACCAGCTACATCGCTGGCGGGGGGCGGGGGTGAGGGCAGGTGGTGATCAGTGACCATACACAGATGACACTGGCAGTGTCAGCAGCAGCCAATCTCAGGGGATGCACAGCCAATCTTACAGGGTGCATGTGCACCCGTGTGCACCCCCTATGTGTCGCCAATGCTTTTGGTTCATCTGATTAATAGCTTTTTCTCAGTAAGTGGGGCATCCAGTTTATGAATTGACCTTGTTTTTTAAAGCTAGGTTTAAATAGCAAGCGTGAGAATTCTTTCTAGCAAATACCGTATTTTCTCATATATCACACACACTCTTTCCTCAGAATCAGACTTCCAAAATTGGCATAAACAGGGAATCTGACTTTTCTTTGCTGGAATAGAGGCAGTGTTGAATAGAGCAAGCAGAAACTGTGACTCATGGCTGCTACTTCTCCCTGGGGATGCAAACAACAAGGGAAGAGTCCTGTGCTATCTATCTCAGAGCTACTAGATGAAGAGTTGAAGAGCTATTGAGCTGGCTGAGGGTGAATGAACTACTGCATACATTCTGTAGTATCTTCATAAGGATTATAGTACAGAAACTGTACTTTGTTTACAGTAATTTATGTAAAGAACTAGTTTCAGAAATAACAAGTCTTGATACTGCCCTTGCAAGGGTCTGGGCCTTATCCTTATTGCTATGCTACCATACTAGGAAGCTCTTGCTGCCTCACCTAGATTGTCTCCTAGGATGCCACACTTCCTGGACTCTGTCAGCTGGAAACATCTTTTTTTCTATATTCTGCTTTCTGAAAACAAGGTGGATGTTTTATTTTGGTATGTGTGGTATATGGTAGCTTTTTTTTGACAGGGTAACATGGTAGTGGGACCTCTCCAATTATAAATAGTGTACCTTTGGGAAGAAGCAAGTTCTCTTTTAGAATGAGGCATGCTTGGACTTGTTGGGGGCGTGGGGGAAAGGATAGCCTTTCCTCAAGGTGGGGTATGAAGCTGATAGAGGTTTTGGCAGAAGAAGTTCTGCTTAAGTAAAATTTGATTTTAAAAACTCATTCTGAGTGACTTCTACATATACAGTACTATATATACAATACAGAATATATACAGTAGTTTCAGATCTAACTGATCTTCTGTCATAGGCTTTGGACATAGGTGCAAAAAGTTATCTTTCAGTTGAGCTGTGTAGAGACTTTTGCTAGAGAATTCATTTTACGTTCTATGATTTGTTGCTTGCTTTTGCTAGCATATTGTCATATTGTTTCTTTTGACGATTAATAAAGTGGAAATGCCTTTAAACTGCACACTTGCAGCACAGCACATTTAACTTTAAAACTATAGGAGGAATGGAAAATACTCTCTGTCATTGCAAAGATTGATGGGTGAGGATAATAATAAAATCTTGCTGTAGGCAATCCCTCTCAACTGATTATTGTGACTAATGGAAAGATTTGCCTAAAGTTGTTTACATTCTCTACTAGTTCTGCTGAAGAGAAATATACCATTTTTTGTCATGCATAAAGCACATGAAACATAAAGGCTGACAACTGTCAGAATTGTAGAATTCAAAAAGGCCATAATTCAAGGCATAAATTTGTCACCCTCGTTTTTCATGACTTATGCCAATTTTAATTCCATTGACTTCATTGGAACGATGTCTAAATTGTGCCAGTGTAATATCAAAATTAGGCCTCTCTGCTTCTCTTCCATAAATGCCTATACATTTGGTTTATTTTTGATGCATAGCTGACTTTATTAGTCAGATCATATCAATAGTTTAATAGCATATACTGTTCTGGTGGCACAGACACTTAGGGTGCTGACAGGCATGCAGTTCCCTGTTGTAACTCATGGCACCTTGCAGAAAGTGCCATAAGTTAAGCATTCACTCTGACCCAGCAGATGTTTGCTGTTGAGTCCAGGGAGTGTTGGGGGGTTGAGCTGTACTTTGGGGCCGCTGCGTATTTTCAGCCACTTATCCCTAGCCCTACTCCACCCCTTCCCAGCTCCAGTGCTGTCTTCAGAATGGGAGGCTGGGAAAGAAGGGGAGGGAGCTTGGTCTGGGGTTTATCTAGCCTGTGCTGGATGGTGGGGCAGGTGGATTGGAGTCTCCCCCCAAGATGGGGGGGGGCCCTACAAGTACCCTAAGTCTCTGTGCCATCAGAAAAGTTTCCAAGGTGGTGATGCTGGTGGTGGGGGGCTCCAATTCACCTGCCCCACCCTCCAGTACAGGCTGGGCAAACCCCAGGGGCAAACCTTTACCCCTTCCTATTCTGAAGACAGCACTGGGGGGTGGGGCTGGGCTGCATCAACCCTGCCCTGCTCCTGGCATGCACTGATAGAAGTTAATGAAGGTGCTCCAGTTTGGGGCAGTTTGGGGTTAATGAGGGTTCAGATTGTTGCATGATTGGCACTTTTAAAGTATTCAGCAGCTGTGTTCTTCTCTCAGGGTATGGCAGTAGAGTGCTTTCAAGGGGCCAATCATGCAACAAATGTAACTTCCGTCTACGCTCTAATTGTAATTAAAATGATGAATGCTAGTGTAACATGCAGTTTAAGGGGCACTTACCTTCCGAGTGTTCATTGGGCTCTGCCTGAATGCTTGAGGGAGATTTTCTGAACAGGGACAGCTTACCTGTAGTTTAGTATTCTCCCTAGGAAGGGCATGCCAGATTGTCCCAACAGGGACACCATATTTGTAGTTCATATTATCCACAACAAGGGGATGCAAGATTCAAAAAGCAGTTAGGGAGCTGGGGAAAATTCCAGGCCAGGGATTGGATGGGCAGTTCCTGTTAAAACCAAAGTGTCTCTCCACCTCAGGGGTGGAAAGAGAGGTGTGTTCTGTGTGAAAAGGGCTGGGAAGAGCCTGCAGTGTGGTGCCACCCCATGGTTGCCTGCTGGACCCCTCATAGGCGGGCCAGAGGCCAGCAGAGCACTTGAAGGGTCAACCAGGAGAGAGCAGACCCCTAGAATAAGCATGAGGAGTTTAAGTGAGTTGAACAAATTCCTTAGGGTTGGGACATAGCCCTGGGAAGACTGGATAGCAGAAAGGCTGCTGGACTTGGAGACTGCAGGGGTCGGTACGAGTGTGATAAGCCCCTTGTGTGACTGGCTGGAAAAAGGACTGTGGAGGGACTGGGCAGCTTGGTGGAAAGAAACACAAGCTAGGGAAAGGTCCTCAGGATGCCTGTGTGGGATGAGATCCAGGGAAGCACAACCTGAGGGAAGCCTTGGCGCACCTGAGTGCCTTAAGGGAAAGTGAGCCAGAGGTGCTGCCTGGTTGGCCAGTGGCAGCTTGCTCTCCGTCTGTGTGTTTAACTGTGTAAACAGCTCTGTGGGTTTGGAGAGGCCGTGCCCAGGCAGAGAAGCATGCAGGGAGAAGAATTTGTGTTTTGCAGGGGTCTGAGTGGAAACAGCCGACTGCAAGACGCCTAGGCCTGCGTGGGATAGCCTGAGGCAGTTGCAGCCCACAAGCATGTGATGAGAGGAGTGAGGGACTGCCCCTCCCTCCATTTGTTGGGCATATGTTGTGGTGACTGGCTATTAGGTGCAAATAATTAATTAGGGATTTAATACACTGAGTATTTATCATAGTGTCTAAGCTATTAGCTGTCTGTTCATTGATTTGAGCATCCTTTAGGTGTAAATAGTTATCAACTGTTATTTTTATATAAGCTCATCCTTGTGCATTGTAAACAGAGAGTTTCAAACTTTTGATATTATTCGTATGTATGTAGCAAGTATTGTAATATTATAAAAGCCTAAGTCAGTCCATCTGTCTGTCTGTAATGCTTTATGTACACTCTGATTGGCTGATGGAAACAGCCAATCAGAGTGCTCCAAGTGTGTGCCATGATTCTGAAGCTGCGCCAAGGACCGGACAGAGGGTGGAGGACCCAAGGCCAGCGGTGCTGGCTTTGGCTCCCCCACCCTGCTCCCTGTAAGAGGCAGAACAGCAGCAGAAATAGGGCGTTAGGTGGCGGCACTCCATTCCAGCCCCCTGCCCGCCCCCCCTTCATTCTTGATGGGCAATTGGCTAGTTTCCTGTATATAATTAAATTCTGTAAATAGTTAATTATGAGTCTGCAAGGTCTTTCCATTGTAACGGGATCCTCTCTTCTCAAGGAGCCTTTGGTTGCTCCTAGGTGAGCTGAGCATTGGGTAGAGCTACCTGGCACCCCAGGTTCCAAGTGATTGGACAGAGCCGCAGTTAGCACTATGCGCCAAGGGTTACACTAGTTAAATGGTGACCATGTGTTGTGGAAACTTACTTGGCTGACTGGATCACCATCTGAGAGAGACCGTATAAGACCTGTTAGATGGTAACAACCCTCAAACATTCTGTACCTTGGTTGAATTAGAACTAGGCTTTTTAGAACATATTTACCCTTTTCCTGGATTTATATATATTTTTACTTACGCTTTGAGGTGAATTAATTATAATGTAGTCAGTCTAAGTTTTTGACTTTGGGGTGAACTTTTTGTCAACAGTATGATAATGTTTATACATTTTCATCAAAAGCAATATCCCCCTCCCCCATTCATTAGCCTGTACTAGGAGGCATAAGATGTTCTGCAAGGTTAATTGTTTAGTTTATTAAAACTAACCTGCTTACTGGTACAGGATGCTCCACTAATGCTCTAAACAGTCTCCAGCAGTCTGCTTTAAAGGTTTTCTTTAGAGCCAAAAATGAATTTGTGATTTTTTTTTTTGTGTCATTCTGATGTAAGAAGGTGACCTGATCCATTTTTTCAAAACAATAGTTTGTTTTTCAACTTGGCTCTTACATTAAAAATTCAGATCTCTTCTCTCATTTTTCTTAGAGCTTTATGAATAGCTAGTTCATGATACCATTGATACAAAGGAAGCAAGCCTGATTTTTTCAGAGAATTTTTTTTATTGAGATTTCTCTCTTTTTTGTAAGCATTTTAAGTTAAATTTGGATTAACATTTGGAAAAGGAAATCATTGTTAGACTCACCACCTTCATTTCCACTGTTAACTAGCTTAGAAATTTTTCAACCTATTAGTTTTCATTCTTCAAATAAGACTTCCATCAATAATTTTTTAAATCAAGATTTGTTTTTCATAATATTTCTGGGTGGGAAACAGGTAAGCGCTGCACCATTTCATCATTCAACTAAAGAAACAAAATATTTTTAGCCTGTCTGTGAAGCATGCATAATGTAAGAGGGCATAAGCCCTTTTCTCCCTTTAACCCTTTGTAGGTACTATTTGAAAAGAGATGGTAAGTCAAAACTACTTATTTGGATATATAGATGTGGCAGGCTTGCTGGCAGCAGGCTGGCTCACCAGCTTTAGGGGAGCTCAGAGTAACTGGTGGAGCATTTCCCCCTCCCCGCGAACCATGTAAGGGAAGGGGAGACACTTGCCTCACCCCTACCCAGGGGCAAGGTGAAAATGCGGACCAGAGGGGGAACTAACCCCGTCTCTTTCTGATTGGTCTGCTCTCAATCTGAGGGCACAGTCTCCAGAGAGGATAAAAAGCCAGTGTGCCCAGCACACAGGTGGCTTCAACGAGGGACGATGAAGCGGGCTGTGAGGAGCTGGTTGAGCTGACCAGTGGGGCGGAGTGGTTGCCCCAGAAGCACTTGGAAGATGCCTCGCAGGATGTGGAGCAGCAAGTGACTGAGTCCCCAGCCCCGCTGTGAAGGAAGTGCAGTAACATTGTGCAGGTCAGTGCACAGAGGGTCTAGGAGTGGATGGGACCTTGGGTACTGCACCGGGTAGTGCGAGTCTCCACCCCCTTGCGTGAGGCAGGGACAACAGTGCACAGGCCAGTGCACAAGGCGGCACGGGTTTCCAACTCTGCATGAGGCAGGAACACGGCCATCAGTGCACAGGGCCATAGAGCTTCAGGGATCTGGTGGCTGCATGAGAAGTGCCGGTCTCCAATTCTGCACGAGACAGGGACAGGGGTGTCGGTGTGCAGGATGGTGCACAGGGCTGAGAGCAGTCTGACAGGCCAGGAGAGCCCCTCCTGAGGCAGCTGATGCCCTCTTGAGAGGGCCGAGACACCTTACCCCTGAAGACAAGTGCAGCCTCAGCAAGTCCTAGGGAGTTGAGTTGCCTGGGAAGGGGATTCCCAGAGGGGAGGAGGGCCCTCCCCTCTGGCAGGTGGCGGATGGAAAGCTCAGATGGAAAGCGGGGTGCTGGGTTGAGGCCGAGCCAGCTGTGTAATTTAAGCAGGGTTAAAAGGTGCTCTTTGGGGTATCATAGTATTCTTTTTATCCACTCCACCCACCTCCGTCCGGGGGTCATTTCTTTCTGCGATGCAGTGGTTGCACCTCTGGTGTAGCTGTTCTTTTCCTTCCTTTATGGTTTCATGTTGTAAACCCTGCACCATATTACTGTATTTGAATACGTTTTGTTGGATGAAACCCCTGTTATGAATATTTAATCACCATCTTACCACTGCCAGCCCTATTATTATCAGTTCCTAAACCATGGGTTTCTGTAAGCAGCTTAGGTTAGATTGGTAGTGTACAGAACATGTTCACCTTTTGGTGGAGAAGAAGGGTTGAGGCGCTAAGGCTCACTGCACTGGTGAAGGCAACAGGTTGGGGGTGCTCTTGCATGCCTCCCAGTGTGGCCCATGGGCTCCCTTCCTGGGCTGCTGGGACTGCTGAATGCAGCGAAGCACCCTTGGTTTGGATGCTCAGTCCTCTCTGCACACGCTTGGACCTTGTAGCTGTAGGCCGAAAAAGACTTACAGCATCCCAGATGTCCATGGCCCACAGCAGTGGCTGAGTTGTGGAGGTCATAGGGCTGCTTCTATGGAGACCCAGTGTGGATGTTCTGCCCCCAGCCACTCTGACCCATCAGATGCGAGCTGCCTGCATTGACTCCTGTTCAGGCAGGTGGTCCATAGTGGGGCCTGGGTTTTAGGGTGGCTGGTTTTGGCCATTGAGATGTTGTGTGTGGGAGCCAGGGCTGGGCCCATGGGACTGTGCCTGGGCATGGAGGTCCCTGGCTGAGTGTGCGGCAGCCAGGGTTGGGTCCGTGGTGCTGTGCCTGATTATGGGTGCATCAGAGTCCCTGGTTGGGTGTGCAGTAGCCAGGGTCATGTCTGTGGGGCTGTGCCCAAGCACAGGGGAGTGGAGGTCCCTGGCTGGGTGTGTGACAGCCAGAGCCAGGTCTGTGCCCACGCATGGGGGAATGGGGGTCCTTGGCTGGGTATGTGGCAGCCAGGTTTGGATCTGTGGGGCTGTGCCCAAGCACAGGGGCATGGGGGTCCCTGGCTGGGTGTGTGGCATCCAAGATCAGGTTTATGGGGCTGTCTGTGCCTGAGCACAGGGGTGTCCTGGACTCAGTGTCAGGTTTGTGTGTACACAGTGCGATGCTTCATGATGGTGTGTGGGGGCATGGCCTGTGAACCTAGGTGCCCAGGTCCCAGCACTCATGTAGGGGACACAGGCACCTCCCTTCCCCTCTTCACTGCCTGCCTGTGGCTGACAGATGGCTAGAAGCAGGGGGCAGGGTAGAAGAGATGGGTCTGCTGGCTTGGATCGGGGAGAGTTCAGGGGTGGGGTCTGCTTGAGCCACAGCACAGGCCAAGTGCTAGTGCATCTTCCTGCAAGCAGGGTCTGTGCAGAGCTGCAAAGGAGGCTGGATTGCTGGAGGACAGTAACCTAATTTGAATTGATAGGACATCTGGTACAGAAGTTCAATTTGGCGGTGTACGTTAATCGATTAGATTTGAGTGTACCTGAAACCAGGTCTCTCTCAGACTGGGTTCTGCCAATTTTAGGTCAGTCTGTGTGTATCAAGCTTCTGTATGATTATGGGTTTAGATCAATTTCTGATTACTTAGACTGGTGTAAGTGTAATGTTTGTCCCTGGCCTAAGTTTTTAAAGGCCTTTCACACATTATATTGAAATGGGTCATACTGTTACAGCATATGAAGCAGAGCTACTTGAGCTCTGAACGATTTTCTAACAGTGCTTTATTAAGTGAATTATAGAAAAGTTATATTTAATTTAATTTTAAGATGTCATTCTGAGTGCAATACTCTTCATACTGTACTTCTAGATCAATGTGACCTTCCGTCAATAGGATTTAGAAATAGGCACAACTATATACAAATAGGTTCTCTTTCCGTTGAGTTACAGAGTAGCTGTCTTGTTCTAGTCAATGAAGTGTTTATTGTTGACCTTAAATACTTAGTGATTCCTTTCCTAAGCTCTAATGATTGTCTTTTCTTTATAGGAAGTAACCCTACCATTGCAATGAATGTGAGAGTGAAAGAGTTGATAATCAGTTTTTTAACTGAGAGCAGTTGCTCAGCACAAACCAGATGGACCTCAGGAAAAACAAGGGAGCATCCACCACTGACCACTGATAAATATTTTGTTGGGGTCTCCATGCTAAGAAGAGTGGACAGGACAGTCTACGAAGAGCAGGAGGATAGCAGGACAGTTTGCTACCTTATGGGAGTGAAGTTGAAGCATGCTGCTTCAAAAATAAGCAGGATTCTGAGGTCAGTAGAAGAAACTCCTTTCACTATAATCCACATTATCAGTGCAGCATGGTGGGTTGTGTCAGTCCCATGCAAAGGTGTGCCAGAGATGAATTGGCTGTGGTGAGACGAAGGAAGGAATTGATGGCATGTCATCTGCTCCATGACAACTGACCATATTATGCTCTTGTGCCATGGTAGATAAAAATTCATCTGCAGTACTTCAACTGTCAATAAAAAGGGAGCAGTGAGCAAATTGGAACTCCAATTTATTTGGTACGATTCTGTTACTAAATTTTTCCCTCCTTGCTATTTTCCTCCGACTTTATTAAGGAAGTATTAAGGAAAACCCTTATGGGTCCCAAGGCTGGCTTATCTGAGCAGTCGGTAGTGAATAGGCAAGAAGATTTTTCTTGTGATTTATTCTGATAGCAGGGTGAGGTAGCACTGAAAAGTAAGTGATATATAAACATAAGGTCATTTACTCTTCTTGTGTATTCACAGATATTTGTAAGGTTTTTTTTAACACATTTGTTTTAGAACACTTGTCTTCTATAGAGTACGTTATTCATCTGTTCAGAAGGGTTACTTACTTCCTTGAGGTAAAAATTATAGTTAGCTGTTATTTAGAGGCAGGGACAAATAATTTGTTCACAAATGCGAGAGGTTTTTTGGAATTTACTGCATTACGTTTTAAGGGCTCAAGTAGCTATGGATAAATTTACATTTTATTTGGTAAGATATTTATTAGTATGAAGGTATTTTATGGATAGAAGGGGTAGGCAATATTTTTTGGCCAGAGTGCTGAAAATATTACAATGTCTACGTTGGAAGATGTTGGAGTGCCAGCACGCCAGAAAAACAAAATTGGTGGGGGGGACAGTACATGGCAGGATGCACTGCATATTAGTATATTTAATAATCATAAATGTTGCCTTTGTCATTATGTACTTTTTTGTTAGGAATGTTGCAGTGAGAGCGAGAGAGAAAGAGAGAGAGAGAGAGAAAAAAAAGAGAAATAAGTGAAAGAGGAGAGAGAGAAAGAGAGAAAGAGAAAGTAAAAGAGGAGAGAGAGAGAGAAAGGAGAGCAGGGAGAGAACCAGACACATACACATGTACACAGAGAAACGCATGCGCGCGTGCGCGCGCGCGCACATACACACACACACACACGCACACAACCACATGTGCACAAACACAGAGAACCAGAACAGACACATGCCCACGCACATCCAGAACCAGACATGTGTGTGCACACAGACACAGATGCAGACAAACGCATAGAGCCAGATGCATGGGTGCACAGAGCCAGGCTGCTCGGCAACCGGACAAAGTCTGACCCAACAATGTGCTGTGCCTGCCAGAGGCACTGTGCTTCCCTGGGGAGCCAGCCAAGGCCCTGGCCCACAGCCTGCCCATTAGCCCAACCATCCACCCAGTCCACACAGCTAAGCCTGTATGTGGCACTCTTGGCAAGGGGCAGCGCCAGCCTCATCCCAGTAGCAGGGCTGGGCCAGTGCTGGTCTTGGAGCAGGCGGGAATCAGCTGCAAGCAGCCCAGGCTCCATAGCTGAAAGCAGCTACCCAGAGCTGGGGCTGGCTGCAGCTGGGAGTCTGCAAACAGCTGCACATGCACCTCAGAGCAGACAGTAGTGGGGGGGGCCTGAGGCAGCACAACCTCAGCCTCTCCCCTGCTGCTGGCACAGAGCTGATGACTGGACTCCGATGCCCTGAGCAGCTGCTTGTAGCACGCCTGGGCTCTGGGCCGCTGCAGCAGGCAGGCTGCAAACAGCTGTGCTGGGCTCTGGCATCAGCTCTGTACTGGCATATGCATGCACACTTTGGAGCGGACAGTGGGGGAGGGGCCTGAGGCAGCGCAACCCTGGTCTCTCCCCAGATCCTGGCACAGAGGTGATGAATGGGCTCTGTAGCCTGGCGTAGCCAGCCTGGGCTCTGGGCAGCTGCAGCAAACAGTGGGCAGGCTAAAAACAGCTGCACTGGGCTCCACAGCTCTGGCATCAGCTCCATGCTGGTGGTGATTGTGTGCACACCTCAGAGTGGACAGCGAGGATATGGCATGGCTCTAAGACAGTGCAGCCCTCCCGCTCTCTGTTCCAAGGTGCGTGCGCAGTCACCACCAGCACGGAGCTGATGCTGGAGCTGTGGAGCCTGGCACAGCTGTTTGCAGCCTGCCTGCTGCCTGCCCTGCTGCCTGCTGAAGCTGCCCAGAGGCCAGGCTGACTACAAGAAGCTGTGCCAGGCTCCAGAGCTGTCATCAGCTCTGTGCCAGGAGCTGGGGAGAGACCAGGGTTGCGCTGCCTTGGGCCCCTCCCCCACTGCCTGCTCCAAGGCACGTGTGCACGTGCTGGTACAGAGCGGATGCCATAACCCAGTGCAGCTGTTTGCAGCCTGCCTGCTGCACCTAGCCCTGGCTCTGGGTAGCTGCTGCCAACCATGGAGCCCGGGCTGCTTGCGGCAGGGCTTGCAGCTTCCTGGCCACCCACTGGGAGCATCCTGGGTTTTGTGGTTGGCAGGGGCTACCCAGAGCCAGGGCTGGTGGTGGTGTGCTGAGCAAAATAGCCTTGTGTGTCATAGTCGGCACACATGCTGGGTGTTGCCGACCCCTGATCTAAAATGAACTTACAGGTTTTTTTGTCCTTCAAATATTATAATGCTTCTGTACTGGAAAAGCTTTCCTTGTCACATACCTTTAGAATGAATCCATGGAGCAATGTCTGGTTTATTTTATATAACTTCAGACTTTCCTGGATTAATTCTGAGGTATGTCACAAGGAAAGCTTTTCTAGTGCAGAAACATTATAACATTTGAAGGACAAAAAACAACTTTGAGATCCATAAAATATCAAGTATTTTTCCTTTTATCCATCATAAATAATAATAATGCTACTCACAAGATCCCTCAGAGCATCTTCAACAGGAGTAAATTCCCTGTCTAGTGGAGAAGAATGCCAGTTCAATACATGTAGAAAGTGAAGGAGGAACAGAGGATGTAGTGGCTCTATTCTGTACCCTGTCATCTGATTGTCATTTGTTGTGGGCTTTCTACATTGGTGCTTTACTGAGGGATTCTTGCCTTGGTTTCTGGTTTTAAGGTTCTGATGCCTTCTGTCTTATCTGTGGAATTTCTAAGATACCTGTCATATGATTAGGGACCACAGTTTTCTGATCCACATGACCCTATTACCTCTGACCACAAGTTCTAGTGCACAGCTAAGCCAGGAATAGACTGGTTGGGCCACATGTCTTTTTACAACTCTGTCCTTCTCCTCCATACACCATGCTCAAATCTCACTGGTTAGGGACCATCTGCTTCTCTCAATTGTATTCTCTTTCTTGTAAGTTTTAGTTCTCTCTTTCTCACTGCTTTGGGTCATTTAGTTAATTTCTGCATATGTTGAAAGCCAGAAATTTAGAATTTGGAAGCTTAGGGCGGGGGGACACACATTACACATAAGCCAGTTTAAGTGATCAAAAACCAGTTTAAACCTTAACAGAACAGGTGTTCAGTGGACATAAACCAGTTTTTGAAAATTGCTGAAACTGGTTTGAGATAAACCTAGTTGAATGTAGTATCAGACTTAACTGATTTGGGTCAAACTGGTTTATGCAATGTCTGTCCTGGATCCATCCCTGGTTTAAGTTAAATCACAACTCTCCAGCATCCCAGCTGCTTTGCAACTCTGGACAGGGTTCTGCTTTCTGCTCCAGCCCAGCAGGGCTGGCCCCTCCCCTCTGCTCCCTGACTACAGCTCCGACAGAAACTGCAGGTACAGGGTATCTCCCTGGCTTCCTCCTTTTCCCCTCCCACCCCCCACTCGCTGCTGAAGCAGGGATTCTGCCCTCCCCTCTGCCTTATACCGACACCTCTCAGCATTAACTAGCAGACCACATGCTGCCCACTTAGGGCTTTTTGGAGTTAATCAACAGGTATCTGGTAATGTCCCTCCATTCCTTCTTTGGAGCAAGTTGTTTAAGAAGAGCTTGAACTAATGAGAGATCCTTGTGTTTTGCTGATGGGGTGATAAATGCTCCCTGCTGTGTAACTAAATCCTGCTGGCTCCCTCACTGACCAGCGAGGAGGGGAACCCCTCCCTAATCAGAGTTCCTGATGGGGCCTGGCCATGCCCCTCCTCTGCTCAGCATTGTTGAAGGGAAGGGAGGGCTGCTATAGCACCCTCCAGCTTCTAGCCTGAGCCACTGCAGGCATGTACCTGTATTTTTAGTGCAGAGGGGGGATGTCTGTATGGTTACAGACTGATTCAGTGTAGGCAGGTTAGACTAACTTGAAAAGACTGAATCAATTCAGGCTCAGACTTTTTGAATGTCTGTCCCTAGCCTAGGCGTGCACACAGCAGTGTTGAGTGGCATTGTGGGCACAGTTACATGCACTGACTGGTTATTTTTGCATATGGGGGCCAGGACCAATGATCCTTAATATTTACAAATGATTTTTAGTATGGTCACGTGTGTTGCTTCACACACAAATTTCAGCTGTGCTGTCCACATAAGAATATCTTAAGGAATTCATTCATATTCTTAAAGAACTAAAAGCTAACATAAAATAGGTCATAAAGGCTGAGATTGTGATACTTCTTTTACTACTTATTTAAGCTACTAGTCTCTGAATAGTGAGACTCAGTATGAATCAGGTTATCACAATCTAGGTTATGTACTGTACCAGTTAGAACAAGTACAAACCAGTTCTCTAGCACATCTCCAATATGAGACCTCACTGAGGTTTAAATCTTGATAAATTTCCAGATGAAAAAAGTAGCTTTGGAGGAATCAAGGAAAAAATGAGAATTCCTAAATATATTATTAATCTGATGCTGAAAAAACTTTATTCATGGCTCAGATGTAACAAATTTGGCCAAGTAGAATTGCATTGTTTTTGCAATACACTTTCAATGCTGAGGTATGAGGAATCATAGAGACTTTTATTCCAGAGAGGAACTTCTGGATTAAAAATTCCAATATCTTTGGAATTCCAAGATAGATTTTGAAAGGGACTATCCTTCTCAATTATCATCATATCTTTATTGGTGTTATAGTTTAGTATAGAGAGAAATAATAGAAAATGTAAAAGGAAGAACAAGAATAAAATATGAGAAAGGACAGGAAGATGACCTCCTGAGGTCCCTTCCAACCCTAATTTTCTATGATTTCTATGATAATATGAAGGAAAGTACTTTAATGAAAAACAATATATTCCTTTAAGGCTGTTGTAGAGGTGAGGGATGCCTGTTTTGACAAAATGGCGCTGTGGGAGCTCTAACTAAAGCTCGTTGAATAAGCTTTAGTTAAAGCGCCCATGCTACCATTTTGAAGCACAGGGACACTGTATACATGAGACACTACAGGTGCTTTAGAGTGGCTCCCTGAGGGCATGTATACAGAAGCCTTAAGTTTTCTGACTCCTCTGTCACTAATATAGACACTGAACCGAGTCATAGAAATAAGAACCGGAATCTTTTCAGGTTTACCATTGTTGACTTCATATATAAGGCATTGATTGTTTGTTTTGAAATATATATTCAGTTGTCTTCCATAGTCCTCCTACTAAGCCATTTACTTAGACTTGCCTTGTACAGTGGTCTGTAATTGCTAGAGGTAATCAGTCAGGGTAACAGAGGAATAATTACATAATGGAATTTTGGGTGTTATCAGTATTCAACTTGAGGTGAGATCAGAGGTCCTAGCAAAGAGGATGTTGGCAGGAAATAAAATTTACTTTGCATCTACTCTTATCTGTAAAACAGAGGAAGCATTTGGTCCTATCTTCATGAAGGTGAATATGACCTGCATTTATAAGATTCACTGCAATCAAAAATGTGAAATGGGAAGGCACTTGTAAGATCTGATATTAAGTTCAGGCCTGATAAGACTAAACTGACCCTAGATTAAGTAGCGTAATTTTGTATGAAGAATATTGTATGAATATTTAGAAGCTTGTTGACATCCAATTTGTTGAATGCATCTCATTTGGAAGCATAATGCTATAGTTCTTAGACAACTCTCATCTAATTAGTTGTCTGTAACTTATTTGTTCATGTAGGTATAAAGTTGTATTTTATACACACACAATTACAGTAAAAGAACATTAAGGTTGCAAAGTCAAAGGCTCAGAATTTAGGAAATGTCAGAATTAAGATTGTGTGTGTAACCGTAATAATCTTCTCTTGTGCCTATGTGCTATGATACAGTTTTTAATTACATGGGCAATTAAATGCATGCTAGTATAGCTAATACTATTTTTGCCCATGACCTTTCTTATTTCCAAAGCACAGCATGCCTGGTACTTATTGACTGAACAGCTGTTTTATATTCTGTAATCTTTAGTATTTGGGTCCCTGCCTATTTACTGAGCACTAGGGCTGTGCGAGGCTTCAGACCGTGCTTCGGATCTGGACAAGCTTTGGGTGCTTTGGTGTCCAAAGCAGCATGTATGGATCAAAGTGCTGGCTTCTTTAAGCTTTCCAAACTGGTTTGGAGCTCCGAACTGCTTCAGAGTCGCTTCAGAGACCCAACCATAGGGTATAATGGGGAATCAATGACATATCTGTAACTTTTTTTTGTCTGATATGGATGAAACTTGCAGGGGTGGTGGTCTCTACTGAGAGCATGAAGTCTGCCATGTTTCAAGAAGATCGATGCAGGGGTTTGGGGGAAACTCACCCCAAATTCTTGAAAGCAAAACTCATATCACGTGTGTATGTTAAGCCACAGTGGGGTCAAAACTGCAGGGATGGTAGCCCCAGGTGAGGCCACTAAGTCTGCCAAGTTTCAAGGAGATAAGTGCAGGGCTTTGGAGGGAACTGCACCTCCAGCTGTGGATAAGCTCAGTAAGAGCTACCATCCCTGCAGTTGTCACCCCCCGCCCCCATGGTGTAACATACGCACGTGACATGAGTTTTGCTTTCAAGAATTTGGGGTTCAGTTCCCCCCAAAACCCAGTATTAGTCTTCTTGAAACTTGGCAGACTTCATGCTCTCAGCAGAGGCTACCACCCCTGCAAGTTTCATCCAAATTGGACAGAAAACAACAAAGTTATTTCATTGATTCCCCATTATACCCCATGGCCCGATATTCAAGGCAGCTTCAAAGCTTCGGAATCGCTTTGCCAGATCGAAGCAGGAAACCAATCTGGAGCTCCGGATCTGAAGTGGCTGGGTCCGAAGCTGGGCTGAATAGCTGCCTACTGTGTGAATAGCTGCCACACAGGCCTACTGAGCACTATTCAGAGTGCTCAGAAGAGAGATGATGTTTTTTGAGTGTTTCACAGACTTTAATCTTCACAAGATCCTCTGAGAGGAGAGAAAGGTATTACCCCCATTTTACAGCTAGGAAACTGAGGCATGGAGAAATTGAGATCAAAAGTATTCATTAACTTTTGTTGCTCAGGAAGAAAAATCTTGGCTTTTATTAATTTCAGATTTCTCACCTTTTTCCTTGGAAGTTGCTTGTAAACTGACTGGGAAATTTTGAAACAAGTGTTTAGGTTCTCTTCTATAACTGCAGGGGGGTTGGGACGAGGGTTGCGGAAAATGTGAGGATTCTCCCAGCACATCCCAGGGTACTTGTGCCCAAAAGCTTGCAAAGAACTTTGTTCCAAGTACTCAGTTGGTCTAATAAAAGATATCACATCTACCCAAAGAACTTGCCTGCCTAAAGTTTGTGGAGTGTCCCAATGAATCATTTCTGTAATGTTTCCAGAGTTCTTGTGTTGTCTTTGTGTTATGTTGAGATTGGAATGACTGTGCAAATTGAGTGCAAAATTCTGTGGTTAGTTTGTTTGCTAAAAGTGTTGGTGCCGTCTGTAATGTGAATTAAAATATCTGCTTCTCATTTAAGCAACGGGGAAGTTACAGGTGGTGCCTGCTATTCTCTGGCTGTGGCAGCTGCTTCTGTATCATAGGCCACTGCTGCTAGGAGCACAGGTGAGATGTGCCATGTGTTAGCTCATGTGTAGAAGGTGAGAAAGGCAGAACAAGTTTAATGCTGCATTGAGTGGGAGTCCTGCAGCTGCTGCAGCTAGTCTCTCTTCCTGCTGCTTGCCTGGATTTAGGAGAAGCAACTCTGGAATCCTAATCCTTTCCACATCTCTTTACTGTACATTAGAGACTCACTTTCCAGCCTCCAGCCCTATCCATACTGAGTGGCTCAGGAGGAATCAGACATATTGCTATTTTAGCCATTTTTGTAATGATCTGTGGTGGACAGGCTGGAAGTAAGGGGTTTGGACAAGCCTGAATGATTCCCCTTGGCCCCCCACCCATAGTATGAGACTTCCCTTAGCAATGCATCTGCTGTATATCAATTCCAGCACCAAAAGTAGACCCATCTAGAAGGAGTCCTGCCCATCTCAAGAACCAAAACAGATCTTTTCCCTTACCAACCACCCTGCTCACCAACACAGGAGGATCCCTGCCCCACCTGAAAAAAACACCACAGTAGAGGTGGCAGGACTCCAGCCTGCTTCCTTTGCTGTTATGCTGCAGAAGAGCTTTTAGGTAAGGGAATCAACTTGGGAAGCTTCCACACTGGTACAGGGACAGGGGATGGAAAGATTTTAAAGTGATTGTGGAATAAGTGGATTATGACAGGGGGTAGGATTATGAACTGATTTTAAGTGTAGGAGAAAGTGTGTGAAATTGACAAACTTTTGTAGAGGAGAGGAGAGGATTATTGTGTGGGGAATGTCACACTTTCTAACTGCTGGCCAAGGGAGAAAATTGTTGATGAAAGTGCTTGTAAAATTTTGTCAGTACAAAATGTGTAAATTGATTTCAGTGTCATATTTAACATTTTACATCTCAGACAGAAAAACTGGTCAACATTAGACAATAAAGTAACATGACAGCTGGAAGCAGTGTTTGAGGCCATTATTTCTTTAGCCTATCTTTCAGTAGAGGATGACATCAATTCTGAAGGCAGCCTAAAAAGTATGTCAGTTTTATTCCCTTCATCACCTCCAAAAGCAAAGACTATTTTTTTAAAAGGCTATCTCAGGATGCATGAAAAATGTTCATTGTTATCTGACTGTGTTTCAGTCCAGCCTTCTTTTTGATTTGTTGTAGATGATGCAGAGAACACTCTGTTTCCATCTGGAATATTAAATATATACGATGATAAAATCTCCCCTGAAAGAGTTTCAGTTCCCTTTTATTTGATCTGGTTGACACAGATTTTCAATATGCATTGCCACTACAACTCTATCACTAATCTTTGTGTCAGAGATGTGCATTTTCTTGTCACAGTGAAAATCTGCTCAAGATTTTCATGAAGTTATGAAAAATTGTAGATTGCATCTGTTCCAGAAAGACTTAATAGAAGTTTGTAGCTAAATTCCCTAAAATTTAGATCAATACTGGTTGGGACTAGGCACTGCAACTGAAAGTAGGAGTCTTCTTGTATTGGATGTGCACCTCTCCTAAAGCCCTCATATTATGAAGATGAAACCACTTGGTTCAAATGCTTTAAACATAAGAGCCTGATCTGTGATGAGGAGTAAATTGGGCTAAGGAACTTGGTGGGTGGTATAAGGAACTGGGACATGGGCAATTCCAGCCAACAGTTAGAATCAATGTCTGGGACTACTATACAAGCTGAGGAACAGGTGATAAGGACAGGTACTAACAGAGGGCTGAGGGCAGGCTTGCACCCAGGGCAGCTGCCAACGCATAGAGCAGTGCCAGCTCCTACCATTCTGATTGCATTGGTATGGCTTTTGTTCCCCCCTCGTCCCCTTTCACTCCTCTTCTCCCAAAGGTGGCACTTTTGGCTGCTGCCCTGGTTGTCCTTCCTCAGTTATGCTACTGAGAACCAATAAGATATCATCCAAAAGTCAGGCCACAATCTGAGTAACTACAAGAAATAAGTGTACACAAGCACCCATCTTCACTGTGGGGGGATAAGGCTGGTTGTCAACCCAAAAGCCACTTTGGTCCTCCACCAAGCTAGATCTTCATTACATTGCTCTTTTTCAAATCCTGGAAGAAATAATCCTTGCAGTCTATGAACCCAGCTTCCTCCACCATAAATGTCTTCCACATCCCCTTGTTGAGGCATATATTTGAAATTCATTCTCTGGCCAATCTACTCCACCATCCCCATTAATTCTTGCCCCAAACCATAAAGAATTTATTGTGTAGAAGATTCTAGACTCAAGGGGAACCTGGGGACATTACCAGATTGACTGGGAGGACTATGGATCTGAGTATCCAGGGTTACTGGGTTACTTCTACTTGGGACACAAGCTGAAGCTCAGGTGCCAAAGGCATGAACCAAGAGATAAATCAAAGGTATGGAGAGAGGCTTGGAGCATGAGTAAACAGGTTCAGCATGGACTAAACACACTGAGCAATTGCAGATACTATAATAGATGTGGGACATCTCCCCCACTAGAATTGCAGACGGACCCAGGGAGGACACCACCATGCCTAGGATCAGGGATGACCTAGTCAGGGAACTTTTGGAAGGGCTGGATGTGTTTAAATCAGTAGGTCCAGATGCTGTTCACCCAAGGATGCTGAGGGAATAGGCGGGGGTCATAGTGGGGCCCCTGGCACAGCTCTATAAGCGCTCATGGGGCACTGCCAGGTACCAGAGGATTGGAAAAGGGCCAAATGTGTGGTCCCCATATACAAGAAGGGGAGAAAAGAGGACCCTGGCAATTATAGGCCAGTCAGTCTTACCTCAGTCCTTGAGAAGACCTTTGAGAAAATTATCAAGGAGCACGAGCCCAGTAGGGGAGGTAATGCTCAGGGGCAACCAATATGGGTTCATTGAGGGCAGGTCCTGCCTGACTAACCTGGTTTCTTTTTATGATCAGGTCACAAAGTCCCTGAAAGAGGGTGTCGGGCTGGATGTCGTCTTCCTGGACTTTAAGAAGGCCTTTGACATGGTTTCCCATCACATTCTCTTAAAAAAAACTTGGTGACTGTGGCATTGATCCCTATACAGTCAGATGGGTGGCAAATTTGACTAGATGGTCGCACCCAGAGAGTGGTAGTGGACAGGTCATTTTTGACCTGGAAGGATGTAGGCAGTGGAGCCCCCCAGGGCTTGGCCTAGGGCCTATATTGTTCAACATCTCTATCAGTGATCTGGATGTGGGTGTACAAAGCATGCTGTCCCAGTTTGCTGATGACACCAAGTTGTGGGGCGAGGTGGGCACGCTGGAGGGGAGGGATAGAATCCAGCTAGATCTCGACAAATTACAGAGGTGGGTAGATGAGAATAGGACGGAGTTCAATGCAGACCAGTGCAGGATACTGCATCTAGGGAGAAGGAACCAGCAACACATCTATAGGCTGGGGAAAGCCATTCTTGTCAACACGGTGGCAGAAAGGGATCTTGGAATCATTGTTGACTCCAGGATGAACATAAGCTGCCAATGTGAGGAAGTGGTCAGGAAGGCTAACTGCACCTTGCCATGCATCTACAGATGCATCACAAGTAGGTCCAGGGAGGTGATCCTTCCCCTATATGCAGCATTGGTCAGGCCACAGTTGGAGTACTGCGTCCAGTTCTGGGTGCTGCACTTCAAGAGGGATGTGACTAGCATTGAGAGGGTCTAGAGGAGGGCCACTTGCATGGTCCAGGGGCAGCAGGGCAGGCCCTACAAAGAGAGACTAAAGGGCCTTAACCTATTCAGCCTCCACAAGAGCCTCTGTCCATTTACAAGCTCACGAGGGGGAAACAGTGGGAATTAGGGGAGGCTCTGTTCCTCCGGGCACCACCTGGGGTTACTAGGAATAACAGCTACAAATTATTAGAGAGAAGGTTCAGGCTGGACATCAGGCGACATTACAGTTAGAGCTGCTAGGCTCTGGAATGGGCTTCTAAGTGAGGTGGTACTCTCTCCTGCCTTGGGGGTCTTCAAGAGGAAGCTGGACAGATATTTGGCTGGGGTGATATGAACCAGGTACCCGTTCCTGCCCGGGACAGGGGGTTGGACCTGATGATCTGTTTAGGTCCCTTCTGACCCTAAATACATCTACATCTAAAAAAAAAGATGTCTGTAATATAATCCACAATTCCAGTGTCTCACCCTGCTGTGTCCTCCATTGACAAAGTGTCTCATCCTCTTCCATTGCTGGCTTACGTAGAGAATGGCATCCTACTACTACTACCTTTTCCTTCCATTTGCTGAAATGGCAGAGATCTGAAGGTTGCAAACCTGCTGATGACCCGCATGAGTTTCTATAGGAAGCTGCAAGATAGAATTTCTGTGTTTTCTTTGAACTTGCTATCTTATGAAATTTCACACATCATGTGTAGGTTAAAAGAACATACTGAGTTTGTCAAGGCAAGCATTCAAAGGTTAGGAAATGCCAGAATTAAGATTCCCTTATTTGTATGTGTTATCATATAACCGTTAATGACATAATCATAAACTATTTTCCACATGATCTTTGCTTCATTCAGTACATTGGGTGGACCTACTCTGTAAACAAATCATGGTTATGTAATAAAAGGAGTTGCTGTCTGTAGGATGTCTGCCTCTCAGGTTGCAGAAGATGGAATGTGTGCAGTGAACAAAAGGGAAGGGAACAGCTAGTCTTGTGGTTAAAGCAGTGAATGGTGGCCTGAAGAACTGGATTTTATTTTTGTTGTTGTTAGAGGCTGTATGTGATGTTAGTCAACTTACTTGCCTCATCTTTCAGAGGTGGTCATAGACTGCGTGTTTTTTATTTTCTGGATTTATTGTTACTTTGAGGTCTTGCAAAAGAGCTGAGGATTCACAGCTGCACATAAAATCAAACTGAATTGTGCTTTGAATTTACAAAAGGCTTAGAAATCTGATTTTAGATACCTCTGGCACATAAGCAAACAAACAAAAAACTAGGAGAGCTTTCCCTAGAAGTAATTAGTCCTGTAGACTTTCAACAGAGAAGACCCCATACTAGGGCTGTGTGAAACAGCAGCGTTCCACTTCGACATCTGTTTGGACGTTTTGACAGAACAGCGTTTCGTTTTGAGTTTTGTTTTGTTTCAAAAGAACTGTTCTGTTCTGTTTCATTGAAACGGTTTCACTGTTTTGATGTTTTTTCAATGTTTCAGTTGGGCTGCAGTCAGGCTGCAATTGGGCTAGGGAAGGGAACTCAGTCCAGCTGAATTCCTCTCCCCAGCACTGCGATCGGCTTCCCACAGCCCTGTGAAACTCAGCCTGGTGGCAGAAGGTGGAGTGCAGCGCTGGTTCTGCACACCTTCCATCACCAGGCTGAGCTCCATGGGGCTGGCGGAGCCAATCGGAGGGCAGCTTGCTGGCAGGAGGCGGGCAATGCCGGCACTGTGCTCACATCAGCTCCACCAGCCCCACCGAGCACATCCTGGCCGCAGGAGGCGGGGAAAGCCAGGGCTGCGCTCCCCGCTGAGCTGAGCCACATGGGGCTGCTGGGAGCGCAGCCCTGGTTCTCCCCTGTCTCCCACCACCTGGCTGGCTGCTTTGAAACTCAAAATGTTTTGAAACTTGAAATGTTTTGACTGCCTTCATTTTGTTTTGAGGCTGTTTCAAAGCCCTCCATTTCATTTTGATTCTGCTGTTTTGAGCTCAAAATGAGTCAAAACACTGTTGAAACAAAACAGCTGGCAAAATTTTGCACAGCCCTACTCCATACTATAATGGTAACTTGGTCATACAGTAACTGCACTTACGTTGAATTTGAATACTGGTTCTAATAGTCTGAAGGGTTCTTTGTTTAGTCATGCAAATCTTTGGTAAATAGGTTTAATATTTCAAGTATTCAGTATATTTTCAGAGTGCTTTAAAAGTTGCGAGATTCCCCCTTCCCACTAATTTTTTATTGTTCAATTTTAATGCTTGTTTCTTTTCGTTGTATTCCTTCATGCATTGAACTTTTAGGTCATGAAATGTAAAAATGTTTTAGAGTTTCATAGCAAATCCTATGCTGAGATATTTGTAGAGAAAAATAATTAGTATTTTCCTTGGTGATTCTGGATTAAAAATTTTTGGGAGCCACTGCTATCAGGGCACAGCACAGACAAACAAGTAAAACCCAAATGGGTGGTAGGGAGAATCAGAAAGGTATTACACTCCATCCAGAATTTTGTTTTAATTTAAGCATTCTAGAGCCTACATGTACCTATAAGAATAATAGATGTAACAGAAAGAAGCTCCACTGAGCTCTGAGGAGTAGCAAATATAACAGTTATCTGTGATGAGAATCAGGTCTGTAAGTTTTAATTCTTACCTTACCAGTCATGTTGCTCATTTTTGTCTGTACTAATTTTTTGTCTTGGGTTACTCACATTTTAAAGAAAATAACGCCTGTTAATGTGTCAATATTAATGTACTTATCCAATACCTGTTTAACTGTCCAGAAGTTTAAGGAAACCTGTTTGTGTTGCCCTTATCTGATGGACTTTTTATATTTCTTTGTGTATATAAGATGTGGATCCTTCTAAAGATTCAGGACTTGATTTATGGGTAATAAAATCCTTTATTTTTCTTCTAGTATAAAATAATAACCACAATACTGTAGTTGGTAGGAACCCAATCCTGCATCTGTTGCATTGACATTACTCCTACTGAAGTGAAATGCAATTTCAATATCAGGTCCCACTATTCTACTAGAGGTCTTTTATCATTCTCTGACTTGTCTGAACTCCAGACTCAGGATGGTCATTCTGTGGTCTAAAATAAAGAAAAATTTGGCCTGGGAGAAATACAATGTACTGTACTACAATTAAGTTCAGCCTTGAGAACTTAGATCCAGCTGTTGGCATGTGATGATGATTGTACCTCAGACCTTATTTTCTTCTAATATTAACTTAGGAACCATTTGGCAGTGTGGATCCAGGAGCAGGTTTCAAACATTTTGGGTTTGAATCAGAGGCTTTGATTCAGACCCATGCATATGAAAGAGAAGGACAGGAACAGAAAGGGAAGAATTTAAGACAAGATTCTAACTGAAGACTTATTCATGTGTGCTGCAGAGTACAGTGCATAGCAAAATTGAGAGCTACAGCTAAAAGCCCAGAACATGCGAGTGCTAAATGAAGAATGTGCTCAGTATTAAATTATAACACACATTAAACGATTCATTTACCTTCTACTACCATAATGAAAACTACTTTAATTTTTAAGCACCACAGCTGGAGAAGTCCTGGTAGAATAAACTTCTTGGAAGAAAAAGCCTAAATGAGCACACACAAGTACTTTAATTCATTGGCATCAAAAGGGACAGGAATTTAAGTCTGTCTGACATTTTAGGTTTCCCTTCCTCTCACATTTCATCTTTGTTTTGATCTCAAACTATTCAAAAGAATGGCAAATACTTTTTAAAATATCATAATGTACTAAGTCTTCTGTTCAATAATTTTCCTTTTGAAACTGCACTCTTCATGATGATAGTGAGAGTACTCCACACCACCACAGAGGGAATAATGCCAGCAGCTGGCCTACCCTAGTGTTGTCTTTCATAGTTACCAACCATGAAGCTGCACAGGTTGGGGCAATGAGGGGAAATTAAAAAAAAAAAAATCCTAATGTACACAGAGGTTTTTGGAAAGAGTTTAAGCTTATGCATATTATAAATTCTCATACCTATACAGTCCAATGCAGTGCCGGGCTGGGATGTGCCATGTCTGTTCTCTTAGACTAGTTCCCAGACCAGAAGTAGCACTGCTGCATTAGCAGAGCTTATTGTTGTATACTCAGAGCTGCACTGACAAGGCTAACTTTCTGGTTGGGAGTTAGAGCATGAAGAGAAGCACTGTGTGTTTCAGCATAGTGCCATTTCCTGCTGTGTAAATTCCATACAAATAGTAACAATCATTGCCAGCTGTCTCTGTCAGTCTTCTAGTGTTTGTTCATTTATTTGTTCCTTATATAATTATGGCAGCTGCTCTCCATTCTCCTCCTCGGTTTGTGTCAATTCTATATCCTTTCTCAAAGCAGATTTTATGAGATTGATTTTCAGGTCCTGCTACCTTGGAGTAACTAAGAAGACAATGATTTCCCCTGCACCAAGCTCAAAGAAATGGGTTTACTATGCTGGTGCTTGGCGGGGCACAAACTGAATCCCACCCATCTATATCCTACAGAAAGTCAGCATCCTTGGCCCCAACCCTATGTGATTATGGAGATTTGCAAAACCAGCTTTGTAGTATACAGCAAGGTACCTATCTCCAGGTACTGGCTTTCTGTATCCCATGCAGCAGAAGAGGCCCCACCAGTTCCATGGTTTCCCAGCTTTTCAGGCCACACATATCTTGGTATGTGGAGGGGGTAGTTGGAGATTAGTCAGGGAGAATGACAGCATTTGCTTCTAAATAATAAAAAATATGCTCTGTTCCAAAATCATATTTTAGAATTAATTGCACCAGATCTTAATTGCTGTCAAGGAAATGACATATCAATAGTTTGGGCAAATATTAATTTTCATCATGTCAGGCCAGCCCGGTAATAACAGTTTGGCTGTTCTCCTGAATTGTTCCTGCGCAGATTTAATTACAAGTTGATCGAGTATCATTCTTTTTCTCTTGTTTGTGGTGTAGTCATGTTTGTGATCTGCAGCATAAAATCCCTGGAGAATTTCTTTCTGCAGAGTGCAGCAGAATGATTAGGAAAGGTGCCAATCTTCCTTTTGCTGTCATGGAGAAGAAGAGATCAGGACAATCCAACAGACTTATGTGTTCAAGGTTAGGATGCAATGGTTTTATTTTTGTTTTTTAAAGAACTAAAGTAAGTTTTTACTGTAATTTTAAACTACAATACAGACTTTCAAAACCAAAGTACAGGCAGTTTTCCATTCAGTTGTAACCATTTTCTGTTAATAAAGAGGCAGTGCCTTTTAGGGGACAGAGAACTGAGACTCAGGAGCCAGATATAAATGCATATATTGATTAATTGAATATGCTGAAGAAAGTTAAGATGCTTGCATTTCCCATGTTAAAGAATATGTTTTTAAAAGTAACAAAAAACAATTGGCATGCATTTTATTCAAGTGTTTACATTTAGTAAATTTGTTTGTCCCCTATACAGTGAGGTGTAAATAAGCATATCTTTAAAACTTTCATATCGAGACCCCTTTACTTCACAAATTAAAAGCAATGGAAGTCTTACAGTACTCTTAAATTATTTATAAAATTAGTTGGGTGGGTACGCTGGGCCATACTGTCATTTGGTGAAAATTAGCATCCCTCCATTGATGTCAATAGAGCTGTTACAGGAGTGCTCTATAAATAAGATTTCTATATAAATAGTATTTTAATGGTGAGTGCCAGCAGGTGGCACTCAAGAATTTGTAACCACATTCCTGGGTTTGCTGGGCTGGTACAACTTGTGGACTGTAAATAGCTTCATCTGTGCAGATGGTTAAATGAAGCTTGGAACTTGAGCCGCATTGATTTACACCAGCTCAGGATTCTGCCAGTATATAAGGTCTGTAAGGTTGCCTTTATGGAAGATGTGTCCAATTAATTAATCCCCAACTAAATATTTCATTTTGGTTCAAGAAAGACAGAAAATAAGAACGAATGGACTTAATATTAACCAAACATGATTTTCTGCAATATGCTTTCCAATTGTAAGACTTTTCTAAAACAAAAGGTACAGAATACTGACTCAGGCTATAGTGCTGCTTTATAAGATTGTCAATAGAACAACTTTTAAGAATTTCAATATGGCTTAGTAGAGAGGCTGACACAAATTGGCCTTCATTTCAGATGAACTCACAATACCCAAAGCAAGGCTAGAATTTAAAAAAAAGTGTTGTGGCTGCATCATTGTTGAATCTTCTTCCTGGAGAATGTCAAAAGGGTAGTATGAAAAAGCTTTTTTCCATGGATATTAGTTACAGACCTCTGCTTTTCCTGTTTAGTATCATCTTAATTATGAGAAAGTTAGGTTTGAACAAGGCAATAGAATCATGGGTTATATTGTAGCTTTATTAAGGCTTATGAGGCATGATGTGTAAGAGGAAAGAATAGTGGCTGAGGAGAGAGGTCAGGTGTTATAGAAACTACCTCTGTCTTCTCTTACCCAGACTTCTAACTTTTCTTCATATGTCATGTTTTTTAGCCTTCTAATCGTTATTGCTTTCTGCTAAACTCTTTCCAGTTTGTCCACATCTTTCTTGAAATGCAGTGCCCAAAACTGTACACAGTACTCCAGGTGAAGTCTCACCTGTGGTGAACAGAGTAGAAGAGTCACTTTCTGTGGCTTGCACACAACATTCCTATTAATACATCTCAGTATGCTCTTTTTCATTTTCTAACAATAGCATACTATTGACTCATTGTCTTTACTGAATTTCATCTGGTTGATTTCAGACCGTTTCTCTAATTTGCCAAAGTCATTTTGAATTCATTCTCCAAAATACCTGCCTATCTGCATAGTTTAGGATCATCTGAGGACCTGGAACTTCAGATGTTCCTGAATATTTCTTGTTGCTGTACGAAAGCAAGTTGCTTGTGCCCACCATTGTTTTTGGCATCTTGGCCAAGAAACTTATTTTTCTTCCTGATGAACCAAAATGGAAGACAATACCCAAGCATTTCTTCTTGTATTCTACTTTTTACTAATTTAGGAAACAAATCCATTTCCAAGTTATATTTATAAAAATCTGTCCACCTTAACTCTCATCATGGCATGCATTATTGTAGAAATCTAAGCATTTTCATATTCCTGTTCAAATCTGAGTTGTTTTTAAGCATATATAAAAGTATGTGTCCATGTATGTGCAGGCTGGAAAGTGTCTGTTTTCAGGAACATGGAAACACAGTGGATTTTATTTAATTAGGGAACTGTTTGAGGTGGGAACATCCTGTGAGAATGCTAATGAAGCATTTCAAGTTGTGATACATTGTGCTTTCACTCTGTACCTGAGAAATTTAGGAAAGAGATTAACTTTCAAGTTATTTTTTAAAAACATGCTTTTAAATTAAGGATTTGGGGGGCATTTAGGTTTCATATGACTTTATGACCATGGAACTGAACATTAGTATAAATCAGTGGTGCTCAAAGTTTTGACCCTGTAGTCCAAATGAGTGGTGTGGGGCTGGTCTGTGTGCCAGGACTTGGCCCTGCATGGTTGGATCAGGCCCCTGCATACTGGGATTGGGCTCTGCGCTACCCCCACATGCCAGGTTTAGACCCCACACTGTCCTGCGCATGAAAACCAGCATGCAGGGTCATGCTAGCTGACCTGTGGGATTCCCCACAGGTCTGGAAATTGGTAGTAAGGGAGTGGTGCCATGTTCCCTTGCCCCTAAATCCGTGGACCTGTGGGGATCCCTGCGGGTTGGATGATGTGGCATCAGCGGCCAGATCTGGCTCATGGGCTGGGGTTGAGTACCCCTGTATAAATGATTAAACTGCTATTTCTGCTGGGAAACAGGGCTTTCTGATTATTTAAAAAGCTGGGAAAAGCAAACCTTATTGTATTCTGCTATTTCAGTTCACCCAAGAGTTTGGGTTTCTAAGCCAATGAGGTCTTCTACTCCTGGGAATTAATGCCCTGTAGATCCTATACTGAATTCAGGTAAATGGTTATACCAAGCACCTCTAAAATGTTGTTTGGAAGAGATACGGACCAATGTGATCATTAACTAGAAAGATGCTGCTCTGGTCAGCAGTGTAACCCTTACAGAAAAATTCTGCAACCAAGCTAAAGGCAAAGGTGGGTCAATTTCCATGATATTGGTAGACTTTATTTTTACTGTTATGTACTGTGTCATCCTTGACAGAGACAGATCCACATAGGCTCCCTGAATAGTTTTAAAAAGGAGTTTTTTTGATTTAGAATGAATATTATTGTATTAAACAGCAGAGTCTTTCAAAAAATTCAAGGGAGAATAGATACTTCCCTGCAAGGTCTTTACCCATGTTTCAAATTATACCCATAGTAAACCCAACCAGAACATTAATATACTAAATATGTTTGTCAGGATCAAATTAGAAAGTTGCTGCATAGTGCAGTGGATGGTTGGGAAAGTGCTGCTTTCTTTAGTTATGATTAGGAGAAAGTAATTTTGTTTATATGAGAAAATGTAATATATCGGGGGGGGTCAAATAGCCCCTTTATCCCCCACCAACTTCTTCCCCTTGCAGGCCCTTCATCCCCACCCCTTACTGTTAGCACATGGAAGTGAGGAGCAATTTTGAAAAAAACTGACTTGAAATAAACATAGCTGTAGCAATTTCCATATAGTACTCATAGACTTAGTTTACTCAGAAATGATGCATTTTACCTTTTTTGAAACAACTGCAAGTTTTAGCACAGGTGCTCTGTAAACACACTTTTAAGTAGCACTTTAATACCTACTTAGAGAGAGTACAAACTTTGCATTATATTAGTCTGAAGTGAAAAGGTTCATGGTTTATCATATAGTTCATTGGGCTCGGCCCCAGGGGAGTCAACAGCATTTCAAGCCACACTAATTGTAGGTGAGGGAGGGACTGAGAGGGATTCTGGGTAGACTTCATTTGGTGATGTTTGCCAGACATTTAAGGCTGGTGAAGAACCAGGAATTGCTGGAAATGAGAAAAAAAGACGCATCTGAACTGTGGCAATAAAGAGGAAGTAAAAATGTATGCAATGTAGTGGCTCACCATGACTTTAAACCTGGTTCTGAGGGGGATTGTGCTCAATGGACACTGATGTATGCTTTAGTCTATAGGTTATGCTAGCCTATCTTTGTGGTAGGTTCCTATGTTTACTCCACAAGGGGCCATGTATTTTGTGGCTATGCTTAGTAGTGGCTACATTTAATCACCTTCCTGGTTGGTTCCTGTTACTGAGCACATGCTAATTTTAGCAGCAGTTTAAAAATAAGCAATGTATTTAATATGAGTTTCTTTTATGTGGATGGAGGGCTTTTTTCTTGCGTTGACTAGAAGAGGGGAACCTCATTTTATATTCAAGTAAGTATAGTATGTCAATAAACATGTATAGATTCTTTGTATTCTCCTGGTTAGTAAAAAGAAGTACTATGTTTAGAGTGTAAAAGCAGTATTTAATTGCAAATAAGCATGTTTTAGTAGTTACCAGTCAATGAGAACTAATCTTTGTTTAGGAAAATAATTGAAAATGAGAAATTCAAAACAAAATAAAATACGTTATGTTAAGTAAGGTTCTCCACTTGTTGCTATATATCATTCTTAGAATCAGCATTTTATATTATTTTGAGTGAAATCAGTCTACCCAGCTTCAAACTATGTTGAAGTCATTGGGACTCTTAAATTTGATATGGTTAGAGTGTTGAATGGAAGTATGTTTTGGAACATCACTTAACTATCTAGGAATCAGACATCTTCAAAGAGCAGAGATGGCTTGAAGTAAGAGAAATTATGATTGTTACTTTACTTTGATCCTGGGACTTTATTTTTTCTATTTGTTAAGGAGTGTTCGTCAAAGATTTTATCATAAAACTGACATGCTAGTTAAAATGGCAAATTCCCTCTGCAAAATGTGTTAATTTTCCGTAAAATTTTAAATTTTTATTGAAATGAAGTTTTGCCCATTCTTACTTACAGATGCCATTCTACAAAATTGCTAATGATTGATTAATAATCATATCCTTTCTTTTAGTGAGCTGTTTCATAATATGTCTGTCATTCATAATGGTGAATTGTTTATTTTATTTTTGTTAATTTCTATTGTAGAATTGAGAAAAGCAAGTACTCTGCGTGGAGTTGTATGGTATTACAGTTAAAGATGAACATTAGTTGGTCTACACTTACGTTCCCACTATTGCTACCACTGGGGCAAAATAAGTGATGATTTAACTGGGGAAGGTTTTAGCAAAAACAGACATGACCTACCAAGGGCCACTGGCAAACATGAATGTAAATGGGTGATGGGATCTGATCCCAACAATAGCACCTTCTGCTATGCCACAAGTGCATGACAGGGAGTGCATCTATATGTACGTTTTAATGCACAGAAGACTATTTTACTGTGCATTAAAGTGTCACATAAAAAAACATGTAAATATGTTAATGTGCAGTAAAATAAGCTACTGTGCATTAAGTGTCATTTAAAAAGTGTGCGCTTTCGCTACTGTGCATCAGAACAACCTAATGAGCACTGATTTAGTACCTCACGTTAGAGGTACTAAATTTAATGTGCCTTAGGAAAAGCCCATTAATGCATGTGTAGATGCTCCTAGGATATGTGACTTTTGGGATCAAGGATCAGACCACAATCACACCTTGCTGGCACATCCAGTGGCACCCTTTCAGCTTCCCAGTGCATGTGGAGCTCAGGGTCATAATCCCAAACTCCAGATATACTGACAGGTTTAAAGTGGGGCACAGTGTAGCCCAAGCAGGGCACCCAGCTCTGCATCCATCCTGGTTTTGAACTTTCTGAGCTGAGCCATTTAACTCCCCACATTGGGCACTTTCATACTTTTGGGCAGCCCTGGCTTGGACCGAACTGCTCCATTTCCCATGCCAACAATAACCTGATTACCCAGCATTGGGACTGGGCAGCCCAGGGTCTCAAACCCAGCTGGGGCTGCCATCCTCCTAATGCCAACAATCAGCTGTTTGTTGGCATGGGGGACTGGGACACATGCCATGCATTCAATTTAAGGTGCCTAACAAACCAGGCACAGAGGTGTTCTACATTGTAAGTGGGCCATTTTTGTGGCTAGCTTGCCCTTTTACAGCACCATAAATTGGCTGAACATGTGGTATGTTGCCATTTATGCTGAGATTAACACGTTAATCGAACCAAAAATTTAATGCCAGAGCTGACTTTTTTTGCTAAAACTGTCATATGACTGTACACTGTTTACTATGATTTTTCACTTCAAAGGTGGAGCTATAACTAGTAGATAATAGTGGATACAGTTTTTATTTTAGTGTAGTAAATTTGTAAAGTGATCCTAACATCTTGGGATAGGAAGACATAATGCAGTGTATGGATGAAAGCCAGAGATAGTAGAGGGGCCACCCAGAGCCTGAGAGAGAAGTGTGGGGGTCTAGTTCAGCCTCATAAACAGTGAGCTCCCACTGCCCATTTTTGAAACAGGAAAGAGAGGATTTTTATTTGAATTCTAAACTAAATTAATACATTTTTAAATACATTTTGGGACTGTACATTATTTATGCATACACTTATTGTAATTATAATTTGACTCATTAATATTCTTACATCTGTTAAGAAAATAAATTCTCATAATTTGCAAGTGTGAGGACCAAGATGGAGGATGGATACAGTTATACCCCATTCTGATAGGCCCACAGGTCAGTTGCAGAAGGGGAAAGAGTTTATCGGTGCCGACACTGTCTCCTGAAGTTCTCCCTCACAAGTTCAGGTATAATTGCAGACTAGGGGTAAGGCTGGAATATGAAGTTATGGACCCATTCTCCATCCTCTGGATCACCCAGTACCCTTTTTGAAATAAACTTTAATATGGCAAAGTAGAATGTATCTTGGTTTTCCTTAAAAAGTATCCTGCTTTGAGCAGGGGTTTGGACCAGATGACCTCCTGAGGTCCCTTCGAACCCTAATTTTCTTTGAGTCTATGGGCATGTGTAGACGAAATGGGGGCGCTAAATTGAAGTGGTGGGTTTTAAAAAATACCACTTTAATTTAGGTCTGATTAAACTCCTGTGCCGTGAACACACCCTGCTGACTTACCTGCCTCTCTGGCAGGGAGGGAAGGACAAGCTACCAGTGGGCAGTCTGGTCCCTGGGCTGCGGAGGTGGGGGGACTGGTGCCCCCCCCCGAGGCAGCACCTGCCTGCAGACACCTGGCTTGTGTGGTCTTGGCCAGCTGCGGAGGGAAGCACGAGGCCCCCGTGCAGCTCAGCCAGATAGGCAGGCCCCAGGGGGCTGGGGAGGGGGAAGGCAGGGGGAAGGGGCAAAGATCAGGGTCGCTGCTTTTCTTGGGCAGAGACTGCTTTCCTGGGCTGCTGCCAGTGCCTGCAGGGATTCCTGCAGAGCCACAGAGCTGCACGGAGCCCGGTGCTTTGCTTTGCGGCTGTAGGGCAGCAAACTAAAACTCCTCGAAGGAGTTTTAGCTTGCTGCGCCCCAAGTCATTTAAGGCATATTACAGCACGGAATTTCCTACAGTGGCTGGAATTAATGCACAATACGTCACCAAGGTGCAAATACTGACACCATTAAAGTGGTGCAAAAGCATTTAGCCTGCTTTAAAGTGTTGTGCACGCATGCCTCTTGTTTCATCTACACATGGCCTATGATTCTATTTAGTATAGATTTGTTTTCTGACATAGTATATATACCTGTAAGTATATTTGACACTTGATGGGCCAAAAAATAACCTATCCATTAAAGTTTTTTATTTACTATACAAGTAAATTACTTAGACCTATTTAACAATGGGAAAGCCTCACACATGGGATATTGTGCCCTAATCAGAAATATTTAAAGCTGTTTCTCTTTATGAAATATGCAGAATTTTATCTTGTCTTTATTGCTTTGTAAGTGGAAAGCTCCACATCCTTTGTTCTGTGTAGTGTTCTGGGAATTCCATTCTGCCACTTTTCACATGTTTTCCCAGTGGTGGTTTTATCAAATGACCAGTTTGATTCATAATGGGAGAGTTTATTTTGGCTTTCTGGATGACTGTCCCTTACCTAGGGACAAGAATGTCTCATAGGTTAGTGTGTGTCTCTGTAACTGAACCCTTCTGTAATGATTTTTTGTCTCTTATATCTGCCACATACTGTAACATTTGTAGTATCAGTTTACTTCAGTGATAATCACCAAATACTCCCACTAATCTGAGAACTCAGCACATATTCTATAGATACTTCAGCACTGCTCCTGATAGCCAAGAGAGAGGTGGATTTTTCACTACAGCTAATAAACAATGCAGCTTAAAAGTACATTTCCCAGGGCTTTTGCGAGGCTGGCAAGGCCAGTTAGGAAGGTAAGAGGGGGGGACTCTCATGTAACAGGAGTAGAGAATTCCTCCTGTTTGGGAGGTTGCCTTATTTGTGGGGCCCAGTGTCTGGGCTGAGGCACATGGCTCAATCTGTCCCTACACTGTGTCCATCTTCAACATTGGATTTTAAACACACAGACTCCTTAACCATGTCAATCTTGCCCAACTGGCACCCTCTGTCTCGCCCGCCATGTCTTGCTGGTACTGTTTATATGGGGAGGCTGCCTTTTATCGTTTAGGTTCGGACACGGTCTTGCTGGATCCTACTGAACCCTGGGGTTCGTAGACCCCTTGGCATCCCGCTTCACTGTGGATGTCTCCTGAGACACTCTCAGCCCTCTGGGCTATGTGTGTGGCTCCAACCACCCCTTTACCATGTGCCAGGCCTTGTAGATGGTACTGGCATTGTGTCACTTAGGCCTTGCTATAATTTGGCCCCTTTGTCCTGCCTGGGCTCTCTGCAGCCCTTTCTCTGCGCCTCACTGGCACCTGGGTTCCCCGTTTTGTGGTGGGCCCCCAATGAGGCCTCCTCCTTCCCCAGATAGCCTCACCCAAACCACCAGTGTTATCAAACAGCAAACAAGCAACAGCAAACAAACATGAGCCCCTGGGCTGTAACAGAACACAAAAGTTCAAGGTATGCTTTGCCCCTTTAAAAGAGTAGAACTTTTTCTCTGTGCTAAGTGCCTAGTAGGCAAGGGAAACTTTGGGGCTCCTGGAGCCCCATTAGTCCTATGGGCAGCGTATTTCATGGCTGCCACACCTCTGGGCTCTTCCTCCCTGGAAGCTTCCCCTTCAGCTGCTGGCAGGGAACTGCCCGCCTGCCCTAGCCCTAGCGTTTCTGTGGGCCCAGGGCCCTGCCTCTCCTGGCCAGCTGATCAGGTGCAGGTGTGGCCGATTCCCTCATTAGCCGGTTGTCATGGTAACTTGCACCTGGGCTCTTTTCTGGCTCTTTGTGTTCTCTCCCCAGGCAATCTCTGCTCTTGAAGGAGTAGGCACCTTAATGCCCTGCAACAGTGATCAGCAAACAAAACCAATAACATAGGGCAGAGAGCTGGTCCACTCCATCCAGTCTCTCTTCCTTGAGGCTTTCCCGTTGGGGTGGATCCTTGTCAGACTATCCACAACGTCTTTTGGGTATTCTCTCTATGGTCCCCATTGTAATAAATGAAAAATAATATGCAAAACAGCTCAATTTACAGTCTCTCATAACCGTCTTGGTTCCCTTCAGGGTTTTACCGTGGGCTCTTGGTGATCACAGCTCGTGCCTTTCCTCCACCTCCCTCAGTAGTCGGGCTGCTCTCTCACCCAAGTCTTACTGCCGCCCGGCAGTGATAGTATTCCGCAACTGGGATGCTCGCATCTGAACTGAACCCCTCCCTGAGTCTGGAGCTTTGCTTCTTACAGTCCTGGTTGAAAGGTCTTTCTCTCTCCCTCTCTGTCTCTCTCTTTTGCATGTCTGGGCCATCTTCAGCTTCTTGGCATCCTGAGTAATGCCAGTATGGCCATCTCTGCTCAGCATTGCTTACTCCAAATTACCTCTCCAGAGTCTGTTGCGCCCTTGGCTCTGTGCTGGCCCAGGTAAGTTTCTACTCCCTGGTTCTGACCCCTTTCCAGGGGAAAGTCTTTACTTTCTGCAGCCTGGTGTCTTCCTCCCTGTGTCTGGAGCTCTGGTATCTTTTAACTTCTACACACCCCTATGTCACATTTGTACGATGGGTTTGAAGGGACCAAGTCTATTACTAATTGAGTCTCTCCGCTGTATCTCCGGCATTGCCGTATCTTTAGGTGAGCATAGCGGCATCACACTCTGACTCCCTGCTACAGGCCAAAGATTTCTTTTTAATCTGGAGAGGGAGAAGAGAAGACTTCTTCCATTACAGAGGGAGGATTCATTGCCATCTCCAGTGGGCAATCAGTACAGGGACCCCCAGCTATAGGATCCAGGGACAGGGCACACCAACACTCTTAACAGCCTGGACATAGTGGTGAGAGAGGAAGAACACCGCCATACAGCACCTGGGAAGCAGCAGGAAGCCAAAGAGTAAAGCTGTGGCCCCTCTTCTGCATTACTTTGTTTGACTTCTAGGCCACAGTAAGCATACGAGCTGGCTTTTCTACTGAGCTGCCCACAGTAATGGGCAGAAGCTACATTGGCAGATTAGCAGAGGAGCTCGTTTATTTGCAAGGGTTATTCTAACAACAGGGTTATCTGTTTATCTAGCAACAGGGTTATTATTAGCAATTCAAGAAGAAATCCAGTAAGAAGCAGAAAAGGGTTTCCTCAAACAGTCTGAAGACCCACAGTCATAAACTTCACAGACACTAAGGTTCAGACTGTCTATGAAATAAGCTTTAAGAAAGCGTTTGCATGCTGTACTCTGCTTGATATTGTCTTAACCATCACACTTGGTTGCATCCGCCTTTATGTACTACCTTATCAGTTTTTTTCTCTTTAGTGTATTCTTACACAATCTGCGGTGCTTCCAGGGAACTACAGGCCACTCAGTTTGACCTCAATCCCTAGAAAGATCTTGGAAAAAAAATTAAAGAAACCATTCTTGATAGGTTAGCTGAAGGCAACATTCTGAGGGACAACCAGCTTGGGTTTGTTACGGTAAGTCTTGCTTGGCCAATCTCATTTCCTTCTGTGACCAGGTGTCACATCACCTGGGCAAAGGAGAAGAGGTTGATATCATATATCTGGACTTTAAAAAAGCCTTTGACCTCGTGTCCCATGATACCGTCCTGGAAAAATTGGCCAACTGCAGCCTTGGCTACACCACAGTCCTATGGTTGGGAACTAGCTCTGAGGTCAGACCCAGAAAGTGGTAGTTGAAGAACTGAATCATCATGGCACTCAGTGACCCATGGTGTCCCACAAAGCTCTGTTCTCTGACCTGTACTCTTTAACATCTTTTCTCCCTTTTTTGAAGATAGGCCCTCTTCCAATCTTCAGGTACTTTGCCCGAGTGCCATGAGTTCTCAACTATCCTTGCCATTGGCCATGCTATGATGTCTGCCAGTTCCTTAAGCACTCTTTGGTGCAATCTATCTGGACCGGTTGATTTGTGGGGGTCCAGCCTCTGGAGGTGATTCCTCACAAGAACTATGCTAATGATGGGCATATATTCACCCTTACTCTGACCATCCCACATCATGTTAGGTAGGATGGTCCCTTTGGGCTGGTCAAAAACCAACGCAAAGTAATCATTAAGCAGGTTGGTTTTTTCTTCAGTGTCAGCTTTCAGCTGTCCCATTTGGTTTAGCAGGGGTCCAGATGTTACCCTTGTTTTTTTTCTGATTCCCCACATATCTGAAGAAGGACTTTTTATTGTCCTTGATTTGTGTAGCCAGTTGCAGTTTGGTTACAGCCTTGGCTTTCCTGGTTTTCTCCCTACAGCTGCGGACCAGTGCAGAATACTCCTCCTTAGTGGTATTTCCTGTCTTCCATCCTTTATAAGCCTCTCTTTGTAGATGTAGGCGGTCCATGAGTTCCCTGTTGAGCCAAGGGGGTTGCTGTGCTCTTTTACTATCTTTCCTATGGGTTGGGATGGACATCCCTTGTGCTTCTAGCATCACTTCCTTAAGGAGCAACCATTCACCATGAACTCCCTTCCCTTATGAAGTTTGGCGATGACAGAGCTAGAAGATACTGTCAAATTGGAGTAAGATTGGCTTAGTACAGAGGAAAAATTAGATAACCTTATAGAGTTGTAGAAATGGTTTGAAATCTAATAGCACAAAGTACACGTTGGGCTAATTCCAAGAGCTTTTTCTCTAACAAGGGGATTTATAGGCTGGAGGCAATAAAAGAGGGGGACCTATGATGCAGCTGAACAAAAGGCTAATGCAAGTCTAAGGTGCATCAGGTGGGGTATTTTTTGTGTTAGGAAACACCAGTGGGGGCATCTACATGAGCTGCTTACTGTGGAGTTGCCTAATTAGCTCTACAGTAAAGCGTCTCCATTTACATGTGTGGAGCTAGTAGGCCAGAGGAAACTAATTAATCTTGCCTCTGCTGGCTAGCCCTGCATTGTATCAACCTTGTGCTCCAGTCAGTCCCTCCAGAGCACATTGAGCTGGGAAAGAGCAGCTCCAGACTGGCAGGCTGATCCCCTGAACCTCTTGCCAGTTGGGGCTGTGCCACCCTGGCTAAACCTGCTGAGGTCCCAGGTACACCTGTAAATGATGCACCTGGGAGCAATAAACTCCAGTGCAAACTGTGCTGGAGTTTGTGTCACACTAATTTCACGTGCGGATGTGCCCAGTATTATTGTACAAGGCTTCAGTAACACCCATTTAGAATAGTATGTACAGCTCTAGTCAACCTATGTTGAAAAAAAGATTAATTTAAACCGAAACAGGTATAGAAAAGGTGTATTGGATGATTAGATAATGGAGAATTTCCTCTCTTCTGAGAGGAAATTAAAGGAACCTGACTTGTTTAGCTTAGAGAGGCTGCTCTTCATAAATACGTTTGTGGTTGTGGGGGCAAGGCAAGAAACCTGAATTTCTTTAACATGGAACATGATGAGTTTATGGAAGGGATATTGTCTATTGGGAGTAAGCCTAAAGCAGCCTTACTGAGCACAACCCACCAATGCCCAACCCCTACATGCCCATTTACACACTTTTGATACAAAAGTGTGTAAATGGGCATGTAGGGGTTCAAAAGTGTGTAAATGGGCATGTAGGGGTCGGGCATTGGTGGGTTGTGCTCAGTCCTGTCATTGCTGTGACCCCTGCGTCCATAGGGTAGGAAGCCCAAAGAGTCGTTGACACATACTTACTTTTGTGAGTTCGCTGCAACTCCCAGCTGTGGTGGTTAGAAGCACTCTCCATTTCTCCTCCTTTAGGGCAGCATCTTTATATATTCCCTTTGATCCTGGCTTCTTGGCTGAAAAGGATACACCTCACTCAACCAGTTGGAGCTAGGTGGGGAATATTCTCCAGTTAAAGGTTCCCTGTTGTTTTTTTTCAGAGCCCTTGCCATACCTCTATGCCTTTTACCATTGTTTTGTTTCCTGTTGGCTCCTCCTTTACAGCTTTATTTGATCTAACTTAATGCCTTCAGGCAGGATAATATCATACAGGTAATGCAAGAAGCATGTGATATTTACAAAAAATGCCGCACAACTCCATCCTTCTCCAGAGTAGCACATGTCAAATATTTCCTGTGTTGGAACATCAAACACAACCTTGTTTTATGCACGGCTGTAATTGAGGTTAATTATACTTCATTTTTAAGCAGCTAACAGTGTGAGATGAACCTCTCAAGCTTGTTAAGATTTGATAGAAAGCAAACAGACAGACAGGCAATCTAGTGATTCTAAATAATTGTTTTGGCTGCTCTGATATCACAGTGCAGCACCAATCTGTTAACCAATTATGCAAGGAAACCAAGTTCTGCAGGAACCTCAGGACTCCAGCTTCCTAGGACAGAGGCAATCAGGTGCACTGTAGAAGGAGAAATGTGGTTAGGGAGATAAAGGGAACCTTTTAAACAGGGATATTTAGTAATGCAATTAGTATTCACATTTCTCACAGAGAAAGTACTCACCTGGTTTTGCTCAAGCTTCTGATACTGGGTAATTGTGGTACCTGCTGAGTATGCTTATGGAGCCATCAACATAGTAACATCAAAACTAAAAATATCAGGCCATATCATACTACAGATTAATGAGTGGTTTGCTCCATAAAGTAGGACATAGTAGGTGCGTCCGGACAAGCGCTCATGTGCCTCCCTGCACAGTGATAGATAACTCTGGCTGGGAAAAAACAACTGTCTTTTTGCAAAGTTTCCAAAACAAGTTTTGAAAAAAATAATTCAAAGAAATAAATTGAACTGTAATACTACTAATAATTGAATAGAATAGCTCAGCTAAACTAAACTAAGTTCAGCTAAAGCCTAACCACTCCTTTATAACATGAAGAAGCAGGAGGCAGGTCTGTCACAGCATTCCTCTCTCACACAGTTGCTGTCAGGAAATGAGCTGTAAAAGGCACAGAAGGGGTAGAAACAGAGGCTTTTACACTTTTTTCTAGTCCCACCCCACAGACACTGCCATTGGAAAGGTAGTCAGGGAGAAATCCGTCTCAGTGGCTACCTACAGAAGTCAGTCTTCCCCGCCACATGCTCCCCCTCCCTCCCCCCCCCCCACTCTCCATCCCTTCCTCCGCTCCCCCTCCCCCTTCTAATTGCCTCAAAATGGCCGAATCGGATCTGAAGCTGGTCCAAAGCGCTTCGGATGCCCCTGAACCACTCGGGACACCATTACTGGGATCCCACTTTGATCTGGAAGTGCCTCTTCGGACGCCGAAGATCCGAAGTGGGTCTGGATCCGAAGCAGTGTCCGAAGACTTGCACAGCCCTACTGAGTGCCTGATGGCTGCTGCTGTAGGTTTTGGGGGAGCTGTGTGCCATGCAGGGGGGCAGATGGGAGACCCCTCCTGAGCAGCCCCTCCCACCCCCACAAATTTCTCTGCCACACCCACAGTTCCCCACACCCCCAAACCACCCCCACAAATCCCCCACCCACATACCTAGCCACAAATACCACCCCCCAACCCCTTGCACAAGTCCCATATCCCTGAAAAACCTCACCCCCCCAAACCCTACTTCACCCACAACCCCCCTCCACAAATCTCATACCTTGCATGCCCAGCAGGCCAAATGGGATGGGATGGGACCTGCTGGCAGGCGCTGCAGCTGCAGGGGCAACTGACACACCACAACCCTTCCCTGTGGCCACACCAGTGCTGGGACATGCAACCCCAACCTGGGGGTGCTCTTGGTCCCAGGAACCATTTGAGGGGTGTGATGGGCTGGGGGAAGGGAGGGAGAGAGAGAGAGAGAGAGAGAGAGGTGGGGGTTGGGGACTAGAGCTGGTTTTAGAGCCCCTCTGTTCCCCTAGAACAGCCTGTGCAAGGGGAGGCCAGCTTGGAAGGGAAGGGACTTGCCCAGCCCAGTCCCTGGAACAACATGGGGACCACTGGGGCCTAGGCACAGGTGCAGGGAGCAGAACAGCAAGAGCTGACACTGCTCAGAGCCACAAAGCAGTGGGTGGAACAGCTGCAGGTGGAATCATGTCCTGGTGCTGAGACAGAGCTGCTGCCAGAAGGAAGCTAGTGAGGAACAGACAGGGGCTGTGGGTCAGGAGTGATTAGCACTGAGGGAGCTGTGGTTTGAGAGTGAGGGGCAAGAGCAGGGGCAGGGCACTGGCATATCAGTACTGCTCAGTGCTCCACATCCTGGTGAGCAAAGGGGACAGGAGCAGCTCTGATTTTTCTATGATAAAAAACAAAAAGGAAATGCCAAAGTGTATGAATATTTAGAATTCATTTATTATGATGATAGAGGCACTGGTAGGTTTCCAAATTGCTTTAAAATTGTAAATATATCAATAAAACATTTCCCAATTGATCTCTGTCTATATAGTGGTGTTTCATTTTAATCTTGGAAGAACAATCTTGGGTATCTTAATGAGAAAATTTGGGTTTTTTATCAGAGAATTTGCAATTTTTAAACAGGGAACACCAGGATCTCTGTTGGTGAGACAAGTGGTGAGAGCCAGGCAGAGAGCCTGCCCAGGGCCAGTACTGGGGACCCAACTGGAGGGCAGACAAGGTGGCTGACTTGGCCATCTGGGGCCAGGAGGACATGCTTTGCAGGTTCAAAGTGGGCCACTGTACTGAGCACATCTTCTGGGTGATAGATGCCCCGATTGCAGGATGAGGGCCCCAGAAGACATGACAGCAGCCTGCATGATGGCCAACTGTGCAGACATGGCCCACTGACATCTGGCCCAGAAATGCAGGAGGCTCTGCTACAGTGCCCATACCACAGCCCAGGTGGCTGTGTGGCTCCCGTCTGGGTCTGGCAGGCATGAAGCCATGGAGCTGCAGGTCCAACAGGGCGGATGCTGGCACAGGTGGCAGCAGGTCACAGCCAGGCAGCAGCCCCCACTGCCAGACTGCTGCAGTGGGTAGAGGGTGCAGTAGCCACTCTAGATTAGGGCTGCTTTCAGTAGTCCAGCTGGCACAAGGGGCTAGTGTCCCCAGATACCAACTGGTTGGGCCTCAGAAGCTCCTGAGGGCAAGTAGCCCTGAGCTGCTATTCAGGTCAGCTTTTTATATTGCTTGTCAGGGACAACTTGCCCAAAGTGACACAATTTGCCCGACACCAAAGTGCATGTTCAGGCACGTGCTGAGGCACAAATCTCAGGCACAAATTTGTGCTGCTGCTATTTGAGCCGCTGCAAGTGCATGTGCCTGCATGTGAGGATGTTGCCCAGTGGGTGCATTTCCACATTCATTAATGTGTTTTAGGCAATGCACATTAAATGTTGTACCTCCAATGTGTGGTACTGGAAAAATGTTCATTAGCTTCTTTAATGCACATTAGCTAAAGAGCACAGTTCTTTTGTGATGCTTGAATGTGCATTAAAATAAGATAAGGCACATTAAAGCACGTGTGTAGATGCACCCTGTATAGCCTATAATGCCACCATCTCTCTGATCCTTCAGAACTGAATGCTAATTAGACATAAAACATTTCCAAATCACGTTGTGGCATTGATACACACTTTGCACAACTGTAGATGACCATGTATGCTGCCAGGTGCTGAAACTTATGCTTTTAGGGATTTGTCTGAATTAAAAAGGGGATTTATGTTAGGCCTTGTCTTACCTATTTTTCCCTAAACTAAAACTAATTAGAGGAAAAGTCCTAACTCTGTTGAAGCTGAATGAAAAATTCCAATTGACTTTAGCAGGTTGAGGATTTTACCTAAAGTGAATATGAGAATAAATTCAGTGGACAACCTCTTACCTTATAGAAATAATTTCATTAGTACGTCAGTCATCAAGGAAAAAAAAGGTTTATATTTATATAGGGCTACAAGCAAAGAGTCCCAAAGTGAAACAAAATGAGAGAGATCTGGCATGAACTTTAAATGCTATTGACTCAGCTCTAACATAGGGTGTATAATATTCAAAACAAGCAAAGGGCAGAGCAAACAGCAGAGTCTGATGTGTGAACACAAAGAAAATATGATATTGAAAAGGTCCCAAAGGAAACTAGTTGTAAAGCTAAGGGAAACTTTAAAAGTAAATGAATGTACTGTTTAAAAAGGAAGTGCAGTATTCTTTTAATACTTGAAACATAATCCTAGAAGCCAAGATCTGAGAAAGCAATAGTGCAAATAGTATGCGTTACCCTTTTAACTGTAGCAGTTAGCTTATATTCCAGGTCATGCAAGCTGTTGCCATTAGGAGGAGAAAGTGACATGAAGTCAGGCTTTTTTTTGATTCATTAAATAGAATGTATATAAAGTTCTGGTTTTCCCAACACTGTAAATGGTTTCCATGTTGATACTCCAGCCATCTGGGGGAATGTTTGTTCACCAGAGCGACCCAAGGGATGACGAGGTCGAACGGTCACAAACTCCTCCAAGACCGTTTCAGGCTGGACATAAGGAAGAATTTCTTTACTGTCCGAGCCCCCAAGGTCTGGAACAGTCTGCCAGTGGAGGTGGTTCAAGCACCTACGTTGAAAACCTTCAGGAGTAATTTGGATGCTTATCTTGCTGGGATCCTATGACCCCAGCTGACTTCCTGCCCTTTGGGCAGGGGGCTGGACTCGATGATCTCCCGAGGTCCCTTCCAGCCCTGATGTTTATGAAATCTATGAAATCTTTTTCTAGCCCATAATCTATTAACTTTCTCCCAGAGTTGTGTTACCATTTCTTTTTTTGGCTTTCTGTCTATTTCTCTGTCTGCTTCTGTAATGTTTCTGTCTCCTCTGTATTCTTTGAATCCCACACATGTAGCTGCACCAAAATTATACCCAGCATTTGCATTTATCCTTCATAACTCAGCTTGTGACTGACCTTCCATGTGGCTTGCGTTTAAGCAATGATGCCTTTTGTTTCAGCTCTCCTACTGCAAAAGGAGCTTGCCTATTTCTTAAGTTTATAATTCTCTCCTACTTCAGTTAAATTTAACCCAACCCCCAGAATACCTTCCATGCCTCTTTATGTTCCTTTATGTGTATATTTATGGTGCTTTATTTTCTGGTATGAGGAATAATGTAGGGAAGTTGTTTTCATCTCTTAAATGGAAAATATAAGCACATGTTGGCTTACTGTTTCTTGTTTGTTTATGTTTTTTTAACAAACCCAGAATGGTGAGAATAGTGACCAAGTAAAATCAACAGAACTTTTTGCAAGGCTTCATGTGACAATTTTTTAATAATTTATGGATAGGGCATAAAAATAGCATATTGTTGTTATTTCTTTTTACCAGAAACTTTTGGTGAAGATTTGAAGTATGTGCATCTTATAAATTCTGTTTGAGGTTATAAAACTATCAAATACTTTACATTCACTATCAGTGGAATCGGCTCTGTGAGGTCAAGTCTTTCACAGTATCTCTGAGATCAGATATATAGGGGTAGTTGCTGAACTCTGATTATCATTCATTTAAATGAAGTGAGTGCCTGTGGATAAAGTAAACCAGTAAGCCAGTGGCTGCCAAAGTAAACCAGTTTTGCAAGACTGAACTTCAGGGGGGAGATAACTAAATAATGGATCATCTGGTGAAGTGCCTTGATTGCTGATTAGGGAATCATCTGAAGCAGGTGAAGAGAGAGATTTGGAGAAAACTAGCTGCAGTGACAGAGGCTTCATGTTCTGGAGGAGGAGGGCAGTAGGAGAGAGAGAAACAGTGGTAGGATCAAGGTTCTTGAGTGGTTGCCAGTGTCAATGAATACTCAACAGTAGTGAGGAAACTGATGCATGGAAATCCATGCAAGCATTTAGTATTTTGTCTACATCTGCATCCTTTTTGTGTTAGCTACAATATGAAGTTATTTATTTTTGACCTCTTATTGAGTGTGCAGTCTGTTTGCATTAACTGTTACATAATCTGTAAACCCAGAATGCTCACAATGATGAGGAGGGTGTTTAAATTACTGTGTAGCCTGGGAGGGTGCTTATGAAGTATGGAGGGGGTGGAGAGGGAGAGTTTGTTCCCAGAAAGTGCAAAAGAGAGAGCAGTTCTTGTTCCAATGAATACTTTCATGTGTGTTATATAAAAGCGGAAAAAATAAGTCAAGAAGAGATTGAGGGGTCAGTCTCCTGAAACTCAGAATAACCCCTAGCCTACTGCTTGGAGCAGTCTCCTGGGAGGTGAGAACCTCAAGACTGATTTAAACTCGGATAATTCAAACCAATCCCTAAGCTTTGGATGTGTATGGGATAGGGCTGCTCTTCATTTCTGTGGATGCCATGTAAAACTCTTCGTGAATCTATCCTATGTTTCCAGATTTTCTCTATTCTTATTAATAAAACTTAAATCAAAATGAAATATCGCAGAACATAAGGCTGGAACTATAAGAGGTCATCTAATCTAAAACTTTAAGGCGGAATCATTCCTGTCTGAACCATCTCAGCCACATGTTTGTTAAACTTGCCCTTAACTTCCAAGGATGGATATTCTGCATCCTCTTTAGGAAACTCTTCCAGTACCTAACTGCATAGTTAGAAAGTTCTTCCTAATATCCAACCTAAATTTACCTTGTTGCAATTTAAGTCTATTACTTTGTGCTCAGTTCCCTGCACCCACAGAGAATAGCATTATCAACACCCTCGTCTACCCTTATATATGTGATGACTACTATCAAATCCCCGCTTAGTCTTTTCAGCTAAGTGCAGACAGTCAAAAAGCCCAAGGCTGAATTGATTTAGTCTGTGCAGGTTAGTCTAAGCTTCAAAGATTGAATCAATAAGCAAATGAACATGCATTCACTTTTGATTCAAGAAATGCAGCCACTTGTCTGCAGTGACTCAAACCAGAAGCTGGAAGGGGAGGGGGAGGCACTAAAGCACCACTCTCTGGCACATAGCCAGCATGGACTGTGCATTTACTTCCTCTTCCTGCTGCCCCAGAGGTGTCTGGGATTTGTAGTGCACAATAACAGCAGCAGAACTCTGCAGGGTTGTTCATTGCTTCCTCTTCGCGCCTACAGCCAGCAGTAATTTTAGCAGGGCAGGGCAGTTCTGTACTCATGAGAAGGGAAATTTCACCCCCCTCCCTGGCCCTAGACTCCAGCCAGGGCTTGCCTGGGGGGAGTGGGAGGGCAGTGAGCCAGCCCTCACTGCTCCAGCTAGGGAGCAGAGGGGTGGGGGCAGCCCTGGTTTCTGGAGCAGACAGCACAGCGCAGTGTAGGCCTATAAAGCATGTTGCAGATGCTGGGGGACTCTGATTTAACTTGAATCAGGAAGGGTCTGGTACAGAAGTTTCATAAACCAGTTTGACCTAAATCAGTTAAGTCTGATACTACATTCAACCAGTTTTATCTGAAACCAGTTTTGGACATTTAGAAACTGATTTATGTGCACTGAACTTCTATTCTGTTACAGGTTTAAATCAGTTTCTGATCACTTAAACTGGCTTATGTGTAACTTCTGTTCCTAGTCTTCCAGACTAAATAATCCCAGTTCTTCTAACCTTTTATAATAAATTATGTTTTATGGTCCTCAAATTATGTTGCTCTCTGCTGTACTCTTTCCAATTTGTCCACACATTTCTTGAAGTGCATTGTCCAAAACTGAACACAGTACTCTAGGTAGGTCCTCACCATTGTTGAAGAGTGGGAGAATGACTACCTTTGACTTGAAGGCTGTTATCTCATCTTTAGTATGCTGTCCACTGTAACTTCCAGGTCATTTGGTGCATTACTACAATTTAGCTGGCCATTTGTAATTGTGTATTTAATAGTTCTGTCCTAAGTGTAGGACTTTGTACTTGTCCATAATTAATTTAATTTGATTAATTTTGGACCATTTTTGCTATTTGTCAATGTCATTCTGAGTTGCAGTCCCACCCTTCTGAGTGTCTGTCTGCAGCTCTGCCCAACTTGATGTATCTGCAAGTTTTCTAAATGTGCACTCATTCCTATCCTTGAAATCAGTGAAAGTATTGAAAAGTACTAGACTTGAGATAGATCCTCTTGGGAGCCCCACTTGATACTGCCTTCCAGTTAGACAAGCCATTGATGATCACTTGAGCATGATGATCTAACCAGTGTCCACCTAACAGCACTTTCATCCAAACTGTATTGCCTTAGCTCAGTAAGAATATCTATGAGACAATGGTGACAACCTTGCTAAAATTTAAGTAGGTCATATCCACTGCAAAGCCCATCACCTTACTGTAGAAGGAAATCAGGTTGGTTAAGCATGACATGTTCTTGACAAATCCATGTTGTCTGTTTCTGATCATCTTGTTCTTCTCTTGATGCTTAGAAATAGATTCTCTAATGACATGCTCCATAATCTTTCTGGGTATCTATCTGGGTCAAACTAACTGGTTTACAAATCTCTGGATCTTCCTCCTTCCCTTTTTTAAAAGATTGACACTACAGCTGCCCCTCTCTAGTCACATGAATTCCAGAATTCTCAAAGGTAGTCAAGGGCTCTGAAATTATCAGTTAGTACCTTGCATGTTCTAGGATGAATCTTTTTTGGCCTGTAAACTTAAAAACATCCTGCTTCTTTAAATAATCTCTTTCCCCCTCTAGCTGATTAGCTCTTTCCCTGTCCTTGCTTCTAACTATGCTAGTCATAGAATGGCTGACTCTTTTGTGAAGACTGAAGTAAAATGGCCTTCTGAAACGTGCTTCATTTTAAGTTAAAATCTGTTGCTGGTTTGGGAGATGTATGACATTCCACCCCAAATTCATGCTTTTGATTTGCTGAGAAAACTAAAAATAGGTTGAGCCAACCTGAAACAAAACTATTTTTTTGTCTTGCCCGCTATTCCAAAAATCAATTAATTATTCATGCCTGTGCAAAAGACCAAATTTTTGATGAAAATAGATGCTTTTCTGATGTCGCTTCTGAAAGAACTATGCTTGGATTTTGTGACAGGGGGCATGAGCAGTCTCTATGCTCATGTGGGTAAAGAGATCAAACTTCAGGGCCCTTTATTTGTCTTTAAAACTACTTGGTGTGGTTCCTTTACAGTCTTCTTGCTTAGCCAGTGCAGGTCTTAGAGGGGAGGTTTTGTGGTTCTGTCTGCTTTAGTTCTTGGGGAAAGTCTCAGTAAGCCTACTTCTCACTAGCTATACAGGCAGTCCTTGACTTAGGTTTTGCATGTACAGAGTTTCTAAATTGACACCCTGTTTCAACTTTCTGATGTCAGTTTCAACTTTACAATGCTTGACCTGATGTGATGTCATGATAGTGAACAAGTTGCTGTGAAACCCATCTCCCTGGAGAACATCTGTCCAAACTTCCTTGGACACTTTCTTTAAGAAAGCAGACAAGACTCCAGAAAAACCTGCAGCCAGACTCCTGAGAAGACTCCAGCCAAGAACCCTTCAAAAGGTCCAAGCAAGAGCCCTTCAAAAAGTCCAGCAAAGTCACCTCAAAGAAGTCCTTCCAAATCAATGATTGCCATTTACAATATAAAGACATTAATGTAGCTATATTACTCACCTATAATTGATTGAGTACAAAATTCTGGGTTATTTTTGGTGAAAACAGGGTATCAGGCCTTGGTTCAGGAACCAATCCCCCATTTATAACATTGTTTCCTATGGGGGAGAGGAGGAAAATCGGTTCTGAATTCAACGTTTTGACTTAAGACACCGTTTTCAGGACCAATCGTGTCGTAAGTCTGAGGACTGCCTGTATAGAGAAGGGACTTCAAGTAAATAGTATCTTATGAACACTCCTTGCACTGGAGTATAATGCCTATCCCATTGCAACCAATATTATAATTAATATACCTTTACAAATCATGCTTTTGAAAGTTTATGGTTCCTCTGAAGGCGTCATGCTAGAAAACCCTTCAGTAGAATATGAATGGTCCTTAATGACAGGCCCCACATCAATCATGCAGTGAACTGAAGCAGACTGGCAGCTGGCTGACAGCCTGTTGTTTATAGTCATGCAAGTTGTCAGAGGTCAATATTTCACCCACTTTTTGACACAGATAGTTGCATGTCAGATGCTATTAACATGCATACCAATATTGTTTGAAGTTAGACCTGGCACTAAATGATTTAGATTGAAATGAGTGAAGCCTTTTACCTTAATCTATAATGTAGGCATGTCTCTCAAATAACAAAGTTGGCATCATTTGCAAATTTTATTCAGAAGCATTGCTGAGACATAATACATGTCTGCCAATCTAGGAGGGGCTGCAAGCACTTGGGGAGAAAGGATTAGAATTCAAAGTGATCTTGATAAATCAGAAAAATGGTTTGAAATCAATAAGATTAAATTCAATAAGGACAAGTGCAAAGTACTATACTTCAGAAGGAAAAATCAAATGCATGTATGCAGCACTATTTCAGAAAACTGTCCGGGGGTTATAGTGGACCATAATCCAATGATAAGCAAACAATATGATGCCGCTACAAATAAATAAAAAATAAATACATAAACTCAAATGTCATTCTGGATGTTTTAACATGAGCATTTTATGTAAGGTAGGGTAGGAGATTATTCTGCTCTATTTGGTGCTGGCAAGGCCTCAGCTGGACTACTGTGTACAATTTCGAGCACCACCTTGAAGAACAATTCAGGCAAATTGGGGAGAATTCAGAGGAGAAGGACAAGAATGATGGGAAGTTTAGAAAGTATGGCCTATGAAGAAAGATTACAAGAACAAGGCATGCTTAATCTATAAGAGAGAAGACTAAGAGACAAGAGAAGGGATGTTAAGCAACTTTTCAAATATGGTATGTAAAATGTTGTAATAAAGAGAATAGTGATGTTACACTTTATGATCATACAAGAAGGACAAGACCTCAGTGTTTAATTAATGCAGCAGGGGAAATTAATGTTAGATATTCAGAAAAATCTTTCCAACTGTAAAAAGTAATGAAGCACTGGATCAAGTTACTTAAGGAGATGGTAGAATTCTTGTGGATATCGATATTTAAGAACAGGTCTGTGATATACTCGGTGCAGACAGATCTGCCTGTGATATTCTAGGTATATTTAATCCTGTCTCAGGAGGATGTACTAGATGTCCTCTTAAGACCTCACATCAGCCCACATTGCTATGATTTCTCTGAGCATTGGAGAAGGGATTGTTTTGATACTGTTTCAATGCATGTGGGTTGTATAGAAGAGACCACTTTGAAATATTTAAGACTGGTCTGAAAAGTGCCATGTAAATCACAGAGTGGCAAATAAATTCTTCTTCTGTAACTAAACTTCACACCTCTGGAAACTGAGCTATGTAGTTTGAGGCTAAAAATGTTCGATGTCTTGTGTCGTGCAGGGTTTCTCTGTCCCAGTAAGATTACACAAGGATCAGGAGGGCAGCCCTCTCTATTGCACAAACAAAGAGTTTAACTGAATGCTCTTCAAGCATAATAGCAGACTACTCTAGGAGGCGAACACAACATCAGATAGACAAACCTACTGACAGAAGTGCACAGATGCATAACACTTGGTACATAACACCCTTCCCCTCTGTGTAGCATAGTCCTTGTTCATCAACAGTTCTGCAGGGCTTGAACTGTGACTAAGCATAGAGTTACATGCTATTTTAGTAAAAACAATTAGCTAACTTAGTAGATTCCAAAGACCATCAAGAATCTACTTCATTACATTTTTTCTAGTTTAGACATCTGTTTGGCCTGGCTATTGGATGATGAGTATAATGGTGCAGATGTGACATGGGGAAAAAAGATTTCTCTCCACGAATCTGAATTCTTCTGAAGTGAACTGTGCACCATTGGTAGACACTATGGTATATGGAGGATTGGTGGGATGTTGAACACACCTAGCCCTCTTTTAAAAATGTTGCTGTATTCCTTTAAGACATTTTGCATAATGTCTGTTGCAATACCGTGTAGTCCTGTTAACTTGATGCCCAGTGGCTTGAACAGTTCTGCACCTGATAAGATTGCTTGCTTTGGCAATTATGATGGGGAGGACCCCTTGATCCTTGCGATATTGGACACTGACATAACATTCTCCCTTCAAATCACTGTTTCTTTATTGTAGAGCTTTTGTTTTCCGCAGGACTGTAAGTGGATGATTTTTAGGGCACAACAATTCATATGCCTCTTCTTAAATTAAGGCAAACTCACTCAGTTCCTTAGTCTTCCTCCATGACGCATGTAATACCTCGAAGGCTGTTTGTAACATAGGTGTTCTTCCAGAGGGCAGGTTGATAAGTGCAGTAGTTCAGACATCTGTAAGTATTCCACAGGCTGAACTTCCATTCAGGTCAGCTGGAGAGATACCATGCTTGTCTGACTTCTTTTTGGATGGCTTCCACTTTTGAAAACACACATTAGTTGTGATCCTTGTAATGATGGTATTTGACATCATATCAAAACTATAGCAGCTTTCCTGGGATGAAGAATGTATTTTTTTTTTTTGTTCACTGGTGGTGATATCTTTGGAGAATTCCTTTAGGATTGCACTTGATGATTCTCAAGTTGATGTCATTTTTGCAGACAAAACTTGGATTTCATTTGAATGGAGAGATGCAGGCTTGTGAGCCAGTGTTTCTTTTTGAGAGATGGCAAAGGTTAACTTTTATTTTTGTGAGGAGTCTGTTAGAGATGTATCCATATGTGTCAATCCCTCAATAAAGGCTCAAGCCTGGTGCCACTGTTACAGTGCTTGGGCAGAACTACCAGCTGCTGACTTAAGAAGCAACTCAGCTATGAGTGCTGTTCTCTCTCTGTCTGGCAGCTGATTGAGTTGGTTGAAATGGAACCATCTAACTACTTCAGATGGAGCTGGTGTGAAATGATTTTTTTTTTTGTAGTCGTAGGATTTGGCTGTATAACTTGTCATGGTGTTTGGCTGGGAACATGAGGGAGTGAACAATGACAGACAGTAGCACAATACATTTCTGGGTAGCCTCAGTGATCTAAGGCTTCTGAAGAGTCAATCAACAAAATAGTTCCAGGACGATGGCATGACCTGGTCATGTCAAATGCTTCTATGTGGCCCAAGGTCGCCATAGGGGAGAGCAACTTGTATTGACCATCCTATGGGAAGGAACCCCTTTGCTTGGGGTCTGTGTGCAGCACAGGATCCCCTTCACCTTTGTAGAATTCCGCACTTGCAGTTCATAGATTTCATAGATATTAGGGCTGGAAGGGACCTCGGAAGATCGTTGAGTCCAGCCCCCTGCCCCAGGGGCAGGAAGTCAGCTGGGGTCATAGGATTCAAGATCATCCTGCTCACTGTGAATCCTACCCTTGTCACTAGTTTTGTGACTTGCAGGGGTTTTTCTATGTCCCAGTGAGATCATACAGGGAGCAACAGGGCAACTATTTTTATTATACAAGCAAAAGGCCTAACTGAATGTTTTTCAAGCAGGCAGAAACCAGAGACAAATACAACACAGAATAGTCCCAGCTATGGGTGGGATTGAATGTGTGCACACTCACACATATACAGTCTCACACACTAGTACACAATACAATGGACTGTATTTTGTATTTTTTAAAATATCCATTTTTGGCAACTTGTTTGTTTGTCAAGTCTCCACTTCTTGGTGCCAGCTGGAAAAAGAACCAGTGGTACCAGCCCAGAATTGCAGCTTCCAAAGTCCTAGATAATTTAAGCTCCAGCTTTTGGGGCTGCTTATCTAAACTTCCAATATTTTTTTATGTTTCCTCATCAGATATCTAAATAAAATAGGACAAAATAACAGGGAGGAGGTTCTGACAATTTTTAGATAAGAGCTGGGATGTTCAAATGTTTAGGGGAAAGGTCCTTATGAGGTCCTGCAGTGAGCTCTATGCAGGTGGTCCTCTGTGTTCTCACAGAGCCTTGCTGAAGTCAGTGAAGCTCCATGCAGGTGCAGGGATGTACTTATGGAGAGCTTATTCTATACCAAGGCCTAGATCAGAACCATTTATGAAGTTGTTGACATGCCTCTGATTCAGAAACTTTGTATAGCCATAGAGTCTCGTATCTCTTCCACATCGGGAGGTATTGCATTTACTGCCCTTGCCCTTGTTCCACCAGAACAGCAACTTTCATTATTCCACTTGACAGAGCCACTTTATGGAGACACTAACCTTTGGATGCAAAGACAGATTTTTGTTTTAATATGCTCCTTTGAGACTCTCATCAAACACTGCGTTTTTTAGGACCCAGTCTTCTTCAAATCAAATAAAACAAGGCAGCCTCCATTTTGCTATTGATGGCAACATTCAGTGTGGAAGTATTCACTGTCACTAGCTGAGGGGCTATTTGCCCTTTGTCAAGCCATGGGCAATTTCTAGCTCAATAGTTTTCTGAATCCATGGTTTAGTGATCTCCAGGAAGTAGGAATAGCAAGAAAACAGATGCAGAATCTGTTTCTAGAAAAACTGTCTGTCTGTCCTTGGTTAAAAAAAATAACCTTTTTGCTATGGGTCTTTGTAGTATATCACTACTATGTAACATCAACGTGTGGGAGTAAATAAAATAGATTTTTACTTTACTATCTAGCCCTTTGTATTTTTCATGCTTGTGGAGCTACCAGACTGGTTTTCAAATAACCACTTACAGCATGTACAGGCAAAGCAGGAGCTGTGTAGGTAAATGTAAGCTTTACACTTAGCAATCACTCCCACAGGCCTCCATGTTAGAACCTGTTACACAAATGAGGGCCAGGTATCCAATTGTCTTGGGGAAATAACTGAAACTTTATATTGTATAATGAATAGTTACAAATTATTATTGCTTCGGTACTGGCTTTTGGTTCTGGGGGATGTCTCCAGATTTTGCATAATCACTCAAATGGGATTATTTGGGGTTTAGATAGTGGGATCTTGCCTATTAAAAGGAAATACCAGCTAGCAATAATGTCACCTGGCTCTTAATAAGAACTTCCAAATGATGTTTATGTTCTACTAGGACTCTGTAGACAGACATAGAAGGGACCTTTGACATTTTGTCTGAGGGGAAAGCAAATAAAAACTCTTAAAAAATGAAAATACTGATGCTCAAACCCTTTTTTTTTGTTTTTGTTTTTGTTTGTTTTTGTTTTTTGTTTTTTAAAAAGAGAGACTTGAATAAGTATACCAAGTGCTGGAAGGAGCCGTGCAGTATTAGGCAGCCAGCCAGAAGGATGACCATATCAAAGCCTTTAAACCTCTAAATGAAATATTTAGACTTTAAAGACTGTTTTGCCCCAGTTTCTCTTTGGAAGGACTTTGAGAGGTTGATGCAATACTAGTCAAAAGCCACTCGAGACATTAAAAATTTCCTATAAAAATACCAGATATTTTTCATATTCTTGGCTTCCTCTAGTGTAAACAGCACATACCTTAAGTTTGGTAAATAGTGAAAACTAGCTTTTTTTTTCCGCATCATATTTTTTGAATATAGAAGGAACAGCCAGGGCTCTCTTGTATACCCTGTCATAGACAAATCTACATTCTTTTTATGCAGATGCATGCTCACGAAGAAGCATAACAGCATGGTTTGGGCTCACAATAACCAACCTCTGGCTTTTTTGTTTAAAAATATTTAATTTATTATTTCTCATGTATGATTGCTTCTATTTCAGAAAAGAAGAATAGCATGCACCCTCTATCTATGAAGAGGAAGTTCAATTTTTGTGTTAAAGGTACTTGGCAGGGAAGCAAGAGACTTGGGCTCAGTTTCTAACTGGGCGACAGACTCCTGTGACCCTGACCAAGTTATTGTGACCCTGATCCTGCAATTACCATTTGAGTTCACCAAAGATTTTTGTGACTCTCCATTTAGACTTCAGAGTTGGCCCTCAGGATGGAAGCTTATATTTCTCCATACTTCAGTTCAGCATTGGTATGATGGGGAGAATACTGTTGCTGTTTTATCCTATTCTGTCTTCCTTGTTTATTTAGTATGTAACATTTTTGGAACAAGAATTGCTATCTCCTTCATGTCGCCTAGTGCCTATCACAAAGGGGGTCCTGATGTAATTGGTGTAACTGGATTATAAAAAATAATAGTGATTTAATAAAGTGAAAAGCTAACACATTTCCAAATTTGAAGTGAAGATAAAATGCTGAGGGTTTTAAAAGGTAAGCCTACTATAGAAATCTAGGTCCTGCATGCAGTAGTCTCTTTTAAAACTAGCCAACTATTTCACAAAAACACATTCATCATTCAAACCCACATGGAAGTAGATTGCAAAGTACTCCCCATGTGCAGAGAGGAAATTAAAGGTGGCACAATGACACTCAGGTAGCACTGTTTTTAATTTGCATTGTATTTCATTGAAATCACATGTAAATAAGCTGAATGCTGTTTTAAAGCCCAGGGAAATACTTAATTTTCTAGAGTGTGTCAGCAATAAATGGTTCCTATAAATAGTTACTTATGATTCTCTTTGATTTAAGAGTCCTTTCCTATTCAGGCTTTCTGTGTGACTCAAGCTGACAAACAATCATTAACTGTCACAATGGTCTTTGCACAAAGGTAATCTTGGACTTAAAAGTAAAGAGAGCTGCCATAATGCAGGTAGCAGAAATAGAACACTTTTTCTGAGGGGAATCACTGGAGCATGTTATTTAATTTCCAGCCAGAAGGCCAAGCCCGTTAGGTTTTCCTATCAGCTTCCACTGAATAATATTTTTATGCAGTAGATGTGATAGTGCTTCCCAGCAAAGTGAAAAAGAAGATGGCATTTTATCCTGTCATGATTGATTACAATCATGTGTTGTGTAAGAATGGAATACCTCATTTCCTTTCAACCCATTTGATATATTACATTATACATTATTGGCCATTTTTTCCCTGAGAAAGAACAAAAATAAATGAAAAACAAAATGTTATCTGTAAGCTGATAAGAACTAAATTCTGGCGTCATCTTCTTGGTTAAGTACAGACATTCAAAAACGCCTGAGCCTGAACCAATACAATCGTTGCAGATTAGTCTAACCTATGTCGATTGAACTAGCAAGCAAGTGACTAGACATTCACTTTTGATTTTAGAAGGGCAGCCACATGCCTGCAGTGGCTCAGGCCAGAAGCTGGGGGGTGCTAGAGGGAGCTGTGGGCTAGAGGCAAGGTGAGCTGGGGGTGTGTGGCCAGGCCCTGGCAGGCTGAATATGATTGGCCTCCAGGGTCCCCTGTCAGGGTGTGCCAGGAGGCGGAAGGGGGAAGCAGCTCATGCCAGGCAGTTCCCATCACCTTCTCTTGCTGCTCAAGTGGTGGGGGGTGTGACCAGCCCCAGCAGCAGCCTGAAGGGAATGGGGGGATGGAGGTAGGGGTGTTAATTCCCCCCCTCTTTCCCCTGTCCCACTGGTACAGACCCCAGCTGGGGTCTGCCAGGCAGGGTGCAGTGCTCCCTGTCAGGTATTTTCCTCTGCTTGAGTGGCAGGGGGCATGGCCAGCCCTGGCAGCAGCTTGTTTGCTTCAGGCTGCTGCCGGGGCTGACCATGTCGCCGACCGCTCGAGTGGTGAGTGGGGCAAAATGCCTGATGTGGGCTTCTGCGCCCCTGTCTGACAGACCCTGGCTGGGTTCTGTGCCCTTGAGACGGGGGACGGGATTAAATCCCCCTCCTTTCCCCCTGTTTGCTTCAGGCTGCTGTAGGGGCTGGCCACGTCCTCTACCACTCTGAGTGGCAAGGGGGGGAGAATACCTCACAGGGGCTGCTATGCCCCTGCCAGGCTGACCCCAGATGGGGTCCCCTGGGGGGAGAGAATGAGGGAGGGGGAAATAAGCCCTCTCCCTTTCCCCTTTGCCTTAGTGGGCCATGATGGGCTGGCATCTGGCCATGCTCCCTGCCAATGCTGTAGCTAGACAGCACGGGGATGGGACCAGCCCTGCTTTCTGGAGCAGATAGCATGGCCCAGTGTAGAATTGCAAAGGATGCTGGGATGCTGAGGGACCCTAATTTAACTTAAACCAGGAAGGGGTCTGGGACAGAAATTTCATAAACCAGTTTGATTTAAATTAGTTTAATAGGACAAACAGCAGGATAACCAACAAATATTAGCTATTCTGATATAAAATCCTAAAATGATACACTATAGGTACAATCAACCACACAAGAGACAGTGTTGACTTCACCAGGCTAGCTAATAGCAAAAACTACTTTTGCCTTGTTAGCACAAGGATTTTAAGATGGGAATACTAATTCCCATTTATCTTGCTGCTAAAATGTAAGGTTTTTTTTGTCAGGGAAGGTGGTGAGGAATGTAGTAGATACGATATACCTGGACTTTAGTAAGACTTTTGCCGCAGTCTCAGCGTGACACTCTCATATATATTTTATTCATTTGATTTAGAAACTGCCTTCCCTGACAAATGATCATTGTGGTTTACAGGAAGAAAATAAAATAACTTAAAAACAGAAGAGCAACAAGAGAGCCAAAACAGCTTCAAAGAGAACTAGATCATCAAGCTAAAACGACTCCCTAAAAACATGCTCATTCTAGTTCTGTTTGGTGAATGCCTACCCAAATAGGAAGGTCTTACATTGCTTCTAAAAGATGTCCAGGCTTGAACTCTGGCAAGAGGGAGGGAGTTTCAGAGCTGTAAATCAGAGAAATGTGGGTTGGCTAGAATTACCTTTAGGTAGATACCTAATTGGTTAAATAACGACAAGCAAAGATCAGTTTGTGGCTCAGTGTCATAATGTCAGGTTTCAAGTGCTGTTCCAGAAGTATCTGTTTTGAATCCTGTCCTGTTTTAATTTTTTTTTTAATAACTTGGATGGAGAGCGAGAGATAATATTGATCAAGTTTGCAGATGACACAATAGTGAAATGGGCTGCAAACAGCTTGGAAGACAGGATTAGAATTCAAAAGGACTGTGATGAATTGGAGAACTAGGCTATGGACAACAAAGACAAATGTAAGGACTTATACCTATGGAAGAAAAACCAAATGCATTCACACTGAGTGGGGGATTATTGTCTCAGCATTGCTGAAACGGAACAGGGGTTTATGGTGGATCATAAACACGAGTCAGAAATGTGAAACTGGTGCAAAAACAAGCAACCAACCCCCCACCCACACAAATCCAGTTTTGGGTTGTATTAACAGATGTACAAAATGCAAAAGTAGTTATTCTTGTTTAGGCTTCCCCTGCAGTAGTGTGTCCAGTTCTGGGCACTGCATCTTAAGAAGGATATAGAGAAACTAGAAAGCATCCAGAGATGAACAAAGTGACAAGGGGGCTGGAATACATGTCATACAATGAAAGGTTGAGAGAAATAGGTATATTTAGTCTGGAGAAAGGGAAATAAATGGGGAACATGATAGTGATTGTCAATTTTTTCAGACTGCCATAAAGAAGAGGGAAAGCATTTTTCCCCTGGTCACATAAGGCAGGGCACAAGACAATAGTTTAAATTGCAGTGAAGTAAGTTTAGATTATCTAACCTCCCCCCCTTTCTTAATGAGAGGAATCATGACAGTAGAACAAGTTGTTTTAGTAAAGTTATAGAAACTCCTTCCTTGAACGTTTTTCGGGAGAGAGTGGATAACCATCTTTCTGGAGTGGTTTAGGAATCACAAAGTCTGCATTTTTGCAGGGAGTTGGACTAGATGATTCTTAAGGTCCTTTCAACCCTTTGATTCTATGGTGCCAATATGATAATTATGGGTCGTGACACATGATTTTGCACATAGATGTCAATTAAAAGACTTTGTCAGATTCTGATTTGATGATGTAAACCCAGAAACCTCCATGCATTGCAGTAGATTTCAGTCACTCTTCAGTGACATGGCTATGAACAGACAAAAGTCTTTTCTTTGTTTTCTGCAGGCAAGCACAGACACTGCTCATGTTGAAAGAATAAGCTTGTGCAATCTTGTGGATCTTGGGCTCACCTGAATCTGGCCATTGTACTGAATGCTGTGTGTTGCGTGGCTCTAGTTAATTATAATGCCCCCTATTATAGGGGCTATCACACAAAGCCCCTATAATGCTACAGATGAATGAAGTGTATCCAACAGTCCTCTTAGAAGCTGTATTTAGAGAATAGTAAAAGGTATTTGTTAATTAAATCCTTGACCCCACCCTTAAATTTCCATGAAAAGTGAAAAGGTCATATATGTTATCCTTGAGATTTTTGAATGCTGTGTAATTTGTATACTGTCTTGAAAATGGGCCCCAAGGTAAATAAATGATATAAAAATATAACAAAAATCTAAAACTTGTAGAAGAGGGTTAAGCAATTATTTGGCCCATGGGCCAACAGCTCTTTGAGCTGTCATGGGCTGGGTCAGCAACCCTCCCCCCCCATGCAATGGGTGCAGGTTCCATGGGCAGGGGCATGCAGGGAGTGGATCACAGCTCTGCCCCAAGCCCTAGCCCCACTGCCTCAAGATCTTGGAGCTGGCCCCAGACACGTAGCCCTTGCCTGCCTAGCCATGAGCTCTGGCTGTATGGCTCCTGGCCTCCATGGAGACCCTCGGATTGTGGGGTGGGGATAGCTGAGGACTGGGGCTTGGGCAGGGGCAGGGGGGCCTGGGGCAGAGCTGTAATTCACTTGCTGCATGCTCCTGCCATGTATGGTGTGTGTGTGTGTGTGTGTGTGCGTGGGGGGTGGGGGGCCTGCCTGGGTGCTAGGTCCCAGGAATTGGTGAGTGCAACAGAATTTCCTTGGGTGGTATGGTGTTCACTTGCAACACTCCTTATGGGCCCGAGCTCTGCCATGCTCCTGCCCACACCTGCTGGCCTGGCCCCAGCCAGCACACCCAGCTTACCAGCAGGGCTGCTCCCAGAGTGGCTGCAGTTGCCCAGGTGTTGCTCAGCTCCCCTTGCCTCCAGCGGCAACTTCTTCTGCTTCTTCCCCTGCTGCGCTGTTCCAGGAGAAGAGGAAGCTTTAGCTGGGTTGATCCTGCCCCAGTGCATGGAGCTCTGGCTCTAGCTTCTGGCTGCCTTCCAACCACTTGGCCACTTGCAGATGGCTGCTCGTTGCCCTGGGTGGGTGGAAGGCATCCAGGAGCTGGAGCCAGAGCCCTGTGCACTGGGGCAGGAGCTGCCCAGCTGCCGCTTCCCTCCCACCTGGAGTGGTGCAACAGGAGCAGGAAGAGGAGCTGCCACTGGAGGCAAGGGGATCCAAGCACCACCTGGGTTGCTGCAACTGCACTGGGAGCAGCCCCACTGGAAGCTGTTTGTGCTGGCCAGGCCAGGCCTGGTGGGTTTGGGCAGGAGTGCAGAGCTGGCTGCCTTGGGTGGGGCTTGGTCCCATGTGCAACTGGGGGGGATAGATCTAGACCCTCTTGCTCACCCCTCTTGAAGAATGTTCTGATTTCCCCATAATGTTCTTATTCCTGTAGGGCAGGATAGATGAGAGGAGAGCTGTCTAAAAGTCATCATGAGAGGAAGTTACATAACAAAAGGTAAACATTGTTTTCTGCACCCCTTCAATTATTGCCTTTATCAAAATTTCAAGATCTATGTCTATTGTTATCAGAAGAAGATGGCCATTTGGGCAGAGTACTATTTTTAAGCAGACTCATGGAGTTACAATGAAGAGTGAGGTAATTAAAACAACTTTACATAGTTCTATTAATCTATAAGATGTGTTTCCTCATTTTGGACCTGTGCATTCAGTAAAGTAGCCAAGTCATAACAGCCCTCTTGTCTGAAACTTCCTACTCAACACTTGCTGCAGCCATGAGATTATGCTAATTAAAGAGGCAATTTTCCTGATCTTGGTCTAATTACCTTTCCACAATAAGTAATAGCTAAATTTTAATCCATTATAATGCTGAGTCATAAACAAAGACCTATGTAGAAAAACCCTGTGGAAGTCGCTCACTCTAGTGCTTTGTTCTTGTTCTGTTCTTGTCTTGTCTCCTGCAGAATGTAGTTCTCCTTTTATCCTTTCTGGCAGGACACATCACTCCACTCAGATAAATTGATTTTTAAACAGGTGGACTAACAAAAGCCTTTTGCATTTAAAGCCCACTGCAGGAAAATTGTGTTTTAAGGCAGAAAATGGAATAAATTGAATGTTTGTTATACCAAATAAATGGAAAAATCTATTTGCAATTTGCAGAAAAACAAGTAACATTAAGGTTATCTTTCTTCTAAAAAGAAAGCAAAGAGACATTGGATTCTTTGCCGTGGCAGGATTATTAGCTGATAAAAAAGGGAGTATGTAAAAGACAGAAGTATTATTATTTGTATGGTTAGCAACAATATTAATACACACATTTTATACCCAGGCAAAGTTAAAATTGAGGTCTACTGTAGTTTGCTGGGTTTTTGACTTAAAATTGATAATATTTAAAAGCTAATACAGAAAACTGACTGTCAGGCAGTTTCTAAGTAATGTTTTCCCACTGACCAGATTTCAGACCAGTATGCACATTAGCTAGTACACTGGTAAATTTGCATTATGCTAGAATGTTAAAAAGATGTATCTCTTGAACAAATTTAACTACCTCTTTTGATGCTCAAATGTGGTTATTGGCTTATAGAACAAACTAATTAAAAAGCAATTAAAGAGGTAAACTGGTTCCCCTTTCTTCCAGTTTTCTTGTAACTGGGTTATAATGTCGTGTGTGTATCTTAAATCATCCACTAATAGGATGATGTCCTCAAGGTAGGCCTTGCCGGTGGTTCATGGACAACATAAGAGACCTGCAGTTACTTAAAATATGACAGGATTGGGAAGAGAGAGCTCATGACAGACAACACTGGAGGTGCATCATTAAGGAGGCCAAAGCACTGTAAATGCTGGTGAGCCATTGGAAGTGAGTGAGTGAGCGCATGGGTATGTACAATAGGAGGAAGAGTTTTTGTGTTTGCAGGTGAGACATGCATCATTCTTGAAAGCTATGCTATTGTGGAAGATGAAGATTAATGTATAGTAGTCATTTTTTTCCAGATATTGCTGAGTGTGAAGGGACAAGTGCACTGTCCAGTCATCAAGTGTTTTCCATTGTCATTGCTGAACTGAAATATCTAGTTGAAAAGTGTGAGTGTCCCTCTCAAAATTTAACTGTCCCTAGGTCAATAAATAGCAGGCTACAAAATGTGAGCTAATCTTACCTATTTAAAGACTATGAAGGGGCAAATCTTGGTCTTGGTGTAAAGAGAGATCAAGGCTGGTTTCTCCTCTGCAGTAGTCAAGTAATACACAGGATCGTAAATGTGGTAGATTTGCCATCATTAGGCATCTTCAGCCAAAGTCAGTTCTGAAGATTTGTAGGGCCACAAATGTAGCCTTGATTCTACCCCTTCTTTTGGCTTCTGGTTTATGGGTCATAGGGCAAAAGCTTCTGTCCAAGGACTTTAATGGGGCTTCACATTCCCTGGCTACCAAAATATCTCCTGTGTGGGTGGGCATGACGTGCCCTATGCTGAGGAACAAGCCCAGCATGAAATGTCCTGAGAGGCAGGGACCCTTCCCCATCTGACTCATCCTGAGAGCAGCTCTGATTCTGTTCTATGCCCTTCTGACTCTTATCCACTGCCCATCACCCTGCTATCTGAGTAATTTCCTATGCTCAGGAGACATCTTAGGATTTGGATCTTGGATTTTGTGTGGGATGGACTCCTTTTGGAACAAACAGTGTTAATGAAGTGACACTGAAGCTTCAATTACCGGTCTTCCATTTAGATATGGTTCTGTTTTCAATGAAGAAAATTAAGAAAATGTGATTTTAATGGAACTATGCTAATTTACACATGATGAGGGTCTGACATGCCTTTTTGTCCCAAGCAGCCAGTTGCCTTTGCCATTGTCTGTGTGAAAGTGAGGCAATTTAGTTGATATTCAATTTGGCTGATACTCGCTTTAAGAAGACTGCGATGTTTGTGGTGGATTAGGAAAAAACACATAAGTAACTGGAATTGACTCTATCATTCTTCCAAAGTTGTTTGGCCATCAGTTGTCACTAAAGCTAGCAACTTTCTTGGTTATATTCCTAGCTATTTTAGATGAACTAGCAGAGCAGTAACAAAACGGGCTTTTTTCTTGTGTGCCTTGTAGCTCTCTCTGAAAAATTTGTTTTCAGAGACAGTCTCACTAATGAGGTGAGACTAACACTCTATAATTGCCTATATCATTTTTCTCCCTTAAATATAGTTACTATATGTTTTACTCCAGTTATACAGTACTGTATATAAATTAGTAAGATATATTAGAAGTCCTTAGTACCTGACTTGCAATTCCACGTGACAATTCTTTCAGTATTTTAGTATTAAATTTATCTGCTCCTCCCAGGTTAGAGAGAGAACTTTTTCAGTTTGGCTTCCAGCAGTTCTCTGTGTTACCATGTTTTACATCATCTTTACAGAAAGGTGAGGAAAAATACTCATTTAGTTTTGTGGTCACACTTAGATCCTTTATCTACTCCACCTTGGCTGCAGAGCAGTCCCACTTCCTTTTCCTTTGTCTTTTTCTTGATACAACCTAAGAATCTCTTATTATTTGCTTTAGTGCTTTGTAAGTGGTTGTTCAGTCAGTTTGGTCTGGATCCTTTCTCTATTTTACCCAGTAAGAACATAAAACTTGTATGGAGCTGATAAAAAGTATTTAACTATGCCTTGTCAGTGAACCAATTACCAACTGACCTAAGCAGCAAGATTATGAAATGAATATGCATGGTAATGTATTATACCATTAGGTTCCTTGTTATAAAAATGAATATGTGTATATTTGGATATACAGTATGAAGTTAATGGTACAATTTGACTCAATGCTTTGATTTACTATAAGCATTTCTAGTTTACAATTATGACAAGATATAATAATTTATGTATCCATTTTAATTCTCTCTCTCTCTTTCTCTCTCTCTGTATGTATATATATATATACATATATATATATATATATATATATATATATGAATTAAAAACAGTAATTTTCTTGTTTCTTATCAGGAAGATGAAGCCATAATAATTAGACTTAATTTTAAAAATCCCACAACATTGTTAGTAAATTATACTATATCATGGTCAATGCCTACTCATATGTATTGAGGAACATCACAGAGTTCATCTCTTTCTTTTGTTTAATAATCCAAGATTAGTAATCTTAGAAATTATACAGCATATGTACTTAATTTTGTCATCCCTCAAATGAATGCAAATTATGTTCCATCATTCTTGCAATATTTTCTGTTTTCAATGGTAAATTTTCTGCATGAGGTGAACACAAATATTTAACATATGGGGGAAATGCCACAATATATTGAGTTATTTGAGAGAAATAATGAAAACATAATTTGTTGGGATGATCCCTGAAAGTAATTCTGAAAAGAATTAAAATCCAATAACTGTATTTATTTCAATTAATTGAAAAATAATTACATAGTGAAGAGTATCTTATTGAACATGCATCTACTTCAAAATGCTGAAAAGTGACACTTTCTTTTCAAATATTTTGCATCCTTCCAGCCATTTGTAGTAAGGAGGGAAAGAAGAGGCAATGTGGTTAAAGAAGGGCTAAAGATATACTCTTGCCTTTATTTCTTATATTTGGCAGCTTCAGAGATGTTCTGCATGACCATAGGGAGGTGTCTTAAGCTCTTTGGGCTAAATTTCCAAGCATGGGTGGATCTAGAGTTTTGAGAAGGGTCATAGGATCAAAAGACACCTCCCTATGCTCACATAGAAGATCTATGAAGCTTCCAGGTATAAGGGAGATAAAGCCAAGGGTAAATCTTTAACTCTCCTTTAACCATATTGAAAATAGAACATATTCTAAGGATGTTGGACCATCAAGAACATTAAAAAGAAGAGAGGATAATTAACACCTATGGAATGAAAAGTTTAGAAGGGATCGGATAGGTTACAATGAACCATGAATTCAGTTGGGACAATATTTAATAGATTTCATAGACATTTGGGCTAGAAGGGACCCCAAAGGATCATCGAGTCCAGCCCCCTGCCCCAGGCGCAGGAAGTCTGCAGGAATCATAAGATTCCAGCAAGATAAATGTCCAGATGTGTCTTGAAGGTGTTCAAAGTGGGTGCTTAAACTGCCTCCGGTGGCAGTCTATCCCAAACCTTGGGGACTTTGACAGTAAAGAAGTTCTTACGCCACCTAGATGGACAACAGCCTTGTTTTAACCATGTGGTCACTCTTCTTTCTTTCTATACTACAGATGGTTGGAATGATGAAAGATACTTGAAACTAATTAACACTGTGAATAAGTTATATGTTCAATAAAATAATAATGGCGATATCCAGAGGAGTGGTATGCTTATAAGGCTTAATTCATAAATGTTAGTAAAAGCCTCTGAGTAATTCAGATTTAAAAAAAAAGCTATTAAAATGCAAAGTTTCATGATTGGTATTATTCATGATACATTAGTAGTATTCGTAATAGTAAATATTGATGTCTGCTTTCTGAACTGAATAAAAGACAGAAAAATGATGGGGTGATAGACAAAGCTCTTTTATTCAGAATAGGAAAGAGATTTGAAAAGAATCTTTGAGCCAAATTCATACATGGGGGAACTCCATTAACTTCAAAGGACTCACTATATGGATATGCCATTGTATTCAGAACTTTTAGGAGACTTAAAAAAAAAAAAAGCTGAGATGTGAATAAGAGTGAATTTTTCACAGCAACAACAACCAAAACAACAATAATACATTACACACAATTTTCAAAGTCTTCCTTACAACAGCCATTATATATATTAGCTGTGAGCTACATATAAGCAATTTTATAAATCCATACTAGTTCTACAATATTAGATTTGTTTACGTGACCTCACAAGGGTAGAATTTTCTTAACAGGTATGAAAACAGGCTCTCTGCCATGAGCTGTGTATGGTTTCCTAACTTTTTCAGGGACAGTAACTAAACTTAGGGGGCCAGTTGGTTCCATTTGAAACTTCTCTTCACTTATCTGTGGGTGGTGAGCAAGATTAACACCCCCCCCAACCCTAAAGTAAAAATTTCTTTTTTTATCTGAGTCATTTCAACACAGTCTCTATTTAGTTATTTACTCTAGGTTGGTAAATGAGCATTATTGTGTAGTGTTAATCTTAGAAGATTGGGTCTGCATAATTACCATATATTTGGAGGTAGTTAATGGGAACTAACAAATAATCATGAGATCAAGAGTGCAGACATTTGGGGTGGGAATGAACTGGAGATGTGAAACTAGCATATATACAGCTAGCTCTGCTCCGTAGACACAATTAAGACGGATTCCTCACTGCTTCATTTCAGATTTATGTGAGTATAAATCAATTGAAGTCAGTGGAATTACATGAGAATAAAACTGCAATAGTACTATGTTGAATTGAGACTTTCATTTCTATTAGCATACACCTCTTAGGTGTGATTCCTGGTTCAGGGCTTTTGTACAACAGCCAATTAGGAAAAGCAGGCTGAGGTGATGATTTTCAGCTGTTTCTGTTTAATTATAGCATATACTGGAGGGAGCAATTCTACACTGGCAGGATATGTCTAATGAGTCTTTTTCAGCTGCTTTCTATGATGTGCGTGAAATAAGCAAATATGGCTCTCTAACCAGAAGATCTCCAAAATCTCCTTTCTAGCAAAATCTTAAGTGTTTGATTGAGCTACACAAATTCATTAAGGCAAAGGTGTGTTTGGCATTTACAGACAGTAATGAAAGTATCAAAATGGCCATCACAGCCAAGTATCAAGGATTTATTTATAAAAAGATTATAGCTTGCCATTTTGCCCTAAAAATAATTATAGGAACGCTTTAACCCCAGATAATGTGCTCACATATCAGGTATTTGGCTTGTTGTCTGTCTTTACTGGTACCCACAAAATTGTGCCTGAAATTTTTGTGGGTGTAAATGGAAGGCTGATTTTAAATATTGGGCCTTAAAATTGCCAGGCTTGTTGCTACATCATAATATGAATGGATCGACTGTATGAATGGCACCATCTGTTTTTTTGGGTTTTTTTTATATACAAACAAAAACTTGTATAAACTTTCCATATTTGGAGGTGGAAGTAATAGAATTTAATAAATCTTAATTAAGCTGTGGGTAGTACTACATGACTGAAGAATAGCAAATTTGTATCTGTATTGAAGAAGAGGAAAAATAATCTGGGTAACTATTTCTGTGATCAAAATGGTATGCAAGTTTCAGAACAAGCTTTGAAGTAAAAGATAATCAAAGAGGTAAAAAGAATTTGCAGAAAGGTAAATGGAAAATGCAACTTGTGTTTACAAAATGTGGTATGGGCTCTATTAACTGATACTGTTCTTTGATATTTTTTTCCACCTAAGCAGTGGATTTTATCTGAAGAGGTTACATGAGAAAGCAGGGGTCTAGACATGAATGCCCAAGAAGTCCCTTCCAGTCCTATTGCTATATTTCTATATTAGTATTTTCTAGTGTGCGTGCATAATTCCTTTTGACACCAACTGAAGTTAGGTTATGGAACTGTTGGAGAAGAGTGGGTTGTCCAAACTAAAATTTGCATACAAAGGGGAAATGTTTTATTTGTATGGGAACAACATTTGGGAAATCTGTGCCCTCAAGGAAATGCAAGTGCCAAAGTGAAGGCTAAAGATCAGACAAGGAGGATGTCCCTTATTAATAGACATTTAATTGCTTTTATATATACAAATATATATAATATAAACAAATTCAATTTTGATAATTAGTAACCAGAAAAAATGTCCCTGCTTAAAAGAAGAGCCCAGGCTGTTCAAAGTTCATTGATTCATGGATTTTAAGACCAGACAGGACTGTGATACCATCTTGTTCATGGGTAGGAAGTTATTTTGGCTGGAGGGACACTTAACAAATTTTGGGGGGCAGTTGAGGGCTGCAAGGGTAGTTGCACCCCTTGACAGGTGACTCACCCCCTGGCTGGCATTTTGGGACTAGAAGTCCTGCTCCTAACCCCTGACCTTTGCCACTGGAAGTTCCCTTGTCCTGGAAATACTCCCGGGGGGGGGGGGGGGCGCCTTGAAACCAAAAAATCCCCAAATCATATATCAAAACAACAGACATCTATTGTAACTTAATTTTATTTATAAAAATATTTTTCTCCTGATTTATGTGCATTTGCATAATGTATATAGAGCGGATTGCATAATAGTTCAAAATATAGTCTTACTCTTGTATAGTGTGTGTGGGGTGTGGGTGTGGAGGGGTGTGGGTGTGGAGTATGTGGTTGGGGTGGGGGTGGATGGGAGGGTGTGCATGTATATATGCATGGGTATGGTGGGGGTCGGAGTGTGCATAGGGGCTGTAGGAGTGTGTGAGTGGGGCTATGTGGGGGGTAGGGTGTGTGGGAGGGTATGGGTGTGTATGTGAGAGGGGGGAGGGTCCTCAGAGTCCCTGGAGTGTGCGAGTCCCTGAAGCTGCATGTGGTGACAGTGAGTGAGGGGCCAGCCCTGCCCAGCCTCATAGTATACAGCTCCCTGTGCTCCCACCCCAGACCCCAGTCTAAGATGGTGGCAACATGTGGGGCCACTCCCACCCAGCCCAATAGGGCCAATAGCATTCCTGCCTGAGTCCCCAGCCATATGTGGTGGCAGGGTGTAGGACCAGCCCCACCTGGCCCCATAACACGAAGCTCCTGCCCAAGTTCCTGGCTACACATGTCAGCAGCATGCAGGACCATCCCTACCTGGTCCCACAGTGCACAGCTCCTGTGCTCTTGCAGTGTGTGTGGCCAGGCACATGGCTCCCCGCACTCCCAGCCCCCTTTCACCAAGTGGGAGTCCCTAGTCCTGGCCCAGTGAGCCTGTACTTGCATTTCCAGGCTCACAGGCAGGGAGGGTGGGAACAGCCATGGGGTGACCCGGCACATGCTCTACCAGGCAGAGGTGTCTCCAGCACCCCCCTACTCAGGGCTGGGGTGGGTCAGGTCAGGCTGAGGTATGGGGGGGCCATTGCTTAGCAGCCAGAGCTGCACCTCCTGCATGGAGGTGCTGGCTTGTAGAGGGGCAGCTCAGGGCCAGGGCTTGTGGAGGGGGCCTGCAGGCTGAATGGAATTGCCTCATGGGAATTTGGCCCGTGGGCCATATTTTGCCCACCCTGATCTTGTTGGAGACTCAGAACCCAGTCAGGGATATGTGAGATTGGGTTTCTCCAATTTGGCCTATTAAGACATTTTGGTTTGGTTCCATGAAATTTCACAAACCAAAGTTTGAGAGAATCTAGATTTTGGATAATAGTCCAGTTTTATTTACCATAAAAGCAGATTAAAACAGGAACAGTGAGCACATCTGAAAAGAAATCTAGTCAGGGAAACCTTTGAAAATGGTAAGTAGTTGGAAGGCTATCTGAGACACAATGTTTGTTGGATTTCTTGCCATTTTAATCTATATAAATGGCCCAATTTAAATAAGACAAGTAGGCACAAATGGAAATTAATGAGGAACAAATTTGGAACAGATGGGAGGAAACAGTTTTTCATGCAGAAAATGATAAGTCTTTGTAATGAACTCTTAGGTGAAGCTGTGGCTAAGATAATATGGAGGCAAGAAAAATGGACTTTTATTATGATTTGAATATGATGCTAATCTGAAGTGGCAATGGATGGCTTCTCCTTAATATCTGAGAGTATGTTTTCTGCTTACTTGCCATCTCTGTATCTTTCAAGACTACTTTTGTAATGCCACTCTTTATGGTTGATGGTAGTAGCAGATAGCGTGGACTCCCTATTAGCACTATGCTGTCAAAGATCCAGCTTACAGTGCAAATCATCCTTGAGTCCTGTTTTTTTCCTGTCATGCATGGGAAGTACCTGCAAAGAGAGCGATGTCATTCTTGGTTTGTTTAGGCTGGAATACATCATTGCCATTAAGATTTATACAATGAGCCACAATGGCAGGAAGGAAGGCATGTTCCTTGATTATAAAGAATCTATAAATTGGAAAATACTAGGTGGATAAGGCTCAGGATTCTCTTGGTCTGTTGAATTGTGAGGAAAAAAATTCAATATTTTAGCTATTGTATCTAGTTTCACATATACCATAATATACATTGTAAAATGTGTAGGACATGGTAGCAGTTTCTTGAAATCTTAATGATTAACATTTGGATACACTTTATGAAACTATGGAGTAACTGTATTCAGTTAGAGCTCAGTTATTTATTCTTTCCAGCTAATCATACATTTAAAATGATAAAATTTATTAGAAACCAGAAAGGAATCTGCCAAAATGTAGATAAAGCAAACAGATGAATACCAATCTTTTTTTTTTCTGTAACATATAAATTATGGTTAAAAGGCAAAATAATTCTTGATAATATTATCATTTACATATTAGGGTTTATCAAAACACAGCTGTTATTTACTGATATCCATGAAAGAACAGCACTTTGATAGAAAACTCTTTTCAAATTGTGCAAGTTGTGATAAGACAAGTGCGTTTATGTTAACAAATGCCTGGGCTTTAATGTGTGTCCATGTGCAAGTCCCTGTAGAGGACGTGTAGAATGTGAATCAGCTGGAGCAAGACAGATAAGGCTGGAAGGAAAACACAAGTTACTTTTGTCACTCAAGTATACCCTTCAGCTGCTGGCAGGCATGTTCAAATTTAGAACTTCTGTTTGGCAGGTAGAGAACAGATGGAAGGAACAGCTTTTCTTTTTTTGCTCTTGTGAATGTCCTGGGATACAGTCACTTGCTGTGATTCTGCATCACTAGGTATGGGTGCACATGTAACAGCAGGCTTACTTATGACATGATCCAAGAAAAACAACAACCCATGTCTTGCAAAAACTATTTCATTGTTATATCCTGTGTTATTTTTCCTTACTTCTTGCCACTTTGAACAAATGTATAACTTCCAAGCTTCTTGGAGGCTTAAGCTTTAAGCACATTGAAGCAGAACTAATTGTTTCACCTGAAGATCTTGCCTATTATGTTATATATATATACATACCTACTTGTCAATTATTTTCATAATATAACTTGTCCTGTATCTATATAACAATGACAGTCTGGTCCACTGGCCCTCAATCTCTTCTCCCTTCACAGAACATTTAAGGGGCCTTCTCCAGGCACCTGCAGTGGCTTTCATGGGTAGATCTAGGATTTTGAAAAGGGTTGGAGGTGGGGCAGATGGTGTGGTGCATCATCACCAGGGATCCTAGTTTTCTCTGATTAAAAATGGCAAATTCTCTGATTTTTAAAACCCCCAAATCTATGATAAAAATTAAAGGCCCCCCACATCCTCCCCCCAGCACTGCTGGTACCTTGTACTCCCCCCCACAGTCTAAACAGCCCTCCTGATGCCCCTTGCAACAGCCCCCCAGATGCACAGACGCAGACACGCAGGCACAGACATGCAGAGACAGATGCTGACACCCACCCCAGCAGGTAAGTGTGTGTGGAGGAAAGGGGTGGGGCAGGGTGGGGGAAAGGCAAGGTGTTGGGGGAGTAGACCAAGAAGCGGGGGGGAGTGTGCCCCTGTGCCCACTCCTAGGAGCAGGGCCAGGGGGTGAGGGAAGGGGTGCCACTCTGCAGGCCACATGCATGCTGGATGGCCTGACAGAGGGTTTGCACATGGAGGCTGCGACTGGAACTTTGCTACTGCACCCTGCACTACCATCCCATGGCCACCTGCATGGCTTTGTGGGCAAGTGGCACAGGGCACGGCAGCAGCAGTGCGGTGGCAACCACTGTGTGTGGGCCACATACGTGCTGCCCAGCTGGGGGTGGAAAGGGGGGCTTGCATGTAGCAGCCGCCACTGCACCACCGCTTATGCCCCGCAACTGGCTGCATGGCTCCGTGGCGGTGTGGGGTATTGGTGGCTGCATGCAGGATGGGGAGGGGCTTTGCGGGCAAGCGCTGCCACTGCGGAGCCATGCCCTTCACCCCTGGATCCTAGAGGTAAGTGGAGCAAGGGTGGGGAAGATGGTTGGGGATTGAGGGAGTGGGGGGTGCTGCCAGCCCCAGGTGGCACACTGCATCCAGAAGCAGGGCCAGGGGGTGAGGGCAGGGGTGCTTCTCTGTGGGGGGCTTTGCGGGCAAGTGATGTGGGGCGCCATGTGGTGATGCCCGCCATGTGTGGGCCACACACACGCTGCCTGGCCTCCTGCCTGGGGGAGGAAGAGAAGGCCTGCATATGGCCAGCTGCACACATCTGTAGCCAGCTCTGCAGTGGCAGCGAGGGGTGGTGGCTGGGGGGATGGCGGGGCTTGCACGCAGCAGCCACTGCCGCTTACCTGTAGGGGCCATGCCAGCGGTGATGGCCACTGCCTACAAAACCTCCCTGTGCCGCTGCAGAGTCATGCCTGGAGCTGTGCGGCTGGACACAGGGTGGCAGCAGCAGTGGTGGTGGCCGGGAGGCATGCAACCATCCCCACCACCATGTGGCGACCACAGCCACCACCACTGTGCTGCTGCCACCGTGGCCAGCTGCATAGCTCTGAGCACGGCTCTGCAGCGGCAGCAGGAGGTTTTGCATGGAGTGGCCATCACTGCTGGCACACAGCGGCCACTGCTGCTTACCTGTGGGGCCGCCTGTGCCAGTGGTGATGGCTCCTGCATACAAAATCTCCTGCTGCCACCACAGAGCTGCGCTTGGAGCTGTGCAGCCAGCCACAGGGCAGCAGCAGCAGTGTGGTGACAGCTGTGGCTGCTGTGTGGCATGGGATGGTGCTGGGGATGGCTGTGTGCCACCTGGCCGCCACCATAGTGCTGCTGCCATCCTGCGCCTGGCTGCATAGCTCTGGGCATGGCTCCATGGTGGCTCGGGGAGGTTTTGTAGGCAGCTGCCGTCACTGCTGGCATGGTCCTCCAGGTGAGCGGCAGTGGCCGCCGTGTGCAAGCTCCCCTGCTCCCCCAGCCACCATCCCACACCGCCGCTGCAGAGCTGGCCATGGAGCAGTGCAGCTGGCTGCATGCAAGCCTCCTCCTCCCCCTTCCCTGGGCAGGCAGCCCGGTGGCATTTGTGTGGCCCGCACATTGCGGGAATCACCACACTGGGCCCCTCATCGCTTGCCTGCAAAGTCCGCCACAGAGGGGCACCCCTGCCCTCATCCCCTGGCCCTGCTCCCAGTTGTGGTGCGCTGCCTGGGACTGGAAGCACCCCCTACTCCTGCAGCCCCCAGTCATCTTCCCCAGCCCTTCCCTACAGCCCCACTTACCTCTAGGCTCCAGGGGTGAAAGGCGAGTCTGAGCCTGAGCCCAGCCTTGGCTGAATCAGAGGCTCAGGCCCCGCCCTTCCCCCCTCTTCCTCAGGGCAGGGCTGGGGGTTTCCCCTCCCTTTCTGCAGTTGGCTATTGCAGGTTGGAGCTGTGCCAGATTGCAATAGCTCTTTCCAAAAGTGGAGAATCTATGGATTTCTCTGCTAAAAAGGGAAATCCACGTTTTCTCTGATTTTAAAAACAGGAACTCTGGTTTTCTCCTTTTTCCATGGGATATGGAATACCTGGATCCCTGATCATCACATATAACACATTTTCCTCCAGGTAAAAATAAAATAGAAGCTTTACTAACATGCCAGGGGCTGTATAATTCAGCTTAAAATTGAAGCAAAAACTAATATAATTTTACTGGAATGTGCACTAATTTGCTATATCATATATATTAAAAATACTCAAAATATATTGTTTCTTTAGTTCTGTAGTCATTAGAATTAAAGAATCTTTTTCAGATTCACAAAATACAATTTAGTCTTCTTGAGCACCTTGACAGTGCATTCAATGTTTCACCCAATCAGTTAATGTTTTTAGCTAGAGTTAAATACATTCTGCAGGCTTTGAAATATGATCTACATTACCAGGACCAGACAATGAACAGCAGAATTGCAGAAGAAAGAATAGCTTGATTAGTTGAACATTAAAACTATTGAAAAAGGAATGATGGTTGTTAACACTTATTAAATGAAGAGTTTAGAAGAAATTAAATAGAATATAATTGACTCCCTCACTGCTGATTGAATAGAAATGATGCTGTCACTGCCAGGCAGTTGGTTTTAATCTTTGAGTTCAGCAGTTTGTTTTTAAACTTTGGGTGCAGCAGTAATCAAAGAGGGGTACAACTGCACCACTACCTTCCCTCCCTCCGCACTGGATCTGCCCCTGGTGGTCTCCCATTTCTCCTTATATCACTCCTATGCCTTGGGGCCAAAACAGGCTCAAATGCATAACTTCTCCTTGTGAGACTCTCCTTGCAGAACTGCTTCTCCTTCCAGGCTTCGGGCAAGTCTGGCCCTCCCTTGCTTTGATGCTAGATTTATATGCATTAGCCCCACCTCTTTGAGTCCCCATTCAAAACACCCTGTTTTAAAGGGCCCATGCTCTTTTTCTTAGTAATGAGGTTGGGGCACCAATTACAGTCTGGCACAGAGAAATGATATATCTGAAGACAGTTAAGATGAGCATGAAACAGTTTTTCCTCTAAAATGCAGAACTTAGAAATCAGTTAAACTGGTCACATTAAAATTAAAAATGATATGTAAATAATAGGCAAGCTAATAACTTAGTAGGATCCATGGTTCATTCCATTAATTCATATTTTGAAGATTTAGAACATTCTAGAGATTTTTCAAATATTCTTTTTTAAAATGAAGCCATCTTCCCAGAAAAAAACATTGTTACTAATGTCAGTGATGAAACTAGATAATTGAAACAACAGCATCAGCAACAACAATGAAAAATTGGTAGTAATGTGATGTTCCTTGTTTGCTGAAGCCAGCCCTGTATGTAATACTGTCGGTTTGAAATCAAGATTAATGGGGTCCGTATCCTCAAGCATTTCTGGATGATAAAGATAAATTGTTGCAGATTAATACCACACATTGTAAACAAACTAGTGGTGGTTTGCCACATATTCACAAATGAAAATACATCTTCACTGAAAAGTTTTCTTTGAAGAAATCAGAAAATTTACAAAAGCATGAAACATGATTGATCTTTGAATGCTTGGCAAGTCAAGGACAGATTCATTCCTACTTTAACAAGAAAAATAAAAGTTTGGCTGCTGAAAATTTTTCCATAAAAAAAAAAAATCCACAGGTTTTTACGCCATGTTTCCTAAGTTTTGTATAATGTGGAAAACTAGATCACTATAATACATTATTGTAGTAACCCTCATACAGTAGTCCAATTAACATGGATGCTCTTTCCGCTAATTGGTCGGTATTGCCATGTCCATAAATTAAGGCAGAAGTATAATTATTATTATTATTAAATAGTCAAACTACAAATGACCATATATTGATGGTTGCCATATGCATGAAATTATATTTTCATATAACACAGGTGATAAATCTGGGAAAATTATAATGCTGGTTAAGAACCCTCTCTACTCTTATGCACATACATAGCTTTATATATAGAAGTGGTTATTCTCAATTGCATATCTACACTTTTCAAATCTTACCCAAACCAGCTCTTTAAGCTTCACATTCATGTAGTTAAAATTGGGTTGGGCCAAAAAAGTAGTATTTATAGATGGCTAGTGGAATGTTGGCATGAAAATATGAAATTAAACATAAAAGACACGAGCAGGAGTAATATGAAAAATTCAGATATTAAACTTGCACGTCTCTTTTTTGGAAGGTGCATTACAACAGATAGATGAATGTCAATGACTTGTTTTAAGTAGAGTTGTGACCTAAAGCAATTTCAATGCCTTACCAAAGGTCATGGCAGAATACTACTCATTTTTCTGTGTAACAGTACCTTCAAAGAAAGTGTGGAATGTAGTTCAATACCAGTAAGCCAGATAAACCTATGAGTAAAATCTCCTTTTCTTAATAAAATGTTCATTTTGGAGGCAACAGTCATCATCACTATATTCAGTTTTAGTGTCTCAATATGGCATCTGTAGAACAGCAGCATAGCTTTTATTTTGTATCTCTGTTTGTTCTGTATTCAAATCATGGTGCCATCACTTGATAGTATTCTGCATCATGAGGCATGGTTTCAAATGCAATGACTGGATTATGCTTATGTCCTGGATGTACTAGTTGTTGAGTGGAAGATTAGATTCCTAGGTGATGCACACCATTGGGAACCAGGTATTCTGATTTCTGGTTCTGAGTTTGTCACAAACTTTCTGTGTAATATACAGAAAGTCACCTACTATAACTTTCTATATCCAAGTTTCTTCATAAACAAAATGAAGAGGATCAAAATATTTACTATGAAAGCTCCATGAAGGTGTTAAGGAAATATTTGGGGAATTAAAAATTATAAAGGTCTGAATAAAAAATATCTACATGAGTAACACTCATTTTTTTTTAAAAGAATAATTTGGCTTTTATGGGAACTACAGACCACTTATCCTCACCTCAATACCTCAGAAGTTACTGGAGCATATTCTAAGGAAGGCCATTTGCAAGCATCTGGAGGAGGAAAGGCTGATCCTGAGCAGCCATAATGGATTTATGAAAAAACAAATCATGTCAGACAAACTTGATGTCCTTCTTTCACAAAGTACTTGGGTGGATGAAGAGAGTGCTGTAGAGATCATGTATCCGGAGTTCAACAGGGCTTTTGACAAGGTTCTACCCGACCTTCTCAAAAACAAATTGGAGAAATGTTGGCTGGATTAAACTAGTACAAGGTGGACAAATAACTGGCTCAATAGCCACAAGCAAAGGGTAATTATTAACAGATCTATATCAGAATGGCAGGAGGTTTTGAGTGGAGTCCCACAGGGGTCTGTCCTGGGTCTGGAGCTGTTTAACATGTTTATTAATGATTTAGATGCTGATATAGAAAGCTTCTTGAGTAAGGTTGCAGATGAAACTGGGAAGGATTGTGAACATGTTGGAGGATGCAAGCACAATTCAGAAAGATCTTGATGGATTGGAAAGTTGTGCTAGAGGTAACAGGATGAAGTTTAATGAACAAATGCAAGGTGCTATACCTCAGGAGGAATAATCAAAAACACAAATATAAAATGGATGACACCTGGCTGGATGACAGAAAAGGACTTGGGAGTCTTTGTAGATCACAGACTTAAACTGAGTCTGCAATGTGATGCACTAAAGGCGAATGTGATTTTATGATACATTAGTAGAAGAATTAGGTGCAAGACATCAGAGATGATGGTGCCTCTCTATCTGGTACTGGTTAGGCTTTGTCCGGAGTAGTGTGTGCATTTAAAAAAGATGACAGGGAAAAGTTAGAGAGAGTCCAGAAGTGGGCAACAAAGATGATAAAGGGCTTGGAAAGCAAGTCTCATAAGGAGAGGCCGAAGGAGTTGGGCATATTCAGCTTGCAGAAATGGCACTTAAGAGGGGACATAATAGCAGTCTTAAGATACTTGAAGCGCTGCCACAAAAAAGAGGGGAAGCACCTTTTCTGTCTTGCTGCAGAGAGGAGAACATGGACAAATGGCTTGAAGGTGCTGTTGATGTGTTGCTAATAGGTCAAGGGAAGTGATTATTTCCCTCTGTTCAGCACTGATGAGGCCACGTCTGGAGTACTGTGTTCAGTTTTGGGTCCCCCGCTACTGAAGGGACGTGATCAAATTGGAGAGAGTCCAGCAGAGGGCGATAAAAGTGGTGAGGGGGCTGGAGGACATGACTTATGTGGGAAGACTGAGGGAACTGGGCTTATTTAGTCTAGAGAAGAGGAAACTGAGAGGGGATTTACTAGCAGCCTTCAACTACCTGAAGGGGGCTTTGAAAGAGGATGGAGCTAGATTGTTTTCAGTGGTGGAAGATGACAGAACAAAGAACAATGGTCTCAAGTTGCAGCAAGGAAAGTTAAGGTTAGATATTAGGAAGAACTTTCTCACTAGAGGGCAGTAAAACACTGGAACAGGTTACCCAGAGAGGTGGTGGAAGCTGTATCCTTGGAGGTTTTCAAAACCTGGCAAGACAAAGCTTTGGCTGAGATGATCTAGATGGGGCTGGTCCTGCAGATGACCTCCTGAGGTCCCTTCCAACCCTGATTTTCTATGATTCTAAGTAGGTTTGTACTGAATATCCAGAAAAAAACCTGTTACAAGAGTGAGGCAGTAGAATAAACTGCTTAGTAGGGCTGTGTGAAATGGCACCTTGGCGTTTCAATGGAACAGCATTTTGTTTTGAATTTCATTAAATTTTGAAAGCACTGTTCCATTTCATTTCATAGAAACAGTTTTGCTGTTTCGATGCTGTTTCAACGTTTTGCTCATAGGCTATAATGGGGAAACGCAAAACAGCCTATAACTGTCATTTCTGGCCTGATTCAGATGAAACTTGCAGGAATGGTAGCTGCTTCTAAGGAATCTTGGAATCTTGCCAGGTTCCAAGGAGATAGGTGCAGGAGTTTCAGGGAAACTGCACTTCAAGCCGTGGAAAAGCAAAACTTGTGACATGGGTGACACTGTGTGTTAAGGCACAGCAGGGTGAAAGCTGCAGGCATGCTAGCCGCTGCTGAGGCTACGAAGCCTGCCAGCTGTCATGGAGATAGGTGCAGGGCTTCTGGGTTCTGATACCCTGCACCTCTGGCTGCTGACAGCTGTCGGGGGAAAAAGGTCAGCTACTGCGTAGCACCCATACACCAAAGGGTGTGCTCATACACCGAAGAGCACTGGCCACATCCTGGCTCCGGGTTCGTTCCTAGCCATGATCAATTCAGCTCAGAATGAGGGAGTGTCAGTATGCAAGTTTATTGCTCTGCAGAGGGGTACTCAGTGTTACAAAGACAAAGAGCTCCCCTGACCTGAGTTTACAGCTTGGTATTTATACATTAACTGTTACCTTGCTGCCCATGCATTCGGGTTTTTCCACTTGCTGTTACAAGGTTACATAATATGGTACAGAGCAAGCTTAGGCTAGTTGGGACCGGTTCTGCGGGCTTCAGCAAAAGGGCTATCTTTAAGCTTCTGTTTTTTAAGTTTCTGCTTTTTAAAGGTCATCTGCTTCTCTCTTTTCTTTTTTTATGGTTGTTGTTCTTACACAGGCAAAACTTGTGACAGGGGTGCTTGTGGGACTGTGTTTGTCTTGGGGCACAAGGGGGTGAAAACTGCAGGCCTGCTAGGCCCTACTGTGCCCACGAAGCCTGCCAGCTCTCAAGAGGATCGGTGCAGGGGGAGTCTGGGTTCTGGGGCCTTGCACCTCTAGCCGCTGACAGGCAAAACTCATGACATGGGTGGGTGACACTGTGTGCGTGTGTGTGTGTGTTAAGATGTGCCCTCACTCAACTGACACCAAGGCAGAAAGCAGGGCAGTTCAAACACTGCTGCCATCTTTGCAGTTTTTCCATCCCTCCCCCAGAGCACTGGGATTGGAAGAGACCTCAGGAAAGGATGACAGTCACTGGCCAGCTGCACAGTCCATAATGAGAGCGCTCCTTTCCCTCTCTCCCCCTCCCTTTCCTTACTTTAGTTTCTGTTTCCCTGCAGGGAAGCCTAGCTTGAGCTTCAAAACTCAAAATGTTTAGAAAATTTCAAAACATTTTGACTTGCCTTGTTTCGTTTTGAGGCTGTTTTGAAGCTCTCAGTTTCATTTCGATTTTGCCGTTTCAAGCTTGAAAACAGCATCAAAAGGAAGCTGCCAGTGAAATTTCGCACAGCCCTACTGCTTAGGAAAGTTGTAGACTCTCCATCCCTAGAAGAAGAGGTTGGACAGCCACCGATTGGGTATCATCTAGGCCATAGGTACCGAATAAGTGGGGGCCTGAAGGCCCTCCCCCTTCAGAAAGAGAGAAGGGTGACCACCCATTCCTAATTGGGTGGGACAGTCCCACAGTGGGAACATTAAGTCTGGGTCCCAGGCTGCATGACTCTGAGACATCATTTGTTTCACATTCCCAATATTGTGCACAGATACAACATTCAGCATCTGTGAAAAAAACATAGGAAATGGTGGTTTTCCCCTTGCAGGCTGAAAGAGTTCCAGCCTGCAAGGGGCTGTATGTAGCCAGATGTTGAGAGCGCCATGTGAATGTGTGTGTGTGTGCGCGCACATGCACGTGACCAGGAATACAGCCCCAGGCAGTGGTGGAGAGCAGCTTCCCCAGCTGCCTGCAGATAGGTCTACGGGGATGGGGTGGGGCCCCCACAGTGAGGGAGAGAGTGGGGCAGGGGCTGGGTCAGGGGGTTCTGCCCAGCCAGGGTGGTGCATGGGCCCTGGGGTTAGGGCAGGGAGCTGGACAGAGTCATAGGCAGCTCATCTAGGGACTGGGGGAGGGTGGCTTCCTGCTGCTGCATGCACACCTGGGAAGGGTGACATGGGAAGGCATGTGCCCTTCAAATTTGTGTGCAGGGCAGGGGCAGATGCAGATATGGTCTTCCCACTGTGGACTCGGGACTCCATGCTCTGGTGCCCTCCCCCTGGGATCCCCTGCCAGCTGCACCACCATGGTGAGATGCCCCCTACCTGCCCGACAGTAGGGGTGGCAGTGTGGAATTGTGCCCTCTGCTGCTGCTGTGCAGGCAGGGGTTGCCTTGCCATGACAGTGGCCAGCGCAGGGCTTCCAGGGGGAAGGCAAAAGAGCAGGGAGCTCTGTGCCTGCAGTAGGCAGCCTGCATCAGCCACTGCCTCCCCACGGGCTCTGCTTGGCTCTGCTCTGGCTGTGCTACTGGGGGAGGGGGGCCCCCTCTGGAAAAAAATTAATTGTTACCTATGACGTAGGTATAGCTATATCTATGTTTTACTGTGGATATTTCCTATGCTACTTGGCTTTGCTGGTTGCCCCCTCCCTTCCCCAACCCTTTCTGCTACCTGTGTCAGGGTGTTTTTAAGCCTCCCTCAGAGACATTGGGTGTTGGCTACAGCCAAGGCTGGGGACTTGGACTGAGATGTGCCAATGCTTCTGCTGTGATTGAACCTGGAGGTTACTGGCTAGAGGATCTTGCCTCTCCTCTCATTGTCAGGCTGATCAGTGATCACCATATTTCAGATCTGGAAGGAATTTTATCCTATGGTCATATTGGTATGGACTGTGGGGATTTTTGCCTTCCCCTGTAGTGAGGAGCATGTCCCTCTGCCTAGAATCTTTTGAGGATATATTGACACCATTTCACAGAAGCAGGGCATTGGCTGTCATGGTTCCCCTGCTTTATCTGTGGCAGGTTAGGGTGTTGGATCCGTGTTGTGTCAGGGTTGATGGCAAACTTTTATGTAGAGTTTTTATTTTATGGATTGTATAGAATGGTTTGGATAGAGATGATCCTTGTCTCAGGCAGGGGGTTGGACTAGATGACCTCTGAAGGTCCATTCCAGCCCTATTCTCTGTGACTCTATGACAGATTGAAACATTATTTTGTTTTGAAATAATTTGAACATTTAATCCCTAAACAAAACACATTTTATGCAGTTTTTATATTAGAATTTTAAAAGTTCAAATTGACATTTCCCCACAAAAAATATTGATTCTGGCATTATACATTTTCCAATTGGAGAATATAGTGTGAAAAATGTAAGCCAGCTGCATTGTTAAAATGTTTAGATGGAAGCTGATGTATCAGCCATGTTCTCAACACAGGGACTGTAATCGGGTAGCAAATCTCCTTTTGTGGGGGAACTACCTGTTGGAAATAACTTTGCCAGTGCTGAATTGTGTACAACCTGTGTGTGCTGGTATGAGTAGTGTGTCAAAATGGTGCAGATGGCTCTGCTGTGACACTTTTCTAAGGGTATAATAGAAGCAGCCTTGTGCTAGTGCTAGGGCTGGCACATTTTTTCACTAAAAGAATGCAATAACCATAACTGCTTCTTGGTTTGCCTCTCCTGTACCAAGCCATCAGGTTCCAGTATGGGAGAGTACTTGGCTGTATAAGTGTAGTTTGTTGCCACTGATTCTATTTTGTATTAACTACTTCTAGCGTCTAAACCAAGAAAGTTTTAGCCCTAACAACAATGACTGAAGGTATAGCTTAGCTAGTATAACATTTTAAGTAAATTAAAAAAAAAAAGAAAATTTGCCTGCCTGTCATTCCTTTCATCCTTCCTTCCTCTTGCAGCCAAATGTGGACCAGCTTGTGTCACACTGGGCCATCAAGGGGGCACGCTGCAGGATGGAAGATGGACAGCTGGTCCTACATGTGACACCCATGGGAGGTAAAGGGGAAGGAGATTTTCCATCTCCAGTTACGTAGTAGGTTTTTTTCTTTCCAATGACAAGAACTCACTGAGATCCTGGGGCTATGCCTGGCTGAGAGTGAGAGGAGAATCAGGCCATTTTTCTCAATAAATACCTTTTGTGTTGCTACTAAAATATTTCCTTATTTTATTTAGTTTTGCTACTAAAATATTTCCTTATTTTATTTAGTTTTGAATTTATTGTCTTTAAGATGGTACCCTATATATAGGGTGTTAGGGTGACACTATTTGGATCTTGGGGAACACTGGATTTGCAGCTGAATACAAGGCTGTAACCTGTGGCTAGCAATGCGCTGACCACAAGACAGAATGATATATTAAAAATAATATTGCAGATGCTTAGGCAAGCAGTTTTCTAACAAGGTTGTAGTGTTGTAAAGTATAGAGCCCGTTGTGTAAGAAGAACAAGATGCAGCCGACTAGCTATTGTCAGGAGATAAAGCAGAAGCAAAACCTTGGAGATGGTGCTGAAGTCAACAGGAAACCATAAAGAACCAGCAAGTGACCGGGAGAAGCTGAGTTCAGGGTCTTACACATGCGCTCTTAGCAGAGAGACACGTAAATGAATGAAATGCATAGGCAATTCCATGCTAATGAAGTAAACAGTAAACAGAGGTGGAGCTTGAGATTGGAGGAGAAATGGGTGGAACAGAAGGAGGGACAGAGGTGGAAAAAATGTTAATGAGCATTAACCAAGGTGTATAAAATGTGAAAAGAACTAATGTTCACTGCAGTTCCCTGTGTTCACAGGCTGTGTGTCTGTGAGGGAGCTAGTCCGAAGCTGTCTCCATTTTGAATAAAGCTGTTGCAAGCAATGTGTGCTGGTGTTGCTCTCTGCTTGCTCTGGCTAATGAGTAACAGGATCCATGAGCAATTGGATTGTTGTCTCCCTAGTTGTTGGGTGCCGCATGGTGTTGGGGTCTAACATAGGGCACATTCTAGAATTAGGCTGGTGTCTACAGAGATGAAATAGGAAAGAAAGTTGAAATTGGGACACCTAAACACTGTAGGGCTCATGCCATTAGTTTCTACAGTTATAATGCTTGCATAAAGGAACAGGAGTCCAGCTTTCTAACAGCAGGAATGACATCCACCTGATCTGTTCAGCATTCTAAATCAGTGGAAGGTTGAGATGGAGGGAGAGAGAGAGGCAAGAGATCATTGATGGCTAGAGAATCAGGGAGACAGCTTTGTCAGGGGATGGAAACTGCTAGTAAGGCAAATCTCCATATTGCACAAGAGATTTCTCAGCAAAACAAATAGATTTGCCTTGGAGGATTTATGTTGGTTTACAGACTAGCTGGATCAAAGATTTTTGCATCTCCTCCTAAGAAAGAGTATAAAGGGAAGAGTAGAAGAAAGAAAAAAGAAGAAACTTTCTGGTCTGAACTTGTTCATATTTGGATAGGCATCGGCTGCGGTCATCTGACCCCAGCACCCTTTCCTGCCTTCTGACCCTAGCATCTATGAATCTATATCTTTGGCCTCTTGGGAAAACCCTGATTCAACTGAAATCAGTGGGACATTTGTCAGTGACTTCTGTGGGGCCAGGGTATCATCCCAGGGTTGAAGGCTTAAATCAGAAAAAATGGGAAAAACATTCCTGCTAATACCTATTATGTTTGTTTTTCTATTTCATAATTTTAAAAAATTACTGTTTAAATTACTCAGACAATGGTCACAGGTAGTTTATATAGTGGCCTGCTGCTACTGCCCTCTTTCTTTCTCTTCCATTCCTTCATTTGTTTGGCGTGCCCACGTTTCATTGTCTTGTTGGATGGGAATGTCTGGAGGGAAGGAAGACACATGTCCATATTCTATTCTCAGTCTTCCCTCTGTGCTGCTCTATTCATTTCAGTAATATGAATGGAGAAAATGTCCCCATGGGACTGCTTGTATGACCCTGCCCACTGAAAAAAAATTTAATAAAAATATCCTGCATTTCTTTTACTCAGTGTGGTGATGCATGTAGTTCCGAAGCTGTTAAAAATCTTAAATGTGAACAGTTCTTGTTCTTTTGTTCAAAGTTCTTTTTCTGATTGAATATGTACATACTTGAGCTACTTGTAGTTTGCTACCAATGTTTTATAGTCCATTTCAGTTAAAGGAAGAGAGTAATGCTGTGAATGCAAAACAAATCTAAAGACCCAATTTTCCAGCAAGCCTTGACATCTGTTGAACTTGCAGTTATTTGCTGGCTACAATTCTGTGAATGGATCATCTTATGAATATAAATAATAGAATATCTATGCTAGATGCAGATAACAAAATCATAAATAGAGATGTTAAAAAGGCAGAAATGTTCAATAAAATTTTTCTTTTGTATTTGGATCAACGTGTTCTTCCCTTTCCCATATCATATAATTTCTAACATAGAAATGTCATCATCTGTAATAAAGGAGAACGGGAAACAGCATCTACTAACATGAAATATTTTTAAATGAGCAGGTCGAGGTAACTTAGCCTAAAGGATTTAAAGGAACTAGCTATCAGCTATCTAGATGATATGAGAAAAATCTTTGTTGATAAAATTTGCAGATGATCCAAAGACTGATGTGGTAGTAAGAAATGAGGAGGACAGGTTAATGTTACAGAATGATCAGAATTACCTAAGTGATCCAAATCCAATAAAAAGCGTTTTAACACAGGTGTGAGCCAAGTAAGTGATATGGAAACTATGAGTGCAGGTAATACTGATGCTGGGGCAAACTCTGTCTTGGAATGCAGTGATGTAGAAATCACTTACAGTCTGTCACTTCAGCATGAACTCTCAATGCATAATGTGCCAAAAGGGGCTAATATAATCATTGGAGGTACAGAAGAAGGAGCGTTGGATAAAAGTAAAGAAATCATTTTGTCTGGGTCTACAACATTGGTAAAACACTATTCGAATATAGTCCAATTCTGAAGTCTGTCCTTCCAGAAAGATGGGAAAATCCTGGAGGGAGTTCAAAGGAGAGCCATAAATGATGCAGGGACTGGAAAATGAGCCTTTATTATATGAGTGTGTGGCAGAGCATGCTTGGTGCCTGCCACTTTAAAGATTGAGAGCAGGCAGCAGGGCAGCCTGCAGGTGTGAGTTAGCTCTAATGAGGTATTCACATGACTGCAGGAGAGCCCTGGGATAGGAGGACAGTGCTGAGCAGCCTCCATTTTAGATCTAGGCTCTTAGGACTGAGGCAGCAGTCAACTGCTGGCAGTCGAAAGAGCATCACCTGGATGAGCTGCTGCTTGGAACATCCTTGGAGGTAAGGGCAGGAGCTGTGGGGATGGCAGGAAGCTCCTGGTCCTGGGTATGATTTAAAATTACACTCTTCTGGGGAAGGATGGCCTGGTGGGGCTACTCGTGGTGGAGCAGTTCACCAGAAATGCCAGGCCAGTTGCCTCCCCAGTGAAAGGCAGGTGGGGGGGGGGTGCCTTATAACCTCAGCCCGCACATTCTGGTAGGTCATCCATACCTAGGGACAGGTACAGGGGGCAGGCACACCTACAGACATCTGAGCCCCATGGGGTATAAGACCCCAGAGGCCCCAGTGAAGGGGGAAGAAGTTTGTGGTGGCCTGCATAGAGTAGGGTGCTCTGTTGTGGTCTGAAGGACTATGCGTAGGTGGGTGTACAGTAGAGTTGTAAGGGTGATCTGAAGGGCTGCACCAGTGGGGTTGTGGAGTAGGGCTATAGAGGCAGCCTGAAGGACAGCACATGCACCAACCCCCACAAGTATGCCAATGTGTGAAGTTGCTGAGTAAGGGACTAGGGACAGAGTCAGCCCTTTGTGCAGCATGGCCAGAGCCATATAGAGTAGGGAAGCTTGAGCAACCTTAAGGACTGCATGAGGTCTAGCCGGCTTGAGAGTAGGCAAGCCCGATGGCCTGAGAGGGGTTGCTCAGGTGACCAGGACAGGTAGAGAGTGGCCCAGTGACAGGTGGTATGAAAGAGGCCAGGTGAGGGGACGGGGCATGCATGTCGTCCAGTGAAGGGCAGGGTCAATAGACTCTGAATAGGACTGAGTTTGGCCCGGCCGTGAACTGGAGGTGTAGTAATAATCTGGATGCCATCTGCAAGGCATTGGACATGGTGTAGGGATGGTAGGGAGCCATGTACAATGCCCCCTGGCATCGGAGCATTAAAATGAGTAGCCTCAACATTATTAAACTGGTGTAAAAACAGCAAGTTGTAGTAGGCAAGACTGGGCTGACTGCTTCATGTAGACAGGTGGGCAGGCCAATATTGAGACCTGCCCCCTGTCACAGAGCCCAAAAGAGCTCAACTTATTTGGCTTATGAGAACGCAGTTTGAGAAGTTTCATAGTTTCATAGTTTGTAGGGTCGGAAGGGACCTGAGCAGATCATCTAGTCTGACCCCCTGCCATGGCAGGAAAGAGTACTGGGGTCAAACGACCCCAACAAGATGTTCATCTAGCCTCCTCTTGAACACCCCCAGGGTAGGAGCCTGCACCACTTCTCTTGGAAGCTAGTTCCAGACCCTAGCCGCCCTGACTGTGAAGTAGCGCCTCCTGATATCTAACCTAAATCTACCCTCTGCCAGCTTGTGACCGTTATTCCTGGTCACTCCTGGCGGTGCTTGGGGAAACAGTGACTTCCCCAATGCCTGCTGATCCCCCCTGACTAGTTTATAACAGGCCACAAGATCCCCCCTCAGCCTTCTCTTTTGGAGGCTGAACAGGTTCAGGTCCCGCAGCCTGTCCTCATAGGGCCTGCCCTGTTGTCCCCTGATCATACGAGTGGCCCTCCAGTGATCACTATGATTAGATACTTAACACTTGGAAAATATCTATGATACGTTGTGTTTTCAGTCTTCTGACAATGTATAACAAATTTCAGTGGCCAAAAGTTGAAATTCAGCCATGTTATAAAGCATCAGATTGACCACAGGTGGAGACTGGACAGTGGCTGGGGTAGACCAGCACTTTGAAGGACAGTCCATTTCTAATATGACTTGCTGGCATGTCTTGCTTACAAGCTCAGTGTTAAATAGATTGCCAGACTAAGGATCAAGAAGGAATTTTGCCACAGGTCAAATTGGCAAGGATCTTGGTTTTTTGCTTTCCTGTGTAATATGGAGGATAAATTGCCTGCTAGGATCATCTGAGCATATCTTGCCTAATCAGTTTCCATGCCACTGCAGGGTCCTTGAGCCTTGTTGTCATCTTGGTCTGACTTGTCTTCTGCATGTGGCATATGGCAGTTTAATTTCCTGAGGACTGAAAGAGTCAAACTAAATATTACAATCCGAAATATGTTACTCATGCTAAAGTCTTTGGGCTTGATATATGACTATCTTAGGCAAATTTAATAGCCAGTGATAAAATGGAAGGGCAGAGTAGTAGTTCACTTTGGCTTTAATTGCAATGAAATCTAATATCTGTTGTTTGCAGTATCATTCTTGCAGATGATTTGCCAGCATGGTTTTAGATGGTGCTTTAAAAACCTGTCATAAGAACAAGTCACACATTTCCCAGATATTTTTGTATATTATCTCCAATATCCTTACCAGTATCTGTTACTTGTTGGTCTCTTTTAACTGTGTTTTATTGTGATATGTGAGAACACTGCGCTCCTCTGCAGCATAATCCCTTGAGTAAAAGTTCCTGAGTACCAATCATGATCAATCTCTTAACATTGCTTGGTTTGCATAGCCACTTCTGGAGGACTGTAAACAAGCCAAGCAGTTACAGGCTGTCCAAGTGTAGTAGTGAAATGAATCTGCAGATTTTATCATTGTGCAAGAGTCCATATGGAAAGAAAGAACCTGATCAGAAGTAGTGAAGTACTTGGACATGATCTCATGAAGATTGGGAATGGGATGCCAGATGCTGACTACTGGAACTTAGGTGCTGAAAGGCTGAAAAATCACATGTTTAAAGGAACAATTTGTTGAAAGGAAAATGATCCATATTGGATATAGGAGACCTATGAGGTTGTTGAAAGCAGCCTAGTGAAGGACTTACCTACAGAATTTTCCAATTTTTGCTTCATTCACTTTGAAGTGACACAAACAAATAGGGCGCATCCAGATGAGAGTACACGTGCCTCTTGCCCCACCTCAAACCCCTTTTGAGGCGGGGCAACATGCACGTGCGGGAATGAAAAAATGGTCCATGCGCTACAAGTTTGCAGTGCAGGGAGAAAATTAGACCCCTGGATATCCAGGGATCTAAAAAACTCAAATTTAAAAAAAGCAGAGCAGCATAAGGCAACGTGAGGCTAGGTACTCCATGGAGACACTCTGGCTGCCAGAGGGTCTCTATGGTTGGCCACTTAGTTTCATAGTTTCATAGTAGCTAGAGTCGGAAGGGACCTAGGTAGATCATCTAGTCCGACCCCCTGCCTTGGCAGGAAAGAGCACCGGGGTCAGATGACCCCGGCAAGGTGCTCATCTAACTTCCTTTTAAAAATCCCCAGGCTAGGAGCCTGCACCACTTCCCCTGGAAGCTGGTTCCAGGCCCTAGCCACCCTGACTGTGAAGTAGCGCCTCCTAATATCTAATCTAAACTTACCCTCCGCCAGCTTGTGACCGTTATTCCTGGTCACTCCTGGCAGCGCACGGGGGAACAGGGACTCCCCCAATACCTGCTGATCCCCCCGACCAGTTTGTAGCAGGCCACAAGGTCCCCCCTTAACCTTCTCTTGTGGAGGCTAAACAGGTTCAGGTCCCGTAGCCTCTCCTCATAAGGCCTGCCCTGCTGACCCCTGATCATACGAGTGGCCCTCCTCTGAACTCTTTCCATATCGTCCACGTCCCTCTTGAAGTGTGGCGCCCAGAACTGGACGCGGTACTCCAGCTGCGGCCTGACCAGTGCCGCATAGAGGGGGAGGATCACCTCCCTGGACCTGCTCGAGATGCATCTGTGGATGCATGACAGGGTACGGTTGGCCTTCTTGACTGCCTCCCCACACTGCCGGCCCATGTTCATCGTGGAGTCAATGACGACTCCAAGATCCTTTTCCGTCTCCGTGCTGGCAAGAGGGGAGTTCCCCAACCTGTAAGTGTGGTGCCGGTTCTTCCTCCCCATGTGCAACACCTTGCACTTATCAGTGTTAAACCCCATCCTATTCTCATCCGCCCACCGTTGCAACCTGTCAAGATCAGCTTGTAGCCTATTGCACCCTTCTAGTGCACCCACATCCCCCCACATCTTAGTGTCATCAGCAAACTTGAACAGGGTGCTTTCTACCCCGTCATCCAAGTCACTGATGAAGATGTTGAACAGTGTGGGCCCGAGGACCGAGCCCTGCGGAACCCCACTGCCCACGTCCTTCCAGGTCGAGAAGAACCCATCCACTACCACCCTCTGGGTGCGGCCCTCCAACCAGTTGGCGACCCATTTGACCGTGTGGGCATCGACACCACAGTCTCCCAGCTTTTTGATGAGGACAGGGTGAGAGACAGTGTCGAAAGCCTTCCGGAAGTCCAGAAAGACTACATCCACAGCAGCCCCTGCGTCTAATGATTTGGTGACCTGATCGTAAAAGGCCACCAGGTTGGTCTGACAAGACCTGCCACTGATGAACCCATGTTGGTTGCCCCTGAGCATGCATTCCCCCGCAAGGCCCTCCTGGATGTGTGCCAGGATAATTTTTTCAAAGAGCTTACCCGGGATTGAGGTAAGACTAACTGGCCTGTAATTTCCCGGGTCCTCTTTTTTTCCCTTTTTGAAGATAGGGACCACATTGGCCCTCTTCCAGTCCTCCGGCACCTCGCCAGAGCACCACGTGTGCTCATAGAGCCGCGCCAGGGGTCCCGCAATGACCTCGGCCAGTTCCTGTAGAACCCTAGGGTGAAAATCGTCCAGACCAGCGGACTTGAACACGTCCAGCCTCTCCAGAAGTACCTCCAGCCTGCATGTTTCAGCACCAGGGTTCCGGTGCTGGTGAGTAAGAGGTCAGGGGGGCTGGAGAAGTGGGGAGGGAACCATGGGGGAGACCCTCAACGGCCTGCCCACTACCCCAGCCCCTGCTGTGGCTGGCCCCTCCCACCGCCAGCACCCGAGATCCCCTGGCTGGCCCCATCCCCACCATCTCTCCAATCCCTGCTCCCCTACCCCATACTTAACCCCCCCCCCAAAAGCAACCCCCCCAGCACTTACTGGCAGCTGGAGCTGCCATCTGGCTGAGTGGGGCCCCACCTGCACAGTGCGGAGCAGGGTGACAGCCCTAGCCTGGGCCCTCGTGCCCCTCCATTGTCCTGTGCTGCCTGCGGAGGCCCTGGAGACACCCCCACAGCCCTGCTTCTAAGGTAAGCAGAGGCTTTTTTTCCCCCACCTTTTTTCTGTTTTTTTTTTAAATTGGTGCCTGGGGTTGTAGGGGTAGCCTTGGGGGCCTGGGTGTGCAAGTTGGTGGGTGAGCCTGCCTGTGGGGGGTGGGACTGGTTGGGGCATCCATTGCAGGGGCTGCAGCAGCTGGTGGGGGACAGGGCCAGGTGGGGCAGTGATCAGGGGGCTGGGGTGGGGCATGTGGGACTTGTGTGGGGGGTGGTAGCCCCTGCAGAGGCCCTTTTCCCTCTTGTGGGGGGGCCAAACCCCTTGTGTGGGGGCCATCGCCCTGTGGGAGGGCAGGAAAATATGTATTCATGAAACATGTATTTAGAGTTCACTTTATTATTATGATAAGAGACTTGATTTAACACTGTAAGATATCATTAAACATTGTCCAACTGATCGCTGTCTCTGTCTCTCTTTCTCTCTTTATATACTGGTCTTTTGTTTTACTTGTGGAGGAACATGGATTTGGGGCTATTTTACAGAGTGACTTTGGGTTTTTGTTTTTTGTTGTTTTTTTTTTTGTCAGGGATTTTTCAGTTTTCCAGTAGGGAACACCAGAATTCCTGCTAGGGAGGCCAGTGGCAGAACCCTTCCTGCTCAGAGCTGGTACCTTGGACTCAGCTGGAGGTAGCTGATCTCCTGGCCAAATGGGGCCAGGAGGACATGCTTTGACAGTTCAAAGCAGGCCATGACACCCAGAACATCTTCTGGGCTTTAGGTGCCCAGATGGCCAGGCAGGGAGCACACATGGCAGTAGTGCTGCACAGAGGCCAACCCTGCAACCACAGTCCACTGACAGCTGGCCCAGAGGGGCAGATACCTCTACTGGCTGTGTAGACTCTATCCGGGTCTGGCAGGTGCGCAGCAGGTCACAGCCAGGCAGCAGCCCCCACTGCCAGACTGTTGCAGTGGGTACAGGGTGCAGGGAACTCTCAGGACTGTTTCAGCAGTCCAGCTGCCACATGGGGTAGGGTCACAACTGGCTGGGTCCCAGAAGCTCCTGAGAGCTAGTAGCCCTGAGCTACTTCCCAGGGTGGCTTTTTATACTGCTGGGGACAGCATAGGTGCTAGCCCTGGGCTCTAGCTCCCCCTGGCTGATCCGGGAGGAGCCAGGCAGGGTTATTTTACCCCAAGTGGCCCAACTTGCTGCACACCAAAGTGCATGTCTGAGCTGTGTGCTGAAGCAAAAAGCCCCAGCTCAAATTTGCACTGTTTCTATTTGAGCTGCTGCAAGCGCACGTGCTTGCGTGTATGGATGTGCCCATAAGGGTGTCATCATGTATTTGGGGAAACTTTCCATAATTGGTGAATGGGTAGTTTGTGTCTAATTTTATCCAGAAAGTACATGTGGGACCATTCATAATCTGTTTTTGTATGTGTTTTGCCCATGATAAATTTGATGTGCATTGTTTAAGTCTCAATTGCTTGTGACCTTTAAGGAGTCAAGAGAACTGAAGGGATACACATTGCATTAGAGTGGACTTCAAAATGTTGCATTTTTCCTTCTCCCTCTGAATGTTTCATTTTGGATGACCTCCTGTACATACGCTTTTTTTTTCTTTGTGGAACAGCCTTCAGTTGGTGCTTCAATAACATTGTTTTGCTAAGATGGATGCTAGTGTTCAGAAAAAGTCAACCACCTGCCAATCCAGTAGTAACTGACTAGAAGACTGTAGATATCAAACTTAGTAGCAGGATTAGTTAGGGAAAGTTCTTCCCTCAAAGGAAACTTATTAGGTAAAATATGACTAATGTTACAGCTGCTGACTTAGTGTATAATTTGAGAGTCTGATGTATAATTTAGTTTGTCTGTCTTCTGGCATGTGGTGGAGGAAGGCAGCCTGATATTTCATCTTCTTATTGATGGGGAGCATTAATGGAATGAAGTGGTGATTTCTATGTGGAAATCCAATACTTAACTTGATTCCAAATGTTTGGACATTTACTTTTTATTTTGGCTGTATTCCTCCATCATGTTAATGTCTTGGGTGATCTGTGGAATGCAAAATAAAATACTTGCTTCCTTCACAGGGCTGGGGTAGACCTTTTAGAGTTAGTTAGCTTCTGGACTCATAGTGATATGATCAGTGAAGTGGACAAATTGGACTTAATGAATTTAACATGAATTGAGCCACTTTCAAATATCCATTAACCTAATAATAAATGAGCACAGTGACAGCAAGTGTATGAACCACAGAATAAACTACCTGTACAAGCAGTACTTTAGGATTTGTAACATCGTGGGATTTTTATAGTATATTTAGTGCTTGTGAAAGGTTCTAGATTAATAGCTATAGAGTTAAATGAATAATTTGTAATGAATAATTTATCAGACAAATTTTGGCTGTCTTTCTGAGAGATTCCACAAGCAGATTGCAACTAATTTTAATTGAATCATTTGTGTGAATTAATTATCATGTTTTTAGGATTTTTATAGGTTTTTTTTTAAAAAATATTTTTACTTTATGGGTTGTTTCTGATCAGCTGTCTGAGTATTCAACATTTATACTTTTAGCTGGGTTGGCTAGCTGATAGAATATGCCACCTGTCTAGGTCCCAGAAGCAGCATTATGATGACCAGGTCAGAAAGCCTGAAGTCAATAGAGGCAAGGATTAATCACCATGACCGTGAAAGAAATGACTCAGTCATGGAGCATCCAAAATAAGTACAAGCTAATAGCCAGGGGCGAGGAGCTCAGACTAGAGAAGTTCTATTTCTCGTTCAGCCAGTTCTTGGGATACAGTTATTGGGTTTAGAAACTGTATTCTTGTTTGAAAGGCCTGTCAAAGGTTTTTTAGTTACAGTATAAGCATATACTACCCTATGAATTAGTTTCAGCTTGGAGATAGAGGGAATATTTTTCTGTATGTCATAGCTATTCAGATTTTATGTCAGTCCTATAGAGGCTGCCAATGAAAATACAAAATTAGTGTCAACTGTAAAGGGGATTTGTAATGTGTATACATGTTTAGTAACATCTGCACTGAGACCAGTGGGTCATAGCCCAAACAGCTACTGGATGGTAATAAATTCTGTCAGTGTTGACCGGGGTGGATTCAGGCTATTGAACGAGCTGTGAAAGTCTTAGTGCCCTACTTTATAGCTGGTTGGGGATTTTTTGATGAAATGATTTTAGTTGGAAAATATCAGCCTATGAAAATAAAACTTTTCATAGGGACATATCAGTTTTCAAAAACTTTTTCGTTGGGAAGAATTTTTGGTTAGACCTCAGGGTGGTACGTGTGTGGGAAGAATCCCCTGAATAGCTAAGAGCCTGGTAATCAGGGCAATCATCTTGGTTAAGGAAAACACAGGTTTATGTCCCAGGGTCATCTGACCCAGGGACTTGAATAGAATCTCTCACATGTCCGTGAGCTTGCTAACCATCAGAGAGAGCATCCATAGTCCAGCAGCTAGGGCACACTCAGGTTGTGGGTAAGTGATGTTCAAGTTCCTGCTCCAATGCCTATTTAATTATGTATGCAAAGTAAAATAGGTTCAGCAACAGAGATTGAATGAGACCCGCTGCATGGATAGCCTTTAACCTGATGGCCAGGGCACTTGTCTGGGAGGTAGGAGAGCCAAGTTCAGGTGCCTGGTATGAATCTGGCAGTTTGAAGCTTACAGCTAGCTCTAACTCGTCCTGCACAACCTCTATGATCTTGCCTGGGATCTGACTTTTTTTATTTTTCTTAACCACAGAAACATTTGAAAGGCTTTGTTTCCATACTGATGTACACTTTCGGGGGGAAAAAAGATTTGAATTATCTGAGTTTTGCAGCAGGGGAAAATTGTTTCCTGCCCAGCTCTAATGCTTTATCTGTTTTATCAGGCTTTTTTTTTTCTTTTCAATCCTAACATTGGACATGTTTGTATCTCAGTGAGTGAGCTGCAGCTTTCTACTAAAACATAGTGGTTGTTTGCCTATGTATGTTAGTGCTAGATCCTACTAACATTAATGATTTTTCAATAACTCTAATTCAATGAGAATTAGAAGCAGCATTTTTGTTGCATTTGGGTAAAAGCTGCACTTCATTGCAAATTCAATTTCGTTCCCAGTGTTTGAATGCATCTGTGAATTTTGCACAGTGAATGGCCTGGGGTTCATTCAGTCTGCACTTACCCAGGTAATTACCACTTTGTCATTGCTAGGATTTAAACTGGCAGCTTTAAAAAAGATTTTGAAAATATTACTAGGGAGACCCTGGGAAATAGATTAGTTACATCTGCCCTTCTAAAGCCTGAATATTAAGAGCAGCCAACAAATCACATATGGGTCACAAGTCACAGCTACAGTACAGGTGGGCTCAATGTATTTTTTGCAACATACTTTTTCATCAAGATAGTTTTGATTCATTTCATTTTTATTTCCATATATTATATTTTTATGATGAACAATGAGGCCAGCCTATCTCATCTGAAGAATAGCCAGGGCAATAGTTATAGAAGTCCTGAAGGGATACTTCAATGTTCTTGTTAAATGCTTTTACTTCTTTATTATACTCTGCTCTTTATAGCACCTTCTTGGAATCGTGGAAAGATCACTGCTTTTTTTCTGTTGGCTTCTGTCTTTTACATCGGTCACACGCCTTGTTTTTCCCCATTGTTTCTTGGGGAATCACAAGCCTGTGAATTTCCTTGTCTTTGTCAGCATCAGGGACAGCTTTTCTGATACCTGAGAGAAGATTTTATTGAGTGAACAGAAGTGCACAGTCTAAGCATGGGGCTTTTATTCTCCAGTGCTGGCTTGTCTTCTATGACCTTTAATAAGATATTCACCTTTTCTATCATTTGTAAAACGGGTAATATTTCAAACTGTAAGCATTAGCTTTTTAGTGAAGAGGTTCTGATTCTTTAATTGTTGCCGCCTCCCCTTGTGTTAAGTGAACAGCTGTAGTCCATTCACCACGTTTCTTTTCATCATGTCACAGCACATTACCATTGTCTCTATTCCACACTCCCTCTCATTCGCTTATCTTTTTTTTCCTGTCTTTATTTTCTTTCTCTCATCTAGCTTTTTTCCTTATGTGTATATGTTTTCTGGTTAAAATTTCATATTCCTTTTTTTTGTGGTGTTTCTAGTGTTTTTTTTTTCTCTCCCTGGAAAGTCTCATTTCCTTTTGCCTACCCCTTACTCTTCCACATTGTCGAGGATCACCATCCCCTGTGGACCTAACAGATGCCGCCTGCCACTTGCCTAGGGTGTCATCAGCTATAACTGGGGTCTCACACGCATACGTTTCGCTTGCCATGACTTGATGTTAATGGAGTAGGTTCAGATGCCTTTGTGTGTAGTCCAATTATGAGTCTCCCTGGCGTCTCACAAGGTCCCGAGTTTCTGAGGGCTCTGCCACCCCTACACCCTCGCCCATTCCACCGGGTGGTGGCCAGCTGGCTGGTCTGGCCACGTATCCTTATTTTCTCCTGGATAATCAACAAAAGAAAGGTCAATCAAAGCAGACACGACAACTGAGATGGCTCTCCTGGTCTGTGTAGCTGCTCCTGCTGTCTGCAGCCACCCTCCAACTAAAACTTGACCTTCGAGGGGTCAAGCACCCCTTTGTTGGCTCTCTGAGAGCCCCTTTGTAGGGCTTGATGAGATTCCTTTTCAATAGCTTAAGTTCACTATTGGACTGTGCCCATATTACATGGAATACGGTACCCCAAAGTCGATCGTGCCCCTTTATTAGGGTTATTACGGTACCCTTCTCCCACTGGGCTCAGCCAGGGCCAGTAAATAAACAGTTCTACTCCCCACAGGGGCCAGTAAACTGTGTTCCAAAACCCTGCTGGGGTTTTGCTGTCTGCCAGAGGCTCCTACCAGCGCTCAACGTCACTTTCAGCGTTCCCTGCAGCGTGCGCCAGCGTGCTCCACTTCCTCCTCCTCCTCCTCTTTCCGGTTCTGCGTTGTTGCCTCTTTCTAGTCCTGGACTCTTCTTTATACTAGCGGGGGAAATATCGGCCCCTCCCCTCCCAACACACCTGGGTAAGGGGAATTTCTGCCGGGCTCCTTGGGGCTGCGGACTTTGGGCCGCTGACCCTGTGCTTAGCCCGGGAGCCTTGGAGCCTTCTGGCTCCTTCTCTCTCTCACACACATGAAGCAGAAGAGTGAATGCTACATCTGCCCACCATCAAGCTTCCAGACTGGAGCTAAGCTACCAAATGAATGGTATGCTGTTTAACCTCAGTTGATTCCAAGCCCAAATCAAGACCACCATGACCTCAATTATTGAGCTCCAGTACACTGATGATGCTGTAGTGTATACTCACTTGGAAGCAGATTTTCAGGCAATTAGTGACACCTTTACTAAGGCATACAAGAAAATGGGATTGATGCTTAACAGTCAGAAGACTGAGGTCCTCCACCAACAAGCTCTTAATGAACAGTACCCAGTTCCCACAATCCAGATCCATGGTGAGACCCTGGAGAACATTATTTTCTATACCTTGGAAGCCATCTCTCACAGAAGGCTGATATTGAGGAAGAAATCTTATATCACCTTTAAAAGTGAAAGTGAGGCCTTTGGATGTCTGAAAAAATCAGTGTTCAAAGATCTTGACATAATATCTGAAACCAAACTCATGAAGCAGTTGTGATCCCCACCTTGCTGTATGGATCTGAGGCATGGACAATGTACAGGAGACATCTAAAGTTGTTGGACAAGTACCATCAACACTGCCTGTGGAAGATCCTTTGATTTCAGTGGGAAGACAGATGCACCAATGTTAGTATCCTCCTGCAAGCAAAAACCACAAGTATTGAGGCAATGCTCATTCATGTCAACTTCATGTGGCTGACCATGGCATCCAGATGTCCAACTCCTGAAGCAAGTTTTATTCTCCTGGCTCACCAAGGTGTATGCTTAAGAGGACAGCAGAGAAAGCACATCTGGGATGTCCTCGAGGCCAATTTAAAAAAGAAAAAAAAAGCAACATAGTCTCCCACAAGTTGGCAATTGGGCAGGACAACCCCATATGAGGAAGAATCTGCTGTAAGGATCTCAGTATTTTGAAACCTCATGACAATAACAGGTGATGGAAAAGCGGGACCACCAGAAACAGTGTGTCATGAACCAAATCAAGAATCCAGCGCCACCCACCCCACATGGAAACATATATTGGAGATGCAGTAGAGTCTGTCAATCCTGGATAGGCCTCATCAGCCATCTTTGGACACACAGATAACATAATAATGGAAGGAATCATCCTCAACTGTGATGGATTACCAAAGACATCCACATGAAGCAGAAGAGTACATGTTGTTTGTGGTGGGTCTGGACTACGTGGCATGAGTTGAACTCCCTGGATGCAAGAAAGAGATGATTATGCCCATGAGCTGCTGCCTGAGTCCCTAACACTCGCACTATTCCCTTGTCCTACCTGTGGCCAGGAAGAAATGTGTTTTGGAGCTAGCTGCTATGTCATTCTCACTCCTAACAGCAAATGTATAGTGAGAGCTGAGTTACATTTTAGGCATTTGTGGTCTTTCCTGTCTCTACTTGTCTTGTCTCCCTGAGCCGCCTTAAGATTTGCTGGTGCACCTCCTGTTTGATTAGATTGAAAATGTGGAACTTTCCCATGAATGCATAGGGTTATAACATTTGTAGGTTTAATAAGGCAAAAATTTCTGTAGGAGTGAGGTCCCTCAGCCATTACTTTTTTCCTCTCAGTGTTTAATAATGTGTGAATAACTGTCCAAGTATTTTTCAAAAGTGTAATTCCAGAAGATGCATATTCTAGCCCTTTACAAACTATCTGTGTGTGTGTGGATGTGGGTTAAACCATTCTGCTGCAAACTTTCCTTCGGCAGTGAACTTAGGGATTTTGAAATTTATAGTCACTTCTATACCAGGTAATGCTAAACTAACTAATTAGAGCAATGAGTCTCAACAAGGGTGCCACAAGATCCTTTTAAGGGTGTCATGGAGTGACACCCAATATTAGCACTGTTAGGTATACAAACACATACATTATAGTTGACAAGATAAACCTAGAGATTTCCAATAGGAATCTATTGTATCAAAAAATATTTTGACCTGTTGTGATATCTCAATTTTTAGGAAAAGAACTGCCCTGTTGTTATTTTGTAATCAAACTATGAATGAAAGCTAAGAAGCTGGTGTTTTCTGAGGGGTACCTCAAGTCTAAACATGCTGAGAACCACTGAATTAGAGCTATCTGCCCATGTACCATTAAATACCTTGGTTTTTGCTCTGCTTTAAAGTTGATTATTGATACTAAGCTGGGAATATTTCACATGGAGAATTATATAGATTTCATTTAATGACCCTGGCAGCCTTTTGCTATGACTAGGCTATTTACCGTGAATTGCTACATCCTGGGCATGTTTACACGTTGCCGTACCGCAATAGTAAGAGTGGTTACTGTGCCATTCATGTGGCTCATGGTTATATTTCACCACTAAGTTACCATAGTGGCACACTATACCGAAGACTAGATTAACTCTTTTAGTGAGCCCTAAGTAAACAAACTCATGGGCCCCCAGCTGAAGATGAAATTTTTATATGATTTTTTTTTCCACTCAATTATTATAATATATAAAATAAGCACAACTGGGCCCCATCTTTACTTGGGGCCTTAGGCATGTGGGTAGTTTGCCTATGTGTTAATCCGGCCCTGGCTATACTGGGGGAACATGCTGCTATGGCAGTGTAGCTGGCAATTGCATGTAGACATGCATGATTGCTACATCACTGTATTGCATTGTTGTCGCTGTAGGGCGACACGTAGATGCACCCAAAGACTATCTGAACAAGATTGACAGACTGTGGCTTCCTAAATTGTTTCTTTACAGCCTCTTCTTCCCTGACTAGTGTTGTTGGCACTGCTTTGCTACAGAATTCATAAATCAATCTTCTAGTATAAGTTTGACACCATATTATAGTGTTAACTTGGAAAGCGTAATTATTGAAATTATTACAGACACTGCAACCATAAAAATATTAAACTGTTTACAGTGAGCATGATACACGAAATTAGGTCTGAAAATAATTTTTCTGCTCTTTCAAAATGATGATAATGGAACATCCATTAGAGATTTAATTAAAATGTTACTGTATATAATTAGTGAGTTAATTTTTCCAGACTTGATTCTCTTAGCCCAGTAGGATTATTTAGCAATATTAGGAGGTTCATATGAAAAACACAAACTGTCTGCAAACAGTTCTCTAATCAAAGACATACATGAAATGATTATGTTCCAAGATGGAGAAGCCAACATGCATGTCACTCATGTATGTGATGCAAGTGTATCATTCTGGGTGGAGTGGGAATTAGGCATGTCCTTGTAATGAAAAATGAATGTCTGGGGTACCTTTTGATAATACTATATTTACTCAAATATAAAACAACCTCCCAATAATTAGATTCTATATATGGAAAATTTATAAATTTGTTATAATTTTCCAGGTATGGAATCTAAACATTGGAATATTGGAAACTTTCCTTGAATTTGTCCCCCTCCCACTGCTACAGCAAGGAAAATAAATCCGGCGGGGGGGGGGAAGGGGTTAAAGTGGCCCCTTCTCTCCTCCTTACTGTGAGTCCCTGCTGTCCCTGAGCACATGGAAGTGAGGAATAAATTTGAAAACACTGACGTTAAAATAAACATACCTGTAGTACTTTGCCTATTACAGGTCCCCATAGACTTAATTCACACAGAACTGATGCATTTTACCTTTTTTGAAACTGCTGAACATTTTAGCATAGGTACTCCATAAACATACTTTTAAGTAGCACTTTTTAAGCTACTTATATATAATACAAACCATGCATGATGTTTGTCCAAAGCCAAAGGGCTCCTGATTTACCATATAGTTCATTGGGCTTGGCCCCAGTAGAGTCAACAGTGGTTCAAGCCCTGGTGTCCCCACAGACCAGCACTGCTCAGTATGTGTATATACTCTAGATACCGCCTCCCGCTCCCAAAGGATCCGCTTACTGGAGTGGTCAACTCCTCACTCATAACTGGAATGAGGTGTTCTTGTCATGAGTCCAGGGATCTTCAAAAATGTATATGCGATGAGGCACAGAGCATCCTGGTCCAGCTCTACCTCAAGGAAAGTAGGGCCAAACTAATCGTAAGTGACAGGTTGAGAGAGGGGGAGATGGAGAGATTTTAGGAGAACTGTTTGGGCCCCATTTGGTGATGTTTGCTAGTGGAGAAAAGAGGACTCACTAGAAATGGGAAAGAGTTGGCACTGGAGAGACTGTGTGCAGAGGGCACCCCCATATATCTTATTCATATGGGCTGTACTAACATAACCATGTGTATATTTGCCCAATATGGGCCATGTGCTTTATAGTCGGGTTCAGTGTTGGCCGCAATTAATAAAGCTTCCTAGTTGCTTTCCATTATTGAGTATATGCTGCTTTTGGGAGCAGTGTAAGAATAGACCATGTATTTAATGAGCTTTCCTTGTATGTGAGTGTAACATGAGGGGTTTTCCCCCCACATGCTGACTGGGGGGAAATAAACACTTCTTATATTTGAGTAAATTCAGCAGATTTAGCTGCTTTGTCTCTATTGGGTGACAACAAAGGAGAGAATTCACAACCAAAGGTATCCCAAATAAGAAAAGAAAGAGGAAGGATGCTCTAATTGTTAAGGGTATTGAAATCTGCTATAGAGGACTGGATTCTATCTACATTTCAGCTAAAACAGTTAAAATTTGGCAAGAATTATGTAAGGAAATGAAAAGAGGGGACTGCAACATAACTTTAATACGTGATTCTACCTGCCCTGCCTATTAAAAAAAAAAAAAAAAAAAAAAAGAAGTTTCCTATTCTTAAGACCTGATTTTTTTTTTCAGTGTTAGTTGTTGCAGTTTTTCATTCTTTCTGATGCATATTCCTTAGAGAGATAAATTTGTATTCTTGTTTTAACTGTTATGAACTTCAATTCTTTTTGTCTAGGCTGTAGATCTAGAAAAGGCTTTCTTGCATTTTTAATGACCAGAAATATCCCCCAAAATTCTATTTTTCTTCCTTCCAACTCTTCTTCTCCCAATCGCAAACATTTGAGAATATTAAAAAAAACCCAACCCCCTCCCCCCAAACAAACAAACCCAAACCCAACTTGGTTTACTTAACATTTAGTGGAGGCTTTGGCTGAATCCTTATATTTTCTGAACAATCTAAAATTCCTGTCAGTACGGACAACCAAAGAAAAACAGTCACGGTAGTTCAGTGACATCATAATGCGAAGATTCAGGTATCTTAAAATATGAGGATTCTTCTGAGGTGACATTTTTTTCAGGTAATGTATTCACAAATTATTTTTGCTTGTGTCTTTCAAGAAATTTTTGCTTATATGAGAAGGCAACAGCAAGCTACTGGTATGGGCAAAAGGTATTGAATTTTTTATGGATCTCAGAGCTGGAAGGGTCAAGCTGATATCTACTGTGACAAGGTATCTTCATGACCTTTGGTTCCTCATGCATTGATTTCTCAGCACAATGTTAAGGAACAATCTCTTACAAAAAAAACCCATTATTTTTTCCCATATAAAAAATGGGTATAAGTTGTGCATTTCTTCCATTTACAGTCATCTTTACATTGTTTTGTTTTATACTATTTTTTTTAACTCGGTGCACACTTATTGCATTTTTGTCCTCTTTTGTGCTTATTAATCAAACAAAAGTTGCCCATCATTCATCATCTTGGCTTTGATTGATATTTTACATAATAAGTCCAGATCTCTATCACTAGGTAATCACTCAATGACTACTCCAGGTGGACGTTCAATAATTGTATAAGAGTGTTTGTTTATACATGAGGCAGTTTTCTTCCTGGGCATCCAGCTATATAGGGCATAAAAATATGACAGATAATCTTTACTTGATATTTTAATTTGCTGTTGGCTACTTAGCCATGGGATAAGTCTCCCTTAGTAATAAGTTTTTTCTGTCATGGAGATAGTCGCACACATAGGGTTATGTTCATGTACAAGGTTCAGAAACTCTAGTTGCATACATTTTATTGAGAGTATTTGTAAATTCTTGTACACTACAGGAAGGGAGTTTCTTTCCTGGTACTGTATATGTCAATGCATAATTCCTAAGCTAAACCTGAGCTTTTTCACTTGGTATAGGAAAAGAATAATTCGTATCTAAAAACTTCACAGTGTAAAGAAATAAGTTAAAAATACTAAAAACAGATGGCTTGTTTATTGGAAAAATAATAAAAACGCACAAGAGTAACCAACTATTGATTGTCTTGGAGACTCAGCATTCTGGCAAAATGAAATTCTCTGTAATGATACACTGGTTCCTGGAATCTTCAAAACAATAGTTTCCCAAGGGCTTGCTGTACTTTAAAAATTACTGTTGGAAAAACTTAATGGATCTCAAGAGATCTGCAAACGTACTTCGTAAATGTCTCTGTGGCTCTATAGATCCAATATCTGAAAATCTTAAGAAGAAGAAAATGATGATCAAATGACTAAACATTTTAAAGTTTCTACACAGAATCATGGTATTTACACCCTTGCAGCCTAAAATCATGGTACAGCTAATAAATGAAAATAATGCATTTTGTCACCTCAAATTTCAAAGGAGTTACAGTTTATCAATCAATGAACTGAATCTTATAAATGGTGTAGTATTTGTTTCTCCCCTCTATATTGAAGAGACATTTTACTGTTTTCCAGAACTGCATAGTAAAGTAGAGTTCAGATAGCAATTGGGGATTCCATATTGAGGTATATTTAAATCAGAATCAAATATAAAACAGAGGTTGGAATGGATTTAGAGAAAGAAATGCTGTTTCTGGATATCTGGAACTAGAGAGTGGTGAGTTGCCAAGGTAGTTTCATACCATTATACTGTGTTGATGGACTGCAGTGGTATTACTCCAGTCTAGTGCCAATGTGCCAATATTAAGGAAAGTGGAGATTTAAATTCTAAATGTTTCACTTCAAAATACAATGTGTACAATATTGATTGTAATTTTATTTTAATCATCTTCAGCAATCCCTTGCAGTTGAGGATTATGGTCTTCCATGATTGTCTTATCTGTGAGTCCAAAGAGGGCTGACCAGGCTGATCTGGGATGGACGGACTCTGTTGCAATTTAGGCATATGGGGTGGATGGCTCTGGGTTCTTGATTGGGTCTGTGACTGTTTCTGCTGCTCCTTCTTTTCTCTCTCTTGTCGTTGTCTTAATATTTCAGGGTACTAAGATGTATGCAGGAGACCCTTCTTCCATTTGGGATGGCCCTGGGTGATAGTCTTCCATGAGTTGTTGATGTTCCATTTTTTCAAGTTGGTACTGAGGATGTCCTTGAAGCACTTTCTCTGCTCTCCTTCTGAGCAGATGCCTTCATTTTTTTTTAAATATGATTTAAGTAAAACTGATATTAAATGCTAACAATTTAATAATATATTCTATAATCTAGAAGCACTTGTTATACTCCTTATCAAGAACAGAAATAGTCCATCAAAGCACAGTATATTTATTATCACACTCATAATATTTAAGGAACAAAGCCATTCAAATTCTCCAGCATGTAGAACTTGCATTCTTTCATTTCATCCTTTGCTACAGGATAACTTGCTTACCTGAGGGTTGCCTCTGTGCTAGTGAAGTACTGTTACATCAATAGCCAGCAACTGTTCTTGAACTAGGTCTTCCTGGTTATACAAGAGAGGAGACTTTTGACAGGACATTCTCTGTGAGCATCCCATGACCCAAGAACTTAGTCTGGGCCAGTTTATTGATTTGGCCCAATATGATAATCTTCCCAGCACGCTACAAAAGCCATTCTGTTGGAAAGGTTTTTTTGGATGGGGTTGAATGTATGTTTCCCAGAACTCAGTTGAAAGGAGTTACTTTTGTAGTTGGCTGGCTGAGTGAGGTTGGCAGAATTGAATTTTGTCTCTGTCTCAATGTTGGCTCATCTAATGATGCTAGGGGCACTATGTGTAATATTGAGCATGTATCAGAGTACCTATAGATCTGGTATAGACTTCTTCTTTTTCTTTCTTTTTGTTTTAAATAGCATTTTTTTTCACAAGGGTGCTCTTTGCTATGACCGCTGTAGGCTGTTTATTTATAACCTTCACAGTTCTATTACCTTTGCTTTCTTTGCACCTGATATCCTCCTGTCCTTTAGGTTTGAAATTTTATGAAGGTAATTTTTATAAACAAGTTCTCATGTCACTAAATAATGCCTGCAAGGCCTTGGTAGTAGATCAAGAGCTTCCTCTGTATTTTAGGATAGAATTATTATTTTACTGTGCGGGGGAGATTTCTGAAAAAAGACAGAGAAAACATTGGCTGTTATTATCCACAGTGTCAAACAAGTTTTCTTTCATATCTATTTGATTCTCAGTTTTGTCAACCTTAAACAAAGTAAATTAATTCTACATAGAAGAACTATTGATTTGACACACTGGTGGAGAGAACAGTTAGAAGACCAATCTTCTTTTAAAGTTTTCACTTGAAGGTGCTAATCCAGCTTTGCACCTCACCTCAGTGGCCTTTCACCAACAAAATTACAGCCACTCGGCATGTAGAGGTGCAAACCAAACTCTGTGAAATGGAGAAATGTATCTCTGCAGAAGATGAGTTGATTCCCCTATGTATAAATCGTTAAGCCATTATACTAGGGAAGAGGTGTAGACATTTAGTATTCAAGCAGTCATAGAAGTCACTTGCAGAAAATCAGTTTGACTTTTAGGCATATGCCCTGTACCTAAACATAACGAGATATTTCCACTCATTTAGAAATAGCAAAACGCTGTAATAGGTGGTTAAAAACAGCCCCTCCACAAGTTCCTTTTTTATGGACATAATTGACTATAGCTCTGTCTCTTAACTGAGGTTTTTTGGATGATTTGTGACCCACCTCTAGTGTTATCCTCTTACTTGAGGTTGGTGCAGAGTCAATTTACAGCATTACATGGGTGACAAAAGACATCCTTGTGTCGCTTTCCTGTGCCATATCACATGGGCATAGAAGACTTAATGTTTTCTCTATATTTGTTCAAATATGGGTTTGAACAACTCAGTGAATATTGAGATGTGGCTTCCAGTAACATAATAATGAGTGCATTAGTAGGACATGAGTCCCAGCCACTGCCTAAAGGGAGTAGAGGGAGTGCTGGACTGGAGCTGAGGGTGCGCTTCATTCTCCCCACCTCAAGTGCTTCAAGTTCACAGCTTCTTGGGGACGATGTCACCTTTTTTTTTTTTTTTTTTTGCTGCTGACAACCGTAGGTTTTTTGGTTGCTTTATCATGCATGTTAGTAACAAGAAATGGAGGTGACATCTCCCCAGCAAACCATTGGCTGTTGCAGCACGTGCTGCCACTCTGGATGCAGGACTGGCCAGTTTTGTCTCTGGTGATTTCATTCTGGAACTTGTAAGCAGAACGGATACAGTCTATACATGGTGGATCTAGGATTTTGAAAGGGGGTGTGTGTGCGGAAGTGCAGCCACATCATCGCATGTAGCACAACATATTTGTCTCTAGGTAAAGAGAATTTAGAAGCTTAACTAATATGCTAGGAGCCTAGTGCTATATTAACTAGTTTAAGTTCTAAGCAAAAACAAACATAAATTTATTGGCATGTTCACTAATATGCTAGATTATATACAAAATCTAAAATGCAGAACAAACTAGGCAAATAATAGTTAAAATAGTTGCACGATGTTTCTTCATTAGTCCTGTAGGCATTATAGCTAAAGCACATTGCACATCCCTTATTCAGATTTGTAAAACAAAATCTAGTCTTCTTGATCATCTTGACAGTGCCTCTAGTACTTGACTGGAAGTCATTTCTACACTTGAGTTGGGTGACCTGATTTCTTATTACTACACCTGATTTAAAGGCTGCTTGCAGATGTGAAAAAAAAGCATTTTACTTTAAATTCAGCACACTCCTGAACAAACCCAGCACATTCCCAGAAGAGGCAGTATGTTACTTTGACCTGGCTCTGCAGCATCTGTATAGATCAGGCAGTTTAGTTGAGCTTTCTTGACACTTTTATCTAAAAGTCCCACTGAAATGCCCAACCTGTGCCCCAGCAGCCAAGGTTTTTAGCTACAGCTAAAATGATCTTCTGAGCCGTGAACTGGAAGAGAGACATTACCAAGAATGGCTAACGGATAGCAGAATTGTAGAAGGAAGGATAGTTTGAATAGCTGAACTTCAAGACCATTTAAAAGGAGAGAGGGTCATTAACACCTATGGAATGAAGAGAGATTAGCAGAAATTAGGTAGATGATAATGAGCCATTAATCAACTGCCTCCCTTTGTGCTGCCTGAGTAGAAATGTTCCTGTCTCTCCCAGGCAGTTGGTTTTAACATTTGCATAGAGCAGGAATCGAAGGAGAGTGCAACTGCACTTTCCTTGGAACCACCCCTGAGTTTGTAGGCATTGACTGTTTCGTCTTAACTCAGGTGATGTAATGCAAAGCAAAACATATCTATTGTATTAATATGCACCCACACATTTTCCAATAATCAGAAAGTTCTAGACACACATTTGCATTTATGGACAGGAAGGCATAAATGCTAGATGTACACCTTGCTGGGGTTGTTTGACCCCAGTACTCTTTCCTGCCATGGCAGGGGGTCGGACTAGATGACCTACTCAGGTCCCTTTGGACCCTAGAAACTATAAAATAGTCATGATAATTATCTGCAAATTTGGGTTTCTGTGCATATTAAATGCCTCCCCCCCCCCACATGCAGCTAAGTAGTCATTGATGTGACTGCTATTAGCACAGGAACACCCGTAGATTAAATGTTATGAAACTTCTATTGCAGTGTTGTCAATGTCAGTTATTCCATCTAGTTTGTGCATGCAATCACATTAAGTGCTAACAAAAATTAGACATGTATATTCTTATATTTGTATGCATAAAAGCTTTGAATGAACTTGAATGAATAGCTTGGATTTCTGAGAGGTTTGTTTGGTAGACAATTGAGGAGATCTTAGTGAAGATTAATTGGCTTTCAGAACCTAATTTTCCTAATAGAATATAATGGGGAATAGAGTTCTATAACCTTGAAATGGAAGTAGTCCAGATGTAAAATGCATATTTAAAAAGGAGTTCTGAGATCAAAAGGCAAGTGAAACTTTTAATTTTTAATATTCAAAAGGCAAGACACAAAGAGTTGTAAAAATTAATTATTATATTTTTCCCATTTTAAGATTTCTGAGATTTTTAGCTCTGGAAAGTTTAACTTCCACAGTGTTATAATTGTAAGGAGTCTTCAGTAGGGCCAGGAATTAAATCATGATCACCTTGGTGTTAGCTCAGTTCCTCAACTTTAGGTACCCCCTCTTTTCTTTTCTATCCTATTTGCCAGTATTTGTAAACTAACAATAGGACATATTGGCATAATTCTCTAAAACGTATAATATACAAGAGAAATTGAATCACTTTTTCTGGGATAATTAAGACAAAATTGAAAGTACCAAATAGCACAGAAGCCACACAATTCTGTAAAAACTTAAAGAAAACTAAACTTCCAGTTTGAACTCATTTGTCATGCCTGTCCCAGGGACACAGGACCAGATAAGGGGGAAGCCTCGTTCAGAGGCAAACCCCAGTCCAAGGTAAAAGAAGGAAAAAGCATACCTGTTGCAGGGGTCTGGAGGAGCAAGGAAGCGCGCAGTTGAAAACCACCCACGTGGTTTATCAGCCGCGCCCATCTCCAGCTGGGGCCAGGTGATGTCATGAAGAGACTCCACACAGTGAAGATAAAAATCAGCCCCAAAAGCGCGGAAGAGAGGACACCGAGGACCGGAGGAGTGGTGGGAAACTGCGGGGTGTAGAGCATCCATCTGCTGCAATCAACAGTAACAACTGGAGCTGTGAGGGATCCCCGAGCCGGGGAAGACTGGCAGGGAGGCCGGCAGAGGCTGCAGTAGCAGGAGCTGTGAGGGATCCACGTGTCAGAGAAGACCGGTGGGGAATCAAAGGAACCACCGGAGAAGTCAGCCATGGCTCCAGGGCAGAGGCAGATCCTGGAGGGAAGGGGAGAGAGACCCCAGCTGGGGTGAAGGCATGGACCCTGACCCAGAGGGTGCATAACCTAGGGGTGTTAGGGGCATTAGCGGCTAGGGGAGTACGGGACTCTCCCCGTGGATGCTCCTCTTCCTTTTTGTTCTCCCTTTTGTCATGCTTCCCTGGTAGTGATGTTGTTAATTTCATTAATTTGTTTCACTCTGGGTCATTTCAGGGCAAGGGGTTTATGGTGAGGGTATCGATTGTGTTCCTCTTTTAGGGCTTATCTATTTCAGTTCCCTGGCGAGAGCAGGTTAGCGGACCTTTTAGCACCAGGCTAGGGTAGATGGGACTTAGTTTAAGGGTGGGAAAGGAACCACGTGAGAATGCAGTGAGGGCCAACAGCATCAGACACAGAAGGCTCAGAGTGTCAAAGAGCATAAGCCCAGAGGCCAGGAGTCACCAGACCCTCTGGGTCTGGCCAGGGCCCAGGTTGCTTGTCTGCAAGAGGGGACATGGGAACTGGGGAAGACATCAACAGGGGATAGCCGCAAAAGATTCGGAGGCTCATCGCAAAGGTTGGTGCATGGTTGGGGTATAGGGGAGGTTGGAGCCCCGTGAATGTCCGCTGGGATGCGTGACAGCTCTGGAGGCATCCTCAAAGGGGACACCCTTTACTGAAGGACCATTCAAAGTTGTGGCAGGTGAGTTTGGGGATCACCCTGAAGATAGCCGAGGTACCCTCTGAGGTCTGCACAAAGGTCCCTGGTGAGCAAGGTCAGCGGCTTGGGCAAAGGCGACATGAGAGTGAGCCATCAAGAGGAGACGGGCACAATGCCCCTAACATCTCTTTAGACAATTCAGCACTGAAGGTGCCTAAAAGAATGGTTTATACAATATAGATATAATTTATGCCCACTCAAAGTCATGTTTGCTTTGTCAGGGCTGTGTAAAGGAACCTTGATTTAAATGAGAATGAGGTCCTTCTTTGTGTAAAGAGAAACTGCTTTCAATCACTATCACAAACCAGGAATCCATTTGGAACAAAGAATATTCTGTATGCAAGATCACAGAGAAGTAGGTTGATGGAACAAGTATACGTAGGTGGATTTAAATCAGATTGTGATATGGATAAGAAGACTGGCCAAAAACTATTTTTGCCTTTTTAAGGCTGGAAAATGCAAGGGTAAAGTTTGTGGAATGGAGATCAGGAAGAAGTACCCTTGGCAAAGTCTTTGAAAAGATTATTAAGGTTCATATATGTAAGAGCCCAGCAGGAAAAATTATGCTGAGGGGAAACCAGCATGGGTTTGTAGCAGGTAGATCATGCCTGACTAATCTAGTGTCTTATGACCAGGTTACAAAACACCTGGATTCAGGAGTAGGGGTAGATATCATTTACTTAGACTTCAGGAATGCCTTCAATATGGTATCCCACCCCATACTGGTGAACAAATTAAGAGGCTGTGACTTGGATGATTACACAGTCCGGTGGGTGGCAAATTGGCTATAGGCATACCCAGAGAGTGGTGGTGGATGGGTCGGTATTGACCTGTAAGGATGTGGGCGGTGGGGTCCCACAGCGCTCGGTCCTTGGACCGATACTCTTCAATGTCTTCATCAGTGACTTGGACGAGGGAGTGAAGTGCACTCTGGCCAAGTTTGCGGATGATACAAAACTGTGGAGAGACGTGGACACACCGGAGGGCAGGGAACAACTACAGGCAGACCTGGACAGGTTGGACAAACGGGCAGAAAACAATAGAACGTGATTTAACAAGGAGAAATGCAAAGTGCTGCACCTAGGGAGGAAAAATGTCCAGCACACCTACTGCCTAGGAAATGACCTGCTCGGCAGCACGGAAGCGGAAAGGGATCTCGGAGTCCTAGTGAATTCCAAGATGAACACGAGTCGTCAGTGTGACAAAGTCATCAGAGAAGCTAACTGCACTTTATCATGCATCAGTAGATGCAGGACAAACAGAACCAGGAGGTGATACTTCCCCTCTGTCGGGCACTAGTCAAACCACAGTTGGAATACTGCGTGCAGTTTTGGGTGCCACACTTCAAGAGGGATGTGGATAACTTGGAGAGGGTCCAGAGAAGGGCCACTCACATGGTTCAGGGCTTGCAGGCCAAGCCCTATGAGGAGAGACTAGGGCACCTGGACCTCTTCAGCCTCCGCAAGAGGAAGTTGAGAGGTGACCTTGTGGCTGCCTGTACATTCATCATGGGAGTGCAGAAAGGAATTGGTGAGGCTCTTCTCACCAAGGCGTCCCTGGGAGTTGCAAGAAATAATGGCCATAAACTAGCAGAGAGCAGATTTAGACTGGACTAGGAAGAACTTCACAGTTAGAGTGGTCAAAATCTGGAATGGGCTCCCAAGGGAGGTGGTGCTCTCCCCTACCCTGGGGGTCTTCAAGAGGAGGTTAGATAGGCATCTGCCTGGGATCATCTGAACACTTTCCTGCCTATGCAGGGGGTCGGACTCAATCTTTTGAGGTCCCTTCCGACCCTAACATCTATGAATAGTAGTACATGGATATAGATATATACCAGCATTGCTGATGATGCCAACTGTGGTCTCCATGATCAGAGCTGCTTGCTTCTTTTCAAAGAGATCTATAGGATTGCAAATGCAATACCACTAGTCTGCTTACCAATTAATTATTTTGACATAACCAAAATCTTAATGCATGCAGTGTACATAAAGAAGGATTAATTATGTACATGCGATTGACTATTTCTCCATAGGCATTGGCCTATTTTTGTTTGTTTGTTTTCTTTCTCTGTCTTCTCCCTTTAAACATAGGCAAATGTGGACTGGGATTCTGCAAGGAGTTATTAATACACACAGGGGAATCTATTCAGGAGCCTGATACTGGAGAAAAAACACGAAGCAGCATGCAGTTTGCATAACTTATTAAAATTGACAGGTTTTTTTTTCCTCCTTACATCTCCCTTGCTGTAGGGAATGTAGAACCTCCAGACCAACTGCAGCACACACAAGCTTTTCAATGTTGTGCGGCTGTGCAGGGCCAGGCAGTTGGAAAAAGCTACCACTCTGATGAACTTACAGAAATGCCTTAAGTATTTTCCACTTAATATGATGGCAGATGATGCAGTTGGAACTGTTGCAACACGCTAATGAGCTCACTCTGATAACATTTTGGTACCAATTGCTTATGCTGATATAAAGGCAGGAGATAGCTACAGTAGTTGAATCAGTAGGTGTTTTTTTGTCAGGAATCCTAACTTCATGACATTTTAAATAGTTGCAGTTTTATCATTTTAATAGGTGGTATTAAATACTGAGCAGATTATGTTACATCTACTATTAGAGATAAGAGGGTGGATTCTCAGCTCATGTAAGTATGCAGAGTCTTCACTGAAAACCTTGGGAATATGCCAGTTTAAATCAGTGGAGGCTGACACCCAAAGATCTACCAGCTCCTTCCAGAGTCTAAGCATACCTGCTTCAAAATGTCCCAGGGCTCAGCCAGGATAGGGAACGAGCCCACAGTGGTTGTGTTATGATCTGGATCCAGTACTTTTTTGAAAAGTTTTGATATGTTAATGCCACTTTTATTTCCCTTATTTGTCTTTCCAGATTTCCCACCTCCTGTTTCCTTCTCTCCCATCTGTTCTGTTGCTACTTCTCCCTCTCTTGAAAAAAAGACCCAGATTTGTAATGCACTCTAAGAACTATGGAAGAAGGTACTTTTTTAATATACTGTACTCTTGTCTGGCACTCTAGTTCAAAGCAGAGGGTGCTGGTTTTTTGGTCAACACTGAGAAACCTTATAAATGAGGTTTCACTTGCACTGAGAAAATGTCATTGTCTGTGCCAGATCCCATCATGAGTCAAGGTAGGTCACATTCTGCCAGCATCACTGTTGACTCCTCCTTACAGGGCAACACTTTAGCCTTGACCAGAGCTTGTCTGCTCTGCCGGAGCACTGGGCCAACCCTGCCCCCAGGCTGTTTATGACAAGAGTCAGTGAAGCCTCTGTCCCCAGCTTTGCATCCTTCCTCCAGCCAGCTGAGAACCTCAGCCAGGCTTGGGGAGGGAAAGAGGTCTGTGTGCTTGCATCAGCCCTGGCACTGGGGCACTCGTATCCCCGGGCTTTCCTTCCCCTCCCACCTCATCACAAAGTACCCCTCAGACCTGACACAGCACAGGCCCATAGAAGCCTGGCCCTGCCAGGCACTCTGCCAGCCAGAACTCAGCATCCCCTCTACCCCCAAGAGGACCTGCTGCAGGGGACAGCTTACCTCTGCTGGGTCAGGGTGGCTGGGGCCAGAAGATCAGGACCGGGCCTGCTTGGAGGCAACCCTGTGGCTTCACCAGCTTGGGCAATACTGGGAGGTACGTGGCCCGTGACTTTTTTTTGGCCTGCAGCTATAGGATTCCAAAGTGAGAGGGCTTGGGCTGGGGCAGGGGTGGCACTGAACATCCAAGTTGGGGCAAGCAGACAGATGCTCCTGTAAACTTCAGGAGCAGGTGTGGTGTGGTCAGTTTTCTCTGGGTATAGAACAGTGGAAATTCCCTGCCCAGGGCAAAGGTCATTGCCAGAAACGCAGGGTATCTGCTGAAACCCCCTGGAAAGTTTAAGCTTGTGGGGGTGGCCTGACACATGGAGCCCTGGTCACTTTGAAGCATGGGCCACACTCAGCTGAAGTGAGAGGAAAAGGCACACACTGGGATCCATACCTTCATGTATTGTCCATTTTTCCCTGCTGTTTGTACTTCACTTCAGTTAGAGTGCTGCAAGCACAAAGTTTAACACCCAGCCCCTCCCACAAGCTTAGAAAAGTCACGAAAAACAGCATACCAGTCTGACGTCAGGGGGAGCAGGGGGGAGGAGAAGGGGGAAGTCTTTAAAAGCCATGCTAAGTCCACACCACGGCAGAAGCCATTTTGGGACCCAGCAGATCAGTCCCTTCTGCCGCAGTCTGGCCAACCGCATCAGCGCTTCTCCACCACTGTCATGGTGTACCCTTTCCCTGCGCACCGACCCGATTTGCGAACCGAACCGCGAGTAGAGAGAAAGAGTCGTTAATTTGTTTTGTAAACAAAACGCGTTTAATCAAGCTGCTGTACCTACGCATCCCGTTCATCGGCGTGTAAGTAAACGAACAAAAGTTTCTTGATTACAATTTACAAACTCGTGCCCTGTTCTGCGATCAGGAGGCTCTGTGATCTGCAAACAGAGAAAAAACCTCTCCCTTCCTTAAAGGCAAAATGAACCACCTTAGTGTGCCTCAGGTCCTGACCCTGCAGCGCACAACACCTGCCATCCCTACTTTCAGCCGTCCTTCTATCTACTCTTTCTCAGCCACACTGTCACCCACTCAGCAGAGACCCCATGGGCACTGCCACAAAACATGGATGACCTCACCCTGTCATCTCCCAACTGTGTGACTGGTGGAAGTATGCGGAAATGAGAGATCTCATCACCATCTGGGGTGAGGAAGAAATCTAGCACCACCTCCAGCAGAGGTGGTGCTGCAGCAGAAATGCCTTAAAATGCATTCCACAACAAATGTAGGCAGAGGGCCATAGGAGGAACTGGTTGCAATATTGTGCCAAGAGCAAGGTGATGAAGAATCAGTATCACTGCATGGTTGATGCCAACAAGAAGTCTGGGGGGAAGAAGCAGTGCATGCCCTTTTAGAAGGAGCTATCCTGCTTCCTTACCAAGCAGAGGGCTTTTGACACTCTGTGTACTGGTGGCACCTCCAGAAGCCCAGAGGTGTCACCTACAGAGACCCCTCTAGAGAAGGAGGTGGTGCTGGGAGGCCCTGGGACTGTGTAACAACTGGGTGCACAGGAGCAGGTTGTGAGGGGCCACAGGGCAAGAGCAAAGTTGATAGCTGGCCTCCAAGAAGTCTGGCACAGTGTTGCTGGCCCCTGCATCATCACAGGATGTGGAACCTAAGGTGCACTTCCAGAGTAAAGTGTGCTCCCAGGACATCTTCTCGCCCATAGATGAGAGCATGACCTCCTGAGGCTAACCTAGAGCATGTCAGAAGGAAGAGAAGGAGAGCTCTGATGGCATGGACACTGGGATCCATGACTTGGAGTCCAGGCATGTGCCTTTCACCTTGCAGGAGCCTCCCCACCCTTGAAGTTGAGCATGCAGTTCCTGGGACACTGTTCCCCCTGTTGGCCTCAGCTGTCCTGGACTCACTCCTTTGACACCTCATACCCCTCTCCCAGAGGAGCAGAGTACATACAAGCCCTGCCACTACTAGCACGGTGGCAACTGCACCATCACAAACTGCATGAGCCATGGTCAGCCTCCCTCCCACTTCTCCTGATGACTCAGGCCCTGAGCAAGGAATCTGTGAAGCCTGTGCTAATATGGTTTTGCCCCTTGGGTTCTCTGAGACCATGATGGGGAGCCCTGGTGGGGGGGAGGGGGGCAAGAGCGGGGGAAGGAAGGAGGAGCAGGGGGAACTGCCACAACTACAGGCTCTTATCATAGTCACAGCCTTCTCTTGAGGCATTTTAGGTTGAGAAGCCCAGAAGAGGTCAGGGATGGCAGTGTGGTGATGGTGGGGGGGGGGGTGGCTAATTGCCCTGCCCTCTCACAGTGCAGGGCCTCCAGCTCCTAATTGCTCAACAGGTTTCTGTCCTTGAGCACTCAGAAGAGCTGTGACCCTTTTTTCCCTCCTCACCCATACTGTATTGTCTTTGAGCACTGCTAAGACACCAAGGCTTTCCCCTTCCTCCCCCCACCCCAGCCTGCCTCAGGTGCTTATCAGGCCCTTTCCCATTCAATGGGAACATAAATCTGACTAATTGACACCCCTGTGCCCTATCCTTCAAGGCCAGGCTGACCTCCTGGGACAAGCGAGCCTCACCAAGCTGGAACAGCAAGGCACTGAAAGAATTTTTTGAACTCCCTGGGCAAAGTGTAAAAAGCAGTTACAACTGTGGGTGCATGTGGCCCCACCTTGGTTGGCATTGCCACAGAACCTGTTGGCAGAGACCACCCTGTAACACTGCCCACCCCCCCCAGTTATCCCTCCTTGTACTGACTCCCCCTTCCAGGTTCTTTTGCCTCTTTCTCAATACCCTCCCCCCCCCCGCCAAACTTTTTCTGGTTTGTGTTAATTAGAAAAAGGCACCAAGGTGGGACATGAGCAATGTTCAACAGGTTTCCTTTATTAAACATGAAAAGTTTGGCAGCTGCAACATTTTATTAAACCAAGGCACATTTCTTCCTCATGCTGCATTGCTCCACACCCTGATGTGTGGCCCTGAGTGAGAGTTGTGAAGGGAGAGGGCAAGTGCTGCCCAGGACAAGGGACCACCCAGGGCAAGAGATCCATGGCATGGGTACTCGAAGCCTTCTGGCCCTACTCATGTGGGCAGGGCTCCCGTTTCATAAGGGTGTGAAGGCCAGGATCGCCAGCATCAGCACAGGGCTTGCCCTTTTCTCTACCCCTGTGCTACATGTGCTTGTGCTGCCAGGCCCTGTTCATGTGCCACACCTTCTTGGCCTGGGATTCACAGAGAACCTGCCCCCTGGTTTCACAGATGTGGAGGACACAAGTAGTGATGTGGAGTCATGTCAGGTTCTTTGTGTTCAGGGGGTAGGCCAGGTCCTGAATTGGGGGTGGGGGATGATATCACCAATGGTAAAATATGGGACCCAGAGAGTGTAGCACCTGCTATCCATCAGCTTAGGGAGTGGGGAGTTGTGGAAGACAAGAGTGTCCTGGGTGCTGCCCACCCAGCCAGTAAAGGTGTGGGTGAAGCAGCCCTGGTGTTTGACAACATCTTGCAGAACCATGGAGAAATAGCCCTTGCCATTTCACAGTTGGTAGGGTCAGAAGGGACCTGAGCAGATCATCAAGTCCGACCCCCTGCCACAGGCAGGAAAGAGTACTGGGATCAAATGTCCCCAGCTAGATGATTATCTAGCCTCCTTTTGAAGGCCCCCAAGGTAGGAGTGATAACCACTTCCCTTGGAAGTTGGTTCCAGATCCTAGCCACCCTGACTGTGAAGTAGTGCTTCCTGTTGTATAGCCTGAACCTACTCGTAATCAACTTGTAGTCGTTATTCCTAGTTACTCCTAGTAGTGCTCAGGGGAACAGGGACTCTCCCATTCCCAGCAGATCCCCCCGGTAAGTTTATAGATGGCCACCAGATCCCCTCTCAGCCTTTTCTTGTGGAGGCTAAACAGGTTCAGGTCCTGTAACCTCTCTTTGTAGGACCTGCCCTGCTGCCCCCTGACCATGCGAGTGGCCCTCCTCTGGACCCCTCTCAATGCTGGCCACATCCCTCCTGAAGTGCAGCACCCAGAACTGGACGCAGTACTCCAGCTGCGGCCTGACCAGTGCTGCATAGAGGGGGAGTATCACCTCCTTGGACCTGCTTGAGATGCATCTGTGGAGGCATGACAAGGTGTGGTTAGCCTTACTGACCGAGTCCCCACACTGGCGGCTCATGTTCATCTTGGAATCAGTAATGACTCCCAGTTCCTTTTCTGCCTCTGTGCTGATGAGAAGGGAGTTCCCCAGCCTGTAGGTATGCTGCTGGTTCTTTCTCCCTAGGTGCATTACCCTGCACTTGTCAGTACTGTATTGAATCCCATCCTATTCTCGTCCACCCACCCCTGTAATCTGTCCAGATCTAGTTGTAGCCTGTCCCTCCTTTCTAGTGTGCTCACCTCTCCCCACATCTTAGTGTCATCCATGAATTTGAACAGGGTGCTTTTCACCCCCTCATCCAAGTATCTGATGAAGATGTTGAACAGTGTGGGCCCGAGGACCGATCCCTGCGGGACCCCACTGCCCACATCCCTCCAAGTCAAAAATGACCCAACCACCACCAGTGGTGAACACCAGTGTGGCCCTGGCCGGGCAGAGGGGGATGTGGGTGGCATCTATGGCCCTCATGCAGTGGGGAAGCCCATGCGAGGGAAGCTGGCAACCATCTCCTGTGGGTTAATGAGGCAGATGCAGCCATTGGCCAGGATGTCCTGGATGACCAGGCACATCTCTTGGACTGCTTCACTAACTGTGGTCTTACCCATGCTGAACTGGTTGATGAGGTAGCAGTAACAGGTAGGGGTGGCCAGCTTCATGATGGTGATGGCCACCCACTTCTCCAGAGTGAGGGGTGGCCATATGCTAATGTCCAGGCATGTGATGTAGTGGGCCAGCTGGGCAATGATGTCCATGAAGATGAGCTGGCACATGTGGAAGATATGTAGCCCCTGTTTGTCATCTCAGATGCCCAGAATGAGCCTCTTTCACCAGTCACTGATGGTGGCATGGTCCCAGAACCAGTGCTCAATGGTCTGGAAGTAGTGCCAGAGCATCCCAACATCCATGGCATCCTGGATTCTCTTGTTCTCATTGGCCATGTGAAAGTCAGTGGCCAAGTCCAGGATGCTTGGCAGGTGCAGAGTGGGGTGGATGGACTTGTGTGGGACTACCAATTGATGGTTTGTGGCCTTGAGAGTGCATGCCATGGTGAGCTGCTGCTGCATCAGGTCCAGGTGGGTGTGTATGATGTCCCACAGCAGGCAAGACTCAAGCAGGGTGACCAACAGGACCCATCACAGTTTCTGGGTCTCCCTGCTTGGGCATGGACTGCAGAACACCACAGCAGGGGGCAGGCTGCCTGGGACATGGAGGCACATACAAGTCATGACAGCAGGTGCTCACCCTGGTCCTCTTCTGGAAACCTGGGGCTGGCCACAGGGGAGGGTCCATGGTGATTCAGCAGTGGGTTGGGGGCATGACGGCCCATACCCAGTAAGCCAACCAGAGGTGGCTTGCCTGTTCAGCTCTTCTCGGGAGTATTTGGCAGCCTGGGGAGCTCATGGGACACTTAGGGAGGTATGGGACAGTGCCCCCTAGCTCCTTTCCTTGGGCAGTGTGGGCAAGCTCTGAGCCCCCCACCAAAGGGCTAACATCTGTCATGTTCACTTCTGACCTTATCTAGAGTGCTGGCACAATACTTAGAGCACATCGCCTCAAGCTTCCTGAATGTTTGTATTTAGCCTTTGTGGCCAGTCTCTACCCCAGCTTCCTTTGTTGGAGTCCCAGTGGAACTGCATTAGTGCAACAAAATGCTCATAATTTTTTAATGCAGGTACAGCTTCTTATAGTGAAGGTTGGTTCCCACTTGCCAAATTAATCTCTGTAGTCCAAGGGAGAGAGGAATATGCTTCATAAGCTATTTTCCAGGATGCAGAAATAGCCAACATGTTATGTGGAAGTGATTCTTGAGGCTTTGCTTGTAATTGACTTTGATTTCTGTCATTTAAAAAGCCAGAGACATTTAAATAGGATGTTACACTGTCCTCCAGTTCTCAAAAAACAAATGTTAGATGCATTATCTGTGAAATTCTTTGAAAAATGATCCATTTTGCAAACAAAATTAAAGTGTAAGTTGTCACATGAACTTATTCATGCATAAAATTGCTTTGTACTGATCTTATCTGACACAGTCCCAGACTGAGAGGTTTCTAAGCCTAGCAATTGGCTTGTTTAAAATCTTTTAAGTGGAATTGTGCTGGCTTTGAATTACTGATGGACTCCAACCAAACATGGCTAATTTAAATTATCTGCTTTTAGTTCATATCTGACCTGCTTGAAAGTCTGCAAGACTTGTTAATCAGACAGTGAGTATCCACATGAAAACAAACTGGATTTAAAAACCCTTCTGAATGTCTTACATAGCCATGCATAAAGCCCTAAAGCACAGATGGCACTGCAGTTACCCGAATAGTGTCACGTTTCCCTTACATTTAGGTTCACAGCTGGTCCCCAAAATGCTTGGTTCATCACCCACACAATTTTTATTAATTGAAGTGCCAGGCGAAAGCTGCCCTATGGCTATTGCTTTCTCTTGCCGAAATATTAGCTTTTGACCTGCTGCTTTTCTGTCCATTGTAGTTCTAAAGCGATGTGCTGTTTAGCTGCAAGAGATCCTGTTTTGCACTGGGTTTATATTATGCCAATAACAGGAGTGAATGGAAGTAATTCAATGTTTGGCTGCTATACTGTAGAATGGAAAGTTAGCGTGCTTGTTACATACTTCCTAAAAAACGATTAATGCCTATTCATTCACATAACGCCCCCCCCCGAATTATCTTCCGTGGAGCTTTCTATCTGTTTCTGGGGAAAAATGATAAAACTGACCACATAAATCTATGTGGTTGTTTATCATTTGATTGCAAATACTTGAGTATTTTTCAAAACTCCAAAATTTCCATTTGAAATTTGATCTGGGTTAACCAGATCATTTTGACGGAACCTATAGGACAACCTTACATGTGCTCCAGGGTGTGGTTGAGGGGGTGGGGAGTCGCGTTTTAATTAGAGCAGCTCTTAGAGCCACTATAATTAAAGCACCCACAGCATCACATGAATTCAGTGTCCCGTGCTTCAAAATGGTTGTGGGGGGCACTTTAACTAAAGCTTGTTTGATGAGCTTTTGTTAAAGTGTCCCCACCATCATTTTGAAGCTTGGGGACACTGAATGTATATGATGTGGAGGCTGCTGGAGTATGCTAATTAGTATGCTCCAGCAGACTCTGATGTGTGCTAATTGGCACAGTCTGAGCAGATGTCCAGCACATGTATAGGTGCCCATAGACTCTTGTTCCCTGGTTGGATTAGTGGAACTTCTATGAACTGGTTTCCTCAGATGAACCCCTGTCTTACATATGTTCAAAATCAGTTCTCTACAAATATCCAATGCCTTCTTGAAACAAGTACTTTCCAGCAGTATTCCCGTCCTTGGACTTGTTTGCTGAACTATTTGTGACAGGCAGAATTCTTCTGTTTGCCAAAGGCCTACACAAGACGCAGATAACATGCAAGTCTTCTTCTAGCTTCGTTCTTTTTCTTTATTGTCTGTGTGGTGCTGAGACCAGCTCACTCTTCTTCAGTGCTAGTAAGCATTACCACTTTGTTTCATTTTATACACCTAGGCCAGGGGCTGTCAAGTGGGGGGTACGTGTACCCATAGTGGTACTTGGAAAGGTCCTGCGGGTACGCGCAAGCAGGTGGGGATGGAGAGCCGCCACTCACCACCCTGCTCTGCTGCCTCCCAGGAGCGTGGCTGGGGAGGGGTGCAACGACAGCCGTGCCCCTCTGCAGGCCCCACAGGTGTACGGGTGGCAGGGAGGAGCTTGCATGTGGTGGCTGCTGCCCACCACCCCACACCACTGTCGTATGCTGCTTTGCCATGGCCAGTTGCACATATGGCTCCATGGGCTGCTGATGGACGGCATGTGATTGGCCAGGTGCGACACCTGTCAGCAGCCTGTGAAGCCACACGTGCGACTAGCCATGGGAAAGTGGAGCACGGTGGTGGTGGTATGGGGTGGTGGGTGGCAGGCCATATGCAAACCTTTCCCTCTGAGCTCCCCCAGCTCTGCATCTGGCTGCCGCCACCAGAAGGGGTACACTTCTTTAAAAAGGTTAAAACCCCCTGATCTAGGCAAATGGAAATACCATTTTTTCTTGCATACAACACATACCTTTTCCCCAAAGTTCAGCTACCAGAAATTGGGCTGCACATTATAAGAGAAGAGATATGGCAAGAGCCTCTTCCAGGGGAAAGTGAAAGTAGTGCTGCATGTGGAGCTCCCTAGCTGTTGACTGTAGACAACATCTCTTTTTCCCCCCAGAAGAGGTTCCCATGGATGGATCTAGATTTTGAAAAGTGGTGTGTAGGTGGTGTGGTGGATCATCACATATAACACAACACTTATTTTCTCCAGTTAAAGCGAAACTAAAAGCTTTATAATGTGCTAGGAACCAGTGCTATGTTATTTAATTTAAAAGCAAAGCAAAAACCAAAATAGCTATTGGTATGTGCACTAATTTGCTAGATTATATACTAAGTTTAAAAAGATACAACAAACTAGGTAAAAAATAGTTAAAATATTGAAATGATACTGTGTCATTAGTCCTGTATTCATTATAGTTAAATATGCGTCTCTTGTTCAGACTTGCAAAACAAAGTTCACTTCACGGTCAGTCATTTCTACACCTGAGTTAATATTACTACGCCCGAGTGAAAATTTTTAGCTAGAGCTAAAAACAATCTTCAAGGGTGTGAAATGTAACAAAGACTGCACTGGCTTTTCTCCTCAGACTTGGAGAAGTATGCCTTGCATTTGAAAGATGGTCTAAATCTTTCCCAACTATGCAGTTAGGCCAATACAAGATATTACCCAAAGAAATCTTTGCCTCTTGACCTACAAGGTCTGCATTTTTGAGATGACAGTGAAATGCTGCAGGCTATGTTACTTGTTACAGGACTTGTTGAGATTCATTTCCTTCTTCACAAGTGGAAAAAGGCCATTGACAGAGAAGAAGACTATGTTAAAAAATACCTGTGTGTTCACAGATGACTTACAATTTTTCTGTGCAAACTGAATATTGTTTCATTAATATTTGGCTGAGAATAACTAGGAGGTGTTACTTTCTGATTGATCCTCATATTTATGTAATCAGTAAAGATGCTTTGAGACCTGACAATGTTGGTATCCATTTTTAGCTGCTACACTTGGCTTTCATTGTTTCCATAGTTCTTCCATCCTCCTTGTTTTGCATAGTGCAAGAACAGGGAGGGTGGTTGTTATTTTACGATTTATTATCTTGCACTGCCCAGGTTCCAGAACTGAAGGCCCAAAAAAATGTTCTCGTATAGGAAGACCCAGGTTTTGTTGGTTTGTGCCTCTGACCCCTGTGTGAATAGGAAGTTGGTCAAAACAGGTTTTATTAAAATGGCATACTAATAAAATGATTCCTGTGAGATGTGCTGTTTGAAGCAATTGCATTCCTGGAATCACAGATGTATTATTACCTCTGCAGAAGCAACATTGTGCATTATCAGTTAGAACATGGGAACATTAAAGCAAATATCAATGACTAGAGCACTACATACTTCTGTAAACAATGATGGAAGGAATGATCTTTGAAGGTTTAATCTGTTACTGATAGCACAGAACAAATTAAGATAATACTGAGCCACAGTGCCAGCAAGCTGATTTCAAAGTGAAGGGCTGAATGTCTTTAAAAACAAAACAGTAGAAGGCAGAGTAGATTTACACCTGATGGACTAAATGACATTAGAGCTGTATAGCAGGCAAGGTTCTTTGGGTAGATGTGATATCTTTTATTAGACCAATTAAATAGAGGAAATCCTTGCTATCAGTGGATTCGGCATTCACAGTTTCAAATATTCCTGAATGCTGAACCCGCATTTTAAATACACTTTATACACTTACAGGAGCTCCTCCGGAACTCCACGCTTGCTGCTGCTGGGCCCCCACTGTCGCCGCCTTGCTCCTGCTGTTGCTGCCGGAGATGTGCACCCTCCCCAGCCACTGGGGGCACTGCGTTCATGAATGCAGTGCCTTATTCACAGATTTTGCCATTTGTGGGGGATATGAGAATGTATCCCCCTTGAATGGTGAGGGTCGCCTGTAGTTGGAAGAAACGTTTTTGCAAGCTTTCGGGCACGAGCACCCTTCTTCAGGCATTGGAAGACTCTGTTGGTGTTCTGAGATATCCAAGGTAGAAAAGAAACAAAAGTGTGACAAGAAGTCTGTGAAAATGCAAAGAGATGGCAGTTAGGAAGACAATGGGTAGAGATAGGAGGGGAGGTAGGGAAGGGGGGAAAATTCAGATGGTAAGCTCAGGCAGGTACTTGCTGAATCAGATGTCAGGCAGGTTGTAATGTGTCATAAATTCAATGTCTATATTAAGTCCATGATCTTTTGCATCCAGTAGATTATTGAAGTGAAGTTCATAGGCTCATCTATGAAAGGTGTTTTGTAAGTTCCCTTTGAGCATTAGAACTGAGAGATCAGAGAGGAAGTGATTGTCTTGTAAGAAGTGGGCAACCACAGGTAATTGGATATTTTTGTCATTGATGGATTTTCAGTATGTGTTCATTCTGGTACGCAGTCACCATTTGTATTTTGCCATTTTGGATATTGACCATGGCATCCAAAAAGAAAATGTTGGTGTTGGAGCATTCAAGAGATAATCTAATGGAGGGGTGATGATTGTTGAATTTGTGATGGAAAACAATCAGAGACTGCAGGGTTTTGATCTAAATGATGAAGATGTCATCTATATATCTCAGGTATAGCATGGGTTTGATGATGCTGTTCCTGTGGAATTCTTCTTCCAGATGGGCCATAAAATATTTGTCATATTGTGGGGCCATTTTGGTGCCCATAGCTGTGCCCATGGGCTGGAGGAAGTGTTGGTTGTTGAAACTGAAGTTGTTGTGTGTGAGGATGAAATGTATAAGTTCAGTAATATCTTGAGGTCTGTACTCTGAGTTGTAATCTTGCTCTTGTAGATATGTGAGGCTGGCTTGGATGCCATCCTGGTGTGGCATGTTGGTGTATAAACTGGTGACATCCATGGTGGCTAGAAGGGTATTGCTGGGAAGGTGGTCTATGTTTTTTAGTTTTTGCAGAGTTTGTTGTGTCTTGGATAAAACTTGGTCTTTGGGTGACAAGTGGTTTAGGATGGTTTTGATGAAACCTGATATTTCCTCAGTGAGGTTTCCATGCAGTGGTGATGTGTGGGGAGTGCACAGGGGTGCATGTGCACCTGTACCCCCTGAGAGTGCCCATGCACCCCCCTGATCAGATGCACTTGCTGATTAGGTGATGGGTGGAGGGGAGGTGGGAGTACTTGTGCCCCACCCTGTGAGCACCAGCCAGGGAGCGGTGCTCCTGGGAGTGGCTGCAGTGATCGACCAGCTTGTGATAGGCCCCAGGGGCACCTCCTCCCCAGTCAGTGAGATTGGTCACTGGGGAGGGGGCATGTGCATAAGGTGGTACCAGGTGCCCATGGTTCCATGGTTGGAAATGATACGTCTGCTGGGGTTCCCTTATTTGTGGATTTTAGGGAGCATGTACAATGTCCCTGGATTGCGTAGTGGAGGATTCAGAGTCTGTAGTTTTTCAGTTCTTCTTGTAGTTCAGATGGAGATGATGTGATGGTGATTTTGAGTTTTGAGGTAGAAAGGGGAGTTGGATCTTCCTCTAGTTTTTCATAGTAGGTAGTGTCAGAAAGTTGTCTGTTCTCTTCTTTTATGTAGTCTTCATGGTAAAGGGTAACTATAGCTCCTCCTTTATCTGCTTTTTTTTTACTGTTTGGTGGTTGGATCTTAGAGATTTTTTGGCCATTCTTTCTGAGTGGGAAGATTGTTATAGTTTGTTGTTGAGTATTTCATTGTTCATTCTTCCTCTGAAGCAGTCAATATAATGGTTGAGGTTTGAATGTCACCTACTATAAGGTGTCCAGTTTGAGGGTTTTTTTTTTATTTTTTTGGTGTTAATATTTTCATTGATGTTGTCACAGGATGAATTTTTGTTGAAAGTGGATTTGTTCTGGTTGTGGAAATATTCCTTCAGACGGAGGTGTCAGAAAAATTCTTCTAGTTCTCCACATTGCAGTATCTTATTTGGCTATTTTTCTGGACGGAAATTAAGGCCTTTGGAGAGCACGGCTTTTTCAGCTTTGCTAAGTGTGTGTGGAGAGATTGATCATTATGGAGGGTTGATTGGTTCCTTCTGTTTCATCAAATATGGGTTTGAAATGTTGTAAGGTATTGGTGTTGTTTCTCTGAGGGTCGTTTTGTGGCTGGGAATGTTGTTCCTGTAGTAATTGGTTCCATTTCTTCTTTTTATGTTGGATGGATGTTGTAACAAATCTTTAGTAGTCTTTTGTACATGTTATATAATGTTTGGGAAGATATCCGGATTCATCTTTTTTAGGTTGTTGTAGCATGTGTTGATTTCTTTCTTGAGTTAATTTCTTTTGGAGTAGGTTATGTGAGGGAGATGATTCTTAAGTTTTTACTGAAGTTCTCCTGCAGAGTTGTGAAGCATATTTGGAGTTGTGTGTGGTAGAGGATTGTAGATGTTCAGTCCTCTCGGAATGATGTTGTGTTTCTTGCACAGGGTTAGAAATTATATATCTCTGTTGAGGTTAGATTCTTTTTTCTTCATGTTATTCATGTGTGTATAGCATAAGCTTTTGTTAGCAGAGGGCTTACTTAATCAGATGCTGCAATGGGACAAAAGATAGCTTGTACACTTGTCCCAGCACAGTCCTTCTCCCCTGCCCCACCCTGCTTTCTCTCCTTCCTCTCTTTCCACCTTTCGTATTCAAATTGATCACTCTACTTTATACACTTCTGTATGCTGTCTTTTTACAGCATCTGATGAAGTAAACTTAAGTTAAAAAAATGCTCTCTCTATATTTTATGTAGTTAGCCAATAAAGGTGAATACCTACCCTCCATTTGCCTGACTTCAGACTAACACTGTCAAAAGACAAGCACTGTGGCTGAAAGGGCTTGTAGTTTTGTAGCTTTGAAACACCTGACTAGAACAAAATACTACTGTATATCCTATCAAGCATCTCTGATACTTAGTCACTGATGTTTTACACACTACTTCTAATTAGTTTGTTTGGGTTTTTTGTACTGAATGTAGCAGTGGTCAAACTCCTGTTACAAAGAGGGAAGAGAAAAGACCAGAAAGGGGGCCTAGTCCCTTTAAGACCAGGACCTTCTGGGCTAGCAAGGAAGGACTGGGTGCAGCTAAGTGGGCCACAAGAATGCAAGTGAGGAGTGGCCTGGACATATAAAAGCTCACTCAGCAGAGAGGGAGAAGTCAGTAGGGCCTTGACCGTGGAGAGGGCTGGACTGTGTGCTTGGAGGAGAGAAGGCCTTGCTAGTAAGTAGCTCTGGAGGGGAAGAAATTTTGTTGAAGTTTTCTTTTTTCTTTTTAATTTGTTTATTAAACAGTGAGTCCAGGGGATTTTTGATCTAGAATGGAGTCCATCGCCATGAGGCAGGGAAGAAGTTTAAGGATTCCTTTTTTTCTTACTTTTTTGTTTTATAGACACCTGGTGGACTGGGAGCAGCTGAAACGGGAGAGGTGGTGGCCACAGGACAGAGTATCATAGAACAGGGGTTTCAACCTTTTGGGATCAGTATACCCATGAAGCTTGGGGAAGGGGAGGTGTGCGGCCAGATGCAAAGCAGGGGTGGTGGGGTGGGGGTGGAGCGGTGTGCAGCCGAACGTGGGCAGGTGGTATCTGTGCAGCAGCACAGGATGGTGCGTGGTTGCTTTTCATCCCTGCCCGCCCACATGTAACCCCCAGGGCCTTCTCAAGTACCCCTGGTTGACAACCCCTGTCATAGAATAATAGAAAGTGAGAGTTGAAAGGAACCTCAGGTCATCTAGTCCAACCCCCTACTCCAATCAGGACCAGCCCCAACTAGATCATCTCAGCCAAAACTTTGTTTATCCAGGTTTTGAAAATGTCCAAGGATGGAGCTTCCGCCACCTCTCAGGGTAACTTGTTCTAGTGCTTTACTACCCTCCTAGTGAAAAAATTCTTCCTAATGTCTAACCTAAACTTCCCTTACTGCAACTTGAGACCGTTGCTCCTTCTTTTGTCATCTGCCACCACTGAGAATAGTCTAACTCCATCCTCTTTCAAATCCTGCTGCTATTAAATCCCCCCTTAGTCTCCTCTTCTCTAGACTAAATAAGTCGAGTTCACTCAGTCTTTCCTCATAACTCATGTGCCCCAGGATGCCATTAGCCTTTTTGGCAACAAGGGCACACTGCTGGCTCATATTCAGCTTATTGTCCACTGTAACCCCCAGGTCCTTTTCTGCAGAGCTGCTTCCCTGCCACTCAGCCCCCAGCTTGTACTAGTGCATGGGGTTGTTCTGTCCTATGTGCAGGACTTTGTACTTGTCCTTGTTGAACCTCATGAAATTTCTTTTGGCCCAATCCTCTGATTTGTCTAAGTCACTCTGAATCCTAGCCTTACCCTCCAGCATATTAGTCCCCTCAGCTTGGTGTCATCTGCAAACATGCTGAGGGTGCGCTCTATGCCATCTTCCAGCTTGTTGATGAAGACATTGAACAAAACTGACTCCTGGGGCACTCCACTGGATACTGGTTGCCAACTAGATATCAAGCCATTGATTACTACTGTCTGAGCCCGACGTTCCAGTCAGTTTTCTATCCACCTTACAGTCCATTCATCCAGCCTGTACTTCCTTAGCTTGCCTGCAAAAATGTTGTGGGAGACCATATCAAAAGCCTTGCTAAAATCAAGGTACATCACATCTACCAGTCTCCCTGCATCCACAGAGCCAATCACCTCATCATAGAAGGCAATTGGGTTGGTCAGACATGACTTGCCCCTGGTGAATCCATGCAGACTGTTCCTAATCACCTTTTTCTCCTTCAAATGCTTAGAAATGGATTGCTTGAGGATCTGCTCCATGATTTTTCCAGGGACTGAGGTGAGGTTGACTGGTCTGAGGTTCTCTGGATCCTCCTTTTTCCCATTCTTAAATATGGGCACTTTGTTTGCCCTTTTCCAATCATCTGGGACCTCCCCTGATCTCTGTGAGTTCTCAAAGATGATGGCCAATGGCTCTGCAATCACATCAGCCAACTCCCTTAGTACCCTTGGGTGCATCCCATCTGGTCCCATGGACTTGTACACATCCAGCTTTTCTAAGTAGTCCCAAACCTGTTCTTTCAGCACTGAGGGCCGCTCACCTCCTCCCCAAACTGTGCTGCCTGGTGCAGTAGTCTGGGAGCTGACCTTGCCTGTGAAGACTGAGGTGAAAAAGGCATTGAGCACTTCAGTCTTTTCTGTATCCTTTGTCACAAGTTTGCCTCCCCCATTCAGTAAGGGATCCACAGTTTCCCTGATCCTTCTCTTGCTACTGACCTACTTATAGAAACCCTTGTCATTACCCTTCACGTTCCTTGCTTGCTGTAACTCCAATTGCTCCTTGGCCTTCCTGACTTCATCCCTGCATGCCCAAGCAATGCTTTTACACATTTACCTAGTTATATTTATTTTTTCCAAGTTTCCACTTCTTATAAGCTGCCTTCTTGTGATTTAGCATACTGAAGAGTTTCCTGCTAAGCCAAGCTGGCCTTCTGCCATACTTGCTCATCTTCCTGCACATTGGGATGGTTTATTCCTGCACTCTCAGTAAGGCTTCTTTAAAGTACAGCTAGCTCTCCTGGACTCCTCTCCCCCTCGTTCTGGCTTCCCATGGGATCTGCCCATGAGTTCCGTGAGTCAAAATCTGCTTTTCTGAAGTCCAGGGTCCTTACTCTGCTGCTCTCCATCCTTCCTTTCCTCAGGATCCTGAACTCAGTCATCTTGTAGTCACTGCTGCCCAAGTTGCCACCCACTACTACATTCCCCATTAATTCTTCCTTATTTGTGAGCAGCAGGTCAAGAAGAGCAGGGTCCCTAGTTGGCCACTCCAGCATTTACTCCAGGAAATTGTCCCTAACACTCTCCAAAAACTTCCTGGATTTCCTGTGCACTGCTGTATTGCCCTCCCGGCAGATGTCAGGGTGATTGAAGTCCCCCATGAGAACCAGGGCCTGTGATTGGGAAACTTATGCTAGCTGCTTGAAGAAAGCCTCATCCACCACTTCATCCTGGTCTGGTGACCCTTCATGAGGGTCATGTTGCTCTCCCCTCTGACCCTAACTCAGAGACTCTCAACAGACCTATCTCCAGCTTCATACTGGAGCTTGGAGCAATCATGCAGCTCTTTTACATAAAGTGCAACTCTTCCTCCTCTTCTCCTGTTCCTGTCCTTCCTAAACAGTTTGTACCCACCCGTGACAGTGCTCCGTGTTGGCACTGGATTTGGACCCAGCCCCTATACCTTTGTTCTGGGTGAGCACAAGCCTCAGACTGACCACAACACCTGCCAGTTGATAATAGGCGAATTTACTGATACAGAGTGATAAGAAAAAAGCAACAATACAAACAATCAAGCAATTCTATATCTACCAATTTTAGGGCTGTCATCAGAATACATCTGGTCAGGATGCATACTCTTTCTCTTAGGTGTCAGCAATCTGGAGGTGGGATGCTGAGGCCCACAGCTCCACTCCAGTGGAGTGTATGAGACAGGTTGCTGATATGCTCTCGGTCCATTGTGGCCTTGGGGACCCTTCCTGAGGAAAGGGGATGGGGATAGGGACCCCTCTGAAGGAGGATAAGGAGGAGGAATGGGGAGGGATGGAAGGGAAGAGAAGAGAAAGAGGAACAGGTAGGGACCCTTTGTTACTCTCAAGTCTCTGCTTTTGTATTCTCCTTCCCCCTTGATGACTCCTGATGACTCTTGATCTGTGGCTATCTCTGGTTGGTTGCCTCACTGTGGTCACAAGTCCACATAGCCTTCTGGGCCTCCTCCCAATTTGGTCTGTTTCCCCCAAACTGGGACTCAAGCCCCGCCTGCTCTGAGGCTTTGGAGCTGGTGTCACTTATAGACTCATAGATTTCATAGACATTTGGACTGGAAGAGACCCCAGAAGTTCATCAAGTCCAGCCCCCTGCCCCAGGGCCAGGAAATCAGCAGGGATCATAGGACCCCAGCAAGATAAGCATCCAAATATGCCTTGAAGGTGTTCAAACTGGGTGCTTGAACCACCTCCAGGGGCAGTCTATTCCAAACTTTGGGAGCTCGGACAGTGAAGAAGTTCTTTCTTATGTCCAGCCTGAATTGGTTGTGGCGGAGATTGTGACTGTTCAATCTTGTCATCCCTCGGGGTGCTCTGGTGAACAGACATTTCCCCCAGATCCTGGTGAGCACCCCAGTAAACTTATAGATGGCCATCAGATCACTCCTGAGCCTGTGCTTTTCCAGGCTGAAGAGTCCCATGGCTCTCAGCCTCTCATCATAAGGTCTGTTTTCCTGACCTCTGATCATGCACGTGGCTCTCCTCTGCACTCTCTCAAGCTTCTCCACATCCTTTTTGAATTGTGGAGCCCAAAACTGGATGCAGTACTCCAGCTGGAGCCTCACCAAGGCCAAGTACAATCATGAGAATGACCTCCCGGGACTTGATTGAGAAACATCTATGGATGCAAGTCAGCATTTTGCTCGCTTTACTAGCTGCAGCATCACACTGAAGGCTCATGTTCATGTTGTGGTCAACGATGACCCCCAAGTCCCTTTCATCTGTAGTGCTAACCAGTGTAGCACTACCAAGCCTATAAGCATGCTGCGGGTTTCTCCTCCCAAGGTTGGAGAATCTTGCATTTTTCGGTGTTGAACACCATCGGGTTCTCATTTGCCCATTTCCTGAGCCTGTCAAGATTCACAAGGATCACCCTCCCATCCTCAGGTGTGGATGCATTATCCCAGAGTTTGGTGTCTTTGGCAAACTTGGTCAGTCCACTTCTGACACCTATGTCAACATCATTGATGAAGATGTTAAATAGTACAGGCCCTAGCACAGAGCCTTGAGGGGCCCCACTGGTCACAGTGCACCAAGATGATTGGCTGCTGTTGACCACCACCCTCTGGGTCCAACCGTGGAGCCAATTCCCCAGCCAGCAGATCATGGTGAGGTTGAGGCTGCAGTTAGCCAGTTTAGCCAAGAGGTGATCATGGGATACAGACTAAAGGTTTTTTTAAAGTCAAGATATACAATGTCAATCTCTTCCCCCTTGTCCAGGTGATAAGTCACCTGGTCATACAAGGAAATGAGATTGGCCAAGCAAGACCTACCTGCAACAAACCCATGCTAGGTATCCCTCAGGATATTGCCTTCAGCTAGTCTGTTAAGGATGGCCTCTTTGATAATCTTTTCCAAGACCTTCCCCAGGATAGAGGTCAGGCTGATGGGCCTGTAGTTTGCCGGATCTACTTTCCTCCCTTTCTTGAAGATAGGCACGACATTGGCCCTCTTACAATCATTGGGCACTTCACCAGAGTGCCAAGAGATCTCAAAATCCATGCCAGGGGCTGAGCAATGATGCTTGCCAGCTCGCTGAGTACCTTTTGGTGTAACCCATCAGGGCTGGCTGACTTGAAGGTGTCCAGCCTGTCAAGATGTTCCTTCATGAGGTCATAATGGGCAGGGCCGTCCCATGGGACTGGTGAAAAACTGATGCAAAGTACCCATTTAGCAAGTTCCTGGGCATCGGTTGTCAGTTGCCCCATCTGGTTTAGCAGGGGTCCAATGTTGCCCTTGCTTTTCCTTCCCACATATCTGAAAAGGACTTTTTATTAACATACAAAATTTTTTTATTGAAAAAGGACTTTCCTTGATACATGTAGCTAGCTGGAATTCCATCATACCCTTGGCTTTCCTGATTTGCTCTCTGCAGGTCTGGACCAGAGCAGAGTATTCCTCCGTGGTGGCGGTTCCAGTCCTCCATCATTTGTAGGTCTTCCTTTTAAGATGCAGGAGGTCCACCAGTTCCCTGGAGAGCCAAGGGGGCTGCTGTGCCCTTTTGTTGCCTTCTGAGATGGGATGGACTTTGCTTGCACATCCAGGATTGCTCCCTTGAGGAGCAACCACTCATCCTGAACTCCCCTCTCCATTGGGTTTATGTCTATTTCCCTCTTTGTTTTTTGTATTCTAAATTCTTTTTCCTTACGCTTGCAGTCTGTATGTCCTTTTATAGCATCTGATGAAGTCAGCTTTATCTGACAAAAGCTTGTGTGCTTAGTCTCTGTCTCTGCCTGTCCTCTTATTTAATTAATCTATAACAGTGCATATTTACCCTGCCTTCAAACCACTTAGGCAGTACCAGTTATACTCAAGTAACTGGGACTTTCACCATATGATACTGAGGAAGATTTGGCATGGGTTGGAAGAACCATTGCCTGACCCATGGTGTCCACCTGGTTAGTATGCATTTCTATGGTTAGTATTTAGCTTCTAGCTTCCTTATGAAGCTTTACCCAACCCCGTCATCCTTTAAGATGGGTTATCTCTCATCTGAAGTTTACATTGTCGTGTCTTTTGTTTTTGAGAACCTTTTTACTTTGTTAAGTTGCTGCAAATCTTTCGCAAAGAACCCTTTCCAAGTAGCTATTTCCAACAATCTGTTTTTGGGTTCTTTACACTTGCATATGACAAAAAACAAATAATTCTTGAAGAAGAAATAAACAAAAGCTTGAAGTTCAGAAAAATGTCTTTTGGATCAGGTATAAATGATAAGACAAAATCTTGGCCCCATTGAAACCAAAGGGAGCTTTTCCCCTTCGTTTCAAGAGCTCCAGGACTTCAACCTAAATTCTTAAGCATGTGTGATCTTTAAAATCCCACAGAATTTGATATACAACCAGGATATTAATTAGTGCTTTGGCCAAATGCCAGCCCAAGCAATTACACTTTACCTACATACATTTCCAGTGTGGTTTCCAATTTGGCCTGAGTATTTGCTTTTAATTTCTTTCCTATTTCTTGCAGTTTTACAGCATTTATCTAATGCTAGTTGTTCCAAGTTTTGGTGAAGCAGTTCCCATGAATCCTTTGCCAAAGTTGGTATGATTAATTACCAGTTGTAATGTGCTTGGAGATAGGAGGCTAAAAATTGCTAAATATGGTAAATATAAATATTCTTTATCATTCTGGAAGCCTCATTAAAAATAAATCTTGTGGTGACATTAATAATTAGTGACTTGCTGTGGATATGGTTTTTTAAATCTATGTTGGTTATGATTAATGTAGGGATTTACTTCTAGGCTTGATGAGGACCAGTGCACAATTTGAGGTTTGGATTGTTAATTGAGAGGGAAACAAATACTGTGAACTTCATTGGCTCAGCTGGTGTCATGAAACTATGATGGCAGGAATGCAACTGCTAAATCAGCACTGAGAATGAGAAATGTGAAGCTGGTTGTCAACCAGGGGTTCTAATCCCAGGTCTCCTCCCCTGTGATTCAAATAGATTCTGTAGATGTGAGATTCGAATTGTGACATGTCTAATTAAAAGATAATGGACCCTCCTTTCAGTGCAATTTTTAGATTTGAGAAGAGGAGTTAGAAGGGAAATGAACAGAAAAATGAATACTATCAAACCCTGGCTCATTCTCAGAAATCCTTTGACATCGGTTCATTCAGGGAATGCTCAACTTAATGGCAAAGAGTGGCTTCCGAAATTACACCCAGAAGAAAATATTACTTTAATTATTGTTCTGAAGTTAGGTTTATGGTCACTAGACAAGCTGCCAGCCCAGTACTCCTGCTTTTAAATTATTTCTCCAATTCAAAGAGGGTAATTATTTTATTTTTCCCTTCACACACAATGCAAAATGGAAGAGCAAACTGAACTCATTAATATCTAATCCATGCTGACTTTATAGCACCATTAGAGTAGCTACTCTATGTATAAATCAGCACATTGTGATTTGCTATAACAAACTTAATTTTCTTTGCAGTATTGCACCATCTTTTATCATAGCATATCTGAAAAAAATTCTCTGGATAGAATTCCACTCTTTAAAATGAGCCAGGTTTTCTTTTTTTATATATGTAATACATATATAGATCTTACTGCTCTGAACATTTTAAAGTTATCCATCATTCCACTTTAAAAAGCCTGTTTTTTTTTCCTTCAGAGAGGATTGCTTGATTGCATATACTGCCAGTGCAGACCAAGGGCAAGGGAAGAAGCAGTTCATTTATTCAGCAATAGACCACTCATAACATGTTCTTCTCAACCTCTGCCACTTTCTATTTCCCTCCTCCAGCCCACACTTCCACACTTATTCCAAAAAAACTCATGAGAAGCCCTATAGAAATATAGCATATCTCCACATGCAGATTTCAGTGCTGTCACAAAATTACTAGCTGATGTACAGTAAGTAACAACATAATTTATTCATTCAGATTTTTTGCAATGTTTGGGACAATTTATCTAAATTACCATCAGGAATCTGACACCCACGTACTAGAATCAAACCATGTACAAAGTCTAAAATGTAATCTTTGAAAGGAACATTATTCCCAAACTGATCATCGAAGTAGACATACCATACAAACTAATTGACATGACCATCATCTTGTTGTATTTTCAGGATAAGATTGGATATTGAGGGCTATGGGTAGCTGAGACAGAGAAAGGAGTTAGATGAGCTGGAGACAAGGGAGGTAGAGCTGAGTCAGGAAGAAGTATGGAATAGTTTAACTGCTTCATTTCTTATACTTACAGTCTGCTTTGTTGGGATATTGCTGTCTTTCATTCTTAGCTTAAAGTTAACCCCAATATTGTGTGGAAATTTCCTTTGCTTTTTTAATTGTATGAATTTTGATGGTTGTTAGGTTTGAGGAGAAAGATGTGGAGATAAGAGGACTTCTACAGTAAAGGGCATACATACTGGCTGATTAGTTATTAATATTTTTATAGTAAAAGAGGTTTGGTAGCAGAATGGTTAAGGCATCTCTCTGATGGAAACAAGCTGTGCTCTGGACTTGTGTCAAAGGCAATTCCCATTTGACCCAATTGTATGTGAGTACGTGGTTATTCAAGTTAGTGTCAAAGATAGCCAGATATGATGCTGGCTTCATCCAGTCCTTGTGTGCTGCTTGCCACAGAAACTGGTGTGCCTTAATGACACTAGCCCAGTGGGCCATTAAATTGGGTAGATCTTGAACTTTGTTTCTTTTTTTTTAATGTATATTTGCCATAAATTTTAAGAAAATGTAATACAAAACAGTAAAAATCATGAATTTTGAGATCTTTTTCCTGTTCTTTCTTCCTGAGTATGCTGTCAAATCCATTATGCTGCTCAAACCTTGTATTCAGGTGTAGTTCTAATCAATTAGAAAGTTTAAAGGTGCAAATAATAATATTGTTGGCCATGTTCCAGTTATTAAGCTGTGTTTCACGTGACTTATCTGGGAACATGCATTTCATACCAGTTTAACACAGAGTTCAACAGGATAATGTGATTCTGGCAATAATTGTGACAAGGAAATTCAATTTTAATTATTAAAAATAAATTGACTAACATGGAAGTTGATATCAGACTTGTTAAATACTACCTACACTTCCAGAACTGAATATTTCAGTAAGAGTAGTTTCATGTGTATAGCTAATGAAATTGTCAATTAAATTCATGGTAAATGGGTTTAGAGAGCTAGGTAAATTTAGCAAAATGGTATTTCCATCCTTTTTTCAGAAAAAAATATAAATTTGACTTTATTTGAGCTTTTTTTTTTTTTTTTGCAATCATTGTTGTTCAGGAATATATGCCTGGTAAATGAAAATGCCCATGTAAATGTGTGATACTCTCAGGCAGACAAGGTTCTTTGGGTACTCTCAGGAATACTTATACTAGGCATGCTCATGGGCAGGGACGACGTGTAGGGGGTGCACATGGGTGTATGTGCACCCCTGCACGGGGCAGTGCACCCCCTACAAAAAGGTGCCACTGGCACCGCTAGTGGCATCTGCGGGAGGTCCGCAATCCCTGCTGGCTGCTGCTTATCCCTGCCCCCACGCCACCAACAGCACTGCCAGCGTCTGCAGGAACTCCCCTCTCATTGCGGTTGCACTCCCACCACTCCCACCACTGCCGTGCCCCTCCAGAATGAGCTTTCTCTGCTCCTTTTCCCCCCTCCCATTCTGAAAACAATGGGGGCTTGCAGGGAGAAGGGGCCATTGGTAGGGGAAACTGGCTACAGGCTTGCAGTCAGCAGCTAGATTTTCCTCCCCTCTGGAAACAACATTTAACACCTGTTTGGTCTGGGGGATTGTTGTAACTCAGAAAACTACCTGCAAAGCATTCTCAGTTACACTGTGGAGCTGCACTTCTGTCTGTTCCCCTATTTATTAGGTAAGACTAGGAATCAAATAATTGGCCTGATCCTGCATTTCTTGCTCAGCTAAAACCCTCATTGACTAGACTTTTGAGGGAGTGGGAGTGCAGGATTGGACCCATTCAATTTCAGTGAGACATATGAGAAAGGGACTGGTTCCATGAGAGATGTATTGGATCTGAGTCTTTCCATTTTGGGTAAAGCGGGTGGAAGTCTAACACCTACAGAATTTCAATGATGTAAAGTCAGGCAAAGGAAAGAAATTGGGCCTACAGGTACTCCTCACTTAATGTCATCCTGGTTGATGTTTCGTTATTACATAGCTGATCTATTGGAGAACATACTTGTTTAAAGTTGTGCAATGTTCAGTTATAACATTGTTTGGCTGCTGCTTGCTAGTGGGTAACTACTGTGACGTAATTGGATTTGCTTAACATTGTTTTGCTTAAAATCACATTTTTCAAGAATGTAACTATGACATTAAGCGAGAAGTAGCTGTACTGTTAGCTTTTCAACTTTCTCTGCTTTGCAAAATGCACACCCAAAGCAGAGGAAAATGGGGAAGTAATTATTGATATTATATTATCAATGTAAATATGATTTACTATATGTAGCACCATTCATTTACATAGCGTATATATAATATATGGGAGTCATTATATAACAAAAGACCCTTGGTTTATACTTCTCTTTCTTCAGCTATGCTTTTTAATTCCATAGAAATTTCTACATACTGTTCCTCTTTCTCTCATTTTTAATCAGGATAAAATAATTACTCAGCTTATCACTGTTAACACTGACTAGGCCTTGTTCATTGCTTTGTATGTTCCTAAGTAGGATATGGCATCATCAGTGTCATCAAAATGTGTTTTAGATCCTTATTAGTCTTCATTAGTTTTTCAGGAGGAAGGGTTGCCCTTTAGAGACACCAATTGCTTCCCACTAGTTTGATTTTCATGACTTATATTTGGAAAGAGAAATCCATTTCTTTTGGAGATAAATCTTTTCTTTCCTCTTGGCTATATCCATAACATTCAGTATAATTGAGAAGGAAAGTCATGACTACACAGCTAGACGTAAGTGTCACATTTTTGTTTGTTATCTTTAGCAATATTAATTAACAGGTAATTCCATTTTATAAATTAAATGATGTATTTCACACTCCTGGTTTCTTATTAGTGATATGAAATGCCTTCTCAGTTTGACCAACCCCTTCTAAATCCCAACTCTCCAGACAAAAGATAGTTTCTTTTCCAGCAATCTGCACATAGAATATTTCTGTCCTCTCTCTTTTGAGGGTGGACAGGAAAGGAAGTATTTAAATTAATGAGGGTTCGAAGAGACTGTCTGGCCACATTTTAGATAGGACTGATGATGACACCATTTGTGGTGGCAGGATACAAGAGTTATGATGCTTCCAGTAGCAGCCTTATGGGAGGGGAAACTGGTCGACTGCCCGGGGCCCACACTTTATAAAAATAAAAATTAATTACACTGAATATTTGTATTATCAATATTGTATTAAGATATTTTAATTGCAGTTTCATGGATAGGGAAAAGTGAAATTGAAATTGAAAATGTCCAACTTGCTTATAGGTCATCAAAATTAAGCCTCTAGGGGGCCCCAAATGACTGTCTTGCCCAGGGCCCCAACAACCCTAAGGCTACCACTGATGTTTTGTTCCATTTTTCTCTGCCCAGATACTGTTTGCCCATTCACATTGCTTTGGCATTGGTACCAATTTAGACAGAACTGCTTCTGTTCTATAGAATGATAAGTCACAGCTCTGTTCTGGGGCTTTGCACCTCCATACATATCCACAAGACTTAATGTTGGTGTGACTCACAATATGAAAGCAGTCAGTTGGGAAGTGCTAGATTGTGTACGGGGCTGCAGGTAGCTTTTAGGCAGAGCAGAGCTAGGTATATTTGGTTGGGCATCCTGAGTTGACCACTTTTTACTCTTGCTGCTGGTTTTCACTATGGACCCACTATTTAGAGTTCCTACCTTAGCTCTATGGGGCCACTCTCTGCATGTAAGAAATGCAAACCAAAATAAAGTTCAGCAACTTGAAATGCTACTTATCTTTCTCGAGCAATTTCCTGCTTGCTCTGCACTTCTCTGGCTTGTTCGGCTTCCCAGACTTCACACTTTTCCAGGTACCTCTTATCCCTCAGAGGCCTTTAAGGAAGCATGCGTAGCTTCCAGGTTAATAATGTGAACAAACAGAAGAAAAGCCCCCTCTGCCTTCACCTCTGCTGGCCTCAGGCTCAGTGCAGCAACATTTATGGCCGTGTTGGCAGTGAAGCAGTCATCCTGACAGGGTGCTGCAAGTGCTTTTGATTTCCCCCTCCATGTGGGCTGGCTTCTCTTAATTTTCTACACCAGGGTGAGCTTCCTTGCTGGGAGGCTTGCTGCCTATCCCTGTTACAGACTGGTAGACTGATATGGATAGCTAAATATCAAAATAAAACTGCAGCAGTGGGCGCGTCTACATGTGCCCCTATGGCACTGTTGGTACTTTGCTGTCATTTAGTACTTGCTTTTGGAAGTACTAAATGATGGTGTGGTAATGGTCATTACTGAACCATGCCACCAGCGCAGTTATTTTTAGCTACCACATCGGTGTAGTGACACACTATAGCGAGGGAGCGTATCACTAAGGCGATATAGCTGTGGCATCACACTTTTTGCCTGCCAGCACTACATCTCCATAGTGCCTTGCTATTGCAAAGTAGCGTCTCATGCAGGCATGTCCAGTTGCATGTACATGCATTTATAGCTTGGGTTACATAGCTTGCTCCTATGCTTCATTTGTTATCTGTCTTCTTAGGTTGCAAGCTCTAGGGGTGCAGACATCTACACTATACTATAGCCTGGGGTCTCTGGGTCCTTTTCCCTTATAACTATTAAACAATGATAGCTGCTCATGGGATGCCTGATGATCCTGACTCTGTAAGAACTAGTAAGACCCAATTAAGTTAACAGAACAGCTTTTGATTCTGGTGTGTGTCTGTGTGCGTTTCTGAAGGGCCTTACAGTGTCCATTTCTGTTGTGCTTGAGCACATCACTTCACCCCTGTGAGGCAGGGCAGTGCTATTATTCCCATTCCACCGAGAAGAAATTGAAGCACGGAGAATATAAGGGCATGTCTCCTGTGCGGCAGACTTTTATTAGTGTTCTAATTGCTGCACCCTCCTCTCTCTTATCTCATGGTGTGAAAGCTACTTTCATGGCCTGTCTGTCCATAGAAGCCAATTTTAAACTACAGGTGGAGCAGCGAGGGGGAGCATGCAAGTGGTGAATGTGTTCAGACAAATTTTGTTCTTTGGACCCCTAGCTACAGGTCATGAAGGAGCCCTTATTGTGTCTGAGCTTTTCCCCTCAACTGCAATTCAAGCAAAGGAAACAACTGAAACTGAAAGTCACTCTGCCATGCATTGAACACTTCTGCACATAAAGTCAGTATTTGTGAAAAAGTATGAGTTAATCATAACACCACCTAAGGAATTTGGCAATGGTGTCACTGGTTGTTGCTTGCACCTTTCATTTCTTGTGGTGTTAATAGTAAAATGTATTCCTGCAATGCACAGTCAATGGGGCTCTCTTATTTATCTTTTTGTTTTGTTCTGTTTTCCTTTGCTTTACTGGGCTTTAGATTAGGCCCTAAGGCGCACAGTGCATGTACATTAATAAAGGCAGGTGTCAGAGTGGTCAGATACTGATTAATTGCTTTCTGTTATAATTATTCTAGTCCTCTCTGTGGCCTGATTTATTTATTATTTTCTTCACTGTAGTCAGTGGGTCAGGGCATTTAACTTGTTACTAGTTTTCATGAGAGCAATTTCTTTTAATTGATTGCACAATAGAAGCATGCTATTCTAGTGTTGTGTCAAGGAAAAAAAATGGGAGGGTGGATTTGGCAAGATCTATCCAACCATAGATGGCCCATCAGACTAATGCAATTAACTAAAGTCAGTTTCTGTAGCTAGCAGGATGCAAAGGGAATAACTGATTTAGCATCATGTGCAGTTACATTTGATTCCCTACCACAAGCAACTGTGTGCCCATCCAGAACCTGACTGATTGAAGGCAGCTTTTGGGGCAAATCTGAAGCAAGCCTTGAATTCATGAGTCCCTTTATGTGCTCTGCCACCATACCACCTATCTTGCAGCCTGGTACATATCAAGCGATCATCTTAACAGCTGGTTTGCTTGTCAGAGACTACTTGAAATAAGATGTATAATTCCTAGCTTCTGGTCCAGGTTGTCAAAGCTCTCTTGAAGATTTAGACATGACACTTTAATTCCATTAAAAATAACGGAGGGAGTAATTCTACTTTTCCTAGACTGCTTTGAATATTGAAACTTCTGTCCATAATCCCAATTTCAGAAAGTGCTGAATTGTGTTCATGCTCCTCTTTGGGGTCTTGAAGGGATAATATAAGAAAGCAGGTGAGAAGAGTCTCACAGCTGCAGGATCAGTAGTGCAGTTTAGCAGCCACCAACATACCATCACAAAACCCACTTGATTTTACCCATTGTGCCTTTAAGTAGAACGCAATGGTTCTGATCACAACTAGAGAGGCTAACTTACAGAAGTCAACTTTCCATTGAATTCTGCCTGTTATAAAGAGTAGGCACCCTTTAATTAATTGTAAAGAGTTAATTAGAAACTGTGGAAGCACATGGTAGCTACTGTTCTTATTGGGCCTTGATTCTTCCAGAACACAACTATTGACTGTGTCAAGGGGTTGCGGGGCAAGGGGCGGGTAGAGGATTGGGATGTTCCTTGCTAACTGCTAGGTAATCTTGGGGCTGTATACTTCCATGGCAACAGTTATTTCTGTCCTTTTAATGTAGAGTGAAAAACACATAGTAGTCAAAAGTATTATAAATGAGTACTATGTCTAAATATAAGTGTTGTTCTGGAAAATTTCATTTGAATGCAAACAACAAATGCCTGGATCAACTAACTTGTGCAAGTACATTGCAGTAAATGAATAAAGTGAACATATATTAAGGGGATTAATCCTGTTTCCAGTGGAGTACAACTGAATGCTAGGTCTGAAGGGCTGAACTTTGGCTTGTATGGGCTGAAAATAAGGGCAAAAATCAGTGGAAGTACATAGAGTATAAATTAAGGCAGCAGCTGGTAATTCCAAGCTGTTACATAAATTCAAAGTAGCTGTGGTGAGTAAAGAATGTTTATACGCTTCATATAGTAAGAAGCTATTCAGGGCAGATATGTCATTGAAAATTGTCCTTAATTACTGTGGCAAGCTACATAGTTAGTTTGTAAATCTCACTTAATTATGTGATTTTGTAGGTTACTTAATGATACCCAGGAAGACTAAAGTAATTACTATGTAACTCTCACTTTGGTTCATCAGATAGACATAATCCTCTATGTGTTTTGAAAATACCATGCAAATACACTAAGAAATTAACAGTATGCAAGACTATTTTTGTGTGGTGGTAGCCTGAGAGCTAAAGTGTTTTTATTTGTATTTCTTATTTATTTGAAAATGTCTATATAATAGGTTCCACTTCCAAGGGGTGGCTGTGAAACCCCTGGAGTCCCTGCAGCCCTCACTCTCTGTGGGCAATCACCCCTACAGTCTTACCCACCATGCCTTGATGTTTTGTTATTTATGTGAGGGAGGCTGCCCCAGGGCCCACGGTCACTGCCTTCTGGGCTAATTGCATGGTTCCAATCCATCCCTACACCACACCCTGTATGGTGTAGATGTTACTACTCATTGATGTTCACTTCTACCCTCTCAGCCCCTCTCTGGGCTATGGGACCCTGGCACCTTTCCCTAGGCTTATCTGATGCCTACCCCTTTTGCTTATCCTCCTGAGACTGATGCAGCCCTGCCGCCAGGAGGTCTTCTCCTTCTGGGTCTCAGGACTAAGTCCAGCCCTATCCTGGTCAGGAAACTCAGTAATTAGCAGGGATCCTAGTTTTCTCTATTAAAAAAAGCAATATTCTCTGATTTAAAAAAACCTCAATCCACATTTTTCCATGATTAAAATGAAACATCACTCTGCCACTTTGTTTCATAGTTTCATAGTTTCATAGTAGCTAGAGTCGGAAGGGACCTAGGTAGATCATCTAGTCCGACCCCCTGCCTTAGCAGGAAAGAGCACCGGGGTCAGATGACCCCGGCAAGGTGCTCATCTAACTTCCTTTTAAAAATCCCCAGGCTAGGAGCCTGCACCACTTCCCCTGGAAGCTGGTTCCAGGCCCTAGCCGCCCTGACTGTGAAGTAGCGTCTCCTAATATCTAATCTAAACTTACCCTCCGCCAGTTTGTGACCGTTATTCCTGGTCACTCCTGGCAGCGCACGGGGGAACAGGGACTCCCCCAATACCTGCTGATCCCCCCTGACCAGTTTGTAGCAGGCCACAAGGTCCCCCCTTAACCTTCTCTTGTGGAGGCTAAGCAGGTTCAGGTCCCGTAGCCTCTCCTCATAAGGCCTGCCCTGCTGACCCCTGATCATACGAGTGGCCCTCCTCTGAACTCTTTCCATATTGTCCACGTCCCTCTTGAAGTGTGGCGCCCAGAACTGGACGCGGTACTCCAGCTGCGGCCTGACCAGTGCCGCATAGAGGGGGAGGATCACCTCCCTGGACCTGCTCGAGATGCATCTGTGGATGCATGACAGGGTACGGTTGGCCTTCTTGACTGCCTCCCCACACTGCCGGCCCATGTTCATCGTGGAGTCAATGACGACTCCAAGATCCTTTTCCGTCTCCGTGCTGGCAAGAGGGGAGTTCCCCAACCTGTAAGTGTGGTGCCGGTTCTTCCTCCCCATGTGCAACACCTTGCACTTATCAGTGTTAAACCCCATCCTATTCTCATCCGCCCACCGTTGCAACCTGTCAAGGTCAGCTTGTAGCCTATTGCACCCTTCTAGTGCACCCACATCCCCCCACATCTTAGTGTCATCAGCAAACTTGAACAGGGTGCTTTCTACCCCGTCATCCAAGTCACTGATGAAGATGTTGAACAGTGCGGGCCCGAGGACCGAGCCCTGCGGAACCCCACTGCCCACGTCCTTCCAGGTCGAGAAGAACCCATCCACTACCACCCTCTGGGTGCGGCCCTCGAACCAGTTGGCGACCCATTTGACCGTGTGGGCATCGACACCACAGTCTCCCAGCTTTTTGATGAGGACAGGGTGAGAGACAGTGTCGAAAGCCTTCCGGAAGTCCAAAAAGACTACATCCACAGCAACCCCTGCGTCTAATGATTTGGTGACCTGATCGTAAAAGGCCACCAGGTTGGTCTGACAAGACCTGCCACTGATGAACCCATGTTGGTTGCCCCTGAGCATGCATTCCCCCGCAAGGCCCTCCTGGATGTGTGCCAGGATAATTTTTTCAAAGAGCTTACCCGGGATTGAGGTAAGACTAACTGGCCTGTAATTTCCCGGGTCCTCTTTTTTTCCCTTTTTGAAGATAGGGACCACATTGGCCCTCTTCCAGTCCTCCGGCACCTCGCCAGAGCACCACGAGTGCTCATAGACCCGCGCCAGGGGTCCCGCAATGACCTCAGCCAGTTCCTGTAGAACCCTTTGTCTGTCTCTTTCTCTCTACACGCACACACGCACGCACGCACGCACACTCACCCACCATTTATCATTTGAACACAACATTTTATTGATATATTTGTAATTTGGAAGCCTACCAATGCCTCAATCATTATAATAAAATAATTTTTAAATACCTGTATATTTTGGCATTTGATTTTGGTTTTTATGTCATGGAAAATCAGAGCTCCCCGGCCCCCCTTTGCTCACCAGGACTTGGGTCCAGCTGCAGCTGTCCATCCTCCCCCTTCCCCTCCCCCTATCCCATTGCTTTGTGGCACTGAGCAACCCCTTGCCCTTCACTCCCAACCTGCAGCCCCTGCCCTCTGCTGATCCCTTCCCTCCTCTCGACAGGGCTTAGGGTTTTGTGCCCTTTATACAGGCAGGTCATTTCAGGCTGGAACTCTGCCAGCCTGCAGAGAGCTGTTTGCAAAAGGGGAAACCTGCAGTTCCCTGCTTCAAAGAGGAAAATTTGCATTTTTCTCCTTTAAAGGGGAAAAGCAGTTCCCTGGTAATTACCCCCCTGCCATATCTGCAGGATCTTTGCAGGCTGCCTCTCCTTGTAAAGTGGTAGGCTCACCAGGCAGCCTGTCACAGTCCAGTATTGCTGAAAGGCACTGGATCAAACAAACTAGAGCTTGAAGGCTTCCACTGTTCCACAAAACAAGTGAGTGTTCCCATATGACAGTGCAGGTGAGTTGCAGCCACATACTAGAGGGGTCTGCCTGTAATAGTGAAGATTTCTATTTCTTCTAGTCCTTGGCCTGTGGACTGAGAGTGTCAGTAAAGATGCCAGTCAGTGATAGTCCTGTGGTGTGAATACCTGCCCACCAGGAACTAGACCAAAACTCCACAAGGGCAGTTTAAATCAGTAGGGTCCTAGTTATGGCCTCTGAATCATGTCTCTTGGAGATGATGGCTCATTAAGAAAATTTGTATTTTGATTACAAAGAGAATGTGTTCTTGGAGCCACACTCAGTGTGTCAGATGAAAGGGTTGGAATTGGGCCCATTTCTGTGGGCAAGGAATGAGGTGTGGAACCTGTTTCTGCACCTGGGTCCCCGTTATTTTTCCCAGTAACCCAAGGGGCAGTTTGTTGTGACCTAACAGTACTTGTAGAAGTTGGTTTTCTTCTTTTGCTTCCACTGCTCCATAGTTGCCCCATCCACCATCTAGTGCCTTACAAAAGAGGAAGGATAGTGACACTAGTTTCTTCCTGACTCTGGGATTTAAGGGATAGCAGAATAGCTCAAATTAACACTCAACCACAAAAATCACACCCCCAGAATGCTCTGAGAGAATCCTTTCAAATTTTCCCATTTCCTTTAGGGCAGGAGTGTCAAACATTTGGCCTGTGCATTTGCCCTACTGCCTCTGCTGCTGCCCTGTGTTGGATCTGCTGCTACCCAGGCTGGATCCACCAGTGCCCCATGATTAATCTGGCTAATGAGGAGCCTCATGACCTGGATCCAGCCTGTAGCACAGAATGAGTTTGACACCCCTACTTTAGTGTTTCCAGTCTTCTTTCTGTTCTCTGATGACCAGCGTTAGGATCTGAACCTGTTGCTATTGAAGAAATGGCCCATCTTATAGGTGACAGGGTCATATATACTTTGGAGCAACCCTCTGATGCTCTTGTTTATGATTGCTTCCCAGGAGGTGCCTGAAGGACTACTCTGCAGCCTAGAATCCATTCTTGAGTGTATTGTAGAGACTCTTTTGCCACTCTTGCATGCCCTCTTTCACAGCTGGCCCAGATCCAATGCTGGAGCTTGTGCAGGGCAGTTTGACAGCCCTGTGCAGTGACTGGTTTGGGACATCTTACTCCTGGCCTCACACAGCACAGGTCTGGCTCCTATCTGTTGAGGGAGTGATGTACAGATGGCAGTGGGACAAAGGAAAGTGAGGACTGAGCTTGGACACTAATGTTTTCAGTATTTTAGGACACAGCCACCAGTAGTTTAATCCCATGGATGTACCGGGCAGTTAGTCCACAAATGGATTCCCCTTTTTCCCTAGGGCTTCCATTGAAGAGGTGATGAGAAGATATCAAACCAGTCATTTATTTTCATGAATAGACGTCATATAATATTCCCTGCCTTGGGCTGATGATATCTCTCAGACAGGTAGTTTCATGAATAGTGATGCCAAGCTATATCTGGTGACACTAAAAAAAGATTGCATGGAGAAGCTTTCTAAGGCAAACAACTAGTTTGCTTCCTTTTTATTTATGCTATGAAATTATTCACGGTGCGTGCACGCACGCACACACACATACACACGATGATTTTTGCTAGTGAAAAGAAAATGCAGATGGAAGATTAGAAGCAACCTCCAAGCCATTCACAGAATTTATGAAAATGCTGCACATGCAGGTTATCTAAGCAGAAAATATTGAACGGCAAATGGTGAGTTCCCCACTGCAGTTGAAAGCAGATCTATATATAGAACAGCTAAGGAATAACCCTTCAGCTCAGGAACAACCCTCCAGTGAGTGAACAAGCTAGCAAGAAATTCCCTCCTCTGAATGGTTTTACATACTAATGAAGATGCGGGGCGGGGGAGAAAAGAGGGAAAAATGGATGCGGATTGTTCTTTTAATAGATTGTGGAGCTGCCTGGTGCCTTATTTTTCAGCGTAGCTCATGCTTTTTCAGAACTGAAAAGGATACATTTTTTATCTGATTTATTTTATAGTGGTCTGTGGAAAAGAGGATTACATATGGCATGTTTCAATTGAAGGATCCCTGTGTTGTACCTAATGTTGCTTTTGCAGCATCTAAGACAGAGAAAATAGATAAGTATAGGCTAAAGAGAAATTTCAGTATAAAAAAGTGTTAGGTCTTGTCTGAACTGAGACCCTTCATGTTATTTCAGAATATGTTTGTGGGTACTCAACACTGCAACAATCCATTGTTGTCTTTTTGTACCTATTCTGCTGATTATCAATTATATTTTTCCTGGCTGTCAAAGTGAAAATGACTTCATTTAGTATGTAGCTTGAAGTATAGCTACACGATTTCTTTTTTAAAACATTGACACTAAATAGACTGAAAAGCACACAATGCCTGTTTTTGTTTCCACAGTCCTAGTTCAGGGGAGCAATTAATCTGCAAGAAATTACACACTAATATAAAGTGTAAACTGTAGTTTTTTGTTACTGATTTGATATTAAATGTAAACAGAAATGTTGATGCTACAGCATTTTCTTATGTAGTAAAACCCATTTGAGCTATTTGAACTTAGAAAAGACAATGAATATTGAACGAGTATGGTATGTGTATCTGCGTGTATGTGTGTACATGCTGTAAACATGACTTTCTTCTGATGAGTTCATTTAACTAGGGCTATCATTTACTGTTTTCCTGTTAACTGAAGTCTTTCCACAGTTGTGTGATTTTTTTTTTTTAACATTTCTGCAGTGGGTAATTGTTTACAGCCATCATGTCTGAATCCTACGCCTTGTGATAAACCTGAGTGAATGGCACTGAAGGGCACGATGCTACCATGGAATTCACTTCCTCACTCCAACCAAAACTGCAGTCTCAGGACTTCAGGGGAATACTTAGTTACTTTGCAAAGGTGGGGTTCAACTGGAGGATTCATGCAGTTGTGGACATGCTGGCCATGCCCTTCACAATATATCCATCTATACTTACACATAGCAAATTCCTATGATGTCAGGGATTACAGACTCTTATGCTTTTATCTCATGCCCTGCCATCAGCTCCCTGTTACTGCAGGGAGTCCCCAGGAGTTTTCCTGCATCTGGGCTTTTTGTACATAGAGTGGCAGGAGGCAGGATTTTCTCTGTTGTGATGATACCTTTATCACTTTCAGCCATGTGGATACCAAATAGAGATGCATCTTTGTGAAATTAGAGTAAATGAAGACATAACAATGGCAGAGGATGATGAGATTTCTGACTGCAAGGCTTTAAAAGAACCTAACGCTCAGGACCAAATGTTAGAGAAAATGCCCTGGTACCCATATTTCTTCAGGGGATATTCTACATTGAAACATTTCTGATATGATTCTAGGTTTATCTCTCAGTACTAGAGCAAAAGGGAAATGTCTGTATTAAAGAAAAATGAAACATAATGCAAATTCAAAACACAAATGTTTCTTAGCTAAGGAATAAAAGCAGAGAGAAACCTCCTGCACCTGTGACAATAAGGAATGTAATACAATGCTCCATATTTTTATGTTATTACTACATATTTTTCTTATGAAGCAAATAAAATACTGAATAATTAAAAAAGACTCACAGTAGATATAGGAAACAGCAAAGCTATGAAGCCTGACTATCTTGTGTAACTTTCAAACCTGCTTGTCTTGTGCATCTAATATGTTCAATGACTACACCAGAAAAGCCAAATTTAGCTTTAACATTTTTAGTAATGTATATAACAATTCAAATGCAAATGATTTTTCATGTGGCCTATTATCTTTAAATAGGTGTCTTTGTGCATTTTAAAAATGAAACACAAATAATTAATAAAACAAGAATAATAATAACCCCAAGTAATAACCCCTAATAAAACCATCCCCCCAAACTTTCCAAAGTATGGACTGTTTTGTGTAGTTTTAAGCGTGAATTTGATCCTGATCTTATAAATATATAAAATTGGAGTTGTTCCCTGTGTAAACTAAAAGAAATTTGGCTTTTATATTAATATTTTTTAGCTTTGAAGTACAATGGGGAAAGAAGAGGATTAAGATTTTAGGAATGACTTGTATTTTACTTTTCTAAAACAAAAGGATGCAGAACAATGTGAGTTAAGGAGTGTGCATATAATGCTAATTGTGATCTGTCTGCATTTAGGGGATGAATTATTCTCTCCATGTTCCTGAAACCTTCAACTCTGATTTTTATTGACAATTGTGACATCTTATGTGGGAAGTTTTGTCCTCCAACTGCACGCTGCTGTGCTCAGCAAACAGATCATTCCCAAATACAGCTTATATTTTTAACTTTTTTTTACTGGCTTTGAATACAGTTCCAATAAAGGTCATCAGCAGAAGCTGTGTGCAAAAATATGGTTGTCTGATGTGATTAGTTGTGTAGGATCAGTTTGATTAAATTTTTACCTTATAAATCATTACTATCAGTTGTAAAAAGAGACACTGCAAACCACCTACGCCATAGGCTGCAATATCCACCAACTCTTGCAGATAAAACGATGCCAATCTTATGCCATAGGATCAGAATATGAGTGTAATAGTGACCTATATAGTGGCACTAAAGTGAGATCCCATGCAGAAAGTATTGATCTGCATCCCCATTTAAAGTGCAGTAGCTCTGCCTAAATAGAAACAGCCCCAGACTGCTATAACTGGATGTGATTCTCCATTTCAGACCCTTACACCTATTCTGTTACATGTTTGTATGTATGTGACTACACAGATGCACACTCATGCGACAGGGAGCATTTGGGGCCAAAGATTTTGGTTTGGCCCAACATAGTGACAGAAGCCAACTTGTGTTGGGTCTGTGTTCAAATTATGAACCTCCTAATTTCTCCCCCATACACTCTGAAGAACACTTTAACGGGCTTTTTTATAGGGTTTTGTTTTGGACCTACCCCTGTTGGAAAAATATTGTAAATAGTAACATTTATTCAGTCCATCTACATTGAAGTTCAAATTATTTTTCAAGCCGCAGACTCTTAAGATACCACTAGCACATCACAAGATGTTAAATCACCGCCAGAGTAAACACTCTTAATGTCAAGAGTTTCATTTTAATTGGATTCCTTATATTTTGCCTCATTAGTCATTTTATGTGGCAGCAGTAGCAACATTTCATGACACTAGTAAGATGGAAAATGAGTGACTTGGCACAGTTTGTTGATGGAAGATTAACATAAACATATGGGCCTGATGCCTCCCTATAGAAATTGTGAAAATAATTCTCCCTATTCAAAGAAAGAATAGCAAAACATATATAATGATAAGCAAAGAAGAAACAATGTTACTGTCTGTCATAACAATGTACTCAACTGGAAAAGCATCCTATCAAGGAATGCATGTGGATTTTTTTAATGAACGTGTTGGGAATCCCAGTTCAATTTCACTGCAGATATGATCAAGAATTGTTCTCATTAGATCTTGCAGTAAACAAGGCCTTTATGTAACCCTCTTTCCATGTAAGCCCTGCATCCCTGTTCTTCCCCCATGCTTTGGTAGTACATTACTTACTGCTCATTGCAGTTGACTCTCCTGCCTGTATAAAGCACAATGCAAAGAAGATATTAAAAAGAAAGCAAGCATTATTAGGAACTTAAAAGGCAGAAATAAGAAATGGCTTAGCTGTTCTTTCATTCTTCCACTTTGATTCATTGATGGACATTTACTTCTTCCTTTTAACCTTTTGTATAATACAAAAGAAGCATACTAATCCTTGAGGGATTAATTAAAGAATCATATGGTGGCTAATACATCAAACAGAAGACAGGAGATTTGGGTTCTATTCCTGTCATTGTAGCAGACCCACTTTGTGATCCTGACAGCTGGGGTCTTAGGAGATGGAGTAGAGGAGAGCCATGATGGCAGTGACAGCTACCTTAAAAAAGACTTCCTGTCCTGTTCAGGTTTGCCAGTTGGCTCTCACTTTACCCCCTTTAAATTCTTTACTTCTTTTGGTAAAAGTTTGGAATATTTTAAGAAAAGCTGATAAACTGAAGTACTAGCCACAAGCAGAGTGCATGAAGAGAATATACCTGCTTTGGTTATTAGATGTTTGGAGAAAATGATGACTTCTGGTGGTGGGCCCTCTTCTTACTTTTAGACAGAAAAAATGAGTCTTACTGGTATGAACCTCTCACATATTCAGTGTTTTGTACTTTTGGAAAAATATCTGGTCTGGGGGTAATGTAAGATGACTTGCAAAAGCATGGGTCAGATGGAAGTCCACCATGACTTAAGGCCTCAAGGTTGCTCACTGTGAGTTGATTAGACCACTTTGACTATTTTGAACATGTGGATTCTCGTACTTGGCTGTGGAGTCATAAAAAGATTTCTGAGGCACAAAAAACAACAAACTTCTGACCAAACTCCTGCTTCCTGGTTCCACAAAATAAGTATTATTCACTCATATGAGTCAGGTGGCCCAGGGAAGTTGAGAAAAAAATTTGGACCCTTTAATTTTATATTGTTTTAATGGAGGGATACCTTCATTTTTAATTTTTAAAATTGTTTACAGGCATGTGGGTATGTGTTTATGAGAATGGTACCTTCACTAGCTTCCTAAAAATCATCCTGTCATCAATTTAGTAGGGGGAGAGGGTTAAAAGTAATGTTATACAAAAGCTGCTACTACATGTAAGTATCACGTCTCTGCTAAGTCTGCAGAAATTCTGTGTTACTGTGTGCATAAAGATGAGAACAGAATGAATAGTTTGCCATAGCAGATTTAAGGAAAAATGCTGCAGTGGAACTTGTGTAGATATGGGCAGATCCAGGATTTGCTAAAAGGGGGGCAGCATACCACCCTTCCAAAGAGCCAGGCACGGAGCAGGTGCATGAAGGGCGGTGTAGACTCTCCCCATGCTGACACCACTGCCACTGGCTCTGTCCCCTCTTACCCCATTCCAGCTGGAGCTCTGAGAGCTGGGCTGCATTTAGTGGAAAAATAAGGAAAGCTTTCTATAGTGAATTGAGCACCTGTAAATTCCATGACTGTTTAATGGCAACTGTATCACGTAATGGATGAAGTGTATATTACGTTTAAATGATTGACAATGTGCTCAGAGTCTGCTTATGGGTGCTTTTCAGTTATTCCAAATCTAAATAATTGCAGTGATTCTAGAAAAAGGAAGGTTAATGAGATGTATTTTTTCATCCTAGCATTGAAATAAGGGAGGATTTCATTTTATTTCATGCTAATTTATTCTAATATGGAGAACAACCCTAATTTCTCATTCTTTGCAACATATGAAGTAACCAAACATTTTCTAAGGATGCTAAATGCAGGGCTTCTGGACATATTACCAATTACTGGGCTTGAATTTTAAAAACTCTCTTTAAAGTTATTAATTATAGGTCTGTAAAACAGCTGCATGGAAGTATTGATTTATTTCTCTTTCTAAATAGTTGTACGTGAACAATAGCTTTATTATGTTGTGCATGATTTTGTGAAGCTGAAATGATACTTCTTCATGAAATTTCAGGGCAAGGATTATTTGGGCATTAAATCATGGAACATCCACTTTCTGTAAAATTCCAAGCAACAGAAGAAATGAGGTTGCATTTGTCTGACATATCAGTTTTGTAGGAAAGAGAGGTTGGAGGAAGTAGAATGAGAAACTGCATCTGTGTATTTGTTCACAATGTCTTTGAGAGGAAGGAGTAGTGGACAGATTGCAGGCGCAGTTAAAGGTGGAGGGAAAAGAGATTAGCTAAATGGAGGGACACTTAGCTTTAGATTAGCTATGTGGTACTGAAAGTGCAGAAGAACCTTAGCTGTAGTGCCAAGCATGTCATTGGCAGTACTGGAGGCTTTGCAAGATCTACAAAAGTACCCCTGCTACTGGGTGCATGATTAGGTCCTTCCAACAGTCATCCCAGAGGATCATGAATGGCATGTACCCCCGGTGGCTGGGGGGGCACGGCTGTGCCGGTGGTGGCAGGAGCCCTGTGGTGGTGAGTGGGGAGCTCTCGCGGACGCCGCTGGCACTATCAGCAGCAGGGGGATGGGGGTGTTGACCACGGGCTGGTGACCAACTGCAGGCAACACTGGCAGCATTGGTGGTGGCCAGGGGCTATCATGGAGCACCTGCAGACACTGCCAGCAGTGGGGTGGCAAGCAGCGACCACCTGCAGGTGCCGCCCTCAGTATCTGCGGTGCCTTTTTGCAGGGGGTGCACCGCTATGCATAGGGGGTGCATGTGCACCCATGTGCATCCTCTACTTGTCCGTCCTGCAGAGGATTGTAGAATCGTAGGAAAATAGGGCTGGAAGTGACCTCATGAGGTGTTTTAGTCCAGCCCTATGCTTAAGCCAGGATCTTCCCCAACTACACCATCCCAGACAAGTGTCTGTCCAATCAGTTCTTGGAAGTTACCAAAGATGGAGATTGCAGAGTTTCTCTAGGTAGCCTGTTCCAATGCTTGACCAGCCTCACAGACAGAAGGTTCCTCCTAATCTCAAACCTAAACTTCCTCTGCTGCAGATTGAGGTAATTGCAGAAAAGGGCAAAAGAATCATTTCCCTTGATGTGCAAATGACAGTCCTATTAATACAGCCCAGTATGCTGTTGGGTTTTTTTTGCAATAAGAGCACACTGTCGCTTTATATTCAGTTTATGGTCTACTGTAATTCCCAGGACCATCTTTGCAGTACTAAAGCGTAGCCAGTCATTCCCCAGTCTGTTTTTGTGCATGCAGTTATTCCATCCCAGGTGCAGGACTCTGCACTTGTCTTTTCTGAATGTCATCTGATTGACTGCGGACCATTTTCCCAGTCTATGTATAGATCTGTGTGAGAGCAGTTCCTCCCAAGATACTTTCAGTGCAAGGCTAGAGACAGACATTATACATAAATCAGTTTAAGTGATCAGAAACTGGTTTAAACCTGTAACAGAACAGAAATTCATTGCACATAAACCAGTTTCAAAATGGCCAAAACCATGGTTTTGAGATAAACCTGGTTGAATCAGACTTAACTGATTTGGCTCAAACTGGTTTGTGCAATGTCTGTCTCAGACCCCTTCCTGGTTTAAGTTAAGCCAGAATCCCTCAGCATCCCAGAATGCTCTCTGGGCTGGCAGGACTCCAGCTGCAGGGCTGACCCCACGCTTCTGATCTCTAGCCTGAGCAGGGACTGGACCTAGTGGAGACACTGGCCAGCATGGCCCTGTTAAGGCAAAGTGGGCAGGGAAGGGGTTAATTCTTCCCTCCTTCCCCTCTTCCTCCACTGCAGCTGGGGTCAGCCTGTCTGCCAGGGAGCAGAGGGAGCTGTGATAGTGGCCCTTGGGGCTGGCAGACCTCGGCTGAGGGGCAGAAGGGACTGAGGGAGGAATTAACACCTCTCCCTGCTCCCTTCACCTTAATGGGGCCATGCCAGGTCAGTTGTTCCATGGGGTGGGGAGAGGGACACTGTTCCATCCTGGCGGGGGGGACTCTTCCTCCCCTCTTCCTCCCATGATGGGGAGAGGGGCTCTGTGTGGTACTGGAGAGGGACTCTTCCTCCCTCTCTCCCCTGCTGCTGCAGGGCTGGGCACTCCATGTCATGTTGCCTGGCCCCAGAGCAGGACTTTTCCTGCCCTCTTGCAGCATGGGGGGGTGGGGGGGGAAGAGGCTCTGTTCATTGCTGAAGAGATAACTCTTCTCCCCCCTCCTCCTCCCCCCTGCACCCTGCTGCTGTGGGGTGGGGTGGGGAGGGCTCTGTGCCTGGCTACCTGGTCTTGGCCCCAGACCCAGGGGGGGACTCTTCCTCCCACTGGGGGGGCTCTGTTCAGTGCTGGGGGGGACTCTTCTCCCTCCTCCTACCCCCATCCCTTGCCCTCTGCTCCCTTGGGGTGGAGCGGGCGGGCTGTGTGCAGCACTGCCCAACCTGGCCCAGCCCATCTGGGGCATGGGGAGTGGTGCTGCCCCTGTGGCCTGGCCCGGCCTGGCCCCCCCATGCGGCTGGGGCTGAACAAGGCTGGGCTGGGCCATGGGGGCGGGGCCACCTCCAGCAGCTGTGGTTCTGTTACAGCCACTCCCTGCGTCCCACATGGGCCCAGCCAGACCGGGAAGTGCCTCACACAGCCCACCCCCCTGCCCTGTAGCAGCAGGGAATGGGAAATGGGGGTAGGAGGAGGGGAAAGAGTTTCCCTGCAGCACTGAACAGAACTGCCCCTCTACTCCATGGCGGGGAAGAGTCCCCCCCTGTGGCAGGGGAAGGAGGAGGAGGAGGAGGGGAAAGAGTTCCCCCCAGCATGGAACAGAGGTTCTCTCTGCCCTTTTGGGGGGGAGGAGTGGGGGAAGAGTCCCCCTCTGGGGCTGGGCAGCATCCTATAGAGCCCCCATCCCCATCCTGCAGTGATAGGGGATAAGCAGTGGGAAGTGTCCCTTTTTGGAGCCAGGCAGCCTCCAGAGCCCCCTCCCCACCCCACAGTGGCAGGGGAGGAGGGAGATGGGTGGGAGGAGGAGGGGGAGGAGCTCCCCTCCCAACCCTGTGGCAGTGGGGGAGAGGGAGGAAGGGGATTCTCCTCCCAGCCCTGTGTGCCTGGATTGCTCCTGGCTGTCAGGGAGCTGCTGGGGCAGGCAGAGCTCTTCTCCTCCTCCTCCTCCTCTTCCTCCTCCTCTCCCCACTTCTCACAGCAAACACTCCCTCTTTCCCCACCCAAGGAATCCCATAGGCCAGGGTTGGGATTTGAACCCCTCAATTTTACTCAGGTCTGCTGGGGCCTGGTCTTGCCCCGCAACCAAGTACACCTTCCCTGTGGAAGGGAGGGCTGCCCTAGTGCCCCCAGGCTTCTGGCTTGAACCACTGCAGGCATGTGCCTGCATTTCCTGAATGGAAAGAGAACATCTATCCATTTGGAAACTGATTTACTCTCTGTAGGTTAGATTAACCTGCAAAGATTGAATCAATTCAGGCTTGCACTTTTTGAATGTCTGTCCCTAGCCCAAATGTCCCTGACCTTTGGTTTATAAAGAGCTGATCATATAATACTGGTTTTCTTTGTGTCCAACTATGTAAATTACCTAAGCAACATCCAGAAATGAATAAGAACTTTCCTGTGTTATTCTTACATATAGAAATCTCTGAATTTGTCACTGGGCAGTTCTATGAATAGGTGACTCATACAATTCAAGGACAGACTCTTCACTGAAGCAGAGGACACACAATGGAAAATGTTTGATAACCTCAGATCCTTCAATAAATCATATTTAGAGACAGGTTAGTCTGTCCAAGGAAATGTTATTAGATTACAAGAAGGTAGGATACCAGAGAATGAAATCTCATTGACTTTTGTATGTAATCTTATGAGTTAGGAGTAGCCATTGCCGTTTATATATGATGGTTTTAAGAAATAGTTCATGAAACTAGATTGCTGAAATAATAGCAGCCTTCTCTCTATGACAGTGGTCTGTGTCACTGCTGAGAAAAAGGCACACGAAGGACAGGGTTGGCAGAGGCATTTCTTTATCTGTTCTGTAAGGACTAATATACCTTGAGAGAGACACAAGAAAGATGAGGCAGAGGGAAGCATCAGATACAGCCTGAACAAGCCCTGGGACCGTGGCATTTTAGGAGATTCTTGAGCTAGATCTTTTTGAGCTAAGTGCTGGCTAAAAGGGGCTTGGAGGTGTAAGCAAAAACAGTTGGTTCCCACTGTTTAATTCCCACCTGGTTTAGGGAAGTGATACTTTATAGATAGATATAGATATATCTATATCTCCAGATCTCTCTCTCTCTCTTTCTATATATATATATATAAATATATATATATATATATATACACACACATATACATATACATATATATATATATATATATATAGAGAGAGAGAGAGAGAGAGATATCTATCTATCTATCTATAAAGTATCACTTCCCTAAAATCTACAGATATATATCAGGCAAATAAACACGATTGCAAAGAAGCACCTGATATCCTAACTAGTTTCTTCCCCTGAGAAACAGCTTGCTGCAATACCCCAAATACCATTAACTACATGAATCAGGAAGGGGCACCAACATGTGAATGGGTGTGTGGAAATTAATATTCTGAGTGGAGTTAAAAATAGAAATTAACATTTGGTAAAAACAAGCTGGTTGGCATTGGGAGTTGAATTATTCCATGCTGTCTTGGTCTGTAGTTTATCATTCACACAGAGATTAGATAATGATTTTTAAAGTGATGAATTACTAAACTGATGCATGCAGTCTGAACCAATCTACTTAGAAATGAGTTATGTGTGTGACTGGTAATAGGAAGTTTCCCTCATCATTTACTTACTTCAGAGAAAATCTCTTTTAATGGGTTTTGTCATACATGTGGAAATAGCACAGCAAAATGCAGTTTGACTCAGGCCTATGCCCAATCTATTGTGTTTTATCTCTTGATACATTTGAATATAGTTTTGCTTACATCAGAGTGTGCTGCTACTTCAACAGTAATTCCTGCTGATGAAAAATGAAATGGTTTAAATGAGAATTGTTGAAAATCCTAAAGAATAATTCAGTTTGCTAAGCTACCTGTCATCAACATCTAATTATGTAGGGTCCAATCTAAAACTTGCTAAAATTTATTTAAAAACTGATGCTGTAAAATTGTCCAGGCTTGCTTGAAGAGTCACTGTGGGGAATCCATGACTGTTAGGGCTGTGTGTAGCTTCAGCCCCGATTCGATTCGGCAGAGATTCGACTCAGTTTGGTGGCTGAATCTCTGAATCCAAACTGAATTTGAGGACCCTGAATCAAGTTGGAACCCTCTGAATTGATTCAGAGAGATTTGGAAAGATTCAGGGGTTCGGACATAGACACAGCTTTAAATGTTTTTTCTACATACCTCTAGGTAGCAGGGGCTTGTGAATGCTGCAATGCTGGAGTTTCCCACAGAAGTGCGGGGGGACTCCCCAGCATGGTTGGTAGCAGACCAGGAAGTGGACCAGAAGCACTTCTGTGTCCACCAGGGAGCATGCTGGAGGCCCTCCTGGCTAGGCAACTGGGGCCTCCTGGGTCTGGGGGGGGCACACCCAGGGTTCCCCATGGCTGATTGCTGAGCTGGGGGATGAGCACGGTGGGGGAGGGGGCATGTGCTCCCTGGCAGACCTGGAAGTGGACTGGAAGTACTTCTGGTCCACTTCCGGGTTTGCCGCCGAGCATGTGGAGGGCCCCCCCAACACTCCAGTGGGACACTGCATGTGCCCCAGCATTGGAGCAATCGCGAGCTGTGCCTGCTACCTCAAGATATGTAGAAAAAAACTTTTAAAGCTGTATCTATGTCTGAATCACTGATTTTCCGAATCAGCATTGAATCTTCAGATTCGGATTCAGCCAAATTGAATCGGGGACAGTGATTCGAATCAATAAATTGAATCACTGTCCCTGATTCAGGCTGAATCCAAATCGTAATTGAATAGGGCCTGCTTCGCACACCCCTAATGACTGTCATAAAGCAATTCCAGTGACGACTGTTATTTTCCTGCTTGCAGTCAGGTTGTGGCAATGCAGCCAAATGTAGAGCAGCTCCAAGGTTGAGAGAGACAACATTTTTTTTGTCCCTTCCCAGCAGATTGTTCCATGATTTCACAGGGGATCAGGACCAATTCGAACTTCCAGGAAAGCTGTAAGTTAAACTCTAATAGGTCTTTGAGTTCTTTCCTCAGCCCATGAGGTGAAGAAAGGACAGTGGATTCGTCTCTGAATTTTTCACCATCTCCAAAGAGATGAGGCTACTGTTGGGCTCTGAAGGCTATAGAAACAAGATTTTTGGCTGCTGAAAACTAGTGGGACCATCAGTCAGCCCAGCACAGTGTTGGCGGTACCCTAATTCAAACTGATATGGACTGTGTGAGTTCAAATGATGATGCCTGGCTGTTGAGGCATTTTATGTATTTACTATAAAATGAACATGACGATGATGATGAAACTCATTCTATGGTATATCTGCTTTCATTTTTGCTTAATTCAGACTCTGTTTAGTTTCTTTCTCTACAGTTTTGGCATTTACCTATGTTTTAAAGCCAAAATAATTGTTTGTATAATGCTTGCCTCATAACATGAATTGTTTTACTAAAGCTAAGATTTTTGTAGTGCTTGGAATAGGCTTAGGGCATCCTGGCTTCGAGGTCTGTTCATTCTCTTGAGCGGACCATGATTATCTAAAGCGGCACATGGTGTTCTTCTCTTCTGGCAACCATGACAATTCAGAATTGCAAACATTTAACTGAGAGCAGCTGTTTGCTAGATTCCAAGCAGTGGGACATCTATGAAATGGAAACAGTCGTGACAAATGTTTAGAGGCAGTTTTTGGCGAAAGAAGTTTCTGTGATGAAGAACCATATAACTTTTGCAGAGAATAAATTCTCCCAACTTTATGTCTTACCATGGTACTGGCCTTCAGAATGGAATATGTTGGGTGGAACATTTTATAAAGTAATTCCAAGATTTCTTTCTGATGAGCAGGGGAAACAGCAAACTTTTTCCCCGAAGTTGCAAAGTGCATAGAGAGGATAAGTACACTTTACAGCCAGCTTCTCATAGGATGGTGCTAACAGGCCAGTTGGATGCATTCTGAAAAATATCACAAATGAGTCTTAAAGGGCATCTTTGGGCGGGCACTTTAATTACAGTGGCTCCAAGAGGCAGTTCTATGAATAGATGACCCATACAAGAGCCACTCTAATTAAAGTGCCTACAGTGTCATGAGTATTCATTGTCCTGAGCTTCAAAATGGGGAGGGGGGGAAGGGGGCTTTAATTAAAGCTTATTCAATAAGCTTTAGTTAAAGTACCCCTGCTGCCATTTTGAACTGTGGGGACAGTGAATACATATGATGTGGAAGCTGCTGGAGTGTGCTTATTGGCATAGATGCCCAGAATGACTGCAAATTCTGAATGATCCCAGATGGATCTGCACTGTGTATATGATATTAATGTTACATTATAATAGAACATTTATTTAGTAACTAGAAGGAAACAAGATATACAGCAAGATAATTATAACATTCAATCAGTGCAGGGTACATAAAAATATATTGCTGAGAAACCCAATAATCATTATCAGCAATCATCAACATTTATATGATTCCCCAGAAACATTTGACTGGGATGAATTAGTCAGGGATGATTCTGCCTTGAGTAGGGGATTGGACTGGATAATTCTTAAGGCCCCTTTCAGCCCTGCTTTTCTATGATTCAGTGTTTATTTTTCAAGCAAGCTGAGTTACAGCAGTGGCATGCCACTTCTCAGAACTCAATTTATTTGGGAAAGATTTAAATGACTATCCCAAAGTGGAAGACTATCTTATGTATTTTGATATTTCATAAATTATATTGTAAATTCATTTAATTTTTATAGTAAATGCATGTAGCGTTTCAGTTTTATAAATCCTTTTTCAGTTTAGCAGCAATAGAATTAAGTTAGCAGTAGCGGTAGCTTGTGTTATGCCCTGTATTTTATTTCGTGGTTTTTTATATTGTACAGGTGCAGTTAATTAATTAGATTACACTGCAGGTTTCAGTCAGATCTGCATCAAATTACTGTAATGAAGGTTATGGTTAGGGTTACTATTTCTCGTTTCTCCTTTACCAGGCATATGAATGAGGTTCCATTCTTCCATTAATGTGAACAAGCTGAAGGTGTAGTACAGTCAATTAATTTATAGGGTAAAGGCAATGGAGAAAACAAGATCTCATTTTCTTCTTTGTATGGTATTGAATACATACTAAGCCTTTAATGGATTTGAGGAATGTAGTAGAAAATGTATTAACGTATTGCCCTATATGTTGAAAAAGTAGCCATCAGAGTGATATATCTGAGATTGGAGTGTGATGCTATTAATTCCTACTAGAAATTTCCCAAGGGAAATTCTAACATTTTCTAACACTTGTCACTGTATATTGCATGAAAAAGCCTTATTTTACTAAAGTAGATGACACAACCAGGCATTGGAAAAGTAGTTTAAAAAGTAAAACTACAAGCTCTCTGTCCATGTCTCCTTTGTTTATTTCCAGAAGTATGTATTATAATTTTAGAAAAAGTATAAAGAAAAATTAGTGTTTGATTCTACTAAACACTTTATATTTCTAATGCCTGTACATATGATCCTGTCTTTATGTATCACCTAAGGGCAAAATATTCATAACATCTCCTTAGTAGCTGTTGTCTTCTATGTACCCTTTGTCTACCTAGCTACTTCCTGGCTATTTTGGAAGCCTGGAGAAGGTGGTCAATATTTATTCTTGTATATCCTACGTGTAGCAAGTTTACTTGTAGAACTGTGAAAGTGGGTCCAGGAGAAGCTTGAGGTTATAAATAGGGACTGAATGTTAGAAATAGGGATTGATTTGATGTTAGAAATAGCAGAAGTTTGATGTTAGAAATAGGGATTGATTTGAGGGTTAGTATATTCACAGGTGGAGTCCCAAGGAAATGGAATATGTAACAGAAAGATGCTCTGGTTCTCTGGGATCAGAAAGCTGAGGGTGGGAAAACAACTTAATGGTAGTATGGTTTTTGGTTGTAGCCATGTTGGTCTAAGGACATAGGCAGGCAAATTTCTTTGGGTACATGTGATAACTTTTATTAAACGAACTGAGTAGTTGGAAAAAAGTTCTTTGCAAGCTTTAGGGCATAAGCACCCTTCTTCAGGCATAAAGACTCTGCTGTTCTGAGATCTCCAAGGAATGAAAGAAGCTAATGGTGTGACAGGAGGTCAGTGACAATGTAAAAGGTAGAAATTAGCAAAACAAGGGTACAGAAGGGAGGGGAGGAGAGGACCAAGTGGGAAATATTGCCAAAGGTAAGCAAGGGAGACTGCTGATGGTAGTATGTTGGTTTTATAGGGAAATCCCTGAGACCACAGTTACATAGATTGAAATTCATTTCTTTCTCAAGATGTATGTATAATTGCACCATATATGTGGAATTTATATCTATGTAATAGTCATCATGCATTTTGACCCCCTTCACCAGCCTTATAGCCACTAATCCATATTCTATGGATTTTGCCATAGAATTTTGTCAAACACTGTCAAAGTGCTCCCATTTAAAAAAAAAAAAAAATTTTGCTGCAGAAATCGTTCTTCCTTTCCATCAGAGGTGCATTTTCTTCCTCAAAATTATGCAGGTCAACCAGAGATGGCTAACATACCACAGTCAATCAATCCTGTGGTAAAGCTGGGTGGAACTTTTCCAGGTGAAACTGATTTTTTAAAAAAATCAAAAGATAACGATTAACCTGTTGATTGAAATGTCACATATACCTGGATTGACTATCTCAAACTTTTTTGTTCACTGAACGTCCCCTCCCCCAAAACCCACAATGTTTCTTAAACAACAGAACCAAACTGATGTTTCATTTCAACATCTTTAAAAGATTTTTTCAGTGTAAAATTGCCTTTTACTTTGAAGTTATTTTTTTAATTTAAAAAAAGCAAACCAAAAAAAGTTGAAAAAGAAACAAATGTTTCATTTTGGGTTAAAGAAAATGTGCTGTCAAAGCAAATCATTTTGGTTTAAACTTTTGTTTACTGAATTTCTTTAAAAAAAATTAAGTATAAAGTTAAATATAGTATCTGTGCACAGACCAAAAATAGAAAAAAAAGGTTCTTTGCGTAGCTCTAGTTCTAGGCTAGAAAAAGGTTTTATGTATGGTTTTTTTCAGTTGTATATTTGATCAACTCTATGGCAATGTTGTAATTGCACTGTGCTTTAGAACTTCCAAAAGGAAGTACTAAAGCATGGTGCAGTAACTGCCCATATGCACCGTATGCGCAGTGCACAGTTATTTTTAGCAGCTACTTAGCTGTAGAGCTGTGCTATAATGGGGGAGAGCGCCGCTATGGTGGAGTAGCTGCTGGTCATGACTATGGCAACGTAGCATCACATGTAGATGCGCCCAGTGAGACCTGACACAATCCTTTGTAATCAATTCAATACAGATCAGATTTGAAGAGACGCACCTAATGATTTTCCCTTGGCATTCTTTATAGAATCTTGTTTTCTTTGAGATTTCCCCTCCAAATATTGGCCTAACCCATTTTTTAGTTTTTCTGATCACTCAAGAGCACAGCCCAAGGTGATGACTGCAGTGCAGAAAGTAAAGATAATGAAGAATCCCTAAAGATTTCTTGCTCCAGGAGCTATTTTGCAGACTGACATATGTGAAGATTATTTTTATGTACGTACGTATGCATGTATGTCTGTGTAAGAACACAATATGTGCAGAGAAAACCTTTGCAGACTGGAGTTGTCAGGTCAATACTTTGCAAATTACTTATACTTACCAAAAAGCAGGCAGTTCTCAAGGACAGTTTTATGAATTACAGACTTACTTTGAAATAATGTTATATTTACAGTTTTTCAGAAATAGTTAACTGTTAGACTTTCCAATATATTTCTTTGCATATAATGTTCAGGGAAACCAAGGGTACTTGTAAGCTACCAGTATCATGTGACAAGGGCATGTGTTCTTATGACCCACACTACTTATGTCCTGGAACAGAATAAAAATACTTAGCTCCTACCTTTGCAATTCATTAATGAAAATGAATTGCAAAGACCTGACTTGATCAAGAGTATCAAGCATGAGTGTGGCCAACCTATGGCATATGGCACAGCGAGCCTCATATGGCGCAGTGTGGTATGTAGCAGATAAGGCAGGGAGCAGAAAGAAGAGCAGCAGGTTGTACAGGGGAAGAGGATCACAGTGGTATTTGGAGAAGGTGGAGGGCTTATCTAGTAGGTAAGTGACAGAGCTGGGACTCTCATCCCAGTTGAGTTCTTTGTCCACTACTTTTGTAACTTTCCCATCTCAAACTGTCCAATCCTCAAGTTTCTTCACTCATCTTTTTAGATAAGGTACTCCAGTCCTATTCTGTTTTTTGGTTTTCTTTCCTTTTAGGGAAACTACTGTACCTGGTTAGCCTACCATACTAATCACAGCCTTCATTTTCCCAGTGCCTTATGGCACGCTGTACAATTTAATTGCTTAGTTCTGGGAAGGCCTAAAGTTATGCTAAGAGCCTGAGCATAACTCAGTTTGCCCGCTACAGGGCTAAGTGCTCTTTGAGGTGCTTTCCAATTCTATGATTCTGTATGTAGGTCAGTTCAATTGTAGAGGTAACAATAAGAGTTGAGCTGTCTCTTAGAAGCATTATTACCTTATTATAGGCATAGGTTACTTAAAATAGCTAGTTGACTAAAATCCTATAATGAATAGAAAATGGAATATGTAGCACAAGCCAGCATTAAAGCATATAAGGCTTTATATTGAACAAAGTAAGTATGCATTGCTGTGCTAGATAGTATTAAACAATTTTCACAGGAGCTTTATGTTGCTCTTATAGCTCCATAAGAGCAATTTAGTTCACTTTAATGGGAGAGCTGTATTTTAAATATAAGAGGATAGAAGCCATTTCACTAACAACCATTTACTACAAAGCTACGTTCCAAAGACTAGTGTGATGATACAATGAAATAATGTGAACTAACATTAATACAAACAGTTTTAACAATTCCATATTAGATTAAATAATTTTTGTCTATAGGATCTTTCCCAGAATCTGTATGGCACTCTGGGTAGCATTTTTGCATCTGGGCCAAAAGGCTGTGGGAACCTACTTCATACTGGAGCTTAGACTCCTCCTTAAAACAGCCACACAGCCCTAACCAAAGTTAGAAAAATGAGGCTGGAAGGGACCTCAGGAGAAATCTTGTCCAACCCCCCTGTTTAGGGTAGGGTCACCGCTGTCCAAACTATCCTAAACAAATATTTGTCTAACCTGCTCTTAAAAACTAAAAGAAAAAAAGATGGCAATTTCACAGCTTCTCTAGATAACCTCTTCCAAAGCTCAGCTGACCTCATAGTGAGAAAGTTCTTTCTAATATCCTATCAACATTTCCCATACTGCAATTTTAGACCACTGTTCTTTGTCTTGTAGCCGGCAGATGCAAAGAATAATCTATCATAATGGTGCTTAATCTTTTGGCCCCATGGGCCACAATGAGTGGTGCAGGGCTGGTCTGTGGGGCAGGTTCATCCCACACACCAGGACTAGGCCCTGTACTGACAATAAATAGACTGAAAGGCACACAATATACTTTGTTTCCATAGCCTTAGTTCAGGGGAGCAATTAGTCTGCAAGAAATTACACACAAATATAAAGTGTAAAATGTAGATTTTGTTCCTGATTTGATATTAAATGTAAACAGAAATGTTGATGTTACAGCATTTTCTTATACAGTCCATTTGAGCTATTTGAACTAAGAAAAGACCATGACAAGTGAAGGAGTATGGTATGTGTATCTGTGTGTATGTGTGTACATGCTGTAAACATGACTTTCTTCTGATGAGTTCATTTAACTAGGGCTATCATTTCCTGTTTTCCTGTTAATTGAAGTCTTTCCACAGTTGTGTGATTTTTTTTTTTTTTTAACATTTCTGCAGTGGGTATTTGTTTACAGCCATCATATCTGAATCCCCTGCCCTCTGATAAACCTAAGTGAATGGCACTGAAAGGCATGATGATACCATGGCAGTCAGAGAAGGATGGGAAGCCTTCTTGGCTAAACAGGGAAATCACGGTCCTCTTAAGAAAGAAGAAAAAGGTGAAGAATAGAAGCTAGGGACAGCCCCCAGGGAGGACTATATAGCAATGGCCCGCACTTGTAGGAATCAGATTAGAAAAGCTAAGTTGGCATCTGAACTAAAATTAGCAACGGAAACCAGGGACCACAAGCAATCCTTCTTTAGGTACATAGGGAACAGGAGGAAAACGAATGGGAGTGTGGGGACATTGCTCAACAACTTAGGACAGCTAGTCAGCGGCACACGGGAGAAAACTGAACTCCTGAATGACTACTTTGCTTTGGTCTTTCACCAGGCCAAGGGGAAAATCATGCCAGCTAGAGTACAGAATGAGCCAGGTTCAAATGACTGCTTTCCTACTATTGCTGTAGAGCTGGTGTGTAATCAGTTAAACAAATTGGATATATATACGTCAGCAGGATCAGACGAACTTCATCTGAGAGTGCTGAAGGAGCTGGCCGAAGTAATTGCAGAAACCCTGGCAAATCTCTTCCAAAACTCATGGTGCTCCAGGGAGGTCCCTGAGGACTGGAAGTGGGTCAGTGTTGTGCCCATCTTCAAGAAGGGCAGGGAGGGAGGGCTGGGTAACTATAGGCCAGTTAGCCTAACTTCTATCCCAGGGAAAATCCTGGAAAATTCATTAAGGAGTCTATGTGTGATAGGCTTGCAGAAGGTAGGATTCTGAATGACAGCTAGCATGGCTTTGTTGTGGGTAGGTCTGGTCTTACCAACCTCATCTTCCTTTACAATCAGGTGACTTGCCACCTGGATAAGAGAGAGGAGGTTAACATTATATACCTCAACTTCCAAACAGCTTTTGATCTGGTATCCCATGATATTCTCACAAGAAAACTGGAAGACTGTGGGCTTAACTGTGACACTCTCAGGTGGGTAGGAAACTGGTGGTGGGGTAGGGCCCAGAGAGTTCTAATGAATGGATCTGTGTCATCTTGGCAGGAATTGCCCAGTGGTGTCCCACAGGGGTTGGTGCTTGGTCCAGTACTATTCAACATCTTCATCAATGATTTGGTGTGGGGGTGAAGAGCTCACTGGCCAAGTTTGTGGATGACACCAAGTCATGGGGAAATGTGGTCACTTTTGACAATAGGCTGCAGATACAGGTGGACCTAGACAGGCTTGCAAGTTGGGTGGACCAGAACCAGATGAAGTTCAGTGTCAAGAAATGTAAAGTACTCCACCTGAGGATGAACAATCCCCTGCACACCTACAGGCTTGGCAATGCCAATGTGACCAGCACTACGAATGAAAGGGACCTAGGTGTAATAATAGACCACAGTATGAACATGAGCCGGCAGTGCAACGCTGTAGCTAGCAGGGCTAACAATACCCTGGCATGCATCAATCAGTGCATCTCCAGCAAAACCAAGGAAGTGATTCTCTCACTCAACTCGGCATTGATGACACTGCAGGTAGAGTACTGCAACCAGTTCTGGGTGCCGCACTTTAACAAGGATGTGGTAAAACTTGAGAGAGTCCAGAAAAGGGCTACCCATATGATCAGAGACCTGTGTGGCAAACTGTATGAGGAAAGGCTGAGGGATCTGGGACTCTTCAGCTGGAAAAAAAGACGGCTGAGAGGGTGCTGGTAGCAGCTTACCATTATATCAGAGGAATTCATGAAGGGCTTGGTGAACAGTGTTCACCAGGGCACCCTTGAGGAAAACTAGGAGTAATGGTCACAAACTTCTGGAAGACTGTTTCAGGCTCAACATTAGGAAAAAAGATTTCACAGCTAGGGTGTCCAGACTGGAATTAGGTCCCACCAGAGGTGATGAAATCTCCTACCCTGGAAATCTTCAAGAGACTGGGCGGTCACCTTGTTGGGGTCACCTCACCCCAGTTGTCTTTCCTGCTTGGTGCCAGGGGGCTGGATCTGATGATTTTCCCAGGTTCCTTCCAGCCCCTTATAATCTATGTATTGACTTCCTCACTGCAACCAAAACTGCAGTACTGGGACTGCAATGGAATACTTCATTTCTTTGCAAAGGTGGGGTTCAACTGAAACCTGGAGGCCCTAAAGAGTCTGCCAAGCAAACTGTCAGGAAGTCAGGCAGATTAATGATTGAAAGCCTGCGTGTTGTGGGAAGGTTTTTCAAGCCAATGTTTCACAAAACGCTTTTATGTTGATGAATTGGCATTTTATGTCAAAATTAGTTTTATGAAAAAATTCCTGACCAACAGATCTAATGAAAACACTGCTAGAACTTGCTACCCGTTAAGTTACATAATGGCTTGTTTCAACCTCAATTTGGTGTACTGCTAGCTTGTAACTCTCAAAATTACACTGGGGAAAGTCATTTCATCTTCTTTTCCCTCAGGTCAGAACTCCAAAATGAGTTTTCTGGAGTAAATTAATTACTCCAATCTCTAGATGTGTTGATATATGTATTTGAATGGAGAACTGGGTCCTTCAAATCTTTCTCTCATAAATGGTATTTAAAATACATAGTAAATAATATTTTATTATTCAGCTGTATTGTTAACTAAGGTTGTTCCAACTGTGAACCAGGTGCTGTGCATGATAATTATTGTGTCTGTTCCTTTGTAATTTCCTTCATGAAACCTTGGCTTTGTTGCCTGACATATCTGTATATACACCTAAATGTTTAATAGGTGAGGGTCATACAGATGTTACATCAGAATTTGAAGCATAGTTCCTAGGTTCTGTAAGAATATGCACTGCACATGGCTTATTGTAGCTTTTTACATGAAGCTTATACAACCTTTCTGCCCGGCCCTGTTCAGCAGCAACAACGGCCAGTTCAAATTTGGGGTTTAAGTATATTTTTACCTTGGCTCAAGCCCCCACCTCAACCACTTGGGAAACACTAAATGAATTAATAGGGTGTCCTGCATAAACAACCTCCCCAAAAACAAAAAACACCATAAACAAACCAAAACAAACCTCTTTGCAAGCAATATAAACACAAAAGACAGATTTATTATAGAAAACAGAGGAAAACACCAATAGTGGCTTGCCAATCCTTGATTCCATGGACAGGCTGTGTGTGTGTGGGGAGTGATTGTGGGTCCAGATAGCATGCATGTGCCTCAAAACTTCTGGGCTCGATTATTTGGCTGGCTGAAATGAAACTGCAGGAAAAACTCCAAAAGGAGCCAGGTTGATTAATGTTTACAGCTGGCCCAACCACACAGCTTGAATCGAGCAAAGGACCATCAAAAGAAACAAGGGGAAAGACCAGGACTACCATCTAGGCCTGAGTTGCAGGGAGTTTGGGTCACAGCTCCACTGGGAGAAGAAAGTTGCAAACCTCAACCTGAGCCCAAAACTAGCAGGATTAGAAACCTCCAGGTTTCAAGCCTGTTTAAACTGCCAGGCCTAACTCCTGGCTAGTTGACTCAAGGAACCAATACTCTTTTCCCCAGTATTAATCCCTTAAAACCTCAAAAGAAAAAAAAAAGAGGGAAGAAAAGGAGAAGAGAGATGTTCCCAGACACTGGGACAATTCTTCCTCTCTCTCCTGTCTAACTGAGCTTCCCTTTTTTCTGTTTGCAAACTCCTTCTCCTTGTGGGAGACATCACTGTTCAGCGGCTCCTAGCACAGGGGTCAGCAAAATACAGCCCACAGGCTGGATTCGGCGAACCAGGCACTTTTATTCAGCCCGCAGAGCCCCCCTGAAAATTCATAGATATTAGGGTTGGAAGGAACCTCATCAGATCATCAAGTCTGACCCCCTGCCCTGGGCAGAAAAGAGCACTGGGGCCAGATGACCCCAGCCAGGTACTTGTCCAGTCTCCTCTTAAAGACCCCCAAGGTAGGGGAAAGCACCACCTTCCTAGGAAGCCCATTTCAGATTCTAGCAACCCTTACCATAAAGAAGTTCTTTCTGATGTCTAACCTGAATCTGCTCTCTATTGGTTTGTGGCCATTATTTCTAGTTACTCCAAGGGGTGCCCTGGTAAGTGGAGCATCTCCTATTTCTTGCTGTCCCCCCCTGATGAATTTGTAGGGAGCCACAAGATCACCTCTCAGCCTTCTCTTGTGGAAGCTGAAGAGATTCAGGTCCCTGAAGCTCTCCTTGTAGGACCTTATGAAATTGTGCCCCATCCAGCCCTTCCTCCCATGAGGGTGGAACCAAGGTGCCTACACCCACCCCCAAAAAAACCACATTATGCCTTGCTCTCACCCTTGTGGGCAGAAGGAAGCTAACATGGAGGGGAGGGGTTGCTGCTGCAGACTTCCCTGGTGTCCAGCTCCCTCCAGGAAGCAGATAGGGAAGCGGGGGGGAGGGGGGAAGGGGTGTGACTGCAGCTGGGCAGGAGTGCAAAGTGTGGGGTTGGGGCTGGGGCTGGCTGCAAAATGGAGCCCTCACCCAGGGGGGGCGGCAGTTGTGCAGAGTTCAGCTGGGCAGGTGTGGGTGTGAGGGAGGGTGGGAGGTATGGGGACCCCTTCCACACTCTCCCCATGCCATGGAGCCCTGGTAGGCAGCAGCAGCAGTGAGGGGTGGGCGCTCTGCTCCACGCTGATGCCTGGCTCCTGGCTCCAGCCAGCACTGCGAGCAGTGCAGCTCCTGCTGGGCAGTTTGTTTCCCTGGCACTTCCCACACTCGTCGGGCACAGGAAGGAAGCCCGAGGCACTGGAGCAGGCTGGGATGCAGAAAGCTCCAGCACAGGGGTGGGCAATTATTTTGTGCAGAGGGCCCCTCACTGAGTTTTGGCAAGCTGTCAAGGGCCACATGGGTAGCCCTGTCCTTTGAGAGGTGCCCCACCCCCTGGTCGCCATCTTGTGACCAGGAGTCCTGCCCCCTAACCCCCAACCTTTGCCAGCAGAAGTCCCTCCCCTTGCCCCCGGAAATACTCCTTTCAGTAATGAGGACCAGAAAAATACCAAATTATATTCTAAAATTCGACAACGCTCATTAATTTGATTAAAAAAAATATGTGTGTCTGGGTTTGTATGCTTTTGTGTAGTGTACACAGTCATAATTGCACAGTAGCTTAAAATGAAGTCTTACTCCTGTATATTGTGGGGGGTGGGTGGCATGGGTATAGGTTTGTGGGGGACTGTTAGTGTGTGGGTATGTGGGGGAGGGTCTGGATCTGGGGTGATGGAGCATGTGGGTGGCTGTGTGTGTGGGGGAGGGTGGCTAGGATGTGTTAGGGGTGTGGGGTCTGTGTGTATGGCAGTGTGTGGGGGGTGGGGGTGGGGGTGGGTGCATGTATAGGACTTGCCCTATGAACACACACACACACTATAGTCCAGTGATGCAGGGGACCATGTGACGCTGGAGATGGCAGTGTGCAGGGAATCAGTGAAGGCCAACAGGCAGAGAAGAGGGGCGGGGTAGGAGGGGGCTGGGACCAGGCTGGCTTTGTTAGAGAGTGCTGCTGGCTCCCCTGGGTCCTACTGTCCCTGTTTCCTGTCATCTTTGACAGGCTGCTGGGAGTAGATAAATATACATTTTCTAAATTTGTTAGGGGCCCCACAGGCTGGACAGAATGGTCTGGCAGGCTGAATCTAGCCCATGGGGCATATTTTGTCCACCCCTGCTCCAGCACCTGGGGGTTCCCTCCTGTGCCCCATGAGTGCGGGGAGTGCTGGGGAAACAAACATCCTAGCAGGGACTGTGTTCCTCATTGCAATGTGCAGCGCTCACAAGAGCCAGGCACCAGCACCCCCACCTGCTGGTGTGCCATGGGGAGTGTATGGGCAGTAGTCCCCACACCCCTCTCACCCTACAAACCACACACATGGCCCTACCCCCCCACGTGTTGCCTGTGTTGACTAGAAATCTGTATGTTCCAGAGCTGCACATCCACACCCCACAAACACCACACAACCCCTTAATATACCCTATGCCCCTCCACAGACACTCACAAACTCCCCCTATACCCTACCACCCCCTTATCCCCACCATACTTATATAATATAGAAGACCAAGAATTTGTTTTTGGTTATTATGTGATTACCTCTATATACAGTACACAAACACAAATCATGACAACATGTTTTTAAATAAAATTAAAATGTTACAGTAAGTATTTGACTTTTAGTGTATGATTTGTTTTTTTCTGGTTCTAAGATGGCAACCCCCCTCCCAAAAAGAGTATTTCTGGGGGGCAAGGGGAGAGACTTCTGGTGGAAAGTTCAGAGGTAAGGGGTGGGACTTTTGGTCCCAAGACGGCAGCCAGGGGCACCTGTCAAGGGGCAGGGCTACCCATGCAGCCCTTTATAGCTCACTAAACCTTGTTAAGTGGCCCTCTGCCCGAAATAATTGCCTGCCACTGTCCTAGCAGCTTCTCCTTCCCCAAACCAGCCTTGCTTATCTCATGTCCCTTTGCATGACATCATCCTGGCCTTGTCTGGTCAGGGATCACCACACCCCAGTTCCTCTTCCAGCCAATCGGCCTGAAGAATCCTCTGCTTCCCCTGGCCAATGAGGCCAGAGGGCTTTATGTATTTTCTCCAGCTACAGGCCCCAGCTTGCCATGTGCTGAGTACATGGCCAAAATGCAGGGGCCATTTTGCCCACGTGAAAAAATACACACACACACAAATACAATATACAACCCAAATGTGTCTGTGGGTATTACATTTATAATAAGCAACACTTATTAAAGCTGTTCCAATTCCCCCCCCCCATTAAAACTTCTGGTGAAAATGAGAATTCTTATTTTCTGTAGAAACTTCCCAGTTTTCAGCTGAAAGCTAAGGGATTCTCTCCCATTGAAAGATTTTAGCAGTTTTGCTTTTTTGTTTTTTGGCCAAAATGTTTTGAGAAAAAGTGAAATGGAAAACCAGAACTTCTAAAAATGTACTTTAATTTTTTTTCTCTTTCCTCTTCTTTAAAAAATAAATAAATAAAGGCTTGTTTTTGTAACTAAAATATTTTTGTTGTTAAAGATTTTGGCTATCTGTAGCTGCAGTGTCTTACAGAACAGCTTCATGCTGTGTATCAGTTGTTGCCAGATCAGAGCTAGGCTAATGAAAATGAAAGGATATCAGGAAAATCCTAGCTGTGACTCTAGAGCAGCATTTCCAGTAAAATAAATGAAGTTTACTGTTTTATTACTTCTGGAAACTTAGAAAAAAAAGTGGATTTAGGGTAACTCTAGATTTGTTTAAATTTTTAAGCATCAGGCCCTCTCTACACATGGTGGTAAAGGCACCATGGGAATGATGGGATCTGATGCATGATCCACACAATTGCACCTCCTGCCATGCCACACAGGCATGGCAGGAGGCTTGATTGTGGGACCGTGCATTAGATCTCATTGTGCCTTATTGCTGGTGCAGGGGGAGCCTGATCCTGGGCTCCCCTTGTGTCTTTGAAAAGCAGACTCACATGGCTGGGAGCTCTCAGCCACTGTCTGGAGGGCCCCCACATCTGGAAGATCATAGTGGCTGTTATCTCACAGCCTGGGGGTACATTGTGCTCCCCAGTGGCTGGGAGATTGTAGCACCTGTGGTGTCCTAGCTGTGGACTGTCTACATGTGCAAATTAGAGCTGGATAGATACCAGCTATAAAAGTTATTACACGTTTTTGAGCAATAACTTCATAGCTAGTTGGACTTTTCTGTCACCATAGTTAATTTGCACATGTAGCCAGTCTAGGTTCATTAGACAATTAACAAGGTAATTGCATAATAGATACAACATGTAGAGGAGGCCTGGGGAATCAAATCAACCTACAGGCTAGGGATAGAAATTTCACATAAACCAGTATAAATGATTGGAAACCAGTTCAGATCTGTAACACAACAAAGTTCAGCGCACATAAGCAACTTTCAAAATAGCCAAAACTGATCTGAGATAAACCTGGATGGATGTAGCATCAGACTTAACTGATATAGGTTACATCTGTTTATTGAACTGCTGTCCCATATCTCCTCCAGATTCAAGTTAACTCATCCCTTCAGCATCCCAGGATGCTTTGCACCTCCCTTGTAACTCCCCCCAACCCCTTGCAGGATGGGCAGACTAGCCTTGACCCAAACTATCTATTCCAGAGGAGCAGGGAGACATGTTCTAGCGCCTCCCCCCCCCCCCCAACGCCGCCCCACCTCTGGCCTGGGCCACTGCAGACATGTGGCTGCATTTCTGGAATCCAAAGTGAATGTCTCTTTACTTGCTTATTGGTTCAATCTATAGAGTTTAGACTAACCTGTGAAGATTTAATCGATTCAGTCTTGAGCTTTTTGACTGTCTGTACTTAGCTATAATGTTTCTTGTCCTCCTTTCTCTGCAGGGCATTCAGTCCTGGTATCCTCATCTTTCTGTCAAGTTGTCTTGAGAAATATTTCTCCTCACTGAAGTTTTTCCATTGTTTAAATCTTCAGATACCGAGGAATACAGGAATTATAGTAAGCTCAGTGGTCCCTTTAGGTCTAGGACTCTGGCAGTATCTAATGCCATATGTTTTGTAGGAAGCAATAAAATCTCCACAATGCATGGACAGAGGAAATTCATTCTTGATCTCACGTAACTCTGCATTTCTTATATCCTAAAGAATGGTAGCTGGTATTCCTATACATTTTAGATGTTACAAATCTCAAGTGCTTGATGCGAGATAATTTTGAGGGGCTTGATTCTTACCCTTCACAGCCACCCCCCCACAGAACTGCTAAGAACCTATCCTTTGAAAATTAGGATATTTTAAGGCATGTCACATTGGACACCTAGATTTTGATGAAAACCTGAAGTGACCACTTTGAAAATGGGGGTAACAAATCTTATTTTTTTTGCCTTTAATCAGATCAAGTACCTTTTGTCAGTAATAGGTTGTGGCAATGAGTTCCACAGTTTAATTTTTTGAAAAAAACAAACAGCTCCTATTTGATCATAGTCTTACAGGTTTTGATTATGTGCCCTATGTGTACTTGTGCAGTTGTGAAAAAAGCAGGTTCCCTCAAGTCGCGATAAGGAAAAATGCAAATAGCTGTCTGATTTCTTTCTATTTAAATAGTAACACTACTTAGTACTTACAGGTCTTTTTATATGTTCAAAGCTCTTTTACAAACATTAACCAGTTGTAACAACATTACCCTATTATGTTTAGCTTATTGTAAGGGGTTTTTTTTAAAGCTAACTACCACTTTCAGCAATACCTACCAGCCCCAATTCAACTGAAAATTGTCTAGCTTCAACCATAGACACATATTTACATCATTCAGCTTGCTGTCCATCCATTGCTGAGAAGACTTCCTAAATGTTGTTGCTGCCTGTACCTTGGACCTGTTAGTTAAGTGTTGCATCTTGTTGGTCACTTTAAGTGAAACTGTAACAGGGGGCCATCCTGAGGCTGACCTCTGTGTCAGCCTACCCACCTGTCTTGGGCAGTTCATCCACCTTTCTCCTGCCACACCTTGTTAGTAAATAATTAAGTTATTTGTTAGGCAGGTGACTGCCCTTCATGTGCCCAGCTATACCAGGTGGTGCATACATGCTCCGTCCTTCCCTACATGTGTCCCATGCCTTGTAGGTGTTACTTCTGTTATCAACTCCACATGCCCCTGTCGTTGAGCCCTTTGGTTCCTGTCTCTCTGCAACACACAGGCACTGAGTTCTCTGGTAACTGGCATTCTGTGCCTCTCTCCTGGATGCCTGGCTCTGCACGCCCTTAGCTGCACCCCTCTGGTGCTATGGGCTCACTGCGCCTGACACAGGGCTCTACGAAATCATATGCCATCTCCCTCCAGGCACTAATGAGGCCCCCAAACCTCCCCTTCTAGCCTCATCCCAATCCACCAGAGTAACCATGAACACAAACAGAAGCCCCTCAGCTATAACTGAAATACTAACAATAACCCTGCTATGCCCCTTTACGGGAACGAACTTCTACTCAGAGTAACATGCCTCTATCTAGGTGCCTGGGAGACTCCCTGTAAGCACATAGCACCTAGATAGCAGAACAGGCGGTAGCAGGGAGAGCTAGGCATGCAGCACCAGGTCTCAAGTAGCTTCAGCAGGTAGGTGCTGCCTCCCCATCCATTGTCAGGGAGAGAGTGTGTGTCTGCTAGCTACAGCCTGGGCCCCAGAATCCTGCCTCCAGCTGGTCAGGTGATGTTGGCAGGTGTGGCCAATTATTTCTTTAGGCTGTTACCCTGGTAACCTGCATCTGGGAGGCTCAGTTTGGCCTGCAGAGCTCCCTGGCCAGGCTTCTTCAGCCTTAAGGAGCAGGCATGTCTGAGTGCCCTGCTACACAAACATAATAACAACAACATAAATTACTTGGGTGCTCATGTATTTTGCCGCCTCAGAGGGTTGAATGATCCCTAATTAAGAAATGAGAGAGTACTAGTGGTGCTAGTAGACTGGTAGCAAGTATTTTATTGGATATGGAATTTTTATTTAGGAACTTATAAAATCTAAATCACAAAATTATTTCTGAAAGAAAGAGAAGCAAGGATTTTTGAGATGAGGTCTTTTATTGCACAAACTGCATGGTTGTGGGATAGACTTAGACAAGCTTTTGAATGCAGTGTATTTTACTTCAGGTCACCTAAAGAAGAATGCACTTGCATTTGAAAGCTTCTCAAATTCTATCCCTACTATTCAGTTGGTCCAATAAAAGACCTCGCCCACAAAAATCCTTGCCTATTACATATTTCCTGGCCTATCGTGGCTTATAACATCACTGTAATACTACCAACGCCATTTTTGAAGTAAATATCATCAGCAGAAATTATATATGTCAACATTTCTGTGAATGGAAAAGTATTAAAATAATAATGGAATAAATAATTTAGAAGTGTCTCCATAATGCCAAAGATATTAAAAAACTTTACACAATTTAACCTACATGTGATATAGGGAAATGTTATTACTCCTATTTTTAAACTGGGTAAATTGAGGCACTGATTTTAAGTTATTTGCCCAAGGCAATATAGCAGTGGGGCAAAGAGTACATATATTATGCTCTAGCTTTGTCTAAATTTTGTTATTCTCTTAGCTTCTGATAACCTTCCCTCTGTTCTGTCCTTGAATTATAAATATCACGGCCTTAAACTAGGAACTTCCAGGTAAAAATTCCAATTACTTTGCCTCCTGCATCATTTATTTTAGCTCACATTACTGTAGGTGAAAAGTCACCTGATACATTCAAATTAGCATTTGGGGATTCACAGAGGCATTCATTAGAACATGAAGAATGGCACGGCTGAAATTTCTTTTTAAAACTGCAACAAACGATGTGGAAAATCATTATTTTTCCTCTCTCTTTGTGCAATTTTATTAAAATGATATCTGTTCAAGAAAATGAAATTTCCCAAAATAACAACCTATCATGTTTAGAAGGGTTAATACTGCTCTTGAAAGCAACTACAAGGGTATACTATCAGTTAAAAAAAAGCATATAGTCTAGCTCTGGCTACCAGTCAGCAAATGGTTTTAGATTTGAGCTAAGTTCCCTCATTGTTCTGATATGCTGAGCATATTCACTTTTGACATTAAATTTCCCTGCTTCTGAAAGGGATTTTTTGGACCCAGACTAGGATTCTGTTTACATTTAAAATAATATTGTCACTATAATAGAGTGGGTTAACTTTATTCTGGACTCCAATCTATTATTGTGCTATAGCGTAAGTCACTGCAGTATTATGCTATGAGGAAATATTAAAATGCCTGCAATTGTTATGAAAAATTAGTTGTGCATTGTCCTGCTAATCAGATTTTATATTAGTGTCAAAATAGGAGCTATGCAACTTTCTTCAGTTTTTTTAAATATCTGTATGTGTTTATTGACATCAACTGAGCTGGATGCAACTAGAATTAGAAGCAGAAGAGCAAATTTTCCCTTGTTCTTCACAGTGTCAGAGAACCTGATCTGAGCAGAATCTGTGCATGTCTACTGTTGCGGTGACAGGGGCAAAGATTTTGGTAGCATCATTTTGCCCTCAGGTGTTTTCTGTGTCAAAGGTGAAGAGTACAGTAGGAGAGTCTGGACCAGTAGGCTGGGAGATATTTTTGGCACAAACTTGCAGCAGAATTTTAGGCCCCACCCTATGGTGAATAATGAAGCACAGCAGTTGCGAGCTTGCTGCTCTGAAATTCTGTCTAGAGAAATCCCAGCAATTTCCTTTTCCATCATATTTATGTTCAAGAAATGGTAGTCTATAAACAGGTGTTTTCAGCCTTGGGGTATACAAAGTAGGAGGTAGGTTTAGAACAGAGATGGCAGGACAGAGGAAGGTGCATAATAAATTTTTGACATGAAAAGAATAACAATTCATGGGAAACACGAGCTTGAGAGCTGATGAAAGTCAATTTTCTGCTTGGTTGTACAAGCCACTGTTTTCTTAGAACAAAGGACTATTAAATAGTGCAAATGAAGGAATAAATAGGAGTGGGCCTCCCCCTTCCTGTGCCCCTTGATGTGAGCAGCAGTTGTTAATTAGCAAGGGAAAGCTAATTAGTGTGCAACTGAACGTAAAGTCTAGGTGCAGACATTCAAAAAGCCTGAAGCAAATTCGAATTAACTTACATGGGTTTCTCTATGTGAACTAGGTTAGTTCAGTAGCAAAGAGAACACAAATTTGCCCTTTTCTGGGGGTAGGGGGGCATGCAGGCTGCCTGCACTAGCTGAAGCCAGCAGACTGGGGGTATTCCTGCACTGCCAAGTGCAGCACAGTGGCTGGGCTACCTCTGATTGGCTTCCAGTAGGGCTGTGTAAAGCAGCACCGTTCTGCTTCGACTTATGTTTCAACATTTCAACGGAACAATGTTTTGTTTAGTGGCTTGCTTCATTTTGAAAGCACTGTTCTGTTTCATTTTGTTGAAACGCTTTTGCTGTTTCAATGCTGTTTTGATGCATCGCCCACCCAGCACTGGGAAGATTGGTGCTGCCTCTGGTCCCAGCCAGAAGCACCATCTCCTGTCATCTGGCAGGCAGATTGGGGCCCCCTGCACCTCCAGGAGGAGTTGGCAGAGCTCTGCAGCCCTCCCAGGGATGTGGAGGACCCTGATTGGCCTGCTGGATCATAGGCGGCTCCTGCCACCTGGGACGGTGCTGGGTGCAGCCCGCATCCAGTGCTGGGAAGATGGGTGCTGTCGCTGGCCCCAGCCAGCAGCACCAGCGTCCTGTAATCCGTTAGGCAGATTGGGGCCTACCCACACCCCCAGGAGGGTTGCAGAGGCTGTGCAGAACTACTCCTGGGGGTATGGGCCCCTGAGCTGCCTCCCGGATCAAAGGAGGCTGGTGCTGCCACCTGGGTCCCCACATGAGCTGATATGCCATGGCCCTCGTACTGGAGGTGGCCCGAGGACAGTGCAGGGCCCAGGGCAAATCAGCTCATGGGCAGGTCCCCACATGAGCTGATTTGCCCCAGGCCCACCTGCTGCAGGTGGCAGCACCAGCCTCCTGTGATGCAGGAGGCAGATCGGGGGCCCATACCCCCTGAAGTAGTCCAGCACAGCCCCAACAGCCCTCCCAGGGGTGCAGATGGACCCTGATCTGCTTGCTGGATGGCAGGAGGCTGGTGCTGGTGGCTGGGGCCAACAGCAGCACTGATTTTCCTGGTGCTGGGTGTGTGGTGCACCCAGCACTGCCCCAGGTGGCAGGAGCAGCCTCCTGTGATCCAGCAGGTCGATCGGGGGCCCCCCGCACCTGTGGGAGGGCTGTGGGGCTATGCTGGACTCCTCCTGGGGGTGCAGCCCCTGATCTGCCTGCCAGATGATAGGAGGCTGCTGCTGCTGGCTGGGACCAGTGCTGGGCACAGCCTGCAGCCCGCACCCAGCACTGGGAACATTGGTGCTGCCACTGAAGCACTACTTTGATGCTTCACCCACCCAGCACTGGGAAGATTGGTGCTGCCTCTGGTCTCAGCTGGAAGCACCTGCCTCTTGTCATCCAGCAGGCAGATTGGGGCCCCCCGCACCTCCAGGAGGAGTTGGCAGAGCTCCACAGCCCTCCCAGGGGTGCGGAGGACCCCAGTTGGCCTGCTGGATCACAGGTGGCTGTGCTCCTGTTATCCAGCAGGCAGATTGGGGGCCCACACCCCTGGGAGGAGTCTGGCACAGCTCTGCAGCCCTCCTGGGGATGTGGGTGGGCTCCCAATCTACCTGCCATATGACAAGAGGCTGCTTCTGTTTGCTGGGACAGGTGCTGAAGCCAAGTAAGCCTGGCTTTGAAACTCAAAATATTTTGAAACTTTCAAAATGTTTTGAGTGCCCTTGCTTCGTTTCAAAGCTGTTTTGAAGGCTTTTGTTTCATTTCAGTTTCGCTCTTTTGAGTTCAAAATGCATTGAAACAGCTTCAGAATGAAACACCAGGCAAAATTTTGCACAGCCCTAGCTTCCAGCCACATGTCCCCCTTCCCTTGCTGATCCTCTGTCAGCCACAGGCATCTGTCAGCTGCAGACAAGCAGTGGAGGTAACAGCATAGTCTGCCTGCACACCCACCCAGGACTCCCATGCCTCCTGTGAGTGGACACAGGCCCAGGGAGCACAAAAAGGTTGTCAGGGAAGGGCAAGCACCTCTCCCTCATCCCCCATCATCGTCAGGCACTGTGTTGACTCTGCTTTGTGAGAGCCTGGGGGCAGGGCTGGCTGGGTGATCAACCGCAGCAGCCAAGCGTGGGCTGAGTTCCAGTGTACCTCCCTATAAGGGGGCATTTGTGGGAATGCCCAGGAGCCTGGGAAGCCAGAGGGCAGCAAACTAATTTGATTCAATAGGGGATCTGGTACAGAACTAGCCTAATTTGAATAATTTTGAGTGCACATCAATTCAGGATTATTTTAGATTGAGTTCTGCCATTTTTAGTTTGGACTATATGCCCTGAACTTCTGTAAGGTTACAGGTTTGGTTTGAATTCTGATCACTTAGCATGGATTATGTTTACCATAAGTACCTAGCCAGAGGCTCATCTTAACTAGGCAGACAGTGGGTGACAGGATGTGCATACAAGTTGAAGCACATAAGTGCCTTGTTGGGCAGCACAGATTTCCTAAATTCTGCTGCATTTGACATTGCACTCCTGAAAATACATCTGTTGCTTTTTCACATTGTTGGCTCTATTGTAGCCTATACAAAATGTACCGGGTGAAATTCCAGCTGAGAAAAATGGTTTGTGCAAATTGCTGTGATAGCCAGTTCCTTACTTGAGTTAGTTTGACCCACATCCACCAAGTCCCATATAAAGGATGAGGTAACCATGAAAATCTCCTGCAGTTTAGAGTTTATTCATAACTCCTCCACTTAGGAGGGAATAAACTAAAGGACCATCTGGAATATGATAATATAAAAATGTATTGCTTTATGCCAGAGGTCACTGGAAAATGTTGCAACTGCAAAAAATAGCAAGAAATTATGTGGGCATTCAGCAGTTCCCCCTGCAGAGGCCTGGACCACCCTTTGAGTTCTGTTTGCTTTGTGGGCTGTCAGTGTGAAGCAGGAGTGGAAATCAATATTGCTGGAGAAAATTTTTTTTCTTTTATGAGTGAGAATTTAGAGTAGTTGGGGCTCTAGTTCAGCTGCCAGCCTATATACTAGAGCAGAAGCTGGTTCCAACTGTTGCAGGAACCGTGCAGGCATCCTGCAAGCCTGAGTGAAGCAGCTGAGCACTTAAACATAGTTATTTGTTTGTACTAGACACTTTAATCCATGTTATCATCTGATTACCTTTGGTTACAGATACCAGCCTTGAGCCAGCTCCTCGGTGAGTGTAAAAGGGCTAGTTTTATCCCTGATGGAGTTATGCTGAATTTATGCTGCTTGATTGTGATTGTTATATTTTTATTTTCTTAACTGGAGTTGCTCCATAAAGGTTGGATCCAAAGAGCTTTAGTAATATAAGCTCCTCAATCATGTGTTCAAGCTATGAATACTTAGGTGCAAATACATAACTGGTGTGGAGTGGAAATATAGTTATACATGCAAAATCAGTATCTGCATACACACTTCGTACCACAGCTGAAATTTGCCTTTGCAATATGCAGTTTTGGGAAGAAACAATTTATTTGTACATCTGAACAATTTGTGTACATGAGTGCAAAGGACTGATACAAGGTTCTCTATGATCTCTGTTATTATTTGCACTCTGTGGTGGCCCCCTACACAGGGGTGTCTTTGGGCATCTTGGCCAGATCCAGATGTGCAGACGTTCAGTTTATGGCACCACAAACCTTTTTGTGGTGCCACAAACCTCTTTGTGGTGCCACAAACCGCATACCAGACATGTTGAAATGTACCCCATGCTACCAAAAAATCCCGGTAGCAAAAAAATTTAAAAAGCTGCAAAAACAGTGCATGTCGTAAGAGTATGTGCCAGCAGGCACAGAGGCTCAGTCCTCCAAATAAGACACTTTGGCTGCCAGTCAGAGTGTCTCTCTTCCTCTAGTTCTGTCCTGGCTCCTCCAGCACACCGGGAGTCAGGAGAAGTGGGGAAATGGCTATTTTCCTGAAGTGCAGCCAAACCCTACATGCAGGGCTGTGTGTAGTGGAAGAAAACAATGGCACAAATTTGTGCTTCTGCAATTTTTGCCATGGCAAATGCACATCCCAGCATGTGGGGTTGCATCCATTATATGCTACAGAGAGTATAGCTGGCCTGATCTTAATAGAGTGGTCTAGAAAGACTTCAGAAGCTCTGTCCTGAACCCTAATCATTTCATATCCTATAGCGTAGAACCCAGATCCTAGGTCTTTGTCCAGATGCAGTGACTTTCACCCTACATGTATACTTCCATGTTAACATTCATATTTTGGGGTCCTATACCTAAAATATTGTGCAGTCAATTTAAAAGTATGGCCCAAATGTCTGCTGTGTTTAACAGTATCCAGCTATCTGAAGTTCCAGTCAGTGGCTCTCTGTAGACCCATGTATATGCAGCGATGGCATAGTACAACTCAGGAGGTCAGGGGTAGGGATGTGAGTTCGTTTAAAGCCAACTTTATACTACCTTCTTGTTGCCACGCTCTTGGGCTGCTTGTATTCTGAAACAACTGGTAAATGTTAGAGCAGCCTAATTTGTGCCAGGTGCTGCACCCCTGTGGAGGTTTCAGTCCAAACAGCTAGAGATTGCTACTAGTTTATTAGGAAGCTGGATTTGCCCACCTGCCAGTCACTGGTATGAAAGTAGTATAGGAATCGGTATGTTGGCTTTATCATTGCACCGCCTTTCTGTATTGGATTGTCCTTTTCTGGACTAGCTATACTACCTTTTGGGACACCTTCCAGTAGTGGTATGGTGTAGAACAGCTGTAGCCCAAAGGAGCATCTGATCCATGTTGAGTTTATCTGATTACGTGTATGTGGATAGCCACACTGGATCTGACCTGTGGGCCTTCTAGTCCAATATCATTTCTCTGACAAATGATGGGACAGAGGAAAATTAAGGAAAAATTTTAAGGAACCTAGAGTAAATAGATATGGGATAAGCTGCCCTTGTGAATGTTTCATCCTACTTCTCTATAGTAATTATTTCTAACTCCAGATATTCTTGTTATCCCTAAATAGTTCATTCCTCTTTGAATTTTGCTTTCTAGGTCTTAGTGAGAGAATGAGTGCTATGGAATGAAATTTTTTATGTTGCTTCTTTATTATAATGTAGGTCTGAGTGGGAATGATCTACCACAGGGATGCTCAAGTCTGGACCATGGACTTATGTCATCTTGGTCTGTGAAGCTCCCCATAGGCTCAAAAATTTGAGACCAGGGGAGCAGCGGTTGCATTAATTAGCACTCCTCTGATACCACAGTTCTGACCCATGGGAAGCCCTGAGTGCTGGATGAATGGCCCTGTACATTAGATCACAGGACTGGCCCAGGACGGGGTGTGTGGGGCTGGATTTCACCCACATGGGGCCCGGTTTGGGTGCATAGGGCTCAATCCAGCCACAGTGGGATGTGGGACTGAATCTGACACTGAGGGGCCCAGTCTGGATTTGAGATCTAGCCTGTGGACTGACTTGTGCACTCTTCTGGGCCATGGGAGCAAAAGGTTGGGCAATTATTTACACATGTTCCTTCAAAATATTCTTGTTTTCAACTTCTCAACTACCAGTCATTCCTGTCTGGTTGCTTTGTTTATCCAATATTTTTCTCTTCTGTATAATGTTCATTGGACAAAATAGTTTTGGGAAATGTTAAATGAAACTATGGAGGGTTACCAGTGGTGGGTAAATCTGTGTGTCACAATCTCTAAAGATCACAAATTGGATCGTGCATTATCTGAACAACCTGAATACCACTGGGATTCAACAGCTTGAACAGCATCCAAGGAGTACTTAGCTAAAAAAAGCATTGAGCTCCTGTTTCTGGTTGCTGTAGTGTATAAATGGAGCTGAAAGAGAGCTTTTAAGGTGAGGTGTTTGGATATATTCTTACTATCATTACTTGCAATCAACTGCCTAGGACTGGCCTGAGATGGGACTTTTCTGAAACCCTCAAATTTTGCAGCCAAATTCCCTTGATCTAGATCTCGGTTTGACTACCTTCAGAACACCTGGTGGAGCTTTCTAATTTACTTGGTCATTTGATTGATTGCTTTTAATTATTTGCTGCCAGAGCTGAGAAGTTTTGAACACTGGGTGGCTTTTTTTCCCAGAGCCATCTGTTGTGAATATTATTGCTTGTTTTTAAAGCTAAATGCTTAATAAAAGCAGTAACAGGAGCTGCAACTGATGATATACAGAGGTGCAAAAAAGATAACACTCTTGCTGTACCTGAAATGACAAGGGCTGCTGGAGGTAGTGGAAACTAAGACTAAAGGAGAGAGGAAATTCCATGAAAACCTTATCTCATGCACCAGCCATGCTGAGGTACGAAGCCCTGGGGAAACTTTTCCTGGGAGTGTGCACAAGTGGAACATTTCTATCAGTGGAATCACAGTTCCACTGGTACAAACATTAAGTGTACAAGCATTCAAGTAGTTTCTAGTGGATCAAAAATGATGGGTCCAGTAGAAACTTCTACCATGTCTGATGAGGTAGAAGTCACTTAGGTAGTGTTTCTACTGGTTTAATGAATGCTTCTTGGTAGAAGCTCCTGTGCCATCCTCTGGCACGCTGGTGGGCAGTGCTCTAGGCCACTTGGCAACTGGGAGTGGCATTTAAAGCTTGGGGTCTGGGAACCAGGGTGGGGGAACTGTCCCAGACTAGAGCTCCTGGTATGAGGTCCACTGATCTAGATCTGTCTGGGACCAGTGTGGCAGGTAGGGAAATATGGTCTGAGGAACAGCTTTGTGCCCTGTTCCTTCTGCTCTCAGAGGGCTGTAGATGTTGACTTTTATGTACCCCATAGGGTGATGCTCACCCAGAGGCCCACTCATAGGGCTCCAGTTCCACCTTTAAAGTGCTGAGAGTAAGGAGCATCTATTCTGCAGGGCATAGCCAGACCCCTGTGCCTGCAGCCCCATATGTGGGGCTGGGGATGCCAGCTTCGGAGTGTCCCTCAGGGAAGCAGCTCCCCACCAGGACTTGAGAGCAATGTACCCACAGCCCCATGTTTGGGGCTGCAGCTGCAGGCTTTGAAGTGCTGGGTAAGGGGAGCTTCCCTCCCTAGGATGTGGGAGCTCCCAGCTCTGGCCATGGTGGTGAGGCTTCCTGTAGCCAGAGCCTCAGCAGTATCATGGGCAAAGCCCCATCACCATGGCCATTGTGTTGGGTCTCCTGTGAAAGCATGAGAACTGAGAGGGAGGGGGTGCTTTGAGGATGGGAGGGTGGTCCTCTGGGGTGGACAGTGGATCTGTGTCCTCAGGAGCTGTTGGGTGTCTCTAGGCAGACTGGAAACCTTGCGAAGCATGCTAGGATGTATGTTCTGGGGCCCCTGGATGGATGCCTTCTGCAGTTCAAACTATTTGCAGAGCATGCAGCTGGCCCCCCAAAAACTTGTACAGGGCTCTACTGATCAGATTTCCAGCTGCTCAAACTAAACTGCTAAAATTCCACTGGTTCATTTGGATGCGTGTACCTACCCTAGGAGAATAATAGTGCTACAGAACTATGGGTGTTGCTCAAGCAAGCTGTTAGTAAAATCAAATTGCTTGTTTTTCTTTCTCTTTTATTGTTCTTGTTCCAATAGAACTGAATGTGGCAATTTTGTAAACAAGTATGGCAGATGCATTGGAGGGACTGAATACATCCTATGAAGTCATGACAGAAGCAGGGTAGACCCAGGTACAGTATAAGCATGGACTAGCTGGTATGGCTGTGTTTGGTCATACTCCACTGCAATCACTGTTGTCTGCTGTCTCAGTCCTCTCTGCAATTGGATATTAGAAGTTTGGAAACAATTAATGAATTTGATCTGTAAATGGAAATCACCAGGGCCTATCTGTGCAGTGACCTGCAAATGTGCAATGACATTCAAAAGAACATGCAAAGAATCTGCATGCTTAGATATCTGCTGACCAAGGAAAATTATAAAAACATACAAGTCTGCCAGGAATTTCATTACAGGGGCTTGCCAGCTGCCTGCTACTTCTCTGTTTGAGAGCAACACTTTCAGTTGCTCCACTGCTTCTGGGTAAGACTCTTCAGTAAATCAGCTGCTGTGAGTGAGGCTGACACGTCCTGAACAGACGCATATAATCCCAGAGGGGACAAAAATCCTGGGGTCTCTTGACCTGCTATTAGGGTGAGATTTATAAAGAGGGAACTTTTTTCTGCTGTGCCTGCAGCAGAACACAAAGGGCTAATGTCAGTTCTTGCTTAGAACAGTAGGCTTGAAATGACTCCAGGGGCCAATTCTATAATGCTGATTTACACCGGTAAAACTAACACCAGAATTTAGTTGGCTCTTATGCTTGCTGAGTGACTGCTCAGAGGGCTGCCAATTTACTCTGCGGTGCGCCGTGACTTTATTAATTAAGACCCAGAAGAAATGACATGGGACCAAATTTTGCTGTCAAGTACATCTGGGAAAATTTGGAGTGGCTTCATGGACTTCACAAGTGTTGCTACTGAAGTATGCCAGGTGAAAAGCTGAGCAGAATTTAGCCCATTTGAGAAAACACTCAGGCAGATGCACCTTATCGGCAACCAGAAATGTGCATATGCTGTTTGTATGTCTGAGGAAGTCTTGTTGAAAGTTTTGGTCTGAGATACAAACATGTACTTCCTTAACCTACCCTATCTGTTTGCCGCCACTGAGTGGCAGCATAAACACAGCCCTGTAATGAAATAGTTCCTGGCAAATGAAGCCCTGGAAGATTTGATATAAGCAGTATACTATAATAGACTATGTGAACCCCTCCAGTTTCTATGCCCAGGATCTGAAAGGAGTGGGGAATACTGAACTGAAAACTGAAGGAAGGAATTATCTATTTTTCTGACAATGAAAGGAAGCAGTAAAGTTAAAATTACTCTTTCATTCTACAGAACATGCCAAGAGGCACTGGTAAACTAGGCCCTGGGTGTACTAGACATGCTTAGAAAAAAATTAAGATGGGACAAAGGTGACCAGCAGATGAAGCTGAAGAAAGGAAGTACTCTGTTAAAAAAAAATCACTCCAGATTGTTGGATTTGCATTTGTTATGCCTGAGCAATTGAGAGACAAATGAAATAGGCACCTTGGGGTTATATGGAGATGAAGGATGCATTTGAGTCTGTATCACTGAACCTCTGTCAGGTCTCCTGTACCATTCCTACAAAGGAGGAAATACTGGTGGTATGCCTGGGGTTCACAGTGTAAATTCACACTGTCTCAGTTTGACACAGAAAGGAAAACAGGCTGGCACTGACTTGGTTTGTCCATGTGAACTTTGCTGTACTTTATGTCGTTTGTTTTAAAGGTCACCAAGGTACGGCAAGGTACTATACAATGTGGAGTTTGTGTCCCTGCCATGCTAAGTTAAAACATAAACAGTTGGATCATGGTAGAGTCTACTGTCTCTCATTGGCTCAATTCCAGTGAAATGAGCGTAGCCTGAAAGTTTTGGGATGAGAGAGAGGGTGGAGGTGGGTAGAAGTAGTAAACAGGGGAGGCAGAATGAGGGAAGTGGCTCTTATGAAACTTCTGAAGTGCTGCAGAATCCAAATTACTCAAATGGAAATAAGTGCCCAGAGGCATGTGCTACTGGATCATGTCCAGCTATTGCAGGATATGAAGAATATTAGCAGACATGGCATAAATGCATGGCCCTCTTGGGAATATTTCAAGGCAAGTTTTAGGATTCCAACCCAGCACTCCTGGGAGTTTTCTGAGAACCCAGCTCTTTGCTAACAGCTTGAATTTCTATAAAGCCTTCTGTCTGAACATACCAAAACACTTCACAGATATTAAAAAGTTATGTTGTTCTACTCTGAAAATGCACTTCCAAATGGCATAATAGGATCTGAAGGTTCTTATCCAAAATACCTTCTATATGAGATTTGTTGCCACCTCTCCCCAGCAGGTAACTATGTGACCTGCAACTACAAGATAAGAGTCAAGCTAAGTGCTTTCTGGGCTATGTATTATCACCAGTGAATCTGGTGGATTCTGTACCCCAAGTTCTGTTCTGATTTATGCTTGAGGGACTCAATATCTTCAGTGCAGCTGAGGCACACTTGGCTCCAGGAAAACAGAGGATCCAGCTCACTTTTTCATAGCTGTACTGATTCTGCAGGCCTAAGATAAGTAAACATTAGGAACAACTTATCCTTGTCACTTAAAGAAACGTAAACACAAATGTCTCAATATACATGGTGCAGGGTCTCATCTATGGATATCAATGAAAAGCTTCACTGGGCATTGGCTTAGGCCCATAGCTCTTTTTTTTTAGGTCAGCCCTGGGAGGCAAATGATAGGGCTGTGCAAGGCTTTGGACTGTGCTTCAGATCCAGAGAAGGTGTGGACATTTTGGCATTGGAAACATCATGTCCAGATCGAAGTGTGGCTTCGTTAGGCTTTCCAAAGTGGTTTGGAGCTTCTGAAATGCTTCGGAAAAGCTTTGGAGCCACTTAGGAGATCTGGCCATAGGGTATAATGGGGAATCAATGAAAAATCTGTAACTTGGTTGTTTTTTGTCTGATTTGGATGAAATTTGCAGGGATGGTAGCCTCTGCTGAGAGCATGAAGCCTGCCAAGGTTCAAGAAGTTTGGTGTAGAGGTTCGGGGGGAACTGCACCCCAAATTCTTGAAAGAAAACTCATGTCATATCTATGTGTTACAACACAGGGGGGTGAAAACTGCGGGGGTGGTAGCCCTGGGTGAGGCCACAAAGCTTGCCACGTTTCAAGAAGATCAAGGCAGGGGTTTGGCGGGAACTGCACCTCAAGCTGCTGACAGGCAAAACTTGTGACAAAGATGACCCCGTGTGTGTTCAGGTGCAGTGGGCTGAAAACTGCAGGAATGGTGGCTCCTGCTCAGGCCACAAAGCCTGACAAGTTTCAAGGAGATAAATGCAGGGGTTTGGGGGAAAAACCATTCTCCCTTGCTGTCTTTCTGAGCTTTTTGCAACAGCAGAATTGCTCTATTTTTCTGTAGTGAGAGAACAAATGAAAACTAGTTGCTGACATTTTCCAGGGGGTGTCAAGTCTAAAAAGGTTGAGGACCATTGTTTTCAGTTGTTCTTTTAACCCTCACCCCCCCAAAAAAAATCTGTTGTGAAAATTTCATTGAAATGACTTGAAACAAAATGTTGTATTTTGGGGACTTAAAAAAAAAAAGCAAGTGGACTTAAACGGGAAGAAAGCAGGTGATGGTAATGCTCTTTTTTAACACTTCTGCTTGATAGAAATTCAAAAACACACCTTTCCATCTCCCAGAAATAGGTGTCAGCCATTGAACGGAAACTGCTGTTTCTCCTGTTGGAGTTCCTCCATTTTGTATAAATAATTAAACATTCAACAGGGCGCAGACTGAAACCCTGGTGTCCTTCCCATCTCTCACAAGTGTCCTAACCATTAGGCTAGAGAAGCATACTCACTTGCTTGTTTCTGTATCAATGACTCTCTTAGATCTTTTTATGAAGTGAAACCATTCCAGCTAGAGGAACTGAGGAAGCTAGAAACTCAAGAGTATTATGGCAGCTGGGATATCTTGGTTCAAATCCTTGCTCAAATCATGTGGAGTGTGGATTTGAACCAAGAACTCCTTGCTGAGTGTCCGTATTGTTTGGTTAGATGCTATTTTGAGGCAATTTATTCTCAAGCCATCCTATTGCAACTGTTCAGTTTTGCATGGATGATTTAAACATGCATGAAGTCAGAGTGCACATGATTTCCTTGCCTGATGTTGGGATGTACATGGGAGAGGTAGGACGTCCGGGTTCTAGTTCCTGCCTGAGTACATGATTTATTATTTATACAAAGTAGAAGAACTCCAAGAGATGGCGTGCCCTCCCTATCCCATGGTACCCTGTACCCTTCTGGGTAGGAGATGTGAGGGAGATATAGATTTGAATCTCCTCAGCTAGAAGAGGGAATTGAATCTTAGTTTCCCATAGCCTGAGTGAATGCTCTAATGTAGGGCTAGAAGGGTGACCCCATTACCTGCTTTCCTTTAATTTTGTTAATCTACCTTTTGCACTGATGTGGGTTCTTTTTGTGTAAGTACCTGAAACAAAATAGGACCCAAAGGACACTTTCATTTTTCCCCCTGTTGTTTCAGTGAGGGAAAAATGCCTAATTTCTTTTCAATCCAAATAATTATTTTTTTCAGTTAGGCAATTAAATTGAAAAATCAGGATGTGCTTGCTTTCTTAACACTGAATGCATAACAATTATTTATTAGGGGCTCTTGTCTTCCACTATCAATTTGTTCTTTGATTTAACCTAGACTTGAAAAAATCAACATATTTTTAACCTGTATATCTTTAAAGGAACTGTGATTGACCTTATCTATGTAGACTTCTATAAGGTACATAGGAAAGTATTACTGCATCTGGAGAAGAAGGGGATTAGTACAGAACTGCAGGGTGGTTAAGGAACAGGCTAAATGGGAGATGGAGTCTGTGTGTGTTGAACAGGGAAGTGACAGGCCAGTGAGAATTTCTCCAAGGATCAGCCTTGGAAAGGATCTAATATAATATTTGCATTAGTTATCTTGGCAGTAGGAGTGATTAAATTTGTTAGAAGGCATTGTCAATACAAAGAAAGACAGGAATATCTCATGTGAAGAATTGGATGACCTTGTGAACTGCAGTCACTGCATTAATAGAAATGGAATAACAATGTCATGTCATGTATTTAGCAATTAATAACAAGTATTTTTGCTGTAAGATGTGGTCTCAGTAAGTTATGACACAAGAGGAGGAGGAGAAAGACGTGGTGTATTAGGCAGACAAAGAATGACAATGAAAGACCAAGATGTTTGTGGGAGAAAAAGCAAATACATTTTGGATTGCAGCACATGAAGTATTCCCAGTAGAGACAGGGACTTGTCAATGTCATAGGATGGTTGTTTTCAAACTTCCTACAGTCATAGAATTCTTTCATAGATTTCATAGATTTCATAGACATTAGAGCTGGAAGGGACCTCGGGAGATCATCGAGTCCAGCCCCCTGCCCAAAGGGCAGGAAGTCAGCTGGGGTCATAGGATCCCAGCAAGATAAGCATCCAATTTACTCTTGAAGGTGTTCAATGTAGGTGCTTGAACCACCTCCGATGGCAGACTGTTCCAGACCTTGGGGGCTCGGACAGTAAAGAAATTCTTCCTTATGTCCAGCCTGAAACGGTCTTGCAGGAGTTTGTGACCGTTCGACCTCGTCATCCCTTGGGGCGCTCTGGTGAACAGATGTTCCCCCAGATCCTGGTGGTCACCCCTGATAAACTTATAGGTGGCCATCAGATCACCCCTGAGCCTGCGCTTTTCCAGGCTAAAGAGTCCCGTGGCTCTCAGCCTGTCATCGTAAGATCTGTTTTCCTGACCTCTGATCATGCGCGTGGCTCTCCTCTGGACTCTCTCAAGCTTCTCCACATCCTTTTTGAATTGTGGAGCCCAAAACTGGACGCAGTACTCCAGCTGCGGCCTCACCAAGGCCGAGTACAAGGGGAGAATGACATCCCGGGATTTGCTCGAGAAGCATCTATGGATGCACGCCAGCATTTTGGTCGCTTTACTAGCCGCAGCATCGCATTGGAGGCTCATGTTCATCTTGTGGTCAATGATGACCCCCAAGTCTTTTTCTTCTGTAGTGCTAACCAACGTAGCACTGCCGAGCCTATAAGGGTGCTGCAGGTTTTTCCTCCCAAGGTGGAGAACCTTGCATTTTTCGGTGTTAAACACCATGAGGTTCTCATCTGCCCATTTGCTGAGCTTGTCCAGGTTAGCCTGGATCGCCCGCCTATCTTCTGGCGTGGATGCTTTGCCCCAAACTTTGGTGTCATCGGCGAACTTGGCCAGTCCACTCCTAACTCCAGTGTCCACATCATTAATGAAGATGTTGAACAGTATGGGTCCCAGGACAGAGCCTTGAGGGACCCCACTGGTTACAGGGCACCATGATGATTGACTGCCATCAATCACAACCCTCTGGGTCCGACCACGAAGCCAATTTCCCAGCCAGCGGATCGTGGTGGAGCCAAGGCCACAACTGGGCAGTTTGGCCAAGAGGTGATCATGGGATACCAGATCAAAAGCTTTTTTGAAGTCAAGATATATGACATCAATCTCTTCTCCCTTCTCCAGGTGATAGGTCACCTGGTCATAGAAGGAAATGAGATTGGTCAAACAAGACCTACCCGCAACAAACCTGTGCTGGCTATCCCTTAGGATGTTAGCCTGGGCCAGTCCCTCAAGGATGGCCTCCTTAATAAACTTTTCTAAGATCTTCCCCAGGATAGAAGTCAGGCTAATGGGCCTGTAGTTAGCCGGATCCACTCTCCTCCCTTTCTTGAAGATCGGCACCACATTGGCCTTCTTCCAGTCTTCGGGCACTACACCAGAGCGCCAGGAGTTTTCAAAGACCCGTGCCAGGGGCTGGGCTATGACGCTTGCCAGCTCCTTGAGTACCCTGGGGTGCAGGTTGTCAGGGCCAGCTGACTTGAAGGTATCCAGCTTCTCAAGGTGTTCCTTCACGAGGTCAGCATTGATGGAGGGTAGGGGATCCCCCTCACCCAGATTTCCCTGTCCCATAGCAGGCATGGGCATCCCGTGTGACTGATGAAAGACTGATGCAAAGTACCTATTTAATAGGTTGGCTTTTTCCTGGGCGTCAGCTGTCAGTTGCCCCATCTGGTTTAGCAGGGGTCCAACATTGCCCTTGCTTTTCCTCTGGCTCCCCACATACCTGAAAAAGGACTTTTTGTTGTCCTTGATGCCTGAAGCTAGTTGGAGTTCAGTTGCAGCCTTGGCTTTCCTGGTTTGGTCCCTGCAGGACTGGACCAGCGCGGAATAATCCTCCTTGGAGGTGAATCCCATCCTCCATCCTTTGTAGGCTTTCCTTTTTAGCCACAGTAGGTCCGCTAGGTCTCTGGAGAGCCAGGGGGGCTGCTGTGCCTTCTTGCTGCCTTTCCTCCATGTTGGAATAGATATCACTTCTTCTGCCATGAAACCCCTACTGGTTCTGCAGAGCCTAGTGACCCTAGCCTGCTCTGCCATCACCCCTGGTCTTTGTGGATGAGACTTACTGCAGAACCCCAGGGCTGTGTGGACAGAGTTTGAAAACCACTGGCGTAGTACAAAGGTCTCATATGACCTCGCTGGAGTGCTCTGTACAGTTCTGATCACTCATATTTTAGAAGTGAATTTAAAATATTCAGACCAGAACATCAGTGATTAAGAGACTCTCCATGTCCTGATTGTTTAAAAGCAGGCTGATATATCATCCTCTTAAGTAGAACAATTAGTAAAATCTATACTGTATTGTAGTTCATTGTGTATGATAAATTATTTTAATGCACTATTTTTGCAAAGCAGGCTTTGAATGCTAGGCTGCCTGTAGACATAACCCCCCCTCATTTTCTGTTGTATATTCTATTATATGTATATACTTTTTAAAGCAAATTTCTTTCTGAACTAGAATCATTTATACCATCCTAAAGATATTACTGCAAAGCTGAGATGTTTAGAGCTAGTATTTTTAGTTTTGGGGTGCTGATAAAAGCACCTAAATCCAGCCACAGGCCCCTAAGGATGATGATGGATAGTCAGAGCTCTTGCTGAAGTCAAAGTGATTAGCAAACACTTAGCCCCTCTAAGGCTCAGGTCACTTTGACTAAGGTGCCTATGTAGGACTTGCCATGCCACATGTTAGACTGCTGAATTTTGTAAATATTGGCCTCAGAGATGCTTCTCTGGCAAATCTTGATGATTGTCTGTTCCATTTAATACTTGTATCTGTACAGTGGCATAACTAGGGCAGGGTAACAGGGGCAACTGCTCCAGGTGCCAACAAGGGTGGAAGCCAAAAAACCCAGTGTTTGCTGCAGCTATTGTGATCATGGTGGCAGCAGCAACTGGAAGTCATTGGTGCCTCTGTGTATGGCAGCTGCCCCAGGCACCTAGCCACATTCTTATACTGCTGTAGCTGTCTCTGGTTTTGTTGTCACAATAGTTTTGTCCCTGATTATCATCTCTGCCCATTGAAAGGTGAACGTAGCTGAGCATGGAGTGATATTTCTTGATCCTGGGACTCATTTTGTGCTAGCCTCAGTTCCTCCATAAATTAAAGCATCTGGAGACATGTTCTAATTTACACTGGCTGGCCATGTTCCACAAATGGCCATCTGCCTGCTAGGGATAACTGTAGTGCACATGCTGTGGCTTCCCTTGTGCTGGAGGGAATTCCCAAGCTGTGCAATCCAGCCAATTTGCTGGCCCCTTTTGCTGGAGTGAGCAGGAAATCCGGTTCTTACTTGTTACCTTATTATTAGTTTGTTGTATAACCTTTTTGAATCACACAGTGTTGATGATTAAATTATGGCATCTAACAGCAATTTTAGTGTTTACTTAAGCTATTTATTCCTAAAACATCTGCTGTCTTTATGTGTAGATTATCTGCAGATAATGCAAGGCACATAAAAGGATTTGTTCCACAGTAAAGTCAGTATACCCATCTGGTTGATTTTTCTACCACTCTGCTGCACACTGATGGTCCTTCTGAGAGCTGCTGTTGGGCTGACAAGAGTTACAAGAAGATAAATTGGATAACACTTGGATTTCAAGCTGTGTTTTTTAGCAATGAGAAGTTGTTGTGGCCTGATAAGTAGTGTCATTAAATAAATGCTGATACAACATTTGTGGTATTAAAAAAACCCAAACAAATATGAAAGAGATTCTGAAGTCCTTAGGTCTGTGATCTTTTAAATGAGGCCATGCAGCACTCTCAAGAGGTACCTTTTCAGTTTTTGTTTTCATAGATTAACATCTGTACAGAAGAAAATCTTTCTGTGTTAAACCAAACTGTTATAAATAGAATGGGAGCCTAGGAGGATTTTGTTGTTCTTACCCCAGAAAAAAACATGCTATCTGATACAGCAGTATAGACGTTGCGTCTTAAGTTCTCCGAATCTGTGTGAATGTTTTAGCTGAAAAGAGCAATCAGTGGTCTTGCTGGCTTTGATCCCACTCCTGCAAACGTGTTGTCCCTGGAGTTGAGAGTGCTAGGAATCTTGTGAGCTAAGGTTTGAGTAGGGAATAGCATGGCTTTTACATCAAACAAGGCAGATGTTCCTGACTGAAAAGATACAAGGTTCTGTTTGAAACCTTGATAATGGCAGGTTGAATTTTCTCAGCATTTTTATCCTATCTTATATGTCTGCCTCCAGAAGTTTTGTGCTGTTTCATCTCCTGTCATGGTTTCATACCTGTTAAAACCTTGCACTCTTATGTTCCTCCAATTCTGCTTATACAATTGGATTCATTGAACATAAAGGCCTTAAGTAATTGAATCCAGTGCTTCCCAGAGTTTTTATACGTGGGGTGCATGTTTCCAGACTAAAATTGGCAGCGCATTTCACTCTTCCACCCAAAAAGCCACACACACACACATTTCACAGCATATAAGTCAACACAGTGTATAAGTTGACCCCACATTTTAATCAAAAAAGTTAGATTTTTCATATATCTGTGTATAAGTCGATCTTTGCTTTGATCTTTATCAAAGCAAAAAAACCAGAATCAGGCTCTTGCCTGGTGGCAGGCTCCATGGAAGTCGGATGAGGCTCCTGAGAGCTTGGGCAGCACCCAGCACACTGGCAGCCCCCCTGGCCGGGCCTAGGGGTGCCACCACTGCGGAGGGTAGGACTGAGCCCACCCCCCCAGCTCAGGGGCTGCCCAGCCTGCTGACAGCTCAAACCCTGGCTCTGGGGTGGGCATGCTCCTCTGAAAACAGGATCAGGCCCTCAGCTGCTTCTGCCTTCAGCAGGCTCCTGTGGCTGGTGGGACACCTGGTGCTGACCAGGAACCTGCTGAAGGCAGAAGGGGTTGGGGCGGGTCAGATCTTTCTCTCTGTGTTGGTGGCACACCCAGACTCAGCTGGGCAGACTGTTAGCTGGCCAAGTGCTGCCTGAGCTCCCATGGGGCCAAATCAGCTTCCCCAGATCCTGGATATGGTGTATAAATTGAGGTGGAAATTTAAGGGTAAATTTTTTGAGTTCAAACCTCAACTTTTACACTGTAAAATACCGTATATAGCTATACAAAAACATATATCATATTGTCTTCTCTTGAGAGAAGAAACTATACCAGTGTGAAGCTGTAGTGGTAAAAAAATAACACTATTACTTTAATGAATTTTGTGATACCCCCACTGAAAATGGGTACCCAACTTGCTAACTGGGTACTTTGCTTCAGTTTTTCACCAGTCCCAAGTGACACCCCTGCCCATTACGGGATGGGAAGACCTGGGTGAGGGAGATACCTTACTCTCCATTAATGCTGACCCTGTGAAGGGACACCCTGAGAGGCTGGATACCTTCAAGTCAGCCAGGCCTGACAGCTTACACCCCAGGGTACTCAAGGAGCTGGCATAGATCCCTGAGACTCCTGGTGCTCTTGTGAAGTGCCTGAAGAAGTGATTGGAAGAAGGCCAATGTGGTGCCTAACTTCAAGAATGGGAGGAAAGTGGATTCAGTAAACTACAGGCCCATCAGCCTGACCTCTATCTTGGGGAAGGTCCTAGAAAAGATTATCAGAGACCATTCTCAACAGACTGGCCGATGACAAAATCCTAAGGGATAGCCAGCACGGGTTTGTTGCAGGTAGGTCTTGCTTGACCAATCTTATTTCCTTTTATGACCAGGTGACCTATCACCTGGACAAGGGGGAAGAGATTGATGTCATATATCTTGACTTAAAAAAAGCCTTCTATCTGGTATCCCATGTTCACCTCCTAGCAAAACTGGCCAACTGCAGCCTCAGCTTCACCATGATCCACTGGCTGGGGAATCGGCTCTGTGGTCGGACCCAGAGGGTGGTGGTTGACGGAAGTCAATCACTGTGGTGCGGTGTGACCGGTGGTGTCCCTCAAGGCTCTGTCCTTGGGTCTATACTATTCAACATCTTCGTTAATGATGTGGAGATTGGCGTCAGATGTGGACTGGCCAAGTTCACTGATGATACCAAACTTTGGGGTAAAGCATCCAGACCTGAGGACAGGAGGGCAATCCAGGCTGACCTTGACAGGCTCAAGAAATGGGCAGACGAAAACCTGATGGTATTTAACACAGAAAAATGCAAGGTTCTCCACCTTGGGAAGAAAAGCCCGCAGCATGCTTATAGGCTCGGCAGTACTACACTGGCTAGCACTATGGATTAAAGGGACTTGTGGGTCATGATTGACCACAAGATTTACATGAGCCTTCAATGTGATGGTAAAGCGAGCAAAATGCTGGCTTGCATCCATAGATCCTTCTCAAGCAAATTCCAGGACCTCATTTTCCCATTGTATTTGGCCTTGGTGAGACTGCAGCTGGAGTACTGCATCCAGTTTTGGGCTCCACAATTCAAAAAGGACGTGGAGATGTGGAGAAGCTTGAGAGAGTCCAGAGGAGAGCCATGTACATGATCAGAGGTCAGGAAAACAGACCTTATGATGAGAGGCTGAGAGCCATTGGACTCTTCAGCCTGGAAAAGCGCAGGCTCAGGGGTGATCTGATGGCCATCGATAAGTTTATCGGGGTGCTCACCAGGATCTGGGGGAACATCTGTTCACCAGAGTGCCCCAGGGGATGACAAGGTCAAATGGTCACAAACTCCTTCAGGAGCGTTTCAGGCTGGACGTAAGGAAGAACTTTACTGTCCAAGCCCCCAAAGTCTGGAATAGACTGCTGTTGGAGGTGGTTCAAGCACCTGCTTTGAACGTCTTCAAGAGAAATGTGGATGTTTATCTTGCTGGGATCCTATGACCCCAGCTGACTTCCTGACCCTGAGGCAGGGGGCTGGACTCAAAGATCTGAGGTCCCTTCCAGCCCTAATGTGTATGAAATCTATGGAAATCATTGAGATAGATCTAAAACCAGACAAGTTATTGAGAGAGGCCCTTAGGATAAAAAATTGAGAATCACTGATTTAGCTGGTGCCACTTAAGGGTAGCAGGGGCAGGGTTTGCTCTTTCTGTTGACTGCCCCCTCGTGACTCCTAGTTTGTACCTCAGGGGGCAAGAGCAACCTCCACTGGTGAGGCTGCTCCTCCAGGGTCTCTTGCACTAAAAATTACTGTTGTGGTTTTCCCTGCCATCCCTGGGAGTGTGGAAGAAGTGGAGATGATAAGCTGGGCTGCAGAGTGTGGCTCTGTCTATGTGTCTGCCTACCCACCTGCCCACTTGCAGTAGGGCACACTTATGGGAGTGTGAGGGCAGCAGGACAGAGACTTCATGGGGATGGGGAAATGCAGGGAAAGGCAGCAGCAGTGGCAGCAGTCCCCAGAGGAGCAGTTGTAGGCACTGATGGAGAAGCTGGGGAAGGTGCAGGGTACTGGACAGGGGTGGAGAACATTTACCTCCTTGCACAGGGGGATCTTGCAGCACAATTCTATCACTCTTCTGGCATACTAATGTGCTATGGTACACCTTTTGGGAATCATTGATCTAATCTGACCATCTGTATAACACTTACTTAGGATTTCCTCATTTCCCTGAATTAACTGTTTGAACCAGAATATATAGTTTTCTGGGGTGGGAATTGGGGTGTATGCTCCCATGATTATATGCTGCCACTGATGAGAATTCACTACACCACTTGGTAAATTGCTCAAGTGGCTAATTAGTCTTGGTGTTTTAAAATTTTGTGCCTTATTTCTAATCCGACTATGTCCATTTTCACCATGTAGCCACTGGCTCTTGTTATATTTTTTGCCTGTTAGTTGAAAGGCCCATTAGGGGCTGAAGGGCCTCCAACCCCTGATTCCCTCCTCCCTTGCTGATTTCCCCACCTCTAAGGACCATCTTTCTTCTCCCTGGTGCTTATGTAATAGTTTCTGTGTTTTTCTAGTTTTGAATGGGCTGATGCAGGGGGCGCCTGGGTGAATGGTGGTGGGGTTGTGGAGGGTTGCATGTGGGGTACTGTGGTAATGTGTTGTCGGTGCTGGGGAAATTTTGTGGAGGGTGAGGGGCAATAAAGTTGCTCACTACAGTTACACTGCCTATGTTGTTGTGGTCATGTCAGTGGGTGGGAATGGAGGCCCCTGAGCAGATGGCCTGGTGCAGGTTGTGAGAAGGCTGGTGTCCTACTCAGGAGGGTGGGCCTACAGGTAGGTGGTGATGACCTCAGGCACTCTGGCTCCTATGTGCTGGTTGGAGGGGTGCTCCTCATCTGCAACACTGTTCCTGGGTAGCTGGCTCTGCTGTGCCTGTTGCTGGATGTGCTGTGAGACATGGTGAGCATCTTCCATCCATTGGAGCTTAAGGACCTCTCCCCAGGACTCTCACATTATGCAGAACACATGCTGCAGTGATGATGCAGTGCTGCCTCCAGTCAGGTGGTGAAGCTCTGCCAGCATCCCTTCAGTGAGCCAAGCGCCTGCTTGACAATGCACTGGTGGCAGGTGAGGGCCTCATTCTACCACTGCTGTTAAGCATCCAGGGGCCCTGGAAGGGGCACATCAGCCAGGGGAGGAGCAGGTATGCAGCATCCACTATGATCACTGGTGGGATGGCAGTGTCCCTGATGATCAGGTCCTAGATCTCTGGGGTGAAGGTCTGTGCCTCCATCAGTTCTGGGAGTGGGAAATGGTGCTACTATGCAGACATGGCTTACTGGCAGCTGGCCCAGAGTTTCAGGCAGGTCTGCTGGAGTGCCCATACCACAGCTCAGTTGGCTGTGTGGTCCCCATCTAGGTCCAGCAGGCATGCTGCCCTGGAGCCACAGATCTAAGGGGGAGGTACTGTTGCAGATGGCAGAGGGTCTCAGCCAGGAGGCAGTCCCTGTTGCCAGACTGTGCAGTGGGCACAGGGTTCAGGGGCCACTCTAGGTTAGGGCTGCTGTGACAGTCCAGCTGGCACAAGGGGCTAGTGTTCCCAGACAGCTGCTGGCCAGGGCTGGGAACCTTCTGAGGGAAAGTAGCCCTGAACTGGTCATCAGGACACTTTTTTATGCTTCAAGCTTCCCGTGGCTAAAGAGCCTGGAGGAGTTGGTTTGTCCAAAGTGGCACAGTTTGTTATGCAGCAAAGATCATATTTAGGGGCGTGCACTAAGGCACAAATTACTGGCACAAATTTGTGCCACTGTTTGTGTTTCTGCAAGTGCATACCCCTGCTTATGTGGATGTGCCTCTTGGGTGTGTTCCCATGAGTGGAAGTGTGTTTCTTTGGGACAGGTAGCAGTGGCACATGTTGTGCCACTGCTACTTGACCCTGAGTAATGCCCATGCCACGTGCACTCTGGTGTGTGGTATGTTGCCTTGGGTGGGGTAAGGCAAGTTGGGGTCAGGAACTGTGATGGCTCCAACAACCTTAGCTGGGGTCCTGGTCATAGAGAGAAAAATTATTTGGGGAGCTGAGCATGCTTGCAAACATGCACCCCCTAGCAGATAAATCTGTTGTGAGGGAGGGGCTTGGGGAGCCAGATCAAGACCCCCATGGTGAGGGAGGGAGTGGGCAGAGGCAGAGGCTAGCATGAATGGAGCCCCAGGGTGGGTCATGGGACACTCAGAAACCAGGTAACTTATCCAGGGGTGCTGGGCTCCCGCCACTGCACCCCCCCCCATATCCATGGGTGTCTGATGCCTCTTGAGTCGGGGGAATGTGCCCCCCCGACACCAGCCAGTGATGGGGGGGGGGTATCCCCTGGCGGCTAATCCCACTGACCGTGGGGAGGGGGGGGTCCCCCGGCAGCCAATCTTGCTGACCGCAGCTACTTCCGGAAGTGCTGCTTTTGCTGGTGGCCCCATTCCCCAAGTGGTGCTCTCAGGGGGTGCACCCCCTATGTGTCGCCCCTGCCTGGATCTGTGCATGGAGCAGAGGTAGGCTGCTGCTGTGGGCTGGGCTCTCCGCCCCATTGCCGCTGCCCTGGGAGCAGCGCAATGCCATGTGCCTGATGCACACGGGGCACAGAACCCAGCCTGCAGCAGCAGCTTGCCCCTGCCCTGCACACAGATCTAGGAGTATGTACTCTTTGGCCTCTGCTGGGGTGCATGCAGCAGTGGGAGCACCCTCATAACCCTGGATGAGCTGCCCAGGTTCTGAGTGTCTCATGACTCACCCTGGCCCCAGGACCCCATTCACCCCCTTCCCTGCCTGTGCCTCTGCCACACTCCCTTCCTTACCACAGGGGCCTTGATCTGGCCCCCCACAACAGACTTACCTGCTGTGGTGGGCAGTGCTCTGCATGCCGCCAGACTGCTGCAGGCTCTGGCTGCGTATCTGTGTCCATGCACTCCCGTGCCTGGGCTTCTTTGCAGCCCTCTCCCCTGCCACTGTTGCCTTGCATTTGGAGGGGGCTAAGCCCTGTTATCCCTTACCTTCCATTGCCATATTTCCTGGAGGCCTCTGGGAGCTGCAGCCACAGCATTCCCTTCTAAGCAAGTGCTACTTAGGCATCCATATGTAGTCATCTAAGTGCCATTTATTGGCACTGATGCAGATTTTAGATGCTGTTTCCACCTGCATAACAACACTTGCTTTAGGCTTGTCCTTCTGAGAATGGTAAGAAGTTTCCACCATAACTGCATAAGCTCTGTAGTGGATCAAGCTATCCTGTGGAGGTACAGAACTGCATGCACATTTCAGAAAACACGGTAGGGAAAAATAAACACTGGTAGCAACTCTTTGTGGGGCAGAACAGGTTGGGGGCTGAGGGGGGCAGAAGCCCAGCTTAGATAAATAGCCTAATGATTAGGTTAGGGCACTTTTGTTGGGAGTAGAACACTGTTCTAGGCCCACCTAGTCTAGAGGGGGATTGCTTCTTTTGCTCACTTACCAGCAAAGTACTGTAACTACCATACTATAGGCCAGCATTGCCCAGAGGACCCCCCATGCTGCAGCCCTCCTTATGAGGTTAGCCCACTGGGAAGCTGAGGGGGAAGATACGTGGAACCAGGGGGAGAGGAAGCCAGAGGGAGTGTAGCTGAGTGTGACAGCCACTGCCTTGGAAGGGGGCACTAGATTCTGGCTCTAGTCCCTTCTCCCACTGAAGCAAAAGTTAATTCAGTGCTGTTGATCCATTTTATCCAATGGCTTTTAAATGCAGATTGTCTAAAAGCTACTGCGGACAGATGCAGGAACCAGGATCCGAACCCAGATGCCATTTCCCTTCCAAAGATGCCACTTACATGGCTACATGCATTCTGTGACTGTAGCACATAGGTGTTCCTAGGACCCAGGTCTTAGGTGAGCATGTTATCTGATTCCCGTATGGGTAGGAGGGGGAAGGCTCCTTGCACCCTTCATCTCTATGTAGGTAGTGAACAAGTCAAGCCTAAAGTCAGTCCAAAAGATGCATGTAGCATCAACGTCCCATTCTGAATACTAAACAGCTGGTTTTCCCCCAAGCATGTCAGTTGCAGCAAAAAGTTGTCAATTTTAATATATAACTTTTGAGCATTTCAAATGATTTTGAAGATAATACATTAGAAAACTAATGTCAGAAGAAAAAATATATTCAATAAAGTCAAGCAGCTAGAGAATATTACTCTGTAATATATCTTATTAGAAGCTGTGATGGCTTCACAATGCACATAGCATATGTCTTGTACAACCTTGGCTGCTCCACAAATTGGTTTAGGAAATAATATTTCCTAGTGCTCTTCATAGACAATAAGAGCTGTTCCTTGCCCAAGTACCATCACAAATGTGCACAGAGCAGATATATAATAACTATCTGCCATTAGGATTAGAAGAGTGCTGGTAACAGATCAACAGAAGTGACACAATTACTCTTTCATTTTCCTTTTATTAGAAAGGAAAAAGTACACAGTTTTTAGAGAGAGAAAGAGAGAACAAAGCTGAATTGAACCTCCTTGTCAAGGTTTATGGTGTACCTGAAAAATCTTGTTATCCTTTTTAAAATGTCTCTCTGACTTGGAATCATTTTGGGGATGTGACCAGGAGGAGGATGGAAGAAGAGGTTATAGAAATTCCCTCTACGTAGGTACTTACACATGGAGAATGGCTGATAGTGGCTGCTTTTCAGTCTTGCTGCCATGGGTACAGCAAGATCCAATGGCTGGTGGTTGCATTTGTCTAACTTCAGTCTTGAAAAAAAGTGCAATAGCAGGGGGAGAGAATGCAATATTGGAGCTTATTTGAATTCTTGAAAGTGAGATTGGACACAATTCTATAAGATGCTCTTTGATCCAACTTTGGGGAGACATTCTTTGGCTTGTTTTTCTAATGCTGTGGATCTGAGCCCGTATGCTCACTTACTTGATTAATGGGTACTGGGGAGAACGGGATTGCCCTCAACATGCTCACAATACTTGCCACTCTGCATTCAAATAATGATCATAACAGTTTCGAGCTCAGGGCTTTATCTGGTTGCTGATGGAGTTGGGAAGGTCCTTTTTTCCCATGAATTTGGTTTCTGGGCTTTTCTTCTTTTGACCTCAGCTGGAAATGGGGTAAAGAGCAGTAATCTGAGTTGGCACAGAGAATCTTTTCTAAGATACCTGTTTTGCTTATCTGATCTGGGTTACACTGACTGCCAGGCTACAGGGTGGGGAGGAGGGAGGTGTTGTTCCCCTCCATGGTATACTGTCAGGGACTGTGAGGGATTTGTGCCTTCTTTTGTGACACTGTTGTGATTTCTACCTGTGGCACCACCTGGACACATCTCATCCAGTCAATCCTCTGTCATAGCAAAGGTCTTGGCCAGTGGTGATATCTTGGTCTTACCTGCTGTCTACCTGAAACATGGAAGCTTTAGCAGAGGTATTCAGTTTGTGAAGAGGGGGGTGTGGGAATCCTACCTATGCTAAAGACTCATAAACTCCCCTGGGTTGTTGATGCCATTGCCACCATGGCAGTATGGTTTGCCTATGTCAGCTGTTGCTCTTACAGTGGCAGCAGAGTGTCTGTGCACTCAACTGCTGCTGGAGAAGCCAAACTATGGGGCTGTTTTTACTGCCACAGTGTGGACTCTGCAGGGGATGAGGTGTTTCTGGCACACCTCCTAAGTTAGCACTCCAAGCTGGTGCCCTACTTGCCCACCCCTAGTCATGCTACTAAGTTTTAGAACTGATATATTTAGCCTAGATGAAATTTGTAGGCTTTATTTAAGACATTTGGAGGGAGTATAATAGGTTGTGTTATATAGGGGGTCATAATGGATGCGGTAGTGCTCCTTGCAATCTTAATATCTAAGAAATTATTAACCAAAGAGTCTTGCCAGGCTCTTCCAGATAAGAACTTGGGGAAATGTGGAGAGTTGAAAGATGGCTTTAATGCACCTTTTCATGCCTCTGTCCTTGGAGTCAGGCAAATGACTTCAAAGTAACTTAAAAACAGAATATGGAGTCCATCAGCTCACCCACCTTACTCTGTATTCCCAAAGGGAGGGTGCACGTGACATAACCAGCTGGACCATCTTTACACCAGTGGAGATTCCCCTTATGTCTAGAGACTCCCCAGAGTTTCCAGTAGGCCACCATCCCCTTTGCAGTGTTCCAGCAAGTCAAAGGAGGCAGGACTAAGGACTACTGTCTGAAATTTCATCGTCTGTTTTGTTTCAATGCTGTTGCAACTCGTTTTGAACTTGAAACAGTGAAATCAAAATGAAACGGAGGGCTTTGAAACCGCTTTGAAACGAAATGAGGGCAGTAAAAACATTTTGAAAGTTTTGAAATGTTTTGAGTTTCGAAGCTGAAGCTGGGCTTGCCTTTAGGGAAACAGAAAGTAAGGAGAGGGAGGGGGAAGAGTGTGGAAGGACTGCTCTGATATTGACTGTGTAGCTGGCCAGTGGCTGTGATCCTTCGCTGAGGTCCTTTCCAATCCCAGCACTCTGGGGATGGGATGGAAAAACAGCATAAAAGCAGCATTGTTTGAACTGGGCTGCTTTCTGCCTTGGGGTCAGTTACTGAGCTGTGTCTTCCAGAAGCTCAGCAGCTTTAGACAACAAAGGCTATCATTCTTTTCCCACTTGCTAGCCTAGCAAGTGGGATTCAGCAATACCTTCTGATTTCTTTCTATACCCTTTTATTTTGTTATTGTATTCATTCATCGATTCCTTTCAATTTATTCCTACCCCAAAATCCTCTTTTTGTTTAGTCTATTTTGATTCTTTTCAAATCTGTGCTTTCTCTCACAGTGTACATTCCATTCACTGTGCAGGGAAGCACAACATAATTATATTGCATATGATAATATAGAATTTATATGGGAAAACACATATATAAGTTTATATATTTTTATTTTATTTATTACGTAAATACATACATACAAACATACATACATTATAGAAATACACATACATTCGGTTATCTTAATATCTACATATATTACATAAATCAGATAGATAACATAAGATAGATTTTCCAGTACACCAAGGCAAAGACAAGACACTATGAAACACACCATGAAGCGTACTGGAAAGGCAGCTGGCAAGCCTTGAGGAAGGGGTGGAAGAGGGGGTAGAGGGAGAGCTGTAAGTTCCCTCTCACCCCTCCCACACACACCAAACTGAGATGCAGCCTTTTTGCTACAACAGGCAGGCATGAGGCTTCCATTAGTACAGGCAGCAAGGAGAGGGAAGCAGTGCCAGTGCCACTGCCTGTGCTTGAGTTTGCATCCCCTCCAAGAGCACCAGCCATAACCCTGTCCCAGCACCTCCATGACAAGCAGCAGCACCAGCACTAGCATGGCAGTCTTTTCCACCCCCATTTCACTTCCCATGCTGAACCTTTCAGTGCCAGAGGAAGAGCTGGAGTTGGATCTAGATCTGAGTGCCCTAGCAAGGGAAATTCTGGGGAAAGAGGGGGAATCATCTGAGTTTATGCTCCACACCCCTCAAGTTCCTCCTAGAGCCAGGCCTCCTTCCCCAGAAGGCACTTCAGAGGAGGCTGAGGTAGAGGTTGCGGAGGCAAGTGGCTCAGCTGAGTTGGCTCCCCCTGTTGCTGTGCCAATACCTGCTGAGAAGGGGGAAATTGCAGTATCCATACATGCACCGGCACCCCAGAAGTGAGTGGGTAGTGTGGTCTGGGATCATTTTGAGCTGGCAGATGATCCCACATATGCTATATGCCTGCACTGCCAATCCAAAACCAGCTGGGGCAAGGGAATAAAACACATGAGCACCATGGGAATGCTAATACATCTCCACAGGCACCACCCCCTTGCCATTACTCCTCCTCAGCCTGGCACCAGTGGGAGTGTGCCAAAAGTGAAGTCCCCTTCATGCTCCAAAGCTCCTATCCCCACAAAGCAGAGGCAAGACACCCTGGAACAGTGGGGGAAAGGCAGACAGAAGCGGGGGCATGTTGCAAGGGTGAGCGAGATCAGCCAGACCATTGGGGAGATGCCTGCTGTGGATGGCCAGCCCTTCTCCTTAGTTGAGTGGCCAGGGTTCAGGTAGGTCATGGTGCTCACGGTTCCATCAAAGCAAGTGCCTGCATGCATCACCTTCAGCAGGATGGTGGTGTCCTCCATGTATGAGGCATACAGGGAGTACTTGAGGGAGGAGCTGTGCAGAGCAGGTTTGCAGGTGCCCTTACACTTCACCTCAGACATCTGGAGCAGCTGGGGTGAAGATCATGTATACCTCTCCCTCACAGGGCACTGGTGTAACCAGTCAGGATGTTGGCAGGCTCTCCTTCAAGCTGAGGTGATGGATGAGTCCCACACAGCAGCAGAGATCATGGGGGCCATGAACTACTTGGTGCAGGGGTGGCTCACTGGGTAGGGCAAGCTCACCTATGGGTTCATGGTCACCAACAATGGGGCCAATATGGTCAAGGCGGTCCGTGATGCCAACTTTGTTGGCATCCACTGTGTGGCACACAAGTTCCACCTCATTGTCAGGGATGCCTTGGAGGAGGACAGGGCTGCTGGTGACAGTACCAGCACCACCAGCAAGCTCATTTTATAATGCAAGAAGGTGGCAGGCTATTTCTACCAGAGTGTCAAGAGGGGCAAGATTCTGTGTGACAAACAAGCAGAGCTGAACGTCCCACAGCACAAAATCATGCAGGATGTGAAGACTTGGTAGAACTACACAAACCTGATGGCTAGTGGAGCAACAGAAGGCCATCCATAAGATGACCTTGCTCAGGGAGATTAGGATCAGTGGGCCCCTTAACAGAGCTGAGTGGGATACCATTTTCCAGATCTTGGTGGTCCTCAAACCCTTCTTTGAGGCCACTGAGACCCTCAGTGCTGGCAATGTCCTCCTTAGGCAGGTGATCCCCATAGTGAGGGAAATTCAGAGACAAATGGAGAGCTTCCAGAGGATCAGTTTCCTGGGTGGGGCAAGCTGCTGTCACCAGACATACAGGCAGTAGTGAGGCGCCTGAAGGAGGGCATCAGGAAATGGCTTGATTCCTTACAGTCCAGTACAGTCCATGTGCTGGTCTTGGGCAGCATATACACCAGCCAAATCCTGAGTCAGTGGATGGAGGTGCTGGTGAAGAGAGTCAGGGAGGCAGAAGGGTGGAGGCAGGGGGACATGGAAGGGGGATCCACTGACCCATACCAGAGCACCATCCACCAGCCAGTCTCCTCCTCCACCCCAGGCACTGCCAATGTGGGCCAAGGGCATGGCTTCCATGGTGGGTTCCAGAGGCACCAGACCCCACCATCAGGCAGGTAGCACTCAGTCCTTGGTGGCTGTCTATCTTGCCGAGGATGTGGAACCACTGTTGTGCGACCCCTTGGCCTACTTGGCAAGCCACAGAGAGATGTGGCCAGAGCTGGCCACAGTTGCCTGGGAACACTGACCAGTGTTCCAAGTGAGAGGGTGTTCAGCATTGCTGGTGATGTAGTGACACCACACTGCATCTCCTTGGATCCTGGTTTGGTGGAGCAGCTGGTGTTCCTCAAGATGAACCTCCCGCTGCTGGGGTTCCCCAAGCTCCAAGTACAGACAGAGTGAGTGCCACTTTCTTCACTCCATCCACACCTATTTTATTTTTTCATTTTTTAAAAACCATTTAATGCCCTGCTCTCAGAGCTGCATCACCAGCCAGCAGGAGAAGAACATGTCCCTGCTGAGCTCCTGTACCAGGATGAACTTGGAAGTATGGACTGGGACTATGGGGAAGGAGGAGACCCTAGGTCCTGAGCATAACCACTCAAACTGCACTTTGCCAGAGTCGGGAGGCCTGGTGGCACTGCCAGCAGCACAGCAGCCCCAGGAAATGCTAGGACAAAGGATCCCCCTGGTGAAAGGTGGGTAGGAGGTGCTGTAACCTCCAGCCACCACACACATGCACAGTCCTTGCTGGGGAAAGCCCAGACCTGTCGCATCTTTGACAAGCCAAAGGCTTGCTGGTTGTAGTGGAGTTGTGAGACTCTAGGGGAGCTCAGCTTAGCTGCCTGGGATGCTAGCTTTCAGGTTGAAAAACCCTTTGTTAGGCTGAGGGAATAACCACCAGTTGGTGTGTGTGCTGTTCCTGGATGAAAGAGATAGTAAAGAAGCCTGAGGCTGGCATACAATGCAGGCAAGAAAGCCAGTCAGTGAAAATGGAAATGGAGGCATCAGGGGGTGACAGACAGGTTGGGGGGGGGAGGGGGAAGGAGGATATAGCAGTGCAGGCAAAAGTGGAGAGGTACCTGGGAAGTCAGATGTCTGGCAGGTTGTAGTGTGTCAGAATTCCAGTGTCTATATTGAGTCCGTGAGTTTCTGTACCTAGGAGGTTGATGGAGTGCAGTTCATAGACTCATCTGTGAAAAGTGGTTTGTAAATTCTCTTTGAGGATCAGGCCTGTGAGGTTGGAGACAGGTGGTTTTCTATCTTGTCTTTGATAGATTTTTGGTGTGCACTTATTCTGGTGTGCAGTTGTTGGTTGGTGTCTCCACATATTTTCCATCAGGGCACTTGGTGCCTTGATGGAGATATGTATTGTATTGTGAGGATATTTCCGTACTGGAGATATTGTTGGCAGGTTTTGCATGTTTTGTCATGGCATGGCCTGGATCCATTCAGTGTGTTTTGGGCTGTAGGAAGTTGGCTTCTGATGATGAGGTTAGCGAGATTCAGTGCTTGTTTGAATTTACAAACCACTCTTCACAGACAAGCCTATGAACTGCACTTCATCAGCCTCCTAGGTACAGAAACTCATGGACTCAATATAGACAGTGGAATTCTGGATCCTGGTTTGGTGGAGCAGCTGGTGTTCCTCAAGATGAGGAACAGCAGCTGCCAGACATCTGACTTCCCAGGTACCTCTCCACTTTTACCTGCACTGCTACATCCTCCTTCCCCCTCACCCTAGCCTTTCCCTTACCCCCTGATGCCTCCATTTCCATTTTCACTCACTGGCTTTCTTGCCTACATTGCATGTCAGCCTCTGGCTTCTTTACTATTCCTTCCATCCAGAAACAGCACATGCACCAACTGCAGATGCTTTCTCAGCCTGATGAAGGGTTTTTCAACCTGAAACCTTGCTAAGATATATTTCTATAACTATTCAGTTGGTCTACTGAAAGATACCAGATTAGATTGACCCAAAGAACCTGGTCTGCTAGTGCCATGTCCTTAGATCAACATACCAAGCACCTGTTTCCGGTCAGCTAAGACCCAGGGCTGGGGCTGGCAGGGAGAGCTCTCTGGCAATTTCTGGAGAAGTTCCCACAGGAGATGAAAGAAAGGCTCTGTGACAGTTTGGCTGCTTTAGAACTTGCTGGTGCTACTGTGCTGCATTCAAGTTATTATTACCTGTTGCTATTTAAAGTGGTGGATTGGATGAGGCTGTAGGGGAAGAGGAGATCGCATTGGGGTACACTACCATGTTGTGTAGAGGCCCTAGCACCAGTGAGAGCATGCCTTAATAGACACGCATAGTCACACATCATGAGTTTTGCTTGTCAGCAGCTTGAGGTGCTGTTTCCCAGAAATCCCTGTACCTATTTCCTTGAAACTTGTCAGGCATCATGCCCTCAGAAGGAGCTACCATTTCTGCTGTTTTTATCCAAATATGGCAAAAAAGGGTAACATTATAGGCATGTTTTTGCTTCCCCATTATATCCTATGGGTGAAACATTGAAACAACATCAAAACAGTGAAGCATTTTCTATTAAATGAAATAGAAAGAAACTTGAAATGAAACACTGTCCCATTGAAACGGCGAAATGGAAGTCGAAACGAAATGGTGCTGTTTCACACAGCCCTACTGTCTGGCTCTCTGTGTCCTGCTTAAGTTGCTGAAATATCTGTTTTATTTCCTGCTGATGCCCCTTGTATTGATTGTAGTAGGGAGATTAGCACATTCAGGAGAGAATAGTATAAAGAAAATAAGGAGAGTAATACAAATGGAAACAATAAATTCTGTGAATTTCTCCTCTGGAATGAGACACTCATAATATAATCTGCTTAGTACCATATAGACTAAAATGAATTTGTCATCAAATGCTACCCTTTTGTCTGTCTATCAAGGGAAGCACAATATGTTTATTACCATGTTATGAGATTGTTAACATGGTTATACAAATATGCAAGCAGTCAAAAGGGATTTTCTGGCCCTGTTTTTACAAATACCACTTGAGAGGAGCACTTGGTTGATTTCTCCCTTAGTACCACCCTCCCCCACTTCTGCTGTTATCCACTTCTCCACACTGAGCTCTTCTCAAATTATTGATCGGAAAGTGATTTCAAAGAAAAAACAAATCCATTTTACTTTGAATCTGCTGAGAACTGTCATTGCAAAGGGATGCTATGAGGTAGCCTCAGTGCAGTTTTTAGGGTTTTTTATTTAAACATTTACATAGCTGAACATAACCTGTTTTTATTGAAATATATTGAATGGGAATGCAGCAAAACCATTTTTTTCTCAGTGAGTGAGTTTGTTGCATTGGCTGTCAAACCTTTGTGATAGTGCCTGACAACCAAGACTAAATGTGTAAGCAAAAATAACCATATGCATTCAGTTTTAATGCCATGAGGTTGAATTAGTTATCCAACTCAGCAGATTTTTATTAGGGAGCCAGGCTACAATTTCCTGTGGCAAAATCCATAGTAAGAAGCCAGGAGTGGTGCTGTATTCTCCAATATTAACCTTGCAGAGTTATTTTTAAATTAATCCCAAAAGGTTGTTGGTTGCAGCGGCCCAGGTGTTGTAAGGGAGTAAAGGCTGTTCAAGATCCCACAAAAAAGGACCTCAGATTCACAAAGGCAGATGTTGTGCCTCACATCCTGTTTTTTCTTTGTGGTATGATATTTCCCATCACTTGTGGCAGTGCAGTTTCAGCAGGAATTATGCTGCCTGTGACCAAATCCTTTGCCAGTGATCTCCCTCTCTCTCTCTTTCTCTCTCTCACTCAAGGAATATATATTTGTGTTATATTTGTTCTTGCTAATCATTACCTTATTTTCCTCTGTTAGCTGCTGAATTACAATGCTTATCTCAGCCTGATGATCAAGTGAAGGACTGCTGAATGGCAGGAGCATTATTTCTTTTTCATCTGCTGCTTACTTGTTCTGACTAACATTAGTGAGTCGGGCAGCCCTTGATCTTCACGGGCAGGGCTAAATTCCTTATTCCACAGGCTATTAGAGAAATAAGTCCAAGATTTGTGATATTGTTCCCTTTTCATTAAAGAATTTTTTTGGGCTCAAGACGTTCTCAGGTAATTCCCTTCCACTCTTTTATTAAATAGCATTGGGCTGGAAACAGGAGCTGTCAGGAGTAATTTACGTAAACATCCAAGGTTCAGTCTTGAAACCAGCATTTTAGAGCTTCACACTTAGACTATTCCCAGCAGTTTATATAATGAAGGAAGTCCCTATTCTTTGTTCTCAAATTATCACTGAACAGACTGCAGCTATACTAATGTGAGACATTACTTGGTGAAATGTTTGTGCTTAGGGATTATGCTCATTATTTGCCATAGTGAAATGTACCCCTTTACAAAGAGCTCATGGGAGGTCTCTGTGGGCTCATCTACACAAGATGTTTACTGTACAGTTGACTAATTAATGGAGCAGTAAATGCAGTAGACATCTCAACCTCTACACGTGCGTACCTATTAGGTGCATGAAACTAATAAACTCTGCAGCAGGGTAAATCTAAGTCCTACCTTGCTGCAGAGTTTTTTCATGTGCAGCAATGCACATGTAGACAGTAAGCTGGCTGGCTGGGACACAAGGGTGCTCCAGTGCAGGGGCTAGTCCCATGCTGAATCACCGTCGTCCCCTAGCCTGCCCCTCCACAGCACATTGAGCCCAGCTGGAGCAGCCTTGGGCTGGACCGGGCTCTGCGGTTTATTGCTGCTTGTTAATGGCACATGAAGATGCTCCCTGTAGCACTTAAATTCCACTTAGGCTGTTATGAGGACTTAAGTGGGGTTATTAAATATTGACATTATGGTAGTAGCGAAAGACCCATTGTGCAGAGCACGATTTGAGCACAGAAAGGAATAAATCCCTACTCTGAAAGGGGAGAGAATGAGGCTACAATGTAAAAGCAGATGGACCTGGGAAAGAACTGGTGCAGTTCCAAGTCATATATTTGTTTTTTAATAGGGTCAGATAGAGAGTGAAGGGGAAAGATGGGAAGAACAAGTTTAAGGAAGCACATAATGTTTAGATTGTGTGGTAACCTCGGGTGAGTTTTGCTCCTTAATTAGTACTTTGACTACAAATGGTCAGAAATTGAGGTAGAGAAGCTGCTGGTGCTGCTTCATGATTCTTTTTCCTTTTTTCCATCAAAGAGGAAAATTCTTGAGTGAAAATGTTATGACTTGCTTGTTTGCCATTCGAACTGTGGGATCAGTTATGCCAGTCACATGGGATTAGCATAGAGGTGCCTAGTTCCTGCTGAAATCAATAAGAATTAGATTCTTAAATACCTTTGAAAAATCCAGCACATAGTGCATTTTGTGCTTCTGTAGTAGATGACATCCAATCCATGTAAAAAATTCCAGAATAAGCACATGAACATTTCTGGCATAAATACATACGTTAATATGTATTCATAGTCAGACAAGTCTTTTTGGGTAAATATGATATCTTTTATTAGACCAACTCAAATAGTTGGAAAAAAACCTTTGCAAGCTTTCAGGCACAAACACCCTTCATCAGGCTGAAGAAGCATCTGCAGTTGTTCAATGCTTTTCCTGGATGGTATGAACAGTAAAGAAGCCAGAGGCTGGTATGCATGCAAGTAAGCCAGGCAGTGATAATGTAAATTAGGGAGTCAATGGGTGAGAGACTGGGTGGGGAGGGGAATGAATGTAGCTGGTAAATAGTGGAGAGGTACCTGGGGAGTCAGATGTTAGGCAGGTTATAACGTCATAAATCCAATGTCGTAGTTATGATTTTTTGTATCCACTAAGTTGATGGAGTGAAGTTTGTAGGCTCATCTGCAAAAGGTATTTTGTAAATTCCCTTTGAGGATTAGAACTGAGAGGTTGGAAAGAGAGTCGTTTTCTGTGCCCTTACAGGTAATTGGGTATTCTTGTCTTTGATAGATTTCTGGTGTGCATTGATTCTGGTTTACAGTTGTTGTTTGGTCTCGCCTACGTATTTTTTATCAGGGCATTTGGTGCTTTGGATGAGATATATTACATTTCTGGAGGTGCAGCTATAAGATCCAGGTACTTTCCCTTCCTGCTAACATTACTGAAAACAACATTATTTATGAGGAAATCTACTACTATTGCAAAAGTATCTAGAAATATTTTAGGGATCTAGTCTCCTCCAATGTGGTTTGACTGAAGAGCATTTGGGACTTATTGTGCTTCTCTGTGGCCATTGTTCTATTCTGAACTTAAAGTTATGAAGGTGCAAGATACATAGGGCTTCAACTAAGGACTGAATATTTCCTAGTTACAATATTTTAAATGTAATAGAAAATAGAAAATAATGAATGTAATAGAAAATAAAGGTTAAAAGGATAATAGCAGATATTTTCTATGGGTTTACATTTTTAAAGATTTCAAAAAATAAAATATTTTTTATAAAATCTTGAAAGCCATTTTTCTGCTGATTTTGTAATTTTCATCTTTAACAAGCAGATTTTCTCCTTTTCTAAACAGAACAAAAATTAAGATGACTGAATGAAAGATCAGTATGTATGTAGTACTTTATTATGTCAAAACATTTTGTTTGTTCATTAACATGATGATGTAAGCATAGCATTAGCAAAGCGTTTGAGTTGAAAGAAAAAGATCAAAAATATATTATTGTAAGTGTAACAATCAGATAATGTCAGATTAAAACATCTCAACTAGGAGACCCATAAATCAGAAGTTAATAATCAAAATCTCCCATGCAATGAAAGTCTTCAACATAACCAAGATAAAGAACTAAGCCCGCAGTAATCTAGTTTGGTATTTAGAATTATGAAGAAATAAGCCTAAGATTGTAGAATGACAGAAATATTATTCCTGGTTTCAAGTACGCATAGTTAATCAACTATAGTTTGCTAAAAGTAACATTGCTTCTTTCATTATTCACCTATCTCAAGGTCCAACTTTGAGGTTGTCTGTATTAATAATGGCCACATTTCCAATCGCTTTAGCAAGAGGTACTGCAAACCACTTTCAGCATCAGATTCCCCATTTTCAAGGATAAATATACAGTTTCCCCTGCTGTTGCCTGTCTTCAGAACAGACATGTCCCATGAGCTACTCAGCAGTCCTCTGTGGGAGCCAATGACCTGTCCTCCATCTTCCTACTGTTCCCTGCTGATTTTTTACTTTACTCATTATAAATACCTCTACATTCCCTAATTCCTTGCTTCATTTTGAAAGAACTGCTTTTCTCAGGACATTAAGTCCTACTGAAAATGGACAGAAACTTGAAAAATATCAGCCTTGTCTAGCTGCAGTCATGAAAACAACAAAGAAATTGCAGTTTAGAAGCCATGAACTTCTGCATTTATGAATGAACGAATGAATGGCTGCATGTAGTTTCTGTCTTCACAAGAGCAGAAACATTAACCATTATTCCAGAAAACAATAAAGACCTGTCTATACCAGGAAATTTACTGATATAATTCTACTGCTATAGTTGTACCAGTATAACTTCCCATGTGGATTATTTTGGAATGAGAATGTTGTTTCCTGGTTTAGCTCTCAAAAAGCACTCTTATTCTGAAATAGGAGTGTCCATGCAGGTATTAATGCCAGTTCCACTAGAGAAGTATCATTATACCAGTCTAAGTATGCTAGTGAATTTCTCTAAAGGGACTCACAACATGCTGAGTTATTTTGGGCCACAAGTACTAGTGGCATCCATATGAAGCTCAATAGGTTGGCAAAATGAGTCTGTTTCTTCGCAGATTCTTGCCAGAAATATTGCTCTGCATCAGTAGAAGGATGGCTCCACACAGCTTAACAATAAAGATGAACCAAGTACCATCTAGAAATTATGTTGCAAAATTATCTTTCCAGTTAACTGAGCAAGACTGGAAAATATACTCCATCAATAGCCCTGTCAGCGCCATTCCTAAATCAACTACTAGATTATTATTATTTAATAGTGAAAGTTTTATTATTGCCTGGGATAATGTGAACCTATTCTTAACAATGCTGTCAGAGTCTGTTCCATTACAGACTCATTTGATTCAGCTTGGATAGAGCCATCAGTTGTTACTGGTAAATAGAATACATCTTGTGTTTAATAATGCCATCCTATGCCTCAGAGGTCACTTTCCTACTAAAAACCTTGTGGGGTAGGTGGCTACCTGATCTTACCTTAACATGTTGGAAAGCCTGAAATCAGGTGAACATAGCAGGAAGAGCTTCCTTAAGCAAAGGTAGCTCCAGCGTTAAACAAAAACTGTAACACTGAAGCATTGCTGTTCCTTCCACTTTTGGCCTCTTCTTTTAGTATGGGGCTCAGTATCTTTCATCTTTGCATGAAAAACTGAAACAGAAACTGTTTCTAAAGAAAAGTTATTAGCACAGTGTACAACATGAGAGGACTGAGGCCATCATCTATATTGTTGTGCTAATTTTTCTCAACTGGATTTCATTTACTTCTGAACTGGAAAATATAATGAATATACTAGGCAAAATTTGACAGCTTCAGAAACAATTTCTGGCCCAACGATTCCCATTTGTGTTTCCACTTTCTTCTCCCAGTGTTATGTAAACTGAAGAAAACCAGATTTACATTCAACACAGTAAAATCATTATACCCCAGATGAAACGGTGTGTGGTTAAAAAAAAAAAGTAGGTCAGAGGGTTAATTTCTGTAGAATTTCAAAATTTCTCGAGTCCATTGAAACCTAATAAAAAAGAGCCTCTGATGAACTGCTGTGACAACTGTCTCCTCTTTGCATAGTTCTGACTTCTGTTCATTACCTGAAGATTTACTTTGTGCATTCAGCAGGGTTCTGCTGTAGCACAAATCTTGTTATTAAAGTATATTAATTCATTTACTTTTATAGGTTCTTCTTAGGGTTCTATTACTTCAAACAGTTTTGCTGTGATGGACACCAAATGCAGTAATTTAATATATCTAGTTACAGAGTAGGTTAATTTTCTTCTAGGGTTATATTATGGTGGAATAGAATAGTTAAATATTCCATTGAGATGAAATATTTCAATGGCCTGATTCAGCACTTAGACTCTATGTTAAGGATTTAAGTGGGACATAAGTGATGAATTGGGACTTATGCAGAATTTCTTCATAGGCATGAATTTCACACTTAATTACAGTTTCTTTTGGAAGTGACTGTCTTCCTGGTAAATACCATAGCAACAGCATTCCATGCTGGTATCATGTTGCCAGCTCATGTGTAAAATCCTACATCATATTTTGCATTCTGGTCATTACTAGGCACATATACTCAAGAAATGCACTGTGCAGTTGACTAATTAACTGTGCAGTAAACCAGATCTGGACACAGGCATAGGCAAACCAGGCGGTTGCCTGGGGCCCAGACAGAAAGGGGTCATGAGGTCCTGAAAATGGTAATTTTTTTTCCGTTGTTCAATTATTATTATCATTATCTCTGGTGAAGGGGGACCTGAAAATAAAAGTTTGCCTGGGGCTGCCAGGAGTCTAGGTACAGTAGTGCAGTAAATGTCTCAGCACCTGCAGATTAGGGTGCACAAAACTAATAAACCTGTATTTACAAGTCCTACCCTGCTGCAGAGTTTATTCATGTGCAGCAGTACACATGTAGATGCTGAGCTGCCAACTGGGGCATGAGGGTGCTTCAGTGTGGGGGCTACCTGCTGGCTAGCCCCCGACTGAAGCACCCTCATACCCCAAACAGCCCTTCCACAGCACACTGAGCCTGGTTGGAGCAGCCCCGGGCTGGCAGGCTGACAGCCAGGGCCCCCTGCCAGCTGGGGCTGCCCTGACCCAGCTTAATGTGCCGTGGTCTGGGCACATGTGTAAACCCTGTGCCCAAGAGCTTCCTGGGACAATAAAGCGTGGAGCAATAAGCTCTGAAGTTTATTGCTGCCTGTTAATGGCATGTGTAGACATGCTCACAGTAGTGCATAAACATACTTGGAGCTTGGCACCAGACCTCATGCTATATTGATTTTTCTACTACTGTATATTACATTCCTAGAATGGCACAATTAGGAAATTGTGCCACACATAGATGATGCATAAGTGTTGATGGGGGGGAGTAGGGGGCCGTGCAACTCCATGCCACTGCTGCCCCCACTGCTGCTGGGAGGCTGGCTCCAGCTGAGCTGTGACCTCATGCCCTGCTGTTGGCACAGAAATTTGTGGGGGGCGTATGTCCCTCCATGAATCACCTATGGTGCCATGGCACCTCCATGTTTATATTAGTATAATTATACTGTTATGGATGAGTGTTTTCTGTAAGCTAACTGAAAAAAAGATACTTTTGTCCCAGATTATGTGTCTACATAAGGCATTATGTATTTAAATATGCCTATATAATTTCCTTGTATAAACAAGTCCCTGCTGTTTTCTGCAATACTATTTAATGCTTCTTCACTTAAAAACTAGTGTCATGAACTGTTACATAAGGGATGGAAGAAAATAATTGTGACTATCAGGGCAATTTCTTTATAGGCTTAATCAATGATATTAGAAATAGAGATCAGGGGAAAATATGGAAGCATTTAATACATTTTAAATCAGCAGATACCTATGTACTAATTAAGTAGGAGCTACAGATACATAGGACAAGAAGCTGATATGTAAAAGAAAAGACTTCAGAGCATCTTAAACTGTTCTGTTCTGAAAATATAATCATCATGATTTTGGAAAATGTTTATAAAATGCAAGCAATACGCAGGTGAGTGTGGTCTCTGAACTGGCAGCATCTGCTATTAGAGGAGCAATTCAGGGTTTTAACGTTTTGTCAGTTTGCGTTTTGTAAATCCCCAACAGATATGATTTGCCCAGATCTGCACTAAATATCTGATGGATATTTCAAAGCCAAGATGTTTTCTGCTACTTTAAGAACTTAATGCTGCGGAAAAATGCCCAGAGTTGCAGAGTTTTCCCTGGAAGCATTCAAAAGATCCAGAAGAATTCTACTAGTTTTGTTTGCTTGATAGAAAAACCTACTGGGGGAGCACTGTACAAATATTACAGGGTCTGGGTGGTGGGTGGCAGCTTGTATCCAGAGGGACGCTATGCACACATCCCTTTGCATGCTGCTCTGGCTGCTGAAGACAGCCAACAGCAGCCAAAGGCACAGGTCCATGCTGACTGGCTAGCCATCCCAGGGAACCAGACCCTGCCCACCGAGTCCTCCCTTGCAGCTGTCAGGCTTTGAAAGAGAAGACCTGCAACATGTTTGTTGTCTTTGCCTTTACAGCAGCCCACAGTGGATCCCTACCCCTCTGGCACCAGCCAATTGACCTCGTTCTAGAGCAAGGTTAGACAAGTGTGGTTGGGCTTTTGTGTTGCCAGGTTGGGTGCCATAACAGGTTGCCCTCCCCAATGCCATATTCTGCACCTTACGTGGGGCGCCCTGGGAACCTTCTTTAGAATTCTTCTGTACCACCCTGATTTTCCTGCCACGTCTTGATGGAAATTATTATGTGAGTGGGAGACTGCCTATCATATGGGGTATGTTGGGGTCTATCCTAGGATGGCCTCACTCCTTGTGGGCCCTGTTCTGTAATGGGTGTTTTGGGGCACCCTAGCCTTATGGGCTATGCATGGTTCCAACCATCCCTTTATCACGCCCCAAGCCTCGTAGATGGAACTGACGTTGTTCAGTCTGGGCCTTGTTATAATGTGGCCCCCTTGTCCTCCCTAGGCCCTCCATGGCCGTGTCTCGCACTGTGCCTCACTGGCACTCGGGCTCTCTGCAGCCCTGCCTTGCACTGTGCCTCACTGGCACTTGGGCTATCTGCAGCCCTGCCTCGCACTGCGCCTCACTGGCGCTCGGGCTCTCTGCAGCCCTGCCTTGCACTGCACCTCACTGGCGCTCGGGCTCTCTGCAGCCCTGCCTCGCACTGCGCCTCACTGGCACTGGGGTCAGTGCACCCCAAATGCTGCCCTCTTTGGTGCCAGGTCAGTGCACCCTAAATGCTGTGCCCTCTCTGGCACCAGGGTCCCCATGCACCATGGGTCTCCTATGAGGTCTCCTCCATTCCTTAATAGCCTCACCCAAGCCACTGGTCTTAAGCCCATGGGCTATAACAGAAATTCAAGCCACCCAGATATAACATCATCCAAGCCTAACTGGGGAATACTCCATCCCTCAGCAGTGCCAGAAGCTGCTCCTGCAGCTAGGCCACTCCCCTCTTGCTTGCTCTGGAAGAGCTCCTTCCCCCTTGGCTGCTGGCCCCAAACTGCCGCTCAACTCAGGGTTTTTATAGCCCTGCCTCTTCCAGTCAGCTGACTAGCCATCCAGGTCCAGCATTTAACTCTTTCCTCACCAGCCCTCTGTTCCCAGGAAGTTGTGGTCTTAAAGGGGCAAACCTGCTTCCTTGTAACAGGCTTAGGGTTCCCTGTTACAGGTGCTGTTGGGTTAGGAACTGGCAGGTCAGAGTTGAGTGCTCCTAGGTAGAGTCAGATGTTGCCAGGGTGGGATTGGAAGCTGCCAGTTTTGGCAATTGTGGGTTGCAGTCGTGTCATGTCAGGTCAGGGTTGGGTAGTATTGAGCTGAATGTGATCACAGGTTCCCCTACCTGCTCATGGTAACAGGGCAGACATGCATAACCTCAGGGCTGTGGAGGGTGGCTAGGCCTTCCAAGCCCCAAAACTGTCAGGAGGAGTGATTTGCTGAATACAAGGCTGCAGCAGCAGAGTGCAGCCTGAGTTATTGTCTTTCTGCAGCCATTGAGGGGAAGGGTGGATGGGGAGTTGATGGAGGACAGCTCTGAAGCTTCTATTCATAGTAGAAATGTAGAAACCCTACTAGGGGCTACTTCTACCTCATTGGAGTTGCAGATTTTTCTATGAGACCTGCCATTTTTGGTTCAATAGAAAGTGTATGCACATTTCTTCATTTAGGGTTTCTACTAGGGGAATGGTGATTCTTTCAGTAGAAGCATAATCATAGAACCAAAGAAAATTAGGGTTGGAAGGCACCTCAGGAGGTTATCTAGTCCAACCCCCTGCTCAAAGCAGGACCCTCCCCAATGATATCATGCTTGAATACACCCAGTCTTTCACTGATTAATGCAGATACTAAACAGCTGGCTAAAGTCTTAGAATAAAGGTAGAATATTCCTTCTACCCCATCATAAAATTATTTTAGAAACAAAAGACAGGGATCATAAAGTATGGGCTTTACTCATTCCTGTTTGGCTGCTTATAGATCTAATGAACTTGATTCCCACATAAAGACACTCAAATTATAGCTATTCTTGTGGAGGAGGGAAAAGCCTTTGACAGAGTGGGATTGGAGTTTCAATGTCAATAGGCTAAACAAATATAAATTCCAAGGGAATGTTTGCAAGTGTGTCAAACTCAAATACACTAAAATTAAGGCAAGAATTATCACTGCTTTCAGTCTCAAAAATATTGATTATTTTTAAAGGGAGAATTTATAGCAACACTTTGATTACAACCTCATTCCTCCTTCAAACACACACTTCACACACCAGTTCACTTGGTTCTGAACATGTACTAAGTAACCTGGGACTTTGCATTTGCCTGCTTTTTAGGAATTGAGTTGAAGGATACCCCTTGTAATCTGCCTTTATAAGGGGAATTAAGGTTTTAAAACACTGAGGCAGTCACTGGTAAAAACATTTTAAAATATGTAGCTATATGTATTATATTTACATCTCTGTTGCATGATGCATTGTGCCTTCTGAAGTAAGCAGGCTTGTCAGAACAACCAAGTGTCCTGCTGTGTATTCTGTATTCTCTATATAGATAAGGAATCTAGTTGGCTTCTTGACTAAACAACTACATGTGACTCTATACGGTCAGCCATTGATTTCTGGTGAGGGTCACAGAATACAGAGGCTATGTTAATCCTTACCAAGGGCAGTACTGCCACTTAGATGGGGTTTCGAAAATTTCGATTCTGAAGCCAGCCACGGTGGGTGGTGCTGGTGGCGAGCTTTTCCCACCACATGTAAGCTCCCCTGCCCCGTCTCCCTGTGTCTGGTCAACTGGCTGGAAATTCTGGTTAATAGAGGGCTCCAGTTACTTAAACGCCAATTAACACAGCTTTTACTATAGCTAGTAAATCAGGTAAAAAACTGATAAGTGTTTCACAGGAAATCTACCACCTCCAATGGAAAAAATGTGAGGGTTTTTATGAACATTTTCAAAATGAAATATTTTAAACAATTTAAAATTTAAATTTAGAAAAAAACACTTTCTGACACTTTTTAAACTTCATCTATGCCTTCTTCAGGGGAAAAAGGGGAAGATATTCAGATTATATTAATGCTGGATTGTAAAACATTTGAGGAAAAAATATTGTCTGATTTGGATAAAACTTGCAGTGGTAGTAGGCTCTGCTGAGAGCATGAAACCTGCTAAGAAGATCAGTGCAGGGGTTCAGGAGGAACTGCACCCCAAATTCTTGAAAGCAAAACTCATGTCACATCTGTGTGCGACACCACAGTGGGATGAAAACTCCTATGGCTGGATCTCTGAGGTGGCTCTGAAGCTCTGGAGCCACTTCAGCTGGATCGAAGCAGAAACCCAGTCTGGAGCTCCGGATAAGAGAGCTGGTATCCGAAGCGTCCTGATCCAAAGCCAGATCGAATAGCTGCCTACTCACACAGGCCGTGTGTGTGTGTGTGTGTGTGTGTTTCAGTGAATAATTTTGACCAACTCAGGTCAGAAACTGGGCACAGTTGAACCTGAACAAAGTGGCTGCTTTTGTTAGTTTCATGGATTAGGTGAAATTTTAGAATACTTATTCTTTCCTGGCACTAGCTTGTCCATCATTAATAACTGGGACCCTGCTACAGTTTAGAAAAATGTTTGAGTAGCTAGCACACACAAATAAAAATGAAGGGTTTGTTCTGTCAGCCTACAGGTGGACCATGAATCAGAATATTTTTAGCTACCTCGTGCCCTTTATTCTAAGAAATAGCTTATGAAATGTGTGTGTCTGATATGGAAGATTTGCACTAAAAGACTGTGAATAACATTGTATGTCCTGTTTGCATCTGAGAAGGATTTTAGTCAATATACATTACTCAGATGAATTGTTTAATGCAACAGGGCATAGATCAGAATATTTACCATTCTGTTCACTCCTTCCTTTCTTCAAGAGTTAAAAGATGTCAGCATAATAATAATAATAATACTCAAAAAGATCTAATTTTCAGCATCTTCTACGTTAGTATTTTAGGCCCTAACACATTGTTTGAATCCCTTTCCTCTTCTGATGTCATTGACAGTGAAATACACTAAAGGGGCCTGATTTCATAGGGCCCAATTCTCACAGTTCACAGTGTAATTTATTGACGTGACTCATCTGAAGTAAGTGATACGCACACTGACATAAATCTGATGTAAGAAAAGGAAAATCAGGATCAGAAGGTGTACCTGTAGGTCAACTCATGCTATAAAAGATGTCATTGCAATGAAAGTTCTGCAATGGAATGACTTGCAATAACCTCAGCCTTCTCTACAGCTATTGCCTACATCATTCCCACAGCTGTTTTATGTAATCTGCTCTTGAATACCTTCAGATATTGAGGCAAACCATGATTTTAACTAGAAATTAATGCTTGTCTTATCTGAATTCACAAGAACCTAGTTAAATTTATTTAGAACTCCAGGAGCGTGTGGGAAGGAACTAACGACAATGCTTTGTACATTACTGCCTGTCTAGCAATAGCAGAAGATTTGAAAAGAAAGGTATTTCTTTAACCTGAAATTATGCTATCAGATTTGGGGTGTTAAGCTGTCTGAGAGATATTGCAGGTTTCAAGGCTGTAAAATCTGAGAACATTTTCTGTCTGCACTTTATCCAATTTTCTCCTGTTTTTCTCTCTTCTGTCCAAATTAGTTCTTGCTAAGAGTTATTCGCGGGTAATGAGTCTGGGATGTACTTGAGCAAAGAGATGACTTTGTATAGCATAATGTATGTGGGAATAAATAGATCAATTCAATGAATCAAAAAAGAGAAAAATAATTCAGGTCATTAACCTTTACAAATGAGACCAGAAAAACAGCAATATACTTATATTTTGATGTGGGAAATTAGTATTTTCAGAATTCTTACTATGGACTAGAGATTCCAGAGAGCAATGCCATTACTTAATTGCTATGGTAAGAAAGAAGAACTAGCCAAAAATATGTCTGCTTTTCTTTTTCTTAGAAGGATAGGTAAAAAGAAATCACTAACCTTTAAAAAGAAATCACTAACCTTTAGCAAAGATTCTGATTGTGACACCAAGCCAAAGAAGTAAGTAACCCAAGCTCCTCCAGAACATGCTTTTGAAGTTGTAGGTATAAACAGTGCTTTATTATAATGATCCAATCCACATCCAGCAGCTGGAGTAGAAGTAGTAGTGAACCTGGAACCAATTCCTCTTCCTTTGGGAGCATTAGAAATTTTGCTTGGGGCATCACAAATTATGCAGCTGAACCAGCTTGTTCATTTTAGTTGATTTTATTGTTGTTGCAAACAGAAGTGAGAAGGTGCCAAACTATGCAGTGTTGAAAACTGTCTGGAACCCTGAAAATCCCACCGGCTCAGCAGGGCATTCCCTGCCTTGCAGAGTAGATTCCACTGAATAATACTGAGAGCTGGCCAAGCAAGTGTGGGAGGTTAGGGCCCAATAAAAAGTGTGGTGAACTAGACAGCCAGGCTTGGAAACAGCCCCTACTGTGTGAAGTGGATGCAGTCCTTTTTTTTAAATACTTATCCCAGCTTGAGGTCTAATAAACCCTCACAGCCAAATTTTAGCTTCCACTGTTTTAAATCTGGGCATATACGGTTCAGCCAACCAGACTTCACGGAAGTGGAAACAGAATACAGAAATAGGATACAGAAGTGCCCTGAGATTCCCCAGGGCACAGCTCTGCAAGTAGGAGACCGCTGCTGCTCCCACTTGCAGAGATGCACCATGCCTTTATAAGAGGTGAAAGCTGGGCAGGAACTCCTGGGGCTTGAGAAGCAATTTTCTGCTTGGAAATTCTTGGGGAGCACAGGATTATGCTCCCTGAAATCACCACAGCATCTGCTGGGGCACCTGGAGTGTATGGGCAACTCTGGGCTGCCTGGGCTCTCCTGCCACAAAACAAATAGATGGTCACCGCTAAAGGTGCACAAATTAATACCACCTTTGTTGCAGCCATAAGAATTTTGGGCATTTGTGGCATGACAGAGATGTCTGTTTCCTTGGCCTTTGTACCAACAAGATGACCTCTGTTTCTACCCACAGTTCAATTTATCATTCTAAGACTTCTTGGCAATATTTGAATTCTACCCCTACTTTTTGAATGTTACATTGGATGGACAATGCAAACTGCTGTAAATCACTCCGATGGCTGTAGAAACTGCTTGGGAAACAAGAGAACAAATAAAGCCACTGTTTTATTTATTTATAAAACTTACAGAACAATGATTAGTTTTACCATGTTGAACACGGTGTTCAAGCAGTACAGTTTCTTTTACAAATGTTGAAAAGCACAAGCCCTGAGATAGTCCATAAGAGTTTTTGGGTCTTCTGGCAGAAGGCAGGGCAAGCTGGCACCTTGGGGAGTAGTAACAGTTTCAGAGAGGTATTAGCTTTCATAGGCTATAGCCTACTTTGTCAGATGCTATAAAAATTCAGGCTAACTACTCCTCTCTACTCTTCCCCCCAAAGAATCTTGTGTTCTATAGGATTCCCTAGCCAGAGTTTGACAGAAGTATATTCCTTCCTTCCCTGCTTTTCCCCATGGGTGGCTGCATAACCACCATTTTGCGTCTCTGAAGCCTTTTCCAAGGAGAATCTTCAGAACAATGAAAGCCTCACTCCATTCCCATGCCCTTATAGCTATGCTTAAAATGCTCCTGGGACTCAGGGATATTGACTGTGGGAGTGAGCAGGCTCTTTTAGCTGAAATAGCACTGAGAAATGCTCCTGAGATACGGGGCCTGCTTATGGGAGTGATGCCTTATAGCAGCTATGTATTGGAGTAGGTAATGTGGATTGGAATTGGAACTACATAATTCTACTTCACATGATAATGCAAAATCTTAAAAACTAATCAATACCATTAGCAAATATGCAGGGTTGATATATGTACATAGATAAAGTGTGAGATGCGTTTGTGGGTGGAGGGGGACATTTGATTTGTGGCTGGGCAAAGAGACAGTGCTTGCCTGTGGTGAAGATGGATATATGGGATGCAGTGTACCTTGTCTAGGATTCTGTAATTTTAGAGACTGAATGTTAGCAGAAGGTCTGACTGGTGAAAGAACCTAGTAGTGGGTGTGTCTACATGTGCATATAGTCATGACTAAATTTACTGCATGGTAAGTGATTTTAACTAGGTGTCTGTGTCTGCAGTGACTTGGCAGAAAATTTGTTGCTGGGTCCCTCCAGCTCTGCTAGGTGCCCCTGTGGTCACCGGGGGAAACTTCAGCCTCTGGAACTTGGCAGCCATATTTAAAATGGAGCCCCACTCTGTGCTCTCTGTGCACCCAGTTCCTGTGCATGGAGAAGCAGTGTGGCATGCACAGAGAGGGCATGTGGCAGCCATGTTCATGGGTGACTGGTGCCTCCTGAGACTGGGGGGGCACAGTTGTGGGTGGCAGTGTCAGTTAGCAGCAGGGTGGCGAGTGGCAACCACCTGCAGAAGCCAGAGGCAGCATAAGCAGTGGGGAGGAAGGGTGCGGGGGTGGTGAGCAGTGACTGCTCACAGAAGCCAGCAGCGGCGGAAGCGGGGTGGTGAGCGGCAACTGCCCATAAAAGCCAGCGTTAGTGGCCAATCTCAGGGGGGGGAATGTGCTTCCCCATGCCCCTCCTGCCAGTTGCCTATGGCCATGTTTGTGTCCCCTCTGTGTCTGTGCACTACGGCTGCCCCAGCCCCTGGCTTGTTGCCTTAGTTGCCCTGCTGGCTTACCATGTGGAATGATGGCTGGCCCATGATCACTCACCCTTCCTGGCTCCTCCCCACCCCCCAACACACACACAGCCTGCCCTCCTGCTGCATGACCTCCTAGGGCCCCTGCCTCCATGCAGCTTCTGCCACAAGCAATGCCAAAGAGGAACTACAGAATGCCACCCAGGACCACCGTCACCCTCCTGCGTCTCCAGCCCTTCCACCTCTGGACCTGCTGCGCCAGCCAGCACTGGTGGCAGCACCTAATGCAGCACACCTAGGATGATAAAGAGTGGGTGGACACCTTTAGGATGGCCTGGGGCACCTTTGCAGACCTGCTCCACCAGCTCTGGCCCCACTTGGAGTGCCAGGATACTTTTGCTGAAGCTCTTCCAGTTTACATGGCATTCTTCAATATTCACATTAATATAAATGTTAGTCAAACAAACTACAGTAGCGAAGGCCCAGTAGTGACTACTGCCATTTAAAAAAAAGGAGAAAAAGATAAATTTGTAGCTTCCTAGGTTTATGCCATGGGTGGTCAAACCACCACTCATGAGTCGCATGCAGCTCACCAGCACAGTACTTGTGTTTCTCCAGAAATTGGCCAAAGCCCCACCCATTTCTCCCCAAGGCGGCACTTCCCGCTGCTCTGGCTTTCCTCACAGGGAACATGTCCTGAGCCCACCTTCCTCCCTCTGGGACTGCTGAGATGGGGGTTGCAGCCATGCCACTTACCCTGAGGTGCACTTCCTATAGGGAAAGCTGGAGGCTTGGCAGTGTGGGGGGTGGTCACCTCCACTGCAGGTCATTCAGCACCCCTCCCCCCTGCTTTCTGGATCTTGGACTTTGGTGGAGGTTGGATGTGGCTCCCAGGGTGAATAATTCTGGCTACCCCCGTTATATGCAGCAGTGTCCTGTGTAATTCATTCCAAGCAAAAACTTAAGACAAGGAGTTAAAAGTTTTCTTATTTAATTGCACTTCTATGTTTAACCATGGAATTAGAGAGAAGGGATTATATATGATATGATCCACAAATAATCAGAAAGGCTAAGCTGTCTCTTTCAGTATACCAAGTATGTTGTATTACTGTGTTGATAAAACTAATTTAAAATGTAACCATAGGCTCTTTTCTTTACAGCTGTATTTCCCTCAAAAAGGTGATTAGCTTAGCTACATTATAAATTTCAAAGCCAATTTCACATAAAGAATTATATAAGAGCAAATCTTACATAGATTAGTCCCTCATTATGGTGTAATGATTCCTAACAGTCAAATTATAGGCAGGTGGTTATCTTGCAGTACCCAAAACCGAAGGAATATACAGATCTTTTCTGACTCTTTTGTTCTTTTTGCTGGATATGCACTGCTAGTGAAAGCAAATTCTCCAGCTCAGAGTTTTCCAGTGATCAAAAGAATACTTTGAGGCAGCAGTACTTTGATGGAGTTGAACCTTTCCATGTTTCTCTTCAGTAATGTAAGCAGTTTTATGAGGTTTGTTTTGTTCTGAACATTACAGCATAAAATATCATAAAATAGCATCAACAGGATTTTTGTATGCACAGAAGGGGTTACTCCTCACTGAAGTATTGGATGAATGAATTTAGAATGCATTAAAAATTGCTGGATTAGCAGCTTTACTTGGTTTCATTAAATGAAGAAACTCTACACACGGAATTTGTTTTATTCTATTTTTCCAGCAAAAATGAGAACGGTAAATGCAGATTAAGATATTTATCATATGAATACTTCTATTGATTAGATGATTTCGCCACAAGGCACACTTTCTTTAGCCTTTTGTCATTTTTCCCCATTGTGATCTAAAATTAACAGTCTTTGGGGAAATATCCAATGGATCCATTAACATGGTTGTTTCAGTGCCCTGTGAAGGTCCCTGTACACTCAAAGTATTTGCCCATTCAGGTAATATCTATACATATTTTCTTATAAATCAACTTTCTGCTTTTGTGAGCTAAATCACACATAAAAAAGGGCATGGGTCCTCAGATGGATCTGTTCTTTCAGACAAGAAAGTCTTTTGATGTCCTTATACAGTATCGGCATTTCTGAATTGGAGAAGAACCAATTCCAGCTTGCTAATTTACATGTCTTGCTCATTTCCTCATATATCTCTTGATTATTGCAAAGTGATCATTTATAGGATTGTATACAGGAGATAATAGCTGAAGCTGTGATTTAAAACAGATTTGGTAAAGGTCAACCTTCTGATTCCTGAGAAATGGTCTGGGGCCCAGATCTGTTAAGTTTTGTGGTTCCCAGAGCCCATAATAATGAAAACCTTGTACTTCCCTTGATGGAGAATTGCACAGCCCTAATGCCTTTTAAATGTTTAAAGTTTCATAAGAACCCCAAGACTGACATGTCTAGGTGATGTTAAGTAGGGAAATAGTTGGTGATATATATGACATCTATCTCTTTTTTATGGCAAATTTATGTACATCTCCCTAGCTTCTCTGAAATTATTAGTACTCTGTTAGCCAATTAAGTATGTTTCAATATAAGGTGCTTGTCACAGTGCGGGGTTTTAGGGGCGGCCGTGATCTCCCCTAGCGCCCCCTACCATGCCAAGTTCGTGTTAAAGCACCCTTGTTCTCACTTGCCACATCTTGATCTTATCCATATAAGGGAGGCTGCCTTTCGTCGCCTTGGACACGGTGCTCTGTTGTATCCTGGCCCCTGGTCTGTACTGTGTGACTTCATGCACCCCAGCCTTATGGGCTATGCATGGCTCCAACCACCCTTTAGCACACCCCAAGCCTCGCTGATATCCTGGACATTGTTTGGTCTGTCCTTCTCTCGTCACCCCCTTACTCCAGGGCTACCACAGTCTTAGGGCCAGGCATAGCTATGGCTCCCTGAGCCCCAACTCTCCTCCTCGGGGTCTCAAACACCCTGCAGGACTCAGGCAGCCTCAGCCTTACCTGGCCTCCAATTCTCCGCTCCCCTTCTCAGGGCTAGGGTCAGTGCCCCCCTGAATGCTGCACCCCCTCAGGCACCAGGGTCCCCATGTGTCACGGAGGCACTGGGGTGCTCCGTGCCTAAGAGAGAGATAAGGGGAGCTGTCAGTCACCAGGGCAGCTCAGGTGCAGGTTGCTAGGGCAACCAGGTGGGTCAGGTGGCCAGAAGGGGGCAGGGCCGGGCCTTTATAAACAGCCCAGGCCGGAGCCTGAAGAGCAGTTCCCTTCTGTCTGCCGCAGGAGTGGGAGCTCTGTGGCAGAGCTGAGCAGCCTGAGCTGGTGGATGCTGCCATTGTTGCGCTGACTGGCTGCAATGATGCTGGGAACAAGAACATCCTAAAAGGAGGTAGGATTGAGAGCCCTGGTGGGGGCTTGGAGTTTATGGTTTGGAGTACGGAGACTTGGTGTTTATGTTACAGCCAGATGGCTTGAGTCTCAGTTATATAGTTTACACCGGAGGACCGGGTGAGGCTGTAGGGGAGCGAGGAGGCCTCAGGGGAGCTCCCCAGCAGCTTGGGGGTCCCCAGTGCCCAGTAAGGGAACAGTGCCAGCAGGGCACTACAGTTGCGCCGGAGAGGCATGGGTTGTGCCAGAGAGAGGTGTGGTGTTTGCCCAGAAGGCAAAAGACCCAGAGAAAGGTCAAGAGGGCCAGTCACGGCTGCGGCCACCTGAGCCCCAAGAGCGCGATATAAGCCCAGAGGCTGGGCAACAGCCGCAGGAAGCGCGGCGGGCGCCCTAGAGAGGGCCAGACCCCAGAGGGGGCAAAGCAAGCACTTGCCAGGCGGGGGTTGGAGCCCCAGACGCGAAGAGTGCAGTATCAGCCTAGAGAAGGCACAGGCCCCAGAGCGGGGCAGCAGGCGCGAGGGGCGCGGCACAGGCCCCGGAGCGGGGCAGCTGCAGACAGTCAGGCCCGCAGACAGGTAAGGAGCCCGGGTTGGCAGAGAGGGCACGCACAGCCCTAAGGCGGGGACATATAGAGGCACCCCATACGGAGAAGGGGCAGGACACTTACCAGTCACCAGGCGGATAAAGGCAGCCTCCCATTTAACAGCAAAGTCATGGCAGGCGAGATTCGAGGGTGCTTGGACCACCTGAAGTGATGGTAGAGGCTCGCTAGGGAGTTCACGGCCGCTCCCAGGCCCCACCCGCTCACACGATGCTACTGTGGACCCCCTATGAGGCCTCCTCCAACCCCTAATAGCTTCACCCAGTCCTCCAGTTGTAAACAGTAAACCATCAACACAAACTAAGCCATCCAACTATAACCATATTCAAGCCTGTCACAGGGTTTCTCCCTCTCTCACCCATAACAACTGCCCATGCATCTTGTCCACTTCCCTTTCCATGCTCTGGCAGAGTTCCTTCCTCTGTGACTGCTGTCAGGGATCTACCTGCCTGGCCTCAGCCTGGGTTTAAATGGGAGCCAGGCCCTGCCCCTTCCGGTCAGCTGACTCACCGGTTTCCCTGGCAAACCCACAGCTGTGCTTCTTTATTACTACTGTGGCTGCCCTGGTAACCAGCAGCTGGGCTCCTTACTTGCTGCTCCACAAGTAGCAGGCACCTCAGTGCCCTGCCTACAGTGCTATTAACTGTTTAACCCCCCCAACCTTACAAGAACTTAAAATGTAATCAGATTATGTGCTAGTTTCTATAGTCCTTATACACATGAATAGTTCTACTGGGAGACCATCAGACTACTAATATGACAAGGGCTGTTGGACTGGGTTTCCCTATAATCCTAAAATTAAAAATGTATAAAATTAACAGAAGAATTTTACTTGTAAAGACCTGTATTAAGGGCACTGTGCATCTCCTTGCCAAGATGATGAGGCAGTAATTGCCTGAAACAATGATTTGATGTGTTCTGGGCTGTCATATTTGTGCAGGAGAAATAAATAGTCCTTAATTTTGTTTAAATGTAAATAGTTTTCATATATACTTTTTAAAATGCACTTATTTCTTTAACATTTAGTTGACGTCTACTCATATATTCAGTGCATGAGTTACAGTTTGGGGTCCCTGTTCTGCAAGCAGTTATGCATGGACTTTACCTTTCTACTATGGGACTACTCACAGTAGTTAAGCTAAGCAAGTGTACAAGTGTTTGCAGAACTGAGGCATTAAAATTCCATTTTTATTTTTATTTTTTGCATTTATTTGTTTTAAAAACTCTTCCCTTCAGGTCACCTTCAGATCAAATTGGGTTCAGGTCAACACTATCCCAATGACAACTGGTTGATTATAGGTCTAATTCTGCACCCAGTTTTGCATGTGCTTGACTTCAAGTGTGCAACCATTCCAAATGAAGTAAAGGGAGCTGCTCATGTACTTGAAGTTAAATCTAGGAATAGGTCTTTGTTGGATCAGGGCCTTTTGTCAGTGACTCCTACTTTATTTATACAGCCTTATGACAACAGGCTTTAGGAAAATGTTACAAATTCTTCCTGAGGGGTCTCATTTCCATTTTGTTGCCAGTCTTCTAAGACACTTCCAGATCAGGCAAGGAATTTAAAATATGTGAAGTATGGCCCTAATCCTTCAGTCAGGTTTTGCTTGTAGAATCTGAGGCTAAATAATTCTTAAAAACTCCACTGCAACCAGCCAGCAGGAGCCATGGGACTCTTCAGTATGGAAAAGCACCTACTCTGGACTTATTCAAAAAACGCTTCGATGCTCATCTTGTTGGGGTCCTTTGACCCTAGCTGACTTCCTGCCCCTGGAGCAGGGGGCTGGACTTGATGATCTTTGAGGTCCCTTCCATCCCTAATGTCTGTGTAATCTATGAAATTGGGAAAGGCAAAATGACACCAGCAACAACAAAAAATCTCCACAAAATTGGGAGAGGAAGGAAGAAAAAGAAGGGAATTTTTTTAAAAAGTGGCTTGGATCTGCCAAAACTTTAAGGCTTGTTAGGCTTCAAATCTTCCAGTTTTTGTACTGGAAGAAACTATTTTCTCCTCCTTATTGCTGGTGTTTGTATGTTTGCTGGCTTTCTTGACTGGATTATGGGATTGACCTACCGGGGAGAAGCAACAGAGCTGGCTTTGAATGTAGTTGCTTAATTGAGCACTAATAAATTACTATGCCTTGTGGAGATGCACACACAAAATCTTTGAAGTTAAGAGAAGTTGAGACAGCTGTGGGACAGCAAAGTTTCACGAGAAAGAGAAGGGAGGTAGTATTGGTGGCACAAAGAGAGACTAGACACACATACACACACACAGAGTATTTGGTGGTATAGAGGACTTAGATTTGGGGAACATTCAAGGGAAGGACTAGTCAAACTTTTTTTATATTTTAAAATGTCTACTGTCATTTACATGGTTACCCACCTTACCTATAGTTGTCTTAAGTAGCTTACCTTGTATGTCCTTTGATAGCAGAGTGCCAATAAGATTCACTGTTTAAAATTCAGTCATTTTTGGACAAATATTTCCCTACAATATTTATATGGGGATAGTAAATACTGAACTTCCTGCTAGTTTCTAAAGCTTGATTTCCTTTCATTATACAATTGTTCACTTTTTCTGTAGTTTTTGGTCAAGTACTGTATTTAGGATCACCATAATCTCTTTTTCACTAGGTTTTTTCATAGTTCTGATGGAAGCTAAAGTGTACAGCTACAAATACTAACAAGATTAATTTAGAGGAAAGCAGGCACTACATCAAAATCCTTCCTTCCCATGGGAATTCAGTACAGTTGGAGTGAGTTTCATACTTTATAAACAATGTTCATCACTATGAGCAACAGAAATATGTTGGCATGAATTATTGTACCATGGAGTAGTCTTCCAAGCCAAGGTACCTTCACTGCTGTCATATAGGAATGAATTATGGGGCATGAGGGATTGTTTAATCTTAGATTCAGTTCAAAATAACTTTTTGACTAACATCCTGGGCCTAATTCCTATAATTAGAATATTATTCAGAGGGGAAACAAATTAAAGGATATCAACATCGAGTCCTTTTGATTTTGATATTGGATAAAGTTCACGAAAATTCCTTCCAGTAAATTGTTAATCAGGAAGATTATGGTTGTGACTAATACAAATTCAAGTGAAGTCCATGAAAAACTCTCCCTACCTCAAATTTCTTCTTAGACAATTGAAGGGATTTTTTTTTTTTTAATTTGCCCTTATCTCTGCCAAGCTACAGACCCATTGGAGGAGGAGGATAGGATCGGTGTTCTTTGATTATACATGTATACTCCTTTGGTCAGAGAACACAACTTGGAACACCAAACGTGGCTTTAACCCCTGATATTATGAAGCTTATTGCCTCAAATCAGCCTCAGGGAATTTAATTTACTAAGACTTGAAATATCAAACAATTTGTTCAACATAATATATTCCAGCCAAGCCCACAACCAGTTTCTAGGTTGGATAGTTAGCTTTATGGCTACATGCAGACAGTCAAAGAGCCCAAGGCTGAATTGATTCAATCTTTGCAGGTTAGTTTAAAATGCACAGATTAAATTGAAACAGAAGTGAACAGACATTTACCTTTGATTCAGGAAATGCAGCCAAATGCCTGCAGTGACTCAGGCCAGAAGCTGGGAGGCACTAGAGCACAGTTTTCTGCCTGTGCGTTCACTTCCTCTTCCTGCTGCCACTGAGGTCTCTGATTTTTAGTCCAGCATTACAGCAGCAGGACTCTGCAGGGTTGCTCCCACTTCTTCCTGCTTCCAGGTGCCTCTTGGATTTGTAGTCCACAGTTGCTGCCAGCAGTAGGTTTGAGCAGCGGAAGGGGTATTTAACCCCCACCTCCCTGGCCCCAGGCTCCAGTGGGGGTTTGCTGGTGTGACCCAAATCGGTTAAGCCTGGCATTCAACCAGGTTTATCTTTAACCAGTTTCAGCAACTTTGGAACTGGTTTATGTGCATTGAGCTTCTGTTCTGTTACAGTTTTAAACCAGCTTACCAGTTTCTGATCACTTAAACCGGTTTATGTGTAAGTTCTGTCCCTAGCCTGTAAGAGGATTTTTCTTTTGCTTTCAAGGCTTTTTAATATATATTGGCAGGATGGCATTGCAGGCCATGTTTCTAACTAAGGTTTGAACCCAGTACACCTGTACCTGCCTGTATCTTTTCTTTTTTCCTCCTTTGCAAACCAAGGAAAAATACACTGTACTTTATTTTTAATAAGCTGGTTTACTGAAAAAATTAGGAGAACTCTTGCTTTCCTAGAGACTTAAAAAAACAAAATTTGCAGTTATAACTGGCAGATTAAAGGCCATGTGGTTGAAAGAATAAATCCAAGCAGTGCAGAGTGAAAAACCTTGAACAATGATGATACACACACAGGTCTTAGTCCGCTTGGAGAGACATATTTTATGGAATCTGTCCTTTCAAAGGCCATTCATTTGAGACCCACAGAGCAGATGATTTGCTTGATGGCATCAAATTGAACTGGTATTTTCAGTTTGCGTATTAGGCAAACTTATTAGATATTGACCTAAATGGAGTTCTGGGGGATTATTTCTGTTGAGTTTGATGTGTGTATGGGTAGTACTACATCCATCTGGACCCACATGTTATTCTCTATTTTATTAGCACTACTTGGTGATATATATCTGTGACACCAGGCAATGTACACAACAATATTTGATTGACTAATTGCATTACACACACAGTGAGTAGGACTTAAGAAATAAATGCAAACAGCACTTGATTGATTAATCATTTATATGTTCCAGCTTTTGAGCTTGTTTAGAAGCTTTGTGAAAAATCCCTTACTGCTGCTTTATGATTTGCAGTAAACGAAATGTGGTCTCTTCCCCCTTCCTCCTCCTCCTCCTGTTTCTTTTTTACTCGGTGTTGCTGTGTCTTTAAAACTCCCCCTAATCGCTGTTGTATGTGTGTTATTGCTACTTGTATTGATACCTTAGCTGTTTTGCTGTGTCATCCTGGGATCCTCTGCCTGCTTGTGAGGCCTCAAGCTTGTATAGAAGGTAATGCATGGGCTTGACAGTTATACTGCACTGTGACTGTTTTAAGAAGTCATTGCTTTTGTACTTAGAATTCAAATAGTTAGATTCTGTAAGGCACTGAGGCTAAAAACAGACATCAGATTTCTCCTGGTACAAGGCCTTTATTCTGGGATTTTACAAACGTGCAAGCCCTTGTCCTGTTTTAAGTACCTTTGAAATATTTGAGACAACACCAGTTGTGGCTACTTCAGGTTAATTACCATTCCAGCTGTGTATATAAATGATTGTCCTAAGCTGAGTTGAAGACTGGAACAATCCAACCTAAGATAATAATTGGAGTATTCTAGCCCTGAGTCATCAGCAAGGATCCTGATTTTCTCTGTGTAAATATCACAAATCCTTTGATAAAAATCATAAATTCTTTGATTTAACCCCCACATCTGTGTTTTTCTTTGATTAAAACAAAACACCACTATATATATAGATATCAGTTGAGTGCAGTGTTTTATTGATATATTTACAATTTAAAGCACTTTGGAAGCCTGCCAGCGCCTCAATCATTATAATAAAATAAATTCTAAATACCTATAAATTTTGGCCCTGCCCAGTTCCCTGGCTCCCTCACTATGGGGGCCTCAATCCCCTCTCCCTGCAGCCAGACTTACCTGTGGGAGCTGCTGTCTAGGCTGCCTGGCATCCATGTACATGTACGTGTGCGCACATGCACATGACGTACCCTGCTGATTGCCGTCTCTCACTCCTCTCAGACCCTTGCAGGCAGGAACTCTGTCAGCCTGAAAGAGGAAACCCACCATTTCCCACATTTTTCTCCTTTAAAGGGGAAAATCTGGGCTTTTCTCCTTAAAATGAGAAAATCAGGGTTTTACTGTGTTTTTCCGTGGCACATGGAAAACCCAGATCCCTGGCATTGAGCATGATCTCTACCAGGGCCCATTGATGGGTCTTGAGCTGACTTAACAGTTCAATCCTTGAACCACATATCTGTCTACAGAGGTTGCAGGTCTTTCTGTAAGAGTTGGTTGCAGGCTGGGATTCTTTTCCTTTTCCTCCTCTACTCCCTTTTCACTGAAGAGAGAGTCAGCCCTGATTCACTGAAGGACTTAACTTTAAGGCTACAAGTGGTCCCTGGCAAATTGGGAACCAGCCAATGCTATGTGTATGGATCTGTTTAGTGACTGTGACAAATGTAGATCAGAAGCTGAAGGTGGGGCTGGGTGGGGGGATGCAGTTCTTTGAAGTGAGTGAAGTCAATTGAAGATCTGGCCTGGAGATGATGTTGAGTATATTTATACTGCACACTTAGCTTGGGTGACTGGAACCTTGGTCCACGTTTTTGGTTAGTTTAGCCTCTAAATGAGCATTCTCATAGCAAAGCCCTACCTGTATTACTGTGAACTTCCTGCTTCTGCACTTGCTTGTCTTTTTAGAGCTATGCTTTTTTTGTGCTAGGAGGTGCTAGGTTTGTTTATCAGCTGTAGGAGAGTTTGTTCCTTGGCTTGAATTGTGAGAAGGATAGAAGGACTTTCAGCACTTCAGTAAACTTGCCTAATCCTCACTGCAAAATAGGAAGGTTCTGGCTTGAGTGAAAGCACAGGTTGGATTTAACGCATAAGTCAGCCATGGAAACAAGAATAAGTTAAATATACAAACCAGCGTGTGCTTGAGGTCTTTGTGTGTGAATACTTTGTGTGGGCAGTTTGGACACAAGTATGTATAGGAATGTGGTTACTGCTATAGTATAGACATAGGCAGACAAAGTTCTTTGGGGGAATATATTTTTTATTAGACCAACTAAATAGTTGGAAAAAAATGTTCTTTATAAACTTTAGAGAGACAACATTTTTTCCAACTATATATTTGATCTAATAAAAGATATCAAATTTACCTAAAGAACCCTGTCTGCCTATGTCCTTAAACCAACACGGCTATAACCAACACCCACAATAATATAGACATACCATTTGTTTCCTGGGCCTTCATCATGGGTAGGAGTGGGAAAAGGATAGCATCATTATTCTAGGCAAGTTGCCACAAGCTACCTGACTGTCTATTTTAAAATAATCTAAATCTAAATCTAAGAACAATCCAATTAGTAACATAAGAAAATAATTTTAATTTTCTTGGAAATGTGTGCGAGGACAGCAACAACATTTATTCCACTACCACTTAAATCAGAAATACAGAACATTTTACTCTTGTAGAAAAGGGTATGAATTGGGTTTCACATGAAATAAGTCAACAAAATGGACCAATCTGATGACAGGCTGATAATACTGCATATTATTTCAGTGTGAAATAGTAAGTAAGAATATAGGAATTACTGTTTTGTAGGCTCTCAGATATTTAATTTGTTCACATTTCTGTAATACAAATTATAAGATATAGAATATGCCAGAGACAAACCTGAAAAATAAATGCTCAGGAAGTAATTTATTTCTAAGCACAGTTAAAATCAACCCTTGTGGAGGCACACAGTCATACAGAAGGCATCACATTCATTTAGAACACAGTTCTAATTGTGCTATGCTTCTCACGGACAGGATCACATCACAGATGGTCCTAAGGAAACACCTAATATATTATTTAACTTTTTTTTTAGTTTACTTTGTATTATGGTCACTCTTAAATTTGCCTTTTTGCTTCAGGGCTAGGGACAGACATTAAAAAAGCCCTTGTCTGAATTTTCATAGTTTCATGGTAGTTAGGGGTCAGAAGGGACCTAAATAAATCATATACTCTGACCTCCCGCCACTGGCCGGAGCACACGCTGGGATCACACGACCCCAGACAGGTGGTCATCCAACCTCTTTTTGAATTTACCCAAGGTAGGAGCGAGGACCACTTCCCTAGGAAGTTGGTTCCAGATCCTAGCCACCCTAACAGTGAAATAGTGCCTCCTAATTTCTAACCTGAACCTATTCTCCAGCAGCTTCTGGCCATTATTCCTCATCACCCCAGGTGCTGCTGGGGGGAATAGGGCCCTTCCTATTTGCTGCTGATATCCCCTAATGAGTTTGTAGCCAGCCATCAAATCCCCCCTCAGCCTCCGCTTGCCAAGGCTGAACAGGTTTAGGTCCCTCAGCCTCTCCTCATAGGGTCTGCCCTGTTGCCCTCCAACCAAGCGGGTGGCCCTCCTCTGAACCCTCTCAAGGCAGGCCACATCCTTAAAGTGCAGTGCCCAGAACTGGACGCAGTACTCCAATTGTGGCCTGACCAATGTTGTGTAGAGGGGGAGTATCACCTTTGTGGACCAGCTTGAGATGCATCTTTGGATGCACAACAAGGTGCTGTTGGCTTTGGCTGTGGTCTGGCATTGGCGGATCATGTTCATCTTGGAGTCAATAATGACTCCAAAATCCCTTTCCGCCTCTGTGCTCACAAGGGGGGAGCTCCCCAGTTTGTATTTATGCTGTGGATTCCTTCTCCCCAGGTGAAGCACCCTGCATTTATCTACATTGAAGCCCATCCTATTACCATCTGCCCACTTCTGTAGTCTGTCTAAATCTAATTGCAGCCTCTTTCTCCCTTCGAGTGTGCCCACCTCTCCCCACATCTTGGTGTCATCGGCAAACTTGAACAACGTGTTTTCTACCCCCTTGTCCAAGTCGCTGTTGAAGATGTTGAACCGTGTAGGCCCCAGGACCGAGCCCTGGGGGACCCCACTGTTCACATCCCACCAGGTCGAGTATGACCCATCCACCACCACTCTCTGGGTGTGCCCCATCAGCCAATTTCTGACCCAATTTCTGACCCATCCAACTGTGTAGGCATCAATGCCACAATCGCTCAATTTATTAATGAGAATGGGGTGAGAGACGGTGTTAAAGGCCTTCTTAAAGTCCAGAAAGACTACATCCACAGTGACACCATCATCCAGGGATTTAGTTACCTGGTCATAAAAGGCCATCAGGTTGGTCTGGCAGGACCTGCCTCTGATGAAGCCATGTTGATTTCCCATGGGCATGATCTCCCCTGCTGGCCCCTCACAGATGGGATCCTTGATAATTTTTTCAAGGATTTCCCCCTAATTATTGATTCAATCTTTGCAGGTTAGTCTAACTTGGCTAGGCTGAACTGGTTTGAAACCGGACATACATTCTCTCTGGACTGAGGAAATTCAGGCACATGCCTGCAGTGGCTTTGGCTAGAAGCTGGGGGCACTAAAGCAGCCTTCCCTTCCCTTTGGCAGGGAGCTGAGTGGAGGGGGTGTGGCCAGCAGGACTCTCTCATTAGAGCGGTCTGCCTGCACGGTCCCAGGCTTTTCCCTGGTGGCTGCTCAAGGGGCAGGAGTGTTGTCATCCCCCAGCCCTGGGCTAATACTCTGAGGCAAGGGTAGGGAGGGGTGCAGTGCATGCATCTGTTGATGATATGGAGATTTTCAATCTCCCTCCCTCCTTGTCATACTATCTGCAGCAAACTGACAGGCGAGCAAGTCAGCTGGGGGCTGATAGTAATAACAGTCTTTATCAGCTTACCAACTGACCTGTTGATTAGCTCCAAACAGCCCTAAGCAGTCACTGCTCTGTCTGCCTGCCTCAGTGAAATTGGAGAGAGACACACAGAGACACCTCTCGGCATTAGCTGGAATGCCACATACCTAGGGTCTATGAGGCTGGGTCTGTGCTGTGGGAGATAGGAGGGGGTGGGGGTGGTGGATTTCCTGCTTGAGCAGCAAGGGGTTGGCGGTAGGGCAGGGGGAAGCCAGACAGATCCTGCTGTGTTTTCAGTCTCTGCTGGAGCCTTACACAGCATTAGCTAGTATGCCACATGCTGGCTATGGTCTGTGCTGTGGCAGAGAAGAGGGAGGAATCTCTGCTTAAGCAGTAAGTGGTGAGGGGGGCACAGGGAAGCCAGCAGACCCTGCTGTGCCTGCAAGTCTCTTCCAGAGCTCTGTCCAGGGATCTGAGGG